>NC_049170.1:60650380-62036857 GCF_009769625.2 Cygnus olor | reverse complement strand
ACTGAAGATTAAAATCTCCAGTAAACCAGTATGTTTTCCCCAAACCAACCTTCTAGGTTCCCTTTATGGGCAAAGAGTAGGGGACCACCACAGCAGTTCTGCTACATTAGGAGGAAGAGAGAAGAAGCTGTTTGGAGATACATTTCTTTGTAGACCAAAGAAGCAGCCTGGCCTGAGACTAAACACAGAACTTTGGGATAGCTAGTGAGTCAATCCTGGGTGTGATGTACTTTAACAAGTAGCACGTTCATCCAAATACAAGTACAAAGAGAACAAAGCTGAAGCGTGAGAGAAATAAAATCAGATTTTGCAACACATGGTAATTTTTCCCCATCCAATGAAGAAGAAGGAAGCAAACTGCAATCACTATTATTATAACAAGAATCATTTTAAATATCTGATACTTATAAGCCTTTGAAATAACTTAGATTTTTAGCTGTAGTTAGCAATTTGTCTTTGCATAACAGAGTTGATACACCAGCTGATTTATTTTTTGTTACTTTATAGGAGACCTCAAAACTAATAAATAAAAAGCCTTGAATAAATACTGAAAGGTTAACAGAGGATGGGATGTACAGTATCAAATGTGCTCACAAGTCCTTTGGCCCTGTGGCAGAGAAAGTCTAGAGCCTAGTCTACTTGCTGTGACCTCACAAATTCCTTTCAGTTGGAGAACTTCAACTACACAAGAATGGTGAGAAAATACTGAGCTGAAGGAAGAGCAGGGATGACAGAGCGCAGAAAACCTCACACCCTGAGTGCAGATTCAGCTGAGGGCAGCCAGTCCTGTTGCTGCAATTGATCAAAGAGAAACAAACAAACAAACAACAAAAAATTCCCCACAGTGAGAGACATCTGCTGTTATTTGGGGTAAAGGTAAATGGGAAAAAGTAGTCAAAATGAGTCCAGAGGAAGCTTTTCCTTTCTCCTTCTGGATCAATGTATATACCTCTCTGCCAGACAGTTGAAAAGAGGATCAGCCAGGTGAAAAGTCTGTCTTGCCTCAGAAAAGGATTCAGAAGAGTCCTCACATATCTCCTGCACCCCTTATCCCCTGCAATACATTGGCAAACCAGTACCTAAAGCAGGAAGAATGAAATTCCCTCTACATCCTTTGGCACCAGAGAATTTTTCTTGCCTGAGCACCCCAGGTAAGCCCTACTGTGAGGAAATGGAGCCTCCCACCTGCCAGAGAAGCTGCCTGGAGAAATGCAGCAGAAGGAGGTCAAAGAAAAGATAGTATCGCTTTTGGGGAGCAATGGGAGAGAGTGAGGCAAAAGAACCATTTTCTTCTGTTAGGATGGCTTACAGCAGAGGAGTTGCAGTGACACACCTTCTTGGGGCTGGAAGTCAAAGTTTAGAGCTAGTTTAATTGAAATTAGCTCGTTTCCCAGCTGAGTAATCCATTGGCCTGATTCCCCATTGCCTGATGACTTGCTCAGCCATTTACAGCAGGACACAGTGAGGGTAAGATGCTACAATGGGATTGAACTGTAAATGACACAACATGAAGGGCAATAAAGAGTTTGGCCCCAGATGTGGGAATTACAGAGGTAACTTCCATTACATTTAATTAGTGTTATCACCATTAATTTCCTGTACATAGACAGAAGAAGACATCCTTTTGATTTCAAATTAATTAACACATAATGATTAATCTGATAGGGTACATCTTTTCAGACAAGAGTGTCCTCTTGATCACAGTTTGGGTGCCAGCACCACTCATCATCTGTGTGTTTTAATTTCTAACTGCTCTCCAGAAGCAAATTTAGCTCTGCAAATCTGTTGATGGAATGAATGACTGGCTGGTTTCCATGTTCTGTGTGTTTTGTTCATTTGATAACACACTGAGAACATCTTGGAAATCTCTTTTTTCTTTTTTTTTTTCCCCCTCTCCTCCTCCCCTCCGAGGAGGTTTCAAGGCAGAAATTGAGGAATCTGCAACAGCAAGCAATTTATACCAGCTTTTAACTACAGAATGTAAGAAATAAAAAGTTTCTAAAAATTGAAAAACACATAAACGGTTTATGGCAGGTTCCCAGACAGATTTGTCTCACTTCAGTTGCCAGAATTTAACAGAACCATTCTCCTTGCCATCAACTACAGTAAAGTGTGTTTGTTTCACTGAAACAGGATCTTGAACTTCATCAGCTTCGCACCACGTTCCTCACACTGCATGTTACCTACCAGATACTGCTATTAATATTACTCTTCCCTTTCCATTTGTCAAGTGATTACTCAATCACACTTTTTTAATATTTATCCACTTTCTTTAGATGGTTATGAATGCAAACAGCTCCATATCCAGGTGCAGCAATACTTGAGTAGACAGCTGATAGTTAACTTTAATATTGAGAAATATGCAAGTAAACTTGTAGTTCTAGAGATATGAATTAAGAGGTAGCAGCAAATCTCATATACTTCAGTTAAGAAGGATTTTAAATGTCCAAGACATTCCATTTCTATTCAGAAGAGTATTTTAGTATATTTACAGGTTGTTTAGGTATGACAGCAGCACACTAAGTACATTTTTACAGCACAAAATGAATAAGAAAAAAATAACGCTTTTTTCAGAACCTAAATCTAGGATGAGAAGTGTCTATATTATTGACTTTGTGAACTCAAATATACAATTTCTGAACAAATCACTGAAGGGACGGGACAGGGACAGGGACAGGGGAAGGGAAGTTCCTAATTATTGTTTCAAAGTCTTTTATATGATACAGTTGTGTTAGGCATTCTGGCTCAGCTATGCTTTTCATGGCAGCTCCTTCAGGGAGAAAAGAAAGCTCATGGTATCTATCTATCCATCGCTGCTCCAGTAAACAAGACGAGAGATGCAGTTATTGCAGTGCCCTCAGGCAGGAACACGTCATTTCTTTTCTGCAGTATTCCCTCTTTTCAGTTGCCATTTCTGTGGACAAACCACTGCTTGAAGACTGAAGACTCTTGTTTTCTCTCTGTCTTACTTAGAAACAAACGGAGATGACAAAAATCTTTTCAGTGTTTAACTTGAGCACATGACTTTAGACAGCTAAATGAAGTTGAAGTCCCCTTTTCCCTGCCTATCAACCTGTGAGCCATTAAGTGTGGTGAAATCATAGCTGGTGTAGGAAGACACTCATTTATTTTGTCTCCATTTGCATTGAAAGCAAGAAAGGAATTCAGTCTGATATTCAAAGCAACCCTGGAACATCCATGGGAAAACTCACAAGTAAGATTCCCTTAAGTGAAGTAACTCTGTGGAATGAAGCTTTTTTGGAAATGCACCAGGTAGTGGAAGCTGTAATAACACTTCCAGCCTTCTCATATATAGGCAAATTTGGGTACGTTTCTGTGTAAAGTCTTTGGTACAATTCTTGCTTAGAGGCCACAATCTGAACTCCTTTCAAAGTAGAAGTCCTACTGTTAGTTGAGACAATCAGTGTTGCTCACTGTGAATAACTGCACTGGAAGTCAATTATATCATCATGTTGCATTTTAATCTCAATGCAATCTCACTCTTGATTGAGAGGAATCATATAACAGATAATGCTAAATAACAATAGCCAGAACTATTTCTATTTGAAACAACATAAGATTGTGAAGAAGAAGGAGGGAAAGAGTTGTATTTTAAGCCTCTCAGATACATAAGGGAAAGTGTGTAAATTCAGTGCACAGGTTGTCACAAGCAAGACAACAGAACAGTGAAAGCAGTAACAATAGCAACAGTTTTGCAGCACACTCAGCTTGAATCTGGTCCCTTTGCTAAAAATGTTTCCTGACTGGTCAAAAGAGACAGGCTGTGAAGGTTTGAAAAAATCAAAGCTCTTTATATCAAGCTCTTTTAACTGGAATTTAAACCAGAAAATTAAATATATATGTATTTCTCACACACATCTTACAGATCAGAAAAGGGTAAAATAAAAGAACTTTTTAAAATTTTAAACAGGTTTAAATTTTTAACAACAAGAAAAAAATGATAAGCTCCAACCTGTATGGCTTGATCCAGTTGTTAGTACAATGGAATAGTTGCAGGCTATTGCTTCTGTGTCTCTGCTCTGCCACAGACCCGAAGCCTGAAAAACTGGAGGACACAAACTGATGTTCTTGGCTTGGCTTTCCACCTCCGTTATTTATATATTTATTTATTTTAAGATACCAGGAAGGGCAAGGAGAGGCTGTTTGCCAAGAAAGTGGTGTTTAAGTTGACAGCTCGGATGGATGTTTGTTTGCTTAGCCTCCAGGCGAAGGGAAAGTAGAAAGCAGGACCAGTCTAGTTTTTAACAACAGGAACTCTAGAAAATGACAGGATGGGAAAGGGAGGGTAGAGGAGCAAGAGCAGTGATAACCTAAACAGGAGGGGAAAAAAAATAATAAAAAAAACAGCCACAATTTGTTTTGGTTGCTTCCCTTTCCAAGAAATATATTGCTGTCCCTTTAACTCTGTATGCCTCATTGGCACATGTGCCAGGGGAAGGATTACACTTTACTAAGGAAGTAATGCAAACTTGTCTTCATTTGGTTACCATGGATATGGTACTATGTGAGACAAAGCCTGCCATTTGCATTGCAAACAACCAGGAGCGATGAAGGACACCGAACTTGACATTCTGGCCACAGAGTATCCCTGGTTCTTCCACGTGAATGATCACAAGGAAAATGACCACAGCTTTGGGCCTGCACTTGATACCATGAAAACAAGGGAAGGGATGCTGCCTCTGCGATCAGGCAGAAGCAGAATCACACACACCTACAGAACGAATGGCGTTCCTTGTGCTACCTTGTGTGAAATAGCTAACGGATAGGTATGGCAATCATTTAGCTTTCCAGCTTTTTCCCATGGGGAATGAGAGCTGAATCAATATGTTGGTAAACTGGAATAAGTGATTTCCACAGATACTGGAATGGAATAGAAAGTGGTTAGGTCATATAATTGCTGGGCTTTTATGCAACAGCTTTTATCTATTTGAGTGTCCTCTTCATTCTGCAGAAGTACTACATAAAGTACCTTAATTTTATACAAAATCCAGTTAAATGAGTGAGAAGAACAGTCCCCTAAACAGACCTAGTGGGAACCAGTGCAGCACAGTTAATAGCAAAGAGGGAAATTGTCTCGTTTCCCTAAAACAAATTGCAGATGACTGTTTGTCTATTAGATTGCTAGATTGTCAGTAATTCTTTTTTATTGCTTTAAGCTCTGCCAGATATACAGTCACACATCATTTTTATTTCAACTGACATGGAATACAAACAGTATGACCCTGTTTCTATGTATAGAAATGGCCATATTGCCATTGGTCTGTGTTAAAAAAGAACTGGATCCCAAACAGTGAACCCAGATCCATGAATTGAGGGTTTTCTATCCAAGGAAACTTAGCCATGGATTAACTGGAATGGTAGATCAGATATTTGGCACAAACACTACTTCCTCCCTGAGCACTGAATGGGGCATCCAGGCACATCTCTGGTGGGGCTGTGCAGCTATACCACACCAGGGTACTCTTTTTGGCTCCCCAGTTCAGGACAGCAGCCCATGGCCACCAGCACTAGGTAAGCAGCTTTCCTGTGATATAGAGGACAGACAGATGGCTGTCTGTCCTCACACACCATTCTCTGTGGGTGTGGGTGTGTGTACACAACTAGGACCACCAATCCTTTAGTTGCCCAACAGAGGGTCCACAAAACAATAGCTGTGCACCAATACAATCCCAGTCACTTCAGTGGGTTTGTTTCCTGCTGGTGTCAGTGAGCGTGAGCAGAATCAGCCCCAGATGTGTTTGCCTTTTCCCTTCCCACTAAAACAAGCTGCTGGCACCATGCCTAGCCCTGCATGCATTTTCTGAAACCGTGCTCTCAGAAAGCTGAAGTCCACTACTGTTGTGTCCCTGAGCAAACACTGTGAGCAAAGAATGGGAAGCTTTGCAAAAGGGTTTTGTTACCTCCTGCCAACAACCACCAAAGGGACAGAGTCCTTCAGGGAATGTGCTGCTGGGGAGAAGGACAGGGAAGCAGGCAAGTGTTAAACACAGGAATAATTCCCCACCATTGAGGTTCCTGTGTGAGCACCATTAGACTTTACATGCATGAGCTTCAGTCTTTTCTTACCTTTTAAGGGCACACAACAGGGAAATAAGGCCCAAGCCCAAACCCTACTCTTTCTTCCTCCCTCTCCACACCAGCCTAGGAAGAAAGTCAAGAAGGGAGAGGGAGGAGGGACTTGAAATGGCAGCAAATACCTGGACTGGCAGCTCTCTCCGCATGTCTCTGACAGCTCTCCAGGACTTCCCAGTCCTTGGGCTCCCCTTGAAGTGGTGCAGAGCAGGGAGGACATGCTGCCCCCGCCCATCATCTGGTCTCAGTACTCTTTGAGATGCACCCTGCAGCAGCAACAGGAAAGGTGTGGAAAACCATGGGGCCAGCCTGTCTTTTCAGACCAAAGCAGGTGCAAACCCTGACCATACATAGGTCTCCTGAAAAACTGAACTTAGTATTTCACTTACTTTTAGTCATAGCTTCCTGCCTTCCAGGTTCCTTTCCTTCCTCTGCACCAAAACTGATTAGGAAAGGTTTCTTGGCATTTCTTTAAACATTAATGCACTGGCAAGCAAAAATACAGTGAGGCAGGCTGGGTGGCAAATCTCTTGAATGACAAAAGTACTCAGAGTGAATAATCTTGTAAAGCGCTGTTTTCTTTAATGTCTGAAAATAAGATTGGGCTCAGCTCTCCAATCAATAGACCTGTTCCCTCTGTGTGTTCAGTCCTCCCTGTTTATGTTGGTTTAAAAAAGAAAATGTTGTTTAAAGTTGTTTTAATTCTACTAATCTTGCATAACTACCACAGGGATGGGAAAACTGGTGTTCTTTCCTCCCCACATCAGCATGACTGCAAATTCTATATGAAAATGCTGAATCTATAAATGGCAGATATCCTGCTATTTCCACTGGTTTCAAGGGAGTTACAGACAGATATCCCAGAAGAGGTAAATGGCCCGCTATTTTTATTTTCAGCATTGTCAAAGCCAGAAATAACTCACCCTGACTTACGGACAAGGCTAAATTTGCAGAACTGGAATTTAGAACAGTTTTTTTTCTTCTTCTTCTTCTTGATAAAACTAGGATCTTCAAGTCATAAAGGATATAACACTAGTTAAGTGAATCAGTGCTTGCAATGTCATTCTTACAGGGCTCTATTCAAAGTATAGCATCAGTGCAAATTATTTTTACATTCATTGCTATTTATAACAATAGAGTTCAAGAGAGTTCTGGTTCTCACCAGCCCTTATGTTCCTTCTCCACTCATATATATGAGCTCGGACTTATTTGATTTGAACAGTTCACACAACCAGTACTGATGATGTGATGGATATGCCTTCCATTAGTGTCTCAGTAGCATCCTAGCACAAAGAAGCAGACACTGATTCTGCTCCTTTGCAACTTCTCATTAACAGTTCTGACATACTCAGTATTACAGTGGGTTTGGACAGTATTAGATTAGTCCCCAAGCAGCCTGACTGACATCAGTCAGAAGCCAGCATGCTCACTATACACCATCATATGGGGAAAGAAATCAGATGAGTCTAACCTCTTCCCTTAGGTGCAAGAAGGAAATCTCAGGTTGGAGGCACTACATGCTCACCAGAATTGCTCAGACTAGTATTTAACCATAATTGTTCCCTTCTTTCTCTTCAGGACAAAGCTTCAACTGGTTTTACTTGCATATGGAAGTAGACACGTTTTGCCCCAGATTACTCCCGATTTACCTGAGAGCCAATTCAGATCTAGTTCTGAGCCTACAAAATTCAATTGAAAATTACCCACTGAGAACTTGGTTCAAATTTTGTCCACACCAGACTCTACTAGCCCTCATGAATACTGATTTTACCCATCTGTGTACTGACACAGGAAACCCTGAGGGCAAACGTTTTGCTGTGTTGATAAGCGTATGCTTTGCATACTAGGGGAAGGTAGGAGTGGGACTGTAAGCATATGCAATATGTTGTAGGCAAGATTTTTTGTCCCTTATGCAAACAGGCATGGCATTTAAACAATTGCTAATCCTATCTCAATGTCTGAGAAAACAAAGTATATAGTCAAAAAGTCAATAACTTAATCTGACTTTATACAGACCAGTAAAACTTCATAGCTCAATATCTTAGATGCTAGTGTCATTAGACATTCTGTATTTAATTACTCAGTGACATAAGCTTCAAGCTTCAGCCACTGGTAATGGGGTTGTCCCACACAATAGGGTAATCCATTGAAGATGGAATTGTTCTTCCTTCTCAATTAGATACACTTGCACGCAGTAGAATAACAGAAAAGGAATGTTGTCCTCCAAAGACGCTTCTATTGGCATCACCCTTCTGCCAACAGTGCTTAGCTGGGGTAGGCTTATATTACAAATACAGCTTCAAAAAAAGAATAAGGGAAAGTAAATAAGGCTTACCTGTGCCAGTACGGATACCGCATGCTCTAACACTTATTCAGAAGCCAGAAAACGGATAGGTGAGGCTCTCCAGCAGGCTCTCCCATAACAGCCCAACAGCTCTGAAAATCTATTGCAGCCTTCGTTGCTCCTAAAAGAGAGAGGGCAAACATTTGCATAAACTGGGCCAATATTTTCATAATCCCCACCCATTCACACCAAAAAGAAACCTGTTTTTCAAATACACTTTACTCCGTGTTACATAAGTGTTCTTAAGAACAGATGTGTTCAGGAAGTTTTGCACAGTTGAGATTTTCCTTAAAGCCATGTGGGAAGTTGACATGGTGCAGATTTTAGGGTCAGTGAGATATGTTGTGAGGGCAGTTGCCCTGCTGATGCCACAAGCAAACCTGGATGTGCACAGGGTTGTACATGAACACAAAACATCCTGGGCAGTCTTTGAAGTGAGGCTAACACAGGCTGGGAAGAGGTCCCAACAGCATCTAAAACTGGCCTGGCTTAGCATGGTCAGCCCACACCATCTCCTATAGGTGTGAAGGTTCAGATGCTCCTGGGAAGCCAACCTACCCCAGGGCAGTTGTCAGTCAAGTGCCAGGGGATGGTGGCAGCCACAGAGTTCATCAGAGAAATAAAAATTCCTGGTGCCTTCATGACCCATGGAAATGGCACAGAGTGCTCTCCAACATCAATCCCAAGAACAAACAAGACTTTTAAAACAAACAGACTAACAAAAACAAACTGAGCACTTGAAATCTAATGAAAATAACAGAGCCAAAGCCTACAAAGCTGCTCTCATCAGACTTGAAAAAAGTAAATAAACAGCCTGACAAACAACAAATCCAACCTTGCAAAGCTACTTTCAGCAGCACAATATTACCAAACGCGCAACAGCTATGGGATGTGCCATTTCATCTGGGGGCAGATTTGAAAGTTCAAGGACACTTTGAATAGCCCTAGAACACCAGAGATGTGAATACTGAACACAGCAGCCAACATGGATACCACCTCGGGCAAATCTTATATCCTTAGCCTGGCTCAGGCACTGACTTCCACTAAGTATTTTGGACATGTAATTTGATCTCTTTGTCTCTACACTGTACTCTCTATAACATGAGGATTTTGGTAACCTGTCACATATATCCCAGTGTATTAAAGTACACATACCACTTTATACATTAGTGTTTTATATTACAGAATCACTGAATCATCTAGGTTGGAAGAGACCTCCAAGATCATCTAGTCCAATCTCTGAACTAACACTAACAAATCCTCCACTAAACCATATCACTAAGCTCTACATCTAAACATCTTTTAAAGACCTCCAGGGATGGAGACTCAACCACCTCCCTGGGCAGCCTATTCCAATGCCTAACAACCCTTTCCATAAAGTTCTTCCTAACATTCAACCTACCTACAGCCATCTTCAGTCAGTTCTCACCAGGGCTGAAACATCTATGCAAACACATGCTACAAACTCAGAAAGTAAAATTTGTGAGGGAACAGGTGCCTTCAAGCAGCCATTCAGCCAGGAAACCTGACCAGAAAAGTCTTCATAATTTCTCCCTCCATGTGTACTGAAAGCTCAAAGTTCATGGTGGGTGGGCTTTGTGAAATAGACAGGTCATGAAAGTATAGTCAAGTAGATTAATTAAACCAATACCAAGAATAGAAAAATCAAGATCAGAGGAAAATCTAGTAATCTAACCTGAAGCTCTGCAAGAGCTCCTGGAGAGAAGCTAGTTACCGTGCTTGAATTCAAATAAATAACATCTGCTTTCATTAACTGTACTTTCTCCTTCCCCCTTCCTTCCTCTGAGTCTTTTCCTACACTTTTTGGCTTTCCACCTTGTCAGTGAGAAAACCCCAAACACAGAACACTGGTGTCGTGTCTGTGAGTAACTTCAGTCCATTCGCTCTCCGTCACTCTCACTGAGGATAGATGTGCAAAACTGGAAGTAATAGAACCACAGCAGAGCTGCACTGAGCTTCATCAAGCTCCTGGTGTACAGTGTTAACTAGTTTGCACCATTGCATGGCATTTTACCAGAGGTAAACTAGTTTCACAGCATTAGTTGGTATTACTGCACCATGCAGCAAGTTGTCCAGCAGAGCCTGCAGGGATGTCTCAACGCAAGTTGTGTGGCATGATGTTCACATAACACATCCACCCTTGCAGCTTGGAGGCTATAGTATAATCAATTCAGTGCAAAAATTGAAGTAAACTCATCCTCACAAGCTTATTATGTTACAATTTTCTCGATTGAAATCCAGCCTCTTTAAGAGCAAAAATATCACCAGCCTGGATTAGCAATTTGTCTGCACCTGTCTTCCTATATTTTCAGGGCATTCAGTGGACTGTTGTAGTAAAGATAAAAAATGGAGAAAAAAATAAGCTTAAAAGACTAACAGCAACACACCATTTTTTTTTCTCCAGTGCTCTTTAACCAAGTCAGACACTGTACCCTAATATTTTTGCCACAGACAAGATGAAGTAATTTATCATTACCTTGAGCATAATTTAGTGAACATAAAAAAAATTCTTCTGTGATAATTTTCATCAGGGCTCAGAAAGTGGGGTTTAAAGACAACACCTCACTCTCCAGTATGTACCCCATTGAGTCAAATGGCATTCTCAGTTTTCTCTCTAAACACCAAACTTTCCCTATATACAAAATCCTTCATTTTCTTTCTTAGATTTCTGACCTTTCCACCATTTTTATTTAAAACTTTCCCCTTCCCTGCTCCAAAAATGCCAACTAAAGTTTTACAAACTCTTTCAAACCCATTAAATATTTCTATTTAAATAATACCAAACCAACTAATTTTAAATGTTATCATTTAGATTTGAAAATATGTATTTTAATAAACTCCATTTCTATGTAAAAAGATGTTTTGGAGTGGAAAAGACAAAAACATTGTGATGAAAATGCTATAATGGGACATTCTGTACAAGTCCAAAAGAAAGTCTGTCTTAAAGAATTTCAGGTCAAGAGTTGATCAAGATGAACTATTTCTATAAAACGTTGTTTTGGCAGACCAACATTTTTGATGAGGAAAACATCAAAAAAAAAAAAAAGTTCTAATCAGCTTTATGTCTAATTTATTTCCCTTCCCCACTCCTCTTCATCTCAGATTACTTTGAGGACAGTCATGTCCTGTCACAGAATCACAGAATCATCTAGGTTGTCAAAAGACATGGCTTTGTCTCAGTAAGAAGCGGTAAAAATTTCTGATAAACAGTAGGATCAGGATGTTTGCCAGGTAGTGGTAAACTGCTTCTCAGGTTTGTAGGCAAATGTTCTGTTTTCTGTGGGAAACCACAGCACATTCACGTCCTTCTCTCCATGTATTCTTTCGTGTTTTATGAAGAAAGCCTTGGCTGTCACTTGAGAGTAGACGTACTTGGTTGTAGCTCTCTGTCCAGGACAAATGGCACATACCTGTTGCATTAGCTCCATATGAGAGGACCATTCCAAAAGCTGTTCTTAAATGCTTGCTCATTCATTACCAGAGGCATTCAGTCTCTACTGTTACAAAGGATGTGGGATTGCACCAACAAATCTGAGCTTACATTTTCAGTAGAAGGAGTGGTTTTGTGCAAACACAGTAATAGCCAAATTTCCTTCTTCACATCAATGAAGAAACCCCACTGATTTCAGACTCTAGACCCTGAAGCAGAAAAGCATGTGGTCAGAATGAAGCACAGCATGAACTGTGATGCTGATAAAGACAGCCTTGCACGTGAAATTAAGCCCAGGCTGAAGTATTATCTTGATGCTGGACTCACCCTTTCAGCTGTAGATTTTCTGTCAACTTTTTTGCAATGACCTTTTTAATTTTTCTTCCTGATCTCTTGTAAAAATATCAAATAGCTCAGCTTCTTCATCAGAGATTGAAAACCACAGAAGGCTTCTGTACAAATAAAAAATAAGAGTTTGGCTGATGACCTGTGACACCGAAGTGAAACAATTTCTCTCAGAGCTATTCCTAGAATCCAGAGGAAAAAAATCAATGGGACAGTCATTAATAAGGAGAGATTTGCATGTGCCTCTGTATCTATGGGCATGTACAGGAAGTGTACAAAACTACTGAAAAGTGCTGAAAATATATTTTTCCAGTATTCTCTGTGGAGTTAGCCAGGAACACAGTTAGACAAAGAACAAATCTGGATGGGGAAACAACTAATAGTTGTTCTCCTGAAACTTATGACACAAGAAGCTCATTCTGGGCTCTTGCCATTTATTTTTTGTCCCCTTTCTGTCACATGGGAGACTCTAAGTCAGAGTGCTAAAGACAATTTGGGAAATTTTTTGGGAAATGGCATTTAAATGGCTGGGGCCCTGCCCTGTCCTGTGACTGACTACGTGCTCCCTGGAGACAGCTGGTTGGAAAATTTCTGAAGAACTTTCTTTCCCCAGTGAAAAATATGTTGAAACTGAGATTCTTATGAGAATGAAGCTTTCACAAGCTGGAGTATATTTTTTATGTGAGTTTTTTTTTTTTTTTAATTGCCTTTAAACAAGCACATTTAGAAAGACACTCCAGTGTTTTCACATCCTATTTTCCCACTCTGTTACAGTGTTCCAATGTGGAACATTGCTCCGCAACTAGAAAAAGTGTTGGGAAAAAAACTAACAACAACAACAAAAAAAAAACACATTTTTTTCCTTGAGTATTTTCAGACCTTTATCAATAACAAAACTCAGCCAACACCGGCACTTGTGACTGGATAGTACACTTGTGACTAGAAAATTGTACCTGTGATTTTAAGGACCATTTCAAAACTAGCATAATCCAGGAAATCTATTTGGCCATCATTTTCTATTTCTCCATGCTTGAACATGAAATAATGCCACTGTCAAAGCAAAGTTGGTTGTTTATTATCATTCACTAAGTCCTGTTTATATTCCCAAGTAGATAGAAAATGACATTTTATAAACATGACTCAGACCATGAACTTTTTGGATCCTATAGAAAGATCAGAAAGACAGACTCTATTAGTAAGTGCAGAATGATGCTCTTCCTTCAAAATCCATCTTCTGTACAAAAAAGAGTAAAATGACTCTGCTATCACTTACTTGATCCATTTTTATCCTTGCTATGAGAGCATCCATTATTTTTAAGGAGACAATGCTACAGGGGTGGGTGTCACAGTTAAAATACATTGTACAGGAATATATATATATATATATATCCTTTAGTAATTAAGCATTTGTGATATCCTTTCTAATATTGACTGGGTCCGTGTCTTTTTTGTACTGAAGACAACTGGCAATCTTCTCACATACAGCATCTCTGAAGTATCCCAGTTCCTCTTAGAAGAGTGCTGCTAATACATCGAGAACTCAGGGCGACATCATTTGGACACAAATATTTATGAAAAGAAATGAATAATACTTGATTAATTGAACAGATGCGCAAATTTCCACCACCAGAGGTCATTTTCACCCGAGAATGAACTAAAAGAACTCTCAAAAAGATGTACTTTTATCTAAGGGAACATCTTAAATAATGGTCCCAATGCCCCAGATATTCCTCATCAAAACAAGTAATCTGGGATGCAGTATGAAGAATATTAAAAAGCTTAAGAAATGGATCTTAACTTGATCAAATTCAGTCTGTGCTGTGAAATATCAACAAAATCCCAGCTTTCACATTTTTTGTGCATATGGGATTGGTCAGTTTAAGCAACCCTGATGGCCTGAATATTTTTCCTGAGAAATTGTATTTGTCTGGGAAAAAAATTGCCAATGCAACAATAATACATCTTATAAGTCTCTGTAAAAACGCAGTGGGTAAATGTGAGCCATCTGTTTTCCCCCCTTTCTTCCTCATGTGTACCAGCATCATCTGCGGCTCCTTTCCCAGAAGGCTGAATCCTACCCTTGTGTGTGCTGCCTAAATGGCACGCCTGGAACTGAGGGGCATTTCTAACATATCCCCCATGTGCGCTAGGACACATGCATGTATGCCATTCATGCTGATACCAAACTGTGAACTAATACATACTAACATTTGAATATTAGGAAGGGGAGCACAATTTAGATCTTTAGCTTTAGAAAAAAAAAACTTTATAAATTGGGAATTACAAAAAAAAAAAGTTGAAAATTAAGAAATGTCTGTAAGGTACAGATATGACACGAACATGAGAAGGCATTAAACTATTGTACTGCAATAAATTAAAAATAGGAAGAAAGGGAACTTTGATTAAAATATGCAATCATCCAAAATGAATGCTGTGAGTAACACAATGATTCAGATAACAAGCAGAAGTTTGTGAGAGGAGAGCTGTTAGTAACTAACCTTCATACAGTCATAGTGCGAAACACACTTGTGCTGGATGTCATGGAGTTTTGATCATTTGGGTTCCCTTGACATTTGACAGGTGCCAGGGTGCTTAGAATAACATCTCCCTGTACGTTGTCACACTGCCATTAAAAACATTTGCACTTGCTGGCCAAACACCTCTCTACTATTTAATTCTTTACTGAAACTAGGAGTGTCCACTATGGACATATTTTACTGTCTGCTGAAGAAACACGGTAAAAAAAAACAGTATTGTTTAATATTCCCACAGAGTTTATCATCTGTAACTTCACACGATTTTTGGGCCCCACCCCAAAATGGGGCCAGGATCCCACTGCATTAGATACTGCACAAATGCTATAAGCATGTCATCTTTTAAATGTGCAGAAATCATTACAACTCAAATGAAATAATTTTATACTTCATTTGGAGTTCTAGAACATTTTTCTAGCAAGATACATGAATTTATCAAACTGACAGATCAATTGTCGATGCCTCTCACACTCGGCATTTTAGTGAACTTTCCACCTCAAAACTACCATGGGACCAGATGACGCATGTGAAACTGTGGAGAAGAGGCTGCTTCATCTGTCTGGTGTTTTGAGAAGGCCAATATATGTCAATTTGTTATAAAACAGTCCCAGGGTAGAAAGTCAGTTCCAAGCTGGACTGTGGACAGGCTGATGTCTTGTACAATAACAAGCTCAGCAAAATGAGCTTGAGTTTGATCCAAGGCACCTTAAAGACAATGGGAAAACTCTGAATTAGGCTCAGTGACAAAGATATCAAAAAAAGGTTTTATTTATAAATGATATGAAGATTGTTTCTGAGGTATTTGGGGCATCAGGAAAGAGGGAGACAAGGTTGCAAAATTCTTCTTGCTCGGCAATCACTATACAGGAATTAATGCTTGGCAAAGCAATAATATCCCTATTTCTCCTTGTTTTACACCAAGGACCGAAAGGAGAGTTGAAGGAGATTAATTACTTTGCCTGCTAATCAATGCAAAGACATATTTTTCTGCTCCTCCATCTCATAATTTTTATTTCATCTAGTATGGTTTTTTTTAGGGTTGCCAGATGTCCCAGTTTCACTGGGACAACCCTGGTTTTTGAAGGTACATCCCATCTGCTCTTGAAAATATTTCTGTTCACTGCTCTCTTGTTGATTGTGTGCTTTTAGAGCAGCCAGCCAGCAAAGGACTGCAGGAGAGAAGCTGATAAATTATTATCAAACTATAAAAAGCTGCCCATATTTCCCTAATGCTGAAAATTAATTCTGTAGGGAGAGTTTTTTGCAAAATGTAAACGGTCAACATGGCACACAAGAAATTACGATTACAAGTCCCACCACTGTTCAGAGATCACCCCTTATGTCTATACATTTCAAAATGGAAGCAGGGTTTCTGCTCTTCCTGGGCTGCTTGAGCTCCCACTGCAGAGGAAGCCCTGGGCTTTCTGATTGTACAAGTCAAGAACATGGATCCTCTAAAACCAGAGCAGGGGGACAGGAGCATGAGGATGTTGCAGGAAAACCTCCCACCAAAAGCCAAAGCTGGATGCATGGGCAATGAGGTGACTGGCCAGGAGGCTACACTGCATCTCTGACCCAAAGAAAGTCCTCCCAGGGAAGGAGGCTATAGCCCAATTAGATCAAAGTATCTAGAGAAAGAGGAGGCTCACTCCTACACTTTCAGCTCCAGATCCCTTTCACAGCTACCAGCTCTCATGAATATGTCATAACCGTAACAAATATACCGTGATATTCTTCCTAGGGCTCCAACTACTGAAGTTATGTGAATCTTTAAGAATCAAAGCTGTTTGTTAAGAAGAGAAAGTGAGTTTGCAGTCCTCATAACATAAATATATATATATATATATATATATATATATATAAATAAATTAAAAAAAAAAAAGCTTGCAAAAGCCAACTGTGAAAGGACAAATGAAAAGCATGCCAAGTCAGGTATTTTTTTTCCCTTTTCATGGTGTTATTCTGAGGCTTGATTCATGGTTTCTGAACACTTGGGGAGAACAGAAAATCAAGGAAAAGAAAAAGTGATGATACCTCAAATGGGAGGTCATCTTCCTCCAATGTGACGCCATGTTTGCAAGCAAATCACATCATAATATCTTCTGTGCATTCCCTCTGACTTAACAACATTCACACATCTACCCTGTTTGGTTCCAGCAAATGTATTGTTAAAAAGTTCACAGACTGCACAGACTTGTCACAGACTGCAGAGGATTTGACCACTTCGCTGCAGGTTGTGCTGAAAGTGGAAGTGTAAAACTTTAAAGAGTTAAGAATTGTAACTCTTTACCTTTTCTTCTCAAAAATATGTGGAATTAGAAGAAAAAATAATTATAGTTTTCACAGCTCTGCCAATATGAAAAAGAATTTCAGCTCTTTAAGAATTAGAAATATGGTAAATATATTTCAACTATCACATGTAAAACACTGTTAGTATATAAACTAAATCAGTACAAACCTTTCCTTTTGAATAACAGCACACTGAAATACCAAGTTTGTGGTGGGAGACTGGGCTTTACTTATCAGTAGAGCTCAAAAGAGAAAGAGTGCAATAACAAAAATAAAAACATCAGTACTGCCTACATGAAAACAAATGGAAGATTACACCCACAGGACTCAGAAATTATATGTAGACATCTAGAATGGATTCATTTACCCAAATGTAATATTGACAGTGTGGCTATCTCCAGCTGAACTTGAACCCAGAACTAGCTTCCTTGACAGTGGAGAGGAAAAAGCATTTCTAGGCATAAGATGGAGGTCATAGCTAGGCCAGGCAAATCAAAGCCTTGTTTCTCATGACAGACTACAAAGGGAACCAAGCTCCCTAGCTCAAGCACAGAAAATTGCTTCAGATACCTGGCATGAGATGAGATGCGCCACACTCCTAACACTCTCATACCGATAGAGGAGGAACACCTGTATTTAAAGAAAGAGTTTGGAAAGCCAGCATAGCGGCCCCATACTTATTCAGCATAACAAACCTGAATATTAAGCACTAAAAACATATGAGAATGTTATTCTTCAGGAAAAAAAATATTTAGTCGGAGAATTACTTTAATTTTTTCCTCTGTATTTCTAATTCATGAGAGAAAACTTTAGAAATGACTATTCTGCTTTTCTAGCTCCGCCTGTGACAGTCAGCTGCCACACTGGCCAACACTGTCCTGCTTACCTGCAGTGGCCCTCTTCCTTGAATGAATATCATGCCTCCAAACACAAGCTTGCAGAAAAATTCTTTTTTTTTTTTTTCTTGCATTGCAAGGTCCAGCTTTCAAGAAGGTGCGTTGCTAACTGTCTCCATCCCGCTGCAGAGTTCTTAGAACAGCCCGTGTTGCCACCATACCTCTTTTGGCACTGCAGTCAGGGTCCTGGCCACATCTGAGTTCATCCACAGCCGGAACACGACTCGCATGTCCTCCCAGCTTGGCTTCTCTCTGTGAGGAGGTTTGGGGAAGAAGGCTCCCAGATGTGCTAAACAAGGCATGTGTTTCAGTGTTGCTGCATGAATGTGGAGTCCTTGCACGACATGGTGTTTTTAGGGCAGCACACATCAGGCTGGTTGCAAGCTCACAGATTGCTAGCAACTAAAATTAGACAACAAAAATATGAAGTATGTTGGTGGACAAACATGAAAGCCAGGAGTTTCTCACAGGTTAATTTATACTCTGTAGCTGTGTGCAACCTACCTGAACTTGCTCTGTCCTCTCTGATGGCATACACAGTACATCAGCTTAGCCAGTTGTAGATGATAAGGAAAGTGATAACTGATACAGTTATGAGAGGTTTTGAGACCATTAGTGCCTATAAGTATGGTCCACACTGACAGGTATTTCGAACGGACTTATTTTTTAAAAGCTATAAAACCCAATTTGTAAAATACACATTTTTACATGCAAGGCACTATTCACAGAGATGAGGAGATACACCTCAGAGATCACAAGACAGGTAATTACTCCTTAGGATCTTAATTTACTCCATGTGTGGATTCAGCTGACCACAGTACTTGCTTCTGTTGTGTGTTTAATATTAGACCTGTGCCTTCTGCAGTATATGGATGTTATAACGTTTATTGCCAGAAGCCTGTAGTTGAGTCAAAACATCTTACCACTTACCACTAAGTGTTTTCATAATTCTTTTAGCAATGCCAGCATTAGCAGTGCCACCATTTAACAAAAGATTAGCAGAAATTCTTCCTGGCTGCTATACCCTGTGTTTCCAGTAAGGATGCCAGTCAGTTTTTGTGTGACATTTGTTCTATCTGAGCTAAAAAGATGTCAAATTAAATTTTAAAGCTTCAATGATGCACTTCTAGGTGCATGGAACAAGCAAAGCATCTTATCGTTTTTTGCTTATCTCCACAGGGTGATTTTGTTCCGTTCATCAAAGAAGGAAAAGTTGCTGTTACTCAATAAGCAATCTCCAGTGTCACCCTTAAGTGGTTAAATTCTTCACAAACGAATGTGCATAAAGCTTCTCTGTTTTTGGGGTCCCTCAGAGTTGTCTTCTCCTGTTTGGTGAAATAAAAAATTTTGTCCTAATATGTGCCTGGCAAGGATCAATGAGCAAGTACAAATAAACCTTACAGTATAGATACACTAGCTCTGTCACTTCCAGGACACATCCAGTTCATGCTGTGTTTACCACAAACATTGTCCACATGCATGCAGTCCATCTGATGTTGCCCAAGTACCATCCACTTCCTGGGCAGCACACGGGCAAGTATTTTTGTGCAGGAATCATGCTAGACTCATATTTGTTATAAAATGCAGTTCCAACAGTTTGATTAGCTTACTCTGTGCCCCATGTCAGTTCAGCACTTCAGTGCATGGTTGTACATGGAATTTAAATGTCAAAATAAATGCCTTTTTCTGTCAGGACTGTTGTCATTCCTTTGTCCAACCTGGACACACAGAGATCAAGCAGAGTGTGAACACTAATTTATTCCAGAGACCAAAGAGGCTAAACTCAGTAGACCTCTAAACTACAAGCAACTGTTCAAAAAACAAGCACATCACCAGAGTGTTGTATGTTCTATGAACAGGTTAAAAAGCAATCAAGAAAGATCCAAAGACAATTCTGCCTCTAGGATAAATTAATTCAGAGGAGGGAAAACAATGCTGTTGAATAAGAAATTACTCAAACTTTCATCAGAAACAAATCTGATTACAGACCTTTCGGGAAGCGTAAAAGATTGTATGTGATTGTTTTCTTTCTATTTCTTACCTTTATTTTCTCTAATTCTGATCAAGACAGGGAGGGCCAATGCTAAAACATAAAAAAGAAAACGTTATCCAGAATGTTCTGACTGTGACAGACTAAAGCATCAAAAACCTTGTGAAATACCTTTATTAAATATGTAAAGCTATTGTAAATAATGCTTAAGTGGTTTATTGTGCTTGAAACGCAGCCTTTTATTTCTCGGACAAGATGAAACAGAATAAAAACAGAAGGAGAAATTGCTTTCAATCCTGCATTGCACATCTGGTATGAAGGCAGCCTTACAGTAAGGGGTTTTGGCAAACCCAAGCACCAGTCCTAGCTACTGGTGATCCATGAGCAGCAAACCAGTAGAGCAGAGAATAGAAATGAGGTGACCTGCTCCTGCTTTCTGCTCTCAAATTACTTAGCAGGCTGGGAGGCAGGTAAAAAGGCATAGCAGACATTGCAGCACTTGACTGCCTTTCCTCCTTTGCTCTCCAGATTACACTAATGACGGTTGTGTTACTAGACTAGCAGAAGATTCACCCTCAGTGAAGAATAGGAGCCCACTAAAAGTGCTCTCCAGGGTGTCCTGCTTTGGGCCAGCCTTTGCCTTTGGTCTCCTGTGCTCTTAACATGGCCTCACACATCTTTGGGACTCTTCAGACACTGCTCAGCCCTTACCATTTGTTTCTGCTGCAGAAGCAAATCACTAGTTAATCACTCATGCCCTTTTTATCTTTTGCAAAATGGCTTCAGCTGGGAGCCTGAGCACAAACCAGTATTTGGTAACTGACCCCAAATGTTTGTTGGGAAGATGTTTATCTAGATCCACTGAGATGATTTCCTGCTTGGTTTTCCAATAACCCCCTATTCAGCTAGGGAAATATTCGCGTGTAGGGAAATCTTGTGTCTCAGTAGAATGATACTGTATTTTGTCTCACAGATAAGATTACATATGGGATTTCCAAAATTGTTACAGATCGGTATTTTAAGTGATTGCACAGCAGCTCCATGTCTCTTATGTGAATCACTAGCAGATAGGATACTGCCTAGTCCTAAATGCAAAACAAATTTCCTCTGTTTTAATTCAGAAAGCCTAAAGAGACTGTGAAGTCTTAAAGTCTGACACTACAGAAATAACCACTGGTATCTGTTTCAGAAACTGGACAAGAAATCACTATCCAAAATTAACCTAGTTATTTGAAGGGTATGGAGACTGCACATGACCCTTGGTCAGTTGCACTTAAGTTATTTCTGCAGTATTTTTATACACATGACCATCATAACATCTTATGAGCACCTCACAATCTCAAATGGCTTTATTTTTATGTATTGTATTTTCCCTGGGCAGGTAGACAATAAAGGCTCAGAGAAGATAAATGACCTGCTTCAGGGCACCTGGGAAGGCTGGAGCAGGGCAAGACTTTGCACACCATCCTTCCCAGGTGCCCATAACCTTTCTTTCTGAAGAACAGAGAATCTATTCTCAGAGGATAAAAAATAAAACCTATATGAGGGCTATTGTCCAGAGCTGAGCATCCCAAAAATGAATAATTGCATTAATAGATTTGCATAATGTGTTCCTGCACTAGCAGGACATTGCACCCCTTGTGCACATCACCAGGTGCTGCGGGCAGTACCAGAGTGCCCTCATCATTGCTATAGATAGCTGAGGCTGTGCATGCTTTGGCTTTACACATGTAAACCACTTGTTTAGTGCAAAGTGGATATATTTTCTCTAAGGCAAATAAAACTATTTCAACTACTGCCTATGACTTCACTGGAGATTTGAAAAATCAAGCAAACTCATTAAGGCAATTAAATGATCTTTAAAAAATGAATCAGCTCAGCTCTGGTTTCCTGCATTTTAAGACAAGGAGGCAACAACGGAATTCTCTAATCTAATCATAACTTGAAAGTAAATAAAAGGAGAGAAACTGAAATACTTGCTGACTCTGACAAGAAGAAACACAGGAACAGTGGCAAATAAGTACTGTGCCACTGCAGGGGCAAAATGATTATGATTCTTGGTCTCCACATAATTGTCTCTACCTGGACAGATTTCCAGTTGTGTCATCCATGCTAATAGGAGTGTCAGTAGATTAATTATTGTAGTCTATAAGGTATTCAGTGACTGTAGCATCTGAACATATTCAGCATGGAGTATGACATTTAAATCAAGGAGGGATGAACGGTGAAAACTTTGAGGGCTACAAGCATCTCCAGATATTTCAGAGAACTGCATGGATTGCACTCCAGAGAAGTACAACAGAATACTAGTTTTTATACCACTCCTCCCTCCTCCCCCCGCCCCCCCCCCCCCCATATATTCTCATATATTTTTTTCTAATATGAAATAATCTCCTGTTCTTTCTAATAACTACTCCTTTACAGATACATACCCCTATATAGGTTTCACTGAACAGGGTCAGCCAGGAGACAATCTGTTGCCACTGTTTTTATGTAGGAAAAACAGATCTGTGAATACTGTGCATCTAATGATTCAAAAAGCTTTAGCAAGGCTCCTGAAGACTATGGTAGCAAGGCACTTCAGAAAAAAGTTGAATTTCAGTTTTGGTTGAATTTTTAAAATTGAACATCAATACCTAAAAAATAAAAAATACCCAAACTTCTGCTTTCATAAAAAGTATTTATAATTTTTCATGAAAAAAAAAATCCCCTCAATAAAATTTGTTTTCCAAAGGAAAACACACACATGCAATTTTAATCTAAAATAGACTTTTGTAATAACAGAAGTCTGAATTTATTTTACAAGTTCAACAATCTGCAGTCAAATTTATCATTTTCATTCTAGTCAAAAAGCAGTTATAAAAAGGCATTTTCAAAAAAAGAAATTTCTGTGACCTCTAACACTGATAATACTAGTTAGTGTACACAGATTTATGCTTTCGATTTTCAGTTCATAAAAGATTTTGGTGCTGACAATGAGCAACAGAGGCCAGACCCATTTATGAAGCAGCTTTTGTTACAATAACAGGATCTAGGACCAGCAAAGGGCTTCTCATTTTTGCTGCTGGCAGGGTGCTTCTTCAGTACTGATTTTCCAACATTTGCAGGTAAAGTAGAATATACTGATAAAAGCCCAATTCTGTTAGTATAAAATACTGTCCCTTGCAGTGCTTACATATGTCACAAATCACTCCTTGACATGTCTATCCACAGCAGTTACACCTCTGTTAATAAAAACCATGTGGTATAGATTGACATGGGCATTCACTGACATTATCAGCCAATTTTGCCTGCTGTGATACCTAGCTTGAGACAGCAACACTTGGGAAATCACAAATGATCAAGTAGCATTATGCATTATCTATCCATCCCTGAAACAGGCTAGGAAGCCTATGTGAACACATGCTTTAGAGTAAGCACCCCATTGAGAGGTAGGAGCTACCATCCAGCAAAACTGCCTACAAACTTCTGAAGACATAGAAGAAACGTCCACAAATAAGACAGATCAGCAGCTGCAGTGAGCTCTAGCTGCAAATGGCACACACTTGCTGGCTCTCTGGTTGCCCTCCAGAGGAAGACTGCTAGTCAAGCTGCAGCCGGAGCTCTGCAGCCTCACTAGCTAAGCCCCATGCATGAACATGAATGTGACAACAGTGGTCCAGAAAGCTCTCCAGGTTCCACTTAAGATGTTAACACAGCCATAAGTTAGAAACATTATTTGCTTCAATCAAAATCATTCCCAGTGTGCAAGCATACAGACAGGGGTGAGTAATACTGGTGTGAAACACACAGTGTAGGAGATAGAGACACCCCCCCCAAAATAAATAAATAAATTTAAAACAAACAAACAAACAAAAAAAAAAAACAACACTTCACTAACACTGGCCAACATCTCATGTACCACTTTTTATTTTGGTAAGTATTTTTCTTCCTTGTCTTTCCAACCATATCTTATGGCTCACCAAGAAAGAAGGGAGCCCAAGCCAATGTTCTGAATCATGAAGTCCAGTTTCAGGCCTTATTTAAATGGGTACTGCTATTATTAACAAAGTTGCATCTGTTTTTACCAGTGCTGAATCTGACAAGCAATCTTAGGTTCAAAAGCCATTTCCCTGTTCTTTATGTAGTCATAAAGACATTTATATTCTGGAACCAGTTTTCTTTCCTTTTTGCACAGCCATTAATATATTTTCTTTTTTGTTTCATCGCTGCCAAGTCTTGCACTGCTCCATGTGTGAATTTATGCAAATTTCAGAATGCGCTAATTCACATATTTGCAAATTGGCAAGTGATTGGCAAACATGTAAATGAGCTCATTTAGTTATTTCTCTCTTCCCCTAAACTTCAGCTTGGGATCATGATGCCCTTCCCCAAATTATGACAATGAGGAAACAGGCAACTGCCCCAACCTGGCAAGTGTAGTCAGGGTTTGGGCTGGTGTATCCATGTGCCAGGTCGAGTATGAGAAGGATGCTACAAAACAGGATGCTAGTGGACTGAGAAGGTATCCAGATGTGGCAGGAGGATGTTGGAGGAGTACCCAGAACAGCTGCAGTAAATGG
This sequence comes from Cygnus olor, assembly GCF_009769625.2. Lineage (NCBI taxonomy): Eukaryota > Metazoa > Chordata > Aves > Anseriformes > Anatidae > Cygnus > Cygnus olor. Next base: position 62,012,353 of record NC_049170.1, on the reverse strand, counting down.
GTGTGGATGTGGTTGTGTTTAGTGCCGTCAGACCAGGGGTGGGAGCTGACGTGTCTGATGGTGTGAAGCAAAACTATTTGTGAGGGGTGCTAAGGGCTGGTTTCCCTGCAGGGAACAGCAGTTTGGAGCCTAGCTGGTGTCTCTGGATGATGGAGAGATAGGTTGACAGAAGAAGGTTATGGGATCGGGAGGTATGGTGAACGAGGCCATCTGTTGACACTCTTCTGGTACAGCCTAAGATTTTGCCATAAAACGGGCTCAGGGCTGGCAAGCAGGACATGAAGCTGTCTCACCTGTGGATCTCCCACTAGCTGGGGTTGCTCTCTTCCCCCTCCAGGCTACATAGATCCATGATCACCCATCACAAAAGCTCTTGACAGCATCTGCCATGCTACTTGCAAACCACCTTTCACGGTGAGGGCACAACAAAGCTGCTGCACAGGGGCAAGCCATGTGAGATGCAGGGCAGTAGGCAGCCCTCTTGTTTGTCCTCACCACGAGCAGCTTTCTGCTTTTGCATGAAGGGCAATGCCTTGTGGAGAAAATAAATATTTTGCTACAGTTTTCCCATTTTCACAGCCTAGCAAGGTTAGGTGCAGAGTGAAATATAAGTGTGTCCTGCTGAGATGTTACACAAGAATTTCCAAGGTTTAGGGCAAGTTCTGGTTTTCTACCTTTATTTATCTGAGCCAGAATATATCAAAAGCCCTATCACACTATCTGCTAAATTTGCTTTATAGTTTATGAGCTGAGGAGTTTCCAATGACTGCTTGCTCCAGTCAGCACCAGTTGTGCTGCTTCTTCTCAAAAACAACATATTTGTAGCAAGTTGCATCACCACTAAGAATGACAGCTACCTTGCAGAACACCTGTAGTTATGGGTGACAAAATTAGCAGATAGCAGACTCAAAAGGTTAAAAAAACCAAGGCTGAGAAACTCAGGTAAGCCAAAAGAAAAAAAAAAAAAAAAAAAGAAAAAAGAAAGAAAAGAAAAGACAGAGAAAACATACAATTCATCTTCAAGTTATCTAGGGCATCTTGCCTTAGAATTAGCTTAATTAGCTTCATTACCTTGTTTCATATGGAAATATTGTAGGAATGGTATTCTTTCTGTGGCACTCAGGTAGTTAAATCCACACAATTTGCTTTTTGAAGCTTGGATTCTGCTGACTTTATTTCAAGCAATCAAAAGTATCTAATTTGCATTCACATTCACATTAGTGGTCCATATGTTAGCCCTGTTTAAAAGCTATATGCTGCATTCATTATGAAATACTTGGCTTCCTAGCTTTTTCCTTTGCTTTGAAATTATTGTGATAATATTGCAACTCTTCTATTTAGGCTATTCTCAAATACAAAGATTTTCTGTTTGATTTGATTCTTTTTCAAAATCTTCCAAGGGTAGGGCTTTTTAATTTTTGTTTACAGTGTTATGGGAACTTGCAAATTGGTGAAATAACTCACTACCATCATTTAATATGACAGTGTATTATTCCTCATACCTAAAGCTTCATTAAAATATCAGGATTTCAATCTGTCTTTGCATAAGATTTCAGACCACACACAGCGCCATGAAGTACATGCCCTTCAGAGTTCATCATGCTACTCACTGAATTGAGTCAGCCTCTTAAAACCAATAAAATTGGGTTGTGTTACATGATTTTTCTTAGAATTTCTTCTTCTTTGTGCAATACAGAGTAAGGCATTTCCTTTTTATACAGTTCATAGTGCAAGTGCAATGGGAAATGAATGGACAGAAGAAAAAAAATGAGTAACTGCCAGATAAAATGTCCTGCTTATGACCACATAAAAGGACTGTGACAGAGACAAGAATTAAGTCAAGGTCTTTTAGGATGTCCTCCTCCACCTGGGAGAGAAGACCACCTACACTGTGCTGTGACTTACTTCATCGAGTCATCACTTTGCCAGTAATTGCTATAATGCATGTGTTAAAGCCATCACCAAAGCATCATTTCAGAGTTTAATGTATCTCACAGCTTGTTATTATTCACCAGCTTAAATGTTGTACATCTACTGCTCATGGTTTCAGAAAAGAATACTATTTCTTCCCACAGAGAACACTGAGAAGTGATTTCCCCTTGCAGATCGATTCTCATGTCCCTAAAAAATCAAAAGAGAAACTCCTTTCTCACCTGCACATTCACTGCTGAGTCTGACATCTGGAAAATTCATTCTTATTTCAGTCTTTGGAAGCTTTCTGAAGATCCTAGAAGGTGAAGAATAATGAGGTGTCTGCCATGAAATGAACATTACAGAAGGGTATTTTCTAAGTATGAGACAACTATCCTAAGGTTAATGCCTAAAAAAATATAATAAAATAAAATAAAAAATTCAAGGAGCCATCATTAAAAAATTAATGATCAGAAAAAAATTATATACTTCATTGGCCTTAAATTTTTTCATGAAATCTCTTTAAGCAAGAGTTTCTGGAATGGGTGGAAATGAAAGAGAAGGTTTATAGGTTTATCATACTAATTGTTTCAGAGGTGTGGAATTTTAAATTATTAGGTTTTTGGTTGGAGACATCTTGACTGACTCCATTAATACATTTATATAGGATCCCTATGTATATTCTGTATAGATTCCCTATATAGATCTATGGACAATAGATTGTCATTAATGGTCAGAGTTCATTTACAGTTGATTCCAGAGTGCTATATCTCTCAGAACTGCAGCAGGCGTAAAACAATTAGTAGACGCACAATATTAACAGGAAGGAACTCAATACATCCAGTAACACAGCCATGAAAATCAGGCATTGAATTTTTGAGCAGGAAGGGTTGCATATGGCAGGAGCATGAACAGAAACCATTGCGTCATAATGACACCCACAGTGAAATAAATTCAGAGAATAAGCTCCAGATGCCACCTGGATATTAAGAAATTTTTGAAGATACACTGAATGTCCTGTTCTGACCACGCATAAGTTTAGTATGAAATGTAAGATATCCAGGCATAAAACCTAAGGCACATAAAGGAATGGAAATTACTGCAGAGCTTTTCTGATCACGGTGGGCATACCTCTGGCACATATCTCTTTGAACTAAATACTGCCTTTTATTGGTGGACTACTTCTCTGCATTTTTTAAAAACTGAGCTCTTTACAACACCTTAGTAGTATAATAACACACGGTAAATTGCAGCTCGCTTTCTAGAGGACTCTAAGTGAGGTAATAACAAATAATGATCCACAACTCACAAGTGAGTTTTTTTTACCAGTTTTTTCGGTTGTATTATTTTAAGCACATCATGCTAAGCTTTGTGTAGAGTCAAAGAAATAAGGAGAAAGTCTACGTGCATAATAAATATACTGACTTTTTCTTAAGTCCAAAAGAATTCAGATCAGTGCTTAGTATTGCTAGACATTATGTTGGGAAAAACAACAACAACAAAAACAACAACCCACAACACAACAGTTCAGAGAGTATAGGCAGAAAGCCAGAATTTCAGTGTTAAAATCAGACAAGCTTCTTAAGCCAAATAGCATTAACTCTGAAGTAGTTACAAAAGAATGATATGCCAGGAAATGAGAACAAAATCATATACTGATGTGTCAAGAAGGTACCCTACCTGCATTTCATTTGTACCTATATAATACCTCCTTAGGTTACAGTTATACTATCTATATCACAATCACTCTTGAGAGAGAGTCCCTTGAGGGGAACAAGAAACGTTTCAATGACAAGAATGAAAAGACTACACAATGTCCAAGATGCTTCCCATCACACTGAAGTATGTCCATTACTCAGCGGAAGAAACTGGCGGAGGAGCTGGCCAAGCCGCTTTCCATCATTTATCGGCAGTCCTGGCTATCAGGGGAGGTCCCAGTCGACTGGCGGCTAGCAAATGTGACGCCCATCTACAAGAAGGGTCGGAGGGTAGACCCGGGGAACTATAGGCCTGTTCTGTTAGTTTGACGTCAGTGCCAGGGAAGCTCATGGAGCAGATTATCTTGAGTGTCATCATGCGGCACTTGCAGGGCAACCAGGCGATCAGGCCCAGTCAGCATGGGTTTATGAAGGGCAGGTCCTGCTTGACAAACCTGATCTCCTTCTATGACAAAGTGACATGCTTAGTGGATGAGGGAAAGGCTGTGGATGTGGTCTACCTTGATATCAGTAAGACTTTTGACACCGTTTCCCACAACATTCTCCTCAAAAAACTGGCTGCTCGTGGCTTGGACTGGCGTACGCTTCGTTGGGTTAAAAACTGGATGGGTAGCCGGGCCCAAAGAGTTGTGGTGAATGGAGCCACATCCAGTTGGAGGCCAGTCACTAGTGGAGTCCACCAGGGCTCAGTATTGGGGCCAGTCCTCTTCAATATCTTTATCGATGATCTGGATGAGGGGATTGAGTGCACCCTCAGTAAGTTTGCAGACGACACCAAGTCAGGTGCATGTGTCGATCTGCTCGAGGGTAGGAAGGCTCTGCAGGAGGATCTGGATAGGCTGGACCGATGGGCTGAGGCCAACTGTATGAAGTTCAACAAGGCCAAGTGCCGGGTCCTGCACCTGGGGCATAACAACCGCAAGCAGCGCTACAGGCTGGGAGATGAGTGGTTGGAAAGCTGCCTGGCAGAGAAGGACCTGGGAGTACTGGTTGATAGTTGGCTGAATATGAGCCAGCAGTGTGCTCAGGTGGCCAAGAAGGCCAACAGCATCCTGGCTTGTATAAGAAGCAGCGTGGCCAGCAGGTCTAGGGAAGTAATAGTCCCCCTGTACTCGGCTCTGGTGAGGCCGCACCTCGAGTACTGTGTTCAGTTTTGGGCCCCTCGCTACAAGAAGGATGTCGAGGTGCTCAAGAGAGTCCAGAGAAGGGCAACGAGGCTGGTGAGGGGTCTGGAGAACAAGTCTTACGAGGAGCGGCTGAGGGAGCTGGGATTGTTCAGCCTGGAGAAGAGGAATCTCAGGGGCGACCTTATCACTCTCTATAGGTACCTTAAAGGAGGCTGTAGCGAGGTGGGGGTTGGTCTATTCTCCCACGTGCCTGGTGACAGGACAAGGGGGAATGGGCTAAAGTTGCGCCAGGGGAGGTTTAGGTTGGATATTAGGAAGAACTTCTTTAGTGAAAGGGTTGTTAGGCATTGGAATAGGCTGCCCAGGGAATTGGTTGAGTCACCATCCCTGGAGGTCTTCAAAAGACGTTTAGATGTTGAGCTTAGTGATATGGTTTAGTGGAGGACTTGTTAGTATTAGGTAAGAGGTTGGACTAGGTGATCTTGGAGGTCTCTTCCAACCTAGACGATTCTGTGATTCTGTGATTCTGTGATACTGGTGGAAGTACAGCTTTGAACATCTTGAAATAATTTATCCATAAAAGAGTGGGGCCACATTCTCTGCTGTGGTAAGTCAGTTCTACCAAAGAGAGCAACACCTATAATTGCTATGGTTCCTCTGAAGACAGTAGAGCAACACCGACTTAGTCCAGCTGAGATTCTTAGTCAATTTGTCTAGTTTTCTGACAGGTGTAGGTGAAATCTGATAACAAAATCAAAAGGGGCTGTATATTTGCTACATTTGGGGTCTCATTTTTCCCTTAGCACGTGCTCATCATTCCCATATGAAATTAAAAAAAAAAAAAGAAAAAGAAAAAGAAAAACCATTAATGTCTGGGGAAAAAAATCCCCCAAACCACAAAACCAGAAGCTTCTTCACTCCACCTTACACACTCACTCATTTCATGTAGTTATCTTAGCCAGAGGCAATGTCAATGTACAGGGAAAAGAAATTAATATTTAAGTTAGGGGAGCTACTTACACACTAAGATTTTTTTTTTGAAGACAGGTATAATAGGGAAAAAAATATAAGAATATGCAAGTCAGCACATAAATTAATCTTCACTAACAACAAAGCCATTCTGTATCCAAATTTACAATGTTTTGCGTGTGTGGTAACTGGAGTATCCCAGCTATGGACTTCAAACTAGCTCAGGTTATATAAGAATTGACATATCTGTACATAGCCTTTAATGAGTCTTGGAAAAGTTCACACAATCATTTAATTCTGTGTGCTTGTAAACACACACCTCTTTACTCCGCTGAAGTGGAAATACTAAAGATTCCGTTTTATGTTATTGTATTTTTTTTTTTTTTTCACTGTGGTACTTCCAGTTTAGATGAAATCAAAGAGTGCAGTTTACTAGCTAGAATGCTGTTAACATAAATGTAAGGCAAATGCTCCAGGTTTGGACTATCTCAAAGAAATTCCCACCTGAATGTTTTTAATTTTTTTCTTGAAGTTTTAAGCCACTAGGTTGGGGTCAAAGTTGTCACCTGACTGTATGTTGTGGAAGTACTTTGGGGAGGACATAGTTTTTAGTGGTTGACTGAGTATCCTCATGTTCTCAACAGATCTAGTATTTTATTGTATAACTTCCACATCACATGATATTCTCAGATGCCTTTAGATACTTTTCATTAGAACAACAAAATATCTACATCTGCTTCAGGAATAATGTAATGTAAAATGTTCCCATAAAATGGGAACTTTGCCACTCCCTGTCCTTGAGCTAGGATTTTGCAAATTTCTCCCTCTTCTCCCTTGGCCAATTTCAGTAGATAAGAGAAGATAACAGGGGGACATGTTGTTATCTTCCATGAATCAAGCTGCACAGTTCTCCAGTCCTCAGTGAACACATTAGATGAATCACTTTGTTGTTGCTATTTGGCAGGTAATAAATATGCAGGTTAGGACTGTTAATGATTTAAAAGCTTCACTCCTTCTCCTGTTGCTAGCGATCTCTTCCCACTCATAGGAAGCTAAAACTAACTGCAAAAATCTAGATCGTGTGGCAGCTCCTGCCATTTTTTAATAGAAGTTTCCTGTAGCTTCATACTGCAGCAGAGTCTCAAATGTTCTCCTCCCTTTTCTAACCAGTGTGAAGAGTGTGCAGCATGTTATTGCTCTGACTTAAAAGTCTATAGCCACGAAGATAGGGAAGTTCTGGCCCATAGGTTTCAAATGCTGACTGGACAGTATGGGACCATTAGTTCCACAGTTTAATGATTCTTTTCTCCATAAATCAATGAAGCTTTAAAAATACACAAAAAAATAATGATATCTATATATCTCAACACAATGTTAGAACTTACCTGCAGCAGTCAGTACAACAGATAGTTCTTTTTCCAGGGCCCCCTAAATGCCATCATTAAATCTTGTCTGAAGGCTTCAAATGATGCAAAGTTTCATTAGACAACTTGGATTCTAGCTTTTCAGCTCTCAGTCATTAGTAAGTGCTCCAACGGTTTGCTGTTAAGACAAAACAAACAAACAAAAAAAAAAAAACACTTAATAAGTGGGTGCTCTGTCATTAAAAGGAATTTGACTGCAGGAATAAAGCAGAAAAAGGATCTACAGTTATTTTTCGGTCTATTTTTCTACAGCCAGCATAATCTGCTTGCAGTATGTGCAATGCTGAGACCAGGATAGGAAGGACAGTGAAGGACAGACCACCAAAACAGCTGTATTTAAGATGGCATCAGTGTCAGAAAATTACATTTTGTCTTTAAGGATTGTCACATGAAACAGCGTCTACAAAATGAGCGACTATCATCCCCTGGATCTGGCAGCAGACCTGAAAGAAGGGTTGTAACCAAAGAGCCTCCTCTCTTGTGCTGGTGTACAAGATCTCCTTACAGAAGCGGACCCTGTCCCATGTGTGAGACAGGAGTTATGGGCTTTCAGCTGCTAGACGTATCAGCTGATATCTCAAAAAAAAAAAAAAAAAAAAAAAAGCAGCTAGTTCCATAACCTCCCTCTTATCCACAAGTATCATATACAAAGCTATCAGTGCTATGCCCATCACATTTCTCTTTGATTCAGGATTAAGCCACACTTCAGTACGGTATTCATCAGCACCAGTGTAGGGAGTTCCTACAGAAACCAAACTGAGAGTCCCTTAAACTCTTGAGGACTAACAATCCAGCATAATTCTTTCATAGAAGCACAAAGCATGCAAAGTATGGGAGTGTAGTCAACGTCTTTTTCCAGGATTGCCCAAGTGATATGTAGCGTGGCTCATTTTTCACAGGAAATGTGCACTATGGACACTTTGTACAGTCTCTGCTGTAGGTAGGACTCATTTTTCTTCATTAAGTGGAGTGATTCATGTGTTTCTCTTGACAACTTTTGAACCATTTATACCACCAAGTCAAACCATCATTGTGACAAAGCCATAATGAGGAAACAATGATTGTGTCAGCCACTATCACAGAAATTAGGGGAGCAATCTTACCTACTGTTTACTAACTGGGACGAACAAAGCTAGACAACTTAAAACAGCCTTCATTGTGCACCAATTCTAGAATGAAGGAAGTTCAAATGTAGCATAAAATCATTTTCACATACCTGTAATTCCTGAGCTTGAACTCCTTTAGACAAAGTGTAGAGTCTGTCCTCTGATGCCAGAGAAATAATATCAGTCTTGAATAGATCCATATTATTAAATGGAATATAATATTATTATATGAAATACAATATAATCCATATTATTATGTGTAAAATAATCATGAAATTATTCTCTTATCACCTTTCCATAATATTGAGTTTATGCATTGTGTGAACAGTTCTTTGATTTACTGTCTGGCCTGCAGCTGCAGTAAACTTTATCCACTGGAAAACTTCTATTAGGAAACATCCAGTAGTCATAACATGCCCTAGGTCCCTCCTGAGTCCCTTCCATCTACAAAGTCTTCTCTAGAGAAGGACCTCGGAGAGCTCTGAGGGACTCCCACAGCCAGTGCAACTCTCTGAGCAGCTGGGTCTAGATGCTTCATATGGAAGAGGAAAGGTGTGAAATGTGGTGGTGAATGTAAAGTCTGAACTCTAATTTTTACAGTTCCTGACTTGATATTTAAACTGTGTACATAGATTTGCAGCCTTTAGATACTTAAGGTATAAATCAATTCATTGTCATCACATCAAGTTGTATAGTATCTGTATATTATAATATACAAACCTCAGCTCACATTCAAATAAATAAACATTGACTTAGTATAAATTGTTCTCTTACCATATCAGAACATTGGGCAATTAAATCATCTCACTGGTAGTGTGTACAGATGGCTTAATTTTCTGTAATACCCACTAAAGCTCAATTGACTTAAAGGGGACTACTAATCTATTTAAATTTAAATCCACAATGGATAAATTTGTAGCTCAAAGAGGACTTGTGCCTATAGCAGACCACCATTTTCTTAAGACCACTTTGGAGAGGGGAAAAAAAAAGACATTTAGAATTACTAGTTATTTGAAAATAAAAATATAAAAATATATAGAGAGAAAGAGAGAGAGAATACCCCAACCCTGTGGCTATTAATAGAGCAATAACGCTGGCAGATGATCTCCCTCTCCATCATCTTTCACTGTGAAACATTTCTATCAGACTGGAACCTAGCACTGAGAGCAAGAGGCAAAAATTAGTCTTCTTTCAGACACTTCTGCATATTTATACACTTTCATATCACAACAGAAGAAAAAAAAAAAGAAAAATATGTTACTAACTGAAGTAAATTTCAAACCAACACGTTGCATGAAGGTTTACAGCTTTTTCCTAAAGTAAAATTTAACATCTCCAGAACCTGTGTACTGAGTTTGTTTTCTATTTTTATTGTGTTGCAGCTTTAAAAAATTGCCAATTAAGTCAAATTAAGCTGTTGTGCAGTCGACTTCTATAATTACTAGCAATAGTTTATGGTAGGTTCAAGCAAACAGAGGGTGTTTGTGTTTTTGATTTTTTTTGTCTTTTTTTTTTTTTTTGCCAGAGTAGTAGTTTCTTTTTGTAGAAACAATTATCATGGTAGTGCTTCCCAGCAAAGAAAAACATAGCCTGCAGCCATCCTATATTTCATTTTCAGTCCAGCAGTTTTAGAGAGGCTTTTTGCTTTTCTAGCGAACGTACAATAAGAAGAAAACAATCGAAGGTGACGAATAAAATGTGGGGCATCATAAAGCAGGCAAAGAGGCAAACAAGGCAGAATGGAGAGGAAGCTGTGCTTGTCTGGACGGCTCCTTCCTCTTATGCTCACTGCTACAGTGGTGACAAGTGTTTGTTCTATCACACAGCACCAAGATATCATTGATTCACATATCCTCCCATCACAGTAACGATGCTATTTCCACACCTGAAATAATTGCATTACAAGCACGTGGATGACAGAGTTGTCACAGAAAACAAGCAAAAGGTCCAAGTATAGCATTTTGTAAATCCAGAATGTGCTGGTCTTCTACATGTTTATTTTCAGCCCATCCTCACTCCTTTAAAAGACTGCAGAGGAACTAAGAATTACAGAATCACAGAATTGTAGGGGTTGGAAGGGACCTCAAGAGATCATCGGGTCCAACCCCCTGCCAAAGCAGGGAGTTGAAAGAGAATGGTGGCAAGAATGCTCTAATGTAGGACACAGCTTTTGTATGACATTTTTTTCAAAGAGGAATTTGCAAATCGAGTAGGACTCTTCCACCTTGGCATGGGAGAATGGCATGGGTATATAAATAAATATATAAAGCCATGAGTGCTGCTGTGAAAGAGGGAGTGATCATCTGCTATGCATTCTGACATAAGAAGCAAGGCATGTAAAATAAAACTAGCAATGGACAGTTCAAAATTAATTTAAAGAATTTCCCCATCATATAAGATGCAGTTGGGCTGTGGATCTCTGTGCCAATGGGTGCTGCAGATGTTGAAGGAGATTGGAAATATAGAGATTTTTTTAAAAAAAGTACATCAGATCAGTACAGATCACAGTAATCAGATTCAGTAATCAAATTACCAATTTAGTAATCCTTACTAATTTGATGGAGCTGAGGCAAGAGAATGACTACCCTAGCCTTTTCTTTACAGTCTATTCCAGCAAAGGACACCCTTGTCTAGACTACCATGTCAAGCTGAAATAGTTTCTCTATTCAGGAGAAAATGACACGAACTTCAAACACTGTTCAGGGAAGCAGGGAGCAGTATAAAACTGTGTTTTACATAAGGATCAAATCAAATGTAAGCACTCTGGTAGTGAGGTATTAGTAACATGCAACACCTATCCCAATGCAGTTTCATAGAACTTTAGAAGCATTCGCAGTCTCACAACACCTTCCATGTTGGTATTGAGATATTATACAGGCTGGCTCTAGAGAAAACTTTGACATACGTGAGTAGAGAGATTAGCCTTTTACAGCAGGAGAAAGCAGAATACACAGATGTTAAGCACCTAGCTGAAAGTGATCTATCAGCATAGCCAAGACAGCAACCTTCCCAGCTACCTCCCAGCCCCATCCTTAAGTCTCTTGACTGATCTGCTCTCCAGCTGACACACTCTACACGGATCTCCGCACCACACTTCCAACCAGTGCCCGCTAAGTGGCATATCTATCACCACCAAAGAGGCACAGAGAGGGAATGCAGCACCAGAGCCAGGGGCTGCCAGGATTCCTGCTCTGAATATCCCATTTGTTGTACACCTTATGGATTTTCCCTGCTATGAAGAATGAGTTATTCGTTCAAGCACTGAATGCAAAAAGCAGTGTTAGATCAGTCAGTGCCAAGTTAGGGGCTATTTCAATGAGCATAGTTAGCCTGAGTCCTCCAGAAAGCATGGGGTGGTTTGAGGACCTGTAGAATAAGTCCTTCCAACTCCTTGGGAGGCAAGCTAAAGGAAATTGCTTCTGCCCTGCAGTCCTGCTGCTGGCCAGGAGGATGGTTTGGCTTGTACCTGTATGCAACGTATGCCAGAATTTGGCTTTTATGCATTAAGAGATTTACTGAAGGATTATGAAGGCTTTTTTCCTCCCTCCAGTTTTGCTGGTTTTTTTTTGTTTGTTTGTTTGTTTTTTAAACTATCCTAAGAAAAGCATAACTCCAGATTAATTGCAAGGGGAAAGGGAGAGGAACAACAAGAAGTCCATTTTTATTCTCCTTGAATTAGAAACATGAATTTTCTTCCCCTCCCACTGATTCACCGCTCAGCATTCAGCTAAGATGATCACCGAAAAAGGAAAAGCAAATGAACAGTGATGTTTCTTAGGGTATGAAATACTTTACAATTAAATAAGGTGCTGCGGAGTATTGCTCTGATCACCAGTGATTGGTAGCTCTCTGCTAAGCTGCAAATGAATTCAGCACAGGACAGCATTCCAAATTGCTCTTACAAGCTTTCCTTTATTATTTTTATTTGGTTATGCTCTGACTCTCATCCAGAATTGTACTTAATGCCCTCGTCTGAAGTTGTTGAAATGGCACCCCATGGCATAGTGTGACAGTGAAAGGATATTGCCTTTGGAAGCTGCTAATGGTCCATGAAAAGAAAACAGCAGAAAACGGGAGAGCATTTGTTCCAAAATAATAAGAACAAAAATCTTTACATTTTTAGCTCATCGTCTTACCATTGTCAGAGGATTGAGAATGGGCAGAACATAGTTTGCAGCTAGTGAGGAGTTGCAGATCCAGATGGGTTGCAAGTCAAACGTACAAGTAATGAAAAAATAGTGCAGTATATTTAGCAAAATAATTTAATATTTTTAATCTATCACTTGCCACTCAAAATTAATAATTGCTATGTATTGTTATTCACAAGATAATTTCGTTCCCTGGGGTGGGAGAGATGGACCAATAAAGTGTCATTAAAAATGAGCAGTAAGGTTTGAAAAGGTCAAGCCATTCAGTGAAACCCACAGTCCTTATAACTCAGTTTTAGACAAAGATACTTCAGCAGTCCTGAACGTCTAAGCCCCACTGAAACCAAAAGGAGATTTCTCCCTCAACTTTTCTAAAATTAGGAGTACAAAACACAGCTGGAAGACCTAGTTCTCCAGTGACTTCAGTCCAGACTTAAACGCATATTGTTCCACTGGAAATATTTTAAAGCAGTATTATAGAAGAGAAGCAATAATCTCTTGGATAAAAGAACGCAAATAGACAAGCTACAAGCATATATATGTTGCAACAAACCCATTTGTCCTAATTTCCCTAAAGTGATACATTTACCCTACTGTTGAACACACTTGTATGGGTAAAAGCAAAGAAAAGAGAATAAAGGTAATAACAAAAGTGGCTCATTCCTTTAACTTCACAAAGTTAAGAAATCAGGATTCTATATGTCACTACAGATAGTGAGGGCTACTCACAAAAGCTATCCCTCCCTCCATCATTAGACTATTTCTATGGTCATAACTGCTTCAGCATAAGTTTTGACACCTGCCTCTGCATCCCACAGACCACAACTGTAATAGGACAGAAGCCGGACCCTTTTATGTCCCTTGCCAGTCTACCAATTTATTATGTTGCTGCAGGAGAAACAAGGAGAAACACCAACCTCTTTGTCCCAGCATAGCAACATCAAAGTGGAGTACATGAATCCTAAGTTACATGACATGATAAGCTGTCTAGCTTACAGTATATTTCACCCCAAAGTAAAGAACTGCATTTTTTTCAATATAACCATTAGTTAAATGTCTTATTACCACAAAATATGCCATTTTTCTTCCCCTCTCCAAATAATAATATGATAAAATAATAATAATAATAATAATAATAATAATTAGAAAGAAAAAACATCACCCTAAGAGACAGTTATGTTTACTGTGTAGTGATTTCCCAATAGAAATTAATTCAAAACAAATTTACATTCTACTTTTAAAGAAGATATAAATAATTCATGTTCTCCTATCATGAGCACTCTGCATGTCATACACCGGGGTACCTGTAATTTTTCGGTTTATCCATTTAAAATTTTCATTCAGGAACTCATTATCATGTTTTTTTTTTTGTGCTTCTATTCCACTGTGGTAATTTAATAGTCTTCAATAGAATTATGTTCAATTAAAATGTATTCAGTTTTACCATTCCAAATCTTTTTAGCTTTTAATTTAATTTCTGTAGGCTTCAATTTTACTTGTGTACTATTAACTTGCCTTGTTCACTGATTCTGCTCTCAAAAACATGAAAAGACTAACCCAGTAAAGGCTTCAAACCAGGTTTTCATTCCTTCTAAGCCACTTTTGCATAAATGTTACTCCATTTATTTCAGGCCAGTTATTTCTACAATCTCCAAGAGCAGAGTCAGGCTTCATTTTTCAGCAGCCATTCTTCTTCCACGTAAACACAGTGAACTCCCTTGCTTGCTAGTGCACCCCATTGTCCTCTGACATGATATACTCAAAACCAAGCATATAAGTAGTTGCTTTGGTGGAGAGGGAGGAAAACACTTTGCTTCTTGTAGGATCAGTGACATAACATGGAAATGGACCTCTTTACAATCACTGGAGGCTTGCTGTCTCAAAATAGACAAAGTGAATCGCTTCCTCATGGTGAAGTAAAAACCGTAATTCAAGCTTTCCTCTGGACTACACAATTTTGTATACCCACAGGCATGGAAATGGTAGACCAGGAAGATCCCCACCAGTTTATGAGTCTCTGCAGCCAGAAGCAGATGTCCTAGGTTGTACTAACATACAAGCATTGGACTCTGACAAATGTATTAGGAACACAAGAGCTGTCTGAAGGGAGAAAATTAGTTCTGCATCTTTTGTATTGGGACATCTCTGATCCAATGTTGCAAGTGACAACACGCCACTGAGCCGTACAGTGACATTACCAGGTTTACAACTGTTCTGTAACTGCAATTGATTGACATAGTTTTATAGTCCAACTTTCAAAGGTGCTAACATTTTGCCTACTTTTGAGCTACTCTTACAAACTGACTAGGTCTGACTGACTTGTGTTCAGTGGTTTAAGTGTCCTTGTGTATTAAAGATAACTTGAAACCTCAGAAATAGATGCGCTATTTCAAGTTCAGGTCTGCGTGGAATTGCATTTATCAACACTCACTTTCCTCTGCCATTGTGTTAGGTCCTATTGTTTTCTTCTAATGTTCCTTCTGACTTTTGACTGTCTTAAATGACTGCAAATTCTTCTACCTGTGAGTTTATTTTTCTGTTCTCAAATGTAAGTTGGTACTTCTACCACCCCCGAACCTTTGAATGCTCCTTTTCTCCTATAGTAGAACTATTTTTTTTCCTCGATTGTGTCAAAAGGAACATTTTGCAAAGGCATCTTGTAGACATAGATATATTTGTCTAATAAACAGTGCCTTTTTCATTTTTCATGTGCAAAGAAAATTCAAAGGGTGAATATAAATAAAATAAAGAGATAAATTTTGTTAGAAAACACTCCCCAGTCATCTGGAAACTATGAAGTATGTGGTAAAGACCTTGGAAAAGCATGTTGCAAAAATGGCTTGAAATTAATCAGGTACACAAATTACTGGAAAAAAAAAAAGTTAGGTACATATCTATTACTCAACTTCATAACCTTGTTGCACAGATATTTGTTGGTCCTAGGTGTGGAAGATATGCTAGACTCAATTTCTTGGTGTCCCCAGGTTACAGTAACTTTCACTCTCTTCTCCCAAATATTATGTATTCATCAAAAGATCAAATGATCTACCCAAATCTAAATGACCAATCAGATTCCATTGTCAATGGCATGGAAACAGGCAGTATGCTCAACAACATATTTGTCTTGCTTCAAGAACCCATTAAAACACAAATAATCATAGATGAAATATTGGTTAAGGTCTACTGCAAAGTCTAGATCCACACTGTTGGTGCTGTATCAGTCCCCATATTCACTGTGCTGTTGAGAAGAGATGAGGGCTCTTGCTTGGATCAGACCAAATGTTCAGTTAGCTAACACCTTTTTCTCTGACATGGGTCAGCCACAGAGGCTTTTCCCCTTTTTGCAGAAGTCCCTCCACAAATGTAAGAGACTTCCATTTAGACAGGGCAACAGATGGCCCTGCCAAAAAAAAAAAAAAAGTAAAAAAATAAAAACAGGATTTTTTTTTTCATGTGCACTGACATACGTTTGTCCATCCAGAATTAATTTGTCCTGTGATATAGGATTTTCCCTCAGTTGGCAGTAATGAATTCCCTTTATAAATTAATGTCAGAAGCATTTCATTTTTAATATTAAACAGACATTGAGCTCTTCAGTCACTCCACAAAGAAGCGATACATGGAAATACAGGTGTGGTGTCCCAAAGCAACTTGAACATGGGAAAACAAAATTTTGTATTTCAAGTTTCAAGCAGCGCTGAAGTTTAGCTGAGAATTTGCGTGCCAAGTTTCAGCTTAAAGGGATTTTTTTTTGGCTACAGTATAAGCCCTGGAGAATAGGAAGCATTCTAGAGGAAGCATCAAATCACACTTAACTACTGTATGGCAGAGCAAGTGGCTGTGTTACAACACAATCATTCAATAAGGTAATTTCTTATGTTAGCATTTTAATTAAAATAAAGAATACTTGCCTCCATCTTACACTCTATGATTCTCTTTTCAAATTACACAGACAAAATGTACAAAGCAAACAGAAAATAGGATCGCAAATCCTAGCAGACTTGAAGGCATGACTCAGAAGCTTTGTTAGAAATATGGCCAATAAAACCAGAGTTAATTATTCCATAAACATTTATTTCTAGGAAATATTAACAAAGGTCCCTAAAATGTTTCTGGGCAATAAATGATAAATAACACCTATTATTAATGTAATGGTAAAAAATGTCATTTACCACACATTTGCAGTACTCTAGTTAAATACATTATTTAACAGCATCCCAGTATGGATTAACACTGAACAGAAGCTCCAGATGTAGAGATGTTTCCCTGTGGTTTTATCAGCGGCAACACGCTTGTTGCTAGCCCAATCCTGATCCCAGTGTGGACAGGGCCGTTGGCTTGCTCTTTTTGTTTTTTTTGGATGAATAATAACACTTGTGCAGACTTTGCACTGGGCTTGGTGCTTTGATCAAAGCACTTTCCAGTGGGCACAAAATTTGCCTCTAATGTTTTCACCTAAGCTTGTAAATCACTGGGGCGAGACCCTGTCAATCCAGCTTGCACACCACTCTCTCCAGCCAAACAGTTGCACAGATTGTCCCCTACAGGTCTTGTACAGAGACAAAAACAGGTCTTCTGCCCATGCCAACAAATGGTTCAGGAGCCCTCCCTGCACCTCCTTCCCTCACCGGCTTTTCCCAAGCAGTGTCTTTGCTTGGTGCAAAGGCAGCAGTGGGAGATTAGATGGTTACTGGGCAGCGTGTGGCAAGAGCCAGTAAAGTACGCCAGCCTACTTCTGACAGTAGAAGCGGTCTTGAGGAGAGGCAGGGCCTTCCGTGGTGACCTTCCGCTCTTCTCCACTAGCCACATAGCTCTGGGCTTAGAAATGGTGTCTTTTTGAGAAAGACAAGCAGCGTGGCGCAGCCAGCACTAGCTAAAGATGTGGTCAAAGCCTCTTCTGCTCACTGCAGTTAAAGCTGATCTTCTCACTGGAGCTCAACCCAGATGTGTTTTATGGAAAGGTATGGCTTATAGTATCCTGGAGGATGAGGCAGGTCCATGAAGGCTTCTTTCACCCCTTGTAATCCTGCAGCCCCGAAACGCTTAACACAGCAGCAGCCTTTCACTGGGGTAACAGCACTCCAAGTTGGTTGACATCTGCCTCCCTGCAAGGGGAATTTTCATCACTGATCTCTGCGTGGTGGAAGACGTGCTCTGGGTTATACGCGATCATGTCTCCCTCTAGTGACTAAATGTCTGTACTTTTGAAAGTCGTGACCCCAACTTTACAGATATTATTTTCAAAAGGACTGTAAATTACACACCTACCTATCTATCTGTGGATGAAGCTCTCTCTCTCACTCTCTCTCTCTCTCTCTCTCTCCCCCGCCCCCCCCCCCTTTTTTTTTCTTCCCACTCCTGAGTGTGCACCAAGGTACAAATTGGATTTTGCTTAATATTACCCATTTATTAATAGTGTAATAGGACCTCTCAGCATGCTTTGTGTCTCCATTATATTGGGCTTTAAAACAAAAAAGGCAGCATCTGACCAGGAGGAATGATAGATCTTGATTAAACAGTCAAGCTATTTACTTTGTACTGGCAGCTAATCTTTGCCAAACATTTAAATCCAGACAGTGATTAACAGCAACTCTACTAAAACTATCACTTGTGCTTAATACAGATATGAGAATCCCTCTTTCTTATTTGGCAAGCCAGAAGAAATCTATTTATCATCACCAACAAAACTGTGGTTCAACTTGTTTTTAAGAGACATAGAAGAACGTGGAAAATAATGTTCAGAAATTCATTGACTGGAGAAAAGAGTGAAGAGACAATGATCAGAGAAGAAGCTGGAGGCTCACAAAAAAACCTGTCACACTGTTTTTTCTCTGGCTTAGCCCAAAGGCAATAACTCACTTCACATTGGTAATAAAGAGCAACAACACACAAAGCATTGGACAGGGAGGATATCCTGAGATTTAGAAAAACAGAATCTTTTTATCTTTAGTCCTAGCAATATGAGGCATAGTACAAATCCTGGTACTTATCAATAAATGGAAACAGAACATCAGACCATAACACTAACCAAAAAATAGTGTCATGGCACATACTAAGGATAAGCACTAAGAAGTAAGGAAAGGTAACACAAAAATCCCATGTGAAGTAATGTCACATTCCTCACACAGGGACAGAAGGAAACAAGGAAGAAAAATGACAATATACCTGAGCTGTATAAAAAGAGAAACATTACAAAACATTTTTTTTAAAACTGCTGGAAGATGCTAAAAAAAGCAGCACAGGACAAAGTCAGCTTCAGACTCACTTTTCCACACATTTTAAAGCAATTATTATTGTAATAAATAGAATTGAAAAAGGATGTGAAAATAATAGCTTTATATATGTTTTCTTTATTGAATGTGTACCCCAGCACATAAAATCAATTTTATTTTCCACCTGGCATCACTTTTGTTCTCATTTGTGGTGGCACTGAGCTTGTCTAACTCCATATGTAACCTGCGGGTACACTGAGAGTTCGACAATTTCAGTATTTCTCCTGACTTGGGAACCAGGACCTGGTTTTGCAACTGTCAATATGTTTGGCCTCAAAACTTTATAGGGTCTCATGAAGTGGGAGCAAGGAACATCTCTACCATCTCTTATTATGTTCTGAGTTTCATGTTATCCCACTAGATACCCTAGATATTTCAGAGGAAAAAAAAAAAAAGTATTTTAAAATCTATAGAAACTGAAAAAATTTGGAAGTAGGAATGGTACCAAGGGCTAGGTGTCAAGTCTGTAGTGTTCCTCAAACTATTCCTACCTAACTGCAAAACACAATATTCTACCAGTATTTTATATGGTCTGAAAGTTCTTTTTAAAATAGTAATAACAATTGCAATAGGACTACAAAGCTAGAGAATCCCTTGAAACTTTCCTTAAAAACTCACTGTGCACCTAGTCTGTTTTCAAGGATGGCTTTGTTTTTCCTGCTTAGTCAGCTCTAGTTCAGCTTCTTCTCAAAGTCCTAGTCTGGTCCTGCTGCAAAGGACTCTAATTAAACACAAATGCATGTCCCTCATCTCAGGACACTTCCTAGCCTCTTTTAGTTACAGTGTAAAAATATGAAATAATAGACTGTTTTTGTTGTTGTTGCTGTTTTCTAAAAGAAACCATTTTTCATAATATTCCCCTTTTCATCACCTATATCCCCCTGTTCACTTCCACAGATTCAAATCACTAGCTATATTAACAGCATCTCCATACCAAAAAAGCCTGGAAAAAGTAAAGAAATACAAATCTTGCAAATATTACAAGCAACCATCCCTACTGTCAAAACCCAGAAGGTATTCCAGTGCCCCTCACGAGCAAAGCAGACAGCTCCACCAGTTACGTCTTACACCTATAGGTGGCACTAGCTATGTTCGTAACATCTCAGCCCATGATTTCATTTATTTTTGCGGACCTTGACTACAGCTTCTTGTCTCATTTCTCCCTTGCTGTCAGTAGAGGTGTTAATCACAGACTTTAAATACATTCAGAAACACTTTCAGCCACACTACTAATGCATTTAGAAAGCAGAAACAAACTCTCCCCATGCCTGCCAGTTCACACACCTCTACCACCTGGGCATATGCCAATGTTCTCTGGATGTCCTCAAACATTAAGACCAAGTAGTGGCAAATATCAGTCTGAATCATACTTCTCAGGATTGGTTTCTTAAAACGTTAGGGGATATTTAACATTATTCTCCCAGACCTGTGTCTGGTGAAGAGACAAAGCAAACCTACCAGGCTCCCAAGGAAAGCAGCATCAACCCACAATTCACAGTTCACACAAAATTTGACAGTGCGACATTTACTATTTTTTGAGCCAAAGATCTTTCTAGATTATAACCACTAAGCTAAGCAGCAAATGTTTTTCCTGTCACATGAGAAATTTCTGAATTTTGGCAAAGAGCCCAAAACCTGAAAAATAATGCTGTTCAAAAAGACAAATGAATAGAAGTCACTAAGATTAAATCGTTAAAATATTTCATGTATGTATTTTTCTTTTTTTTCTTATTCTTATTAACTCTTTAAATTATAAATTAACTAAAATACTGTAATGAAAACATTGGCTTGAATTATAAAAGAGTAAACTGTTCTTGAAAATTATAAAAGGGAACATTTCAAGAAGACACCCACCCCCTGCACGAAATGTTTCAGATTCATTCAGAACAAGCAAAGCTGATTCTTTCTTACAAGCAGGTTTTACTGTTGTTTCAATGAACCTGAATTTTCCAAAAGAGGAAACAAATAGTTAAAATAAAAAAGGTTCAGACATACTCATTGAGTGTCCTATTTCTCTTCCTTGCAGTCTGCTAAGTTTTACCCTCCTGTTGTCTTTCATTTTGTGCTTCATTTTATTTTATTTTATTTTATTTTATTTTATTTTATTTTATTTTATTTTATTTTATTATTTTTTTCTCTAATTCTGAGAGCCAAAATGTTGGAGAAGAGATGTATTAGATTTTTTGCCCAAACTCTGGTGTTTGACCTTCGCCTTTACAAACAGATATTACCCTCACACCCTGCTCCATCCAGAGAGAGCTACAAGGAAGACTTTACTCCAGACACACAAAACTTTTCCAAACAGCCCAGGAATTTCCTCATCTTGCTCTGTCTTCAGCTGTGTGCCCAGAGCATGAGAAGAAGCAGAGAAAAGATGGATCAAAAATATATTGAGTGAAGGACTAATTTCACCATACTTCAACCATCTAAAATGGAGATGTCTATTTGAAACCACCCATTTAGGATCTGTCAGCACCCAGTGGAGAGTGCTGATTCACCTCAGCCTGAATCAGCTCCTTGTGGGATGAGTTGCCCTCCAGAAATGTCTCTTGGGTGCCTACCGCAGGAGCCTGCAGAACTCGCTTATACTCAGCACATCACATTATGCTGGCATAGATAACCTGAGGGCAAAGACCCCATGCACATACCCTGAATGCAAATGCTGCTTTTGGGAACAGAGTGTATAGGGGTGGATGTTTGCCTCCTTCCCCTCCAGGTCTCCCTAGCTGGTTGCCATCTGTATCACAAGGCTTTTAAACCTCAGGCCATCTTTGTGCCATTGTTGGGGTGGCTTGTTAGGTGCTGTGCTATCCTGCTCTTCACTTTTCTCCTTAGCCCCCAGAGAAAATACAAATATTATGTACTACAATTACTGGTCTTTTCGTTAAAAAACAGGCCAAGAAACATTCAGAATATAAAACACTACATATACCCTAATACAGAGGCTAAAGAATTATAATTCATTCTTGTTGCAACGTTCTTTTAGCCCACTTTCCAATTGATTATTTAAATGATTAGTTATTGTGCAACTTAATTAAAAAACAACAACGACAACAAAAACAAACAAAAAAACCCACAACTGTTTTAACACTTCAGATCTGTTAAACTACATTTTACACAAGAATTAGTGTGAATTTTACTGCTATATTTTCCTAACTTATTAAAAGGGTTGTACTTTACAAATAAAACTGCAGGATGGATTTATTATTTACAGTCCTAGTCCTAGCCTTCGTATCTACTTAATATGTGTAAAGTGTTTAGTTTTCCAATGTAGTCCAGCTGCATCACTGGAATCAAACTTGTAATTGCCTCTTTGGGATTTAAAACCATTACAGTTGTGCTTTTATGTTCTCTTTTGTTTTGCTTGAATCACTTTTTCAGGTCTATGAAGTACAGCTGGCACAATAAAAGTTTGATCAATGCATAACCAATGCAGTGTATATTTCTTCCAGATATATAAAACCCAGGTGAAAAATGTTAATCTATGAAAATTATCTTTGTCAGCTACTTATTCTTGGAATTTAAATCGGTTTCAATCTTGAGGTATATGGTTTGGCCTGGGGTTTTCCAGTCTGGGTTTTTCAACAGTTTCTTGTAATGTGTGCATTTGACATATTAAAATGAATGATCGCCTGATGTAAAGTTTCAATTACCAGGGCAGATTTTTTTTCTCATACTGTGATACTTGAATAAAATTATCCTGGAACCACAGAAGTTAGCATTGGAAAAAGCCTGCACAAGCAGCCTTTATTTCCTTAGCAATTTTGGATCCTCTCACGCATCATTGACATTGATGCTATTGGATCATCTACTCAAATCCTTTAGGCCTCGAAGTCATGCTCTGGGCATACGGGAAATAACCAAAGCTCTGCCAAGAAACTGAAAAATTAAACCATTCAGTTTTGGCAACACAAGCTGGTCTTCAAGTTCTGGAGTACATTAACCTGTTAGACAATTAATTTTCGTTCCCTCACACTGATTTTAGTGGCTTTCTCCATGTAAAGCCTGACTCTTCTGGAATTACTGATGGAGAAAGGTATTCTTCAGCAAGAGCCACGATTTCAGACTCTGGTCTTTAACTAACATTATTACATAATACTCTCTCTAAAGTCAAATGTAAAATAAAGTATAAAACAGGGAAAATACCAGTGTACGCCTTTTTGATGGTAGGTTTTCTAGATAACAGTGTATAAAAACATAGTAGGTGTATTAACATAAAACTGTAGTGCCAGTTTAAAGGTGGTGTTGCCAGATCTCATGGTTTCAGCAAGTTTCACAGTATTTGATGTTTGTCTCTGAACGCTCAGTTTCAGGAATTAAATGATTACATTAGACTCAGGAGCAAGACAACAAATAAAATGGATCAGATTTGTAAATAAATTTTAAAGCCAACTTCACAGTAAGAACACTGTTAGCAATTCAGACCCCAGACTCCCCCATTCTGTTCATGACATACATAGTACATAACAAAGCCCTGTATGGTTTCTGAACATTGATTGACCTTGTTCTCAGGCACAATAAGGTGTGTAAGCTGTCCATACACCCCAGTAGAAAGTCTCTCTCAGCCACAGCAATATTTTAAGGAATAAGCTCAATCTATAAAGGCATCACAGCTTGAGTGGTAATCAAGTCTGGACTTCCTACACTGTCTACACAGTAGGTCTGGTCTAGCTACACATGCAAGACAATTGCTTTGTGGAGGCATGCATAAGGCCAGAGTCCCTAGCAGTTACAAGAAGACTCTCCTAGACTCTCTTCAGATAGGTATTATGATCCCATCTATATGAACAGAACTTACATCAAAACATAAATGTGGCTTGGCTGAACATGTGAAGGGAAACAGCTGTTTCTACAGTGGATGTGACTAAAGTCTGATTGCGATGGAGACACTCATACCTTCAAGAGCAATAGTGATGTTTCTGGACAATATTCACATTTCTTCTTCCTGTCTAAACCAAACTAATTCTAAGATTCAGGTTTCTGGAGCTTATATTCATCTTCACAAATTCAAGGCTTGCTTTCTGTATGTTGAAATAAATACTTAAAATCCATAGGAATGCCAAGCCTTCCTCATTTTATCTTTCACCATACAATGAAGATATTTTGCATACGCAAACACAGTCGTATAAATTTTCAATTAATACTCACTAGAATGATTTTGCTGTTCTTTTGCACCCTGCTGTCATAAATGGGTGTAACAAGAAAAGATTCACAAGTGCAGTATGTGCTATCTATTTTCAAAAACAAAGAATATGCACAAGATAATCAAGATTATCATTCAAGGGAAGATATTATTTACTAATGTCACAAACCTAATAGAAAAGACCCAAACATATTCTGGGATGTTCACTTTAAATTTATATTAAATAGATGGCTTTTTATTTACTGTCCAACAGACATGTATGATGTTTCTTCTATACTAGATAATTCTCTTCAATTGTCCCTCAAATTAAGACTCTCACTGTATTTGGTCAGGAAGACCTGACCCTACAATAGATATCTACAAGAAAACAGCCGTGCCATCAGAATAAGGTTCCAAGGAAGCTTTTTCTTTTTCCGTTTATTCACCACATAGCTATCACCTACCTCCCCATTCACGTGTTGTTCTTCTGCCTTTTCCACTCATTTCCCATCTGCTCCTTGGGAAGCCACTAGTAGCAACTTTTCTAAAATATGTTAGTGATTGAAGAATTTACTCTGGCATGATTTGGCAGATCTCATGAAGCTTTCCAAAAACATCTAATTTCTTTATTTTTAACTGATTTCAGACACGTAGTTACAGAAGATCATGTTCTGACAATCTTCTCCAGACAGCTAGGATAAGCATGGCTACTCCTGCTCTCCACTGACTGTATGCAGAGCTCAGATCTGGCAACTGTAAACAGCAAATGCCCTGGATTGCTTCTCTCTTTCTAGGACTTAAGCCATAATATCTCACCTGAAAACAGTCTTCAGATATATTTGAAAATCTATTGTGGGGATTTCTTGCACTGTTTTCTATCTGGATAAAGTTAAAAAAATAACAACAAAAACAACAATGGCAACAACAACAAAACAAAAACAACAAACAAACACGTCCTCAAAAAAACAACAACAAAAAACTCTCCTTTATTGAAAGTCAGTGGGCCGCAGGCTCCTATATTCCTGCCAATTTTGAAAATTGAATTTGGGATTTAGGAAGTACAGGTCCTTGCTATGAATTCTTCTGTGTAAGACCTTTCTCAAGAAGAGGTTTCTAGCACCCTCTCAAGAAACACCTTTTCCCACTACTTCTCTGTCAAAAATTACAGCCTCTCTATTGTGATAATGTTTTTGTGATTATGCTCAAGACCACCTTTTTTTTCTTTTCTCAGAAACAAAGAAAACCCCACCACCCTAGATTATTTCACAGAAATGAAAAAATGGCAGTTCTAGTGTGAAGAACTGGTGCTAAGATAGAAAGGAAATTTCCTAAAATGATTTTGCATCCAAATATTTTATAAAGTAGCATTTAAATCTAAAGTATTTATATCCTTGTAGGGTCAAAGTCCAGCAAAGTGGGCTTCTCCCATCCTCTGTCCCCATACCATCATCGCATCCCAGCATGGAAGTATGTGAGATAAAGAATCAAATGCTGTTGTAACTCTGACATGTCTCACTGTCTTTATAAAAATATCCATATTGCAGCTAGCTTTTGCCATCATAATGAGTCTTGGTTTCTCAAGTTTTAGGTCAAATCAAGCATTTCCAAAACAGCTCCCTATTTTCAACTGTAGAGATTATTATCTGAAAAAAAAAGCTTCAGCAACAGATCTGCAGGCACTGCTGTCGTAATTTGGATGGTGTGAGGTGTCTGTGAAGCTTAGTTCATCCTTATAATGCAACATTCAGGTAGGGTAGCTGCACTACATTCTACATTGTGCTTATTTAAAGCAAAGCAAGTTATTTTTCTTTCACAGCACAGTAACGTTTCACTGTGAATATTTGCAGCCACTACAGGTGTACACATAGGAGGCAGAGTAACAGAAGACTTGTTAATTTATTTTACCGGTGGGATATAATGGTTCCTCAGCACCTCTCATCTTCTCTCCTAGAAGAAGGAGGCAAGAGGAAAACAGTATACTGTGTGTCTTTCAGATTTGCGCTTTCTGCCGTATTTGTACAAAGACCTACCACATCATTTGTAATGCTGCCCTCTTCAGAACTGCTGCTTCCCTCATGTAATATAAGCAACAACATGTACCAAGCAAGAAGGATAATACACATTCATCCATATTTGGTGTCACATCTCTTGGCTCTCATGAGACATGCCACAATAGCAGATTCTGGAGGATGAAAGTCAAATGCTTAACTATCAAAAAATGCCATGTGGAGATTCATGTTCAACACAGCCTCCCATCTAAACTGCCACAAAGCATTCCCCACCCACAGTCATCATCAAAAAGCAGAAGACAGTTCAGCCTCCAGTCTCATTCAGACCTAAACATCTACCCTGAAGTAACCACAAAAGATGAACTTTAAAGCCAATGGTAACCATAATTACTTCATCGATTGGCCAGCTCCTCCACTAACCAGGAACTCAGCTCCCACAGGGTGCCAAGCCACCACCAGCTGGTTCTCCAAAACCCTTTTTGCCAAGCTTATGGTATGACTTGGATGAAGTTGGAAACCTTGTGTTAGAAAGCCTCTTTATTGCACTACCAGTATTTCTGGCAATATTTCTTATCCCCTGCACATACCACCTCTGAATGGGAGGTGCTGCTCTGGCAAGCTCAGCCGCAGCAGGTGCATTAAGACACATGCAGGAGTGACCCAGAGAGAAAGAGTGCTTCCAGCCTGTGCTCCTTGAAATGACACTCCTGTATCCCTCTTTTGCCATGGTCTCTCCTTCACCCACCAGCCACATCTCGTTGGTAGATGACAGATCAGGAGGGAAACCACAATACTGTACTGCATATGCATGAGAACGAGAGCTAATTTATGAGAGAATGAGAGGTGGAAGTTGGTTGTGTAAGACCTGCACCAAACACATGAGCCTTGGCTACTTGCACTCTTCTCTGTGAGCCTGTCTGCATTCAAACGCCTTCCTTCCCTCATGAACCATTGTGGTGTTTGGTGCTGTGGTTAAAAAGAAATTTTTGGGGGTTTCCCCTTCGCTGGAAGTCCCCTGGTTAAGGCTGTTGTTGCTGGGGAAGTCTCTGCAGCCTTTCCTCTGGTCAAGGGCTGAACCCCGTAGTCTCAATCTTTAATTAACTTTCCTCTGACCCCTCTGCAACACTGGCTGCTGGAAGGCTTCTCCCTGGGGTGAGGAAGACACCTGCTTGCGTAAGTAAGATATTTTGATGAATCTCTTTACAAGCGCTCAGGCCAAGTGAGCTGCCAGGACCTGCAGAGTGCTCTCTCTCATTTTCAAGGTAATGAGGTTTTCTGCAAAGTGGCCACCATTTAAGGTCATTTCAGATTTTTCCCTTTTGCCTCACCAGCATTGGCTTGGTTCAAGCTATTCCCAGCTACAAAGATTTCACACAAGACAGAAGAAAATGAGAACGGCTGGTTTAGTAAGGCTTTTCACAGGCAAACCCCTTGCTCTCTGCAGACCAGCGAAGTACCCACATGCATGAGCTGGTGCCCCTGTTAAACTGACATCAGCTGTCTCGTCATCACTGAGCACAGACATGAGGCCTTCAAGAAATCAGTGAAGCTTGGTAACATCATTACTTCAGTTCAGTTTGAGCTGGAAACTCCTCCTTTGTCTGTAGCAAGTATTGCTTTCTGAATGCAAAGACGCAGTAAAAAGAATTATTATAAAAGGTGAGGCAGCTTTCTACAGAGCACCCACCACAGAGCTGGACTCCCTAGGTCTCTCCACTGTCAGCAGTGGGAAACAGGTGCCTCCAGAAACATTGGACAATGAGGATATAGTTCTGCAATTACAGAAAGCTGGGTGGCTGAATACACACTGGTAGTATCATCTACCTATCATGCTTATGGGAATTACAATTATGTGCTCTCTTCCCTCTTCTTAGTGGTTTTTTTGTGCTTGCTGCTAGCAATTTCATTCACGGTTTCTGCATAGCAGCCTGAGTTTTCATGATTGAAGCAGTTGCACTAATATTAGCAATTCCGTGGAGCCTGAGGCTTCACCTTGATAACTATATTTTTTAACTGAATGTTTTGCATTTCACCTGGGTGACTACCACATCAGCCTAATACCGTCCAATAGGGGTTTCCTCTGTTAGAAAGGAAATTTTCTTCCACCTTACAGTCTCTAGTCATAGGAGGATTTCCTCATTTCTTCCTCCAGACAGGAAGTTGTATTAATTTACTAAGCTTTCCAGCGCTGGGCCGTGTAATGGGCAACACCTTCACAGATGGAGTCCTGCTCACAGATACCTGTCAGGGGAAAACCTCATAAGGTGTGTTGAAGTCACTCAGTGACTGTCTGAGCAAACGGTCTGGCTTCTCTTCAGTCAGCTGGGCTCGCTGTGTGTGGGACAACATGGCATGCAAACCATTAGTCATTTGTGCATCAGACACCCAACCCTCTGAAATCTTCACAATTCTCCAGGCAAAATTTCCTCTTTGCTTTCTGCAGTTACTTTGGTGGTAATACTGTATCTACCTGCCTTGCTTTTCATAAGTGACCTCAAAAAGAGTCTGTCGTTTTCACCCACATTCGGGTAGTTGTTTCCAAAAAGTCTGTCGTTTTCACCCACATTCGGGTAGTTGTTTCCTCCGTGACAGGCAAGATCAGCTGCTGCCTCCCTTTCTAGGTCCAACATGCACACCCAAAGGTTCCTTGCAGCAATAGCCCTGCCACGTGGAACAAACCCATTATTTTCTGCTTTAACGTGGGATGATCAGCGCACTAATGCTGAAGTGGGAGAATGTGTTTCCATTTCCAATACATATTTTGGATAGTGCTATACGAAGGGAATATTTTTCTGGCTCTGGCCACAGCTTCTTTGCTTCTTTGCAATGCAACTTGCTGCACTTTCCTTAATTCACTTCATTTTTATATATTTTTTTTTCCTGGAGTTATTCTTGTACAAACCCTCTTGACACAATCCCTTCATTCAAAAGATTATGTCATCACTTTCTGTTTCTTTCCTGGTAAGCGCTGCTGTGGCACGTCTGCTTCTTTACTTCTTCCTCTCCTTTTGCAACATGCTGTTCAACACAACTGCAGTCAAGAAACTGGTCCTCAAGGTATTTTTCTTCTGGTCTTGCATTGTGCTTTCAGGGTATACCTTCACAGCTTAAAATGCTGCACTGAAGTCTTCCTGGTCAGGAAGATGCTAGAGATTTGTCAGTGTCATTGGGGAGCCTGTGATCTGTTTCATTGGTAACTGTACAGTATCTATGTGCTGATTAAGCTCCCGATATCCAGGAACAACATCAATAGCATAATTTTTCCATCTGAACATCATTTTGCTGTTTTGAAATCTCTGATCTCTCAGTTGTTGTGCTGTGGAGCTTCTTGCAGTAGTGCTATTTCAACTGTTGCTTGCAAAGCACTTCCTTGTGGTGGGACTTTCCTT
Organism: Cygnus olor; assembly: GCF_009769625.2. Classification (NCBI taxonomy): domain Eukaryota; kingdom Metazoa; phylum Chordata; class Aves; order Anseriformes; family Anatidae; genus Cygnus; species Cygnus olor. Next base: position 61,983,158 of record NC_049170.1, on the reverse strand, counting down.
GTTTTCATAAACTGTTTTATTTCTTTCCTAAGGCAGCAGTGTCCTTCAGGTTCCAGATTGCTGCCCCTTCCCAGCTGTTATGGAGGCCCTGTGACTTCTGCTGATCTCAGTAGCCAATATTAATAGGTAAGTAGTCGCCCAACACATTGTTTCCAGTTTGTTGGGGGAGGTTGTTTTACAGCACTCACTTTTTTTCATGATGCCTCTTGACTAAAGTCCTTAATTTGCTAAGCAGCGATTTACATTCTGCTGTGATCCAGGTTTAGTTTATGCTTCCTGAATTTTGGCTGAGTGGCAGCGGTATTCCCTCTTGTCTCGGTTGCATACCCATAAGTTGTCATGTATGTTTTCACCTCCTGTCAACGTTCATGCTTCATGCACCCTTTCTCCAGGAAATCTCATGTGCTGATAACAGGCCAGCAGGTGTTTCCTACCAAATGTTGTGGCTGCTTGTCTCCCCTTCCAGCCTCACCTGCCTCACCCAGGACAGGCAGGTTGCATTCAGAATATGCTGCAAAGTCCTGATAAATAATATCCTATAGCAAAGGACAGCATAGGCTGTCATTTTCTATCCTGTTGTACTCATTTTAGAGGTTCGGCCACCTTTAAATCACACTCTTTAGTCAGATTGTTAGACACTGAAATTCGTTTACCTCTTTGTCCCCTGCTTATGAAAGCAGATGCTGAAATACCTGAACTGTTAATACCACAGCCTTGGGAAGTGACTTATTTTTGCTCTTTGCAGGATAAAGCCTATGCCTGCAGGCAATAAATAAATAAAAATCTTAGTTGTTAGAAAAATCCCTTTTTATTTGCCTCTGCTGTGAAATGGATTGCACAGACACCAAGTTTTTATCGAGTGAAACCATTTTCTTTATCGGAACTGATTTACTGTTGTGTTAGCCACACAGAAACTGAGCTTATGACCTTTCACTTTGTGCCTGTATTCAGTCTGAATTTCTCTAACACTTGAGGTGGAAGGTCTCTGTATTTTGCTAGTCTTACTGATGCAGGCAATGTCAGAGTCCAAAGGGAAGCTGGCTTTTGCCCATCTTCTGTCTCACAGATACAGATTACTTTTCCCCCAGTACCAGTTTTGAATGTCACAGGTTTTTCCTTTGGCCCCATGTTGCTAATTAGACTGAGGAAGCTAGCTGCATTGTGATCCTTTTCTTTGTGCTGTACAGTAGCCAAGAAGAGTGCTGTGTCACTGCTGCCGCTCTATTCTCTTTGGGGGTGCTCTCCAACTGCAGGCACCGTACACCCTGTACTTTTCTGTTTGCTTATGCGTCATGCTTCTGCAAAATGGTTTACTTTGTGGTTGGAATCAAACAGCCTTATCAAAATGCAACTCTTCAATAAAGCTGAAATGAAGCATTTGGGCCTCACGAAAACAGAAAGTTTTGCTATTTTGCACGGGGTAGTGTAAGGAAAAGGTGAACAACTTCTCAGTTGTTGAGTCTGAGAATTTCAGAGGGGAAAGGATGTCCCTAAATGGGCAGAGTATTATTTCCTTTTAGCACAGTTTTGATGGCCAGAATCGGAGACAATGTCAGAACACAGAGCTGTAAATACAGGAAGACAATATTTCAGTCTAGCTCCAAAAGCAAATTCACAGCTGTCTGTAGATTAAAACAAAAAACAGCTTGGTGATTTGGGAGCTTACAGACATGTAGAGCTATGCATCTGCCTGCACTTTGAGCTGATGGGTACCAAACAACCCTAACCTTCAAGGAGGACTGTTGTGTGCATGGGGTGCAGAGAACCAGTAATACACCTTGTTCACAGGCAACGTGTCCTACATCAGGGTCAACACCTAAATAACACAGTATCATGGCTCCCGGGCCACAGTCACCTCATATAGATATGTCCATCCATGCGCCAAATAACTCTCACCTGCCTACAAGGCTAGATTTTTAAAGTCAAGTTTCCTAAGGATGTGGATAGAGGGTTAAATGGGAGTGGCGTGCTGAAAACCGCAGTGGGAACAGATTTACCTCTGTAGGTCCAGAATGTATTTGTAAATCTGGTTACATATCAAGCATGGATTTGCTCAAAAGCAAGTTTGGTTACTTGGTCCTACAGACTACTCTTCAATTTTTAACTGAGGATGATATTCACTAAGGACAAATTTTATTTTAAAATGTTTTCTCTTATTTGCTTATAATGCAATTGACTATGACAGGGTTTGCGAAAACTATTCTTATCAAAAGAAAGATGGCAAAATCTATATCTTCACCTGTAGTGATTAAAAAAATATTTTAGGTAACATCACTTATGCATATTAATTCTTTCTTCATCAGATAGTTATTTACAAATTCTTTCTCACTAATAATAGATTTAATTATTGAAACAATATTTCAGAAACATTATTAAGAAATCATATTTGTTCATGCTGTAATCATTTTCAGATGTTAATGTAACTTGTTCCTAATTTGTGTTAAATGTAGAATTAGAATGTCCTGATTGACTTTAAAAAAAAAAAAAAAGATTTTTTTCTTGCTTATCATACCTTGCCATAGAAGTTTAAAGGAAATATAGGGATTGTCTTATTTCATAGGGATGATTACATTTTGAGTTATCTTGCATATATTTAATACGCCAAGGGCGTCTTGAGAACTAATCAACACCTGCAAATCTCACAGAAATTAATGGATCCAAGTTTATAAGATATTCCTGTTGACTTAGGCCCAGTTTACACTTAGATTTTACAATCTAATGAAGGTATACCAGCAGACTTCCACAGGGGACAGAAATTATACCTGCAAAGTAAATGTTAGCTTAAACTCATTCCTTGAACAGAATAAAACACCCTTTATTGCAAGTATAACTGCACCTACTCTGTAGCTCTAACTGCTGTAGATAAACTTTTAAGCTTAGTACCAAAAAAATAAAATAAAATGAGGAGGAGCAAAGTGACTTGCCCACGTTCTTACCGTGATAAAGCAAAAGAGCTAGGGGAAACTGCTACAGGTCTTGAACTCCAGTGTGATGTAAACGCACTGAACCAGTGATGGAATCTTCCACAACACCTACACAAGTGTCAGAATCCCATCAACTGCTGAACTCTTGTCAAAGCTTTTGGAAAAAGACCCAAAGAGCTTTCAGAGGGCTGTTTTGGGGCCAGCCCTGCTAATATCCTATCCCCAGTCACACTAGTCTTGAGGAGGACACAGTAAGTCTCACTAAGGGAGAATGGGAGGTTTCCTCCAACCATAGCAGAGAGAGCAGTGCAAAATGTCGCAGTAGGTATCAGGACATCTTCTACTGATCCCACACGAAAACCATCTTTGTTCTGCTCTGCCACTTGGAGAGGAGCGTTAGTAATCATCCTACAGATATTATGGCATCTGGACCTATGACCAAATGGGCAGACACACCTCTCCCCAATGTTCTTTCAAACCTCATGAAAACTGCAGGAAATTACTGTACCCTTGTATGTGCAGCACACAGAGTTCAGGTATGCAGAGCAGAAGGACGTTTAGATGTATACAATGAGGCACACCCACTAGGGTGTCCAAAGAGGAAAAAAATGACAGTGCAGCACAACCTGGAAAGCTAGTCATTTCTCCTGGGCTATTATGGGCTCTGCCGAGTTTGACTTCTCAGCGTTAGCAATTGGTTAGTCAACGTAACTAGGATGAGGGGAAACATCCCTGTCCCATCTATCACATGGCAAGGAGGCTCCTTATGGCTCCCTTTCGGCACCTAAATCAGGATATCTGCAGCTATCTTCCCTTAAAGACTGCACTGTTCAGAAGCCTTGCTGGGTTCCATGGTTGCAGTGGTTCATTGCAGGAAGTAAGATAATGGGAAAAATAGCTAAAAAGCAAAAGCAAAATATATATATATATTTTTTTTTTAAATAGCAGTCTTAGTATCTTAGACCACATATTTGCACTCTGTTCTTCTAACAAAAGACACGATGAGCTTGCGCGCGCGCACACGCTTGTGCTTATTCTATGCTTTTTTGCCTCATCTGGCAGCCGCTTTCCGGTCCAGCAGACACTAACATCTAATGAGTCAAACTTCCCATTTTCAGACTAATCAGTCGGCTGCACTAATTGCAAATGCAAATATGCAAATTTATATTAATTAATTACTCTGCTAATTAGTTCTGCGGTCTTTTTGGGGTAATAAATCATTGTGCAGTGGAAGGGAAACACGTCCTGTCCCATTTCACTCCACATAAAAATTTAATGTACTCATTGAAGAAAATATATATATAAAAAATCTATTCTGATAGCTTTGCTTCTACTGATGAGTCCCCTACAGAAAGGTATGATTGTAAGAAGGCTTTCACATCTTCAGCAAATGCCATCACTAAGGTGCCTGTTAGCAATTTAATTATCACATTACAAGCTCCAGGAAAAGCCAGTTTGCTGTGCTGCAGGCTGTGACTCTGAGCTCCGTAGTTCACACATTTTGCGGCAAATGCTGTTTATACATACATGAAAGATAATCTGGAGGAAAGTGCTCGGTTTGCTCTACCTGAATGGACTGCTAGCTCCCAGGAAGCCGGATCTGCTAAAACCGTCATAAGTATATACGCTTCATTCCTCCAGCCTCACTAGATCACATTTGAATGGGTTGTCAGGAAAAAGGAAAAGTGGCTGAAGAAAAGACTCCTTGCAGAGCCTTTCTCTGGCCTTGAACATTACTTTGGCTATGATCCATTTCAACAGGGGACTTCTGAGTCCCCACACAGCGACGCTGTTCCCTAGATCCCTGCACCACCGCAGCACAGCTTGGGCAAAAGGATGCTTGCAGCATTGCCCTCCCGATGGTGGAGAAGATCAAATGGAGCTACACAATCCACAGCAAAGCTACAGTGCACAGGTCCCAAGCATCCCAAGAGCCAAATTCTCTCCTAAGAGGTTTAGAAAGGCATTAAGCAATGTGCGTCTTCTTATCTCACACAAGCTAAGGCTAACCAGAAATGCAGTATCTCCCACAGCCCTCAGAAGGTTTCATCATCCTCCACTTGCTTATTTTTCACTGTTAGAAGCCATCATTTCAATAGATGTGAAACATTTACAGAGCGTTTTCTTGAGAGTTTGGATGTGATTAAGTGTGATAATCTGTCTCACAGAAACAGTCTGAAAACCAGATAAAGATGTTATAAAAGTCAACTGCACTGCTCTCCTTGTATCTCCAAGATTCAGGCATCTGACATGTAAAACTTTTTCTGACATAAAAATAAGGAAGAAAAAGCATTAGCAAATGTTTTGCTTTATGCTTTAAATTATTGGGTTTAAATTGAAACAATAAATGAGGTTTACAGGTAATTAAATTCCAAGAGCCTTTATCATGTTAGGTTTAAACAGAACTTGAGCTGTATATTTTTCCTCATAATTTGGAACCATAGGATTGTTTCTTTCTTATTTATTTATCCTTCTTATCCAAACACTGGAATAAAATGCTGTTGAACTGGTAATCTGAAATCCTGTGCCTTAGGTTCTGGGAAATAGAGGAAAGCAAAAAAATGAAATCAAATTCAACTGACAATTTGTGGAACAGCCAAAAATAAAATTTGACGACTTTGGTTAAAATACTGATGTGCACTAATGGCTTTCCCATTTAACGTCATGCAAATTAAAATATGTATTTAAAAGCAAACTGCCTTTGTGCTTTTTCTAAGTTTACAGGATTCTTGATTCACATGGGATCCAAATTGTTTGTTACACAGTACAGTCCTCCCCACCTGCCATGAGTTTTGCCTGATATTAGAAAAAAACAGGTTTTGTTGTTTTCTTTTCCTCTTTTTTTTTTCTTCACAACCCTACAAGCTTTCAGATATTAATATGTAAAGATTTTGACAAAACTCCACAGGTAACTCTTTAATAATGCATAGGTATGAGATGGCAATGGGACTTTGTTCTGACTGTCTATAGTGTTCTTTAAAGAATTACATTTAAATCATAATTGCATTGGAACATAAGATATAACTTAAGACATTTGACAAAGTCTCTGGATCCTTTGATGGGTTAGCTTCAATTAAAAAGCTTCAACAGCACATGCGTCTTTTGCAAATTGCATTAGGCTTCCTCACGGCAGGCACTGTGAACAAAATTATCTTTTGGGTTTTTTTGATCATGCTCATAAAATAGCTAAAAAACTTTTGTCAATACTTATTGCTGAAGATATTTTCTTGATTCAGTATACTTACATATAGTCAGGAAAAAAAAAAAAAAAGTGGTGCTAATAAAAATTCCATCATGATAGTCTATGTTGATTCCCTTTCAGTTATTCTGGCTGATATTTCTTCTCCTGTCAGGGCTGTGAAATTAAGACTTTTCTTAACATATAGGACAGCAAGACCCATTTGGCATCCAAGATGAAACCCAGATGAGTGTTAAGATTGACAGTGTTTTCACCCTTATAATTAAGCATTCACACAAATGGGGTTTTAGTTTGCACTTACGCTTGGAACATGGCACTTCTTCATACAGGGAGCAGCACTCACATGTTAACATTTTCACTTTTGTTTTTTGTTGGCAAGTAAACCAGTATACTTGCTATTGACTTCTGTTAGCATTTTGCTATATATTATTCACTATTTATTAGTACCATATTTTAAAAAGAATTGAATGGGGGTGAAGCAAGAACCAAGGACTACAGCCACGACCTCTTCCTTTGCCCTGCTTTGGAGGAGGATGGCAGTTCCTAGGGTCATCCTGCTGCCTTCAGGTGAATGCTTTCCAAATGCACAGCACCAGGGCACCACTTTCCAGCATTATTTTATTTTATTGTATTTTATTTTATTATTTTTTTAATTTAATTTTTAAGTGTTAAAGTCCCCCCATCTCTTTCTGAGAGAGGGACTGGCAGCTCTGGTGCAGCAGAGTGCCTACCACACTGAGCTAATTTGCAGCCTTGTCTTTGGTTGTGCACTGACTCAGTGATATCTGGAGGAAGGGTGCAGAAGTAGGAAACCTTACGGCAGTGTAGGAACCATTGCCAGAAACTCATCAAGGATTGTGATGGATTCGGAACAAGGTCTTGTTCATTCTAAAGCAAGGGGAAAAAAAGGTTCCATGATAAAAAAGAAGGCAAAAAGACCTCTAAGGCCTCACTGTTTTACTAGATCTGAGATGCGACTGATTTTCTCATATACACCAAGAGATTTTAAAAGGAAAAAAATAAATAAAAAGAAAAAAAAGATAAAGCACCCTTGATGGGCTACACTCCTTATGTACTTAGTCTGGAGTGCTCTCTGCCACAAGAAGAGGCATTCATAAATGGATGTTTGCAAAAAAGAATTGATATGCATATCAGAGTTACCATAATTAATTACAATAACGTTTTTGGGTCATGCTTCAGGGCTCACAGAATTCAGCAACCGTTAGGGAACGGGCTGAGACTTAACTAGGGTAATGTCTTTTTAACCTTCGTGTACATATATTTGGGGTCTCTCTTTGGCAATGGCTATTGACAAAACACAAATATGAGGTGAAACAGATCTTAGGTGTAAACAAATAGGAAAATTCCTGTCCTCTCAGTTGTGGACTATATCCCTATGTAGTGTAGTCCTTTCTCTCATGGCCTTGGATGGCTTTTGGCAGTGGATTTAATCTCCTTCCTAATTCTTTATATGGCTAGAATAAAAAGGGGAGGGGAAAAAAAAAAAAAGATAAGGAAAACCTGACCACTTGAGCAAAAGTGGTGGCATAATACACAAGGTCTGTTGTAATAAACTGAAATTAATTAATATTGTTCATCTCTTTAGAAACAATTGCATCTACAATGGACAAGAGGACAACTAACAGGCTAGATTAAAATGAAGATTACATATAAAATCACTGGGGGAAAAAAAAAGCGAACAGACTAATGGTGGAGAAAAGGCACAGAGAAGCCCTAAAGGCAAACAACAGAATGAATAAGCGTGGTAACTGCAAACCACCTAAGCAAAAAATAAAAATAACGATTGGGGAAATAGCAGTAAAATGGGAAAATCATTTGTCTATACTAAAGCTCCACAACCATAGTTCTTTGCCTCCAGGCACTCTGAGCACAAAGATGCCTTCTCACCCAAGTGGTGAGATGCCCAGAGAAGCAAGCCGGGACTGCTGTTCATCTGTTTTGAAAGAGCAGAACGATTCCTCACTCTCTGTTCCCACATTGCTGCAGCATAGCCGCTGTAGCTCAGAAAGGACAATTTCATGGGGAAACATACAGAGGCTGGACAGGAGGAGATTTTTGTAGTGCCCCAAAATAGCAGGAGCACGCCAAGGTGTGAAGCAGGCCAGTGCATCAGGGCCAGGGGCTTCCACCAGTGCAGGTCACAAAGGTGGAACTGAACCAGCATGTCCCCACCTGAGACAAAAAGGTCTGGCTTGCTCTCCCTGATTACATTTAGAAGCTCACCTTCATTTGGGCATACTTCAGTAGGCAGAGATGCCGATCCTGATATGTGAGAGGTTAAAATGCAGTTGTGGCTGCAAGGCACCTTGAGCTAGTTAAAACTAAACCAAAGCCAGAATATTCTCCCCGTGAGTTATCCCAAAATTTCAGTGTTTGTTTTCAATCCCAGCCATGATGAAATGTTGCAATATTTGTTTGATATACTCCCCTACAGTATTTTCAACTAAAAAAAAAAAAAAGGCATTTAAATTTCAGAAACTGAACCTTTTCAGCTTTGACGTACAAAGTGGGAAACAACAGCTCATTGCCAGACACTTAAAACAGAGAAATGCCTGTTTCTCTGATGACAGTTCACATCGTGGGAGTTTTGCTCAGGAGCAAGTTCTCCCCTGCAAGCCAGTCTCCCTGTCTAGGCTGTGAATCTTGATACCAAGGGATGGTCATTCAGAGCCAGCACCACAATGCACCCTGGAAAATATATTATAGCCACAGACCAAAATACATAAAAAGAACTGGGGCCCACACCACTCCTGGACACCAATGTATCTTCCTAGGACAGGATGCATAGACATTCAACTGACTAGAGAAATACAGTTTGGGAACATCCAACAAAAAGATGACTCCTGTTGAGACTTATTTACCCCACAAGGGACTGGTTTGGACTTTCTGAGTAGTTAGTCAACAAGTTTCACTAAAAATTAAAAGTGTCCAAGGAAAATCTGTTTCGTGAGAACTGCTTTAGCATCTGGCAAAATATTTCCAACCAACTCTGGTTCTGAGCCTACAAAACCTTACCATGGAATTCAATTCAATTCAATAGCCATCAAAAAATTGTCCATCCTAAGCAAGTTATCTAACACACACAGATGGAGTGGGAAGTAATTCACTGCACCTAGTTTAGACACCCAGAAGAACATACCTTCTCTTTCCATTCTCTAAAAACAATCTTAGACTTGTGGCTTTCGCTCAGGCAGCTGCTGAAGAGGAAGCTGAGGGTACGTGAGTCCTCACGCAACTTCACGTGTAATGCAGGGTTGTTATTCATTACCCATCTGACACGGTGCTGAGTGAATCCCACCTGGAGCTGAGCTCAGTGCAAGCCTCTAACATGCTATCAACCTTAGCATCATCATGTTTGTGTGTGTCTGCCTGGACAAAACTGAAATAATAATGTTTTGAGCTCTGCAAGATTAAATGCCAAAGACCTGAAGCTATGGCATGAAATATATGGCTGAGAACATAGGTTGCAACAGCCTAAGATGACAGTAATCTATTTTCCTTCCCTAATTGTAAAAAGTCTAATTGAAAATGAGATCTAATGAATTTGGAGTAGACTTTTGAATGGATTTTAAATGCATAGGGGTCTCAAGTTGGCTTTGTGCCATTGCTTATAGCATTTAGGCAGCTCCAAACCAAAGCCTTGAAATGAGTGTACTAGTACTTACATAAAAAGAATAAAAGACCCGTAGTCAACAAAAATCCCTAAAGGAGAAAAAAAAAAGTCAGCTAGGGTTTGAGGGGGAGGGGTCTTAAATGTTTGAAATGCTTTGCTTTGGGAGAAAAGCTGTTTCTTTTTGGAAACCAGTTAATAATTTTTAGTTCCTCTTTTAATTTCTCATGTAAATTACCTTGTAATGTAAAGAGCAGAGAGCAAAAGGACTTCGCGTGCAGTTCCCAACCCACTTAGGGAAAAAAAGCTGAATTAAAATGCTGGCTTGTAGTTAAATCATTTTTTTCATCACTACCTTTCTTTTAACATACCATATTTTTTTCCAGATTTTTACAGAAAAAAATAAGAAAAAGAAACAAAATTTGCTCTGAGTAGTAACATGATAAAAACTATGCAGTTTTAAGTTTGTAGCTGGTTCTTAAATCCCTTTTCCTATAGAAAACATGCAAATTCACACTATTTTCTGCAAGAGTCAAGACACAAACATCATATTCTACTGTAGCTTTACATAAACAGAGGTTAAATAAAGCCTTAGTGCACAAGATGCCATTTGAACAAGGCAAAGATTTCTTGACCATAAACTTACAAGTTATGATTTAAACATCTGAATTCTTTGAAACTGAGTTATAGGTTTTTCTGCAATAGAAGAGGCAGCATGATTGGATCTGGCTGTATTATATCAGGCCATGGACAAACTTTGCTACAAACAGAAAAATGCTTAAGCTAGATCAGGCTAGAGAGGAACAGAAAAACATTTATGCTGTGCCACGTTACCAATAGGATATCCACATGCTCCGCAGATGACAGTGTCACTGACCTTGCTATTTTCTATTTTGTCCTCTATCTGTCCTCTTCTAGCTTGTGCTACCATTGCCCCAGACAAATAGTAATCAGCACCATCACTCTTGCCTCAATCTATCACCATGAAAGACTTCAGGAGGCAACTCAGCCCAGCTAGAGAAAGCATCAAAGTGAAAAATATATTTGTACCTTGGAAATGTTATGTTTGTACTTGGGACTTGGACCCATCAGGCTATCACATCGCATGCTTCTCTGGCCACCTGAGCACTTTTTTTTATAATCACTTGTAGACATAAATTGGGCTCAGGCAGGGGGCGGGGATGCTGCACATGGATTTCACAGCAATATTTGCAGCATCCACCTTTGGGAAACTGTCCCTTGTGATTTCAGTTAGGAACAGATGTTTTAAGTATGTAGTTTGAATGGAAGTTTCTTTATTTTTCTTTGAGATTTAAGAACAAAATTGTTTTGCCCCATGCTCTTCGCTTTACTTAAAAGTTAGAATTAGGTCGGTGGGAAGGGCACATATGCGTGTGGGTTAGATCTGGAGACTGAAAATTGCTGAACCTTCAGTGTATTTCCCACTGGGCATCTGACTCCCTGTGGGAATTTGAGTGATAGTTCCGGCTATGAAACAGTAATATAAACTTACTGAACCAGCAGGCATCGAAGCTTAATTTCAGTTTGTACAGTGCTGCAAGATCGTTATTTGCTATGTGCTGTAAGAAATGCAAAGCAACTTTAATGGTACCAAAAGTAAATGCAACTCAAATGGATTTTCTCTTGCACATATCTGATAAAGAGTCCTCAGTGCTCGGAGCATCTTTTCTAGATGCTGATGGGATTTTGCCATTTTAGTAGCAGCACACAAAAAAGTTCCGTTTTTACTCGGAAATGCTATTATTGTGCGTAAACTGTTGTTAACTTTGCATCAACGTCTCCATGGATTCAACAGTCCCTAAGTACACATTGACAGCACAGATCGCTATGATTATGGACCCTTAACATTTAAAATGGGAGGGGAGGGAGTTTGCATGTGTGTATTCATCTCCTTGCTCTCTCTCTTTCACAAACTATAAGGTTTAATAGCGATTAACACTAGACCACAGCACTTCTAAATTAACAACAGCCCTGCCAATTCTAATTGGTATTCTAATTAGTCCAACAATTCAACTAATTAAGAATATTAAACTTTTTAACAAAGGCTATCTTTTTTGTGTTGTGTTTGGCAAAATTGAATTGAGGGTATAGGGGAGTCTGAACTGCTACTTCAGAGAATTGTTGATGTTTAAAGAAAAAGAAAAAACAGATTTGGGAATCATGTAGAAACATTTATCTGTGATAGTTAAATAACAATAGGATATCTGAATTATATGATGTAGTAAATGATAGAGGAATAGATTAATAAGGTGAAAGCTGTAAATCCAGAACATATGTCTGAAAGAGGTTTGTCTTTTCTAAACAATGATTTAGCCCAGGTGCCATGGGGATTTTAGTACAGTAGACTAAAATTCAGACGTTCCCTTTGTTTGTAGAAAGCTCATATTTGTAAATTTGCTTTCCTTCAGATATGAAACAAAATCAAAGAAAAAAAAAAAAGGAAGTGCTCTAATATGCAAAATTTTCAGTAAATATTTGTTCCACTTCAGTTGAAATGTCTCATTTTGAGAAAAAAATTGCTCCGGTACTAATTTTATATTTTGTCTATGATTTTGAAAAAAACTGTCCTTTTGAACCCCTTTAAAATGAATTAAAGACCTTAATTTTCCTAGGTGTCCTATTCTCAAAATGAAATTTCATTTCAATGCATGTATACACAAAGTTTTATGCTGAAAAGAATATGCAGTTTTCTGAAAGAAAATGTCTTCTATGTTCTGCCGCTTCTTATTTCAAGATCAAACTGTAAATATCTTGTTCATAATCCAGATTTCAGTTTCCAAAGGAGTTGGAGAATTTGCAGAGTCTTTGCAAGAAGCTCATTGATGTTGGTTGGTGCCACAAGAAGAGACTGAATAACATGTTAAATCAAAATCAATGGGTAGCATTGCTGAAGTATTTACTCTAAACCTCACCTCAACAACCTAAACCTCACAAATTGTGTTCTCTTAACACCCTGATTTCAATTAAGCATGTAGGAGCTCTGAATCACAGAACGTTTGAGGTTGGAAGGGATCTCTGGAGGCTGGAAGGTCTGGAGATCATCCTGATCCTGCCCAAACCCTCTGCTCAAGCAGGACCACCCAGGGCTAGTTGCCAAGCACCATGTCTAGGCAGCTTTTGAAAAACTCCCATGATCTGGCTCAGTGCTACAAAGAGCAGGCTGTAACACCAAGTGTATTTCCTCGATCGCTTCACTAATTTGTAATCAGAGTAGCTGTATTTACACTGCTTACTCCAAGGGCTTGGAGGTACAGGGAGAGACAGCTATTCAAGTCACTACCTGCTGGTGACAGCAAATATTCTCCAGCTATCTTCAAAATTCATAGCAAAGTACTCTTTTGAGATGTATTTTACATTGATAGCTTAAATAGTGGGATGTCTTATAGGTCCAAATGCAGAACACAGAAGTCAGCATGCCTCTCTAGACACTTTCAACCCACACATAAAAATTTTGAACACAGGAACAAGGCCCTGTACATATTATAGCACATTATTCAGAATGGACATCTTTGAAAAGTTTGTAAAGCACATATTTTCCTCGCCCAGTTACATTGCAGTAATAAAGTATTGAACTGAAGAAGTATTTCTCCAGAAATAGCAACTTAATTGAAGGCCAGATACATACCAGCTGACTTTATAAGCAATACCATAGCAAAAAAAAATAAAAGGGGGAGGGGGGGGAGGAGGATTCCAAATTTTCAATAATACATGAGTATTCAGTATTGTTTCTGCTGACAACTGACTGTTTTAGCATTTTGTAATCTATGTCCTGTACGACTTTTCCCCAGCACTTTAGGAACTTAAAAAGTCAGGCCCCCAGTAGGGCCACGCAAGCCAGTTAGAAAGTCAGGTTATATGGTAACTAGCACAACAGAGAAATGCAAGCAGAGTTGGGGCTCAGCAGTGAAGGCTCACAATGAAGGGCTTTGTGCCAACCTTCCAGGTGCCTTCTGTCCATGGTTGCTTTAAATTCTTCAGGGATTTAAACCAATCCTCAGCCAACCCAAGGACTGAAATGAAAACTCAGGGCTGCCAAAAGATACTTCTTGATTTCCTTAGTACACCCTGTAAGGTTGAGACCCATTTTGAGAACAGTTACCTCCAAAAACAACATTGTGTGCTTAAGGATGTGTATGAAGCACTCGTTTTCATGATGCCTGGTGGCTGAGGAAGCTGGCAAACCATATGGCTTACACAACTTCTTAGAGATTACGTAGACATAAGACTTAAAAAGATGGAAATTACTGAAACTACTGTTTACTTCATCTTGTACTTACATATGTGATAACCTCACCTCTCTTTATGGCAGAACATATCTTCATGTTGTTTTTTTTCTAATGTTATTTACTGCTGTTAGACAACACTGTTTCCTGAAAGACATCTGCAGATCTTACCAAAAATATTGATACAAGTATAAGCCCAAGAAATTTGGTGAAAAAACACATTAAAATGGGTTTTTATAAAGGTAAGAAACATCAATAATGTATAGATAGAACTGCAGCTAGAAGTATTAGGATTGTTCATTTGTCCCTAGGAAAAAAAAAAATATTTTAAACATCAACTGAGCAACAGTTTTAGGAAAAAAAAAAAAAAAATCATTACACACCAATCCAAATTGAACACCATTTTACAGCTGAGCTGAATTTGGTTGTGCCTTTCCCTTTCCCAGAGACTTGAGGATTGAATCCAGAAAACACTTTTTTATATATATATATATATATATATACACACACACATATATATATAAAAACTGTCCTGCTTGTGGTCAAATTCTGCCATCAAGTCTCCATTACTCTCAGGGGAAAAATAGCTCAAATGACCCAGCTTCCACTCTGCTGTGACATGAACTTTCTGCGTCTTGAGGTTAAGATCCTCCAAAAGTATATTACTGTCTTTCTTCCACTGCCTTCAAGTCAGTGAAAGTATGTATAATTTTCTACAACAGCAAAAGGCAGCGAAGCTAGAGGATCTGGTGAGTATACAGTTCATCTTATCTACTTCTGAAAAGTATCTTCTGGAGTGTTTATAAAATAGACATTGTGTTCTTGAATACTCTTAAAATTTCCATTGAGCACTGTAAATAACTAGAAAAAGTTTCAGGATCTGTGCCGTAAGATCTTTGTGCTACCCTTTTCCTTCTGGAAAGTAGCATTTTCCATCTTCATAGGAGTGCTATAATGACAAATATTTAATTCTGATATTCACTTAGATTTTTTTTTAATACCTCAAGTTACTTTCTGTTTGATAAGGAAAGTAAGACCTTTGGTAAGGTCTTTAAATACTTGTATTGTCACACTGCATTTGATGGTTGGCGAATGTGAGAAGTCAAAAGCATAACACAGATTTGGGAAATGTAAGGGAGGCCATAGTTCATAAATAGCTTGGGATGCCTTATACTGCAGCTTTTCTGCTTTTTGAATCAAAAATTTAATTATCTTCATCAGACTGGTATTTCAGAAAGAGCCCTGTCCAAGAAGGTTTATAAATTCAGGTAACAGAAGGCAAACCAAAAGGAACAGATATTCCCATTACAGTAAGCCTGAATCATCCTTCCCCATATTTAATATTATTTCATAAAAACAAATATCTCAGGTGAACTCTGCTGTTAAGAAACTACCTGTATATTTCTACATGAGAGAATTAAGGTTTCATAGGCAACTGTAGATCTGGCATCTCCTACAGTATACTACTCAACTTCTCAACTTGAATAAAGTGCTTTCAGAATAGGTTTAAAGGAATTGTTATTTCTAAGGTCTTTTTTTTTTTCTTTTTTCCCTAAGGTGTTCCGATATTATTTCATCATGCTGCTAAAATTTGCCTGAGGAATGCATGCAAGAGAAAAGAAATGATGATTCTTAAGAGCTTACGGCTCACCTGAACCTGGATAAAATTTCATGGGGTAAAGAAAAGTCATTTCTCTAGCCTGAGGGCTTTCTCCCTGCTGAGTTTCAAAGGTCTGCTGCAAATAATGGAAATGTCAGAGTTTTTCAAAACTTTGCAAGAATCTTTTCCAAAGTTCCACTTACAAGACATGCTATAATTTCCTGGAAGGGAACTGTCCACCAGCACTTTACGTTCATCATGGAATCATCATAGAATGGTTTGGGTTGGAAGGGAACTTAAAAATCAACTGGTTTCAACCCTCTTGCCACGGGCAGGGATGCCACCCACTAGATCAGGTTGCCCAAAGCCCCACCCAGCCTGGTCTTGAACACCTCCAGGGATGGGACATCCACAGCCTCTCTGGGCAAGCTGTTCTACTGCCTCATCATCCTCATAGTAAAGAATTTCCTCCTAGCATCTAATCTAAATCTTCCCTCTTTTAGTTTAAAACCATTCCCCCTTGTCCTATCACTATCTGCCTGTGTAAAATGTCACTGTCCATCTTTTTCTTGTAAGCCCTCATTAAGTACTGAAAGACCACAGTGAGGTCTCCCAGGATGCAATTGGCTTTCTGGGCTGCAAGCACACACTGCTGGCTCCTTTCAAGCTTTTTATCCACTGGAACCCCCAAGTTCTTCTCCTCAGGGCTTTTCTCAATGAGTTCTTCATCCAGTTTGTACTCATGCCTGGGATTGCCCTAACCCTACTTTGCTCCCCCAGCCCTCATCTACAGGTTCAGGGAAATGAGACGCGGGAAGCCTGACTGGCAGAGAAGACTGAGGCAAAGAAGTTGTCAAATACCTCAGCCTTCTCCATGACTGTCATTACCAGTTCTGCCTTCTCATCCATCAGAGGGGACACACTCTCCTTGGCCTTTCTTTTCTGGTCAATGTACCTGCAGAATCCCTTCTTGTTATTCTTTGCACCCCTTGCCAATCTCAGTTCCATCCATTCCTTGGCTTTCCTGATTCCATCCCTGCACATCCAGACAGCATCCCTGTACTCTTCCCAGGCCACATGTCCCTGCTCCCACTGCCTGCGCATTTCCGTCTTGTGCCTCAATTTGCGCAGCAGGTCCTTGCACAGCCATCCTGGTTTCCTGCCTTCCCTGCTTATTTCTCACACATGGGGATGGAGAGCTCTTGCGCTCTCAGAAGAGTGTCCTTAAAGAGTTGCCAGCTCTGATCAGTTCCTCTGTCCCTAAGGACAGTATCCCAGGAGATCTCATCCACTAATTCTTTAATTATTCTTTACATTATTCTTCGGTTTTGATTTGCACTTCCATCAAGTCAGTGTTAATTTAACTTCTCTATTTTCTTGCATCTAATTTAGAGCATGCTGCATAATCCTAAGCAAACTGTGCACCTCAGCATGTGCTTTCTGCAAGGCCCTTCTGCTCTTCTAGCTGAATTGGTGCCTCCAAGATGGGCTTTGCCCCAGTACCAGCTCGCTGTGTAGGGTTTCCAGTTGAGCACCTCTTACAGGGGGGAATTTCCAGCAAGTAGAGGAAATTACCCCATCAACCTCATAGATTTTATAAGGATTGCCCCATGTTTATGAAGGAAAAAGCATGTGTCACACAGCCATGGGGTATGCTGAAGAAAGGGAAACAGTGCAGATCTCTTCTGGGGCCGCACACACCCACACCACCTCTTCTGGAAGGGACTGACAGCAAGGTCTGTCCCAAAAACCAAGCTTTGCTGGGGACAGAGACATCCTCAAAATGGAAACACAGAGGACGCTTGCCTGTGAGTCACTGTAGGCACCGGCAGAAGAAAGGGAGAAAAAACAAACAAACAAACAAAACAAACAAACAAACAGCATTGCCAACTAGCTGTTTGACAGAGATTGCCACTGGAGAGTAGGCACTGCTCAGCAGCACCAGGATGTGTGCCACAGCCAAGTGTCCCTACTGCACCCGCAAAAGGCTGCCAAGCTTACTGAGCTCAGAGCATCCTCAAGGTAGAGCAGCAGAAAGTGTGACAACCCCAGCCACCTAGCATGAGAAACAAAACAAAGCAAAACAAAAACAACAACAAAAACACTTTTTCATGTGTACCCTAGGATTGCCTCGCACCATGAAGCAATAAGAATGACCTTACCCATTGTGGTTTCAAGAAGTGACACAGTTCTGCAACCAGCCTGACTACAGCACTTTTCCCCAGGGAGAGAGGTACATTAAATCCCATATAGCTGCAAGGCGCAGATCACCTCTTAATCTGGCAACACAGCTTTCAGGCTATGCCGTGCCATTGCTTTGCGAGGTGGAATGCAGCAAGGTTAATGCAGGTTTATCTCAATTTTTTAAAAATGCATTTTCCATTTTAAAATTATTTGGCCCCACTGTCTCCCAACTCATTTACATTAGCGTAAACTGGGAGTAGCTCAGAATTAATAGGATTATGCCAAATGTATGTCATATCTAAATCATATCCATTCTATTCATGTAATTCAGAAATCTTGGAACAATTTCTGGTCACACATGCGGTTTTGGTTAACCATAAGCAGTTAGTATTAGGCTCCGTTTTCAGATTCTGAATTCATGCTTTACTCAAGTGACTCCCATTAAAACAGAGTAACTAACCCCTCTGCAACTCTTTCATATTTGTCCCTAACAGCCTTTTCAAAACCTAAAACTAAGGATGTCTGATTAGAGCAAAATGTATATCCTCATTATGGGGGGCTTAGATAGTGCAAAGCATGTTTATAATGTTTTGCAGTATTAGCAGATGGGTTAAAATCACGTTTTCAGACTGAACCGAATCCTCTTGGACAAATGTAGGTTAGTTCTTTGAATCTAGGGTCCTTATTAGTGTCATCTTTAATCTCTCCAGAGAGAAGGACGTATATCCCTGTACATCATCTTAGTGGTGGTGGGAGAGGGCTCAGATGACTTGACAGGAAAGGCAGTTTCCCTTCAGAAAGCTGTCCGTAGCCTACAGTGCTGTACTGGGGATGTGGAGGGATGGATACAGGGTTGGGTTGGGGAGGTCCATTGCTCTGGTGCTACAGAGCACTGGTTGCGCATGGGATACACAGGAGGCACATGAAGTGCATATGGCACATTGGTTGAGGTGCAGACACCAAATGCTGGAGCCAAGCAGGTTTTGAGGGGTGTTTCTGGTCCTCCCCAGGCATTTGGGCTGTGCATACAAGTGCTGCAGTAGGAGGACACTCTGAATCAGGTGTGAAAAAGAGGGCATTTTGCATTGCAGGATTTTGCACCAGGTCTTTACGTGCACAGGGAACAGAGTTGCTGTGGCTTTCAGTGCTTTCACTGGAAAGATGAGGGGATGAGGAAAAGAAAAATATTTGGCTAACTCTCACTCACACTTCTGAACAGTCCCCCATTTCCCATGAGGTCTCTTTGCTACCAGTGAAGAATCCACACTAAACAGCAAACAACACACCAAACCCCAACGACAAAGGCATCAGAAACTGGTCCTGAGCAAACACCATTAGAGTTTCTGGAGTTTGGATGTAGTTCTCCTGCTACAGTACAACTGGAAGATATGTCAGGGTGGGAAAGGATGACCTTTTCTTTTTTTTTTAAATTAATAATAATAATGAAAAGAGTATAGACATTCCTTGGAGGTCTGATGATAACACTGAAGTTATTGGAAGGCCTCCCATTGATTGCAGTGCAGTTTGGGTCAGTCCCTCCAACACACTGTGGAGGTTCTGCAGTCCTTTGAACTCGATCTTATTTCAGTGGCTCTGTTAATGCTTAGCTGTGTTTCATGAATTGTGATAGTATTGCATTTGTAAGAGAGTCACTTATAATTCAAAACTATACAGCTTGGGCTCAGGAAAAAAATCATGGTATATGTTCAGCAACATATTTGGTGTCATGTAGCCATTCTACAGAGTGCATTTAACTGTGTTTTGTGTATTATTCTTAACATGCATTCACACTAGACAGCAAAGCAGCAGTTATGGGGTATGCTGTGAATGCATACTAACAGCAGGACACATTTGCATATCATGGATCCATAATACAAAATGTGTAGTAAAATCCTTATGAAAAGTTATTATGCATGCACAGTAGAGGCTTTTTAAACCTTGATATCTCAGCTATTTTGTTTCTCCACTATTTATTTGAAAATATTAAAAAGGTCAAATGATGGATTAAGAATCTGCAAAAATGTAATGTTACTGCTACAGAGGGAATCCTCCAGCACGGTCTAATTCATTTATTTTGTTTTTAGTACCAGTATGAGCCATTCAAAAATGCATTTTATGATAACATTTGAGTAGTTAAAAAAAAAAAAAAAAAAAAAAAACCAAACTTCAGGAGGAAAAAAAAGAGAAAATATTTTAATAAAAGCATTATTTGGAGGTTGGGTGATATAACTGGAAATTTTTACAGCCTTCTCTTAACACAGAGACACTACAATGTCGACCTTTCCTTCAATTTCTTGTAATATTTTTAGTATGCATTGAAACAGGGTTCAGTTCCCCGGGACTTTGCATATTTAGATTATCGTGCATTGTATAATACTCTGAATATGCAGAATCCTTGAAAAGGTTGACAACCCTTAGGACCTTCCACAATATAAATCTTAATACATAAATTCCTATTGAGAATAATGGGATTCTACCCTCTTCTCTGTTACACAGACTGTAATATTTGGGATAAAATGAAATGAATGTTATGAATAATACAGCTCTTGCTCCTTTTGAACAGTTGCCACTTAAGTTTTAACATCTTTCTCACTGTAAATACATTTGCTTTAAAAAATAAAAATAAAAAGAGGTCTGAGCTCTATAAAGAGGGAATGACCTGATATTCCTTGTTTCTCTTAAAAATATATATTTTTATACACACACACACACACAAAGTTTAGAGGAGGGATTTTATTTCAGCCAGGGACCCTGACATTATTGAACACATACACATAGATGTACATAGCACACACACATGCACACCTTGTTCTGCTGCTGCCTCTCTTTTTTTTTTTTTTTTTAATTAAAAAAGTCCAGATTTAAATGAAACTTTGTGAAAACAAAATAATTGGATCAGGGCTCATAACATTAAAGCCAAGCTTGGGCCCGATGTGAATTAACGCAGATGAGTTATAAACCCTTCAAAAACAGGATTTATAACAGAAACGCTGACACAGACCCATAACAATAGCAGCTCTACCAGGGATTATTTTAATACTAAAAGCATACTCAGCATCTCACTTTTTAAAATAGAGATTACTTAGTTGCTAAAAGGCAGTGATAAACAATAATAATAAAAGCAAACTTTCAAAAAATGTTTCCAAGATGACATGTCGTCCTCCCGACTCCTGATATTGCTTATGTGTGACGTGCCCCTCATAAGAAAACACCACAAAACATCTAAAAAACAAACCAAGGTGGAGTTTGCCATAAGCTCTATGGCCGGGCTGAGCCGAGAGGCTTTGTCAGCTCCATTTAATAGTTTCTTGTCTGAGGGAAGAGACAAAAGGGTTAAGGGAGCAAGAGCAGAGAGGCGAGGAGGAGATGCAGGCAGCTGATGGGCAGAGAAAGGAGATGGGAAAAGGGCACAAGGGAAGGAGCTGCAAAGGGGCACATGGAAGCACAGAGGGGAAGGACGGAGGAAGAGGCAGGACATGCTGCCAGCGACGTGACCTCAGGTTTGAGGTTTCAGGGAAGCGCTCACGACAGGCCAGGCAAGCGGAGGAAACCCCATAAGCACCCCGAATCCTCACCCACACCAGGGGCGGGAAGGGTGCGAGCAAGAGATCACTGGGTCTGCACGGCAAACCGCTCATCACCGGAAAGGGCAATGCTTCTTTGATCCTCACACTGTGACACTGGAACTCTCACAGTTTTCTTCTAACGCCTCTTTTAGGGGGGGGAGGTCAAAAAATGCCGAAGGACGTGAGGGGAGGATTTCTTAACGGCAGTAGGGGATTTGCTGCTGTTATCCTGTGTACTGTAGCAACACACTGCACTTCAACAAAAATAAATAAATAAATAAATAGATAGATGAGGAGAATAGAAGGAAAAAAAAAAAAAACCCAACACCAAAAAAACAAAAAAAGCCCACACCCCGAAATCGCTCACAACAGAATCACACAAGAACTACTTTTTGTGACTGTGCTATATAGTACCAGCATTGCATCCCAATTCCTGCCTTCCTTTTTTTTTTTTTTTCCTGGGTACCAGGTGCACCGGAGGGACTTCGATCAATACAAGACAGCACTTTTTATATAAACAATACCGTATTAACAACTACAGGGCAGCCGTACCTGTAGGCAGGGATAGCACCAAATGTTGGCATGTCTATCCATGCAGCTAGGCTGCTAAAAAGAAGCAGCTCCAGTGGAAAAGCACCTACTGCATGTGCAATGCTGGTGCAGATTTTTTTTCTTTTTTTTTTTTCTTCTATCAGTCTAACCTTCTGTGTTGATACATGAATGCTGGTACCCACTTAGAGGGATGCCAGATGATCAGTGCAGAATGAAGGTCCCAGGAGAAAGGCTCACGTGGTTTTCTCTGCCCCGTGACGTCACTAGCAGATGGCATGGGTACCAGCTCTGGCAGTTGGCATCAATGTCACTTTTTAGAGATCAATGAGATAGTGCAGATATACACAGATCTAGACTCCAGGAGACGATGCGACACTCAGACTGAAAAGATTTGGAAGGCAAAAAATGAAAACTGATTGTTGAATGAAATAAAAAGCTAAGGTAATACAAATAAAGATATATTTCAGTTGGTGCTGGGTGTGCATGCAAGTGTTTAAAGATACAGTATCATTGTCTTGTATTTTATGTATGCTATTTACTCTCTAATAACTCCTCCTAACATTTTATTCTTCTGATGCAATTGCATACTTTCGTTGGTGTGATGTAATGTTGCAAGTATGTAGACAATAGTGCTAGAGTTAGTTTTTTACCGGGGTTTTTGTTTAGTTTTGTTCTATTAAGTCCCTGCATTCGTTTTGTTTGTCTCTTTGAGGACCGTGTGTCCAAGTGTTTGCTGCTCCCAAACTGAAAACAAAAGCAAAAATAATTGGAAGGGGGAAATTATTTCCCCGTTTCAGCCTGGATTGTGAACACACGTGCACGAATGCAGCCAGAGCCCACAGCCCGCTGCTGTCAGCCAGGGGCTGGGGGAGACGCCTGAGCCTTGCAGAACATAAACACTGCTATAGCGTGCAGGGAAATTTTTTCCCCCCTCTAAATGATGGGGGAGGGAAAATAAAAAAAAAAAAAAAAAAAAAAGAGGAAAAAAAAATAAGTAAATAAGTTAAATCTAGCCAAGTATATAATACGATTTAGATTTTTTGCTGGGAAAAAGAAAAAAAAAAAGGTAGGGAGATTTTATTTCCTAATTCTGATCTGAATACATTTAGGGTTCAATGCTTCCTGATTTTTGTCTAAGTATGAAATAAGTAATGTGTGATTTTCATAGAAATCATTAGAAAAAAATATTTTATTTTTTGATTACTAGCTGAGTAATTTGGGGGGATGTTCCATTAATATATTTTCTCACCCACTGTAACTCACTGGAGTTTAATATCTTGATTCAAAAAGGAAGAAATGTGGAGGGACAAAAACTCTGAAATTTAAGTTTAAAGTGATTTAAAAAATGTTTAACCATCAGTTAATAGAGATATGGCACTTTTCAATTTTAAGACTGCTCTCGTTCTTCTCATTTTTTCACCCAGGGGAATTTGGATTAATGAAATTTCTGTATTGCTTTAGCATGTTTTGCATTTCTTTGAATTCCATGGTGGCAAGGGTTCGAAGGGCTTGTTTAAAAATAAGATAAATGAGATGAGAGGTAATTGTGCATTTTAAATATTGATTTACTCTACTTATCTGTAAGAAATGTGGCTTTTTGTTGTGAGATCCTGAATGTTTCAAGTGATTTTAAAATTCCAGATAACACTTATTTTTTGATAAGCAAGCATTTGCAATTGACCTTTTATGAGAAAAATGTAGATTGTGCCTTTATACACACACACACGCACTCCTATACATACAGCGTGCACTAAGACACATTCAAGGTGCATGAGGATGTGTCTGTAAGTCGGCAAACTTTATAAATGGAAATATTTAAATATTGTGCTGGCCCTCTTTCAGGTAACTTAAGATTATAGAACCATGCTAACACTACCGTTTGATGAGTCTGTTGTAATGCCAGAATCCCAGATGTGCAGAAAGTTTTCCAGAGAAAGCGATGACCAAAAGCAAATGAAGAACCCGGAAAGCTTTTCGAAGCAGATTGTACTCCGTGGAAAGAATATTAAAAGATCTCCTGGAGAAGACACAGAGAAAGAGGAGGAAGAGGAAGAGAGGGAAGAAGAGGATGAGAATGGCTTGCCCAGGCGAAGGGGCCTTCGGAAAAAAAAGACGAGCAAGATCAGGATGGAAAGGATCAAATTCAGGCGACAAGAAGCCAATGCGCGAGAGAGGAACCGGATGCATGGCCTTAACGACGCCCTGGACAATTTAAGGAAAGTGGTCCCTTGTTACTCTAAAACACAAAAACTGTCTAAAATAGAAACCTTAAGACTAGCCAAGAACTACATTTGGGCTCTTTCTGAAATCCTGCGAATTGGCAAGAGGCCCGACCTGCTCACCTTCGTCCAAAACTTGTGCAAGGGTCTGTCCCAGCCAACGACAAACTTGGTGGCGGGATGCCTGCAGCTGAATGCCCGAAGCTTTCTGATGGGCCAGGCGGGCGAAGGCACCCATCATGCCCGCTCGCCCTACTCCACCTTCTACCCCCCCTACCACAGCCCTGAGCTCGGCACCCCCCCAGGGCACGGGACTCTTGACAACTCCAAGTCCATGAAACCCTACAACTACTGCAGCGCGTACGAGTCCTTCTACGAGAGCACTTCCCCCGAGTGTGCCAGCCCACAGTTTGAAGGTCCCTTAAGTCCTCCCCCAATTAACTATAATGGGATATTTTCCCTGAAGCAAGAAGAAAGCTTGGACTATGGCAAAAATTACAATTACGGCATGCATTACTGTGCAGTGCCACCCAGGGGTCCCCTTGGGCAGAGCTCGATGTTCAGGTTGCCTACAGAGAGCCACTTCCCTTACGACTTACATCTGCGCAGCCAGTCTCTCACCATGCAAGATGAATTAAATGCAGTTTTTCATAATTAATGAGGAAAATGAAAATAAACAGTGGTCATTCACCTCCCCATCTAATTAAGAGCGAGCAGATGCTTGGGCACTGAGTAATTGGCACAACTCTATTTAACGTGTTTACTAGTTTCTAAAGTGTGTTTCAACTATTGTGGGGATTTTCTATGTATTAATAAATCCTTTTTCCGATAAGTATTTTTCCTTTCCTTTATTTTTTTTTTGTCTGTAAACACTGTGAGTTTCTGTTTCCTCCCAGAGGCTATTCCCCCTCCTCCTTTTTTTTTTTCCTTTTTATTTCCCTATTTGCTTGATTTGTTGAGCAGTGTGTCTGAACAGTTCTGCTGAAATAAAAGCATACACACTGTGTAAAGTCAATGTCTATTTTGATTGTACAGTAATTATACAAATGCATGTTATTGAAATCAGATGAATAAAAATGATGTATTTATAATTGGTAGAAATTATATATTATGTATTTGAAGGAGAACTGGATTAAAAATATTCAGAACTTTAAAGAAATTATCTCAGAACTGAGATGGGCTTGCAATATGCAGAGGTGAGAGTGCAGCAATATTGAAAGCTATGCAAAAAAAAAAAAAAGGCAACAAAAAACAGTTTTTTCTGGTTGTTTTTGGGTAAGCCAACAAAAAGACATTATTGTCACTGAGATTATTCAGCCTGACCTTTAGAGTGTCACTGGCAGGGGCCACATGCTAATATTTTAGAAGATGTTGTCAAAATTTTGCCTCAGTTATTTTGACCATATATATTCAGCACTTTTTTTGTATTATTCTGACTTCAGATGTAAAGGTTTGTTATAACAATGTATAACTGTGGTTTCTCACTACGTATTTTAAATGCAATTAAACATAGATGTTTCCACTTTTAAAATACACCTATTAGCTGTGATACTGTATTTTGCCTGATATTTATTCTTTCACAGTATACAGCTGCCTTTGGTCTTGCCTACACAGCTTTCTCTCCTGCACCCCCATAGTGCTTGAGCCTGGAGATGGAAATCTTGAATTATCAGGGCAAACCTCACAGTATTTTACTTTAGCAACACAGCAAAAGCAGACCCAAAATAGCACAGAAACAGCTGTATGCTATGTGCTAAATAAAACACAGATTAGAGGAAGAAGGTAAGTTTATAGCTCAATGAAACGCAGATGCTAAACTTCATACGGGTAATGCTCTGAGCGCACATGGAGGTCATGGGCTTTCCTGAACACCGCTGAACTTCGTCTTTGCTAATAAACAGCACCACAAACTACAGAGGTGTCTGCAACCCATGTTAGTTGAGCAGCGAGCGAAGTCTGCACGGTCACTTGTGCCCTAAGAGGTAGAGCTCAGTTGAGCCTTGGTTGTTTTCTAGTTGCTCAGAGCTATTTCCTGATGAGCTATAACTGAGCTCAAAATCAGCCTTTAGATCTGTGAAGGGGCAAAATGTCTTGATTTTGAGGGATACATAACAGCTAACAGACAGTCATTCACCTGAAGTACCAAAAAGCTAAACCAGAACTGAGCAGGGAATCCCTTTCCAAAACTACATAAAAGGTACAGATTGTACCTGCATGTTAGAGACCCCAGGCTGAATCAGTCTGGGCCACATCTTGTTAACATCACATGAGCCTTAGACCCTCACTTGAGGGACAGCTTGACAAAGAGGGGACAGCACCATTTATCTTGATAATTTGCCTAATTTCACAAGTGTCACTTGTAAACAGTTTGCCCCATCACACACTGCAGCTCTTCTTCAGGACAACAGCAGGTTCCCATCTCTGCTAAATAAGACCAGGCTACTACTCCAACCACTCAAAGTCCCAAAGCTTGGATTACAGTCTAAATGCTCCCAAGCTAGTGGGAGTGGGGTGAGCATTGGACATGGGGTTTGCTCAACCAACATCCTCTTTAGACATAAGTGTCAAGCCCAAAATAAAACTTCTTGAAGCAGAGTTTTGAGCCACTGTTCAGGGCGTTTGATCAGGATGATCCTGCCAGTCAACAGCGTCAGGGCTGTGGAAGGTGTAAGCAGCAGTTCTTGCATGGGGTGAAAGGTGATGGGGATGACTGCCAGGTCAAAAACATCCCCGGGTGTTTTGCACTGAATATGAGAGAAGTGTGGGGAAAGAGAATAGGGTAAAATAAATTCCTTTTTCTGCTATTCAGAAATGCCTGATATTCAGCAAAGGATGGGTAGGCAACAGGAGAGGGTAGAAGGAAGAAGCAGCTGGTCAAAGAGAAGAAAGCTTGCAGTCCTGGGCACAGATTTGCACGAGATACCAGGATATACATTAATACATTTCACAAGGAACCATAGGCAAGTGTGCCCAGAAACAGGGGATCTTGTGCAGCACACATGTAGGGGAGATGTCCTCCCACTGAGCAGTAGCAGGCAACATATCTAGCCAAGTTTTCTCAGAAGAGCCTCCTGCAGGAGGCTGCAAGTTAGACCAGTGCCTCAGAGCTGCGTTGCTGAGCCAGAGAAGGGTGTGTCTACATGGATTGCAAGCAAAGCAGCAGCTGTAAAGTTCTGCACTGAGGGGAGGCGATGCCTGTCACGATACGTTTAGCAGGCACCCAAGGGGTGCTAGGACTTCGGGCACTGCAATCTGGGGGTCTCCAGCTCCATGGCCCTATATTAACTTAATAACTCATGGGCCAGTTCCAGTTTTCCCTTCTGGTAGCAGAACCAAGAGGAAGGAGGCGGGGGGGAGGAAATGCCCCTCCCTGCCAGTTCGGATCTTTCTCGCTCACTCCGCGACAGATGGGGAGGCAATTCACAGCCAGATTCCCCCTCTGGTAGCTCAAGGCAGGCACCACACTTGCTCAGGGCATTGCAAATTGGAAAGCCAGTCCAGAATAAATAATGGAGCAAGTCATAGAAAAATATTGAGACAGCATTAAAAAAAAAAAAAAAAAAAAGACATTCCCTGTCTGGGAAGGTATGGATTATTTAGAGATTTTGAGATAGGGAATTCCTTGGAAAGCAGGCTGTCTCACATATCTTCTCTGTTACACACACAACAAACATTTCTGTGCACCTTAGCTGGTCTGTCACAGAACTTAAGGGCTCTGAAGTGATTTATAAAAGCCTTTGAAGTTGCTGTGTTTTAGAGACAAAATCCAAGTATCGAGAAAGTCCTAGTGATTTCAACCCACAGGAGTATAAACCAGTGGGTTGCTTTATCCCATCTCTGTATTACAAGGTTTGCCTCCTCTCAGCCCCATTCACACAGCAAAAACAAAGCTGCTCTGTTCTGCCTGCCTTGTTCTTCTCCTAACTACCTTCACTTCCTCGAGGACAGAAATATGCAAAATGGCAACTGCTCCAGAAAAATTAGGTGAGATGTTTCTATTAATCTCTGTCCTTTAGCATAAGAGTAATGAAAGCTTCCATCAAATGTAAAGGTGAGAACCCCAAAGCTGACAGAAAAAAAAAAACAAAGCTGTTTCTTATGTGGGTTTGTTGCATAGTGGAACTCTTTGCCATATATTATTTCCCAGAGTAACATTTGAGTTAGATTTTAAAAAGCACTCTATGTTGTTATCCTGTATTTCTGATACCAATTATTTATGAATGGCTATACTGATTCAGATTAAACATCCATCTAACTTAATATTCTCTTTACAACATGAAGGCATAAAAAAGACATTCAAAAAAGTCAGAACAGAGTGAGAGAAAAAAAAAAAGAATATATTAGTTTTACTCATAAAAATACTGGAAAAGAAACTAAATGTCGTGTTCCAGGACTTCAGCCAGCCCTGCTGAAGACAAGGATGTGCCTGAATTGGAAAAGGGGTGGGAGGCATGGCAGCATACTGAGAGCTTGCACTCTTTGCTTTGCAGCACTGGGCTAACCAGTGATCAAGGGTAGAGTAACACCAGGCTGTACCTCTGGGCTCCTTCTCAGAATACACCAGAAGTAAAATTAAGCAACAATGGTCCCTGCCCTGCAGTCCTACAAGTCCTCAGTGCAGTGCCAAGCAGAGAGGAAAAGATAATCTCTGTACTGCCAGACCTCAGGTGAGCTCTCAAAGCTCCTCTGCTCTACAGTAGGAATACACTCATTTTAGGACACATGCTTTGCTCTCTTTGGGATCACCTGAGTACTTTCACTTCATAGATATCTGCACAAAGATTTTTAAAATGTATGGAGATTGCACAGACACAGAAGTGATGGCAGGTTTTTCTAGCAATTCCTCCTCCCCCACACCATTTTTACCTCTACTTTCCTCTTTTTTTCTCCCCTTTGCCTGTAGGGCTCTCAAATGGCAGCAAATTAAGTGAAATGCCATCAATAAAGATGACTGAAATCCCAGTGAAACACACGGCAGAATCTTTTCTTGAAAAAGCAAATAATACTTTCCTCAATTAGGTAGCTGCATGGTTTTGTTTCTCAGACTGTGAATCTGGCCTAACCCAAGCCTATTGTTATACTTTCTGGTCCATAATCAAGGTCAAAGTGGGTTTTCTCTGGGTACCAAGACCCTACAGCATTTGAGGTACAAGTAGCAGTGATGGTACTGCTTTGGGCTGAGTTGTCAGGAAAGCAACTCTCCTTATAAAACTTCGAACTTCCAAAAAAAAAAAAAAAAGCAACAAAACATCCCCAATAGCCTGGATATAGGTCTGACCCAGAGCTGAACCACAGCAGCAGGTTGTGATTTTGCTCTGGAGAGAAACAGATCAGCGTGGTGAACAGCTGGCACAGCGCCACCGCAGAATCTCAAGGGCAGACCTGTCGTATCTCACTGATACAAATCTAACTACCAGACACGGGGCTGCCACGCAGAATTGCACTCCCAAGCCCTCTCCCCAGCACAATATGACCTGAACGAGCCGTCCCACTAAATTCTTTCACATTATGCCAAGAGGATGGCCTATTTTCCTGCAAAGCCTTCTCCCTTGCCCCAGAGGATGTGCAAGAATGAGCAAGAAAAAGGGAAAGGAAACAAAATTGACAGGGAAAAGAGCTCTAGATTTTTATTTTATTTCTTTTTAATGCATGCAGCATGGAGTAAGGAATATTGCTGTGATCTGCAACTGGTTTGCATTGACATCACCCACATAGGTGGTTACAGAGTTGTAAAGAGGTTTTCTCCCCCTTTTCCACCAAAATGTTCTTTTTCTCTTGGCTGTTTTCCTTTGTCACTGGCTCCTTACGCTTCCACATTTATTCCTGTAACTGCGCTACTTGCACTATTTAATTCTAGGACACACATATGTATGTACCAAAAGGAAACAAGGCATATTCTAGCTTCAGCTGAAATTCTGAACTAGTTGAGGATGATATTAAAATATATATATATATACAGACCTATCTTTTTCCAGGATACTCATTGCACACCTCCCACCCCCAGCCTAGTGAACATCGTGCTTTCCTGGTTCTGATATTCTGGTATTGTTTTTTTTCCTTTTTTCCTCATTTCTGTAGGACATTAGTAATCAGGTCTTTTTTTTTTTTTTTTTTTTTTTTTTTTCCCTTTCTGGATTGGAGTTGATTAATATGTGGAACAAGATTTTTCAAACTGATGAAATTTCTTGGTCTATATGTATACTCACACATAAAAGGTTATAAATTCTGGTGTGCTTGTGCATTGTTTGCAAAATGAAAATTATAATAATCAACTGAAATGAAGGATCTTATACATATAGGACATTCAGGTTAAATCAGAGATTTTAGCATAAATTCTGTATTCTTGAAAGCAAGAATGAGAGGGCTCGGTCTGCTCTTGTTCCACGGGAGTTCAGCAGATACCAGATTGGATTCTAAACCACATGGGAAGCTAAACGTAGCCTTATCCACTACGTTACTTATTTACAGCCACAAGAGCAGCTGCATAATGCTTAGATGCAACTGAAATGACATTTCTGTTGGGCAGACAGCTTGCAGACAAAGAAGCTATGACGGGATCTTCCTCAGAATCCAGGGGGAAACCCATATGAATGCTAGTGCATACTTGCCCCGTACCAGAAAAAATCCATGTGGGAAAGAAAAGCGATGTCCAGGCACTGAGAGAAGCAGGATCAGAATTCTGAGTAATTTTATTAATTGTACTATTGACGTTCCATCCCCAAATTCTGAGGAATAGCCTGTGCCAGTCACAAAGCAAAGCACTTACTCCCTGAATTTAGGAAGAGAGCTGTTCTTGGGCTTGCTATTTCTGTCTTGATAATGGACATTACTTCAAATGATTAAGTATATTCCCCACAACAGATATAATACACGTGTTAGTTCACTTCACACCTATCAGCATACATAGAGGCATGCCTATACACACTGAGAAGTATATTTTGCGGAACCCCATCAGCAAGTGAGGAAAACATTTAACTCAATGCACATTGCTGTACCAATTTTGATGCCAAAGGGGCACTAAATTTAGGAGCGTGATAGTGAAAAAATAGCCAGTCAATGTGTCCAGCCAGCCCTCCCCAGGTGTTCAACTACACAGACTTTCAGCCCACAGATCCAAACTCTAAAATCTTAACATCTCCTCCAATCCTACTTTTCCTATATCCTTACTTTTCTAATCACTCAGTTTTTCCCTTATAGCGCAACATAATACAAACTCGGCTAAAAAGGCAAGCCCATCGCCAAGCCTCATCTCATGCTTACTTTCTGAGTGGCTTAAGACAAATGAACCCAGAAATCAGAAGGACAAACATTGCAAACATGGAAAAACACCCCTGACATAATGAGTGATGAAGAAAATGAATAAATGCCACCAGAAGTATGGCCAGAGATTTCCCAGTGAATAAAGTACTTTAGTGTATGATGCACCATGACAGCCATTTGGAAAGACAGGTAACAAAGTACCTGGCTTTACAGGAGAGGAAAAGACAACTTTATGGTCACAACAAATTCTCAGAACTACCTTCCCAGGGACAGGCATGTTGAGTATGAGCTGGGGTGCCAGTGTGCTCTGCCTGGACAGCTAACATGTCCCAGCTACAACTGTGTTTATTTTGAACTATGCAGCTGCTTTGCACAGCAGGTCATCTACCCTGTAACAGTTACTTCAGCCTTCATGCTGGATTAACAGGCACTTCACAACAGCTGAGCCTGCGAAAGATGCCCTAGAGGAGATACGTTGCTGTACAATACATCCGCATCTTACTCAATCACGGGTTCCCCATACCCTCAGGTACTCGTGCAGATGTCAGCGCATTCTGTAAGATGGTGACTCCACCATGAGTAATGGCCTCTACCACAGGCACAGCCTTATGGAAGAACTCTTCAGCATTCAATTAAGCTGTGCCTATTGGCCTCTCTGAGAGACTGATGATACAAGCTGCCTGAGCATGGTATCTCACTGACAGCATGGTCATACTCCCCATATTCTCTTTCCCATCCGTGTGTTAGGATCTGTTCTCCCTTCAAATTCAGCACTGTTCCGGGCAAAAATGACACCGTCAACATCAGCATTAATATACTTGGGATGTTATTAATGGACCAAGGCATAAAAGATATTTAATACAGGACCACACACATCTCTAGCAATCCCAGATGGCAAGAATCATGCTTCACATTCTTAGTCACCTATGATACGTCTGAGAAGCAACTCCTCCTCCAAAAAGGACCAGTTACTGGCAAGGAGGACTGCACACAAGGAGGGATAACCCTGGGAACACACATCCTAAATCCGTTTTGTACTCGTCCCTTCTCTTCTGCAGCCCAATATGTGTGAAGGTGACAGTACACAACATGGAGTCCATCACAATTGTTTGCTTAGTTTACCATTTTGCCTGTGATTTGACCAGTTCCCACACTATGTATAGGTAGTCTGGTCTGCAGTTCATTCAATTGCCATGCGATATTTTACTTTGAAGTACCTAGAGAATTATTAAATAAACTCAGTCTCAAATGATAATCTAACTTTTTTTTTTTTTTAATAAAAAAAATCCTCAAATTTGTTCCTAAATGTATTTAAATCTTACTAGTGAACATGATGCTGGTTATTAGAAAGTAATTCTGGAGAAATTAGCTGGCAGCTACAAAATTAATATAATTCATTTATTACTTGCAGCCACAAATCAAAATGCTGTTAACACTGCTGCATGCAATTTAATATGAACAGTAAGTTTCCATATGGCTTCAATTTTAGGATCCCTGGTCACTACAGAGACTCATTTGCAGAATGGTCTGTAGGCATCCGAAGTCAGCTAGTGCTTATTGGCAGAAAAGCTGTTCTAGGTTGTTTCTACATAGGTACAACAGTCCAAACAGGCCCAAACCCACAAACTTAATATGGGATTATCATATCTTACATAAGACAGAGAAATGTCTACATATGTTTATAGCACCACAGATACAACCGATGTTTAAAGATCAGGTGTCCACAGTCAGTCTGCTATTACCAGTTCAGTCTCCTGACCACGATGGCAAATTTTTTAAAAGTACTGATTATCCAGTAACAATTTTGAAGCCAACAGGACCAAAACATTGTAACAAGGTGACACAGCATCAACATTGACTACGAAAACTAAAAACAGCTTTAGAGCCTAAATTTTGACGTTGACATGTACCTTGGTTGTTAGTGATGTACTGCTGAGTTTTTGCATAACATACACAGAGTTGTATGTGTATAACATACACTGTGATTAGTTTGAACACATAAACTAGAGAAAGACAGTGCTTTGCACATCTACTGCATTTTGAGTTGGCTTGTGGCAGAACCTTGTCATGTCTGAAGGAACCTTGCCACATCTCTCATACCTTCCTCAAGAAGAACCAAGACCACACCAAACTCCAGAAACACCAGGTTCTTGATTGCCTAACAAAATCACATCTCCTCTATCCTCCTTCTAGGCTGTATTTCAAAAGGAAAATAAAAATGATGTAGTAACTAAGCTCTGTCAGGTTTTGACAAAAGTATGTTACTGTGGCCCTGGATGGGAAACCGAACTCTCAGAAAGACATGAGTATTTCATTGACTGACTTAGGTAGGGTATGTAGGGTGGCTCCCAGAACACATCAGTAGATCTTCATATTCCTTCTCTCTCCTAGCCATGTAGCCACATCTCCTCCCTCACACTGGCCCAAGTTTTCATTGAAGTCCATCATTAGCTACTTCAACTCACTGACTACAAATAAAACTTCTGGACTTCTCTTGCTGAATCAGTTTTCTACCAGGACGGTGAGTGAAATCAGAGTGGTGCCTTATGGGCTACAGAGAATCATAGAATAGAATCATAGAATACCCTGAGTTGGAAGGGACCCATAAGGATCATCAAGTCCAACTCCTGACCAACAAAGGCCACTGGAGAGTGGTTACAGTGCACATATGCCTCTACATTCAGGCCTGATTGATCAATTGTCTGGTTGAGAGCAGAAGTGTTAAACTGTGCTCTTTCTGATTAAATGCAGGGCTGTAAATATCAGCATCCCACACCACAGCTCAAGCCACCAGGCTGTAAGCCCACACAGGTCACAGCAACATTCATTCTGTCCCTTTCCCCCCTTCCTTCAGAAAAACCCATCTGATGAAGTCTTCCTCATAACCAAAGCAAGATATTTCAAAGCACTTTTGCTCTGTTGGAAGTACTCTGACCAGCTTTGCTAATAATACCGTTGGAGATTCCCAGCGTGTTTTCCCTGTTGCTTCAGACAGGTCACTGGCATTTGCTGCGTCACGGTGGTCAGCACCAAGTCAACTGCGATTAAGGCCAAAATCATAGGTTATCACAGAATAATCACAGAAATATCATTTTTTCATTAATAGGTCTTGTGATTGAATCCTTGTCACCTGTTTGATGTCAGCAGCTGGCTTGGTACAGCACTGATCAGCTGTGCTGTGCCTGGGTCCCTCTTATAGCTGGGAAATCACATCTAGCACAACCCCAGTAATACCCACACTAAGAATGAGAGGGCACGGGGCTGGGGTGGAAAAGAGACTTTCGCATCATGAGACCACTATACATCAAGCAACAGCCTTCAGTTACTGAAAGCACCTAACAAAGGCATGAGCACCATCCACAACTAGGAGGCCAAGTTTATCAAATAGCCACTGGGCTTCTGCAAATGAGTGGGAAGGAGGAGTTTGATTATTGTTATTTATCAGAGAGACCTAGGAGGCATCAGTACGTGTTGGTTGCTCAGAGTGGTCGGTGTCAATGCAGCCCCTTACCTGGAAAGCACCTTTACCAGATTTCTTCTGGGTGGCAAAGGCATCAGCATGCCATTGCAGCCCAGCTAACCACAGATAGGAAAATACAGCAGAGATCAAAGCACTACCGATGCTGAAACCCCGATTGTGAAGAGGTTCGGTAAAACAAGCCTCTGATCTAACCTCTTCCGGGATTTCAGGTTATTTTGACTAATTTCTAATTGATGCTTTTGGGACAACCCCAGGCTAAATTACTGTGAAAGAAAGGAGACAGATGGAGGAAAGAACAATGGAAGCAGGCAGCCTGCTAAAACTTAAGTCCTACTCTTTCTAGCACTTCTGACATCAATAAAGGTCTGCCCACAGGAAGGGTGTCATGATGGAAAGCAGGCTCAGAAATATTTTGCTGACTTTACACAGCGATTTTCTGAGATGGCGGGGAGGGAGATGCCTCCTTTATTTTAGCTCTGTCAACTGTTAGTACAGACAGTGTCTCTCTGGTGTGTTACGTTCTCGTGAGCTGGCAGACCTGTTGGGAATATAATGAGGTCTGTGCATGCACCTCCTGGTGTGATGTTAAAAATCTTCATTTCTAACAACTTATTCCTCAGATGCTCTCCTGATTTTCTTGAGGCATAAGGACCAGTTGACTATGCAAATGAAAGAAGAGAATGTAGGAAATGAGTTAGACACAAAGGGAGTTGCTGGCAAATGCCATTGCTTCCTCGGGGCATAATGGTAAGAGACAGCTGCTACTGCCAGCCCAGAAGCGGTAGCTGAGGGGGCTAGCAGAGCTCTGTTGAAAATCTTTAGTCTGATGAATAACTAGGCAGAGGCTGCCTATGCTTATGAGGCAGGACCCCCAAACCACGATCTTTGATTCTTACTCTGTTGTTTCACATTATCATCTACTCTAAGTGCACACCAGAGTGATAACTGATTGTTTTTGCAGTGATTTGCAAGTTTGTTGTCTGAAAGTCCTTTTGAAACAAGAGGAGAAAGACAGGAAATTGATTACAAGTAGACAAGAACCACAGTCCTCTGTAACTCTTGGAGATGTTATTGCAAGAATACAATGATGGCCATTTTTGCAGCAGGACATTCATTTTCTGGATCAAATATTTTGAAATATGAAACACCTTCATGACTCTAGCATAAATAATTCCACAAATATTTAATCACTGTACAAGTTTTATTTTTAATTTTCATTATGGAGTGATTCCCTCAAGTAATTATCACAGCAATCGTAACTCTGATGCATGTATTTTGTTGTTCTGCCCAATAAATGGTAGCAGAGTACTGTAACTGATGTGCATGCATAAATATTTTAGGACTTTGTGCTTCTTAAACTGTTTGGAAATACTTATGGTAACCAATAAATACTGATACTTTTCTTTCGTCTCCAAAAGAATCTGTCACTTGAAGAACTGGCACGATGCTTGGAGTACCACTTTATGGAAAAAATAACACAAATGTTTATTGGTAGTATTAAAGGAAATGGTTGGTGTTTTTCAGCTCTGAGCAGAATAGCTGTCTGGAGTGCCACATGTTATGATCACCATACAAAGATAAAATGAAAATCCTTCCACAGGGGAACACCTTCATTTCAAACAAGGGAGAGACCAAAACTCTCAATATTAAATGCTAAAAAAGAATACCATCCAAAAAAAATGGGGAGGGGGGTGGGGAATATTTGTGCACTTTTCTCTTTTCCTAGGAGGACAGGAGTGCATGATACTTTCCAAAACACCCAAATAGAAACATAGAATCATAGAGTGTAAATGAAAAGCAAAATCTGGAGAGAAAGCAAGGATATTTTCTGATTTTTCTGTTCTTCCCTCAGCACTTACCAAAATTATGATAAATCTCAGCTGAGTTTGTGCTCACCAACAGAAGGCTATATCCCTATGGCAAAATCCTGCCCTCATTTATACCAGCAAAAGCCCTTTAAACACGTTGGATTTACTCAGGTATTAATGAAGACAAGCAGGAAAACTTCACGTGAAATTCAGAAAGTTCAATATACTCCATGCTTCTACCCAGCAACAAATAGCAACATAGCATTCCTCTCCCCACACATAGAGCAAACAAAACAAAAAACACCAACAACAAATAAAAAACAATGATCTTACCCTCTCTTCTACCCCAAAGCACTTCATAATTGTAAGTTGTCACCATTACTGCTGCTATATATATGAGAAAACCAAGACAAAGTGGTTGCCCAGAGAAGTCATGAAGTGAGCAGAAGCCTGATGACCTACCCCCTGAACTGAGCTGAACCCACATTCTTGAAATCAGATTTCAGACATATGACTGAGTTACCTTGGCTTAATGGTTGCCATACATCAGCTGAGCCTCAGCAAAAATAGTTTAAATTAGCGTGTGCTACCCTACATTTGCAACAGCTCAGCTGCTACAAAGGAACTCATTAGGCTATGGTAACTTGCTCAAGTGTCTGAGACCTCAATCTGAGGCTTTACCCAGTGGCCCACATATCTGCCCAAATCATGCTCTCTGCCTCCATGCCAATAAGCATCCTGAGCCCATCTTTCACAAAGTGAGAATGTGCCCAAGAAAATAAGCTCAGTACAGTTTTCCACTGGGATGCTTTAGCGGAAATGCTGTTCAGATAAGGAAAGAGCCCTCAAGGATGCTTTCATTTCTTCTCTCCCTGACCTAGATTTGTATGGAGGTCCCTGCAGTTCAAATGAATTTAATGGATGGTACTAGGTTTATTTTTACGTCCTATCTTCATCTTCTGTTTTATATACATTTCTTTCTTCTTCAGCCCACCAACAAGGATTAAGCTATTCATTCCTCTTACCTTAGCTATTGTAATTTCTCTTCCTTATGATCTCCTGACCTGCCCCAGATCTACTCCAGAACGTTTCAAGGAACTGCTTTTTCCTTGGAAAAAAAAAATAAAATAAAAATAAAGACAATCATATTTTTACTGAACTCTACTGACCCCTCTTTTATTTAAAAATACAGTTCCAAATGTCTCTATCCTTCTCTCTTCCTCTTTAAAGCATCTGTTCATCTATTGTCTAACAGGAATGTAGTGCAGGAAACTTCACTTTAGCTGGTACAGTGTGAAGCGCTGATACTGATCCTTGAGCCATGTATTCCTCTTTTTGGAAAGAGGGCTCTTACTCCCTCTTTCTTGCTTGCTTCCTTAATCTCTCTTTTGGGGTGCTATAAATGTATCATTTAACGCTATTAAGCATTTCAGGATTCGGATCACATTAAAATGTTATGCAAAATTAAGTTATATTTTATTGTCTTTCATGGATTTCTTGTTATTTTGTAACCTGTAATATATACCAAGAGAAATATCTGTGAAGATAATTAAATCATATTAAATGCAGATCAAGACCAAATTTTCCTATATTCCTGATCCAGCATAGCTCAGTGCCTCAAGTTTTCTAAGTTACTAGTTTAAACCCTAGGACACGAGTTATCTTACTACTATATCTATAGATAAATAAAATTGGATTGAACCAAGAAATGTTGGGCTTTTATAAAGTTCTTATTTTAAGATTTACAGTTTTACATTAAAAAAAATATTAATCAATTTATATTACCACAAAGTCATATTTTGGAAGAGCAAACACAGAAAAAGCAGTTACATTCTGATGCCACAAACTTAGGAGAGCATCTCAAGAAGAAACAAAACAAAGTTCTTTGTTCTAGCAATTATCACAGCAATTTCAGCAGGTAAATATAATTTCATCTTTGTGACATAGGTAAAAAACATTGATTACCTTTGAGCCACCTCTGAAAATACTATGATACTTTCCCCAGAGGTGTGACTCCTGAGTTCATAAGCAGCCAAAGCGAGGCTTAGCTTTAGGAGTACCTCCTAGGGCTGATGGCCAGGCTGTGCTAGCACAAGGTCTGCAATTTTCTGGCTAAAGGAAGAAGTAAGAAAGTAAGGATTGCTGCAGTTGTTATCACCTGGTTTTCTGCTCAGCCCAGCCTTACTAGCTTTGAAATAATGGGATCTTACAGTATCCATTTGCCATTCCTCACCTGTTCATTCAGCTCTCTGAGGGCATGTCTCATTACATCTATCCATAAGATGTCATTATGAATTTAAGTGTCAGCCTGTCCATTAGGACATCATGCAATCTCCATTGTTCTACTAGAGAGCCAAGAGGCTCCTGCCAAAGGTTTCAAACTGGGCAGCAATGGTTGGGAAAGGGCTGGCCTCAGGTTGACTTGATACAGGCCTTGTCCAGATCACTGGGAGGTTTTAAAGCTGTGTATTCACAGCAGAACCTCAGCGAAAAGAAAATTAAAATTTTGTTCTTTTGCACCTCCATGAGAGAATCTATATTTTAGCTCAACCAGTGGCATCACTCCAGTGATGGAGGAAATGAGATGTTCCTACTTGTTTACATCTAGATTCTGTGCCAGAAGCAGAAAAGCAAACAAATGAAAAAGAACATGATTTTTTATTTTTATTTTTTTTAAAGGAAAAGGCAAATATGAAAAGTTCCCCAGAACTAAGAAGAACAGAATAGCTCAGAACACTAAAAAACTGCTGGAGACTAAACAGAATACAACCTATTGCATTTCCCAGAGCCAGGAAGAAAGTAACTAGTTCATAAATTCCATCAGGAGCTTGGGGATTTTTGATGTAATGAGTTTTACAGTTTCAGAGGAGACTGCTTTGCTAATAATTATGTAACAGTAATTAAATCTGAAAAAGGCTGTACTCTAACTATGTTGATTTATTGCAGCTCCAACAAAGTACTCCTAGAGTGTGCTTTGGAGCGTGCACCTCCTCCCTCCAGTTTTCTTTAAATTCTCACAGAGCACTGGGTCACAGATGGTCTGAGATGCGATATTTTCCCTATTAAATTCCTAATAATCTTTTTCCGAGGCTGAGTCATGGAAGCCTGGGGATTTCTCATTTTAATTAGAAGGTTTAAGGAGCTAACTCTGTTTGAAATTTCCTCCTAGGAGATATGGGTGCAGGTGATCCCATTCAGAAGAATGACACAATATCAAGGCCAACATCTCATTTCCATATTAGATTACAGCTAGTTTGGCATAACTCCTGATCTGGATGCTGATGATGTGCTGCCTGAGCAGGAGACATGAACTTTTACCATTTGAAAACAGGATTATTTTAGGATTATGTCTGAAGATGTTTTAGGCTCTAGCTGGATGCTTCCTACCCTACCACAATGCTCTATCACCCTGCATAGAAACCATTTAGAAATGTGAATTATTTATTAGTCTGATTGAAGCAATAAGTCTATATCACTTAGAAAGCAGCGTTGTTAAGGATTCTCATACAAAGAGATTTACCATATTGTCCAAAGGGCTGATCCTTGTGGTATTTAAGATATCAGTGTTTCAGATGGATTTTGTCTGCAAATATTATAAGCTGTATAAACAGAACATTCACCCAGCAAACTGTTTTATGTACGGCTTTGGTACTTGCAGTACACGAAGAGCAACGTTCCACCCCTGCCATCCAAAGGAGGTTATTCTTAGGCGCTCATAGCTGAGTTTGATCATTTGTAAGAATGCCTGTTGTTTAAGAGTTAGTCTGGTGTACTATGCACATGTCCCTTGATAGTCTATTGTGAAAAAAAATAAACTGCTTCTTAGAAGACAGCTGTTGAAGTTTCATAAGCCTACACTGTACAGCCAATTCCTGTGCTTTTAGGAAAATAATGTGCATCTCTTATTCTTCCAGCATGGGATGCAGTTGTCAAGAAGTCAGATGAGACATTGTTTGCCTTTTATAACAGTAGGATCCTGGTTTTCAAAAGACAGAAGTGTCTGTATTTTGGGAAAATAAAAATTTTCACCCAGCCTAAGCTGCAACACTTAAACTCATTAAAAAATAAGATTTTATTGAAAGTAGTTCTACAGCATATAGACTTGATTGTGAGTGGAAGAAATAACATTTTCCATATTAAATCCTGCCACTCATCCCGTCTCCATGATTAGACTTTGATGAGATTCAAGTTTTAAATTTGTTATACATTTTAAGACACCCTGTATATAATTATTCAAAAGCTTAAGTCATCATAAATTGTTTAAAGGTTTCAATTTCTATATAAAATCAATCAACTCATATATGCAATTTTTGTGTTCTTTGTTGCCAAAATACTCTAAAGATCTGGAGTTCAATTTGATGGCAGGTAATTCCCTCATGTATCACAGAAACCAAAAGGCAAAGAATTGTGCTTTAGGCTGTTTTCCAAAGACCAAATCCATCATTACTAGCATATTACGGTCTACAAATAGCGTTATTCCCAGTGAAGTGTTTCACCACTTGAGAAAAAAGAAGAAGCCATACTAGTAAAAAGTAAGAAAAGCCAACCCTTGCCTGGGATATAGCAAGAAAAAAGAATTTGACCCAGCCCTAGATTGCGCATAGTATTTTGTATATGAAACATCAATATGCCATATAAAAATATCCTCATGCAAAGTGCAAAACCAGACATTTCCTCCAAGTGCCCGAGGGCCCAGATGATGCTTCAAGAATTGGCTGGATTCGACCTCTTGCTTCATGACTCCCTTTGCCCAGGAAGGAGGTGGCTGGC
Source organism: Cygnus olor (assembly GCF_009769625.2). Lineage (NCBI taxonomy): Eukaryota > Metazoa > Chordata > Aves > Anseriformes > Anatidae > Cygnus > Cygnus olor. The sequence continues at coordinate 61,941,720 of NC_049170.1, read as the reverse complement.
GGTAGCTGCCTTGCCAAACTACTTGCATGGAAGCAGGTTTGCCTCTGTGATATATGTTTATAATACCGTTTTTTGTAATAAGAAGGCAAGTACACCCAGCGCTGTAATTTTGTGGAAAATCCAATTGTGTTAATTTCCAAAAAAAACAATGTAGGGGAAAGAAAGCATCACTTTTCATGCCCCATTCACATAACGGTTGAGACACAGAATGAACTCCATGTTAGAAGGTCAGCAGAAAGCACAGGCAGTGACAGCATACTCCTAGGCAATCAGACATCCAGCTCTGTTCTCCCCACTGAAGGCCCAAATTATGAAAAGAGGAGGAAAGGCAGATTAGAATACTCCATAAAACAAAGAGTTAAAGTGGCAGGTGAAGTCAGGTTCTGTAATGAGTTAAAGGGAAAATGTCTTTGAGTTCTGATTAATGACCAGGGACACCTAGAGCTGCTTTGCCTGTCTCAGCAGTACATGACTGGTGCAGCAGGGTAATGTCTAATAACTAATCTTTGACACTAGAATTAAGTCATTTTGCAAGAAAGCAGGTCATTAGAAGCTAAATTGAATTATAAGTAATACTATCTCTATGGAGGATTGTAAATTAATTGGTTTTTAACAATAACATTTCTGTATTTTATTAAAGCAGTGTAAGAATTCAGCGAAGAAAAGAATGTAGCAGATAAACAGGGCAGGTGTTGATGATGCAAATGAAATAGATGACAGATGGTTAGTAGCACGATCACTCACTGTGTGTGTATAATGGATAGAGGTAATCAAATTCCTTTGTGAATTGGTGACTTTCCTTACATCAAGAACTTTAACTATGGTGTGCTTATACAGTTTCTCCTTAAAAATTAACTCCACTCCTTGTCATTATCTGGAGGTGCAGGACACTCATATTTGCATACTGTTGCGAACAAAAGCCAGGCATGCAAATAAAACACCACCCAGGGAAGCAGCTACATCGCAATGTGGCCATGAGACTATGAAGTCTCTGTCATGAAGGAGCAGTCCAGGTGACCCACAGTATAAAGGCTTCCCTCCAGCCTCACAAACAAACCACAATGCTGAATGTGACCCCACAACATGGTCTCAGTCCCCGAAACACCAGTTCATGGGTTTGTATCAGAAGGAATAGCCAAGTCATCATCAGAGCAGAATAACCCAACTGCTGTTTACTGACGGGTTCTGAGCCCAGCTCAGTCCCTGACCAATATACCGATTTTTAAGGGAGATTTATTTCATGGCACTACACAGCCACGCCTGATGACTTGACATAGGCTGCGAGAGAAAATAACCAGGCTCTAGATGCAAAGATATCACATCATTATATATCCACCACACACACATGCAAACACACAGAGGGGAAAAGCAGAGAATGCTTGAGCCAGCACTTACTTTACAGAAAGCTGTCCTTGTTCTGAGCCAAAAAAAATGAGCAAAAATAATTGCTCAAGGACTGCAGACACCATATCATGAGCCAATCTAATAGCAGAGCAGTTTCCAAGATAAGTACAGAATGGGTTGCTGATGAGGTAGGAAATATTATCTATGCAGCACTCGCTTAGCGTCTAAAACAAAGACATGCCTCTTTCATGGAAGTACTCTGTGTGCAGCAATGTCAGCAGAACCCTTGCAAGATATTCCTAGGATCATTGATGAGGCCAGGTTCACATTGCCTCAGTCCTTTGTTCTTGCAATTACAGGTATGGCACTGCTGCACCAAGACAGCCTCTAGCTCTGTAGCAGAGTGGTGTCAGCACAGTGTTGTAAGAGTGGTGCAAAAGGGTGATGGTCTTGTGTTCATGGTCCAGCAAAGCATTCCTCAAAGGATCTGCTCTGCTAAAGCACCTGCATTGCGCACCCCTCTACTCAGCACAGAGGGGTAGGGAAGGGTGACAGGATGCTCTGCAGCAACCCTCTGCTGTGGCTAGTTCCAGTGAAGAGCCAAAACTTCACCTAAACTCTAACATTGCTGGGTGGAAGGCTTCATTAGCTCTAAGACTAGAGTAGTTACAGGGCCAGTGTCAGCTGCTTGTATCCTCCTTTGTCATCAGAAGCTTGAGCCTGGATAAATCACTCCCCATGCTTTCGAAGAGCTTTGCAATATGATGATTTTCATCCAAGTGCTAAAATATTTTGGTGCTAGGTGCTCTGCTGCACACCCATAGCTGTATGCAGATTTAGAAATCTGGACAATAGATTTGGTGATTTGCTTAAAGTAAGCAATAGTTCTGCTACATTTATTGAGATGTAACTTTTTTATACCTTGAATATTTGTTCTTGAAATTTGAATGCAAAAATGCAAAAAAATAAAATTAGCTAACAAAATACTACAGAAATTATATATATATATATATATATATATATATATATTAACCTCTTTGTAGCAATACGTACTCATTCAGTCTTTCACCAGAACTACACTGCATGAAGTTCAGCAAAATAACTCATGCAGCTGCATTTCTTTGTGGAAAAATAAGATAGCCACTTTTCAATAGAAAGGAATAGACTTTCTTTTGCTGTTAAGAAAGCCACTGCAGCAGCATCAAAAAAACCAAAACACAAACACCATCAAGATATATAATATCGTGCTTGACGCTAAATGTCAGGAATTGTAGCAAGCTTCTGTGTTGAAGTACAGATATGCACAGATTCTAAAGAAAGTTTACTGCAATTTAAACAGGGAAATCAAAATCCTTCTCTATGCTAGATGGGAAAGCACATTATTAAATATCTTTTGGAATTCATCAAGAACACAGTTCTTGAAACTGTTTGGACCAGAATATTTTATTTTCCCCAGAAACTACATCTACTCCTTATTAAAATGAAATTGTATTACATTGCTATATCACTAGAACAGGGGAAATGCATGCACAATCCAGAGACTACAATATGCAACAAAAGACTGCAACTGCATTCAAGACCCTTTGATGTTTCAGTTTATTCATGCAGTATTTCTGTTTTATGATTCTTTAATATTATACAACCATTATTTGGGCTTATTCATTTCTATACTTATGATGGACACCTGCAAACAATTTAACAAAGTTAGGGAATTTTATTATTTTTCCTATGGGAAAACTGCATACTTCACAAAGGAAAGAATATGTGACAAGAAACTCTGCATAAATCCTTCAATACCGTAAGTATTTGGAATAAAACAGAATAATTGTCACTGAAGAAAAAAAAAAAAAAAAAAGCTATTTAGAACACATTTTTATCTCTACCTTTAAATTATATCTGCTTAAGTATAAAAACTTTGTCATTACTAGTGTTGTTTCTGCTCCTTGCCTGCCCTACAGAGATGAAGCAGCAAAGAATGAGCTTGGTTATTACTTTTTAGGAAGCATTATCGACAAGTAACTAAAAAATACACGGGCAGTGTGGTAACCCTAAGCTTTGTGTTAAGCCTAACCTTCAATGTAAACTGGCAGGGGAAAACCTGACCTGTTGCATTTTCACCACTGGTGGATGTTAACGGCTAAAGGAGAATGTGTTGGACTCTCAGATGGCAGGCAGAGCTTACAAGAGTATTTCTTATGGAAAAATATTTTGGTATAATCTACATTCGATACAGACTAGAAAGGAACAAAACTGCACCCACAAAATATCCATATGCTTTTTTAAGAACAGAAGAATGCTTCAAAATAAATGAAGTTAGATTCCATACAGAGGTATTTAACTGTCGTATGTTTGTGCTTCCTGATAGGTAAATACAAAGGCAGCTACCAAAGATATAAATACTATGTGTGGTTGGGGTGGGGGGTTATGTGGTAGTTAGAAAACAAATTGACAAATATGACTATTGCGTATGTTAAAATAGCATTTAACCACCACTGTTTTGACAAAACAGAAGTGTGGTCATTTTATACAGACCAGAGAGCTTAAAATCACTTCATATCAGGGTAAAATTCTTCTTCTGCAGAGGCTGCAACTGCCTCCATGCTAGTCAGAATATAAGAAGGTCCATTAGGTGGCCACATCTGGAGCTCTGATCATCCAAGGTGTAGGTTCCTGCTCTAGCACGTAAGCTCTCACTGAAATTAGTGAAGGATTACATGCTTAGCAGGAAATAAGAATGTAAATATTTATTGATTTTAGCAGTCTTCCCCCCACCCCACCCTCTTCTAGGGTGACTGTGACAGAGTTACGGACACGAAAGCTGACAACATCCTGCAGGAGTCATGCATTTTGTGTGTATTTAAGTAACTGCATCACAGTCTCTCAACACTTTGTTGATACCACCACAGAAAATTTACGTTAATATGTTACCTCTCACAGTCCTGGGGAAGGAAAGAGATATATCCCACATAGTTAAACTAAATTAAGATTGAATTTAGGTGTATAACCCCTATCTATACCTGCGTAGGTTGTGAGAAGCAGTCTTGAAAGAACAGCAGAAACACCAGATAAAATTTACCATTTAGGCATGCAAATCTCCTCTGGAATTACTGGTGGTAGAAAGCTGAAATACAAAGCGAAGTTGAGGCAGAGGAGAAACCTACTTACTGCATTTTTATTTCTTAACTTCTCAATATTCCTGCTACCAGTAAGGAGATAGAGAAATAGTGTGATAGTTGCTTATGCATCAAAAACCTTACTCTGTGCGGAGGTGGAGAAAGCAGAAAATGCAAAAGAAATGTAGCAGCAAAGATATCTTTAATTTCCCTGATTTTAGGAATCCAAAATATCAAAAGAATTTCTGCTTCCTTTATGAAGTAATTACATTGCCCTTTTCCCTGAGCTATTTTGGAATTGCTAAGAGCTCCCTGGGGTTAAAATAATGGTCTGCATTGAGAGTCAGATGCATCCCTATTCCAATACCGAGCCAGAAAGTAACCTGCATTTGCACCAAGCAGCAGTTGCAAGGATGAGTAATTTTGCACCACTTCCCTACAACAATGACAAAGCATCTGTGAGATGAAAAAAGCACTAAATTTTCACTTCTTTGCCTTGATCCCCGTCATGCCAATAGGCCTGGCCCTTGCACTGAAGCACTACCAATGTATTGCTCCTTAATCTTCTCATTAGGGGTAGCCAGAATGTAGTTGAGTTTTGAGATGGGAACAGTGCACAAAAGAAAAAAAACAACAACAACAACAAAAAAAAAACTTGCCTCCAAGACTTGTTTGGAGAGTCCTTGGCTGCCAATAAACTTCAGAGAACACCGAAAACATTTGCCTGTAGGCTGGGAGAGTGGCACACACAGAGCAAGGGCCGGACACTGTGAGCCAAAACGATGCACAGCTCTGTCATCTGCTACAGGCTGATGGGAGAAGCCAGACTAAAAGAGTCCTTATGGCAGGCTCCTGGGATGTCCTGAAACAGATATCATTAATTTAGAAACAATTTTAAAATTTCTAGGTAGGATTTACCTTTTAAAGTTGTTACTGTGAAGGAACTGCCTTTTTGTTTCTGATTTTTTTTCTTACTCAGCATAAAATTTCTGCTAATTAACCTAGTTTTTTTGACTTTTAGATGATTTATGCTAGATAACGAACTTTCAATGCTTGTTTTTAACTGGAATATTGGAATAGGAGTCCAGTACTGAGCTGCTATCTTCCAAGGATCAAACATCACCTCTTCTACAATGTCCAAAAGACTTGACAGCTGCCCTAAAACAGCTGAGAGGTTTCAGAAAGAAAGCAGCATTTGCTGCAGTCCATGAAGTTTCTCAGGATTTCACTGGGCTTCTTAAGATTTCACTGGGCATGGTGAGAAAGAAATGGCTGCCAAAGCTTTAGGGGAAAGCAAATCACCAAGGAAATTGAAGTGTTACCATAAAGGAGTTGTTTCTTCCCATGGAGGGGAAAAAAAAAAAAGTCTCTCCTTAGACACAACATGAGATACTTTAATGAGAAAATCAAAGTCAAAGACATTATATGGAAAAATGGATGAAAAGGTCTGTCATGAGCTAGACCTAAACCATTTACTAAATAAATAAATAAATAAAATTGGCAAAGTAGACAGCTGAAAGGATTCTGTCTGCCTCTCAGCAGCCATGTGGCACCAAAGGTGAAGTTAGAGCTGCACAAACTCATCTGTTCCTGAGAAAAAAATCTGTAACCTAAAATTAGCAGTAGACAGCACAATCCAGTGATGTGACATGCATATGTGATCCATGATGTCCATAATGCAATCACTCAAATACCTGATGGAAGAATTTTGTGCTGCTTTCACAGGAACTTGACTGTTGCAGAGGAGGCAGCTGAAAGGAGAGCCCACGTAGCTAGTGCTGCAGGGAGCTGCATGGAAGACGGGATGGAGAGGGTGCCAAGGGAAAGACCCGGACAGCAGCTGGTCAAAAGGTACATGATAAATGTGGGAAGAGAAAAAAAGCATGTGCACTGAAGCACATTTATAAGTATTTCAGCCTCTGCACTTGTTGAATATGGGGAAGTTGCACGATGCTTGCATGGTTCAGAAATGACTCAAAGCCGAGCAGCTCATTACAAGCTGCACCTGAGCTGCAACTGGTCAGCAGGGCAAAATGTGATCCTGTGTGCAACGCAGCCACTGGGCTCAACTCCTGTGGCAGAATCTTGCAAGAAAAAGTTCCCCACACCTTTCTCCTTGTCAAACTTGAGAATAACACTGATTACTCAATATGAACACAATTAACAACTGCAGATGCTTATAAGCAACCTGCTGATTAGAGTGGAAATGTTCCATTGCAGTGACATGTGAACCTCCACATCCACACATAACAGCAGCAGCACGTCTTGGGAGGCTGCAACAAGATGTGCTCCATGTATCTCCCTGCCCCACGGCTCAGATCTCACAGCTTCAGCTCCTCTGCTTCAGCTTAGTCCCAGGGTATCTTGATAGAAGCAACTGATGCAGTGCCCACCTGCTCTCTGGTGTTTCGAGGGGCTGCCACTTGTTTTTCCACAGGAAACCCCCAGTTTGCATGAGTGAAAGCTTCATGCAGCTAGAGGGTTACCTTGTGTGCGAACCCCAGCTTCTGCAGCTGTAGCCTCCTCATGTGCACACAGACACACACTTCACTCCTTGGAAAAATGGCAATACCCAGGTGGTCAAAACATTCCAAGTGTCTGTTTTTCTTTGATCTTTATTCTTTCTGTATCCACTGAGCCTGACATCAGTGTCTAACCATGCAGACATTGTGCTGTGCAGCCGTCAGTTGAACAAAATGTCAGCAGGTGCCGACTCATGCTTCATTGATGCTGCTCTATAATTTAACAGCAGTATATACAAATCAGGTGTGCCTCCACTTTTTTTTTTCTTTTAAATGTATTTATTTAAGAAATGTGATATTATTTTGATGCTGTTTTCCAGCAATCTTCTTGCTAAGTGGTAAGGGAGAGCAGCAGATCCTGTTTGAAATCTGTACATGGAATGAAGAAATTGTGCTAACTTGGGATCATTCTTTTGTGGGAGTTACCATGCAAGATATAAAATGTATAAGGAATAGATTCAATATGAACAAATACTAAGCTATGGAATCTTCTAGTAAGAACATTTCAAGAAATGAGAAAGAGAACATCAGATTAGGAGAAATACCTAATTTTCCCTTCCTAGCTTACATAAATGTAAGACTACTTTGTTCCCTGCAGATGTACATCTACTTTTTTTTGTTGTTGTTTTGTTTTTGTTTTTGCACTAGGTTCAGCATTTCTTAAATTAGGCTATATTTCTGGCCTCATCAGCAACTCCCAATAGCATTATTTGTTAGGTTAGAACAAAAGAAATTTTATAAAACTTATACACAGTTATTACATATATATTAATATTTATATACATTATATAACACATTTGTCAATTTCTGAGTGATCTTCATTATACTAGTTAAGAAATGAGTACATTCAAGGAAAACTCCATTTTGTACTGAGACATTTTTTGAAACTATTAAGAGAAGGGAACATGCTGTTATGCCCAGTATGTTTTAATAATGTTACTTGTTTTTTTCTGGGTCTGCTCCCAACACTGGCAATTGCAATCCATGTAGCAACCAAGATCAGAGTTTCACAAAAGAGTGTTTAAATAGCGTCTCTTGGGACTTTGCTTCATTGCACTCTTTTCAAATGTTGACTATGACATGCTCACCACCACTATGCACCTCCCAGATTTGTAGCATACATAAAATTATAGCTGGGAAAAAAAAAAAGAAAAAAAAAAAGAAAAAAAAAAGAGGGAAGGGGAAGGGGAAGGGGAAGGGGAAGGGGAAGGGGAAGGGGAAGGGGAAGGGGAAGGGGAAGGGGAAGGGGAAGGGGAAGGGGAAGGGGAAGGGGAAGGGGAAAAAAAAGTGTCTCAGACCAATGCAGGGAGACAGAGAAAAATAGGAGAAAAAATGCCAAGCTAGGGACGAGTGATTTTTCAGAGTCAGTCTCAGTAAATGCAGATCCTTCATAAATGCTGAGATGGATTTTTTGCACATTGTTACATCTGGAGTATTGGCATTCACTGACAATGACTCAAACTTTTTACATCCACCTGCTAAAACCCAAACCTCTTCTTCTGCTTAAGCACACTTGTAATCAATCCACCTTGCCAGTCCCAAGGAGAAGCCATGAATCTTCAGTTTAGATCACAGCACTGTGAGAGAAGAGTAAAAATAGCCCAAGAAGCAATAATAAGAAATTTAATTTCTCAAATACTTTGACAGAAAATGTAAACTTTTGTTAACTGCTTCAGCCACTCAAGTGCTTGATTTAAGATTACTTACCAGACCTGGTTTTAAATATCTTATTCAAAGTTCTTGGATCAGGTAGCTAAGGAGGATGTTTAATTCCTCCACCAGACTTGGTGTGTAATCTCAGTCTCGATATTTGTCGTTATTTACTTAACAGTTCATGCAAGTCTAGAAAATATTAATAAATCTATCATTTTAGGACTACTCTCCAGATACAGAAGACAGTATTTTTTAAATTAAAAAACAAACAAACAAAAAAAACACATAAAGCTAAAGTAAATGTGTTCCTATGGACTAAAAAAACCCCCAGTGTCTTTGGAAATGCTACTCTGCCTCCCTCAGCTTGTTACCAAAGAGCAGGTTTTGAATGATTAGCCCCAATGAGTGAATTGCCTGCTGGGGTTTATAACACTAAAACACGTTTCATTTATAAATGAAATATTTTTTCAGCTGCTGTCTCAAAGCAATCCCCATGCTCTGCTGTCTTATGAAATATCAAGCTTTAACATGTTGCTGATGTTTTATACATACTGACAGTCTTGTTTACTAAATACACGTATTGTCAATTGTGTTATCCCTAACCACATTATAATCTCTACTTACACCAATCTAATTGGTACTGCTGCTAAGCATTATTAGTATTAATAACAGCAACTAAAGCATGGAAAATACAGCAAATGTTTCCTCGGCTGAAGGTCACATTTTCTTTACATCATTGAATTTATGGCAGCATAAACAGAGAAGTGCAAAACCACACTGAATATGTCTCTGATTTTGTACTGTGCCACTTTTCCAAGTCCAACCCTGTTTCAATCACGGGCAGCTTCACACACAAAGGATTTTTGAGCAACTCAATTACAGGCAAAAATCTACTTGCATTTGACCCAAAGCTCATTGAAGTCAGAGAAGGTCTGCCCTGACAATCTGTATCAGGCCCTTATTGTCCATAGCAGATTTATAATTATTAACTGGCAGCAGCATCAGCTAAAGACATTTGAGAAGAAAGCCCCTAAAATTCCATACGCAGTGTTTTTATAAAAAGCAAATAAATAAGGTTCCCCACTCTACTTTGAAGGACGTTTAAAAGAAATAACAGAAATGTTAATATTATTTATTAAATGATTTTTAAAGAGTAATTGGGGCATGGGGGTGGGGGGCATTTAATTTCTAAGCAGTCCCACTAGGTTTCATCTCTTCCGAATTCCACAGGGAAAAAAAAAAAGATGTAAATTGCAATAATAATAATAATAATTAAAAAAAAATCTGACGAGGAGAAAACATCTTGCCAGCTCTGCACCCACCCCAGAAAAAAAAATGTAGTGAAAAGGATGATTTAAATAAAAATTAAGGACAACTCACATTTGAATATTATATCTTTGGGCACAGAGCCAAATGCAGATGCATCTAGCCATGTTTTGGACCGAGGCCAAATTCTCTCAGTCCCAGTTGTTCAATTTTATAGCAAGTGAACAAAAGGGGGGGTGCTATAATATGGTCGTTTGGTAACCAATGTTTGGGGGCTTGTTAAGGTGCAAGTGAGGGTGTTTATGTGAAAGGAGAGCATAAAATTAACACTGTGTTCTTCAAACCAAAGTATGATGTGTGTCATGTAGTACTGTATTTTGTGTTTATTTCCAATAGCAGCAGGGCAGTTCTATGCAATGATTTGCAAGCTAAGGCATTGTGTCGATCTGCTGGGTTTCTCTTCACAACCATCTTGAGAAAAATCAAACCTGGACACGATATGCAGTGACATATCCAAATATACTGTGACAATTGTGTTTCTGTCTACAGACAAACATTTATAACGTTTCTCATTTTTTCTCTCAGAGTATTGTTAAAACAAACCAAACTGGCAGATCTCAGTACCTTTAATAAATCCCATGGTGTCTGGGAATATTAACACTCTCCAGTTTTAGGGGTTTTGCTCCAAATTAAAATGCATTCACTGGGCCCCACTGACCCAACACGTGGAAGGGGAACCTGATGGCTCTGGATTGGGATGGAGCAGAAGAGATTGCCAGCAACACAAGGGACAACCTCCCTCTCTCCTCCAACTGCACAAATATATTTCACGGTATGGAGGATCATTGAGTGAGCAAGCGACAGCTGCAGAGGCAGCACCAGCCACCACAGACCCACGGGATACTAGCAGGTACGTTAAGGCTGATCCTGTCGGCGTTCATTTCCTGGCTGTCCTCTCTGCAATGTGAAACTCTCTCTGAAAGGGCTCTGGGGCAGCCCAGGGAAAGCTGCGTGTTCTGGTGGGTACCCAAAGTGACTGGGACCAATCGAGGCGACAGAGTGCCACTAGCCTGGACCTCCATGGCTCTGACAGTTTGGGCTGCTCCACCAAGGGTGGAAAAGAAACTCTCTCTTTCAGTGCCTACTGGGAAACCAGTGAGAAGCTCAGTTAAGTGAGTAATAGTAATGATTAATAATCCTGGGGATTTGTAGCTGCAGGAAGTTAGAATAGCTGGCCAGAGGGAGAATTGAAAAGTCCTTTTGATGTTTGGGATATTTACAGTGACCCAAAAAATCCTCCACAATGGGAAACACAGAGTCCCAAGTTGCACTGTTGCTCTCGTGTCAACTGGAGAAGTGACGTGACAGCCAAATGGTAGGAGTGGGCACCGAACCGTGACAGCAAGCAAGACCACCCCACCACCTAGGGCGAGCTCCAACACCAAATTATCCTCCTGCAGAAGAGGGTAAGGCCAGCCCACCACTGCTGTAACTGGCCCTGTTGGCTCAATGACACTTGTGGCGCATACTCACTCACAGGTGAAGGCAGCAACAGGTCTTGGAGGACCATTTTGTGTGCTCTGCAGGCTGTTCTTGGGCACAATTCTCTGAGCCTAAATTCAGCTCAAGTGCAGGCGGCTGCCTCACTGTTGAAGTCAATGAAGTTGCACCCACCTACACCGGATCTGAATTGACTCTATGAATAGATATGTACTAGGGTAGGGTATTCAAATTCTGTGGTTGCCAAAACTAGACATCTGTGTCAAAGCATTTGACAAGTGCACTGATATATGTCAGCAAATTGCCTGAGGTACTTGCTAAAAAACTACAGTAACTTTCTCATCCTGAAATACTTCATCTGCACAATGATTAGAAAATGGCTACAAAGGCAAAATGCTAATAACTCCTGCCTGAGAATTTAAGTGTATGCTTGTACTCAAGAACTGAGACTGCAACTTAAATTTTGTGTTCTGTTCAAAAGGAAAAACAAACTGAGTAATACAAGGTTCAAAAACACAGGGCCTTCAAACAGCCTCCTATGCCGAGGATTTCACTGGGATCTGATGGTAAAAATCTCCTTCTGCAACTTGCCAACTCAGCCTTTAACCACTACATGAAACTTAAGACTGTCACGAGCACCAGTTCCAATGTGCAAACATTGATGGGTCAAGTGCCCCATCCTGTTCTCTAGCTTAATAACCAAGTTGCGTTCCAGATTGGTGCTTGAGGAATCCATATGCTGACATTCTGCCTCTCTTGCCTAAGCCCAGACTGCGCTGCTAGTCACTGGCATTTCTGGACAACACATATGAGTGAGAAAAAAAGCCAAATTGAAAAAGAAAAACCCCATTCTGTCTCCTTTTATTATCAAGGGAGCTCAGAGCTTCTACAGCTTGGAAAGAGCCATAAGCAAATTCTTTGGAAAGGAATAGCTGAGGCAGAGCAACGTCACTTCTCTTTTTCAGGGGAGGAAGGGTATAGTCGGGATTCCAGCAAGACACTGCATATACTTTCCTTTTTAAAAAAAAGTGACAGAGAGACAGAGAAAGAATATGACTTTACTCAGAAGTATGTGTCAATAAGTTACATAAGCTCTTAGAGAATACCGAAACAGCTTATTTAGATCTTTGATCATTGGGATTGGTATTACATTTTTTTCCCTCTGGAAAAAAATAAAAACAAAACAAAACAGCATTGCTGAAAACTGCATTTTTTTTTTCCTTATGCATTCACTGATTAAACATTCTAGAAAAATCAGCAGATATTTTGAACCCAGCCTGAATAATTAAACAAATTATGTAGAAATAAAAATAAAAATAAAAAGATAGTCACAGGGAATAATTAAGAAGAGAAACATATTTTATAAAACAACTGAGACAAGGTAGTGCTCCAAAACCAGCAGGAACAAAAGGCAGTTTTCCTGAGAATATGAACCCAGCTGGAAAAATTTAGTTAGAAAGTCTTTAACAACCCTGCGGAGCAGAGCAAATTACCCTGGTGCACTGCAGTCATGACATGGCTGTATCAGCACCCGAATAGCAGGTAGCATCTCTTCACAGCACTGACAGTATTTGACATCAGTTTATTTAGATCTCCAAATGCACAGGATAGCCACATTTCAGAATTTGCTGTAGCTTAAGCTATGTTACTCTGATGGCTGCAAGATTTAGTTCAGTAATTTTATGCAATTGGCAAATAGGCAGATCTAGTATAATTTAACATTTATGAATTGCCAATCTTCTCATATAAATACTGTAAGGAATGCTGCAATTATCAAATTATCTAAAGAAAGTAAATTGCAATTTGGGATGCTGCTTATTTGTTAAAGTGATTTATAAACAAACAGAAGCACATTGACTTAAAGAGGCTAATCCAGTAACTCAACATAAAAGTTACTCTGCCTAGAACAGGTGTTTTTGTAATTGTGACACATTAGGAAATTTCACTGTGTTTAATGGACCTCATAGTCACCTTTCCTCTTGAAAACAAACTATCGAGATTTTTGATGGAGAAGTGCCAAGGAGCCATCTCTGGAGTCACAGGTAAAATGCAACCATCAGCCACATACATATACATCAGCTATAACTTATTTGGCTGGCTCATGTTCACAGTTCCACTGAAGTCACAGAATCACAGAATCGTCTAGGTTGGAAGAGACCTCCAAGATCACCCAGTCCAACCTCTTACCTAATAAGTCCATGGCCTAAATTTAGTATAGCTAAAATTCAGCACCCTAGCATTTGTAATTTGACCCACTCCTATCAGCTAGGTTACACTGACTGCAGGGTAAAGAAAGCTTTCAATTCTCTTCCTTTCTCTTATAGTGAAGATCACAAGAGCACCTCCTCTTCCTCCATCTCATTGCCATGGCTGCTCAGAAGCACTCGAGAAGACAGCAAAGCTACAACATCAGAAGTGGGGGGGTGGGGGAAGGAAAAAGAAAAGAAAAAAAAAAGCCCTAGTTAACTTATAGGAAGGGAAGTGTCTGCATATAAAAGGAATGGTGTGGGGAGAAACCACTTGTTCCTGAAAAGTTTGACATTAGTTACTTAAATATTGTATCAAGCCCACGGTTTGGAATGAATCGACAAGCAGGAAAGCTTGAAATTTGTTTGAGCCAAAGACAGACTGGCAAAACAGTCCAGGGTAAATAGCATGTACTACAGAAGTGTATATAAATGCCAGATATATAAAGTAAGGTGGAATGTATTTAATGACATAAAGAATGCATATAAACATCCATAAATAATTGTACTTCCAAGAAATGCTTTGTCTACTACATCAAGCTAAGAATTAGAGTGGAATGCACTTGCACCTTGTCATCTATTGTTTAATTATATAAAAGCTTTTCTTGGAGAACTGTATGTGGGGATGCATATATTGCATTCTGTCGTGATCCCAGAGGAAAAAAAAAAAAAAAAAAAGAGCACTAAAAATTTGATAACTTAGCAAAAGTACTTCTATTCAATGTCTTGCATTGCATTTATCACTGTAGTATCAGAGTGCCTTCCAGTAGGGCAGTAAGCAACATGACTAACATCTGTCACACGTTTGTTCTCTCTTCCTCTCCCTAGGGGGGCAATTGTGTGCAGTGGAGTGTTTTCCATTTGCTTTTTCTTTTTATAATGAAAGTATACACAAACATACACTTGCACACACAGACTGTATTGGTACTTCATATCTGTGCAAAAGCATTACGAGCCCATGCAGAGACTAACTTTGTCCTTTGTGTAAAAACGCACTTTGGCCTCATAAACAGAGTCATTCTCTCTCGTTGACCCACCTTAAGTACATACTGGGTAGAGCACCTGATGAAGGCTGAGTCATCAGCATTATAGAAAAGACAGAGGATTCAGTGAAAACACACTGAGCCAACCACTAGAAAATTCCGAGTTGAACTCTTTTCAATTAGCATACATAAAAATTTATGTAACGAAATGTTGAAACTACTTAGACACCAAGAACTAGCTAACATTTTCCCAGCAACACTTCCAACAGAAATGTGCCTTTCTGACTAAAGTTAAGTCTTAAGAAAGTGTCTACTTTCTAAGGAAATTTTGCCTGCTTGTTGAAAAAAATAAAAACATGAAAACTTTTTGAAGCCCATTCTCTGAAAAGTTCCAGTCAGAGGCATAAACTTAGCTTCATTTCACACTTCTTGACAATGTTTAGATCTGTTGACAGTGTTGTTATCAAGAAATGCCGAGGGGACACGGACAGAAATCTGTTTCATGTAGCTCATTTAAGTTAATACCTTCCCCTACCGTTTGCTATCCCAGCACAGTCAGTATGTCCAGAAATAGATGGAAACAACCGTGTGCAAAGGGTGGCTGGTGATAAATCCATCAAAAATAAAATTCAAGGTTCGAAAACCTTGACAGCAGGAGGGATCCAGATTTGAATCTGACAGCTAAATGAAAAGAGCAAAACTCTCATTATAAGTACTTTCATGGCTATCTGGAGGTTTAATCCTAGCAAGCTGCATCACAACTGGGTAGCAGGTTGCCACTCCTCTCCTGGAGGATTGAGAGGTTCACTGTCACCTTTAGGGATTTGTTCCCGTGACACCCCGCTCCTGCAGCTTGGGGCCAGGAGAAACATTAGGAGAAAACCTGTGTATAGAGGTTCTAGCACCAATGATGAAGCCTGGAAATTGACTTTGGCCTTTTGCATTCAGGGTCTAAACAGTCTCTAAATTTCTTCACTGAGATCTTAAATTCAACATAAGACTATCTTTCATTGAGACAGCAACTGCTTGCCCAATTTATTCTAACATTATAGTGCCCTCAGTAGCCCAACTTAATTTCTTAATTTAAATTTGTCCATTACCTACTATCATAATTTTCAGATACTTCTTTAAAATCAATAAATAAATCTTGTTCTATGTCTTCTGCGCAGGATGGCTCTTCTGAGACTCTTCTGGAGAATTTAGGCAAATGCCCCCTGATAATCCAAAGCCCAGGAGCTTGGAGAGGTAGCAACACCTGTTTGTCCATGGAGATGGACATATCACAGGAGCCAGGGCTCTGGCCACAAAACAAAACCACATGAGGGCAGGACCTGGAGTCTTATCCCCTTCTTGCCAGCCTCTTATCAGCTCTCCTCCCAGCTCTTGCTCTGTACGCACATTGATAATTCAATCAGATTTTCAGCTTCTCGTTAACCTAGGCTGTTCAAATATGTTTCAGTGTTGTGTCTACTGGTGGTTTCTTAAATACCAGACTGCATTGTATATATGTGTTGTGTGCTGCAGACCTATCAAAATGACATACACATGTTTAAGTAAAGGACTGGCCATCACATACAGACACCAAACAGAAAAAAAGTAAAAGTCAATACTCAAAAACTAAGCTATCTGAAACATTTCTAGGAAAAGTCCCCAAATATTCCTAAGTCATGCAGCCTTTCAAACATTGTTTCAGCCAACATTACTCTATAGCTGTGAGTCACAAGAGAAGAAATTTCAAGGTCACATATAGTACAGGGCATTTGAGGGCTTTAATTGACACCCGTATGTGCATAGTGGTTGAATTTATTTTGCCTTACATTTTGCTAATATCCACATATGGAGATACTGCAGGGAGAAAACTCATCCTCATGGGACAAAGGTGCAACCTTCACTGCTCTTGGAAGGAGCCCTGCAGGGAGAACCCAGATCTGGGAGTGATATACCCAAAAAGAGTTTCTTCAGTGTGGGTTGCATTTTCCCATGTGTCAAAAGAGGATGGAAAGCTCCCTTTCCTGAAAAAGGCATCACTTGATTTGGCCGTGAGCAGCACCAGTTGTTCACAACCTTCTTTCTCATCAGCCAGGGAGGAGCAGACTCATGTATTTGATATTTTCAGCTCAGTTTCTTTAGGCAGCCCTGAAACGGCTTGCGAGTAAGTGTATTGAGCCCCAGGAATGCAGACTGGGAAGTGAAGACATCAGCTCTGTGATTTTTTATATCTGTGCTCCTGTCAGCGTGAATGCTGAAATCTCCAGAGGTATAAATCTGGAGTATTTCACCATCATTGCCAACAAGGTATCAGTAAACTCCATTATGAACCCTTTGGGGGCATGGTAAATGAACAAAAATGTATGTTAGCCTTGGCTCTGTTTTCTGTTGTTAGATGAATGAATTAAATCAAACGTGTCTGATCTGAGGGACCGCTTGGGTTTTAAAGTTTGAAGGGATGATAAATGAAGTGCAGCCTTCCTTCCTCTCTTCTCTGAGTTTGTGATGAGCCCAGTGGCCTGCTGAGAGAAGGTAGGCAAAGAGAGAGAGAGAGACAGACAAGGAACGGACTAATGCTGTGTTTGCAGCATCTTCTGCCTGGGTGTCTGTGATAAAAGCTTTGTCGTATGCTGTGTCTCTGAGAACTCTGCATGTTGTTTGGTGGCAGGTAATCTTGCATCCATACTAATGTTGTTAGTGGGAATAAGTAACATAATATTCTTCAACCAACTGTATCAATAATTTCAAATCCTCAACATCCATGCTAATAAATACATATACACATAAGACCAGTCTGACCCAGGCACCTTAATTATGTTCCTTCACTAAATACCCATATGAAAGAGCCTCCCTCTCAGGGAACACCTACAGAGACCATCTTCCTAGCTTTGTTGGTAAGCTAAGGTCCCTAGCAGCAATTTCTCACACATTTTCTTCAGTCACACACATTTCTTGAACGTAGTTGAGTTTATCAATGACAAGTTCAGAAAGACAAACTCCTGCAACAACTTTTGAAGAGAAGCCTGCCCCATATGCCAGCACCCAGAGACAGCTGCTATGCTCCCCAGTTCTCCAGGGAGACAAGTAACAGTGATAGCTGAAGAAAGCAAGGTCTAGTGAGTCTGAAACTGGTTGGGAATGCAGGAAGCCTGGATTTTATTCCAAATCTGTCACTAAGTGTTGTCTGACTGACCTTAGGCAAGTCTTTTTTACCTCTCATTAGCAACTTTTCTCTCCCACACATTTTCTATCTTATCTCTTCATGCTATAAGCTCTTATAGATAAGAGCTGCCACTCTGTATACAGAGAACCAGGAAACCTAAGCTGGCTGTTACACAATTAAATCAGCACTTCAGTTCTTTGGTATGTGCATGTAATTTCAAACCACTGTACAAACAATTAATGAAGTCTGCTTTTGCAGAGTAGTAAATAGACACCAGACACTCAAGTGACTAGCCTTTACATCTAAGAAACAGTGGCAAACTATGAACTACAGCCTTGAAATCTTGACTGCTAACCGCTTGATACAGTCCTTGCTCTCTTTGTACGAAGTCTGCTAAACCGGAATTGTTCTATCCTTTCCAGTGATACACATCCACAGCTCTTGATAAAAAAATCCCCTAAACTTATATAACAAATGCACAAATGTATTTTAGCTCAAAAGTATTACGGATCCAGAGTTGTCTTTACATGTCACAATCACATTTTCTTACCCATGCTTTTACCATGTGTTGTAAGCATATGGCATGTTGGCAAGACATGACAAGAATGCACAAAGTATGGTGTCAAAAAGAAAAAAATCCTACCAAGAAGTTTGAGAAGCTTCTTGCTACTCTATTTGCTCTTGGGTAAATCAGGCATCTTCTAAAGTATCTATTTTCTTGTAACCTGAGGTTTCTCTCTACTCTTGCAAGAAGATTTAATTTTTGCACTCAATAGAAACATGCAACTCTGGAAGGGGCTTGGTATCCTGGTCTCTTGCTGATGATAGATAAAGGTTAAATCTTCAGTTGGTTTACACCAGGAAAGAGTGTATGCTATATAATCTATCAGACTCCCAGATGTTTTCGTAATGGGCACAAGAGTCCTGATTTTGGCTGCCTGTGTGTGGCATCAAAGCTCTGCCTCTAGTATTCATTCACTGACTAGCACCTGTAATCTTTTTTATTCAGTGGATGAAACAGACAAGTAAGGTGCTACTTAGCCTATACTACTGAATTAAATAGTGCCAAGGAATATTCCCGGCCACTAGAAGCCAAATGTGAAATTCCCAGAACAGTCTGCAGCTCACCTTTGTCCCAGGCCTACTAACACCTCCCCAAGCCATTCTTCAGCATGGTTCAAGTATTAACAACGCAGATGTAGGCTTCACTGTGCTAGATGGCATTGGGGCTGAGAATAGTCCTAGGCATGTTTAGTTTACTACTATAAACATAGCCAATATGAAAACACTGGTGGCATCTGACCTGAAATCTTAATAAAAGATTCTCAACAGAGAATGAGGTTGTATACCTCTTGGTTAGGATGTGAAAGCAACAGGTATACAAACGATTGAGTCACTGCTTTAAGGAAAGCTAGGGCTATTCCCGCTGTGAAAGACTACAATAATCTCTAAGGTTAATTCCCTCCTCTTCTGAAGATCCCACCCTACCCCAACCCCTACTCCAAATCTCCTTGCTCTTTTCTGTACCAAAAAGCCACATTCCTCAAGTTGACCCTGTAGTGTCCCTGCTAGGTGAGCTAGTTCTGCCACCAAATTTTTGACAGCAGTAGGAAGACAACTGCAGTAAGAAGCAGCAGCAAGAAGCAGTCAGCAGACAGGATGGTGCCACCTCACACAATTCCCAGCCAAATCCTGGGTAAACACGATTTAAAGCAATTGAGAAATGGGCCTTGAGCTTCAGAATATGAAGGAAGGCTGGAGTGATTACATTTAAAAATTGCTCTCTAATGATGTCAAAGTGGCTCTTTGTTATGCACTAAAACACATGTGATTATCACAAAGGACACTGGAAAAAATATTTAGGCAGACCAAGGAATGTTTTGCTCCTATTCCAGATCAAGTGAGTGATTTTGGTAATGAATACCCAAATTCACTCTCAAGTAAGGGGATGGTAAAAAGAGTAAAATTCTTCTTTTAGCCATCAAAATACTTGTCATCATGCAGGCAGGTATTAAGCAGACAGAACATGTCCAGCTAAAAACATTGAAACACAATGTGAAAAGCAAATTAAATGATTAATTACAATTAAGACTACACTACATATAGTGGTAATCAATGTACTCTAGCAGTTCAGAGAGAGAAAAAGAATCACAGTTCATGGCACAAACTATTCACAGCTGCAAACCAGATAAGTTGTTGTCAGGATTATTTTGGTAAAAGTCAGATAAATAACAAGGCTGCCTGTCATTTTCAAGTCTATATCCTCATCATAAAATGGGCAATACTACAAAATCTTCATAACAGTGATGCTGAATACCCACAGCCCTTCTCATCATTAAGGTGCATTACAGTAACTCTTACAACACCCCACAAATATAAGGACAAGTGATATAGATGTGATCATTGTGACCTCTGATCCATTTATGAAAACAGAACAGTATTCTCTATTTGACAGCACCTCAGGCTAAGCTCAAATGGGTAGTCACCCATTCAGGGTACCCAAAATTTCCTCATTATTATAAACTACACATTAGTTTTTAAGCAATTCCTCTAGTAGAAAGGCAAATACAGATAATCATGTGCATGCAGAATAATGTATCAACTGACACCATTTACAGGATGCAAAATCACTCCCTTTTCTTCTCTCACACAAAATTAGCAATAGGACCCGCAGGAATGGTGTTAAGCTGAGGCAGGGGAAGCTTTAAGGCTGGACATCAGGAGGAGGTTCTTCACCGAGAGGGTGGTTGCACACTGGAACAGGCTCCCCAGTGAAGTAGTCACTGCACCAAGCCTGACTGAATTTAAGAAGCGATTGGACTGTGCACTTAGTCACATGGTCTAAACTTTTGGGTAGACCTGTGCAGTGCCAGGAGTTGGACTTGATGATCCTTATGGGTCGCTTCCAGCTCGGGATATTCTATGATTCTATATGATCTCTACTTGTCACTCTTGCTTCCTAATAAGCTTTTGCTAGACACTTTAGGAAAATTCAAATTTTATTTTAGCAAACATGATGTCCTGGACAAATGAAACTCTTAAAAAGTTAATTTCATTAAGTGAATAAGAAGACTACGCCATTAGTAGAGATGAAGTGAATTTTTTAGTTAGACAAAACAAAAGGAAAAGCCTTTGGTAGACATAGGGCAACCAATGAACAAACACTGAAAGAAATTATGGGAAAAACTCTTCTTTCAGATCCACATGGTAGCCTGTACTCCAATATTTTCACTCTGCTGGCCCCCACTTCTCCTGTTGATATCAGTGCGTGGAGGGAGAAGAACATCAAAGGCATGCAAAGACTCCACTCTGCTTGGGGCATCTCTTGTCAGCTCTTCCTTTTGGCCTCTCTTCTCATCCTCACTTATCTGTTATACCTCCCTTGCTTAAGGGAATGAGGGAGGCAATGCCGCCTAACTCAGTCCCATAATCAATAGTAATTTGCAGTTTAAACCTTGGTAGATATTGGTGTGTTTTACCCCATGGCGTAGAAAATGAGCAGATTGTTTTTTCTTGAGCAAGTAAAGGAGAATGAAAGCTAGAGTCATGGGTTTGTAGTGTGCTGTTGAGACAAAGTAGAAAAATGCTGAGTTCCAGCCCAGTCCCCCGGCTTGCTTCCACTTTCATGTTGGGCAGGTCCATCAGCTTCAGCTTTGAAGCTGGGAATTTTGTTTCTCTGAATAGAAAATACATTAAAAATGCAGCTTGGGAACCATAAAAAGATATAGAACCCACTTCACTGTCTCGTTGAAGCTAGTGAAGAGTCTCAGCTGATTTTTTTTTCCTGAAAAGTTGAAATGCCTTCTTTAAATTTTCAGTATGAAATGTTCTGATTTTTCTTTTTACTGAGATTTTAATTTCAAAGTAACTTTTTTTTTTTTTTTTTTTTTAATGTTTTGAGAAGTGTTACAGCATCCCAAAATAACAATTGTAAGTTCTGTATCAAAATAAATATTTGGCCACTGTTTTTATTTCTGTCTAGTAATCAAGAGTTCAAAGAAGATAAAATTCCTATTAAGTAAAATACTAAAAAGTGTTCCCCTTATCTTCAAATGACACACCACATATCTGCTATAAATGGGTTCATTTATCAAAATTAGAATTGCAGTTAGGGAACTCAAAAGAAAAAAAAACAACTTGCCTCACAATGACATTTTTTATCTTCTTGTAATTCAGATTAGATTATTTGGATTATATCTTCAAGGTAAAAAGGTTTAAGTTTTTCCCTTCATGACCACAGCACTGAGTTAGGGTTGTTTCAATGACTTAACCATCCAAAGCAGTACGTATATCTAGGGATCTCTGTCCTTTAGGGTTTCTCTCTCTTCAGTTCAGAGAGAACTGATCCTTCCTCAGCTTTCTCTAGTGCTACTGTCTTAATTTGCAGACATGCAAAAGCAGCAGCATTGCAAGAGCCTTTAATTCACTGATCTTTGTGTGGCAATGTAATATTAAAGGCCAGTGACAAATGGACCAAGAAATCCTCTCTTGACGTGCACTTACCTTGAAACCACCAAAATCAGTAGAACTGTTGCAAGCAAATTAACATCAGTGGAAATGCACTTCCCAACAGCATTAGACATATTATATAGACTCTACTTAAGAGTTATAAAAACTCTTGACTAATGCCTATCTACAAGTATCTACAGTAATCATGACGACTCAGAAAAGTTATTAACAGTGTTAATAACTTTGCTTATTTACAGTGTAATTTCTTCAAACATAGCCTAAACATGAGTTTTGAATTAGCTTCATATGAAAAGACTTAAATGACTGTTACTATGCTGTTAAGACCATGTGGGACAAAGAAAAGACTGACAGAGATGCCAATTTTTGTAAATTACCTAGTATTTAATTAATTTTAACTGGAAAACTAATTAATGGCTTTCTATGAATGTTTTTGGAAATTCATCCAACGATTGTAAGCGAGGAACTCAAAGTTTGGTAAGGATATGCTGCATCATTTGGAGGAAACAAAGAGCTGATACACTTCTCTGTAAGCCAAATGACCAAGTTGTAACTTTTGGCTGATGTCTTCCCTCTGTTAAGTTTTGTAAGTATTTAATGGACTTGAATCACCCATAAATATCCTAGCAAATTAAGACATCTTTGAAGAACTAGCCTACCAGAATTCATAGAAGAGGCTTAACGGAAAACAAATGATATCAACATTATGAAGTAAAGGCAATGCAATTGAAAACATCTTGCAGAGGAAAACATATTTTCTAACTCATATTTGAATGGTGGAATTCATCTGCACCAACTGAGTCAGTGCACCTTATGTTCTTGAAATAACTCTATTGCTCTATATAGATGTACTGTTTGTATTTAGGTAGTGCCTAGAGATGACAACAAAACTTCAACAGGAGAGGTGCAGAGATGTCCTCTCCTGCCAAAACTTTCTATAACCAGTTGGTTAGAGCAGTTGCTTGAGTGAAGATGGGTTTGAATCCCATCAGGCTAATGAGGGAATTACGTTTTGGTTGCCAAAGGTTGAGGACTCTGATTTGCTGCATAAAACTCAGCATCAGCATTATTTTAGAATATTTTTAGAAGGAAATGGCAACAACAGCATTTCATGAAAGGCCCAATCATGTTAATATTCGTGAGGCACATTCATAACATACCTTCTGGCTGAAGTCAATGAAGAGACTGAGTCAGTTGAACACTGAGGTTTCTGGATTCTCATTAGGCTTAAATAAACTGGAAACTGGTATTGACATGCTCAGACGTGTGGTACAGGGTGCAAGTGCACTTCTAAACATTAAGAAGTGATTGAGAGGCACAGAGATGTTAACAGGTTTAAGGATTTTTCATTGCCAGTCAGAACTGCCATGTTTACCTTCCATAATAATCCTGTTTCAAGCACCCCATTTTTTACCAGTGGACTTTTTAACCAGCAGTCATGGAACATATTTTGAATGTGATTGTAGGTTCTGTGAAAAATAGCTTGTAAGTATCGTCACACAGCCTAAAACACTCATACCACAGTGAGACTTACACCATAACTTGGTACAAAACATTCAGACACCATTACTTACAGATCTACTCAGTTATAACATGGCTTGCATTTGCACCTAACATTAGTTGTAAGCATTGCAGGAACTTATAATACATGGTTAAAACAAGGCAACAAAAAGGTTGGTATATGGCACGGTTTCGTTTTAAAATGCCCATCTATGTCCAAAAAGAAAATCATGCTAAAATAATCCTGCTAGTCTAATATCAAGCAATAAGGTTCTGGATTCTGCAAATGGTTGTAAAATTGGGGTAAAAAGTGTAAATGGAGCTGAAATGTCACACAATTAACCAGCTATGTTCTAGAGGCCTCCCTTCATTTACTTTTTTGTAATATAAGGGGAAAAAATAAGGAGATACTGCTGTTGGTACATTATTTCTGCTCAACGCACAAGATCAGTAATTAAATATATTTCTGCTGGTCTTGTGGCCATATGCCTGCAATATGTAAAAATATATTTGCTTCCTTTTTTCTCTTTCTTTTTTTTTTTTTTTAATTCCTTTTGTTCCCAGTACTGACTGCCTGTCAGAGTGAACCCTCCAGATTCCTGTGTGCTGGTATCCATGGGCTCTTTCTTGCCAAGCTGCCAGTCTGGAGCGTCACACCTTACTGCCTTTAAAGATTGCCCTGCAGAGATAGAGGAAAATGGCAATTTTTACATGATGCAGTCTGGCGGCCCAGGAGATTTGAAGTCAGAACTGGTGCCAAGATTTACCCAGGAGAGCAAGCAGAGGCAAAACAGAGAACCTCGGCCAAAGGAAAAAAAAATAAAGCAAAGGAAGAGAGAGTGAAAAGGAGGAAAACGTGGCAGAGTGGGAGCGGGTTTTCTCATAAAGGGTGGAAGGCAGGGCTAAGCAATGGACACTACATGTTGTTTGCATGTGTTTATTAAGAGGGTCAGGGTCCTAAAGAAAGTCAAAGGGAAGAGGTTGGCTTTTTTTGCATGCCCCAAATTGTAGTAGATTGCAGAATGTAAATGAGACAATTATTACACCAATGCTCATCAAGCTGTGCTGGAAAGACTTCAATAGCCTGATGAATATGCATGCAAATTTGTTAATTAAGTTAATTATTCTGCTGAAAATTCATTTGTCTTCCAAGGACATTTTCCCAATGATTTTAACATGCTTGTGCCATTAGTCATGCTCCATGCTATTTAACATTACTTTTTGTCCACTTTTTCTTTTTTCCTTCCTTCCTTCTTGCTTTTCTGTTCTATTCTATTCAGCTTTTTTATTAAAGCTTTAAAACCAGATGATTGGTTCTCTTAATTGACCCCTGCAATGCTGGAAGATGCTAACAGCCAGCTCCATAGGAATCCCCTAAACCAGATTTCATTCAAACAATTGCTTCCTATATAAAAAGTCCCTAAAATGTCACCTAGGAAAAAAGGAGGTGCTGGGGGGGAGCAAACCTATCTGGAATCATTACAGCCGGAGTCTGAATGAATCCATGCAGGGATGGAGAGGGAGTAATCTGTCCCTGCTGCAGGCTATTTCTTCAGTTGCAGCCATTCTTTGGCACAAGCAGCTACCTTGTTCGGGAAGGTGTGATCTTCTCACACCTCCCTTCCCTCTGCCTGTACCGCTATACACAGAAACATATGCGTTCAAAGAGGAACAAGAACTGAGATACTTTTCTGTCACCATGAGGGCCAAAACCTGTTACCATGGCAACAAAGGGAATAGTGAGTTTAAAAATCATGTCTAAATGGCAAAATGAGATACTTTAAAGAAACAGAAGGATTATTCCCCCCCCCCTCCCGTGGAAGAAAAGCATGGCATTGTTACAACTTCGCATGATTACGTGCTCAAAAAATGGGACCTTTCTCTTATCCATTCTCAAATCCACTTCATCTGAAAATGTGTCAGAGTGCACAATGACTGTTTTACATTTCTGGTATGTATTATGCTTTTGCTGTAACTCCGCAGCGTCTAGCTATTGGTTCCTCTGAAGTTCGCTTATTCTATTCACTTATTCTATTCTATTGCCCATGGAAAAAATAAATTGTGTTTGTTTTTTTTTTTCCACTAAGCCCAAGAATAAAAGTCCCAACATGATTGTGGGATTGTTTTTCCCACAGCAAGAAAGGTACCAGGAAAAGCTTAGCAGAAAAGGGCTTATAAGGAAGGGAAAATTACAGATAATGGAGTTTAAGAAAATTAATTGGCAAGATTTCTCTTTTGTGCAGTCCTTATATATTACACAGTCTGAATGGCACTGTAGTGTCACATAGATCGTAAACCAATTAGGATGATATTTTAAACCCTGTAATTTCTGTAATTCCATCTGCTTTAGATGGTTTAATTAGTGAAAGTTACAAAAGCCAAATATATTTGAATATTTTGAAATCAAGCCCAAAGGCAAGAAATAAGAGTTACCGAAAACACTTGGTGTGCAAGTGGGCATATTGCAGGAATATATGAAAGAGGGGAGGGGAAGGCTTTTTTTTTTTTTTAATGGAAGATGAGTTAAATATTAGCGGTGAAATCCCAATTGTATTGAAGACAGTAGCAAAACTGACATGGACTTCAAAAGGGTTTGCGTTCAGCCCAAAAGAAGACAATTTTTTGTCCCAAGCTATTTTTCTAGCGGAGGTATAGCTGTTTTCTTCATTACCTAGACCCAATCCCTTTTCTTCTGAAATCAAATGCTTACTCCTCGCTGGGGACTCTGACTGAGCCATTCATCTGCAGTATAGAGAGTTGAGGGACTCTACCACATTTCTAATTTTAAGAGAGTCAAGGGAAAGACAGACCAATGGTACTAGCCCTTTTATATCCAGAAGCTCTGTCCCAAAGCAATTGACCCTACTGTTTTATGTCTATAACCTTTGTCCGGGAAACTGGTGAATACTTTGAACAAAAACAAGTTCTCACTTAGCTGCTCCCTGTTCTCTTTTTTTTTTTTTTTTTTTTTTTTAAATATATAGTTTACAGTGGACCTGATAGTGAGAAACTAAAAGCCATAATTTTCTGGTGTGTTTCCAAATTGCTAACAGTACATCATAACATGGAAAGTCTCAGTTCTGGTATATTTGCTCATGCAAGCAGTCCCAGAGAAGTCGACAAGAAGGACGATTTGCTTGGAAGAGTGTTACACAACCCATGAAATCACTTTAACTTACTGGAAAGAAAAATAATCTCTCTTTTTTGAAATGAATTTATCAGAACCTTAAGAATGTCAAAGCCAAATTAAATGATTAGCACTGCACCGTGTTTGTTTAGCTATGGTATTTCTCCTGCACAGCAGCTGTGCATTATTATGGACCACGAATAGCTTCAGTCACCAGTGACTGACAGCAGCATACTGAAGACAGGGTGTATGATATTACAACGTCTGTCACCCTCTGATTGAGACACTGTAGGTGTCCAGGGCTGTCCTTGCTCACTCTGATAGGTTTCTGAAATATTCCAAGGTAGAACTGTTACCCAGAAAAAAAAAAGATCACTTGTCTTCCCACAGAAACACAGTAACAAAAGTCAGCTATTAATTCATCATACCTCCTACAGTTTAAACAAATCACTTTTGTTATAGCTATTGTGAGAAATGTCAAGTAAATGAAAATATCTAACATAACAACAATTGTCAACCAGTTACGATGAAATAGAAAAATTGAGGGGAAACAACAGTTATGTAGCAGTGTTGAAAAAACAAGACTTTTAAAATACCTGTATCATTATAGAGCAACATCCTTTTTCCATAATTGTCAGGAAAGGTCTTACTAATAAAATTAGGCACATACCACTTTTTGCATATTTGGTTCTGTAGCCATTTGCAATGGGATACTTCTAGTTTAAAAAAAAGGGGGGATGGGGGAGAGGGAGGGAGAGGGAAAGGGAAGAGGAAGATAAGAGAAATAAAACTTTTTCCCATCCCAAACCTACACCCTTGGCTCCAATCTAAGTTATATCAGAAGCAGCTGTAAAGATGAAGGACACCTCCTGCTCCTGGGATTACCCAGCTGTTTGACTCTTGTTCTGTATAATGCAGGCAACCAGCTTGCTTTCCTTTCCACGGCCTAAAAATTGCATCTAAACATCCTTGTGACAGCTGGTAATTGTCACTGTAGGTGTGTCATGAACATACACCTTTCCTCCCAGTTCACAACCCACTGATAAGGGGTGGGCTGAGCTTGCTCTCAACATTGCTGAATCTTTCACTAGTGGCTGCATTATGCATGAAGTGTAAAGCTGGCAGACCAAGGATAACAATTTGTACAAACACCACTCAAATCCAAGAGCATCAGTAGTCTAGTAGTTTGGGCACTCTCTGTAAGGAAAGGTATTTGTGTTTGTACACTCTATTAAATGAGCAAATTTGGGCGAACCACAGATGCATCACTGTTACTAATTAAAAAAAAAAAAAAGGCAAAAAAAAAGCACTATTGCTTCCACTGGACAACAATGGTTCCTCTGTCCCCACTTTATATTTCTCTCTCCTCTGGATCTCACCAGCACATTTCAGGATTAGCTGTCTCTGCTCTTTGCTCTCCATGACTTCACTGCAAAAGTACTGAGGATTTAGCCATAGTGACATTTTTAGGTAATTCAGGAGCAATGGAAAAGCAAGATAAACATTTATTTCAGGACAAAGCAAAAGTAAAATAAAGAAGATTAGGAAATCCAGAACTAGGCACAAAAATGAAATAACTAAATATAAATACTCATTCAAGACTATTAGAGCAGAACACTACTCTCCCATAAGGGCTAATATTCCCTGCACAAGTATGCAGCACAGAAAAATCCAGCCCACATCTCTCCACAGGCACAGCCAGTGGAATTAGAGGTCAATGAGACGCCTAATGCTTATGCTAGGAAGCCAATCTGTCATCTTCTGCAGTAGGGTCACAGGGTACTCTGCACTGGCAGCCTCCCTGCTGTCCAGTGGCCCCAAGGCTCGGCTGTCAGTCAGCTCCCACAGGCAAAGGGGAAAGGACAGCTTGCCTTCTCCAGTGGTGAAGAGAGGTAAAAAGGCACCTCCCCATCTGCTACAAGGAGCATCTCCAGCACTGCTTCGCTTCCCAATGTGGAAACCAGCTCTCCACAAACTTTTAATTCCCCTTCTGACAGCAGCAGCACTCATATGTAGGTTATAAGGGCCCACAAACTCATCACAGGGGGACTGTTAGCAACCCTCTTTCTCCTGCAAGCATCTTGCCAGGTCTGACCCACCCCACAGAGCAAGAGAGTTCTGCAGAGCTGCAGCATCTCTTTGGGTTCTGGATTGGCCGCTGGAGGAGGTTTGTGCCTTCTGGGCATGGCCAGCAGAACCAGTTTCACCATGTGATGGAGATGACATTGATTGCTGGCATTCTTTACAAGCCACCAGAGCAGCAAGAATATTCCTGTTTGTTTCTTGCACTATCTAAAAATCACGAACTGGGAGTCCCGAGTGAAGGTACTATTAACCTCCAGCAGTATCTTTAAGCAGAAGGTGGCTTATTACAACTTATTACTGTCTTGTCCCGATTCTTTTTTCCTCCAAAAGCACCACTAAAGTTGTACTTCTACTGACTCAGAGCTGCACTGTGATTGCTTGCGCTCCGTTGACCCTCAGAGAAATACTTCGTGCATCCTGAAGGATGATTTTCATCAGGGTATTTCCCCTCAGGGATGCACACAGTCCTTGTGTTCTTGCCCCCTCTGCTGCCTTTTCTGTTGTTGTCTCTACATCTAAACGTGACTATGACATGGAAGTAGCACGAATAGTGATAAAACCTTAAGAAGGAATACGTTGCTAAGTCTGAGCCTTTAATTACAAAAGAAACTTTAAGGAGAGTTGACTCAGCACACTACTGCAGGAATTCATTTTCATTTTTCTTTAATCCAACTCAGCCTATAAAAAAAAAAGAAAGGGGGAAATGAAATGGCAACAGGGACTTAGTCATGGCAGATTTTGGCTCTTGTAAGACTGGCAAAGCGACAGAGCTATACCTAATCCTGTTACAGTCTAAAAATTAATATTGTAGCCCACTCTCATTCTGTGCAATAGAGCATTCATTATTATCTTCTGCGGGAAATACTGCATAAACTGCACGAGCTACGGGGCACACATTCCGTAGGAGCACTCTTTGGGATTATGGTCTGAAATGCCCAGGTGGCTGAGAGGATGAAGCATTCTCGTGACAGACCTCCAAAACAGGAGCAGAACTTTGTTAGTGGGACATTGGCTGCCAACGCCACAGTCGTGATCAGGCTAGAGCTCAGCATTTCTGCCTACGTTTGCTACCTCTTTTTTCATTCATTTCCCATATGAAGGCCAACTCTATCCTGTTCTGACAGCACAGCTGTGTTGGTCAGAGGTGCGATAAGATGTGTTCTCTGACAGCGTAAGCTGCGACCACACTCTGGAATGTTATTTTTCTCCAGTTATCATTAACACTTACAGTGAATAAACCTCTTAATGCAGATTGCAGCAAATCCCCATTTGTCTTCTGTTCTTTTAGGCAAAGAAACACAATATGTGTCTATGCTGCAGTCACAACAAAGACTGCGAGTTCTGCCCACAGTCCAAGCCAGTTTTAAACCGGCAGCAGTGTGGAGGCAGAGCTATCCTGCAGACAGCCAGGCAGATGAGCTCCTGCTGAGCTCCCTGCTGCCACGGCTCCCCCAGATAGCGTGAATAAAGCCGGCCCAGGTACACCGCAAGCACAACAGCGACTGTCAGGTAGAGACACTCGAGTGTGTCACAAGCCTCATGGTAAAAATCACAAATGTCTTGAGCTGAAGACACTCCTGTGATTTTCCTGCCAGAGATGAGATCTTTGGGATTTCTCTTGAAATCCCAGTCCACTTGAATCACACAATTATGTCAGCATTTTCAGCCTCCGGTTTATGAAAAGGAAAGCAAAAAGTAAATCTTTAGCCAGGAAAAAGTCAGCAAGTGAGACCTCACTTCTCAAAAAAAACAAAAGGCAAATAAAAAGACAAGCACCTCTGGAGATTTGTTTGAAGGCTGGACACACGAGGTGTTGCTCATCATGTTTTGATTGATTTTGTGCTTCTTACAAGACTTCATCTGCTGGTCTCTGCAGTAAATGCCAGTGGAAGCTTTGTCATGCTCTGTGCTTGCACTAATGTATGCTTTCTAATACACTAGAAATTTTAAGAAATACATCTTTGAGAGTCTGAAAAACAGCTACATCGACAATTGAGACTGCGGGTTTTTTTTGTTTACTTCAATGACAGAACATTTTAAACTAACACATGCTGAGCTAACATCAGGTTCTTATCCCATGACTCCTCGTCGTGATATGACTCCATTACCAAATCCAAAGAAAGAGGGACACAAGGTACTTGAGCTTACGTGACAAAGAAGTAACAGACACATGCAGGCAGAAGGCTTCCTGCTCATCCCATGGCAGAGTGCTGTGTCCTCAGAGTAAAAGTGCCATCCGGAGGCACTGCATGGAGGTTGAGAAAGAAGAAGGAAAAAAGAAAGAGACCCAACAGGAGACAGGCAGCCAACTGTTAAATGGACTTTCTCTTGGTTGGCCACTACAAAACAGAACTGGGAGGGGTGCAACAAGCATTTGCAAATGACCACATTACCAGAAAAACTTAGGGGCAAAAATTAACCACACACATGCACTGGGCCTACTACAAACTGAATTAGTACCTTCCAGTACATACATCAGTCTAAATCTCCTTGACCAGAACACCAGGGTTAACTTCCAGTGGATGTTACAACTTTACTTTCAGTGGGAAAAAGGGAAAATGGGAGCTGTTGAGGCTGTACTACAGTCTGCATGCACAAATAAGGTAATGCCAAATAAAAACAATGCACTGGTAGGAATTTATTCTCATTATTGCATTTCCTATTGCATAATGTGAATTATCCCTTTTAAGCTTTTTTGCAATGACTCAGACAAACACAGAATTCCTTGCAACAGAAAGCAGGGCACCGTGATTTCAGCTTTTCCTCTCCTCCCTCCCTTCTTTTCTTCCTGATTCCTCACCATCACCACCCATTCCCTGTTTACAATTTCAGCTGTATTTACTGATCATCAGCAAATGTGTAAACAATATAGTCGGGATGGTTAACAGTCTGTTTAGCCAAGATCTTCAACCTTGAGCTTGCAAATGTTGCTGTGAGCACTGGTGGCTAAAGACAGAGGTTTTCAATTAGAGCTGAGCAAGTGCTTAATGTGTGCATCTGTTCTGCAGAAAGGCTAAACATCTTTAAAATTTTAACACAAGCGCACTGACATTGCAAAAAGAAAATCAAATGTCATTGAAAAGCGAATGGTTAAAAAGGTTGCTGAGGATCTTATTTGCATTTTTTGGATGGCTAATTAGGTCACAAGGGTTAATGTGTTAAAGAATGGTCTGTCTATTGTTATGTTGGCTGTCAGAGCCTATCTCAATCAAGCATAACTACAGATTACAGGGCAGCTGTCTTTGATCAAAATCTGAGTCCTTGTTTAATTTCAATTCAAAATGAAGAGCCTAATAGTTAATAATTTAAAATATTTTGTAGCCTAAGTGTCATTGTCAGTAAAAGTCCCATTAAGGAAAACAAAAGCTTTCTCATGAAAAAACACTGAACTTCTCACAAATTTAGTCAGTCTGATGCTTTATGCCACAATAATAGATGGTGGTGTTGGCATCATTTCTCCCTCTAAAACAAACACTAGTCCAGTACAACCCTGTTTCACAAACTTTCAAAATCTGAGCAACATTTGCTGAGGACTTGTGTCCTTTCCACATATTTTACTGGAACAAAAACAATGGGCATATTCCCCTGTTATAGTGAACAATTACTCGGCAGTATAGGTTATTTTAATGGACACATCACTTTAAACTAAGCTTTCGCATCTGTTCTGCCCTCTAATTACAAATGCAAAAAGAACATAATTCACAATTGCATCATAAAAAAAGAAGCTGTAAGTGATTTAAATGCATGTGTATGTTCTTTAGTAAACACAACATGCAATCTGCTATGTTTTTCCCATGTACTGGGAACAAATCAGATGGAAAATCTGATGTACCACACAGAGATTCCTCTTTCTCTCTAATTTTATTCCCCCTATAGAAGAAAGATTTCACTGTATGAATGAATCTGTTGAAGAAATAAACCCGGTAGAAGAATCAAGTCCATTCTCCTGCTGCTTTCTTATACAGTAGAGGATTGAATAAAGCTGAGCAAGTAATTCACAGTTCCTAATTTATTTAACAAATGTTGATGTCTTCTGTCTGCGCTCTGGCCCTGAGCAACTTATTTTGTTGGTAATTCTTCATAAAAAGTTAGGGGAAAAGGCCATACATTTTTTTTTCCCTTTTTAGTAAATACCACATTTAAAAAAATCATTTTCTACCCACTTTTGATATTTTTTTCTGCTGCAGTTGCTGCAAATACTGAAGGAATTTTGCTACCATTTTGTTCCCAGCTGACCATGGTTCATAGGCAATTTTGAACAGCCATCTGATATGTCAGTTTGAGCAGATTCAACTAGTTACTGGAACACAAGTTATTTGTTCCAGATCTCTTTACTCAGATTACAGTGGTTCTCAAAATAATGATGTTAATAAATAATTGTATTTTTATTTTTTTTCCCCTCTGAATATTCACTTCAAATTCACAGTTGCTATAAATATGCCCAATAAGAAACTCACATATGAAAACTGTGTATGAATATGTAAATAACCAATACAATCTTTCTGATGTTTATTCATTTCTCCCTCTAACACTATATACAGAGTAACAAAGGTACAGCCCCAGCCTATCAATCAGCTACATTGCTTGCTTTTCAAGTCGCTACCACCAGGCCAAGTGGATAACATTTGCTGTGATTTCCTCACACTCTTCTATCATCCTGTTTATACTTCTGAAGAGCAGACCACAGGACTTCACCCTACAAACTCAGTGCTGTAATCTAGCACTGAACCTTACAGAATGGCTGCTGTAGGGGCTGGCATTATGGGGGAGTTTGTTTTTGGTTTTGTTTTCCAACTATCTACACTGTCCACCACAGCAGAAGAGAAGACATCAGGAGAAATGCTGATGTGCCTGAAAGTTTTTACCAATTTTTTTTCCACCTATGTCTTATATAAGCCATCCCCTCAGTCAGATATCTGTCCTCTCATTTACTTTGTCCCATATGTTTATGGAAGACATGGTATAACAGAGAATTGAGCTTTTTTTAGATCCTTGACATGATGAGGTCTCCAAAGGTTTTTGGAAGGAGACCTTCACTCATCAGTGATTTGCAATAGTTATAGAACATTATCTGCATATTTCAATACTTTTGCTGGTCACCTAATCAGAAGTTAATTTTTCTCAATTATTCCCATCCAATATAGCATTGTTTCTGGGATTTTTATTATTTTTTATTTTTTTAATCCTTTTCCTGTTGAGGCAATGGAAACTGGACAATGTTATGAGCAGAATGGGCCATCGCCCACTTTTTATACTTCTTTGAGAAATTTACCCATTAACACCTGTTGTAAGGACCAAACCCCCAGATCTTTCATTTTCCCTTTCAGGGGTGTATTACTGTCATGGTTGACAGTATACTACTCACTAAGTTTGTAGTCATATCTTATGAGAGTTTGGTGGTGTCTGAAGATGCTCAAAGCTCCCGACCAATGCTCCTTCCCTTACACCACCTGATTATGGTGGCTGAAGAGTCCAGGAATGGTGGTGCCCACAGGTTCCTGTTACTATGCCACTTTAAGGACAAATCTAGTTGGCAAATCTTGAGGAATGCTTGAAGGTTAATGATGTAAAGCTCTTAGGAAAAACCTGGGTATGGAGATTTCAGTGATGTCTGTTGAAAGCAGAACTTGCACGGCAGTTTGGCATGCTCTGTGTGAAAAGTGCACTCCATGGTACATGTTCCTTGCACTTGAAGGCATTGTCCGACAGAGGTACAACTTGCAGCACTAAAGTATCAAAATGAATGAATGGGATTTCTTTGGCCAGTCTAGGGACTCCATTTAGAGAGACAGAGAACAAGGATTCAGATTCATATGCAAAAACCCACAGCAGAGGCAAAGACCTTTTAGAGAGTCACCAACCAATAATCCAGCCAGGGCTATGACCTAGAAAATGTCAGCCCTACTTTTGGTCTGATAGGCCCAAAATAACTCCCTCAAAGCACATGAAGTCCATAGTGTGCAAAATGTAGAGACAAAATTAGTCCTCCATTTTTGATTCCACAGAACACTCAGGAAAGAGAAGCTCATGACTCAGCTGGTGTGTTCCTCAGAAAATGCTGTATTTAGGGCCAGGTTTTCCCCCAGAAGTGATACAGGAGGAAGCATGTTTGAGCCAGGCTTAGCAGCAGCAGGAAAATAACACCCATGCCCAGGAAGAGAAAGAAAGGCACTGAGTGATAGCATATGAAGACAAAATGGGTGTACAGGACAATAAATACTTGGCACCAGCTTCCGAACTCTTCCCTGGGACATTTCAAGTCTGAAACAAGCAAAAGTGGTATCAGCCCAGTCTTCATCGGGTACAAACAAAAGAAGGCAATAACATTCGCTGCTTTTCCTTTCCTTGCTTTTATCCCCTTCTTTTGCCACTGAAATGTGGCAGAACAGGTGAGCGGCACCAGGCCGCAGTGGGGCTGAATGCTGGACAACAATGCTGAGGCATCTTGACCCACGTTCACTCCCTCTGCCCTCCCCCATCCCTCTGCTGTTCCTGGCTGCAGCTGGCACAGCAAATGGCCGCTTTCTCACCGCAGCAGTTGGTTTCTATTGTTGCAGGGCATCAATAGGCCTCCTCTGCCACATTTATATCCCGCTAACAGCAAGTGCCCTAGCAAGCTGCCACACTGTTTGTTTCCACCAGTCCCCAGGGACCATCAGGGAAGACAGCACTTTCTCAAGAAATGGCAGGTGCTTGCTCTTTGACAAGGTGAATTTAAGTCTAGCGTGGCAGACGTACTGGGAAGAAAACAATCCTTGCCATGATTATGCCTCTAGCATGAAATTAAGGTATTTTCACTTGGTAGTTTCCATCTATTCTGGGCAGTTCTGTGCCCTCATGCCCAGTGATAAGGGGAGGTACAACATCAAGGGGAAACTATGCAGGGAGCCCAGCCCAGCCAGCCAGGCCCTGCTACTGTGTCCTCTCCTCTGGCAGGCCTCCTTTCCCATGGCCACAGCCAGCTGCAGACGACCACTGAGGCTCCAACTTTTTCTGTTGTTGTTGTTATTTAGCTAAAGCTCTCCATCTTGCTTCCTCCTGCCTGGCCTACATCAGGAAAATTCTCCTTTTAAACAGGCCCCAGCTGATGGCAGGCTGGCATAGCAGAAGCAGGGTCTTGCTTGCAGGAGGAACCCCACAGGTCTCAAATGAGACATGAGAAAGTGCAGCTAGGGGCAAAAGAGAAGAGGAGCCAGTGCTGCTGGCCTTTCTGGTGAGGAGCTAGCTGAGGACTGATGAAATCCTCCCATTTGATGTTTTTTCTACCCTTTAATGTCCTCCTACTTCTGGAGCACTGAGAGTCTGCCAGGAAGTAGGCCGACCTAGAGAGAGGAACAGATACATTTCTGGTGATGAGAAGGGAGCAAGAAATGGGAAGGCTTCTCACTGGTAAGAAATATCCTTCACAGAACTGCATAAAATTTGGCAGCATTGAGAAATCTCTCTGGATCTCCTCGCCCCATCATATGTCATGGCTAAATGATAAAACACACAGTTCTCTCACTAAATAGCTGTGGAAAAATCCAGAAAGTAGGACACGGCATTCTCCTGAGTAGTACCATCTCTCAGCCAAAGGTGAGGTGGGCTGCAGGAGGACTTTTGCCACCATATCTTAAAAAAAAAAAAAATGATATGGTATTCACCTCCTTCACCAGCTGTGAGCAAAAATAGTTGCAAGGTAATGCAGATAGTTGATAAATCAACACTATGGAAAGAGCATGGGCCTGTCAGGCAGTGAAAACCCAGCTGCCGAAAAATAAAGCCTTCCACACTGAAGAATGAAAGGAAGAAGCAGGAATGGTAGAGGTCAAACAGCCTTTCAGTAACTTTCTAGCAATTTCATATTTCCACATGATAATAGTGATCTTTTGGAGGGCCATAATTGCCAAGCATTTAAACAGCAATAACTAAAGAAGGTTTTTTGTTTGTTTTTGTTTTAATTGAAATCAAAAAAGAAAATGCAAAAAAATAAGGATAAAAAAGTCTTTTTTTGTTGGGTGGGGGGAGGGAGATAAATTCTCATATTAGCAAACTACACATGTAGGTTCCCATATACTATGTGCTAATACACACATTTTTAATTTTTCCACTTGCTCCAGTGCAGGTCATCTAGTCATCTCATGTGGCAGAGGGGGCTCGCAGTTGTGGTTCAGAAGGACATTGAAACACATGCAGCCTTTACACAATGAGTACTTCCACTGCAGCCACCCGACCTCATCACATTCTCTGTGCTAGAGCTGCCTGCAAATCCTTTACTGGAGGAGTCCCCATATTCTATTTGACTCAACTGACCTGTAAAAATCACATTTTCTCCCATTGTTCCCTTCCTTGCAAGAAATAGAAAGTCATCAGTACTGTATATTATTACCACCTCTTTTATCCCCCCAACTAAATTCTTGCATGCCATTAAGTGTTATATATACACCCTACCCACCCCTAACTTATACAACTCATTTCATGAACCTAGAAAAGGTCAATTTATTTCTTTCTTTATATATATATATATATATATATATATTTATTTATTTATTTATATAATCTTGTGTGTGTGAATTATGGCAGTGGCATTTATTCTGCTTTTCCATGTAACTATGTAATGCTTCAAAATATGCCTTCTTTACACTACTGTGGTATTTTATCACAGCTATTTGGTCAGATAGTTACTGG
This sequence comes from Cygnus olor, assembly GCF_009769625.2. Lineage (NCBI taxonomy): Eukaryota > Metazoa > Chordata > Aves > Anseriformes > Anatidae > Cygnus > Cygnus olor. Next base: position 61,904,096 of record NC_049170.1, on the reverse strand, counting down.
ATATTTTTGTAACCTAATGCCTGAGATTTCTATAATTTCTATACTGTCCAAACAGGATCTTTAAACTTCTGTTAATAATTGGCCATATCTCCCAATATAAAATGCTTACTAGTGTAGTTATGTTGAATCCTGTGCAATTAGGAAATTAAGAGAGTTTAAAGTGGGTCACTAGAGAACTTACCAAGAAGCAGTTGCAAAGCAAGGCACGAAAAATGCACCATATCATTTCTGTATTTGTGCTTTCTCCTCCAAGTGCTAGGCCAGTTCAAAACAAATGAGCATAGGGTTATCAGCAGAATGTATAGTATTAGATAGCTGATGCTGTATTAAAAGTCATTTCAGATGAGGAAAAATATAACAGCTAGGTTTTGCAAATATGGCAGGTTCCCAAGAGAGGGCTGTGGCTGCTGATGCCGCAACAGTTCATCAACTGGATAAGCATATACTTCTGTCTCTGCTAACAAGTCATAGAGCAGAATCACGGCTGACATGTTTAAATACTTTTAATCTCTTTTCTAATAGGATTAAATCCATTATTCATAGAAATTTGCATATTTTGCAATATGATGCAAAGGTGGGATTCTGTGCTATTCAGTTATAACTGATATCATATAGAAGGGACCACAGCCTATCTAGCTCCACCAACATACATTTCTAGCCATGGTTACTTTTCCATGTTTAAAATTTTCTGTGGAGGAAGTTTTGGCCAACTGTTTTTTCACTTATTATGACTACATGTACTTGCATTACAGTAGAATTTGCTTTGGCAAAATTCAGTGAGCAGGCTATGATCACAGTACTGTGAAAAGAGTGAATCGGAAAAAAAAATCTAGCCTTTTTTTCATATTGTGAAATAAATCTATTTTTCTAGCATTGAGACAAAGAAGCTCACATTTCACAGGTGTTTCAAAATTTATAGCAGACCTGAAAAATCCTGTAAAAGACTGACTGCAATTGGGACATTTTGATATCCCTACACCTCCCCTTCAAAACTGAAATTCTAGATGTTGCTCACCGAGTATCCTGATGCTTTTGAACTATTGTCTGCTTCCAGTGTATACCTACTACTGAGTCTCAGAGCTACCTGAAATCTGCATTGAAACTGGAGATTTAACTCAAAAAAAAAAAAAATTAAATCATATGCTGAAAAGAAAAAAAAAAAAAAACACCACCACCAACAACAAACAACAAGGAGATACTGGTAATTCATGCCACAAAGCTAAATCAAATGCAGCCTAAATTGAGCGGCACAGTAGCATTCACTCCTATTAAGAATTTGAAGTGAAGAAAGCCAAAGTTGTCTTCTTCATCTTCTGAAGGTGAATTCTGTCTTGAATTGAAAATAATTACAACAAATTAGCCAAATTTATCCTTCTTTCTTTATTTTTTTTTCCAAGTGCAAAGGAGGAAGTCAAAATTAAAAAAAAAAGGGGGGGGGGGAATAACAGCCAAGATCATTTCATCTGAAAGGAAGGAAAGAAGGAAGGAAGGAAGGAAGGAAGGAGGGAAGGAAGGAAGGAGAGAATGAACAAACGAAAGCAAGAAAGAAAGAAAGAAAAAAAAGAAAAAAAGAAAGAAAGGCAAGAAAAAGACAAACCCTGACTCTGCCGTCAGGTTCCTGGTGGTAAGCTTCACAAGTCTGAAAGTGAAAGAGAGAGCAATGGAAAGAGGAAAGAGAGAGGGAGGAAAGGCTTTTCATGAGAGTTATGAAACACCTGCTGACTTTCCAGACAGCCCAAGCCAGCAGGAAGCCACATTGTCCTTCTGCATGAGCCAGGCACAAACTTCACTCAGTGCCATGGAGGACTCAGTAAAATCCCTGGATCGCAGTGACCCCTAGGGGTAAACTATACTTTTACAGGATTTCCCTGGTTCTCGTTGAAACGCATTTTCCTTCTACACAAAAGGCGTCTAACGAAGATTTAATTGAGAATCATGCAGAAATTCTCCATGAGGAGCTCTCCAGTGTATACAGATATTTTAAATTGTGAATAAGTCTTTCCAAATACGAACTTGACGCAAAAAAAGTTGTTTCTCAGAAAACAGATTAATGTAATAAACCGGCTGACAACATGATCTCAGCAAAGAAAAAAAAATAGAAATTGACCCTGTCTATCTTGAAAGCAGTGGCAAAACTCAAATTCACCTTAGTGCATGAAGTGCAATGTGTCACTGCCTTCTATTTATTGCTACACGAAGTAACTTCTGCCACAGCCCTGGGGGGAAAAAAAAAAAAAAAAAAAAGGCAATCCAACATTCATAGCCTTAGCACCTAAAAGCCTATCACTTGTGAGTGTTGTTCTTTGAGTGTTGTGAAAGCCTGTTTCTCCTCTTTAAAACATTGAGAATCTGATGCCCATTTACTTGGAGAGACCTTTCTCTCACCAACGTAGCGTGTAAGTCTTTAAGGCAGAATAACATGGCAGGTTACATTTTAGCGTGATTTCCTCTGCATGAGGAATTAAAAGCTCAGTCCCTGATATTTGTAAAAATTGCATAATTGATTTGTAGCATGCATTAAAAAACTCCTGGGAACTTGAGTGGATTAAATTAGTGATTTTTCCTATTGTTCAACCAAGCTACACCTCAATTCTTAGAGAAAGGACTAGGAACTATAAATGGGAGGTTATAACTTTGAAATCCCACTCCCAGTCTTACTTCAGCTTCCACTAAGGTCCAAACTGCGACTTTGCGATTATTTGCAGGCTTCTCCCTAGAGCCTGTCTGTCCTATACTGGTATTTCAGCAGTGGACATTCACAGAGAGAGCGATAATACACAGGGAAACAATTTTGTGGTCTTTTCAGTGGCTACAGCAGATTCTGTAACACTAGCACAGGGAGTGTGGCTGTCTGCCTTCAAGTCTTGGCAGAACTGGCTTTGAGGTGTCTCACCGCAGGGTTGTCCACAGTGAATGCCTGTAGACATAACCTGCAAACACTTATGAAGTCTGGACATTAGAGGATTGGATCTGAAGTGTGAGAGGAGGAGGATGTGCGTAGCAGGCCCTTGGAAGAGACAGAAAGTGCAGCTCCTTGTCCATGTTACTGCTGAGGAGAGGTCTTCCGCCTCCTCCACCATGAACAATCCTTGTACATTCAAAGGTATTTAGGCAACTGATCTGTTTATTTCACCAGTGTAATTTTACTGCTATTAAAGATCCAAATAATATGAACCCCTCTGGAAAAAAAAAAAATAATAATAAAATAAAAATCATGAACAACACAGCAGCTAGTTAGGAGAAGAATATGATTGGATTTATTGGACACAAGACTGCAGACAGGGGAAATACTGCTTAGAATAAAAAAACATGGCCCAATGCTTCTTTAAGCAGGGGAGAATCAGAGAAAAACAGCCTTGCAAATCAATCATCCATTACAAACCAGAACATATTGGCATCTCAGTCTGCAGTCACTCAGGATGGGGGCGAAGTCTCCTGATGCCAGCATTGCTCCAGGCTTTCTGAGACATCTGGTCACTTCACTGAAAGGTGAAGACTCTGAACAGAAGTGAATATACATGAAAATTAATTTAAAAGAGGGGGGAAATCCTCTCGCTAGTGCTGTTGGGATGATTTCAGGAAATAGAAGAGTCAGTGCACTGCAGCGTGTTGAGTAACAAGCAAGATGGGGGATTTTAACTGAGCTTGCTGCACACAGCAAAACCAGCATCCAAACCATTTCCACGATATTTCCTTATTCATTGTAAACTGGGTGAAAGAAGCAAATAACACGAACAGAAGTCAACCGAAATAACACGAGAGGTCGCTCTAGAATAGGATTACCCGCACTGACAGCTCCCCCTAATCCTGCATGGTGACAAAATCTGAGCAAACACAGCTACCCTCTAGTGCAAGGAAGTCACACCAGAACTCAAATCTGGTTTTATTTGTTTGTTTGTTTGTTTTGCCCGTGTGGAGCTTTTCCAAACTTACACAATGTTTACACCTATTCATGTGCGAAACTGCTATTACATTTTTTCTCTTCTCCCACTGATACTCAGAAAAATCAGATGGACCCAAAGTCAAGGTAACAGCAACATACCAGAGTAGAAATAAATCCTGTAAAGGAAGAAAAGGGAGATATCTTCATCAGTTATGCTCATTTTCTGTGAGAAATAGTATTGCCCACAATAAATAGTGCAGCTTCACTTTAGTTACTATGTCAATTATAGGGCTCACCATATAACCAAAAATTGAAAATCAGTCAATGGAAAACAAGCAAATCTATGTTTGGCATCTGACAGCAAGGTCCACCGATGTCCCCTAAGTGTCTTCACACAGACTTAGCTTTAAATCTGCCCTTTCAAACAAAATCTCTTTAGCCATGTTTACTTTTCTACTACTTGATTCCCATGCACACAAGCAGTCGAGTTACTGCCTGTTGTCTAGTCCATGGAGCTATGCTGCCTTCGTTCATCATTGGCTCTCGGCTCTTTCCTAAAATTTATGACTCTTCCTGCATCATACAACTCTCTTCATTGAAAGAAAGCTTGTCATTTTGTTAATAAAATTCACATTTTCAAAGAAAGAAACAGAAACCTCTCTTCTAATTGCCTGCACTCATATAAACTAATGATGCTAGGTTGGTAATGAATATGACAAATTCCTGTGGTAATTTGCACTTCATGCTGGCTCTGTGTGGGCTTGCAATAACATTTGCTACACTAAAAACATGAGGTGAAATCTTGGCCTCATTTGAATCAATGATTTTTTTTTTTTCTTTCAGCCTCCGCAGGGCTGTGCCACGATGGTGCCTGCTGAATTCAGTGGCATTATCTGTTTGATTGCTGTGAACATGGCCATATGGACATATCCTTTGCCACATGGCATCACAAACGAATATCTGATTTTTCCCCCAAGAATTACAAGATGTTATAGTAAGTGATGGTACCATAAAATATTTAGGTTAAGTCCCTGCTCCCGCCAAAGTTAATGGCAAAGAATCTCTGATCTCAAGGGAACAGGACTTCACCCTACAACATGCACCTAACTCCAAGGGCAGCTCTGGGAGTATCAGGGTCGCTTAAAAGGGTGCACAGGGGAATTATTTAAGCTCGAGTCCTGGAAGTGGTTTTGGTATGGTAGTACTGAGTTTTCATTCATGCAGCTATGTAAAGATAGTGCATTGTCCGCACTTTCACTGCTCTTTCCCAGCTTTTGACTGCTTTTCAATGCAAGCATTTTATTCCTTTTACTATACATAAGATTGGCTCCCCCCCAACCCACACCCCTCACCATAAAGTAATGGGCATCCATCAGTATAGTGAAAACTAGGAAAGCTGAGTAGCTTATGACAGACATGGGATCAGGCAAGACTCCATCCCACCCCCATTCTGAAAATCATTTAGAGCTTTCAGCAAAATTTCTCAAGAAAGGGGCTGAGCACTCCTTTTATTTTCTGTTTTCCATGATTGTATTCAGGATTTCGTTGTTAAAGCCCCCTTTCCAATCTTTCTGTTGCATTCACCTCCCCAGTCAACTCAAGCAGCTCTCTTAAGGCTAGGTTCTCCTTAAGAATCAGCGTCTCCTGGCTCCCTGACCAAGCCTTGTATACCCAAACCTTTGAGCTTATTTTCCAGGCAAATCTTCAGGAGGGGCATACTGCAAAGTCAGTGAGGCTGATTCAGATATCACCCTGTAACCCTGAGCTTTGCATGCGTGCGCATGGAGCTCGGGAGCACGACCACTGCTCGTTGGGCTACAGAGATGGGGAATTGCCTTAGGAAGCACCCTGGACAAACTACAGAAAGCAGAGCAGTGGGTCCCTCCTAGCTGCATAGACTACTTTCGCAGAAATGGTATGGGGAAGATGCAAAATATTCTGTGGTAGTACATAACCACATAGAAGTCTGGCACGAATAAAAGAAATTTCTGTTTAAAGACTTCAGAAAATTCAGTAAGAGGACAGTTTTTCAACAACCTTGGGTTTCTCTTAACGTGCCTTTTGAAGTCTATACGAAGAATAAATGCTTGAAATGTGTAACCAATCCGAAATCACAGTGGCTGCCAGTGAAGAAGTCCTTTCCAGGCTTTTGCATGTAACTTCCAGTGCTTAGGCCAAGCTAGTTTATATAATGGAGCCTGTTACAAGTTAACATGATGAAGTAGTGTATAAAAGAACTAAAAAGGGCAGAGCTAATCCTGAGGGTAGCTGCAGGCAGCTAATAGCATAAAAGGAGTTTAGTCAGAATAATGATTGCAGCATAGCCAAAAAAAAAAAAAAAGTGTAATACGTTGTCATTCCAGTGTCACTTCCACACCAAAAAAAATTAATCAGAGGAGTAACTTTCATGATGTGATGCTAAATCTAATAGGGAAACCGGACCACTACTTACACGTTAAGGTATCTTTCAAGTCACTTCTTCTTATAACCATTATTCAGATGTTACCTGCCTCCTAAAGACTGTAAAAATTGTAACAACTTCTTTTTCTATTAAGAGGTTAATACAGCTTTTTAACAATACAGCAGTCAAAGCAGCAAAATTATGGCGCTTTTTTTTTTTTTTCCTACTTATTGTTCAAGATCTGCTCACTAGCAGTGAGTAGCTCTCTGCACACAGAAACTTGGCTTTTTTGGAGTTTATATGGTGTCAGTCTTACCTCCAATGTTTCATTTGGCATGTAGTGCTTGACAGCACTAGCACTGGACTGTGAAGTAGACAAATAAAGTTTTGTGGGGAGAAAATGTTCACTCAGAGATTCCGCTGCTGAATAGTGTAAAAACCTAGGAAAGGAATATTTAAGACAAGCCACTCGGCAATTTTCATTCCTTTCTACTTCCGGTATCCTTTCCAACTTCTTTCTTTCCTCAGCCACTTTAACTCCCAATAAAAAATAAATCAATACATTAACTTAAAAAAAAAAAAAATCTTCAGTCCCTAACGTACTTTATCCAAAAATGTCACCAGGGTCTCTTTCAGCACAGTTGGCTAAAGCTTCGAGGCTAATGTTCATGTCCATTAGTGAACATTAGAGTTGGTCTGATCTCTAATTTTACAGTCATCTTGCCTTCAATAGCCTGTAGGTTTTCTTTGGCAGGCTGCTTGTAATGATAATGAATTGATCACTGCTGGATTGCTTGAAAGCTACACGAGCTTTATAGACAGTGGGCTTAATCCTGCTCAGAGTTACAATCACTTGTCTGCTCCAATTACCTCTGTTGCGGCTGTGCTGGAAGTGCCTGTCATAAAGAAAGGAAAGCATCTAAACTAATCAATGTGCTGGCTGTTGTTTGGTTGCTTGTTTATTTGTTTTTTAACAACCAAAGGTTTTAGTATCTCTGTGTGTATGTATGTGTCTAGGATTCAAGGTCTATCCAGGTTTCAAGCAGTCTGAGGTTTTTTGAGTCTGTAATTCAGTGTTTGAAGGCACAGACTGATCTGAGGATGTGCCAAATAGAGGAGAAAGAATCCCTGCCCCACCAATTCTGCAGTTCTGTAGTCCCAGGCATCAGGCCGCTAAAATAAATGGAGACAGGAAAACAGGAGGGGATGAAACAGTAAGACACGGGGCACTGCAGTAAGTGACACAGCAGGATACAACTGTGGTATTATTGTAGGCATCATAAGAGACAAGTCATTTAAGGAGATTATCCTAATTATGCAAGGTGGCTTTGAATACACTAGTGATTCAAATTCAGGACAAATGAGGAGAGCATTATATTAGAGATGGATATGACCCATATTTTCTTAAACCAGCTTATAGTTTTAAGACTATTATAACGTACCAGGGCATAGACTCACTGTTTCACAGAGTTAGGTGACTGATTTTTTAGCAATTTAGGTCAGTCTCATAAATATGAATTACAATGAAAACTTGTCTGATATCAAAATCTATTCTACTTTAAAAGTGCAGCTGTCATTCAAAGTGTGTTCAGAAGTGAACGACAAAGAAACTGCTGTATCACACTGGAATAATTTGCGCTTAAATCATAGGACCAGTGTCACTTTTGTTAAAACCAAATTTTGTGTTTCATTCTGCTTTCACGCTCTTTGGCTAACCTTTTTCATGACAGGCAATTTTTTACATCGAGATAAATCTGTAAGATAAAGATCAAAATCCTGTAGGATCTTCTAATACTACAGAAGCTTTGGAGTGTTTATTTTATTTCACATAATAGGGTCTAGATATTGGAACATCTGGGCCATAGCGTAACACTAATATACAGACAACAGCTCAGGAGACAGGTAGCTGAGTCTGCTGTTATTCAGCTCTAAAAGTACGGATTTAAATTTACCCAGTATCAGTATTTAACTTAATGTCACATGTATTAGTGGCTTACATGAAATGAGTTAATGATTTCTGCTGGTTCCTGGGAAAAATTGCCAACACTAGATTTATTATCACTGTAGTCATGACTTCTCCTCTTAGACACATCTGCTGCAATGGTCTCAAGGACTGTGACTGATTCTGCTAAACAGTACGTGCATACCGACATTGATGTTGACAGTCCTGCTGAAGTTTTACTCACGTGTAAATATTAGGATCTGGCTTTACATTCCCACAGCATCTCTGGTTATTTCAGCATTCAAATGCTTGCTATGGCAACACCCATCAAGACACTGCAGTGCTTTTAGGGTTGCCTGCTCCCCAGTGAGAGGACAGTCCTTCAGAGCTTTCATTCCTCCACCTCTCAAAGCACTACATCTCCACCGAAAAAAGATAGAGGGGGAAAACAAAGCATAAACATTTATTAGAACTTCACATCTTGTGATTTCTGCAAGACATGGAAGAAGCAGCCATCACCTGTTATTTTGAGATTCAAATTAAGATTTCAAATTACAGTTCTTTGATGTTCTTTAGGTGGACAGCCTTAACTTTTATTCATATTCCTGACTAGCCTTTAGAAGCACTTTAGCTTTTAGGATGAGCTAAGCCAAGCAGAATTTGTTTTGTTGTTGTTATTAATATTGTTGATTGTCATCTGAAGGACGATTTTCCTCTGGGAACAACCTGAAATGTTTTGTAGCAGGAGCATATGTTCGGAGTGGCAGGGGGAAGGCATTTGCTTTCTGCTATGTGATGGGAGGATGCTAGACAATAAAACAAATTATAAAGATTTATGACAGAAGGAGCAAAAACTTTCAATGATGGAAATAAACAATGTTTAGTGATCATTTGGGTGAATTCTGAGAAGATACAAAATGATATTGGGAAACTGGATATTGGGAGTATTTGATATGTGATACTTGGGATATTTTATATTGGGAGCCTCTCATATGTTTAGTATGAAATATTGATTTTCTTGGGAGGTATTTTGGGGTGACAGAAGAACTGTTACAATAATTCACTCTCCAACTGCAACAGGAAAGACACAAATGTCAAGTTAAAAAAAAGATGAAGCACAAAAAAATGGTCTTCTCAGTCTTCCTTATTCTCTATTATCTTCTATTATTGTGACTAAAATGACATTTAACTTATATAGAATGTTATGGGGATTTTTTTTTAACTTATAAGGAAATAGGTATTATTATTATTATTATTATTATTATTATTACCACCAAAACAAAGCAAAACCTCTCCCTCAGGAAGCCAAGGCTGTTCTCTGGTGCCATAGCTCATCTGGACAGTTTTCTGTGCCTGCTCTGCTGATGGAGGCTCCTTGAAAGCCATGAGGATGTAGAAATGCCTACTCTGCACCAACCTAAGGTCCGTTTTGCCCAACATCCAGTCTCCAACTGTCTGGGGGGCATACAACAAGAACAAATATCAGACCATGTGGGAAGTGACATTTCCCCAGAATATTTTTCCTGTTTCAAGTGTAGAAATCACTGGGATTTCCTGAGTGAGAGATGATGTATTTTATTTCTAATAAGTATTAGTGGATTTTTTTTTATGTGGCAGTCAGTTTCCCATTGAAAGCAAAATCAGTGAGGCAAAGTCTGAGTATTTGCCTATGCATTGGCTACACCCCAGAGTTGTCCCAATTTACATAAACACACCCTAACCAGTGAGGGCAGACAAATTCTGCCAACATAAAGGTGGATGCATTTCTAATTCATGAGAAAGGTAGCATACTGTATCATTATAAAAAACCCCTAATCCATCTGGAATTCACTATGCCAGGCATTACAAAACTATCTATAAAAATTTACAGCTATAAATACAATAAATATACAAATTGAAAGCTGAATTAAATCAGAATCTTAATTAATTGAAACTTCATTGAACCGAGTATGTGAACCATTTCCGTAAGCTTTAGCTTAAACCCAATGCTAGTCTACCAGAGAATAACAACATAAAGAGTTAACTGCTATAAGAAGTTAATATGGAAAAAGATAACTCCAGATTCTTGTGTGGCACTTAGCCTGCATCACTTTTTCTGTATGTGGAAAAATATATGTAAGTTTTAAGACCCATTTATACTTTGGCCATTTTATTTTTCAGTTTATTGAGGAAAAGATTATTCCAAACAGAAATGTTTGATAACTAACACTGTCCCTTTCATAGTATATGTCAGCTTTTGTTACCTGTCATCAAAATAAGCCATTCTTACTAAACAAAAACAGAGCCATCTTAAATGAGTACCTACTGAAGGTGATTTTGGTTTATCAGATACCAAATAGCTGTGTGGTTATGAACTTACAGATACTCAACATCTGGGGAAATATTTATCTTGTTAAATAAAACATGTACCTGGCCCCTTAATTGTCAGCTATAATTGACAACAACAACACTTCACAGCGCACTTTTCTACCTATGCCACCTTGCTGTAATTAACTAGACAATAATTAATGATGCCTTGAATACATGACAACTTCAGAAAAACTCCAAGCATAAGTAAGACCAATGGGTCCCTTGGTCACCTTTAAAATGGTCAGCAGTAGTTGGCAGCCCTTTGATGAAAATACTAACTTGTTGAAATCAAAATGCTTTGTGCTTTTATCTATACCTATATCTATACACACACCGGTTTCAATTAACTTCTGCCAAAATACAGCCAAAGCCTCATATGAAGAACCTCCCCAGTTCCTCTCCAGTTTACCTAGCAGGAAGCATTATGCTACAAGGAACTGCAGTTCCAGGTGCAGCCATGGAATGGATCACTTCTTTTGATAACAACCTTCTCCACAGGGCACATATGATGCTTAGGTTCCAGACTCTTCAGACCTGTAGATGAAAAACCCTTGAGAAAGGTCTCTTGTGTTTGATTTTTCGGTGTCTCTCATTGCTCAAGACATCTCCGAGAGAGCTGGCAACTCCCAAGCCAGGCTTATGTACCTGTGATGTACAAAACAATGGACAAGGCATTCAATACTCATGTAGAAAACAGTGTCTTCTTATGGCCACCCATATTCAAAAAAGATCAACTCAGAACAGGAAGGAAGGAAGGGAAATATTTAAGTTAAAAAGACTCTGTTGGCATGAGAACAAATAGGGATGAAAATTACCATTAACAGCAGCATCAAAATGAGGTGCTAGAATAGTCTTTTAGCAAGAAAAATAAGGAAAAGAAATTTAAGTGGTTTGACTAGATCTTGTTCAGTTAGTTCAAGAAAGGAAATATATGGAGTAGACGCCAAAGAAAATAGGAGACTGGACTTGAGGACCTTCCAATCCCATGCTCCTAAATTGCATTTCAGAATTTCCAAACAAAATGTTTACATTAATCTGAAGGGCTGAGGCTTTGGCAGGCTTGGCCTTTTTGTATGATTTGTCTGCTTTCAAAAAAAGGCTTCAGTCGCATGCGCATGTCTCTATGTATCTATTTCAGATTTCACGTTCGTTGGGGATTTGATAGTGTACATTTCAACTTAGATGAAAAGCAAGCCAAGGAAAGGACCACAGTACCCAAGAGAACTTCCTGCAGTTCTTAAAACTATGGATGTAGTTGGGAAAACTGCCAAGTTTTCAGAAGGACAAACCTTTCTTCAGACCTGAAACAAAAATAGCACATTTCAAACTAAGTACAAGTTAGAGAAAAAAAAAAAATCACTTAAATTTAAGGAAGCTCTCCTATTTAGACAAAATGAGAGAAAAGGTTAATCAACACTTATGAAGCAGAGGAAGAAATTAAGAAGAGATCACGTGAAAAAGTCGGTAGTTTCTGTAAGATGACTAATGAGTGTGGGACAAGCACAGCTGAGCAGGCAGCGGAGTGTGAGACAAGGTTATTGTACAGGGACGCATGCCACCTGGCCAGGGTAAAACATGGGCCTCTCCGTTGATGAAGTCACATCATGGACACAGTCTTGAGCTAAGAAACAGGGTACCAACACCCTATCTTTATGTTGGCATTTGGCAATCTTACAAACAACTTGTATTTTCTTATGCTGTTGGATGCAATCTCTCATCCTCCACTCAGAAAACAAAACAGGAAAAGTATTTTACCCCTATTTCTGTCACCTTCCATCAAAGACTATATGTAAGCATCATGAATTTAACATTGAACAGGTATTCTGATCTCTTACTGGGTAAACATTTTATTGCCAGCTTCCTATTCTGTGCCATTCTCTTAAAATCAACAGAGCAAAATCTGTCTAAATAAATAGTAGGAATTTTAGCCACCAGCCTGAGTTCTGAAGTTCAATAAAGGTAAGGGGGCAGATTGTATCCACTTCTCAACGGCCCCATTTCCATTGAGAATCTGGTGTAGGACAGATTATATCCTATCTGTGAAGTGCTCTCTCTGCTGGATGAAGTGATCACTTTCTTTACTGTTCCTTTTCTCTTTCTGAATATAGCATGGAGCAGCATCATTAGGATTGAATTACACAGCTCTCAGATAGCAAACCCAGAGGAATACTATTTAAATGACAGAAATTACTGTACATTACCACTTATGCAGATTAGTGCAAAGCTTGTCTCATGATGTGTGTCCTTCAGCTTCAAGGGAGTCTGTCTAAGTCCCTCTTCACTTGTGTTAGTATAAACCTAGAAAAATTTCATGAAAGTCAATACATCATATCTCAAAACATGTCTGCAATGGGGAACTTTCTGCTCATGGTTACTACTTCATTAATTTCTGATTCTTTACAGGTGTTGAACTGCTGGTTAACTTACCAAAACATTGCACATCTAGAAGCTGAGGCATTAAAATGACACTAACTACATCAAAAGCAAAGAAGAAATGTACTGGAAATTCAGAATTGATCTTTCTAAACAGTCACAGGAAATTATAACGTGGCTAAGACACGAAAAACTAATTTCCATTGCCCCTTTGTTAAGATGACTCATTTCCCCACTATTCCACTTTACCTCTGTCAAAAATGCTTTTAAATAAAAATCTCCATTTGCAGCCATTTACACAGAACCTTAGATGTGGTTTCTCTGGTCTCTCTTCAGATTGTATTGTGCATCTTAATCTTTAAAAAAAAATAATAAAAAAAAATATTTAAAAAGTTCTTTTGTCATATCTTAATTCTGCTGGCAAACCAACCAACGCCAGAGGACCATAAGATCTTTGCACCTGTCATGACTCCCACAACACTTTCCTTAACCATTCTGGCAGTCAAAATTTTAATCAAAACCAAAACACATTACCTAGGACTACTCGATCTGCAAATAAATCTGCAAAAGGCTTCAGGCTTGAGACATCTCAGTTTTCTAAAGCAAAGCTGCTTTGTCATAAGGCTCCTAAGAGGTTCTTAAAAACCACTTATGTCGAAGGGAGCACACAAAATCATGCAATATACAGACTGCTGTTCTCTGCTCATTAAAAAGAAAAAAGGCAAGCAAGCCCCACAGGGGGCAGTATTAGCTCATCAATCCTCCTTCCCCAGGAGGGGAAAGGCACCGCCTGCTTCCACAAACATACATGCTCGCACCGTAACAACGTATTAGTACCTCTCAAATCTTCTGTTTATTATTTTAGCTGCTGCTGCACTGAAGCTTCCACTAATCTTCAAAAGCAAACCGTGCCTTGCATTCCTTTCTGCAGCAGCATCCTCCTACTCCATTTACCCAGCGATGCTTGCTTTGTCCGGAAGAAAGCTTTCCAGACTGAGAATATTTGTTTTACTTTGAAGGCTGCTACCTGCATGCCAGGACCCACATCTACTTGGAGCACTCCTAATGCCATTGTGGTACATGAAGCCATGGTCTTCCACCAGTAGAAACATGCTCTGAGTCACAGGGTAGGTCCTAACCCTGCCCAGTCTGTTCTTAGATATTTAGCTGACCACATGAAGCAGAGGAAACAGAAGGTTTCTGTATGTCTGGAGAACATGTAGGCACTTACACAGAGGATCTCCAAAAAAAGCAGAGAATGGACTAGAAAAGAAGGAAAGGGATAGCCTGAAATTTCACATTCAGTTTTTCCATTTTATTTTCAAATGAAGGTTCAGGTCAGTTTATGTTTTACCACTAAAGTCCCATCCATCCTCAAAACGAGGACACAACGCTGATGGAACCTCTTAATAGGTATTAGAAATACAAAAAGAGACATTATAGCTGTAGAAATAAATCAGCTTTTTTTTTTTTATGGCTTCTCATCATCTTCTTACCCTTGATAGAGTAAGCATGGGGATGGATGGAGTTGAAGAAAATATATGAAATATATTATTTAGCTACTTATGAAATCAAATCCTTGCAGAAAAAAATTATGTGAAAATGAGTAACTTCACTTTCATCTTAATTCATACAGATTTAAACAGAACTCAAAGTTGCACAGGTTAACACTCTTAACATAGGGCAATGTCACCACCACGGGTTTTATTTCATGTTGAAGGAGGAATACTGTTGGAATATAAACGATTCTTACTGCTGTTATTTTATTTCCATGGGCTAACAATATTGTCGTCAAGCTAGTTATATTCTTAGTCCCCAAACACCTAGGTTTTATACAAGTTTTTGAATGACAGTAAAAGGTATCTATTATCCACAAGCAGATAAACACATGCACATACCATTTAATTCAAACATACATGTGAAAATGTCTCATCTAATTAATAGAAAAATACTTGAGCTGGACAAGGACAAGAAGTGACAAAATGATATTATTAGCATAATTTTGCAGCCACTTTTTATTCAAAAAAAAAGTTGTATTTTTGTAAACCTGACATTTCCAAAACAGTGCAAGTGAATTAGAATACAGGTGAACATGAGCTTCTAAATACAGGTGACATCAATAAGAGTGAACACATTCTTCCAACCACAAGCTCACAAAAAGACATACAATTTTACAATACATAAGGAGTGACATTCTAAGAAAAAGGTGATGATGCGGGTACCCTACTGCATATGCAAACCATGCTCCAAAAGCCATTATAGTCTTCATGCCAGTTTAATGAATGTACAGTAAAGGAACCAAATCCTACTTTCATTTTTATCTAAGAACCCTTAGCATCTGTTTGGACTTGGAAAAACATAGAAATTAGTTCTATGACTTCCTTAATCCTTAAAGCAATATTATATATTCCCACATCACATGGATACTATGCTTGAAACTTGTGCAAGACTCCAAAATGTGCCCATAAACAGAAGACATTCAAGAAAGTCAATACTAAATATTGCCAAACACAATCTTTGTGCAACTGTTGCTTTCAGCAAGCCAAATTACTCGCATATGACTGACTTGTAGATAGGGCCCTTCCTTCTCATGTATCAAGGTAGAGAGGGCTGTCCTCACTTGGTACGCTAGGCATTGAGAAAAACCTTTCCCACTTTGAGATGAAAGGATTGTTCAAGTGGTTCAAGGGCTTGAGGTTCACATCAAGCACAGTTTCTCTCTCAGATAACCCAAGTGATTTCCTCATTGTAGGTTTATTCAGTAAAACATACCTAGTATTTTTATTAACAATAATGGCCAAATACCAGGGCACCCCCAAAACAGTCTCAGAACACAGTAGCCCTGCTGCTGCTTGCGGTGAACTGACAGAAATTCACTACCAAGAGCAGAATTTTGGTTTGCAAATGAAATGCACGCAAAGCATGCTGTGAAAAGTGGCAAACACTCTCAGCTCTTGGGAAGTAAAATTCGCCCTTGTGCTAAACTTGGAAAGAACTGTGATCCCCTTCTTGAATTCCATCTTGAAGATAGAAAGTAAATGGGGTTGCAACAGTATGGGTTCTGCATTAAGTGAATTCTCCCTTAACATATTTTTCCCTTTCATATTTTCTGAGATTGTTTTCTTCCTGCCCTAAAAGCAACTATAAGGGTACTATTGGAAAGAAGACATCTACACATTACAGAAATAACTTAAGGGTTAAAATAAAAGATCTCTCAGGTGCTAGATGACACATTTGAAAATGTTAATGCCCCACTTCTAAGCTTCCACCTGCATAGCTTACAGCCAGTGCAAAGTGAGCCTTTTACAGGGGAAAGAAAAAATAATAAAGCAATGCCAATTCAACAAACCTTTCGATGAAGTTGTCCAAGACAAACAATGACTTAGTCCTGAAATAGATTAACTGGGAGAACCCATACAATGACTTCCACCAGCCCTACTGCGTGAGCGGTACAGCACAAAGGAACTAACAAGCAGCTGACAGATGGTAACTTCCAGAACCCTAGAAGCAATTTCCAGAGTAACCATGCCTCTGCATTTTGATACAATTACATTTATTATATTTTTTTAATTAAAATAAAAAACAGCTGAACTGTAGCACAGTGATTTGCTATACATTCTTGAAGTACACTACATTTTCATAAGATTTCTGAAACTGATTGCAGACAATTGATATTAGTGAGTACTTTGGCTCCCCTTTCTTTTCTTTCCTTTTTTTTTTTTTTTCCTCTGCTTCTATAAAGAGTGGAAAGATGCAACTATAGGATTTTAATATTAAGTATTGGCACATTTCATTGTCAAATCTGACTCTCATAACTGGAACTAAGCAAGAGCAACACTGTAATTTGAAAAAAAAAAGACAAGTATACATAGAAAAACAAAAGCATGTGTGACAATGGAACTACTTAGTACATAACAGTGATGATACTAAGAATTTATGGATTATTTTCACTAATCTATCCAGTGCCTTGATTTTCTTTAAGTGAGGACTTGTGCAGGATGAATAATAGATATTTCACCTTTTTTAACTCTCTTCTTCAAACACTTTTAAAAGATGTTTCAAAGAAAGATCTATTCTTGATTCTTAAAATATTGAAATGAAATATTTTTGGCATTTCTGAAAGTCATTTTGTGTTTAAAAAGTGGAAATGCCATGGAGGCATTTCAATTTTTCCAAGGAAATTTCTTTTTTTTTTGATGGAAACTTTTCAAAATCAGTTTAAATTCACAACTTGTTTCTCTTGTCCCCTGAATTATTTTTTTCAGGGAATTCATTTTTAAATCATCTTTTTTTTTTTTTTTTTTAAACTCAGTTTTAAAGAAGTCAGATATTGAAAAATATTACAGCTAAATAAATGGACACATTACTTGCTTTTCAGAATATATTTAAAGCAATTTCATACTCAATTCATACTTATGAATCAATTTCATGTCTAACTTTTATCTGACATTCTTAGGTATTTTACAACAACAGAAAAAATAGATACATGAGGTTTAAATACTCCTAGCAGAAAAAAACTAAGTGATGTCAGAAGAATCATACTGTGAAAAATTCTATAGTCTCTAATATAATAGTGCAGTCAAAGGCTATGAGCCTTCTGGTTTTGCACTCTGATGCAAAATGTGCAGTCCAATACATGTGGTTATAGCAGGATTTGTTCTCAGCAGTTTTTTTTTCAGATTCTAGCTTAAATGATCATTTACTATACCAGATCTGTCAAATCAACAATAATTTATTTTAAGAAAGATAATCAAATAGACTAATAGCTTTTTTTTTTTTTCGTCATACAAATTGATATTCTTCATTCAATTAAGAACCATCTTCTGCCTAATGGGTGCAGATAGTTAAGTTAATAACTATTGATCAATACTGTAGTAATAGGAGGCAATTAATGCCAGTGTGTGTGGGGGGGAGGGGGGGGGGGAACAAACAGGAAGCAGGTTATTTTTTTTTTTAAAGCCATAAATGAATTTGCAAGGAAGAGCAAGAATTAGGCATGTTTTCAGACAGATTTCTTGCATGTGCCCTATATTCAGGTTTCCAAACGTCCAGCAGTTCTTTTACTTTACCCTTATGTGAGGAAACATCTCCTGCCACCATTCATTCCCGTTAATCCTTCATCTTCTATTGTAGAACTTGATCTTTCTTTCCCTTAGATGAATTTTATACTAACACAATTACTCCTTATTTACACAAGGTGCAAAGTACAAATAGAATCTAAAACCAAGCTTTCACAGAATTCCACTGTTTCTAGTCAAAAATCCAAGAGCTTTTTGAAGACATATGGCAAAAAAGTGTCTTTCAAGTAAAAAAAAAAAAAAAAAAAGGTTTTCTAAGGAGTTACCAATGAACAAAGTGGCAATCTGAGATTCAATAACATCTACACCTTGCCTAACTTCCTTCTTAACGTTTGATGAATGGATGACATTCTGTACTAGGAACACCCACATAGGGAATCTCAAGATCCAAAGAACATTTCAATGCTTGCATCTACTTATCTCTCCTAAAATTATCATATAAACAAACTCATGACTGGTGTATAAAACTCACAAGGCAGGTATAATAGTCATAGCTTGCATTAATTCATCACTTGCTTTCTTGCTTTGACAGCAACAGGTCACAATCATTGACAGTAGCTTAAAAAAAATCCTTCTTAACATTAATAAGGGTCCATCTTTTTTTTTCTTTTTTTTCCTTTTTTTTAATTCCAAGGACTTTATCAATGCCACAGTACTTGGCCCAATTACATCCTTTTGGTATCTCAACTGTCCAGTCCTAGACCACAATACTAGAGACTGCAAGAGAAAACTTCCAAAAGGAAAACATTATTTTATGCTTTCTTTAGTGATACAAGGTGAGCTACAAGTCTTAGTACATGTCACCAAGGAAACATTTTCATCCTCTCCCATTTAGGTCAGTGAAGCATAGACTCAAATACAGAACACCGTATATGTATAACGCTTCAGGTTGTTTAGTTTATAAATCAAACACCTAATTCAACTCAAAACAGAGACAGAGAAAAGACTTTGGCTTATTGCCATTAAATGGTCTATATACAATATTACCAAGCCTTGTGAATTAAGCATATGACATTTCCAGCTACTTTCATCTGAAAATCTTTCTTGTCTCTTGCATTGAAGTTTAAAAGTACAATAGGATTTATATATACATATATGTATTTCCAAGGATTTAGCCAGATATCAGTGCTTGAGTGAACTATATAGCTATTCAATAGAAACTATAAAACATTGATACAAATATAAAGACATAATCAATATAAAAAGCTTATATTTATAAAAAATATTTTTAGGTAACAGTCTTCCCCTGAGGGTATACCACAGAGTTGGATTCATAAATATTGCTCTGCACTGCAGCTTGGTTACCAAAGTTCAAAGTTCAGCTCTTATATGAAGTGTAAATTGCTCCAGTCACCCGACATTGCCGCAGTGGTTGCCTCAGGATATGTTCCCTAGCTTGTTAGAGTGATAAGGACACAGCATCAATGGGGCCTCCGAAAAATCTGGAGAAGATTCCTTCTTCCACATATGGAAGATACGAGAGCAGGACCTATAGGCTAGCAAGGGCATGTCACATGACCGGGCTTTTCATTTTTGTGGGCAGTTCACTGATTTTTCTGGACCCAGTCCCAACTATCTTCATTTTCCTTTCTGTTCTTTTCGGCCTCAATAATTTCTTTGTACCTCCGGCGGAAGAAGCCCATCTGTAAATCAAAACGAGATTACAGTGGTAAGTAACAGTATCATTAAATTGGAACTTACACTGTCAGAAAATGTCAAAAAAAAAAAAAAAAAGAAAATAGCACAGGTATCAATATATAATTTTTAAGCATAGAATCATAGCTCCTTCTTTACATCAGTATGAGAGCAGACTGAGTCCCAAATCTTCACAAGTACTCTGCTCCCTATAGCTGAACTACTCTGACTCCTCTTATATAAAGTGAAATTAAAACAAAAAAGAAAAAAAAAGCACATAACATATCTCTAACAAGCACAGACCAGACAAAGCAGATACAGGTTTATTGGTTTCAAATGAAGACTAATGCAAATTTTGGATATGAACCTAAAAACCAGGCTAGCCCTTGGGTTCCACGTAAAGGCTGCCAGAGTTTTATGAACTGTGTCCACAAATGCATGAAACAAAAGAGATCAGAAAAATTCAATATGGCCATCTCCCAAACTCCAACTATCTGCTTTTTTCATAAACTCCTCTTCAAGAAAAGCCAGTATGGTCTATTGCTGGTGCTCCAACACAGCTCTGAAGAGGTCCACTGCCATTTTGGCTCCCCTGTTTCTAGAAGTAAAAGCCCATTTCTGTGTAACTACAGGCATTCTCCTCTTCCTGGCAGCAATGTCAACTCAGATCTCAAATTTTCTATTTAATAATCATTTACGTTAGGATCCTTTGGTGGAAACAGCTTCAGATTCTTCTTTTTGCTAAATGCAATCCTTGTGCCATTGCTACCAGTTGTGTAAGGTCAGAAGGCAAAATACAAGCCTGATCCTACAAAATGCAGGGCATCAACAATAGCTCCTCCCCAAGCTTTCAAGCTGATAATCACTTCTGCATATCTTCTTGTTTCCTAAACCCCTGTACTGAGTTTAAAAAAAAAAAAAAAAAAAGCAAGCAGTTTTCATTTCAGTTTGGATAAAGACCTCTCGTATCTCTGTGGTCATGGATTTTTTGTTTGCCTTTTTTTTTAATAAGTCTTTCAAATAAACAAAAGTTGTTTTAATAATAGACTTTGGTAGGCATTCAAAAACAACTCCTCTAGTTTAGTAGTGCACCATCAAGACCACTGAATCAATATTTTGTTCATCTTAATTAAACATTTATGTAACTCCTACCACTCCAAACCTGTTTTCTTACTCCTGCTGGGTAAAACACGATGCTTTAGTCTTCCTCTATCATCTAGTTATTGCCATCCTTTATTCCCAAATTGGCTGTAGGTAGGAATATTTTGTGCTGTTTTGTCACTACTAAGTTTCTGTTAATTTGGACTTTTTAGTTTCAGTTCTTTAGCAATTTTAATTTTCTTCAAGTATATTTTAACTTGCAGGGGTTTGGAAGACAGCTTGTTCAAGCTGATGAAAGCACTTTTCCAGCAGAGCTTCCTATAAAGCCCAGGTCCTTGCAAGTGAGCCCCAACTACATCCTGGATTCATGGCAACTTGAGACCAGACACACACCACCTTTTCAACACCTGTTACCTCCACCACTTAGCTTCTGTGCAAAGGACACAGAAGATGCAGCACAGTTTAACGAGTTCCTTTTTTTGTGTAATCATGGACCACAGCCCTGATGCACACTACTAATCCAGAGATAGGTGTACCCTCCTGAGTGCATGGATGTGCGTTACACACACAGCTACAATCACTTTATAAATACACAAGAGACAGACACATATATAAATGCCTAAAATCTTGATTTTACAGAGTTTGATTAAGTGACCTTCCAGAGGCTACCAGGGATAACTGAAATCAGACCTGAAATGTGATTTGTTCATAGTCTTGTACACAGACTATGAACACAGTCTGCTCCCCAACCACCACAAGCAGAGCTTTATCAGCTGCTCAGTACATATAAACACGCTGATAATGGTCTTTCTGTTTCAAAAAATGTCCACACAAAAGGGATATTGTTGAATTTTGAAGGCGCCTGTCTCCCTCACTTCCCATTCAGAACAGTGGACTCAGGAATACAGAAAAAAAAAATAATAAAGAGAAGTCTCTAGTTCTCTGTTCTTCAATCTTGCTTCAAAAAAGCCAGATCAAGTTCCTTCTTCTGTAGAAGGAAAATATCATTGCTAGTAATTTTTTGATTTGTACATACAGCTATATCAGTGCAAAGGATGTATTTAGGGAATAAATCCTCAAGATAAGAATGTCATAAAATCCCAGTAAAATCTCACTGTTGATGCCAGTGTAATTCATATCAACAAAGACTTAAAGCCAAGAACAAAAGTTTCCTTAGATTTTCATGCTCCAACATGGAGACTCCAGTGAATAGTTTTATTGGCAATGAACAAAAAAACAAGTTACAACTTACTCCACCTCTGCTGTCCCAATATTTGTCCCAGTAGGATTAATCATAAGTACTTATTTTAGTCATAGGAACCTGCAGATACACCTTACATATGCTCAGGTAGCAGATGTGTTGAAGAAGTGTGTGACGTTTTTGTATTATCAGTTTTTTATAGCAGACCTACAAGTTCTGCACATAGACAAGAAAATTGCCAGGGGACTTGAATTCCTAAGATTAACAAGAGAAGTTCAATTTGTAGCTTTTAAAAACAGGTTTTAAACCCTTAAGGTTTCTATCCTTCACGCAACCACATCCTTGGTACAATAAAATCCTCACTTGAAGTTATAATCAAAATTATAGAAAGGCTTTTTAATTTCCTCGAGGGCCAAACAAACAAAAGCAAACTCTATCCCACTGTTATTTTAATAAAAATGGTCTGTTTGTGAACATCTGCTTCAGGAATTATCTTTAAAAGTTGGTTATGATAGTTCTGGTATTCTACTATTTTGTTACTGGATACAGAATGTTTTTGTATAGCTATCCAGCAGTGCAAAAAAGTGAGCTGAAGACCTTAATAAATATTAATGAAGTATGAAATCCTGCACCTACAAGTGCCACTGTGAAGCTATGTATGTTCACTTGCTGTAAGTGCTGCAGGTAATCCAAAATTTTGTAGAGGGCTTCATTTAAGCATACTAGAAATGAGAAACCAGTCCTTAAGGATTTTTTTATTGGACACTTCGTAAAATAATGGTCAGGGATCTGATATATTTGCCATACCCAGAAGGCAAGGGCATGCTTTGTTATGGGATACTATTCCTTAGCGTTAACACAGCATATTTCCGCTTTATGAGATAAAGGCCCTCTGATCACCAGAAAGATTTTTTGGGAATGGCTGTGAAGGAATCACAACATAATCATTGCCTCACGAGAGACCACACAGCCCACATATCTATCTCCTTACAATAAACTGATTTCATTAAAAATGACAGCAATATTAACCCATATGGTGATGGCGGAGAAGTGCCTGTGGCAAGGTGGAGAGAACAAGCTAGTTTAACATGCAGTGAGGAGACAAGGGGAAAAAAAGGAGGAGGACACATGGACCCAAGCAAGAGAAATGGTGCAACGGGATGATTATATACTGTCTCTTGTCACTGGGGCAGAAGCGACACCAGAGACCTATAGTCTCTGATATTTTTTGTGCTAATGCAAAGCCCTTAAGAGAACTTAGAAAACCCAGTGAAGACAGCTAGGACTCAGTGTTGGATGTCAAGCAGGGCAAAGGGGAGAAATTGTCAGCTATTGCTGTAATCTCATTTGTGGAAATGGAGTCATCAGTGGACCAATGGTCTCCAGCCTGTTTCATGGGCCATGATTCTCTAATATTGTTTCTTTTCCATAAATATGTGTGTATGTATATGGCAAAGGAACACCCAAGTCCAGATGCATGACCCCATCATCCAGTGTATGAGTGCACACCACCACAGCCAAGAAAAGGACTGATGATGAACCTGTGCCTGGGGAAGGTACTCATCAGAGGAAGAGCAATAGATCCTATTTATAGGAGGCAAGGAGACAGTACCATGGGAAGATAAAGGGTTATAATGGAAGAGGAAAGACCAGCCACCAAGGGTAACACAGGAAAGGAGAAAAGCAAACCCTAGCCAACACTTCAACGTTGGGTGAAAATGATTTGGGAAGGCTGAAGAGGCCCTTAGTTTTGGGCGTTTTGAGTCAGTGTGGATGAAAGAAAGGTCTCAGGAGGGGGGCACTACTCAGCCTGCACCATGCTTTACTCTTAAACCTGAAAGACCTCACCAGAGGGGAACTGCCAAGCCAGGGGCACCATGTCCCAGATCCTTTCCTCTGTGTGGAGATAAGAGAGGAGAAAGAGGGACATTTAAACCTTGGGAAACATAGGGACAAAATCCTGAGGTTACAGTGATACTCACAATGGATTCACACCCTACACCAGGAAAAGGAGTGAGACACTGAAATATTTGCAAACCCACAAACTGTCATGCTTCACATCTGCCATGATAAACTGCAAAGGGATGTCTCCTTGCTTTTAAACAAATTCACACAAATTAAGGCAGAACCAAGCAAAAAGGAAATAGCAAGTTGATTTACCAGAATAGGCAAACAATGACCAGTCCCTTCTGGAGGTGCTTCAAGTAAGGATTAGAGCTGCTGTAAGTAGGGGGGGGCTTAGATTTAAAACCTAAAACCATCCATAGATTTTTACACATATACTTTAATTTAGTTATTTCAGTACGTGCACCTTTTTCTAGCATAACCTTACTGCCATCTACAGTATATGCTGAGCAGAAAGCATGTTCCTGGCAAAACAGAACAACAAAGCAATACAAAATCTGTGTTACTTGTAGTCTGGGGAATTACACCTGATAGTGTGAAGTTATTTCTTGCCATACAACAGCACTGTCAAGTCATCTATTCAATCTCAAGTATTCAAAGTCTCTTTCACTAGCATACACAACTCCCTTCTGCTGCCATGTCAGGTTTAAATCCCCTAAAAATCACCGATAAGTCCCATCTACCAACACTCGCATGAAGATGCATTCTTCAAGCACTGACACAAACTGAAAACCCCAGTCAAACTCATTCCAAAGTGTTAACATCACAACAAATTATTGTCTTTTTTTCTGCTGCTGCTTTCATCATTCCCATCTGCATGTCCACAGGCTGGTCACTGAATTACTGGACTTTGTATTTTTCTAAATTCTGAAAGTATAAACACTTAGCTGACATTTCCTGCATTACTATCATGTGCCACTCTCTCTAGGGTGCCAACGATAAATACGTTTGAAGAATGAGGATATTACAAAATTTAATCCACAGTTGGAAAAAACCAAAGCTGATGAGAGTGCAAGTAATACCACTGGCTTTGTTATATTTACTGTTGGGTAAACGCCTAAAGCATTTTTATCATAGCCAGTGAGACTCATATTCTGCCAAATAAAAAGAGAAATATTTTGAAACGTGGATTGTAGAAGAATGGTTATCCTATATATTTCTTTAAAAAAGTACTTTTCCCATTAACGTCTTCCATTAAGAAACAAGAAAAAAAAAAAGATAGGAACAGCTACATACTGCTGTAAAATATCATTATGACTTGACTTACAGTAGTGTTTGCAGACTATAACTGAGCTAGGAATATAGGTTTGTGAACAATGTTCATACAGACTCCATTATTGTACAAGAGACTTCTGCCACTAATGTCAATCAGTGAGGTGCAATATTTCATTAAATTTCTACTGCATACTGATGTACTTAGCTGCACACAAAAAAAAAAGTATTGACTTTTATCAGTATGCCTCCGCTGACAAACGTCTTCTAATGGAGATTACTGACCACAGTGCAAACCAGCAAGTAAAGAGAGCAAACAAAGTGCTGACACGTGTAGCTAAGAAACAAAAATTTAAGAATCACCCCCATTGAACTAGGCTTTGACAAGGTACTTTGGGTTTGGTGCCTTAATCGCAAACCACCTTTTCTCTATTATACAGTTACTTCATCTACTATAAGAACTATCCAGACATACCTGCTTAAGAGCTACAGTCTGGATTTATATAAAATCATAAGGGTTGGAAAAGCCCTCCAAGACCATCTGGTCCAACCATAACCCTACTACCAATGTCACCCACTACACCATGTCCTTAAGCGCCACGTCCAACCTTTCCTTGAACACCCCCAGGGATGGTGACGCCACCACCTCCCTGGGCAACCCATTCCAATGTCTGACTGCTCTTTATGAGAAGAAATGTCTCCTCATTTCCAACCTGAACTTCCCCTGGCACAACTGAAGGCCATTCCCTCTTGTCCTATCGCTAGTTACCTGTGAGAAGAGGCTGACCCCCAGCTCCCCACATCTTCCTTTCAGGCAGTTGTAGAGAGCAATAAGATCTCCCCTGAGCCTCCTCTTCTCCAGACTGAAAAACCCCAGTTCTCTCAGCTGCTCCTCATAGGACTTGTGTTCCAGGCACTTCACCAGCTTCATGGCCTCCCTCTGGACATGCTCCAGAATCATGAGTTTTTACTAACCAATCTCTTTAACTTAGGCTGAGGTCCCTAGCCACTTACCTTGCAAACCTTCAGAAAGAATTAAACTAGCCTTTTATCACCTTTTTGGGGTGCATGCCTCATGAACTCTTCTCCCTTCTCTCAAATGATACCACAGTTAAAAAAGAGTATGCAGCTAATTACAGTTAAAGGGAGATCAGGAACCTCACCCCCCACCAAGATGTCACCAGCCGGCAGAGTGGTGATAACCTGAATCTCTGCAAAGCAGGCTGGTGCTGCTAGGACTGGAAGGGTAGAGCGTTTCCCTTTGCAGACATAGATCACTGCTTCCTAAGTGCATTTCATTTTATTGCTGCCAAGATGGTAGGAGGAAAAACGCTTTGCACTTGGGTTCGCGTGGCCCTGGATAATTCTGGCAGGCCGCCAGCTCCAAGAGGATGCACCACTTCCTTCCTCCCAATTAAAGCACCCCTGCCATAGTACAGAGGGGTCATGAACAGATATTGTGTATCAGCTTTTCCATAGAGGACTAGCGAACTGCCACTGCCTGGGCCCCCCTGTGAGGAAAAGGCATGTTTGGAAAGCAGCCATAGGCCTTGGCTGTAGTTAAAGGAGAAGCCGTGTATTTGGGAGGAAGGATGATATCGTGGTTAAGGTAAGCTCGTGAGGACTCCAGTGGTCTGGCTTTCATAGAATCATAGAATATCCCGAGTTGGAAGGGACCCGTAAGGATCATCAAGTCCAACTCCTGGCACTGCACAGGTCTGCCCAAAAGTTTAGACCATGTGACCAAGTGCACAGTCCAATCGCTTCTTGAATTCAGACAGGCTTGGTGCTGTGACTACTTCACTGGGGAGCCTCTTCCAGCGTGCGACCACCCTCTCGGTGAAGAACCTCTTCCTGATGTCCAGCCTAAACTTCCCCTGCCTCAGCTTCACACCGTTCCCATGGGTCCTGTCACTGGTGATAACAGAGAATAGGTCACCTGCCTCTCCACTCCCTCTCACGAGGAAGTTGTAGACTGCGATGAGGCTTTGATTATTCAGTCTCTCGTTGAGTTTTTGGGAGGCAAATCCCTTAGCTTTTCTGTAACGTAGATCATCATTTGCTCAATGAAACATGTGCAAGCAAATAAACACATATGCTTCAAACATCACTTTTCCCTAAGTGGCTGGTATGTGTGCGTATATATACACAACGTATATAAATACTTCTGCAGCCAGGGAACTGAGGCAAAGAGAAGTTGAGCAACTTTCTTAACGGTAAGTTCACCTCTACAAACACTTTATTTAGCTACTCAAGAAGAATTTGACACCTAGCAACCGTACTTAATTCCAATTTATTGGGAGAGGGACGTTGCTATTCAGAAAAGAAGTAGTAGTGTACACAATACTGCAACATACCACCTAACTTTTAAGTTACTTTCATCCAGCTAGCAAACTGACTCAAGATATTAGTATGAGTACCTAGAATGAAGATTTGTAATCCACTGTAGATTTTAAAAGGAAATCCATTTCACGTGATTTTGTAATAAAATAAGCACAGTTTTAAAACACACTTTTTAGTAGGCATTTACTTTGAGAGGCTAAACTAATAACGAAAAAAATAATTAAGTACTCTTTTCTTACTAAGAACAGTCAGTCAATTAATAAAGAGAGCTCATGCAGTCGTTAAGTAAACTACTAATTTAACCAAATGCTTTATGTCTGTCTCAAAGGCCAAGTTTTCAAAAACCATAAGTAAGGCTAAGTACTCAAAGTGGATACACAAATTCAGACTAGCCTCATACATGCAAAAGGCGTCTTTAGGAGTGCAAAAGAGAGAACTGCACACAGAGATGGACACCAGAAGACAGTCTAATTTAGTATTTTGGTATTTTTTGAGTATGTGTTTTGCTGTTGTCACTGATGTACTTGATGTGGAATTCATTGTGTGACAAGTCATATCAAGATCTGTATGGTACGTCCACACTGCAAGGTGTGGACCTATACCCCACTCTAAATGCAAAGCCCAGTCATCAGTCATGTTCCTCCCACACAACTTTTCTCCCAGGAGTTGTTCACTGGATTCAGTGGACCTGCTTGCTAATGAGGTGAAGAATAAAGCTGGTGGTTCTGGTGTCTACCCTTGGAATATCTTCACCACATAAGTAAGATCTAGTTTGCCTCCGACATGACTGATACTCACCTAGCAATTGGTTCATTTGTGCATATATTTTGCTAAGGAAGTTCTATGCTACAGAAACAAAGAGAACTCCTGTGACTGAACTCTCAAAGATCTTTCAGTGCTGAGTTCTGGCAACTTGAGTTTAATGAAAGCAGGAACTTCTTGCAGGATAGTAGCTTAGTACAGTAACTTGTATGACAGATGTTGCAAGCATACTTTTAAGTGTAATACTTTTAAGCATACTTTTAAGTGTAATCGAAGAGCAAATTAGCCAACATTAAAACCCATAAACACTTCCAAATAGTTTAAAAATCTTTTCCTATTGCAAAATTTTACTAAGTAGTTTATTTTAAAAAAAAGTCGTTGAATGAACATAGCCATCATCCAAAGTTCATCTCTGATTATCAGTCTCAAAAACTGGAGAGAACACAATGTCTGTTGCAGATATGTCTGGACAAATTACTATAGACTGATTTCTTAAATTTCGGCAGGGAACGGGACAGCAATTAGATATATCATTCCTGAAAGTGCAATTAATTTAAGATATATCTCAATCCGTGCTTTCCATTTCCTCTTCAAAGAAAAAAAGAAAAACTGATGAAGTATTTCTGGCTTTGTTTGAAAACCAGAGATTAAATGTTAAAGACTATTTCTGGAATCAATAAAAAGTAGCTTTACAATTGTATTTTGATATATTTGACCTGCCAAAAATATTTGAATGAAAGTTGTACTATGCCCATAATTATCAGAATAAACAACTTCCATGGGTTTAGCTGAACCAGGAGGAAATGGCTATGATTGGTGTAAGTCATAACACAGCATTTCCCACTGTGACACCAAGCTTGAAGAGAGAATTCAGACTATGTAAGTCACATTTTCTCTGTTCTTGGCATTTGGGTATGAGGGATGCTAATGGTTTCCAGTAAACACACATGTTGTGTTCCAGCAGTGGGGAACCTTGGAACCTTAGGTTCTTATTTGCAATTTTTCATTCTGCACACATATTCTTTTTTTCTGGTTTGGGCTCCTGAAAATGATAGCTATCTTTTTTTCTTTTCAGAAAGACGTTCTGAACCACAGCCTGACCTCTCTCTTGCTAGTGGATTCAATTTGTTCTTGCGGTGCCAGGATGAGAGCTACATTAGCTGCAATGGCTGTGATGTTCCCAAAGTGTCCTGGCAAGCACTGCTCCTATTTGGAGGATGCTGGGACCAGAGTGAATGCTCAGCCACAAT
Source organism: Cygnus olor (assembly GCF_009769625.2). Classification (NCBI taxonomy): domain Eukaryota; kingdom Metazoa; phylum Chordata; class Aves; order Anseriformes; family Anatidae; genus Cygnus; species Cygnus olor. The sequence continues at coordinate 61,874,661 of NC_049170.1, read as the reverse complement.
ATTATTATTGTTGTACATTTACATATACCATTTTATCCAGAAAGATAACAAAGGCATTTCACAAGTACTGGACACACACCACCACTGAAATGTTGCCAGCCTTGCTCTTGAGGGTGTTGAACAAATATTACATGGCAGCCAGCAAACCCACTGGGGAAGGCAGTGTTTTGGCTACAACAGCAGCATTAACCATTTACTTGGCTAAGAAAAAATAAAAAGTAAAGATGTCCAAACCCAATTTTATAGTCAAAATTCAAAAATCACTGCAAATCATCCAAGCAATCTACTGAAAAGCAAACAGACAATAACAACTACCCCCCCCAAAAAAAAAAAAACACCACCCACAAATAAACAAAAACAAACAAACAAACAAAAACCCCACAACCAAACATTTGAGTCACTGCTGCCTGAATACAACCCATTTTGGTCTTAGGTGGGTAGGGGGTGTCTAAAAATATTTAATAATACTCAGTGTAGTCCAGGAAAAGGAAACAAAATAAAACACGCCTTAGACTGTTCTTTGAGAACATAAGTCTCAAATGATCCACCTAATTTCTGCCTGGTGAAATTGTTGTTATTTATACTTATAACCAACCATTTTCACTGCTCAACTCCCTCAAGGTTTCCTAGCTGCTATAAATAATGAAGATCCATCCATGTTTGGGAGATAATATGGGTTTGATTTTGAATCACAGAACCTAATTATGACCTGACTGCCTTACTATTATTACTACTGTAATAGGATAATACTGAAAAAGCCTAATTCTAGACCTATTGAGCCTAAAATATCAAAAAAGTCAAGTAGTTCCCCTGATAAGACTATGCATCCTATAGCAAATTAACAATTTCCATGAAGAAACTACATAAATGGTTAAGATGAGGGACATAACAACAAAATGAAATGTTTATCAGAAACACTTCACGGAATGCAGCAATTTGAGACGTATAGAAACAGGAATTTCAGAAAACATGAATGAATTACAGGTTTTGCATTTTTGATGGACAGTTGAGACAGGTATACATTATGTAGCTCATACAGGTAAGATTAATACTTTTCTAAGTGAGACGATCTGAGAAGTGAAAGAGGATAAAGCAGGATGGAAACTTGGAAGAAAGTGTGAGAAAGAAAAATAAAAAGAAGTACAGACCTCCCTTAATGAGTTCTTAGGCAGCTGGAGCATGCATCTACATCTCTACTAGGGAAGACTTTTGTGCACTTTGAAATCCACCCTTCCCATCACCAGACCCTGGTAAGTGCTCTCACAGCAAGTTGAGCCAACTGCCTTATTTATCTGAATTATTATGATTCTTAAAATTAAAGCATCATCACAGTAAATACTGGTTTATTCTTGGAACTGCATGTACAGAAAAGAAGAAGCACACAAGTTATGAACTGGTGCCACAACTTTCATCAAAGATATAGAATGCTACTCAGTTTCAACAGGTTTCTCTGATCCCAGCTCCGCCACCTACATTTGATGCTATACAGCTGCGATAACGGTTGGGTTGCACCTAGCTGGGAGGCTTTTTCAGCAAAAAAAAGGTTTTTCATGGAAAGACTATATGGGAGGACATATGTATGTATTTCCTCAGGTAGAAGAAAGCCAAGCTTCTCCTCTACACTAAAATCCGAAGAGGTTTAGTGCCTATGCTTCTCTGTGGGGAAAACAAAAACAAACAACAAAAAAAAACCACACACACAAAAAAAAAACCACCACGTTTTATTTCACTATAGAGCTACTATTCCAAAACCTGGCCACCAGGAAAGGGGGTTGTACAAACTGGCCAGGAAAAGGCAAATAGCCTTTGCTACCTGAGCTGTAGCTAAAAGGGAAAGAAAATGTCTTTGGGCTTATAAGACAGGATACAGAGCAATCACTGGCAAAGAATAAGTGGAGGGTTTGGGGTTTGTTTTGTTTTTGTTTTTCTTCCCCCCCCCCCCCCCGCTGGAAAATCATGAAATGTATGTTTTGGCCCACTATTTAAAGACTTAAATGTTTGAGGCCCTAAGTAAGAAAAAGTGTCTCCTTCTAAAAAGGAGAAAATCAGTGGTTTCTACTATATAGGTGAATTTCAGTTAGCCTTGGTTTGCTTCAGATATTTTCTAAACACTCAAACAAAATGTGAGGCAATGACAAATACTACATGTAGGGTAGTTCCTTCAAATGTTCCTTCAAAGACGCTTGTACAGTCACAGGAATAAGTCAAAAGGCTTCTTCAAGCCGTATGCCCAAATTCACCCTTAAAAAATGCTTGGGTTTGTCCGGCTTTTTTAATTTTAAATGAAGTATGAAGTTCAAACAAACAAACAAAAAACTAACAACTTTGTATTTCAAAGCTTCTGCCCCTGAATCAGTGTTAGGGAACAGCACCATCCATGCAGACAGCCTCTGCTTAAGTGAAGATTTTGCGAGTCCAGCACTTAGCAGGATTCAGAAGAAGCCAGTTCAAAGCCTGGACAAACTGTAACCTCAATAACTGAAGAACTGTCTTCACAATATCCCTCATGAAAGCTAAAGAAAGTCTTCAAACCCTTTTTTTTAGACAAAGAGCAAATAGACATTATGTGCAGCACATACTGAAAGGCAGGAACCCTCTGGATAAGCAAAAACCAACGTATGTGGGTGCTATTCTGCTTGGTCTTCTCCTGTCTGCAATCCTGCCAAAAATCCAAGGTTTGGAGAAGAGCATCTTACCATGTAAGGGACATCCATAGCATTCATAACATCAGTTCTTTGCCCCAGGAGTGCAAAAGCGATAGAATAGTGCTACAAACCTCATTTTATACAAATTAGAGCTCGGATACCATAGGGACAGGCTCAGCTCAGAAATAAACTTAATGTCTAGTTAAATAACTTTAGATACAAGTCCAGCTCCTGTGTTAAACATGTCACAGAGAAATATGAATGCAAAATCTCTGCTTTGCAAATCACTTCCACAACTAGCTCCACATACCACTCAGCTGCCCCAACATCCATTCTGACACCCCCTGACACACCCCCTCCTTGACATCCTCTGAGCACAAACCACTTTTTTCTTTCTGTGCACGTAGTCTAAAACAATATGGATCAAAGTTAGTTCAAATGTAGCACTACTATAATTAAACAAATATTTATTGTGGTATAATGTAATATTTATTGTGCTGCAATATATTACACTTCAGTTTTTCATTCGCACAGTGTATGCCAATTTTCCCCTGGTTTACGTGTGCATAAATCCACCACACCTGAACAGGACCTTGCACCCATGCATGGTTGCAGCCTGGCAGCTGAAGGGACTGTGCATGGGAGAGCACTCCCCAGAATAATCCAGCCATGACCACCTTTTTCCTTCCTGAACTGTTGCCAGTGCTTATGAAACCACGAGCTCAACCAGCACAGGGGTAGTTGGTCTGAAGCAAAGCAGCCTCCTCCCCTGCTCCACTCTCCACAAGCATCTGGAGGCCACCAAAAAGGTGCAAGCCAATCTCTGTGGGTAAAAAGCTAAATTTATTACTGTAGGCATTAGCATGAGAGCCCCTCCATCTCCTCCTGTGTGTGGGAGACCATGGGCAAGGCACAAGCAGGGATTGTGAGCTGTGCAGTGGACAAACCAGCAAGAAAAGGCACATGTCCCCACAGACACCTGTGCAAAGGCATCCAGAGCAGATGAACACCATATGAACAATCAAAAGTGTTGGGGGTAAAATTGGGCTATCCAACAAAATATACAAAAAAATAAGGAAACTCTTGACAGTCTGCATTATGCATGGCACCTTGTGGAAGTCAGGGAAATGCTGCTTCACCCCCTCTGAATCTGTATGCATTTAAACCAGAGGAAACGTGGTGTCTACATGAAGTACTAAAATAAACGAGCAGAGGAGCAAAGCCAGTCAAAAACTAATCAAGCTCATGCTAAAAAGCTTGTTATGTGTGCATAAACATGGCTGTGGTCTTGCATGTAAATAAATAAGCTTTCACTGAAGTGAAATAACCAGGCCTTTAACATCACTTCCATTGACATGGGCCCCTAAGCTGGGCAATTTTAGATCTACAAATAATGAAACAATTACCATCCTCATCTTACGGAATGCACAATAACTTTATTTTGATTCAAAATAGGATTTCGGGCTGGAATTTCCCTGAGAGCTCATTCCTGCTAACACCATTAATTCAAGCAGTATGTAACATGAAATGTTTACATGTACTGCAATATTTTTTTGCAACTGCAAGTAGTTCCTCACTCCATCTGTGAAATGCTGTTGTGTTGAAGGACTTGCCTGTTGTGTTGCAACACTCAAGGCACAATCGACCACACAACGAGAAGGTACCTTCCACGCCAAGCTGAGACACAGGCGCTGCTGCCAGCACTCAGTTCCCCGATAATGGGTTTGCTACAGCTCCTACTTTGTTTTTTGTGAACTGTTACCTTCCAGGACCACAGCCAAGCTCTAGTTAGTTTCTTAATAAATATACAATTTAATTTGTACTCATCCTAAAACGTGTCATTTCTAGTTCTTGCTAGTAATTCTGCAATGCCCCAAACTCCACCTAATTCACCATTGTTCTTTCATTCCACAATTAAAAACAAAACAAAAACAAACAAACAAACAAAAACAAAAACAAAAAACCACCTCTTCTAATGTAACTTTTCTTGGACTTTTTCAAACATGAAATTTAGGCATGACTGTAGGATATACTTGGCCAATTTTGTCTAACAAATATTTACAATCAGACAATTAAGATTCTTCCGTAGGATTGCAACTTTCCCATGTCCGTTTTATCTTAGACAAGTTTAATATTGCCAGTAACATTAATAAATATAGAAACCAGTGAGTGCTAAGTATTACTTCTATATTTTTATGACCCAAAATAAGATTTAAATGAAAACACTGGCTGATACTAGCAGCTACACACTTCCAATCACTTTTCTTTAAAAGAAAACCATAAGTTACTGGCTACTTAAGCAATCATGCAGCTCAGTGGAGTGCAGCTGATGAAGCCTGGCTTTTACTGCCATCTCTGCCATAGGACTCTGGGTATGTCATCTCACCTTGCTTTGCTACACCATTTTAACATCTGCATACAGCAGAAAGGGCTGTAAAAGCCTAGAATTAATTGTACTTATTTATTCTTGTCACTCAGAACTTTCACAAAAAAAAGCTTTCATGAAGCAAAATGTCAGCATCTTCGTGAGTATTTGAACAGTCCTGATAACATTCAAAAGGGTTCAAGTCTCAAGATGACGCCAGAGAACATAGTGTATAAATTCTAGTACAGACCAACAAATCAACTTGTGTCAGATTCTCATGAAGACTCATGGTGAAAGGTGCTACTCTTCTCACCTTGCACGTTTTCAAACAGTTCACCAAGTGCCTTTATACCTTGAGGAAATGCACCTTTTTCCAATCTCATGATTGGTCTGCCATCATAACTGCGCAATTTCGTGGTTTTCTTTTTTTTTTTTTCCCTGCTTTCTGCCGCAGAAAGCAAAAGCATTTCCCATGTTCCAGAAAAACAGAAATTACAAGATATTCTGGAGTCTAAAGCCTATTGTAAAGAATGCTCTATTTTGACCTGGCCAGTATATGCTTAAAAAATCTTCAAAATTGACTAGATAATGTTTAAAATTTATAATCCATGTAAAAGCTAAATATTCTATGAAGTAGATGTATAATCTATAACAGCTATACAAATATTTGTATAATCTACAGCTAGAATCTCATGACCAGTTTTTGGCCCAGGTCTGTAAATCTGTTTTACAGCCTTGCCACCTGCAGTGACATATCCTTTTGCAGCCCACTGTGGCTGCGACCTACAGTCCCGAAACAGCCGGTGAGCAAAGCCTGCAGCACACATGCTGTTCAACAGTGTGAAATGGGCTCCTGGACCTCCGCCACGGGAAGCAAACTAGGGTTGGACTTGTTCCCATGTGTGCATTCAAGATTTACTTCTCTCAAAGACAGTCCCTGACCTTGACCATGACTTTTTAAATTTATGGGTTGGTAAGATGGAACTGAGGAATGAAAACACTCAAAGCTCCTTAGCCTTTATACTTACCACACCAGATGGCTGTTGCTAAGTGTCAGTATCAGCCCAGCTTTGCCATGTAACCGTGTCTGGGTACAAGAACTATGTCTTATCAGAGATTGTGTGAAGGTTGGCTTTAACAGGTCGTGGCACTTTTTGCTCTGGTAATGCATTTTACTCATCTGGAACTCTTTCTCTGAGAGATCTAAAAGAATTATTCCTAGATACTGCTCTTCCCCAGGCCTTTACCTCTTGAAAGCGGTAGCTACAAAGTGGTTCTTGCTAGGCGTGCACCTGATGTTTTAGCTGGTAAAGCAAAACTGACCTGATTTTCAGGAAACCCTGTTGAAATCAGTGTGCATCAGTCATCAGAAAACCATGGAGATGTACCATATATCTGAGTGTGAGATAATGGCAGGTTTCTAGAGGGATCCTCCTCCATCTTGAAACTGTAGTGGAGGTTTTAAGTTTTAATATTCAAGCCCCAAAGAATCCACTTTTCCACTTCTCTACATGAGGAGTTTATCCCTGTCCCTCACAAAAGCCTAGATATGAAAGTATTTTTGCTGGCAGACAACTTCTGTAATGGAGTGGACAATTATTTAGTTCCAAAAGCAAATGGATATTAAATGCATGGACAAATTCAAGCTTTTTTCCTAGGACTAGCCTCAGTGTTTACGCTGCATCTGTTACCTTACCTTCCATAACAGCACAGCCAGCAACAGGAAGATGAGAATTCCCACCAGCAAACTGATGGCAATGATCCATCCGACAACATACCCACGAGGCTCCAGATTGTGTAGAGCCTCAAAGACCACCTACAAAGCAATTAGAAAAAGATATTTTTATGATTGGAACTTGCATTGTTTTCTCTTGTACTCATCTTATTAAATATATTGGATGGTGGCCTCACTGATCATATTTCGTCTGTCAAACAAATATGGAATGTGCCCTTAATTTCATGCTTTCTGTCTATTTTTTGCAGGGATTTAAAGCTTTCAAGTGGAATTTGAGTAGCCATGTGCTCAAGCCAAAGGATATCAGAGCCTTCTCCAAAATAACCCTTACTCTTCCAGCTCTTCCATCCCATTCCAGGCACTGAGCTTCTTCTGGTGCTGGGCCACCAAAAGTGCACAAAGTTTTGCATGAAAAACAGCAAGCCTTGGAGTGGCAGGGATTGACATGACACCTTGCAGGGTCTGCCTTAATTATCACGTTCCCAGCCCCACAGAACACCCCAATGCTTCACATGAAACACTCATGTATGCTAAGCGTGTTAACTTTTTTCACACACACACAAAAAAAAACGGGACAACTTGCATATATCCCTATTGCATATGTATAGTCCCTGCTGTGCTTCACAAGATGCATTGTAGGAAAAGATGGAAGGGCACGTGCAATCGTGAGTTCTTCTGGGAATGCAAAGAGCAGTCCCCTGCTGTTCTCTTCTCCCTTTTTGTACAGCATGTATGACAGGGAAATACATCCTACAAAGTGCTCTCCTTAACTGTCTGCTCTAAGAAGAAAATGGGAGCAGATTATACCACATGTATACACTGTGTGAATTTCCAGTCTCGTTTCAATCAAAATCAGCTCCTCAGTGGAAAACTCAAAAAGAGTTCTCAGCATTGGCTATTTCTTTGTTAAATTTTGCAATTTAATATCCAGCAAATGCAGAGAGGCAATTTTTTTTAAAGGTAGTACACGTTTGCTTTATCTGGCCTTGGTTTGATTTGCTTTGGAAGGTAAAGTAGTGAGTTTTCCTCCCTCCTTCATAAACCTCATCTTTGCTGAAAAACATCCAAACCCTTTCACAGATAGGAATTGTTAAATCAATCTTTTAAACAAAACAAAACAACAACAACAACAAAAAGGTAGTTAAAAGCACATGAAAATCCAGGAGTTAGAGTCAGATACAATTATGCAACCCAAAGTTGGAAGAGGCCGCAACAAGGCTCTGGGTTCTCCATCCTTGTAGGTTTCCAAGGCTCAGGCAAAGCCATGGGGATCCTGAGCTGCTGTGGGCAACAGTCCTGGTTTGAAGGGGAAATGGGAGAAGATGGCCCCTCAGAGGTCCTTCTAACAGACTTTTTTCTGTTTCCGTAAGCATACCCAACTTCAGCAAACACTCACAAAAATTAAAGGCACAGATGTGACAGAAACAAATGGATTGGGCTACATTTTGTCATGGTGCTCCCATAAAGAAGTACTCATAAAGATCCTTCATCTCAGTTTCACAGACTAATGTTGATTAAGACCACAACTTTCCTGGTGGAGGAATTTGAATACAGCTGATTCACATGCACTGCTTTTTCTGTCAATGAGATATTGTCAGGTATTTGATGACAACAAGAAATGAAAACAACAAATAGACAGGAATGCTACTATACATAGATAGCATTTTCCAAACATGTTCATATAACCAGTACTACAATGCTCAAAATAGCTCTCAAACATGGACCAGTTCTCTGAGAAAAAGAATCATTTTAGCATTTCATACATCAGCACAAGGCCTTTGTCAAGCTTTTTAAGATATCTTAGTGAACAGAGAAAGTTTCCTAGGCAGCAGAGTCTCCCCCAGAGCCAAGACTTTCATAAGGGAAATACCCGACAGACAGATCAAAGACCAATCTTGTGCCTTCCTCCTGTTTCTGAGCCAGCTTGGAAAGATGACCTGATGTGGCAGTCCATTTCTCACAGAGGCTATGGTTAGCATCCATCTTGCAGAGACAAGTCAGATGACTATTTCTTAGATGATAAGGCAATAATGTTATTTTCCTTTAGGACTCTAAAGGAAAAAAAAACAATAAACTTCTAACAGATTAGACACTGTCATCTTCAGTGAAAGGAGACCTTTTAAACGCTCACTGGATGCAAGATGAGGTGGTGCCTTGTCTCTGCTACTCGGAGAGTAAATGTTAACATAACACAACCTCCAGCACAGTAGACCTGTACCTTGTGCTGCCAAAAGATAGACACAGTAAGAGCTGCAGGGAGCAAATCATACATCATCTCTACAGCAAAAACCCCACATCTGGGGCTTGAAGTGCACTGGCTAGAATAGCTTGGCTCTATCTTACACAGTCACAGATCAAGCTATCGTAACTGAGAGAGTAGAGAGTAACAACAGCTTCTTATCAGTTTGCCTTCTAGCAGTCTGGAATCAACTGACAGGCACAAAAAATACCCTGTTCATGGCTTTGTGGTTTGGAAAGGAGCAGAGATGTCATGCATTTTAATGCCCTTATCCCTCTCAAGCCATCAAAAACTGCCTGCATTAATATGCAGTCACAGCAATGAGTTTTGCTGAAGAAACAAACAAAACAAAGCAGCCAAAAATACACAAAACACAAAAATGAACAAACCAACCAACCAACCAAGTCCCGAATCAACCAGACCGGGAGCATCTGGTTTGTGTTCATCACATGTTGGGAGTGTCAGGGAAGAATCAGTACAGTAAGTGGTGGAAGGGATGGAAGCAAGTCATCCTGGAGAGGAGGAGGTTGAAGGCAGAGAGGGTGATGTCACCAAAAAGAAATGCACAAGCCACTGCCTGCCATTGGACCAGTGGACCATTGCACAGCCTCTGAAAGCAAGCCTTGAGCAAACTTGGCCTCCTCGTCCCAGCCACTCCAGCAGAACAGCCCCTGTGGGGCAGCTGACAGGACAGGGAGCACAAGGCAGTGCCTAGCCCAGTGCACATCCCACAGCCATGACTTGTGGAGAAGACGGGAGTGATAACAGGGACTGATGCAGAAGATAAGGGGTTGTGTGTGGGAAAGCATCCGAGAGAGGGCAGTGGGGGCGGCAGCCGTCTGGTTTGGAGAAAGTACATGCAACAGCCATAAAATATGGAGTGGATTATAGGCCTGTTTTCAGCCTCTGACCAAACACCAGGGAAAGGCCACAAAAAACACAGTTGTCTTGACAATGTATGAGGAGTTTTAGTTTCATATTTATCATTTGCATTTCACGCTGTACTAGTGGGATCTGAAAGCTGGAAAGCCTGGGAGGCAGCTTAGTCCACCTTTTAGCCGTACGTAGCTCAAGTGTCAATCAAGTTGTACACAATGTAATTGCCCTGCTGTAAATTAATGGAGAACTGCACCCTACCAGCGACTTCTGAAAGGTTGAATGTGTATGGACAAGGGCATCTTCTACCTGTGCCAATCACTTGTTATATTCTGATAGTCTTAGTGAATAAATCAAAAAGGATCAGATATGTTTTTAGTGTCTTATTTCAGTGAAGTATGTAGGCAAGAGTTTTACAGCCTAACTGAGCAGGAAATACACAAAAACCTGAAGTTCATACTACGCTTAAGCCCTTAGCAGAATAGGAGCACGTTGTTGCACTGGGACTCAGGAAGACAAGAAACATAACTCAGCAAAATTTGGTTAGAAATGAGTAACTGTAAAATGTTCCTTTCTCCCTCCTAAAAAGCATTTCTTTTTGCTTATCCACACTGATTGAATTTTATGTGTTTGTATCATGAAGCCCAGCACCAGGAGAGGCATGGGTTTATCAAAAACACTATTTTATTTCTGTATTATCACCCAAAATATTTCTGGTGTTTCAAACCACACTGCACTGCTGGCAGACTAGTCTATTCAAGTGCCATTATACTTGAGGGGACTTCCAGTAAAGACATAATTCTCACACACATCCGTACACATGTGTATATGCACATTATATCTATAGTATGTGTTATCTATAAATATTTACATTTACTAACAAAAAACTTGGAATCTCTTGAGGAATACAGACCTGAAGTATCCTTGCTACCTGTTTGTGTCTAACACCATGAAATTATCTGTATTTTGTTGTTTTTCTGTATAGTTCTGTTCCTTTACTCAACTCTGTGTTTCAACCTGCTAGACTGCACAGTAAAGACAAAACAATCTCTAAAGGGATTGTTACAGTAACAGATGGAAAGGTAAAACAAGAAAACAAAAACAAAGCCCAGTGAAAACAAAAAGGCTGCAAATAACCTGCTAGAAAGGGGGCTTTGCAGCTTCTGGAAAAGGCTCACATCCGGCTTCAGCCAGGCTAGGTAGGATGCTGTATCCACCTCAAAGGTAAGCTGGAGAGAACAGGTGCCTAAAATGCTCAGTACGTCTAAAAGACAAGGGGGTGAGGGTAGTGGATTGCTGAGAAGAGGAGGTATTTCCACGTGCATTAAAAAAGGCTGGGATGTCCCATCCAGGTTCAGGCAGAGTACCACAGCCTGCTCCTTCTGATCCCAACATGGATAACAGGCCAATGGTAGGAGTCTTCCAAGTTCAGTCTCAGGTAGACAGCTAAAGCTTAGGCTTGGAAATACGCATTTAAATCACTCTGCATATATATTTATGCATATAAAGACCTCTCAGAACACGCTCTAGGTCTTCATGCAATAAACTTTTCTTTTATCGTTTTTTGTTTTTGCTGTTTTCTGTCAAATATATTTGCATATCATCACAAACATAAATCCTGAACAAAAAAAACACTTGCATGTGTTGCATTAATCCTGGGGTGACTGGTCAGAAAATGAGAGAACAGTGAACATTACCCAGGAGGAGAGAACGGTTCAAAGGCTTAATGAAATGTATATGTGCTGAGCTTAAAACTAGACAGCTTAAATCAGCAGCAGGGAACCTGCAGCTTTTTACAGGGCATTTTGCTGCAGGAACTGCATGCATTTTAGTTGGGACTCTCCCTTCATTTACTCAGCTTTGCGTTCCCTCACTTTGACAACTGACACTTGGAGGTATTTGGCAGGTTTGGACATAGTGAAATCCAGTCTCTTCATCCCTCCACACCAGCATTCACAGAAGGCAGTCATTTTGCTTCAGAAGAGCACTCCTGCGCAAATGCAGAGCACACAGGACATGAACCCTTGGATCTGGTGTTTGACCACTGTGGTCTCATGGAACTTACCGTTGGTTTTGCCTCACACGCACAGAAGAAAAGAGCCAAACCTTCATGGAAACCCAAATGCTTGAGAAAAGAAAGTATGTCTCCTGAACGCATCATGCATCAGTTTCAGCCAATATATACTCATGTTAATACAACTGTCATCACAAAGAGATATCTAAACTCTGTTCACCTTCATGTGACTTATCCAGTATGAGTTTAAGTAGTCTAATGTAAACAGAGAGAGAAAATACATTATCCCAAATCACATCAAACCATATCCAAATCCACAGAAATTATTTCTGAACATTTCATTTCAAAGACTGCCTGGTACCCAACTTACAGATATTTACATAAGCTTTTGCATCTCCCTTAAAAATAGGGTACTGGAGTTCATGACAAAACTGATATTTATATGGGTGGTCCTGCCACCATTGGTACTTCTTAAACTAGCATCTCAAATATAATTCATCCTTTTCCTTTTGTCTTCTATATAGATATTTTGCACTCTGGTATTATACACTAAATTGTAAAAGTGCCCAGTGAAGTAAGGGCAGCTGGTTCTAAAGGACAGATTAAATAGGTTTAATAAGTTTACATTCAGTTGTAGACAGCAAAGAGACCTTTTCAAATTTACCATGATAAAGTCTCTAAGAGAACGTGTTTCTCTGTTAGGGAACACTTTCATAAACAGACTCACAGGAAGTCTACGCACAACTGCTCAGAAGGAGCTATTATCCAAACGGATATGGTACAGCAGTCTGTGGTCAATGAAAAGAAAACATAACGGGATTTTAAAAAGGAAGGGAGGAATATGAACAAAGACATTTTCTCTCTCCTGTTTCTACTTCCAGTGGAATAACTGTGGCTTGCAACAAGTATTGCTCCCTTCTGCATTCCACAAGAAAAGAGAGCAGGGAAAAAAATGAATACCTTGAGCCAAACCACATGTCTAAATTTTTTCCCTTAACATAACTGTATGCAAAACATACAGCAATAGAGAAGCCAACAGACATATGGAAATAGCATAAAGGAGAAAGCAAATAGCACTCACATTAGAAAAGACTTTAAATTACAAATTGATGTTACATGGCTACAACATCTCAAGCATGCTCCTTTACAGCTTGGGCTTCCCAGGAACTAGGGGCAAGCTCTTGTGTGAAGATTCATCTAGCTTTCCAGCACGTACAGCGTACTTCATAATCATTGCAACTCAAGGCTTGATGAAACGCTTTCCGGGAACAGGAAAAGGATAATGTTGTAGTTTTTATTTTTTTCCTCCAAGCATTAGATAACAACAACATACAGCAGAGCTTGTATTCCTGGATAAAAGCATTTCTAAATATTGAACATTAAATAGCAATCCCACACATTTGACACTGCAGCTATCATTCTGACATTCCAAAATCACTTACAAATCAAAATATCTGGCAGAGAGATCTTGGTTTCTCCTACTTCAACTCGTGCATGGGTATCACAGTCAAGTGTTAACTCAGTCATTAATGAAGTTTTGCCATAAATTTGCAAGATTGTGCTAGCTGCAGAACTAAAGAGATATCTAGCAATGCATTAGCAGTCAAGGCTGCAGGTCATTTATAAGGCACATTCCCAGGGAAGGCTAGATATATTTTTCAGGTCAGCTGCCAAGCCTATTTTTTAAAATGTTCTTTAGAATGATCCAGAAACCTGACAAAAAATAAATAAAACAGAAACGGAAAATGGGGTCCTGTCATATAAAAGATTTTTTTTTTCCCTGACAGTTCTAATAAAATCAAAGGTTAAAAAAAGAAATCTGAACAAGGTTGCAGACATCATGATGGTGAAAGTGGTCACTGTAGCAGTGTCTCTGATTTCAGACTAAATATAGTAAGATGCAGGCTCAATTCTTTCTTTGCCTTTGGTGTTTAAAATCCAGTATCTCCTAGATGAGTGCTCTAATACAGCATGTCGGTTTCTTTCAAAAGTGGTTTGAACTCAATACTCTCATACTAAAACCTCAAGAGTACTCGCTTTAATGAAGCCTATGACAGAATGGTTGTATGAGTTAGTGGTGATGACAGTCACTGAGAATAAGAGGGTAACTGAGAGGTAGGACCTAGATTATGTTCCAAGAATACACAGTAAGAGGAAAAATTGAATTTGATCCTCATGTGAGATAGACATAGGAAATGAAACTTATAAATTTATCCAGGCAAAGAGAAACCTGAATTTGAGTATGGCCCTCTGTCCAATTTTCATGCATAAGCATTAGGCAACTTGGTAGTAGGAAACCAAACTCATCACCTTCTTCTTCAGCATAAGAATCAATATGGCCCTGTAGAGCTTTACTTACAGCCAAAACTACAAAGTGAATTCACTTTGAACTTCAATATTTCCCCTTCGATTTTCAATCCAGCTTCATGCAGATTAACACAAAATGCAGTATCAGGTTGTACATGAATTCCACCAGCTCAGCACAAAGGAACAGTTCAATGAATCTCTATAAATTTAGCCCTCCTTGCCCATTTTCACAGCTCCCAAAATATCATTAACATTTCTAAATATTTTCTATTGGCACATCTGAAAAAGCTTTGACGGGGTTTTAAGACTCTACTATTTTTCAAGAAAAATCTGAATTAGATTAAAGCAGACGTCAACCTCAGAGCAGGAAGCTAAACCTAATTTTGGCACAAATTCCTCATAGGCTATTACAATTTTGGCTAGTACAACACAGATTCTCCTACTCCACGTAACATCATTCACAATATTGTGGTTATCACAGTGAACAAAACCACAGAGGCAAGGTTAGCTGCAATGTTAGTCTAGCCAGACAAAATCTGGGCACTCTCACTGGCTAGCCAAGCCCATGCCCAGATGCAAATTCCAGTTTGCATAGTGCTGTTAATGATACCCAGCCCACTGGAATCAGAAAACCTTTCTCTGCAGGCTCATTTACTTACTGGCTTTTCTTCTGGACTCCCATTGGGCACCTCTACAACCCTGAGGTCAGGGTCCACCTGCACCCTCGCCCTTGTGACAAACTGGATGACTGATGAACTGTCCTGAAAAGAAAGAACAAGAAGAACTGCATTTGGGGTGGGGTGGAGGGAATCACCAAGAGACCTCAAAAGAAAAACATCAAACATTTGCCAGTGTGATAAATACATAGAGATAACATGCAGCATAGGTTGAGTTGAGAGTTAAGTACTATCCTAGTTAAAAGCCTGCTTTGACAAAATATACTTTACACTCATAAAATAGACAGACAAAACAAAGCACATTATGTCAGGTTAGAATAAAATGAGGTATGTTGGACTTTAAACATAACATTCATATTTGAACTTTAAACACATCATTCATATTTGGCTGTTGTTTTTTTGTTTGTTTCCCATTTTTACCACAAAAGCAAAAGACAGAACATTGCCAATCACTACAGACAAGTTCAATATTAACCACCAAACAAAAGTTGTATTTGTTTTTCAAATGAACAGAAAAAACATACATGAAAGCTGGGATAGACTCAAATGTAACCCAAGATAAAAACTACTTAATTATTTGAATTTCTGCACTGCAAATATCTTAAATATTCAATGTATATCTCCCCATATTAATATATGTTTCTCTTATATTTTACTCATTGCATTTTAACAGACACGTTCCAAAAAATATTTTAATTCATAGGTTAGTCATTCAAATGCTGTTCACCCTGGGGAGGGTAGATGATAGGTAGCAAACAGCACACGTTGGTGATACTGATCCAAAAACATGGGTAAGCTTTGTATGTCTTTTAAAGGTGGGATGAATCCTGACTATTCCTAGGACTGAACTCCCCAGAAGCACATTTTACGTGCTACATGCTAACAAATACCTGAAACTTCTTGCCTTTCTTCTATCTTCTGGTTTCAAATATGGACAAAAATCAGCAGATATAGTTGGTTTCAGCTGGAAAAACTCAGAGCTATGTATTGCTTTAGAAACTGCTCTCTAATAAGGAGTCCCTCCAATGTTTTTAATCTAGCTGCTACCAAAGACAGGTTTACTTTAGTAGGTTCATATTATCAGCTTTCTCCTCTGATTCTCTTATACGCTAATAATCTCACAACATCTTGCCATAACTACACAGTCAGCATTTTTTCTAAGTACAGGAAAACAGGGCAAATGCAGTAAATCACTAGAAATTTTAATGATTTGCTATTTCATTTAGTGGCTTCACAGAAGACAGGAATCAACTTGCAACCATTTGTTTCTTGTCACAAACATCAAGCTCAGCATTAATATGGTTGTGATGCATCTTCTTTGAATAATAATCATTTGAAGTAAAAAAATTACAAAAAAAATGCCACATCGCTGTTTACACAGAGGGAATGATAGATAGTTTGTCACAGTTTACATGCACTTAGTCCACTTCTCATTTTTCAGAATGATAACTTTCAGAAATCAATTCAACTTTTAGAATTCCCTAGCCTTAACACCATGCATACAATTAAGGACCTCATTTGTTGTTTCTCAATGTATAAATTTCTGAACTTAATTTATTTCTGTCATAATGGGTAATGGCTAAGAACTAGGATTAACACCTCCATGCACACTGTTAATAAATAGATCTGTATTCTTTGACACTGTGATTTTTTTTTTATAACACACTAGTAAACAGAAAGAGTAATGCATATCTCGAGTCTGCTGATGCACATAAGCATACTTGAGTTGGTATTTAAGACAAACGATGAAGGAAGCACATACCTTCTTCAGTATTTCAGTGTTCAGCAGCGTGTAAATACTTATATCACAAGACTCTGCTTTTGCCAGTGAACTTAAGTTGCAGCGTATAATCAAGCAGGACCTGCCTGGTCTTTCACAGTCCTATAGAAAATATGGAAAAAGCTGTTAGGCAAAGGAGGAAATCACTGAAAACTGTGTGACTGCAAACACTCCAGCTGACTGGACTCAATGATCCTTGGACACCAAAGATCCTTCACACTTGGGATATTCTATGATTCTATGACTAAAACAGGCAAGGTAAGCTGCAAGGTAATCTGCTACCCAGATCTCCTGCATTGAAATTGCAGCAGCTTTCAAGACTGAAGACAGCTAGGTACCAAAACCTGCATGAAAGCAAGGCAGATTAATTGCAGCATCTAAGATCCAAGGCAGGCTCTGAGCATGGCACAGGGCCCTGCAGCCCCACCTCCCTTCAGCAAAGTATGGGAGCAAGGGCTCTGGTTACCAATTGCACTCTGCCACTTCAGATACCTCCCCTTCCTTCTATCCATTTAAAAATCAGATAATTAAAATCACTGGATATCCCAAACATAACTAGCTATCCCCCCACATCAGTATTAGTTTATATACAGCAGCTGCTCTAGTCAACTGTATGCTTTAGTTCTTCATGCTGATCTTTGCAAAACCTTTTGTAATATGCACTGTATGTTTAAATTTGTCATGGGTGGACTTACCAATACTTTTCTGCCAGACTTTGTGAAAAAAGCAAATATTGTGTGGAAAATATTTTCATTCTCTTGAGGAACAACACAAGGACTGCGGTTTCTGTGAAAAGAGCAGTTTCCTTTGTCCTGACCAACCTGCAAGCACAATTATACTCTCAATTATTATTCTGAATTACAATAAAAGACACAAGAAGATAGGATTAACCTGTCCAAAGAAGGCACCTACATCTGAGTTGGATGTCTGTACTCATATTAAGAGTCAAAAAAAGACAAGCCACATACCAATTTCAAGTCAGTTGTGTTGCCCTTTGTACTACCTTTCTTTTAACTGTATTATTTCATGCTTTGGCCATCTTGACATTTTCAGAGTTTTTATCAGAACACATGAGCAAAATGAAATCTTTGTGTAAATGCACAATCCTGGACACCACGTCTGTTCTCCTACCTTCAGCATAAATAGTACAAAAATAATGAAAAAAATGCATCTTTAGCTTATTCACTTGTCTAGAAAAACAGATGAAGCTAGTGAAGTGTACCAAGGTTTGATAAAATAATCTTCAATCAAGATAACCTTGCACTAGAAAATCTTTCTCACATTTTTCTGCTTATGAATATTTACTGAAGAAAATCTATTGGAATTTAATACAATTTATGACAATAAAGTATCAGCAAATTTCCCCTGTTCCCCATCCTTAAAAGCTGTGAGGGAGAGTTTTTCCCACAAACCACCAAGTGATATTCTTGCGTATCTTGCTGTTAATGTCCCCACATCCTCTACCCTGAGGATGAAAACTTCTGTCTTACTTAAACCATAAATGTTTGAAAGAGGGAAAAAAAAGTTGCTACAGTTATGAAATTACTGCGTGCTCTGCATCCAATTGCACATTAGCAGTTTTTAGCTGAGTTACCCAAGGTGTTGCCAAAAAATAAACACAGGTTTATCTAGATTTTAAATGCTATCTTCCAGACAAGTGATGGCCATGTCTCTTGGTAGGATGTAGCTTTTCTGCTTCACTGGCCCCCAAACTCTTCATAATCTGTTCTTTGAAGTATGTATTCACAACCTGTCTTTACACAATCTGTTCTTACATTCCCATTAGATACAGACACAAGTAGCTACCCAACATTTACAGTCTTCTTGGGATCAACTGAAAATTAAGACTATGATGTTCTGTACTTGTTCAGATCATCTGGAATGAGTTTTCTTTATTTATTGTATCTAAGAGATACACAAAGCACACTGACATTTATTTTCTTTGAACTTTCACATGGGAATTAGATCCAGATCTACCAGAAGGTTTATGTTAAATCAAGAACAGCAGAGTCAAGATCTACTCAGTACCTGCTCTTTCTTCCTGAAAGTTTGAATTACCAGACATTTGGACAGATGTCACTAGATTCATGCAAGAGATATACAGAGAACAGTATGAGCTTCTGCACTATCCGAGCTTTTGGCGTGCTTTCTAAATAGTCTTTCTTTACATCCTGTATAAACACAGTGTAAGAACAAGCTAAAGCAGAAATATCTCAAAAGACTGAAAGTAATTATCTGGCATGAAGCAACATAAATCTGGTCCTCTCTCCTCTAAATGATTAGATTTTCTAAAACTGAACCTTGGACACACCTCATCCTTTTCAAAACTCTTTAGCTGAAACACAGAAAGCCACCCCCAGGGGACTAAAACTGAATATGGAAATGCCCTTCCCTCTCTGCCAACTATGCAGCAATCCTGTGCAAGGCAGCTATTAAATTCAGCATCTTGGTCTGTGTCAGGAGGGGCGCATGCAGGACCAAGTACCTGCTGTCTGTCACCTGTGCTGTTCTGCAGCAGAGCAGTGGCTCGCTGACAGCCTGTTTT
This sequence comes from Cygnus olor, assembly GCF_009769625.2. Lineage (NCBI taxonomy): Eukaryota > Metazoa > Chordata > Aves > Anseriformes > Anatidae > Cygnus > Cygnus olor. The sequence goes on along the minus strand of NC_049170.1, from coordinate 61,855,478 downwards.
AGTAGCCAAAGGTAGAGGCTGCTTCTTACATGGAGAAGGTAGACACTACTATTTGGTTAGCAGAATTTGGGTGAATTCCACCAGGCAGCAATTTCATATTCAGGTGCAATCTGTTTATCTGCAACCAATCAGCATATGTTGACAGCCAGTGGGCAGGAAAGGATGTAATGCAGCTGAGAAGCTCTCATGTTCTTTAAGCATTCTTAGAAACGCCAGAGCCACAGGGCTAGGAAAAAGATAACAAAAGCCTTAGAAATGTGTGGATCATGTGGAGGTAGGATGAAGTCTAGACTTCCCAAAGGACTGGCCACTGTTGTTTGATTGTTTTTGTTAGGATGGCTGTCAGTCATTTAAATTTTGTCTCTCTTATTTTCATCAATTTTCATTTGCATAAAGGAAAGGTTCAGTCAACCAGTCAGACAAAACTAAGTATAGTAATTTTTCATTAAACTCTGTCATCAATGAAGGATTCAGATGTAGAAAACCAGCCAGTTAGACAAAAGCTTTACACAAACCTTTAAGCTGAGACTGAACTGCATCTCTGAAACGCAAATCAAGACATGAGCTCATATTTGAGTCTCTCTCTGTCCAAACACAGTACTAACCCAAGCACCTGTTTTTCTTTTTGCGACCAACTTCATAATCTTGTACACACAGAAAATTTCTGGAAATTTTTTAAGGGCTTTACATAAGCAAATGCTTACCATTTACAGAAGCAAGAACTGTGCAAGTAGATAACAAGCCTCTGACAAAGTCTGGGAGTTGCTAGGTACGTGACATAATAGGGCTTGTTGGAATTTTCCATGTAGTCTCAGGAGCCTATTCGCAGGAAAAGGACTACTGACAAAACGATCTTTCCTGGACCTGGAATGTAACATTCCACAGAAATAGCAGAAGGGGGGTTTCAGAGCAGTGCAGGGGATGTGGAAAGAGATGTTTATTCCCTTTGCACCCCGTACACAGTAGTCTCAGGGAAAAATCAGCATCCGACTCCTAACACAAACAAACAGCAACAAAAATGGGGTCAGGGGAACAGGTATAGAAGAGAGATTGTCCTAAATCCTGCACTGAGACTGCAGCTTGGGGAATAAAAACTGTGGCCCAAGCAGGGCACCAAGCAGGAGCCCCCCTGCTGCCTCCCAAGAAGGGACTTCCAAGGAGCTGTGTTGGAGCAGTCTCTGCTGGAGGTTGTTTCATTCCTTTTTCCAGAAAGCACTCACCCATTTTAAAACCTGTATAAAATTATTTGCAGCCCAGCACACTGGCAATACAGTCCAATCTCCAACATCAAGAACAAAAGCAAAATTTTCCCACACAAGATTTTACTGACAATTGTTTCTTTTTACCAGGTTCTCCTTGTGTAAAGTCATTCTAATTCTCTAGGAAGAACTTGTCATATGCTGAAAAAAAACACCCTAATGTCAGTGCATCATATGTATTATTTTTTTCTAGCTTTACTTCAAGCCCCAAAGTACTTTTGTTACACTGCTCAGCCCCGAGGTAAAGGGAAACACAAGAGAACAGCAGAGGGATAAAAACGTACACCCGTCATTCAGAGCTCGCCTGCATTCTTGAACATCCATGGATGCCAGAATATTCATTTGCAGTTTTCAAAGAGGGAGAAGTTCTTTTGGGTACCGCCTCCTTTCAACACCTAATCAGGCCTGATTTCAGCTGTGGTGATTTTTAAGAAGAGATTTATCTACATACTCATCCAAAATTTAAGGAACTGAAAACCACTATTCAATCACAGACATACATACGCATGTATTCTCCTGTTCTATTCAATGTGAGCATATACATGCAACATGCATAAACATGAAGAGATAAAAGTCTGAGGATTGCCATTGGTGCCTTGCACAACAGGTCTCTAAAGGTTACCATAACTCTGCAATAGCTAGCATTGTTTCTAATCTGTCATCGTGTAGAAAAGTAGACCATCCCTTATGCTACTTATCCTACCCATCAACAACCACACATTCAGACAAGTCAGTCTCCAGCTTTATTTATTTACTGGAACTCACTGTCCCATTAAAAGGCCCATTAACATGACTGAAAGACAAAATTTAAATATTACGGCCTACACAATGGGTTACTCTGCCAATTTTTTGTCGTCAGCAGAAACCACTAAGCTTCTCAGAGACAAGATGTAACCACTAGAGAAAGCATGTGGATTACTTCATGCTTTAGGAACGCTGTATCTGCCAAAAGGAATTAATTTCCATAGGGCTTCTTCAGTGGATGCTGAATATTTGAGAAGTCTTGCAGAGCAAGGGCAAACCCGTAACATAGCAATGATTTTTAACCGTATCAGCTTACACCACCCTTAAAAGAAAGTGGTGGGAGGACATTTCAGAGTGAAAGTTGTATGTAAAACATGTCAGGTATATTCCACATGCATTACATCCTTAAAAAAAAAAAGCATAGGATATTTAATAGGGCTGGACAAATGTTGGATTTGTTACGTAACACAAGTATCATCCTCTGACTTTTCCTGCACATGCATGGATTTATGGGTTGGGCTTGGTGCTCCAGCAAGGTAGTACCAGTGCAAGGATGACAATCACCAGGTCTCTCCCAGAGAACACAGAGGGTAACCTAGCATCAATGCAATACTGCCCGTATTTCTAATCCAGGTCAGATATAGGTTTACTGGGTTTGGGGTTTCTAGGAGAAATAATATATTTGCAGCCTCAGTACATTCACTTTCTCCTATCAGCTCTGTTCCCCACATTAAGGGGACACATAACATCCTTTCTTCTTATCTGTAACTACTCTCTAGACTTTATCTCAAACTGTTGAACATGCATCAAAGATGAGACTTTTTTTTTTTTTCCTAAAGCACTGTATCCTGCACAAGATGGCAATCTAGGTGAGGGGAATGAAATACAGTTTCCAAACATTGGACTGGAAAGGTCAGCTGAGGACCAGGCACAGAAAACTGGAAATTGGCAGTTGGTATGAGGTTAAGTATGTGTATACGATACAAGTCCCTTGGAGGAATGAGACTGAAAAATGAGAGGAAAGTAGCTGTTGCTCCCAAAGAAGCAGTAAGTGCAATCTCCCTGCTGTGTTGCTGCATATAAGAAGCTGAACACTAATCCCATATGTAATGTTTGGCATTTTACAAGATAAACAGGCAAGCAAATGTCTTCAGTCCATTCCTTATAGACAGCATTAGATTTCCACTAATGCAAAGAAATTCATTACAATATTAAAACTTAAATTTTCCAGGCTTTTCCAGTAAGCCTGATTCCCCTCTTGAGCTAAATCATCATCAGTTATTAGTGAGAGTCTGGAAGCCAAGAAAACTAAGCTAATACAAAACAAGCAAGAAGGTAAAATCCAGCGGTGAGGGCATGTGATGAGACCAAACCCACCTTTGAACATGGAAAAAGCATGGGGCCAAGTTCAGGGAAAACATCATGAGACACAAGATACTTGGAACAGTACATTTAGCTGCAGAAAACATGACCAAGGGCTGAACGCAGGGCAGTTGTTTCACAAAATTGTTAGCATTTTTCAACTCTGAAATGGATGGCTTTCTCATCAGCCTTGGAGTACTCTGGCTCCAAAGGACAGTTTGGCTGTAGTCTTATTGAAATTGCTGCCAGATAGTTTGTACATATTTCTTCTTCTTTTTTTTTTTAAACTTTTTTTTACCTTTTTTTTTTAATGTATGTATGCCTAATCAGTGGTTCAAGTTTACAAATTGGATAATAAATAACAGATCCTTTTTATTTGTCTTTCTTGCTAACCATAGCGCATTTACCCTAATATCAGGGAGAAAATGTGCATGTGTCCTGATTCAAAGGCACTGATTCACCCGATAGCAGGTGAATGCAACAGAGACAAATTGACAGGCATGGCAATCTCACATGTCACACACACTGAGGAAAAAAAAGGGCTCTGACAAGAAATTCCAGACAAGGTCAGACTTTCAACAGTAGACAAATAAGTTATGTAAATATGTTATCTGAGTACTTGCTCCATATGCCAAAAATGTTTAATATTCACAGATAATGAAATATGTTTGATTCAGAGCAGTTCTGTTGATTCTGGCAATAATTTAAGAGCCACTGAAACAACAGCGAAGATTTTTTTTTAAATTAACCCATTTTACACAACACTTGCAAGATTTTGACTGAAAACAGCAATGCTGGTAAGGAAAAGCAGTACTCCACAGATTCATCCAACAGGGAAGCACGCATGGCCATGAGAAAATGCAAAATTTAAACAGCAAAGTAGAGATGTTAAAGCATTAAATTATGATAGAGAAGTACCCCACCATAGCTCTGATTCCTGCTCCTTCAGCTGGAAGGGGAACGCCAGAAGCACATTTGGCCGAAATCTGTGCTAACCTGTCAGCAACGCTTGCAGATGTACTTTTGACACGCTTAACTGTGTAGCTTAATTAAAGAGCTGGGTTAGATCAGCATAATCCTGCAGCACTTACCATCACCAGACAGGCACTGGCACTGCAACCACATTGTGCATATTTAGTGGCACTGCACAGAAGCACTACTGTTAAGGGCTAGTGGGATGTACACGGTTTAGTAAGAAGAGCACGATTTTCTGATTTAAAGTACCTGACTTGCAAGACAGTGGTTTCTCTCCGGGACAAAGGGCATCACCACATGAACACAGTGGGAAGAAAAACTGAGCACTCGTATCTATGCTTTCCACAGAAAGTTCAGGCATAAGAATGAACACCTTACATGGAAACTAAAGTGACAATTTACCTTTAACATGTGCTCCTTATGATATATAAGCCTTTACCAGCTGAAGCACAGGAATCTCTGACACGCACAATCCCTCTCCCTATTATGAACTACTTAATCAACATGAGGCAACAAAATACATCTCAAGGTACACCTCTTTTTAAAAAGCCTCTGAGATCACTTGGAGTTCAGCGCTCTTTTAGCTAGGTTTCAGCTACATTAATTTCTAAAGCCTTTCCTATGATGCAGAAAACATCATTAAATGCACGAGATTTCTTTACCTACTTGTTGGACTTTCCTCATGGGCTGTGTTAATATTAGGATGAAAAGCTCTGAAGAGCAAGCAGATAAATACATTCCCTGCAGGGCTTGAACAATTTGGATAGACAGCAGATATCTGAATGCATTAGAAAGATATATAACATCAGTCACCCCAGGTCGCTTCAGAGGCAGTGTAGAGAAGGTGGAACCTCCAGTGAATAGTCTCGTTGATCTATGGTAGACACCTGAAGGTTAAACGAGTCACCCTCATTATAAGAGTAAGTATTTTAAGTTATGTAGATGTCCTTTGTTTCCAGGACATCCTCAGAGTTCTCATTTCTCCAAGGAACGGTTTATTGATACTTTTGATGTTATCTGGTACCTTGTCCAAGACTGGAAGGCAGCAGAGACATCCAACACAACATGCTTATTCCCACTCAGGCACATGATCCGTGAGGGAAACTCTCCTTTCATCTTTCTCCGTTGGGAGATTTTATACACACAAACAACATTGTTTTCAACTCTTCCTTAGTTTCCAAATTATCATTTTAACCAAGTATCTTGTATGTTATTTATAAAAGAAAAAGGCTAGCTTATGATTCAGCATTTAAGGCAGGCATGTATGTTAAAACAACTAATCAGTCAGCTCTTTCCTGAGTTTCCTCCTTCATTGTTTTTTGGCAGGAACAACTTCACCCATTGGAAAATGGTGAAAGGATGCAACTCTCATATTCACTCAAGCATTAAAATAAAATTAATTTACATTAAATTTTAAAAATGTTGACTCATCTTCTCTCATTCAGTAGTTCCTTCACAAGGGAATTCTCTGTCTAGGAAGCTTAAAAAAAGGCTACTGTATATTTTTTTCTATACCTCAGCAAAACTTCTGATTACTGTGCTATCTACCAAACCTCCTGCTTCCTTTGTGAATCCTCTTAAGAGCTGGTATATATATCCAGTTCACTTGGTAAGGCTTCTTTCTTTACCTGAAATTCAGTTGTATAAAAAGACAAATCAGACATCTTTTTCAAAACAGGAATTTCATACAGAATTTTCAAGACTGGAATTTCAAACTGGAGTTTCATGAAAATAGGAACTATGGACATGACTTCTGTATAGCTATCAAATGGTTCCAGTAAAGCAAAATGCCATAACTTTTTTTTCCACTTTGGATTTATTTTAAGATCCTAGCTCAGGAAATAATTTTACGGCCAGGCACCCTTTCCTGTATAACAATATCTTAAATGAGAACTAAGTTCCTCTTCACTGAAAGAGCTTCAGTTTATCACGCTGACATTAGGAAGATGCTTATGAGAGCTCTTTCTGAGCCGCTTTGGGCTCCCATTTCCCATGCCTAGAGGTGACCATGCTGTGCTGGAACATGGTGTACGTTCTTGCCTCTCCTCGCAGTCATGCCAGGGCACAACAGATGCACCAGTTTCTCCTGCAAGTGACAGGGCTCCCAGGCAAAGCCTGATTAGACTGCCATCACAGAGATGCTCTACATGGGTGGTGGTGGGGAACCACCTTCAACTACCTACGCAAAATGTTTTGGAACAGTCATTTAAAGAAGCAATTAAAGTGAAGGAGGCAAGAAGGTCACCAAGTTTTGTACAATACACTCCCTGGAATGAATAATTTCCTGCAGCAATCTAGCTATGCCTTTTAAATACAGTGCCAAAATATGCGTATGTGACTGTGAGTATAGCGTTCACCGAAATGAAGAGACCACAGGGGGGATGACTAATACAAAGGGCTAAAATAATTCTTGCTGTAAACCCAAAACATTCCTACACAAACATGTTATCAATGGTGGCAACCAGCAGCAGCATAAATAACTGCCGGAACAATATTTTGTTACATAAAGTACTATCACCAAATATTTATGTCTTCACATGCTGGGACTGTGTATATATGCTTTCAGAGCCAAGACCTGAAACTTCAAAAGACACAAACTAAACAATTTTAAACTGGCTGCCAACAAACAAGGGGGTTTCTACATCAAGATAAATACAAAGGTTTGCCTCAGTAGGTGGAGCGTGCACTAGTGAGCCTGAGAATCTCATGAGGTACTTCAAAGAGCACTCACACACAGCTACCACTTCAGAGAGCTCTGGCAGTCTCCCTTTGTATACAGTTTTAAACATCAGCAGTGCAGTTGCCAAAGCATCATATTCTTATGCTGGAGTTTAGCAAACTACAGATAATAAGCAGGCAGAAATTACATTTAAGGTTTTAAAAGTGCTCTCAAATATCTCTCAAAGATACAACTGAAGAAAAAACACAAGCAGCCTGGGACCTTTCACAAGACAGCAAGCTCTAACTCGTCTCTTGCACGTTTTCCTGCTCCTCATGGATGTTACTGTGCAAATGGCAGGAAGAAGAATGACATAAGTGCTACACAAAACTGGCCTTAAAAATGTAACCTGTCATCAGCCACGAAGGACTTGAGTCTCTGGAACTGACTCCATTTTACTTTTTCAACATTCACATGCATAAAATAATGTTTATTTCAAGAGCTTTCCTTATTGAACATAACAGACTATTCTACAGTCCCATGCTCAGGCAGCCATTAACTTGAAAGGCAACTTGCAAAGTGAATTTTTTTTTCCAATTCCTCCATGCTTCTGAATTTCCAGCCCAGCTTTTACTGATACCCAGTTTTCATAAAGGCACAATCCAGGTCTCACCTGCTCAGACAGAAGGAACGGAAAAGTATGAAATGAATATGCCAAACATAACAGGATGCTAACCAAAGAGTGAGGGGAACACTGGGTCAGGAACAAGGGACTTGTGATAACTGGCACTCTCAAGGTGAGCAGAAGCAGGACTCACAAGACCAAAGTTTAACCCACTTCTTTCTGGAGATAAATATCAAAGTCTTAGTGGAAACTCAAGGAGAATAGATTTATTTTTTATATTGTCAGCGGAGACAAGCAGATGCTTTTACGAAGTTACTTCTATGCCTACCTCTTTCCATTAATAACTAGAGTAATACAATATTGTAATTAAAAATATTCCATTACTAGCAATTACTACACCAGTAATTATTACACTTAAATATCAAAAGTTACATGCTACGAGTGCCTTTCTCATTGGAAAACTGAAGACATTATTTCTTTTCTTCTCCCTTTTTTCTCAGAATTTCCCTTTATTTCACCATCCAGACTTCAAACTCTTTGAAGAGAATGAGCTTCAATGTGTGCATCTCAGTTTCTAACAAGATTCCTATCTCAGTAATGTTAACATGTTTTTTTCATATCCTCTGTGTTGATTCATCTAAACAGGCTCACAAAGTCAGTGCTTGCTGGCCTGCATGATGCTTAGAACATAGAAGAGTTCAGCTGGAAGGGACCTACAAAGATCTGGTCCAACTGCCTGATCTCTTCAGGGCTAACCAAATGTTAAAGCACGTTATTGAGGGCATTGTCCAGACACCTCTTGAACAATGACAGGCACAGGGCATCAACCACCCCTCTAGAAAGCCTGTTCCAGTGTTTGACCACGTTCATAGTAAAGAAATCTTCCCTTATATCCAGTCTGAACCTACCCAGCACAGTTTTGTGCCATTTCCTCATGTCCTGTCATCAGCGAACAGGGAACAGAGACCAGCACCTCCTTCTGCGCTTCACCTCCTCAGGACATTGTAGAGAGCAAGGAGATCTCCTCTCAGCCTTCTCTTCTCTAGACTAGACATGTCTCATGTCCTCACAGGACATGCCTTCCAGCCCTCTTACCAGCTTTGTTGCCCTCCTCTGGACACTTTCAAGGACCTTAACATCCTTGTTACATTGTGCCCAGAGTTACACACAGTATTCAAGGTGAGGCCACACCAATGCCAAATATAGCAGGAGAATGCTTGCAGTAGCAGCTAGCTTCTTCCAAAAAAAAAACAGGAGTGCACGGGGCCCTTGTTACCAGAATTAAAGCTGCATGGTGTGAACCAGGACAATTATCTGAACAACTTGTCAGCCCTGCAGAGCCTGGTTCCTCCAGAGGAGGGGGTGAGGATCATCTGCTTGCATTGCAGCTGGCTTCTGGTTTAAACAAATTATGTCTCCAGTTGTTGGTCCCTTGTTCCTCATAACTGTGTTCACCTTTGCTGCAAATAAAATAAGTGGGAATGCAACAATCCTATCCAGTTTCATAAAGTCAGCATTGGAGCAATCCTGGATTTATTGCTAATTTATCAACAGCTTCAGGAAATACTCTGGTTAATTTGGTAGGAACTCCATAGTGAAAATTTTTCTGGATGCCTCGGAAAGCATCTTCTTGGCTGGCAAGTCAAGTAGTGCTTCCCTTGCTCTCCAAATTAGCTGGATACCCAAAGGAGACTATTAATCTTTCAGTTCAAAACCAAAACACAGACAAGTATAATGAGCTTGTTTTCCTTTGTGGAAAAACAGATAATCAATGGCATGAAGAGCAGAGAATCTACATTTCTGTTAACACTATCTCTCCTGTACTCTAGGTGAAGCTTTCAGTGCCATCACCTGTACTGTGACAATCCTAACACTTTTACCAACAAGCTCAGGTATTTCATTAATTATGTTTTTAACCTGCCTTAAAACTTCTCCAAGAGAGCAAATACAAAAATACATAAAAGCAGTTTGCCGTACGGGCTTCCAAAATATCATCTACCACTGCAGACTTTGACAAATACTATACAAAATCAATGTCAATGGTGAAATTTCCTAGTTAAATTCACTTGCAAAATTTCTAACATTTCTATTTTGTTTAAAATTTCTGATAGGGGGGACATTCAATTGTTAAGTCTCTAGTTTTCTTTCAATTATCAATTTTCTTCTATTTCTGGCTTTTACTATTGACTTGTTTCCTTTATTTTATGGTGGTTTTGTTGGGGATTTGTGCTGCATAAGCTCCCTAGACCCCCTTGAAAAGAGTCTGAACATCTCTAAAGCAGAGCTCCGGATGTCAAAATATCTTTGTGACCTGAATTCCTCTGGAAGAAAATCCTAAAGCAGTTTCTGCAATAAAGCAAAAGCTTAGAGCAACAGGAACAGAGGAAGCATGAGGGCTGTCATTTCCTCCAAGAGCAGCAAGGTAATAATTCATATTAACACCTCCCAGAGATGCAGACCATTCCAGCAGGCCACATGTGACTTTCTTCCTTTTATTATTTTTTGTGACTGAATGAAAGACTAGATCAGTCAACACAATATGAATTAGCTCCTGGCACTATTTTGTGTGGTTTATGTATGTTTGAGACACAAACTCATACTTACTACGCTTTTTCACCCATAAGTTTCCCTGCCGTACTATACACTAGAGAAGTGCCGAAAGCATTATTAGCTTTCAAAAAGAAAAAAAAAAAAGCATAACGTCACCAAATCTCAAATGCTGTATCAACAGTTTAAGTTATAGATAAATGACAATTCCTGATCTGCTGTTTTACTGACAGCCACTCTGAAAGGTCCAGTAATGCTGACACCTATGCCAGCTGGAGAAATGTGTAATTACAGAACCCTTTGCGCTGTCTGAAAGGACACTATCATCTTTACTACAGCCTGGTTTCTCATAAGTTCAAAGTAAACAAAAGTTTGAAATCTTTAATGAATAGGCATACAAAAATGCTTTTGAAAAATATCTGTTCAAACTCATTTTCCAAAGGTCATTCAAATCTGCAGCTTTTAGTTTTGATTTTGTTGTTGTTGTTTAAGTATATTTGGTATGAGAAAGCATGAAAAAGTGCATGATTTTAGTTTTCAGTCAATAAAAACTCAGTGGGAAAGAGGCAAGAGGGAAGAGCAGGATGCTTTTCTTGTTACAATACTAGGACACAGGAGATATGGGTTCAGTGCCCATCTCTGACACAAATTTCCTCTGTGACCTAAGGCAAATTATTTGGTTTTTCAATTATTTACCTGTAAAGCAGGGATAGCCACTAACCCAGACAGGATTTGCTTGGATAACGGTTATGGACATGTCAGAGGTGCTCAGGAAATCATGTATTAGACTCCTACTGACCATATATTCCAAAGCAGTGGTTGAAATAATACAGGGTTTCATGAAGATACATAAAGCCACACTTGCCTACTACTACCCATCAGCCTGCAAGGCAAATAAGTCTCACAACAGTAGTTGGAAATTTCTACAAATACAATTCAAAAAGTAGAAGAAAAATGTCAGATAATGCTGGTAAAAACGCAACAGTTGTTGCAGAAAAAAGATGCAAACCCTACAAGCATGTACTAGCATGGTACCCGATGCCACACTGACCAGCTGGACCTCCTCTAGATAAGCCATAGCATGCAACAACAGCAATAAAAAACATGAAGCTCTTTTACAAGTTAAACGCAAGATTTAAGAGGCTTTTGCCTCTTTTTTTTGTCTTTTTTTTTTTTCCTAACAGCTATTCAAAACTATATAGGCCACCCTAACTTTGTCAGCGCAACTTGGGGTCTTGAGTAGAAACGATGAAAATTGTTTGGAAATTAGCCCTTGTATACCTTGTGGGTAGCATACAGCTAATTTAAGCATGCAAAACAGGTGTCTTGTCTAAGACAATTTGCCCTGATTTCTAGAAGAGTCAGCATCAAAAAACAATCAATGCCTAGAAGGAATTCATCACACCCTCAATTAGACAGGCTGAATTTGCTATCCCTCTCTCTTGGCTGTACAGGAGAGCATAGGATGGGTGACTCAAGAGGAGACAGAGTCCAGGCAGAGAAAATCTGTTAAGGAGACTCCCACCTCTCTGGTGGGGTTGTGAGCACATGACATGTGAGCACAGACATGCGTTCATGCAGCATACAGAGATGGGATAAGACAAGGACATGGGTCAGGATCCTTTGACAGGCAATGTGTCAAAGGGAATGTGGATTTCCACACATAGGGCTGGACTAAATAAAACACTGAAATGCAATGTCATGGAAAAAAGAGACATAGGCTGGAGTATTATTTCAGTCTAGCTGGAGAATCAACTCAGTCTATACAATGCTGGTGCCTCATCCAATATCCTAAATCTGTTTCTGTCTTGAGTCCCCATCTGTGATCCATATATATACCATACCTATCAATAGCACAGATCTTGGAAACCTGCTCAGAAAGGTCTTCCTGGATCTATATTCGTATTAATTCAGTAACACAGTTACCTGTGTATGAGGGCAGGTAATATCTTTCAGCCAAAACGCTAGAAAAGTAGCTAACCACAAAGAAAGTATAATATTTCTATTCAAGTAAACAATGAGCTGGTGGAAGGAGTTGGTTTTGTCTCATAAAAACAGTTTACTCTGAAATTCAGCAATAAATTTACCTCAGGAGTGAGATTTCCCTCTATTGGCCACCACAGTATAAATGACGGCATTTTAGTGGTTTAACAAAAGCTTTGAAAATAATAAATAAATATTAAAAATGAAATCTAAGAATGTGTCTTCTTTACCACAAATTATTTTGGTTTTCTTTGTAGTTGACACAAAATCACCTTCTGAAAAACGTTATGTTGAACGAATAAATTCCTCTGTTGCTTACATTGGTTAAAAGAACAGTCAGAAAGAGTAAATTATAATACAGAATATAGGAAAATATACACTGATAATGCATGCAGATCTAGCCAGTGTTTTTGAAGATTACCCTAGAAAAAACAGGGAACATAAGCAGGCTTTGTAACACATCATTTTGATATATCACATGAACCACTCGATCAGAGTGGACTCTGAGAGTAAGACTCAATCCTCTTTGGAGGGATGACTCTGGGAAATATTCTCCACATTTCCTTCAGAATTAGCCTGATCCAGTTTTACACATCGTAGGAAACCAGGAACACAAAAACAGCTGTTTGCCCTAGGTGAGGAGGAGCAGTTGACAGCTCGAAGAGATCAGCTGCTTCTGATGATCTGGCCACAGCTACAAAGAACCTTTTATTGTTTCAGAATAAATAAATAAATAACCCAATTAGTCAACTCATCTAGTTCTGCTGGACATTTTTTGTTTCAGTCATTAATAGGTCTCAGCATCTCTCTGGGCTCAATGCACATTGTAATATACTCACCATCATCTGCTGAACATGAAATATTTCAGCTCCAGTAGCAGAAAGGCGGTTTGGAAATGAAATGTCAAGAAAAGCACCAGGGAGAGTGCTTGGTCCAGCATTGTAAACCTATTAAAAAATATGCGTATAAGTGTATAAAAAACCAAAACATATATGACTGCTCATAAATGGGAAAAAAATGTACAACCAGAGCTGGGAGAATAGGTAAATTTGAAAAAATTCAAATCCTATGCCAGCTTTTCAATCTTTTCAGACAAAATCTTCTTTTGTAAGTACCAAGATGAAGTCAAAGGTTTAATTTATCTAAAAGTCTTTAACTACAGCTCATATATCAAGTGAGAAGCAGTTTTGCAGGATAATTACCAGTCATCAATACAAATAGCATATGACTTTATCTTATGTGCAGAGACATTGCAAGTACTCTTTGAGAGTCCAGAAGACAGTAAAAAACACTGCTGTCTCTACCAACATTCTCATTTCCATCTGGTAACCACTGCATTATATTCCGCATGTGTTTTATTATGGAGCAGAACCCAAAGTAATGTTGACTGTAACTAGTGGACTGTGGGTTTGCTAAACTGAGCTGCCAGGAAATGCATGTGAACAACTTCCATTCAAGATCTGGGGTTTCCAATTAAATTAAACTCTTAGTGGAAAACTTTGGCTTTCTATCAAATCCCCCACAACTTTTCAACAAAAGCTCAAAGAATTTCCAGTCCACCACTGAAAAGTATCCAGAGAAAATTCCAAAATTTGTGGATTTTTGCTAAAGAGAAAAAAAATAATCCATGGAAATCTGTCTATGAAAATAAGTTTTTATGTCTATCTACATTTTTTTTAATCAGGAAAAATATTTCCTGGTAGTTTCTAACAACACATGCATAAGTGCATCCATTAAAACATTAAGCCTGTTAGAATATTTACCTACACTGAGATAGTACCGTCAAAAAATGTAGCAATCCGTGCTTCAGTTGTGTAAAGTACTGATATTAAAAACAACTTTTCATTCTTCAGTCACTGCTTATATTTGAAGAAATGCCTGACTGATAAAGAGAATCAGTTCACAATGCCAAATCCTTACAAAAACCCTGAGGCTCCAGGCAGGGGGAGCAATCCCACTACAATAGAGCACGATAAAAGCTGCATGAAATACAAACATAACGTTTCATGTAAGACATTTAAAAAATCTTGATTATCTCACTGAGATCAGATATAAGACTTAAGGAAGAAAAGACATTTTCAGTGCACACCTTGTTACCCAAAAAAATGATGCATACATCTCTTTCCTTATTAACATTAGACATGGTATAGATTTTCACATATAAAAAAAATATTTCTGTATTTTTGTAAATCATCTTTTTTTTTTTGGTTAAGAAACTATTACTTTTCTCCATCTGGAGGAGATTAATAAGTGACAGGCAAATCATTAAAAACAATTAAGCAGTGATACAAACCATGCTTTGCCCATTATGAAACTCTACCCTTTCTTTCTGACACACACAGCTATGAGGTTTATCACGTTACTAGAGAGAAGATCTGTGACTTGTTACAGCATAATTTTCTAATTCTACATGGAAAATAACTTTTTAATATTGCAGTTTACAAGTGTGTGCATGATACACAAGAGGATGGGGGAGGACAAATGGTGGCTCTGCCAATATATAGGTTTTCTCTTCCTTACCTGTTATCGCTTTGTTTTACTGAAAATAATAATCTAGTTAAAGCATCAGTACATCTGTTCTTTATCTGCTTCTAACCACTAACTGGCTGGGGAAGACCTATAAAACCTCAAGAATGAAATCAGAATCACATGGATTAATAGCCTGGTTCACAAAAAGCTTTAATGTCCTGAAATCCTGTTTTCACTCCTTTTCAGTAAATAGCTAAGGGCACTGCATGACAGTGGGGGCTTAATTGCTCTGGACCACAGTCTGTCCATGGAGACAGACATGTGTTGTTCATTATAAGCCGAGTGGCATTCATGCCTACGAGAACAGAAAGGGGAAAAAAGGCGAAAGACTATTTTTCACAATACATGATTCCCCCATCTCTTCCTTATTTATCATTCCCTAGTTCCATCTAGCGGTCAAAGATGATGTGAAGTGGTTGTAATAGAGACAGTCATGGCAGTTAGACAAGTTCATTTTGGTCTCATTGCAAGAGCTTGTTATAATAAATGTTCCATATGTTTTACAACTTCAGGAATCCAACAAAATGTCACGTGAAATTTAATCTGTAGATAATACTTGAATAACACTGATATGCTATGAGACATTTAATGAAACCTTCTCACACCATATTTTTAGTGTTACATTCTCTTCCCTGTGATATGCTCTCATTAGTAATGCTATAAACATTTTCATACCAGGGGCATTTGGCAAAGTTGGAATCCCTTGCATGGTATGTGCTCATTCTCATGGATGTAGGCTGCCCACTCCTCTGCTCCATGACCAAGCTGCTAAAAAGAATTACTCCTGCCTTCTGAACCTGGGACTGCATCCAAGATGTGGCACTGCACCAAGATGTGGTACAGTAACTAGAGTTCTTTACTTAGCATATGATGAAAGGTAAAATAGAAACAAACAGTAGCAGCTTCATTCCTATGTGAGATGCCCTATTTGTAATTCTTGTAATAATATACTCAGATAAGGAAATACACCATCCCTGCACACTGTAAATATGGCATCCACTCAAGAATGCACTGCACAGCATACTGTGATATGGAAACATGCACTAAAGCCCATACCACACTCAGAATAAAAGAGATATAACATTAGAATGTGCTGTCAAGCAGGAAAGCAGTCCAAAAAAAAAAAAAAAAAGGATCAATTTTACCTGCAGTGTGAAGTTGAGAGACTGGAAAAGGCATTCGTGGTTTTCCAGTTGAACAAAGTTGGATGCTTCCACAGAATCACCATAGAAAAAGGAAGTAGGAAAGACTTCTCTGAAAGATCAAGAAACGTATTTATTAAGTTATGCCTGTCAACAAAATTAAATATATTTGTGGGCTCTGAATCTCACCTCTTGCTTTCTGACCATGGGAAATTCTATGGAACCATTTTACATTAATCTATTATTTGTGATTTGATTTCCTCTTGACAATACTAGACTACACAAACAGCATCTCAACTGACCAGACTTAATATCCCAGCACTGACTGAAGCAGATTTCTTTTGGTTATCTCTCTCTTTTTATCTTTTCCTATCACAAAACCTCTTCTCAGGGCCCATGGGCTCTGCCAATGATAATTTATGCAAGTTCTTTAGCTTGTGTAACACAGGAAGTCATTGCACTACCAAGTTAGTCTGAAGCAGTTACTAACAGGATTACTTTCAGTTACATATTCATTAAACTAACATTTCATTTTTATCTACTGTTTACAGAGCATTTCATGGATAAACCCCTCATTAGCTATCACTACCTTTATGAGTTGCAGATGGTTAACAGGAAGAATAGAGGGGATATGACTTGCTTAGCGCTCCAGTGGCAGAGGCCAAGTTCCCTCAACTACTCTTACCACCTTATTGCAAGGTAAAACACAGTAGGGTTTTATCAGAAAAGACTTGGAAGCACCACACAGTACCCGGAAATCCTAGAGAGGAGGACCAGGAGTGCTTTAAGCATCCTTTGTGCCTCCTCCTAATCTTAAGCTGCTCCACTGGCTGGAAAGGTTCCTGGTGTAATTTCAGACAGACCTGAGTGAGGGTTTGCCTAAACTCTGCTTTGTTCCTTGGCTGTCCTTTTGATCAGAGTATTTTGAGATAGGATTTTAAGCCTGTTTAGTTACATTTCCTTTTTTTCTGGTCTCCTGACCTGCCTCCTGTGCCAGGGATTGCTAGGGCAAGCAGCAGGAGACAAATTTTACTCCTCCCATCCACAGTGTTGTGCCAGAAGGCTCCTCCCAAATGTGGTACAAGCCCTTCAGGGCTATTTATGACCAGGGATGAAGGTTGCTCTTGCAGCCTCAAATGCAGGATAGCTAATAAAATTAAGCTTTAAAAGCATACTGTCTGAAAAAGAGTATTACTGGTATTGCCTAGTATTGCCTGGGAATGCTGTACCCTCCAATAAACCAAACTTTCCCCCAGTAGTTTGACATTTCCATGAACTTGAATCAACTAAGCTTTGTCTACAGGAAAGGACAAGATAATCCACATAGCCAGTTGGGTGGGGCTGACAACTTCAGAGACCTTGTGGTTTTAAGAAGCATATTCTGAAAAGAAAGAAAGAAGCCCAATCTGTATCAGTGTTTTCTACCTGCAGTATTCTGTAAGCGGGGAGCAGAGATCTAAAGACACGTTATTTCTTTCATATCTGTAAAGCTGTATAAAATCTGTGTCAAAGCATCAAGAAGCAAGGGATACAGAGTTAAATTTCTACGCAATCTGTAACTGTGAAAGCATTCAAAAACATTCAGAGCATGCTTCTAGGACTGTGTTCTCAGTATAGAGAAGATTTTTGTCCTTGCTAATCGTCTTGTGACATCTGACAGTACTCTTCACTTCTCTGAGCAAGCTCAGACGTATTGTCCACCCATTCTGACTTCTGTGGCAGTAAATAAAGGATTTTATTGCTATGAGGGGAAATCAGCTTTATATGGTAAAACCTAAACCTGGACATGAATTTGAGTACACCCAGCCTTTCAGCCAAATCACGTCAGTGCAGGTAACCTTGTTTCCTCTGTCTCTGTTAACCACTGTCCTCTCCCAGGGACTGGGCATGTGCTATACAAGTAAGTATTTCAGTCAAAGGGTGAGTGATGTTCCTCAGCTGGTATTCAGACGCCTTGCAGACTAGGAAGCAGAGAGAGTGGGAAAGGAGACAGAAGCAGAAGCAAATTCTGATTGTGAAATTAAAGAGAAAGGCAAACAGCTAGACTCCACCAAGATCCTTAAAATCCCAGAACATTTGACCCTAACCTTTGGCCTGGTGATTCTCAAACATATCTTTAAAGACATGCCCTAAGAAACAAGAAGCAATTAGCTTTTTCTATTTTTATTTTATTTTAAGGTCCATCATATCCACAAAACCACATGAATTCAAATATAGTCACTAAAATACCTATTATAAATGAGATGACAACTAATCAGTGCTAGCTAGAACGGAGTGAGAAAGAGGTACAGTGCTGGAACAAAAGGAATGACAAATAAAATTCCCAGATAATGAATGAGGTGGTCCTTATTTCCAGACTCTGGGAAACAAGGAAAAAGCAACATTCTCACTACATGTAAACAAAGAGAAAAATTCAGTTTTTCACTCAGAGAAACTGAGATGTTGTTGTTAGGACTGTTATTATTTTGTTTTCATTTGATGACTAGTACTTACCCATTGATAGATGAGTCCACTTCATGCATCAGGGGCACTGACAGGGTTAGAGTATTATCATGCAGAGACTCTGTGCGTTCTAGGTTTCCACTGTGCCAGAAAGGAAAAATAAACACACCATAAAACCACAGCCTTTACAATATACCACAGTTACACAGCTACCATCTCTCTGCTTTGTATTCTGAGCCTTTCCCAGTGATGTTGCCTCTCATTAAGAAGCCTCTCAAAGACTGTTACTTCTGTTCACCCCTCTTTGGAGGGGGCACACATACAAAATATGCTTTGCAGCTCCTCCTCTGTGGCTGGGGCATAAGCAGGATCATGCTGACAAATCTATCTTTGAGCAAAGTACTCAGTTCAAAAGTGCAAAACTACAGCAGCAATCATGCATAGTGGAGAGAAACAAGGATATTTCAAATGCAACTCCAATGGTTGATTTTTTTCCCAGCCTGACTGCACATCAGTTTGGGAGGGATACACACACTTCACAGAGGTTCTTGACACAGTAAATGAAGCTCCCCTTTTATTGTACCTGCATTATTTCACAGTATTGTCTCAGTACTGCTATGAGGAACTTTGCATGTAGACCCTCATACTGAACTGGCCATAAACTCTCAGCTGTTCTGCTCCCTCTGCATGTTTTAATTGTCAAAATGAAAGCAGTTCTACTTTGTATCTTCAAAGCCAGTTGCCACGGCTGGTCAAAAGCAGAAGAAGGAAAGAGAAAAGTGAGCAATCATCTCTCATTTAAGTCAGTTTATTTCAGTGTGAATACTTGTGTATTAAGTCCAGAAAAGGTTCCTGAAATGCATGACCAACAGGCAAACTTGTAAATATTCTAATTCTGGTGGTGAGTCTGCTTGGTGGGTGACAGCTTAAAATAAGAATATATTGCATATATTTCCTGTTCCTTCAGCAGTGACTCTGATTGCTTTTGCCTTGCTGTTTATTGGATTTACTCACAAATCTATCTGTTAAAAGGTATGATCCTCTTTACTTCAGAACATTACCACTGAGGCAACAGCAGGTAGTAACATCCCAAATGATAACATGTATATGATGAGTTGCTCAATTAGGTTATGAAAACAGAGCCTGTTGGCTACATACATATGTAGATACAGCTCAGCCTTCTGAGACTTGACACATTGGCTATACAGGCTAAACACAGCTATGGCTCAACAAAAGCTTTTCTTCTGAATAGGCTCAGGAAGAGTCCAAAATGGAGACATTTCTCATCCCAAATATCAAAATATTATGCTGAGAAGCAGAATAAGCAAGTAGAATTTAATATAGGGCTCATACGTATGTGTTTATCTGTTTAAAAAGAAGCAGTTACTGTAAAAAAAAATGAAAACATAGCTTGGTGAATCTAGCTCCAGCAAAATAGTTCACTCCAGAAAGCAATAGAAGAGTTATGTTTAAAATAAACAAAAAAAAAAAAAAAAAAAGGAAGACCTAGTGTAGTGCTGAGTCTTTGATCTCTCTCTCCCACTACAGAACCAGTCTCTCTTGTTACAGATGCTACTGCCAAATTTGCAGCTACAAGGGACAGGTTAAGTGGCCACTTGAAGGGTAATACTTAGTTTCCCATGACAGCATGGTATAGCTAACAGCTTTTCCATGCCAGACATTTCTGCAGGACTAGCTCCAGTTTTGTGTGGGAACTATGTCCCCACTCATTGCAGTCTAACCACAGTACAACACAGACATTTCCCTGTCCATTTCCTTATCACTGACTTTACCCTAGGGCTCCCTGTTAAAGCCCAACAACTTTTGTGGTAGAAACATTTTATTACTCTCATTTGACAGCAAGGGAATTGAGCAATTTGCCCAAAGTCATGGAAAAATGAGGGTAATTCAGCAATGGGAACTGCACTGTTGCTAGAGGTTCAGCTGAATCCTGAACAACACAACTGTCCTCCAGCCCATCCTTCTGAAAGGAAAGATAGTCTTTTAATCCCTCTGATCATTTGCACTATGTGTACAAACTACTACATATTTATTTGTTCCATCTAAATGCAGCAACTAACCCTCTTCACTGGTAGTGCACAGAAATCTTGAGGAGTGAGGTTACTGAGGAAAGCCCTGTGCTATCCAAGGCAGGGAAAGGAGAGGTACAGCCTGGAAAATGCTGGCTGGGCAAATGTAAAGCACTCCTGACCTATCTTTGCAATGGCTGGCATTTACATGGCAGATCCCAATACATCTCCCTGACCTAGAGGTATTACAGGGTCATCTGAACACACGATCGACTTCTCTTCATGGAGAATAAAACAGGTCTAAACGTGCAAGACGTGGTCTTGCCCATCTGATGTGAGGTCTCACTGTCAGCATTTCCTACTGGCACTACATGCTGCAAGATCTTTTTCCCTGCCTACAGCTGTTACAGGAGGGGGAGGATGCTGCCCTACAAGAGCAGTCACTCAGCAACTGCTACATCCCCTCTCTCATCTCCAGCTGGCCTCTGAAGTGTCATCAAAGTGGGGAGGAGAGTTCACACTGGAGATCCTGACTTTGATGTGGCAGGATATGAAGCTGGCCTGTTCACACAGTAAGTGGAAGCAGCAACCAGTCCCACACTCAGCACCTCAGAGCGGCAGTTTATGGCCCAGGTTAATGAAGCTATGCTACAGTTGGTTTCCATAAACACCCAGACACTGCCTGTGACAGAACCATCCCTGGTGTCTGCTTCTTTGTGGCACAGAGCACTTGTCACATCTTTTATTTTGCCCAGGATGAAGTTCCTATGCATATATCTTAAGGTTACTGGCTAATATTTGGCACCACACTACCTTAATGCCTGCTGCAAATACCTCTGGGACTACCCCATTCAGCTGTTTCATGCAGTCTGGCATACCTTCCTAAAGATCCAGAGAGGGGAAAAAACAGACATCAACTATGGAAACTGTCAGTAAGATCCCTGACCATCTGATGAAAGCATTTTTCTTTTCTGGTTTGCATCCAAGCATGCTTATTTCATTCAAATGCTGGAACAAGTGGATCTGCCTGGTTCTGATCGTCAAGCACAGCTGAACTGAGCTTGACATACAGCCCAAAGGGATGGGCGCAGAAAAACAAGGGCCTTCCAACTGAGAGAGCCCAAAATGCTCCTTCAGAATCACAGCTGCTTGGCAAACAAACCCTACACACAATCCCACCTCATTTTTCAGGAAGGTAAGTCACATGGTTCCTCTGCATTATCAAAAACACACATTTAGCCATTTAACCTTTGACCTTCAGCCATTTAACCTTGTTTACTGTACATACATGTGCTATCATATCATGTCACTGCTACCACACAATTGTCAAGCACATGCAATGCACACATCATGCAAGGAAGAATATTCAAGTGATCAGGACGTACAAAGGTTCTCTTACCTTTGGGCAGTGACAAGGAAGGTAAGTGTTTCTTCTTGCCCAGACAGGTGACTTGTGTCAAAGATCACACTGAACTCATACTACACAAAGAAAAAATGGCATTTAAAGACATTGTACTTTGTTTCAAAACATACTTATTCTGAAACTTTATACATATTTTACTGGTCTAGCTGTACAGATGTAGCATATTTTGACACATTTAATAGAGCCTCCTCTACTGTAGAGTAGCTTTTAAATCTAAGGAATTGCTCATCTGTTCAAATACTACAGAATCCAATTTTTCTTTCATTGTGAAAAGGCCTCTATTAGAACTGCCACTCAATGATACTTTTGGAATAGATTATCTGCCAGTGGAAGAATCTTCTAGTTTAAAGGGATCATTATCCAATCCTACCTCGGCACCAATGTGTACAGTAGTTGCTGGTGAAGCGATCTTTTCAGGGAATAAAGATCATGTCATAGGCATGCACCGACACCCCGAACAACCAACAGTAGCCAAAGCACCGTTCAGGCCAATAATAAAACTGGATAAAATCAGGTGCCAATTTTGAATAGAGAACCTACTTCGATGATCCCTGTAGCACTACATTAAAAAAGCCGTTGCATCAAATATTTATGTACCTCCAAAACCCAAGTGAAAGTTTCTGAATTCATGCTAATTTCAATGGCTTACTGAAAAAAAATGGAGGTAACCCAACTATGTTATTCTGAAACAAAACATTGAAATTCTTACATCCCAGGTAATATTTGCTGTTTTATTTTTTCCACTGTATTTTAATTCTTTTTAAATGTTTGAAAAGACTACGTTCCAACAAATATTTGATCTATAACAGAAAATTTCATATAGGGTCAAATGCTATGTCAATTCAAACAGAAAGGAGTAATTTTTGAAATTTATATTTTCTGAAAAGTTTCACATTGATTTTGTTTGGTTATTTTCTGAAGTTATTCCTCTTCTCACCTTCCTGAGTTAGTCATGTGTACAGCTTTGTTTAGGGACAGAAAGAATGTAGCTGGATTTGTAAATACTATGAAAGAGTTCATTCTCTAGTACCCAAAAAAAATCTTCCAAGAAAAAAAACAACAACAAGCTACCAGGAAAACATAATATGAAAAAGTTATTACAACATTTTCAATGTCATTCATATGAATGCAGTTGCACTTTAATGTGAAAGTAGGCAAACATAAAAACAGAGTAAGGCAATATAAGTAAGGCAGAATCCTTCCCTATTTTTCTGCAGAGGAAAATTTTAAGGTTTTGGTAGCTACAGCTCTTACACCATTTTTGAAGAGCATTCAATTGCAATGCACAGGGTATTGCCATTGGATGTATCTGGTGGGAAAGAGTACATCTGCCTTCCCACAACTATGAAAGGCTTCAGTATCTGGGTTAGAAAACTACAGAAATTATCAGCCACACACATTTAACAGAGCAACTGTCTTTCCTGCTACTCCTTGGAGACAAACAGAGGAAGAAACCGTCACTCGGCAGATGAAAACATCACAACATTACCCTAGATTTCGATCTCATGAAAGGAAATCCCACACTGCACTTGAGGAAGTCTGATTCCAGCAACTCACAGGCAATGCCCAGCTCCTCCTGTATGAAAATAAAAAAGACCTTGAGATGATGGATTTGAGGAGAATAAGAGAAGGATTACCAAGAAATATCATTGAGATGAAATGATCTTAGAAAACGGGATACGTTTCCCATCATATCACTGCTATTCCCAGAAATCTAATACTCCTTGAACAAGGAAAGGTGCAATGAGGCATTTCCTGACTCCACCTCAGTAAGATCAGCACTGTGTGGACAACCATCTGAACATTGCTCTAAGAGCCAGACCATGGGGTAATACGGCATGACTAAACACACTGAAGCCAGGGGACCAGCCCAAAGTTCTTGGATAACTCAGACCATCGGTTATTCCCATTGTTTTTTAAAAGAGCTTTCAAATATTCCAGAATACAGGTTCTCCACATCAGTTTTCCCAGTAACATGAAGACAGAATTGTATTGGGTGACAGTGACTAAATCAGGACAGGCACAGATGCTGGAGAAAACTTCATCTGGTCCTAGTGTTATTCACCGCCCTGATCTCTTTGGTCCACAGGATGAGCTGCAATGATATGGGTACCAACCTTCTTTAATGATACAATGGTGGAATAAATAAATTAGGGAGACGGGCCTCTCCTCAAGATAAGCAATGACAGCCTATGAACATTACCCATAATACAAAGGAAAATGTTAGAGCAGCCCTATCCTGCTTGATTGGCGACTCCATTAAACCAATGGAAGTGCTTCTATTGAATAGAAAGTGTTTCACTGTTCCATAAAAAAAAAGTCTGGCTCCAGGTTAGCATGTTCTCATCTCCAGGTTATCACAGAACAGTTGTGTGTTCTGTCACTCTGAATAAGTTCATCACATAGAACTTTAGGGGTAGGATTCAGTTCCACAGTCTGATGTGCACTTTTAGGTGCCTGCACAGGCCTACTTTTAGGTGCCTGCTATGTGACTTAGATGCTCCCTTCATAGTCAATGGAGCCAGAAAACTGTTCAGCAGGCCAAATGTAGGTGTTTATTCCAGACTAAACTGAATAGTTATCAAGGCCCTGGTATTGTCTAGATCACCACTGTGGTACTGAAGTATGCAGCTACAATACAAATGCCTGAATTTAGCTATCTGAATCTAGAAATTAACTATATTCTAGACATGTTGCTGGGAATCTCAGAGGTACAGGAGATATGATTTATTTGACCTATTTTAGGTACCCAGAGTAGTTTGCAAAGGCCAGGGTCTGCCTCCTTATGCACATCTCCCAAATTGTTTGAGTTCTGCTTTAAACATGTACTTCAAATTAGATATTTGCATGAGTACCATTCACATCTAGAACAAGTACGTGCTAAAGTGGCTTCGTGAACCACGGACTCAGACTAAGCATCTCCAGGAAATGCTTCTCTGGCTTTCATGTTCTGATATGAGCATGGTATTAGTGTTCTACAGATGTTACTTCTTTCCTAACCGCAGTCTTGATCTTTCAACTGCTTTCTGCAATATCTGAAGGACAAAATCTCCTTTAACATCACGGTTCAAATCATGGCACACATTTATAGAAAATTATGTCCCTCATGCTTTCTTCTCTCAGTATTTCACTGGTTTCACATGTAAAGAAAGTAATCTAAGGAGAAAATCCACGCATGCTTTGAGATGCCTGATGGCATGAAATTACTCCAGCACTAAACAGCTAGAGTAGTGTCCTCCATGTACATTTTCTTTACAGATTTGTTTCCTTGCAATCTTTAGTACATTTTATTTGCAAAATTACAAAAGTTGGTACTGCCCAGCAAATCAAATATCTATATTCCGTTGTATAAAGCTGCCATTTTCATATTCTGTGTCGGTTTTTCTCCTCCATTTAACACATAAGAGCAAAGAAAGCACTTCATGGGCGCAGCATCTCCTTCACTTGCCTCTTCCTCTCAGCTATGCGGGAGGTTCTCCAGCTTTATTCAAGTGATCAAGTGAACACAAACTGAGCAGCTGCATAACCAAATGAAAAATTTCACAGCTGTTTCCTCTGGGAACATTCTCGTTTCTGTGTTGTTCTGATGTCCCTTGCTGTCTAACTGTGGGAACCTATGAACTCTCTTCCATCATCTCCCTGTCTCTGCTCATTCAAGAAGGGTTTCTATTTACATAGCTGTCTGGTGGTGACAGTGACCAGACAGACCCAAGAGGTTGTCTCCCCTCCCCAAGCCCGTATCACTTCAGAGATGTCAAAAACAGTAACAGAAAGAACACTCATCTTGATAATGGAAGAAGTGCAATTCTTCTTCATTTTGCAAATTGGTGGCTCCCTGTCTTTGCAGTTCTGACAACAGGCAGGCAGATGCCAGTTGTTTATAAGGACCTGTTAAGGAAGCATCAGGGAACACTGCATTGTGGCTGGTTTTGCTGTTACTGCTTGCAACAGCCTGATAGATGTATTGAGATTGACTTGAAAGACCTTCTGGCTTCATTAGCATACCAACCAGTTTAATGATTAACATTAATAGGACATTATTAATGCTGCAAATTCAAACTGTTCAATGCTAGGAAATAACAGAAGTAAGTTTGCCTGTACCACACTGGTTCAGCCTTCTGCATGCTTCTAAATTCCAGAGTACCTACAAACCTTTTCTATGGACCTATTGCTCTGCGATTAGGATTAAGAAGCTCTGATAATGGGTAAACAATTTGCTTCTCCTTCATTGCTCACTGTCTGGCCTTAGGCTTTATTTGCTGCATACTGTGCTGGAGAGGGAAAAAACTGTTTTTTTTTTTTATGGGATTTCCTATGGTGTTCAGCTCTGTAATGCGTGGACACTCAGAAAGCATTAAGTTCAGTTTTCAGAAAGCTGACAGATTGGTGCTGCCTTAATAACAAATAGGGAACAGAAGCAGGGGATTCTGGGCTTCCAGAAATTTTGGTGCCACTTCTCACTGATCTGAGGTAACACTTTAAGTGCATGGTGCTTCTTTATGACAATACAGCCTAGCTGAAAACGCAGTTTATTGCGTGAGTTTCCCTAGCAGAATTTCTAGTTTGCTTAGAAAACATAGCCAAAGGGAAGCTTCCCTTCCAGTTACGGAGTGTGAAGTTTTATCTGGACAACTTTGTTTTCTTTCTGAAACATTTCACAGTTTTTCATATTTTAAGGAGACTATCAGATAAAGAGTGAGCTAATTAGCCAAATAGCTGTACTATTACTGCATAACAAATAAAGACCCGGGTGTGAGAAACATGAAGCTCAGGCTGGCTCACAGTCCGTTTCTCCAAATCTTTTATCGCAGAAAGAAAAGTTCTTGATAATTATGACAAGAGCAATTAAACAGTCAAGTTTTAACTCCATCATAAGGGGCACATGGGGAAAAACAATTCAACCTAAATTTTATAGCATAATCCTTTCAAATACAATCCTTGAGGTATGTAACCAGGGTATGATTAGAGATGTAACAAAATGGCCTTACTTCTGGGGTGTTTGTTTTAAAGCGTAAATATCACGTGTAGTTTTCAACCAAGTAGTGCAGGAAGCTGGTAATGATCATATATATTAACATTGTATGGGAGAAACAGCAACCTGGAAATGTTGCTATTTGTTAAATTTAAGACTTAAAGGAGAGGAAATTTCAGTAATGCTTGTGTTCTTCCTGAGTCAGATCCACCTCTCTTGCTGTTTCAAATATTCATCTGGCGTACCACGCAGCCTGCACTGGGAGACATCAGCTTTCTTCTCCAGTGGCATCTCTGGCCAGTACCTGTCTCCGCAGAAGCAGTCTGTTGCTGAACGTGGGGGCTCGGAGTACATCTTACTACTGGCTGACAACACAGGAGTGCTTAGGAGCAATGTCTCCTCATGCTTTGTCCCTAACCCACACGCTACATGCAGTCCAGTCTTTACTGCCCCGAACAGCTCAGCTATATAACCAGAAGAAAGCAAGAGGCTCACAGAATAATCTGCTTAAGACAGGAAAACAAAACATTCAGCTTGGCCTAGAAAGCATTTCAACATGAATAAAGCACTTTAACCACACAGATGGGAGGCTAGGATCATTATCCTACATTAGAATAACTCAAGAGCAATATCCTTTTGCTGGCTTCACCTAGCTGATTATCTAGGGATATAACACATGGAACAACCCAAAATTTTGCTCTTTCCCTATCACAGAGATCGTAACTGGACTGCAAGAGAACCTCGCATTTTCCAGGCCACATAAGGTAGATTATCACTAAGAAAATAGCTTGTCAGTACTAGAACAGGTTGTACCAAGCCAGTCGATGACTGCATGCATCTTAGCATTTAGAAAGATTGTCTTCCCTTGATGTTTGATGGGCGTAACGTTCTCAGGATATGAAGATAGGACCAGCACCAGCTGGAGCACAAGACCAGAGTATTTTAGGTATGATCCTGAAGAAGACCACTTATGAGAACCAAACACTGCTCAAAGACAGCTGCTGTTTGTCCCCACTCCTCCTGAGACTTTTTTTTTAAATAAGATTTCTTAAATATTGTTTACTTTGACCTCAAAGGGTCATTTTCAATTTGGTTAACTGCCAAATCTAAGACTTAAGAAAAAGGAAAAGAGAATGTCTTATGAAAACAAAAAAAGGGAGCAAAATAGGCTGCCTGGCTCTGGATAAAACACAGTGACAGTTTAGAGACTTGCCTCTGGGAAGAGTCTTCATGCTGACATACCAACACAGGACATTGCTCCTTGTTGTGCTCCCCCTTCCTGAATGCCAATGACCAGAAACAAACACCGTACATGAAGTGACACAAGGAAGGGCACTGAAACTTCCTCACCTTCAATTCAACTAGCAGTTTTAAGATCAAATCACGAATGTATTTTTCCCCTACGAATCTCGCATAGCTGGTATGTGGTGACTTAGTCATCAGCTGATACAACCTGAACCTCCTCTGCCTCATTCATGTCCAAACAAAAAGCTTCAACCTCAGAGGAAAAAACTTTCTGCTTCCCTCAGCCTGACCTGGCAGTTCCTATAAACACATTGTTCTGGTTTTATTTTTCCCATCCTTACGGTTATTTATTTCTTCCCCAAAGACAGAACAACCCTCCTCTGAACTGAGGTCGTCCCCCACCCGGAGTCATCAGCACACTGCTTTGACCTGCTCCCACTGCTCATCCCCACCCACAACTGGTTGCAAGCCTGATACCTCAAGCAAGCCCTCAAGTAATCATCCCCAGCCCACTGGTTCCCCTTCAACACCGTCTGCTACCAGGCTCTTATCTATTTGATAACTCTTCTACCAAATTATGACTATCAGCAAAAGCAAACAAATATAAAAGTATAGGCCACTTGTGCTGTAATTTGCACTCACCAGTGCTCTCACAGGGAAGGTGTGAATTCAACCGTCCTAACGCCCATTTATTGCCTGTCAGATCTCTGTTTTTTAAGAATACGAGCTACTACTAGATAGTGCATCTTCAGTGTCAGCATGAAGCTACACTAGAACAGTACTCAACTTGTAGAATTTAGCAAAATGATGTCATGGATACAACTTTTTTTTTTTTTTAATAAAATCATACCAGACAGTCAAGAGAAAGTTATATTAATTCCTGCACTGACGGTGAGTTGGGTACTGCTCTGAATACTGTTGGTTATCTGTGCCAGAGATGACCTAATCCTTTTAAATAGTCTTCTGATTCACTGTTATTTTTGAATGGATTAAAATCACTAATAAAAGGCACTGAAAATATTTTTGTTGCAGAATTGTTAGGATAAACTGTATATTTTTTGGCTGAAAAACAAAACAGAACAAAACATCAGACTTGCTAGATATTACGTCTAAGAACAGATTACTTCTCTCTTTTCTCAGTTATATTCAAATTAAAGCTTTTGTTGTTGTTTAGATGATAAAATGTCTCCCCTGCAAATCCTGGCTGCTAGCATATACGCTCTGGAACAGAGAAGAAAATGTCCTGGAAGCCTTGATAACATGTTGGCAGAACACCCCTGTTTTGAAGATATTGAGAATTTCTTTTACTTGTTAGGTTTTTTCATCCTGCTGCACATTTTCCAATGGGTAAAAAGGAAAAGTGCCAAGAGCAAATACTGAGAAACCCTGCACTTGTTGCTGGAGAACATGCTCTTGGTTGTTTCTGCTTTTCCTGCTCTGTAACACCTGTCTGTCTGAGAAACACCAAACCTGACACCACAGGGCACCACCTATCCTCACCTGAGAGGTCCTACAAGTGCACTAAGGCTAGTTACACTGTCTACTTCATGCTGTGTTAAATCCCCAAAGTTAGATACTTTAAGTCTACCCAGTACAGACTCTCCAGTATATAGACTTCACAACTAATTCTCCCCACTAGTTATTTGGAAATTTAGCGTATCTGACCTGCACACCAAAGGTAGAGGCTTTTATCAGACACTAGGTAAAACAGAGTTTAGTGAAATAATTTAGATAAATTTGTACATTTTTTTTTCTATATTCATCATGGACTCTTGTCTTAAAGCACATACTTGTATCTCAGCAATTTCAACTTACAAATTGGAATTTTTGGTGAATAGGGACACTTTCCCAAATGAGAGATTAAACGAACATCTGGATGTTTTGTTCCACCCAACAGGACAATTATATAAACCTGAACTGCATTTTGTGAGCTTCTCACCTTGGGGAGATATCACTGAACACATGTATGTTCACAGCTCGTACCTGCTTCTGTGCACTGAGCTAGCAAACATGGGTAGCACTAACAGCTCTCAGGTCAGGAACCTAAAATAAACGATCACTTCTCTGATGATGTTTGGGATGGCCTCTTCAAATTACTGTTCATAATCTCAGTGTAAGCCCTTCAGCTGTACTTCAGTAACTTCCCCCCACTGTGGCTTTCCCTAGGGTTCTGAGAGAATAATTTTTATTTTGATCGTACCCTTTGCTCTCCCTGCCTCACAATCCTCTTAATGCCTTCACTGAGGCTTCAAGGATATGAAGATTAGTAAATTCATTCAATAGCTACCTGAGTATACCTATTTACTTCCCTTCCACAGCAACAGAGGTCACCAAAGACTGTGGGTCACAGTTACGTGCACGTACAGAGCAATTAGGAAAGCTTCAGCTGCTGAAAGCTTGGGGATTTTTTCAATACAAATACTGGCCTAGGTTGAGTTTCCCTATGACTGTAAGCAAGCGCAGCTCAAGTAATTTCATCTTGCAGGTCCTTTCTTGTGCAAATAACAGGATGGATTTTCGAATACAATTTCATAGATAACATGCTTGCCTCCAAAATGGTGCTTTGCTGGGTATTTTAAAACTGCAGGAACACAAAGAGGATCAGTGGTATTGTAAACAGAGAACTCTTCCTGGTGCTACACAATAATTCAAGTAGAAGACATCTGTCATGACTGAAATGGTGACATTTAGAAATCTCAGGACCTCACAGACTGAGGCTGGTGTTTCGGGAGTTTGGTTATCTTTATTCCAGCTGGGAATGCCACGGGACTTTTTGTGAGCTCCAAGCATGTGTGTGACCTGGGAAAAAAAAAAGACCCTATTGCTGACAGCAGCTTTGAAGATGGACTGCAGTGGTCCAGCACAGGTGACCATGGCTTTAAAAGCCAAAGATCTAGGAAAAATTCTCATGTACATTTCAGTGAGTTTTGCTCTCAGAACAAAAGTCTCATGAGTTTTATTCAATTTCTTGATGTGGTATATTTAGCAACTTCAAACTTCTGAATCTCATGTTCAGAAGCTCTTGGGTACATTTCTCTACTTGCCAATGCAAATTGGGTGACAAGGAACCACAGAAAAGAATTAATTTATTTCCATCATGAGTTTTGTTTTAAGATGGGTTTTATTCCTTCATCATAACAGCTCTGTAGCCCCAGCTTCACAAGTTTCTTCTGCTGTGTTTTCCAAACATTGGTGGAATGCAATCAACAATGTGAATAATGTGAAGGGCAATCCAGTGATAAATTAGCAGCAATGGCAACTATCATGTGAAAGTTATTCTAAGTCAGTACCTGCTAGGAAAAGTATTATAGAGAAGGAAATACAGATTCAGTAGGGACTTGCTGACCTAGATGTTAGCCTTACGACGTTTATTTAGTCTCCTGAATATAATGATTGAAAAATATTGGATATCCGATCAAATTACATGATGGAATAAAAATACCATGTGTTCTGCAAGGGTCTGTTTTGAAAGGCATCACAGGGACTAAACGTTTTCCTTCACTTTTGAGCATTGGGATATTATCCCAACAAACTAAGCCGGCAAATGTGAGGTGTCATACATAAATTCTGTAGCTCCACAAACTGCTGTTTCATTGGCAAAGAGCATTGTCCATGCCAGTGCTCACATGAGCAAGCAAAACTGCATACCCCAAGTACACTGACACACACACAACCAAACACACACACAAAGATTTGGGGAACCAGGGTGGCTGGTCTTGTAATTTTGATAATGAATCGATCCTTTAATTCATTATCAAAAAATAAGCTTGAAAGGTGATGGGGAACCTCTTTTTTCCCTAGTTCTCTTCATGAAACAACAAAATTATTTGGCATCAGAGAGAGATTTTCTGTCCTATTCCATGATCTCATTAGTAAATGCTGTAGGCACACCCCACCCCCAAGCCCAGCAAGCCTGGCTTCAAACATCTTGGATTTGCTGCTTATTTTGTGAAAACAACTATTTTGATGTAATTAATTAGAGCCTCCCTCCTCTTCCCTCTCCACCCTTGACAGAACCTATTTATAGACCATGAGATCACCAATCCCAACCTACACAGCAAATCTTTGAGGAAGGAGGGAAAGAAAAACAAAAGCTTTTCTATTTGCTGGATATTTTCAGCATTCTTATTTTTCTTTCTTTCTCTCATAACATTTATCTTAACCAGAGAAAAGCTAGCATAGCAGATTTTTAAAGCACACCATCTCAGAAACCTAAGCAGCACCAGAAATTGGTCACTCAGCTCATGTAGGTGATTAAGTCCCCAAACACGTTTTTGAACAGGTCAATAAAAACAGCTGTAGTTTTACAACTCCTACCTTTTAAGGGACCTGTAGGGCAGGTGGTGAAGTTGTAAGGAGAAAGGAAGGTTTGGTGCCACTCCAAGAATTTTCATCTCCTTTGCCAGCACACAAATTCCCATTTTCAACAGACCAACTGGACTTGCATCAGCTTCCAGCGTACTACACAAGCTAAACCCTTCTCTCTCTCTCTCTTTTTTTTTTTTTTTTTTTTTAAAGTTTGGATGAGTACTGTTGATCTTAGTTAATCAACACAAAGAAAAAAACAAGCCAGGGAACATCACCAAGATCCACTGTCCCCCTACAGCTAGTAGGTCAGTTGTCCCTCATTCATTGTGAGGTTGACTACATTTCAGCCATGCTGCTCCTGACCTCTTTTTGTATGTGTTAATGTACAGCTATATTTACTCCAGTAGCAGAGTGGGAACAGCTTAAAGGTCAGGCTTCAACCTGCCCACGCAACAATGCTCACCCCATGGAGCATCCTTGGGCATGAGCTGGATGTTAGTAATATAAGGAATGCCATTTAAATTTAGGCACAATGGGACATATGACTAAATCACGTAGAGATTGTTATCTAGGATAAACTGACAAAATGCCCCCAACGTATAGGATATCATGCCCCAACTACTTACAGCAGTGGGTGACCAGTGCCCACAGTGGAATCATCCAGGTGAGCTGGAGACACTGGACTTTCCCTGGGATCTCTTTACTATATCTCAAAAAAGCTTGGAATAGAGATGAGAGCCTTATTCTTGCTTTTATACTCTTTCACAGACAGTGGTATGAAAGCAGTCACGGCAGAAAATACTTCTCACCAGAGCAAATATGTATTTTTTGGAACATAGTTGTTAACGACAAGTGTGCATTTCTGAGGCCACCTCCCCTGCCCCCCCCTCCCAGCAGAAATTATCATCTTAGAAGTGACATCATTGCTGACATCACCAATTCAGGAACACGTGCTGGGGTTCTGGCCCATGTAGCTACATACACACTCCGGGGAACATGCGTTACCTCAGACTTGGCACTTGCACCTCTTTTCTCAGCACAGGGTCTGCCGGTCCAGTCGGGATAATCTCAGGCTCCTGAAAACCTCTCTAACTCCTGAACACAACCCAAAACAAATGTTTTCCCAGGGCCAGAAAGTTCAAGCTGCCTTTCCTCCCCATCTCCACATGGCTCTAACACTTCTTAGTTCCTGCGGGGAGGGCAACCACCTGAGCTGAAAAGGTGCAAGGGAGACAGACTTGCAGGGGCCAGCAGCTACCTTGACTGGAGGCACTAGAAATGTCGAGAGGAAACCTCCTGTCGCGCAATTTCACAGGCATTTTGCTGATTTGAGGCTTTGGAGGACCATGTAGGGGTTTGAGAGCTTCCCCCAGCCACTTCCTGCAAAAGCTCCTTGCTTTTAATGCTCAGCTCGGGGGGGCTTTGGGTGCAACATGTCTGCTCAGCAGAAGAAAGATCCTGGAAATGTTGGAGTAAGATCAGTATCAGTCCCAGTGGCAGCTCATTCATTTTCGACCAAAAAAAGGAAGAGTGTTCTTTTCACAGGAAGGATTTAGATGTCCTTCACGGTATATAAGAAAAAAAAAACAAACACAAAACAAAACATCTTAAGCAGGTCCTGGCAGGGAGCACGGCTTGCACTTGGACTCCCTTTTATTTTCTCCATCTTGCAAATCAATCTTTTCTTTTGTCCTTCCTTCCTTTAAAGGATGATAAGCAATGACAAGGTAGTTCTAACATGACAATTTCATTTAATGCTGTATTGTCATTAGCTGTTCCTCAAAAGCAGCCTTTTTGGTTCATTGTATCACTTCCCCCCTTTAGAGAAAAAAGAAAGCAGAGATAACAGGGCTGCCTGCCTGTAGGAAGGGACAGTTAATGACACTCCACAATTAAAAGCTGCTAAAAATGCGAAGTGGTGAAGCATCAAGCCTGGAACACAAGACAGTTTTGTGAGCTTAATTTATGTACTAAATAATGTAATTCATGTCCATTATGACCAAGAAATTAATATCTAAGCCTGTGTGAACTCAAGTTTAATAAAAACAAACAAAACTCATTCTGGTGATCCAGTTTTCACCTGTCTTTTGTAATCCTCACCTAAGAATCAGGCTTGTAACTTCTATTAAGACACAAATGCCTTTCACATAATGAGTGCTTTTTATAGTGGAACACGTAATTATTGCTTGAAATAGAAAGAGAAACAATTCATTGCTTGGAACTTGCTTGCTAAAACAATAAACAGGCCCCTCTGCTAGCGCTCTTCTTTGCATGCAGCACTGCAAAACTATGTACAGGCAGTGGGGAAAAAGGACTGAGAGAAAAAAGCAAACATCAAACCTTATTTGAGGCTTTCTGTTAATGGCTTTGCTCACACTATTTTCCAGCTGAGGGAGACAGACATACACAGTGGTTTCAAACTGGGATTAACCCATTGGCTCCACTCATGAGACCATGAACTAATTATTTTTTATTTCATCTGACATATGCAGTTAGAATGAGAAATGGCAGAAAGGCATGTCATAATTGTATCAAAGTTAGTAAGATGCTACACTGTGTGTGCCAGATAGCTCCATATATAAAATGATCAGACCCTGCACATATTCCCCAAATATTTGCTGCTCCTATAGCTATACTCCTTGCCCTATAAATATATAGGAACATATTTATGGCTGTATTAAAAAAAAAAAATCTCAAGGGTAATAATAAAGCTAAGCGTTCTTTTTCCTCCTGAATCAAAGAACTGACACAACTGGAAACACCAATCATTCAACGTGAAGAAGTTGTCTACAGAAACCGTCCTGAGTTCTTCCCAACCAAAACATCCTCCGTGCAGCTGAAATCCCATGAATGCCACCAATGAACACATTTAAAGAGATAAGGGGACAGGAAGTGGCAAGGGGGACCTCCCTTCTCTTTGTGTAAGAACTGCTAGACTATTCTGCTTTAGCTTGCAGAAGAATTGTCCCTAGAAGCATTATGTCCCGTTATGTCCCTAGAAGGATTGGGGACATAAAGGGTGCCTTTGTTGACCTAGCGTTGTTAGAAGTATTTATACTTCAACCTATTCATATTGTACCATTTTTTGAACAAATTCATGTATCTTTCACACACACACACATTGCCCCATTCATTAACAAGGCACAAAGTGAAATAAAAAAGTTACTGTGTCTTTGCAGCCAAGCAAAAGAAACTATTTCCTAGAACCAAAACCAATAACACACACATACACACCGCAAATGACCCTAACACAGCCACTTTACCACAGGTATTTTGTGCCCCACAGGTTATTACCATCAGTAGATATTATCACTGAGGAGCCAAATATGTGCAATGTGCAAGTTACATGTACATTTGCAGAGACTTTTCAGTAGATTTTTATAAATGCCATTTACTTTTCCATGAGCTTTCCAGCTCAGTATTGGAAAGAAGAGCAACTACCACTTCTAATGTGAACTCTAATCACACAGATCATTTAATGTTCTTATCTTTCAGGGCTATTAAGATAAGCTTCATAACAGCAGTGCATTCTCATGCATATGAGTGCATGCTCTTCAATACCTCAGACAAAAGTCAGAGACAGGGAAGCTGTTCGGAGGAGAAAAGGGTCTGGAGTGAGCTGTCCTTCATCCTGACTACACATGTAGATGTACGTACATATATGTGCACACATCTCAGTACTAAATCATGGTTGCATGTTAAGAGGAGAGTTGTTTTTCATTATTACAGATAACCCATGGGCTGTAACATTATTCTATAGTAATGAACAGAAGTTCAAAACATGTTTCTCAAAATTAAAAGCAGAAAAAAATCAGGTGGCAGAAACCAAAGAAACAACATTAATTTCCTAGTGATATTTCTGAAAGCACAGATAATATATGCCCACGTGTAAGACAACCTCCTATATGTAAGCTGTGAATTATTCTGAATATTAGCATATTCTTCTGCAATACAGCTATTCCCTCAGTGTTATTAATGAAAAGCTTAAATTCAGAACAAGGTCAGGAAATAAATTCAAATGTCATCACCTCCGCATAGTTCAATGGAAAAACAAACGGAAAAGCTCACTACTAAAAAAAAAGTTAAAACAGACTATGATGAAGCAAAAAAAAAAAAAAAAAGCAAGCTTTTTTCACCTTCTTCCCCAGTGGTAATTCTCAAGGGTAAAGAATACTATTAATGTAATAACAATAATAATGAGTTTGGCACTGGATATTTTCCTGGAATTAATAAACCTCAGCTCAGCCTACAGTCACCAACAGCCAAAGGCAAACCAGAAAACCCAGGAAATGCCTTTTGAAAGCACACATAGGGCTTTTGGACATTCAGAAACACAAACACAAGGCACATCAGGACTTCTTCCACAGCAGGAAACCGTGACATGATAAACACTAATCTAAGGACACCAATGAAATGCAAAGATAAAATTCATTACCTCCTGCACTGGGATATTGAAAAAGTTGCGGGTTGTATATTTTTTTTTTTGTTGGTTGGTTGGTTTGTTGCTGGGGGGTGTTTTTTTGTTGTTGTTTTTTTTTGTTTTGTTTTGTTTTGAAACAGAGGCTTAGTTCCTTTGTAAGGCTTTACTTGAAGAGATGCTGCCCTACTATTCAGAGCAGCTGGTCAGTGCACTCCTCCTCTTCACCTTGCCGCATGGAAATCCCTGCCCTGCTCTCCTGCAGATGGTTACAGCCAAGAGTCGAGCACAGGTTTTCTGGACTCCTCCCAAAGGCAGGCTGCAAAAGCACTGTGGCCTGGGAACACGCCTGACTCTGCGTCCCCCCACAGCCTTGCCCAGCTGGGGATCTTCTGGGACAGCCCAGAGAGGGGGGTCCCCTGCTCACCCCAAACGCCCAGCACCTCACGGACCTTACAGTGAAGCCAGCTGGGATGCTTCTCCCTCCTCTCCTCTTCCTCACTCAATGCCTTTGGCTTCGATGAAAGGCCATAGGAAGCTCAAGCTCTTAAATCAAAAAAAAAAAAAAAAGCACCCTAAACCACCAGATTTTGGGCCCTAAGGCCTCCTCCAGAGGGGAGGGGAACATGCCTGCATCTGCTAATAGGAATTCAGACTGATCCCAGCCAAAGAGGAAAGAATGAGCAGGAAATTCAAGGAAGGGAGGAAGAGAGGGAAGGGAAACAGAAAGAAGGGAAGAAAAAGAAAAAAGTCAGGAGTCTCCTTTCACACCAGAAGCAACCAAGAAGTTTACAGGAGAGTCAGAAAATCCCATGGCACTGGTACCAAGCCAAAGGAAAGCTCCTGTTTACTCACACCACCCCTCCTTGGATTTTCAGCTTAAAACTCTTTTCACACCTTTACTAATCTTTCTGACTGTGGGTAAAATACTGTGAAGCTGTTTGGTTTTGTCTATTTGTTTGGCTAATTTGTTTGTTTGCAAGTCTTTCTACAAATAAAACTGCAGTTAACTTCAGAGAGGCTATGCCCCAAGTATGACTGCAGAATCATGCCTTGTGCTTAATGAGAATAATTAGAGCGTTTCATTTTTATCTATAGATCCTATTGGAATCAGGGGAGAAATCTGAACAAGAAGATGAAAGAGAGCAATTACCACGGCTTCTTGCCACAGGACTCGGCAACTTAGCCATACAGATATTTACATAGTTCTGGTGGGCATTCGGCTCAGGGTGTCGGTTATCTCCAGGCACCATCTTGATCCGCCTGTCTTAGAAGCGATGAAAGGAAACTCCTACAAGAACAGAACTGACCTCCTGTACCGGAAAGTCAATCAACTTGAAACTTACAGTTACAACAAAAACAGTTACAGTTACAACAAAAACAACAACCCCCAAACCCTCATGCTGTAATTACAGCCACTAAAACCTGTGGAAATCAATTCTTATGTAAATCTGTTGCAGAGGTCTTCTAAGTTTGGACAATTGTAAGCCCCATCCTTAAGAACACAGGAGACAAATTCTGCTCCATAGATTTAATGCCACAAATGTCTGCAAGTCCCTCTGCACTGAATTTAACACCAAATGATGAGAAAGAAGAGACACTGTGACACGAGAAAGACAGTGATGATCTTTCCCGTACGGAGAGAGTAGCCTGTAAATAAACACGACCAAGATCGAGTGTATGGAGCTTACTGTATATAGGGCTCTACCCTTTGCAAAGGGTTCTTCCCTTTCTCCCAGCAATGCAATTTATCAAGATAATCATCTAAACAGCAGTAGCCAGATCTCAGCAACTGAGGCAGACGAAGTCCTTTTTTGAAGACCTCTCTAATGGCCAGCAAAGATTTGACCACAGCAGTGGCTCCTGTCTGTGCAGAGTTCCCAAAGATGCGTGGGGTGAAGCAGCTCATCCAGTGAAGAATGGGCCACATGGGGCCAAAACAGAGAGGTGGCCACCACCTCCAGCTCAGGGAGCCCTTCTCCACACCTTTGAGAAAGTCTCATCAATCCATTGCTTCAGATTTCCTTTTCCCTCTCTCATCCAGAGGGAAACCAGGACTTCCACTCATGCCTGGCCATGGTGAAGCCCCACCTTGGGTGGTACAGCAGCTGCTGGGTACTCATTCACCATCAATGGGCTCTGCTACAGCACAGGCTGCCTTACAGCTTCCACAAAAAGAGTACATCTCAAGTGTACTCATCCACACAGCTGTTCTTCCTTTAGAAACTCATTCCTCTTGCAGGCCCAAGGGAAGAACAGGGCTAGGCAGTCAGACAAAACCTCCCTTAATAATCTGAGCCACCCGGAGCATCCCAGGCTACTCCCTAAAACCATTATTTGTATATATATGTAAACAGTCAGTCTAAGATGCATGAAAAGCTTCTTCCAGGACAAACACTTTCCTCATCACATAACCCAGAGCACAGCCCAAGCAGATCAGCATAAAGCTTCTCAATATATCTGGTCCTTCTGTATGTTATTCCAGCACCATCAAGTCCTTCGAAACAAATGTTTGTTAACAGCTTACTAATCACAGGCTGCTGTAAAGCCTCACAAAAAATTAACACCACATTTTTGTACTGTAAAATAAGTTTTTACTCTAACATCACCCAAAAGAAACAAGTACATCATCAAAAGCCTTGTCTGTTTCAATCTGAAGTTTCTACTGCTTCCTATAGAAATGCTTTGGATGATCTCCCACAGCAAGTCACTGTTTCCCTACAAGTAGCTTAAGACTGCAAAAACCTCAGATTTCTAAAGCTAGCTGGAGTTGGCTGTATCCAGTTTTGCAAGGTCTGAGTCACGTCATCTTACACATTACCACCCTTCAATCAGATTTCTAAGTATTAAGCTGCTCCTGAAAACTGGATCTAACAAGCTTGCATAGGCTCTTCCACCGCTAAGCAGAAGAAGATCTAAATTCCTGAAAAATCATGGCTTCTGAATCATATATTCCAACAGGGAGTTTTCCAACAGACCTTGAGGATTCTGCATTCTATTTGTTGATGGGGGAAAAAAATAACAAAGACTTCATTCAGACATAAACAGTAAGAGGAAAATTTACAAGACTTCTATCAGTACTAATTATACAACTAAATCCAGTCTCCAATTCCCATTCCCTGTCAGTGGGAATGATATCTGAATCCCAAAAAGAAAATCTGGATCAAATGTTTAGCCTTCAATTCCTAGCTGCTAAGAGTAGGTGGATATTAAGTGGCTCTAACAACTTCTGGCCTGAAAAAAAATTGTTGCTCCTTACTTATCCCTTGGGAAGTATAAAACTTAAGGTTTTCATTGAGCATTCACAGAAAAAGACTAAAATAAACAATGAAGTCAGATAGCTTGAACTACATGTATTTTTTCTTCCCAATCAAGAAATTAGACAATTTAACTCCAAGGACGCAAAACAGTTTTGTGCACTTTGGAACACCAATTAAGCATTAGATTCACAAGAAAGGAGAAGCAGCAGGTGGCAGTGACTGCCACACTACTTATTCCTGAATCCTGGCTATAAAAGCTCTCCTGGCAGAAGGGTTCAAATCCCCTCACATAAGTGATATATTGCTTGGGAGGTCTTCCAGATGTGCTCATGTCAGTACAGGGGTCACAGCTTCCACGCTACTTGGCACCACTCACTCTGACACTCTGGCAGAGCAGATGACAGGAGCAACTCCAACCTACTCCATGCAACATCAGCTGGATTAACTCAAGCCTCTAATTTAAAAGGTTTCTGCTAACCAGCTGGAGGTGAACTGAGAGCAATTACAGTTCTCTACCAGTGGCTCAAAAGGGGCAAAGACTACTGGAAAAAAAAGACATCGGGAGTACCCATGACCTACAGTTTCTTCCACTGGCACAGATGGATCCAAAAGGAGGTACGTCCTAGGCTTTTGTGCTCTATCAGTATCCTGTCCCTGCCAGCCCTAAGACTCTTAGAAAGCATGAGCAGCATGGGAAACCAGAGTAAGAGAATTTCCAAATTGGAAAAAATTAAACTCAGTGTGTGCAGCATTTCTGGGCTCTCTTAGTCAGGAGACGTCAGCAAACTCTCAGGGAGTGGGGGGGTGAGAGGTTGGGGGTGTGTTGTATCCAAAGTGCACGACCTGACCTGACTGCTAACCCAGAGAAGGCACTGCATTACTTATCTGAAGAAAAATCCCAGGGTCCATAAACAGCATGACTCAAGATATCAGCATATTCATAACGAGCACCAAGGGTTCAGATAGCCATTCCTTGTATTTCCTTCATGTGTAAGTCCTAGGAAACGAAAACCTTGCTACTCACTCTGTCCTGGCCAAGCCCTGCAAACTTCACTCAGCTGTTGCTTGCAGAAGTTGCTGCAAAAAGCAGGAGGAATGCTATACACAGCTGGCTCTGGATGCTGGGAGCTTGCCTGAAATAAAGAAATAATCCACGGCTGGAAATGACAGTCAGCAGTGGGATTTCCTGACCTCTGCTCTCCGTAACCCATGCTGAAATGGGCTTAGCTGTTAGATTCCCTCCAGTCCTTGCAGAGCACTTCAAGAGCAGCCAGAGATTAATGCTATAGATATTGCGTTATTGCTGTTTTTTATTATTACTAAGTTACATATGCCATTTTTCATACCATTAGTATAAAATCTCCTGACCAGATTTAATAAAGATACTGCCCTGCCTACACCCACCCCCCAACATCAGCTCCTTGATCGTGTACTTCCAGCACTCTTCCTGCATTTACCTGGTGCTCATCTGACCCCTTGCAACCTGGCTCACCTCACTGAACCCACAAAATACTAAACCAACCAAAAGGAGTGAGAAAGGCTGGATGCCATGGCCAGGCACAGACAAAGAACGGGATTTTCCCCATCAGTGGTGGTTGTTGTACCAGCCTACTTGGGAAGTCTCTGAAAAATGTTAACTGCCACTTCAGCAAGCTTACAGTGCTTTTTCTGTAACTGAACTAACAATACCCTTCTGCTCTAAACAGCAGCTAATGAATGGTTACCGAAGTGCCTATTTCTGACAAGCATTTTCAGCAAAATTTCACAAGTCAGCAGGCAATTCCAATAGATGAAAAATGATGTAGAAATTAGCAGTAAGAGCCTTTTATTCTTTTCCAGACTCCTTAGCACACAGGCAGCACTCTCTGTTCTATAGGAAAGTGGTATTAACACCTCTGTTAGGTGGATTTTTCAGGCTCTGAAATAGCTTTCTTGAAATTGAATTAAGATTATGGGACAATAAATTTTAATACCAAAAAAATAGATGATCTACTATTTAGGGAAGAGGTGACCAATCTCTGTCAACACAGTAAAAGTGAAATCTATGTGAACATGTGAGGTGTCTTTTTTTTTTTTTTTTAAAAAAGATTAAATCTCTTCGTATTTCAAAAGGAACATTTTTCCTAGTGGACAACTTTTGAAATTCATTACAGTGCAATGCTCCCATGCACCTGTAAAACCACCAGTTCTCACTGAATCAGAACTTGAAACTTTTCACAGGCTTTACATCAATGGCCACGCTTTGTCAACCTCCTGAGAAAAAAAACAGCCTTTGCCCAGCCTTGAATGGACTTTGCCATTCTGGCTTTTTTTGTTTGTTTTTCTAACTAAACAATGTGAGTTATAATTGGCTTCTAAAAATCTCAGTTTAATTCTACCAAAGTTAGGAAGAATTGAAAAATAAGGTTTATAATCCAAGTGTTGCCACTACATATGAAACCATACGATTAATGAAACCATTATGAAAGGAAAATAATATGTACAGTAAGCTACTGGAGATGAAACCCACAATTGTATCTTAAGTTTTCAGGAATATCACCAGTTAAGAAATTTACTGTTTTGTACCTATATGTTCACTTCCACACAAGAGTCTCCCTGTACGTAAAAAGGGTGAAGGGATGATTTGAGCGCAGGACAGTGACACTTCTGTGACAACAGTCCCTTGGAAGGGCAGCAGTGATGACAGTTAAAAACACTGCACGGAGGGTAGGCAGAGATGAGAAGTCTGTTGCCTGAAGCCAATGCCACATACTGTGCCTCTCAAGAAAGAAGACGGCTGTCTGTCAGAAGCTGGAAAGAAAATGCTGGGCTTCGTCCACAAAGCCAGGGAGGACTGGCAGCAGCACAACAGGAAAATCAGACAGTGGAATAAATGGAGTTGTTTAAACATCAGTCAGCAAATGCTTTTTCACCTCGCAGAGAAGCGGCAAAGCCCTGCCAGGTGCTCTGTCCACTGCAGCTCATGAAATCTCAGTCTCCACAAAAGGAAGAGCTATCTCCATAATGCACTTCAGGGAATGCTACTGGTAATCCCTACTGAGCTTGGCCATACCGTTGTTTTCAAACACGAACTGTGGCATTTTGTCATGGTAACTCTGTTGAGAAAACAGCATTACAGTTTTTGCAGTGTCAGCTCTCAATGTAACCAAACTACAGCAGGAAATAACCAGACTGAATCTGCCTGGAATTCTACTGGAGACACAGGGAAAACAAACAGGAGACTTCACAGCATCCTGAAAGGACTACAGAAATCAATTTAAAAGCTCA
This sequence comes from Cygnus olor, assembly GCF_009769625.2. Lineage (NCBI taxonomy): Eukaryota > Metazoa > Chordata > Aves > Anseriformes > Anatidae > Cygnus > Cygnus olor. The sequence continues at coordinate 61,812,289 of NC_049170.1, read as the reverse complement.
CCATGCAGTCACTGTTCTGAGGTCCACCTTGCAGAAAAAGTTTCAAGCAACCACGTGGAAGAGACCCTTCTTTTCCACTTTACCGTCATTCATTAAAAGGCAGTTGCAGCAAGAAGCTTCCCATAAGCAGCAGCTCTTTTGATTCCAAAATTGCTCCACTACGGGAAATCTTATGAGTTGTCATTTTTACTCCAGCTTTATGTTCTGGATTTTTGCCTGGGCAACGTTCAACCAGGAATAAAATCTATTTAAAGTACATGCACAGTACATATTTTGCATAGATGTCAAGGGATGGGAGTAGGTTATGAAACAGAGAGTCCATGATATTTTATTTAAAAAAGCATTGTTCAAGGAGCTTAGGGAAAATATAACACTAATTGAGGCTATAAGGTTGTAATCCAGTTTCCCATCTGGATACATGATGAGGCCAACAATCCATTAGCTTGTCCTTTAGCAAAAGCTGATTGAGAGGAAGCAAAGTCGCCCAACACAACCCTGTTTCTTAGTTTTTCAAACCTGTTACTAAATTATCAGAGAAAGAAAAAACAACATCAAATCAAACACACAAACAGTGGAGTGGCAGGAATAACATACCCTGTTACAGCTCTCAAAACCAGAGGAAGAAGGAAGCCTACATGTCTCCCTGATGTACGCTGTTTTTTGTTTATTTGTTTTTAAAGAAATGATAGCTTCTATTAGCTGAAGACACATTGAATAGTGAGATAACCCTACAACAATGTCATTTGCTTCCAGAAACTGCTCCTTCTAGGCAGCATTTCACACAGCTGTTTCAAGTCTGCTTTAGACCCAGGCTCAAGGTACAATACCAAGGGAAACAGCACATCATCTTCAACTTGTTCCCTGACAGTGTTGGCCAAGATGAACAACGAAGGCAATTGGTGTTCCAGTTAACCCATGTGTGTAAAATATTCAACAAGTAAGTACAGAAGAAGAAAAAAACACACAAAAAACCCAACCTTTTAAAAGAACATACATCAAGCTCTGTTTCTTTTCCAGTGCAGAGCAATGGAAACCCTCCCACTGACTTCAATGGGAGCTGGGCCAGACCCTAAAAGTCTGCACGTAAACTTCCATTAAGGAGAAGTTGTGTATTGGCGTAAGGCATTTTCTGCTTTTTTTTTTTTAAAAAAAAAAGTCATGATAAACTGCACACTTGCAGCACATACTCTGAAAAAGAAGCTTATAATAGAAAGAGAACTTTCTGAGGTTTGTAACTGTATGCAATGTCAGTCTAATGTGAAAATCAACAGAATTAACTTCTAACAGAATTTATCATACTTTGTTATGTAATGAGGCAATCTAAGAGGTTTATAATAGCTAAAATCTATTATAATCTTTCTCTATAAAATATGAAAAATAATGACCAAATATCATGGTTTCAATGGGCCATGTTAATACCATAGTTTGAAACATTTGTGCTACTGTTTTTAGTACTGCTCTTATGGCTTGAAAAGCATAGCAAAGCTCCAGCAGAGAGACAAACGACTGCAAAAAGCAGGAGCAAATAGTCAGAATGTTATTATGAATGTATTTCTATTTTGCGCAATTTATTTTTATGTTACTCACACTCAGCTTTCATAGCCATCAGTTTGCAAAAAGTTCAATTCAGTATTTACATTTCAACTCCAAATAAACTCAAGCTAATGAAAACATCTGAGCATTTCAACCTAAAATGTGAAGAGGCTAAAGCATGAAAACTTCACCTGAGTTGATGCAGGTGAAATCAAAAGCACTTTTGAGCTCTTAGTTCTAATGAAATGCCCTGGCCACAATCCAAACTTGCACCCAGATGTGAGGAGAGAACAGCCCTGCATCTTGGTTTCTGCAAGGAAAACAAACAAACCAAAACAAACAAAAAGCTAGGAACCTAGGTCAGGAGATGATCGGGACTGATGAGCGCAGTGTGGCACCACTCAAACTAGAGGCAGCCTTTGTATTTCAGTGTCATTCGGTATTCAACAGATTTCCAAACCAGTTTCCTCCTGTCTCTTAATACCTTAGTACCTCAACCAATGTTTCTATTTCGTTAGCTGACCCCAAATAACAGTGCTGTGCCTTCTATTGAAACACAAACTGTATCATTTTCTCAGCTTAAACCCACAGAAGAGAAAACCTCAGTAAAAAGCCTGAAAGAAATTCAAGCCCAGCGTAACCAGAAACAACTTCCAAATCTCTCAGCACTGTGGACCAGGCCACCCCCTGTTCCTACTCCTTGCAAGTAAACTTAACATTAGGAGACTTCCTCACAGCAAGATTGGCATTTCTTACCTTTTGCCACATTTTGATGAAGAAGAGCTCCCCAGAAAAGTTGAAGAAAACGTTGGTGTCATAGGCATCATCCCCAATGTTAGAGATGGAAATGTTAAGTGAGATGTTCCTCACTGCTCCCAGGGCCAGGTAGGCAGTCCTGTCATCAACACTGTAGGCAGAAACAATTACACCAGATTAACTCCTGGCAACTTTCACACACTCATCTTTTTTTCTGATGCAGAAGTGTCACAACTCAACTGCTTAAAAGCTCTGCAGTTAGTAATTCATCAGTGTGCTGTATGGCCAATGAGCAGTGCAGGCAGCTGTAAGGAAAGTGAGCAGCTTGTGATTCCTGGTTCTGACACTGCCTCCTGTGAAAGGAAATCCCATGATTCTCACCTGAAACCATTTCATGAGATACTGTTAATATGGCTTTATTGGGAATAAAATAGTTAAAGACTGTAAAGTCATTGGATGGGGAAAATGCAACAAGTACAAAACATTATGCTCACATTCAAACACAAATTCTATTTCATTTTGTTTCTCAATAATTTAATCTTACTGAAACTTTATAGTAACTTTCTGAAAAGCTTAGAATTATGCCATGGATAAAAGAAAAAAGAAAGGAAAGAGGATCAAATAAAATCCAGAAACTGGTACGAGTGAAAAAATTCATAAAAGTTATAACAAAAACCATCTATTGAACATGACTAACCTTTCCTTGTGCGTTTATGCTGGACCTAACACAATGAAGTCATGTTCTATAAGTGGAATACCAAGAGAATGGTTAATTAAGATAATAGTCATACATCATGAATCAGTACACTACTGTAACAAGGCATGATAGATCACAAATATACACACAATTATAATTTGGTATATATTTAATCATGTTAGCTCATCTTCTGGAGAGACTAGCAAGTATGAACGTAGGCTTAAGACCACAGAAAAATATACAGTAACAATGCACGGGTTTGCAGGTCTAAGAATAAAAACACAATGAAAGATACTGTGAAATATACCAGGTATAAATTCAAAAATAACCAAAATATCAAACTGGCTAGGGTTACCATGAGTATAATGTAAAACCATTCATATAGCCTGGAGCAATGGAGGGAGAATCACAGGGAGAACATCAAGCAGCTGGTCAAAAAAGGGCAGAGTCCTGCAGGCACATAGCAAAGAGATGCTCTGTCATTTCCTCGGAGGGACAATGAGCCCAGAAGTATAAAGGAGGATCTTCTGAGAAAAGGCATCCTCGCACTACCACCCTGCCAGATGCTGTTGCACAGCACACAAGCACACTGCAGCAAGCATCAGCACGGAGAAACCCAAAGCTGACCATGCAGCCTGCCATTCGCCCTATTGCCACGAGGGAATGGCTGCACCAGGGAGAGGCACATTGGCACATGCTGATTCTCTACATAGCAGTGACTGTCTGAAAGCAACTGGGGTGCTGGATGCGAGTCATGTTTAAGGCAGCCTTGCTCCACTACTGCCAGCCCTCCTCGTGGTGCTGCAGCCACAGCATCTGCGTAAATAGGGGGTTTCCAAGGATGTGGCACTTATAAACCCTTCAGCATTCTCTGCCAGCTGTAGCCCTGCTGAACCTCCAAAGGCAGATCTCACTGGGTTCTGTCTCTCTGCATTTGCCAAGGAGTTTTCCAGTTTTCCAGACATCGATTTCCAAAGAGATGTAATGAAGCAACCAGGGGCTCTGGTATGTGGGAAGTGCAGAGCAAGATGGTCTAGACTCAGGCTTTAAAGCTGATGCTTGTGGATTCTGAGCACAACTTTTCCACATAATGCATACAATATTTATAGCATATTTGTTTCCTGAACTTATTTAATTTATGAAGACCTTCATTTATTACCCAAAATTATGGCTTACAGTTCAATGACAGGTTCTTATGAGGCAGATATAAATCTCCGGGAAACATGCCTGATTTCTCCTACTTACACTCAACTGCAGACACCACCAATCCTACCTATAACTGGACACTTTGCTTTCTAAATGTTATGGTGTATTCTTGCCATCAGCTATCACTGCAAATAAACACTGGCAAACGTGTACACTGCACAGAATCCACTGAAAAACTAGCTTGAGAGGTCAAAATAGCTGGAGTAGTTGTTTCTTATGCACCAAATTAATGGGAAAACTACATGAGAGTACGTGGAAGCATTTAACCTTTTGGCCTCAACGTCAACATTCACTGTAGAAAAGCTGACAAATTATGAAGATATACAAAAACTATCTGCTGGGATTTGCTAATAATCAAAAGTACATAATTGGAAGCCAAGAAACAAAAACAACCACTTACAACTACAAATTATTTGTCACGAACTTTATAATCTCACTTCTCGTTATCACTTCAAAAAGTAAATCAGCATCTATCAAACCCATTAGCAAAATCTGAAAGTATCACTTCTGTAAGCAAAGGAATGTTACAAGCTATTTATCTTATGCCAGGTTGATACAATATGCAATGCACACTACACATCTGTGTCCAGCTATTACTATTTAACACAGACATTGCCACTACTTCTTTCCCTTCTACAGTAACTTATTTATAATTAAAAGAACAATATGCAAAGGAGGAAAGAATCCACTCTGAATTGGTGGCAGCAGTACTTTAAAATTTAATTTAAAGATGATCAAGATTACTGTCTTTCCTACTGAACAATAAAACAAATATTCAGAATGAAACCCTACTTAAAAGTAATTCCACAAAAATAACATTAAAATAAATACCATTAGGTTGTGTTACTCCTTTACAAAGTTATCACTCATCTGTTAAAAGTGCATCGCACCTAAGAGAGAATGTTTATAACAATGTTTTCCTCAGCAGAAAAGGAAAACCCCCTTTCTGAGAGCATACTAGTTGCTCCCTGATTAAAGCTTCTACACAAAAACTCACACCCTATTAAACTCTGAAAAACCTCACTGATTTTAGGCTGGCAAAGGAGTTCAGATCTTCCTCTAAAAGGCTATAGGAGATTGTGCTTTAAGTCCCATTTTAAGAGTAGCTTTCCAAGTCATTAAATCCATGTACATCTGGAATGAATCAGGCTCACTTGCTGTAAGAAAAGGATTACGAATCTCCCTGCTTGCAGGAGAGCTCCCGGGCCCCCTTTGCTGCTCGAGGGCACAACGTCACGGGTGCAGACAGCCTGCTGCGGCATGGGAGCAGCTCTGCTGCCAGCCTGGTGCCAGCCTCTGCCGGCAGCTGCTGCACCTACAGCAGCCTCGCTGACAACTCCAATGTGTCACTGAAAAGCTGTTGTCACCTGCCAGAAACAAACTAGAGCCACTTGTGGTCTTGACAAGGTATGTCAAATAATTTAAGGAACGGAATCAAGCAATGGCTTTTAGTTTACATTTCATTGCATGAGAACTATACAGCAGCCAGCATCCTCACCACAGCACTCGTCACCCTCCTCGCAGCAAGGAAGGCAGGTTAAAAATAAAAACATGCTCTAAAAAAAAAGTGATAGAAAAGATGGAAAATAATCAAGACAATCACTAAATTGGAGAGAATAACACCACCCATTACATCAGGTAATATGCATTAATAATGAAATGGGCAAAAGCTCTGGTTATACTGTAGAGCCATAAAATTTAGGCAACCGCATTTGTATGCGCATGCATACAAACACACAAAATATGTCAGACTATCAATTTTTGCATGGAAAGGGAAAGAAATTTGATATTCAGAAGTACTAAATACTTGCAGCTTTCATTCACATGAGCTAGACTTGCAGGTAACAAGCAGTTCTGAAAATCAGGCTCCAAGTTTATGCTACACAGAGGATCAACTCTGCCATGGTTTTAAAATTTACTTGCCATGGTACTATGCATCAAACATAAAAAGAAATCTTCAACATTCTCTTCTTTTGCAAAAAAGAAGAGGAAACAATTTTAAAGTTCCAGCATAAAACAAATAGCTTTTTAACACACATTAACATTCTTTGTTAATTCCTGTGCCGCTTCCTTGTGTTACGGTCAGCAAGTGAATAAAGACCAGCTGGGAAACGCTAACAGAAGAGATCTGCAATTTTCATTTCTCCACCCCCCAAGATGTTGGTGTTTTTATTAACGTGGCTCAAGGGAGACATAATCTGCATTCCAAAAGGTACGCAGGGACATATTTCTCTATTTCCTGTACTTGAGAGACTTATTTAAAAAAAAGAAATGAAAAAGCATTTAGCGCTTCCCCTTAGCTTGTGCAGACCGTACATAGTGCAAGGAATGCAACAGGGTTCCATTTAGCCTGTTAGTCTGGATCATCAACTTTCCCTTTAATCTCAAGAGCCTTTCTCTCCTTACAGAAGATCTGCATCTGCATGGGTAAATCCCTGCTATTGTCCAATGGCCAGTGGAAGCTACAGCTGGGGACAGTTAGACTTCACCAGGGTAAAAAGGTTCCAAACAACTGAAGTCTAACCTGTCCTCCATCTCCATCAGATAAAGGTACACCGCTGAAGAAACACAAGTCCCATCTCTTTCCTTTAAACCAGTAAAAGGTGTGAGTGAACAGCATCGGTCTGTGACAGATCCAAATAGATTGATTTCTACCATCACCAACCAGCATTGCAGCTGGTCTTCACAGTTACTGTGATACTGAATGTGTTTTTTGCCCCCACAAACTCCTAATAGCAACCCTGAAAACCTTTCTCCTTCTGGGGTTTTGTCATAGGCCACAGGATCAGTTGAGCTTTGCAAACACTTAAACCCCAAAAGCCAATGAAAAGCTGAAACCCTCAGCTCATCTTCTGGGAATTCATTTGAAGACGCAGAGCAAAACTGAGAGGTAGAAGCCCCATAAATAATCCCAAACTATGCAAAACTTTAAACAACCCTATAGGTAGCAGAGCTATTGGATTTTATACTGCCTGTGCGTTACACTGTCGCACTATCACATGTATTCAAGGTCAATTCTCTCTGCAAAGCTCGGAGGCAATCTAGGTTAAGGACTCAGGCAAACACTCAGGATACCAGGGTTTATCCTGCATTAGTCGAACTGCTGCCTTCCCTTCCTCACATTGAAGCCTAAGCCACCACACGCGGTAAGAGACCTCGTGTAGCTGATGATTGCGGCCTAGCTAAGATGCACTAAGCCCACCATGGCAAGCTAGCTCTGGGCCAACCAGATCATTTCATTAATGACCAGTTCTACTTCCCAAGCTGAAAATCTTGCTTTCCAGTCTGCTCTGAATAGTATGAAGTAACACGATGAGATGGGACAAATTTAAGGGAGAATTTGAGGAGCGGCCCACAGAGCTCCTGTGTCAGCAGAATACAGTTTGGGAGTAACGCTGTATCAAGATTGCTCCCTGTGAGGGCAGAATAACAAGGTGCCAATATTTCCCCACAGGAAGGGGCTGAATGTCCCAGATAAAAAAAACTACTGCGGCGAGCCCAGAGCCAAGGAGGTGGAATTGCTTGTGCCTGTACCCTCGTCGGGCAGAGCTGCCCCTCTAGCTATTGAGGTCCTATACATATTGCAATTGAGGAATACAGCACAGAGCATTAACTTTTCCACCTTTCCTATACGTTATTTTTTTATATAAAAAAAAGAGAAAAAAAGAATGTATTTGAGTAGTAAACAATAGAAAAAAACTCTAGGAAACCCTTTTTCCTCTCATTCTGGAATTGAAACAGAGTGATTTCAATTTACAGCCAGTTATTGTATTTTGAAAGCTTCTCTGGGAAATGTCCTCTCTTCCTCAAACATCATTTCTTCACATGAATCCCCCATAATTACACAATAGACATAACTGCCAGCCCTTTAGTCTTCAAAGTAGAAAGTACAGAGCAGGGCACAACATCCACGTAAAAATAACCCTTATCTTACCATGATGCAGAAATCTGTTGCCTTTCTTTTACTATTATCAGTAATTTCAGTTGTACCCAGCTGTTCAAAGCCCTTTATAAACAGAACTGAAGAGTCAACGGTGAAGGAACCAAGTCCTTTTTCACAGTGTTTACTCTGGGGAGCAGCTTTGGGGTTGAATGCAGCTATCCTGGTTTGTGAAACTGTCACACGAAAGCAAGATCAGGCACAACATCTACAGAACCTCTAATCTAATCTTTCACCCTTGCAGACATACATACAAACTAACATCTTTTATAGCCACAAGCCGTGTCCTTTAAACAAATGATACTGTGCTCCTAAGACAGTTATCCTCACATGTGTGAGTGTATGTGCCTAAGGTTAGAACACAAAAGCTAGTTACTAGTGGCAGAAACAAATTTAGAAGATAAATGGTACGACACATGTAGCTGGAGTTGCATATGCTAGCCTGATGTGGAAAAAAAATCTCTATATTTCCCCTGTTTTTTAAAATACTTGAAGAGCAATGCTAAAATAGAAGATTGATGTCCAAAGATCTTGGAGAGGAAGTGAAATTTGAGAATGAATTGAATAGCACTTTGTAACAAGGAACTTTGTTGTTTCCAGGAATTAGAAAATTAAATTCATCAAGCAAACCACATATTTACAATAAAAATTATGCCCTCAGCAGTAGACCTATTAAAATCTGATGAGGCAGGTCTGATTGTTTGCCTTATTCAGGGGATGATCGGGTGCAATATGTAATTTAAAAAAACATACTCAGCTGAGCCTTGATGAGGAAGAAAGAGATCAGTGCCCTCATCCACTGGTTACCTTCAGAGGTCAATAAAAGGCAGCTAATTAGAGATGACAAGTTAGAAGCAGCACCAGCTTGTTATTTTAGGAAATTTGTTTTGTAGTAGCAGGTGTAATATGTCAAAAGTAAGTTATATCTAAATGTCAAACACTATAAGCAGCAACCACCTACATCAGCACATTTCCTCTATTTCGACCCAATAGCTCATGCAGACCCAGCAAAGTGATTTACCTGGTGACCTGCAATGAAATTCAGCCTCATCAGATTTTGTACTTGCAGGATATACTATGAAAAACTTTATAAAGCTGTGCAACAAAAGTATGTGTGTGTGTGTGCACGCGCATGTATTTATCAGTCAAGAAATATTCTGCAAATCCAAAACAATGGTGCATCTGCTTTTCATTGTGGTCTGTACAGTATCAAGGACTTCCACCTCTGGAGGCAGCTCATGTATGACAGCGCTGCCAGAGGTTAAGCTTTTGTTTTGTTAGCTTTATACTTTGGTTGCTAGAGCAGGAAAAAATATGACAACTTGAACTATCTTAGGTCCATAAAATACTGATGTTGGGCTGTTCACAAGGAAGGCCAGGTTACACATTAGTTCAATGATCATTTTATGTAATGCAAAAAACTCATCTCTTCAGGATCTGGTTTAACAAACAAACAGCAAAATCGTGTTCCAGTGGATACAGTCAAGTGATTCTTAAACAAACAAAAAACACTCACAGAATAGCATTTAAGAAGTTATAAGACTGCCTTGTACAGTACCCCGATTTTCAATCAGTATCCTTTTCTTAAAAAAAAGAAAAAGAATAGATTGGGAATCTGTATTCTTGTATTAGATACAGACTATTGACGTTTGTTACAACTTGTTACTTGATGGCTCTATTACCTTCCACATGGGTTCAATCACCACATGTTCAAAAGGAACAGGACTGCCCACTGCTATCAAACTGGACTTATTTATTTATTTTGGGAGAGATTTATGAAGCTCTGAGTGCAAATAACCAGACGGAAACCAAAAATCCATTCCTTTATCCCCATTCACCCTCAACAGGGGAAACATTCACTTGTTCCTGAGATGATGCTCCCACTGAAATTTGTGCTACATCCTGATTAATTGCTGGCTCTACTGGGTAGTCCTTTCAGGAAACTGCAGATCAGACCCTGGGTATGCTACAACAAATTTTTCCATGTGCCTTGCAAATGCAGCATTCAATTCACTAGCAACTGTCTGTAGGCAAAAGATAAATGAAAGTTGAAGTAAATTAGAAATCAAATCTCTCCTTCCTGGATTCACCAAATAGACTTACTTCCAAATAGAATTACAAATGTGCTAATATACACAAAATGCTATAAACATTTTCATTGCTCCCTTTACAATGCACCAAATTACTTTGAAATAGCATTAAACTATGCTATAATTTGCAAAATCTCTTAAATCACAGTTAGAAACAGCATAACCCCCTTTTCAATGTTTTCCTCTTCTTTCTGAACTCTTTTGATACTTTAAAAGACCTGGAGTTAGGGCAGTACTTGGGTATAACCTAGTAACCTATGGGCAGCACACGACTGCAATGGGATGGGTCATGGCTCCATATTTGCATCCCAGAAGTCAGGAATATTGACACCAGCATACACAGCTTTATATACACATGGTCCAGACTGAAAGCTCAAGACACTTTCCTAGCACTAGGCATGCTAAACCATAGCATTTGCTCATTTTTCTTTTGTTCTTTGTAAGGCAGCAAATTAGCTCCATCTGACTAGCTATGTTATTTAGGGTAGCCTGTCTAGGGTAAACAGAATGTCAAAAATATTTTTAAAGAAGTGTTTGTTCAGTGAGAGATAAAATAAGTGAAAACAAATTTTTCATCTGCTATGAATGAAGAGGAAGGGAAAAATAGATATTATCAGAGCATGTAATTCAGCTCCAAATGAAAGGATATTGTTTTTCCTCATCACGACTGTTTTGTTAAGATGCACTTCAGGGGCATAAAACCGCAACGGGCAGGCCATGAAACCTGAGGCCTCTCTGGAAACAAATTCCTGTTGCGTGATCAAAGGAAGATAAGTGCTGAGGCGTGAGCCTGGTCAAATTTATGAAACAGCTTTGCTTCCCACGTTAAACCACAAGCTTGCAGCTTTGCTCCACGGCTTTACAAAGCCTATGATCAGTGAAAACCTTTATTTATTTATTTGAAATCCTACCATATTCATGAGATATAGTCAAAACAGCTTTGATCTTTCTAATCAACATTTGATGTTATTGCTCTTTCCTTCAGAAAGCATTGACTATCTACATTGTCACTGCAGTCTACTATGGTCTCTGCTGTTACGTCTTGTGCTGGTGAAAAGCAAATTGGACAAAGCTGTCATAACACATTTTTATCTATGACTTCTGGATTCCTTCAGTCAGGGTTCTGCAATATTTTGACAAGCCAATATGAAACTGCTGAAAAAACTTCATTTTTCAAATCCAGGTGCTTAGTGTCTGATCGTGTGCTTAGTGAACCACAGGGAGTCCTTCCACACATTTTAATAGGTCCATGAACAGACTCTTTGTTGTGTCTATTTGCAAAACAACCACATGATTAGCTATCGGTTGCATAGCTAAATGATATTTATTTTTATTCACTAATAATCATATGCTTATAAACTTAGAAGTTGTTCCAAAGTCCAGCAAGCTCAGAGGGTGCAGGACCATGGGGTGGTGATGCAGGTGTTTTCAGTGAAGTGTGGGCTAGGTACTTTGAGGTTACATGCCAAAAGATCACATTGAATTGTTAACCTGCCTATCAAGTAGATACATGCATAGGACAAAACAGATCATAGAAACAAAAGTACTGTCAGAAAATACGTTAATATTTTAGCAAGTCACAGAAAGAATTTACTTGAAGGGAAAAAAAATGCTTCTGTAGAGCTGACCAGAAGATAACTGGAAAATACTTTTTTTCATAAATCATTTTATTAAAATGGAAACATTTCAAACCTGATGAAGTTTGACAGATTGCTTTTTTGTCCATCTTCTTGCTAATTCCAGAAGGACTGGCAGAAGATGGCCCAAGTCACAAGCATGACCTTTCAACTGGAAAAGGACGTTTCTCAACAATTCCATTGCACAAGAAAACTTATGAAAGCTTTGACTCCAATGCAAAACATGAAAAGTTCGTAAAACCTTGCAAATCTCTGCAAATGCACCTGTTGCCCCTTTGGCTTTCAACAACTTTTGCGTCCAATTTGACTTCTCCAAAACAATTTGCAGCAGTACAGACAGGAACCCCAACCAGTCTCTAGGGAAAGAAGGTAAATTTGAATCTAATAAGCAATCTAGGACACCTAAGGGTGCTCTAAAACCTATACATAAAAGAAAGCTGCATATTACAACCACGCAAACACATGAGCAAAAGCATTCCAACGAGTGAGTAATGCGGTTTCGAATGACAGATGAAGGATAACCTCATGTCACATAAATATATGGAAGACAGACTTCCTCCTGGAACCTTCTCAGGAATAGCAATATTTATTACAGCATATTCTACCCAAGGGAGCTCACAGCCCTTATCCTTACAACTTGATTTACATAACATGTGCACAGCTCACGCTGGAACATTGCAGCTACCTGACATGCCGCAACATCATCTTTCTTCTACTGCTGTTTGTTTTCAGTACAACTGCACCACTCATTGCGGCACACAGGCTGTCAGTGTATTTACACAGTCATACAGGATTTCCTTCCTAGCTGCATCTCACAGGGAAGCCACCACCCATTCTGCTCTGGTCTTTTAGCTGGTTTGTTTATTATAGCTGAAAGAAAGCCTGTTTTTTCAAACACCCTTACCGTCACTCAGATGTATTTTCTGTGGTTTTCACTTGGCTCCCCTTGAAGCCTAATCAGATTTTGGTCACTGCTGTTGCCTTTGTAGACAGTTACCTGAACACCAGTCTCAGGCATTGGACCAGGACCAGATTTGTGTTCCTGTGAACGCTGTTCTCTCAGCACATTTAGGTTCTTTCCTAAAAGACCAGAGTGCTTTCCGCCCATATAGAGTACCATAGGAACAGATTAGGCTTCTCTAGCCTTGAAAATCTGCTAATCTTCCACAAAATACATGCTTCAGTTTCCCCCCGCACATCTTGAGGAAACAGATGCAGTTCAGCCTCTAAACAAGTAGCTAAGGAGAGGCTCAATAAAAATGTGGTATTTGCTACAGAAACCTAATGAAAAAGACATTTGCTCAGCTGAGAATACGAAGTGGGGCATTCAAGTCAAGCATGATACGTTATAAATGCATTTGTAATATCAAACAATATATTTGAAAATAATAGCTAACAGAGCACTCTTTAATTGCATTTTGCTTTTCAGTAATGGATTACTGGCAAGGAAAATCGGTTTTCTACTGCTGTCCCAAAAGGCTGTTACCATAAAAATATAACTTATTGCAAAATATCCTATTCCTATTTCTCTTAAGGTTTCAGATTGTCTTGATAGATTTACCTACATGCAATACATAAATGCTATATTTTCTTTACACTAAAATACTTTTAAATCCCTTCCTTTTTAAATCCCCTCCACCCCTCATCCTCCGCACTAAGATGGGGCAGCACTGCATGGACAGGGCCAGATTTTGGTATCTGCTATTACAGCTGCAAGATTTAACACTGGAGTTTCGTTGATGGGGAGGTGACGAGGTGGTCTCTCTACTCTGTGGTGCTGAAACCTCATGTTTATTCTTCAAGAAGAATGGATTTGAAAAGTTACGACTGGAAAGACAAAACACTTTTCTTCTGATCCTTCAGTTTCTCCCAATACTGCCTTCACCAAATCCCCAGCACATCCCATGGCTCTTTTTTCCCTACCCTTAAGTTGCATCTGTAGTTTTAGGCAAACAACACTCACAGTCCTGAGAATAAATGCAGGCCCAGCACTAAAAAGACCATTTGTGGTAACACTAGCATGCACCACTGTGGCTGTTTCACATGCTACCTCATTATATCTGCACTAGAAAGTTTAATCCCTGCAGTTTTTGTCAGGTCCAGCATTTGATATCACCATCCCCTCTTGTGATGTTGCATGTTCTTGCTGGCAGAGGCAGCATCAGTGAGAGGCAAGGAGACCCACAGGCAGGTTTCAGCCATGACACTGGAAGACAACTGTCTTAGGCAGCTGTTTCCACCTTTGTGAAGGGATGCTCTTTGTTGACGCAGCATTGCTCAAGTTGCAGAGAGGATTTTACCTTGACATGAATCAGAGAACTGCAGCAAACTTGGTTGGAAGTTATCTCTAGAGACCATAGCATCCATCCTCCTCCTCAACACAGAACAATTGCCAACCACAGTCAGCTGGGACCTCGAACCTCATCCTGCTGAGTCCTGAAACCCAGAACAGCAGAGCCCATGATCTCTGCCCTCCTTCCAGTGCAGCACAAACTGCCCACACAAGACAGTTTTTCCTGGTCTCCAGCCTGAAGCTGCCGAGACACAGTCTGTGACTGTTGTCCCTCGTGCCATCTGCCACAAGCAGGAAGAGTTTGGCTCCATCATCTCACAATCCTTACAACAAGTTGGGGTGGGCTTACATGCAAACACATGCTCATGAAAGTAGACAAGCCTTAAAGAGGGCCATCTCTTAACTGAAATCAAGCCTTAAAGAAATACCTCTGTTAACTGAGAATGTGTATTTTTCTATTCAGAATAAATGCATTCTAGCTTGTCTTTATTCCAGTACAACATGTTACCCTGGTCTTTAGCCCATGTCTCCAAGGACACCTTTCACTATAACAAAAGTGTTTGAAAGAAAAAAAAAAAAAGAGCATGGGAATCACTACCACATCCCATTCTCACCCTCTGAAATCTTCACTAAAGCTTTCTGATAGGGTTAGAAATCTTTGAGGTTTTTATCATTATCCACTTCCAAGGCCTTACCCCTTCTCCTCCCCACTACCAACATCACAGTGAAGGACTTCAGCTCGCCCAGCAGCACAGTTTCCACTTGCAGCAGCACCAACAGGAAATAACAAGGCAAACATAACTTTATCTGGTCAGAATGGCAGTTTTCAATTTACAAACACAGATTTGCTTGGTTTGAGCACTTTGGATAAGTGGCCGTATATTAGATTGTTATGTGGATGTGCTGGTTTGTCTATTTGTTATGTATCAAAGTGCAGTGGCCCCCATTTGTGGAGGTACTAGTAAGTTTTGGGGAGAGAAGGAGGATCCCAAGAAATGCCAAATTAGAGCAGGATCATTTTCCTGTCAGTCATTTGGTACACTGGTTTGGCATATTCAAATGCAGGTGTGATCTCAACTAACTGGGTAAGTCTAGTGATTCAAATGCATCTCAGGTGAACTCTATATCAGAGTAGCTTGTGTGGTTCCTGAACTCGTGAGCGTGACCTCAGCAAGCAATTCTCATGATGATAATGTAATCTGAGCTAACTTCCTACACACACAAGTGCTCTGACCAGCACACATGTGAAAGCCTTTTATAGTGATGGACAATACTATACCTCACAATATATCACTTTCTGCATAGACTTTGGCTCTAACATGCTACAAATTAATGAAAAAATGTGTAAGAACAGCCAGAATAAATCAGTCCATCCAGCAGAGAGCCCTACCTCTAACTATGTCTAAAGCAGAGGCCTATGGAAGAACAAGGCAAGCATGTAGTGTTATTTTTCTGATAGATTTCTGCAGTTTCCAGCGTTCAAATTTGGCATCTCTGCTATTTCAGTTCTCAGCGTTTACATCATCCCCAGCAGTAAACTCCACTGATTAACCATATGCTGCTTGAAAATATACCTCCTCATTTCTTTTCATTACTCTGAATAGCTTAGTATGATTAGCAAACTTTATCACCTTGCTGTTTATTTTTAGCAGATTTCCCTGATTGTTTATGAGTATGATGAGTACCACTGGCCCCAGCACATGCACACCAGAAAAACAGACTAGTTACTGCTTTTGTTGACTACTTTTTAATTAGGTAGTAATGCTCAGGCACCATTCCTCTTAGGTCCGGACAACTTACTTTCTTCGTGAACTTTTAGTGAGAAATTCTAATAAAAGCTTTGAAAGCCCAGGTAGATGACCTCAACCAGATCACCCTACCCATATGTCCAGCAACACCTTCAAAGAGCTGCTGCGTATCTGAGACACTGTATTTACTGCTGCCTTCCCATAAACACCCTGTTTATTTCAATCTATTGTGTCTGTGTTTCTTAAGTGCATTGCTTCTATTAATAAGTCCACCAATTTTAGTAAGATGCGATTATTTAGACAAAGACATTGCCATAATCTTCCTAACAATGAGGTCACCCATTTAGTTCCTAGGTGCATATAGTAATAAAAGATTTACATTCTATGCTCTTCCTACAAAGCAAATGCTTTTTACACAGAATTATCATAAGCAGACAGTATGTGAAAACAGGCTCACAGGGTTCTTTAGCATGAGATATATGGGGCTGGAAATACGAGCATGTTCTTCAAGGTGGGCATTTTTCTATAATCAGAATCCATAGCATGCTTTTGTATTTTTACAGACCAAGAAGTGTTTTCTTCAGAGATGTTTGCTGTGTTACGATTCTTACTAGCTGAAGTCTACAATACCCTTTACCTAAAGAAAACCTGTTCTGTGTGGACTTGACAGATTTGATGACATCCTGTTTATTTCAAACAGGACTTCAGAATGTCACTGAACAAAAAAGACTTGAGAGTACTTGTTCAACATTTTGTTACATGACTGTGGAAACTCTATTTGAATATCCTCAGCTTTTTTGACAGGTGTGGTTTTTAAATTGTCATGATAGCATAAATAACAGTCATAAAAGTAAACAGTTTAATACTGTAATCACAAATACAGCTCTTACTGCTATGATTACCACACACTGACAAGTTTTTAGAAGCTGCTTTTTTATTGATTATTCCCCAAGTGCACGATAAACCCCCTTACTTGCTTCCCCAGTCCACACAGACAAGTCTCCAGCTCTACTCTCAGTATGTTCTTCTCACCACTAAAATCTAGTGAAAGGTCAAAAATCCAGACTAATCACAGTCAAAGTGTGGACTCTGCAACCTGAGACCTAACTCTGCTCCCAGCCAATCCCCCAAAACATTCCTGTGGACTTCAGTCGTGTCTGGAGAAGTCCAGTCCGTAACTACTCAGATTTGACTCTTGTTCAGTTTTGTCTCCAACTATGGCTACAGCATGCTGTAGACTTACATAAAATGTGTGTATATCTCCTATTCATTTTTCTTTTTTTTTTTTTTTCAATTTTCAAAAGCAGCAAATTCTCTTCCCCTCTTTCCTGACCTGAAAGCAAAGCATTTCACAGAGAGCATCTGCAAACAGCAAAATCTCTGGCACACAATTAAATAACTCACATCAGCACTTCCATTTCTAAAAATGTGCTAAAATGCTGAAAAAAAGGAAACAGAAGTGATGCATGAAGTTCACCTTTAGCCTGATTTATCCAGAAATTGAATAACTGCATCCTGACAAAACAATAGGTGCTTTCCTAGGATCACCAGTCTCAAAGGACAGAACCTGAACTTCACCTCTGGCCTATTTGACAAGGTTTATTACCCCAGAAGAAAGTGAAATCAGACACCCCGAGTTACTAACAAAAAGACAAAGGAGTGCAGCATTTCAAGAGTTAGCAAAGTATACAATTTCAGAAATTAAAGGCTGGGGTGGGGTAGGATCACAACCATAGAAGACACATTTTTCTAAAACCTTGTATGACATTTTTTTGGAACAAAAATGCTTTTCTGTGTGCAGTTTACACCTACACCTCTGTGTACATCTTGAGACCTTACCGCACTAGACACGTCATCATTATCAATGTCCTAGTCTGGATATAAGATGACTATTTGCATTTTGATTTTTGAATACATCTTACATAAAATGAATGGTGTACTAGCATATAAGAATGAAAAAAGAAAAAACTTCAACTACTCACCTAGATAGCAGTAATTTACCCTGAAGTTTCAAATCAGCAGCACAGTCATCAGACTGACAGTTCCTCTCAAAAACAGTCTGTGAAAAGCAAAGAAAAGAACTGTTATAGCATAAAACGTATAAGATTAAAGCTCCCCCAAAGAGGCAACATGTTTGGATGAAATAAAAAAATCACCAAAATTTGTGATACACAATATGTAGTGTGAATGCTAAGGAAACTCAAGGGAAGCCAAATCTCATCTTTATCAAAAAAGTCTTTATTCTCTTCTAACTGAACAAGAAGGTTCAACAAAAACAGACTCTCAGAGATTTTCCTCAATCCATTCCCACTTCTCATCTTACAAGAATTACTTCTCTCACACAATATTTCTGGCACCTCTTTCCAACACATGTACAAGAAAATGAAACAGAAAACATAAACTATCAATGAAACTATTTTCAGCCCTGAAAATTGGAAGAAAGGAAATCATGCAAACATTCAGTGGTCTACATTAAAGATAAGGATTTTTTAAAAAAAAAAAACTTTGTGAACAGTGGCAAACTTCTCTGCTATCTTGCGAGCAACAGAAAATTACAGACTCTTATCTACCCAGTGATATCCTAGGATAACAGAACCACTGTCAGTCTTGTGATAAAGACTATCATTTATGATCTTTAACAGATTGATAAAAACAGGAATTGTGAAAGAACACCAGGCATTAGCACACTAAGCAGCAAAAAGAATGGCATGTTGACAGACAGGGAATACGTACAAAGTCTCCATTAGCCTACGTGAATCTCTGTGGCAATTTGTCGTAGTTAAATGAGGCAGCCAACAGAGAGCAAAAGGAAAGGATAGGAACACATTCCTGGTGTCCAAGAAACTCAGAAGCTGTCGGGATCATGGTTATTTTCCCCTGCTGTTAAGAACAGAAACTAATACCTTTCTGAACAGTTGAGCAGACCTTTTCCTGCCCTTTGTCTGTGTTTTTAGAGCTCTCCAAAGAGGAGTGCACCTTTATGATATCAATTAGTGTTGGAATAGCAGTACAACCTACAGCATAGTTTGATAGCGAAGTTGCAAATAGGAAAAAGAAAAATGGGAGGCGGCAAGTACATTTGGGGTGATTTACTTTGTGCTTTCATTTTACTATCCTACCTTTTGCTTTTTCATGATCACAGATGTAGAAATAGGTGAGTGTTTAAACACAAGGTCTGAGACTACTTTTCCTCCTTAATAAAGGCTCCCACACCAAAGGACAAGAATCATGATAGCTCTTGGACAGGAACTGGCACAAGGAATCCCTCTCAAAACATGGTACTTTTCAGAGGTACAGTTTCAAAAGTTCTCAGCACTAATCCTCAACCAGCATAGTACCTATATATAGGAAAGACTGTTTGACCTTCAGAGGAGAAAGAAAAATAAACTGCAAAAACAGTCTTGCCTGACAGTTTCCCTATTTGCATTACAGAAATCTTGGCAAAGTGAACAGAGTGACCAAAGATATGACCTGCACTTTTAAAAGAATCAAGTACTGTAAATACATTTAAGTAACTACCTAACAATCTTGGAATTTTGTTACTAAATCCATAGATGTGGTTCTTCACAAGGAATGAAGAAATACCTCATTTTCTAAAACTACTAAGCACGTATCTCTTCCAACACACCATGCAGTGGACAGCAAGCTACTCTTAAAAAGATCAGGAATATTTTATGTGATAAAACTCAAGTTCCTACATAGCACTACCACAGGAGAAATAAATAAGGATGATGAGTCCCCAGATCTGTAAATGTGTAGGAGCAAACTCCTTACTTTTGTGGCTAATTTTGAACCCACTCAGGTTTGAGGGGGCAGGGAGAAGATTTCCAGTCCAGACAGCTGCTAGGACCCATCCAGGCAGCCACTACTGGTTCAATCTGTTGTAGGCTAAAGATATCTCTGGATTATTTTGCTGTTCTCCAGTATTTCCCTTGTTTGAATAGATTTTGCCATGCTTCTATTCTACCTCCTGTTTTTGTGTGCCTGCTACAGCCTCAATCCAGTAACTTCTCACTTCTGCTTCCTCCACTTTCTTCTCTGCTGTCTTGTGCCTTCCCTTGCCCAGCCTGTTGCATCTTCTGCCTTTCCAGTTGACTAATTCCTGCCTTTTCAAATCCCTCCTAAAGAATTAAAAGTGGTAAACACACTGTAAGTCATCATAACATTTGTGAGCACTACTTATACATTCTGTTACTGTGCCCTTAATTGGTTTACTTGGACTGTGATTTCTTCAGGCCAGAAACCGTACCTAATTCAGCACTTCATGTTGTTCGAGCAAGCATCTATTGTTGGGATATGCATAAGCACTACCAGAATATAATCAGTAATTTTAGTTCTAAGCAATCTTTAAAGTGGCTTTGCCTTTAAAATAACAGTTTTTGGGATTTACAGAGTTATTTATATATTGAAAGTGTTGAACAAGGTAACCAACCTTCACACCGTTAGGCTGTACATAATATTCAGGATGGGAAAGAGGGAAGTAGGAGGAAATAAATTTCTTGTGCATAGGAAACACTTCACAATTTTTGCAGTTGCTGCTGCTCAAGGTGAGAAGAAATTCTGAACAGTGGTTTTACAGAAGTTCAAATTCTTACTGGATTCTTACTGGATTCCACTTCAATTGTACCAACTACCTCACAGTTTTGAACATGTTCATCAGAGACGGTCAGGAAGCTTCTTTACATAAGAAATACATTCAAGAGAATTTTTAAGCTTGTGGGAAGGGGTGAACAAAAATTGTCCTGAATGAGAAACACAGCTGCATCTCTTAAGGTCACCACACTTCTGTCTGGCATTGCCAAGAGCGAAAAAGGTATTTGTGTGCTCAGCAGCACAGACTGAATAACGTCAATGTTTCTAGGACACATCTTCACTGTAAAGCACAGAGCTAATGCTGTGTGTGTGTGCACAGTGAGTCTGCTAGCCTTCCTGCAATCCCCAGATCTACAGCACATCAGAGTACAAATCCAGTGATTTCAGGGTCCACGATTCCTCCCTGTGTTCCCCCCTGCTGCGCGGGACCCAGCAGCTACACAAAACTGCTCCATAGCGGTTCCCACCAGGTCACCAAATATGCAGGACAAACGTGGTTTTCTGATATTCTGCCTGGCAACTTTTTTGGGTAGAAAAAAAGATGCTTCTTGGGAGGTCAAGGAATGTGGCAGATACATCCTGAAAGATTAGCAGAGGCGGATGTTGCCCAAGTCCTCCAGAAAGTAAGCCAAAAAGCTTACGTTAAGACATACTTGTTATACAGCAAATAAAGACATCTGTATCTGATAAGTGTACTGTGAGAAGAGACCTAGAGCCAGCTGACAGGGAAGATGTGTCTACACAGGCCCTCAGGGCTTTGTAGCAAGTACCTTTCTGTCCAGCTTACCTCTTGAATAGAGGTAAAGGATTAAATTCCACATTTTACATAAATATACGATCCTTTGCCTTATGAAGTAATAGGATAAATCCATAGTCCTGCAACCTAAAGCATCCTTAAGCACAAAACTGCTGGTTAGTGTGGTTAAAGGTATACCCATTTTTCTTGTTGCTGATCTTGGACTGCCAAGAAACGATACCAAGAGGAAACCAAGCAAGAAGGAGCCTGACTTGAGCCTAATGGCCAGTGCTTTCTGCTCAGAGGAAGGCAATCCAGGGTTTCAAACCTGATTCGCTAAAT
Organism: Cygnus olor; assembly: GCF_009769625.2. Classification (NCBI taxonomy): domain Eukaryota; kingdom Metazoa; phylum Chordata; class Aves; order Anseriformes; family Anatidae; genus Cygnus; species Cygnus olor. The sequence continues at coordinate 61,790,718 of NC_049170.1, read as the reverse complement.
TGCTTCAGTTTCTTTAAATGGCTATCTAAAATTAAACATCTATGTTTCTGTGAGTAGGGAAGAGAACAGGAAACAGAGAAAAGTGAAAAAACCTGTGTTTATGGCACTCCTGCCCACAGAAAGTACTGGAAATCATCCAATAAACAAAGAAAAAAGTATTTCAAGACATTCAACCCCCCAGAATTCAGAGAAACAGTAGAAATTTCAGGTCTTAGCCAAAATGTGCAATCAAGACTTTGAGAGGTTGCCAATATTGTGTTCTGTAAGAGTTGTGCCCATCTTCTCTGAGATAAAGGAAAGCGACAGCTGAAGGTCAGCACTTGAAGAGAAGGGGGAGAACTGGGATTTTCAAAAGAACACTGAAAACACATTGCTTTATGGTTTGGATAAGAGATTTCACTCTAGATCAGGTCTTTAACTACTTCTTCATACATCAGTCCACAAAAAGTTCAAACTGTCTCTCTTACAAACTGGCAGAACTGGCCTTCGGAAACTCGAGGATCCATCCATTTAAATTCACAAACTGTGCCACATACTTCAACAGAACACAGATTATGCACGGTAATCTGGATTAAGAATACAGCATTCCAGTATCTACACTGATTTCCTGTAAATTGTCACCATACCCTATAGTATGTGCAGGGATTCCTTAGAAACTACATCACGGTAGTAACACAAAAGCACTGCTAAGAATAAGAGGGCTTGCCAGTCTGCTTTTTGCTTTTTTTTTTTTTTTTTTAAAAAAAACTTTTCAGATCCTGATGCTATGCCTATTAGCATGTTACATGGTGAAGTTCAGTTCCTAGCTCTATATTTAAGGACCCAGATATGTGATCTGATTTTCAAAAGTACTGAGCAGTAAGCAAATCTCACTGCCTTATCCAGGAACTATTTCCTATTTTATAGCTTTACAAATTAGTCACATGTATATTAATAAGCTTAACCAGATATAGGAGCCTGGTTTTAGACCTACATTTTGTCTTTAAGTTTTCCAGCTGCCTGAAAAATAAAGCTATTACCTGCAGATCTATTGACCACAGATAAACAGTTACTGGCTCCCCCCAGACATCCAATACTTCACTATACTACTCATGGAAGCGATCCATTCAAATATCCTGCTAAGCCAAGTGCAAAAAAGCAGAGTCACATTCCTGCTAGAAATGCAATTAATACTCTGAAAAGCTCTCCAGGATTTCATCAGATGTGCTGACTAAACTAAGAACATATGATTTCCACAACACCTCCAACAACTGGCAGAGCAAACACAGGACAAAGGCAGGAATACCAGGGGAGCTGAGCTGTAAGAGTTGAGAAGAATCTGAGCCAAAATCTGAACCATGAAACCAAAGAGCAGCCACCTTGGTACCACATGGTACAGGGGACTCAGGTTAGCCAGAAAGCTCCCTCAGCTCCACGTAGACTTCATCAGAGCATGCTTTCCCACTCAAAAAACAGGTACTCACAGTGCATTAGTATAAGAAAACAGGAACTGAATGGTAGTAATTATTTTATTACACTAATAAGGGTTCACGACACATGGAACTTCTCCAGCTGGGGAAGGCTACAAGGAAATTCATCCACTCTGAAGAGCGGAAGACGCTGGGCCTAAGGCTCATGACTACTGCATTGACACTTGTCAAGCCATCTAAGGCCAAATGCATTAATTTCTCCCCTATTTCAGCTCTATCCTGCTATTTATACTTTTCAGAATGTGTTGAAAATTGGGCTGGAGCACCAAGATAAAAAGGGGAGAAAACACTCAAGTGTTTTTCGAGAGGAACAGGAACTCCCAAATGAAATCAGCCATTTAGAAAAGATCAGGCATGAAACCTGTTAGCAATTGAATGCAAACATAAATTAATAAGCATATGTATTAGTTATTCCTCACAGCAGTAAGTGGATTTAACAATGCAATCGTTTGGCCTCGTATTCTCCTGGGGTGAAGAATTACAATTGGTGGCAATAGAAATACACCCCCCAAAGCCTTTCAGAGCTTTATTAGATTTCTAGTCTGACTCACTCATTTTTCAGGCTGAGGCATTTTTTTTTTCTTTTTGAAATCATTAACAGTTTAATCATCCAAGAAGTGTTCTCATTATACAAGATTTCAGACCTTATAAATCCATAGAACAAAGATGAGAAAGACATACCGGGTTAATTGTTCCATCTCCCAATACCATTATAGGATGGATTTCTGTAGCACATTTCTCAATATATTTTCCTGTCTCGTCTTAAATGGTCTTCCATTTATTTTGGATGACTACAGAATAATTCAATTATTTCATCTCAGGAGCGTTTTTAATGATATTTGAGAACATTTTCTACCCTAAACATCTTTATTTCTACCATCCAAACTGAAACTGTGTAAGATGAATTTTTCACCTAGGATGCTTCCATACTTAAACATTTTAACATAGGAGTCAAAACCATTGCTGCTCATCATACAATAGTGTGATTTGAAATATAAGAGCATAATAACAATGATAAATAAATATATTTATATGTGGCAACTGTTTTGACGGCTAGAAACACAAAGCTTAAGAATAATCAGATAAGCAATTTATGTCTACCTGTAGCTCCTTTAGACCCACAAGGATGTGTGAAAGTCCTCTCCTAAAAATTCACCTGCACTTCAGTGGTTTTGTTTTTATGACTGCTACACTGAACTGACAAGGATTTTGTGGCACTGAGGTACTCTGAACTGAACAAGCTAATACTATCGTATTATCTGCTCTCCAGATGTTAGGTATTCCAATTAAATTCTACTGACCCTTCATGTAACTGCTGAAACAATATCAAGAGAGCTAATGAAGCCTGTCATCTGTCTGTGTGGCTTTTAAAATATATTAGGATTTTCTTTAACAGCTCAACACGTAAGTAGAAACTGTCCCCTCTTACACTTACAATTCTCCATCCACAGAGTAGCTTGGAAATGAAGTTCATGCTGTTACATGGAACTGCAGAAATTACCCAACAGGAATTCAAGTTAGGGTTCAGCTTGCAAATGTTCATGTGATCATCTCTCACTTTCCTACCTATTTATTTGAAGAACATATAAACTAAATTGGATAACTCATGTCCTACCACCTCAGACAAGATCACCTTGCAGTCTGACTCTCCCTGGCACACATACACAGCGTACACATGCAGGTGCACATATCTGTACACACACACGTGCATGTCATATTGGCTGTTGTTCTTCAGGAAGCCCACGAGATCTAAACCATGTCTCATGCATTCCCAGCTCTGATGTTTTGCCTCTGCCTCTAAGCAGGAATATAAACAAGTTGGACAATTACTGGCCAAGCCTTTCATTGCTTAAGAACAAGCATATAGAAATATGCATACCAGAGGCCCTGATTTCCACTAATTCTTAGTTCAGCAAGTTTGCTAATTACAAACATTTCAGAGGTACAATACATCTGGACACCTGCTGTTCTCACTCAGCGCTGAATCTCTTCCAGACTTGTAAATCCTTCCTCATTATTGCCATTCAACAAAAAAAAAAAAAGAAAAAAAAGCAGACAAATGCAATACTCAGCCTAATCCAGTGTATGCTCAGGGTGGGTCCTTTCCAGATTTCCTGGCATGAACAGCACCCGGTCCCTGCCAGTTCAGGACTGACTCTGACCAAACTTGTCTAGAGCAAAAGACTGACACTACCAAAAGGATGGCAGAGGGAGGAGTGGAAAGCATAATTTTCAGCAATCCCACCCTGCCTGATGGAGAAAGAACAGCGATAAAGTAGGAAGGGTGGCACATGGCAGATCTCTGCAAGAATAAAGGCAGAAGGGAATGTGGGAGCTTGCCCTGCCCAGGGAGGAAAGGGAGCTTAGTGGCAAGAAGTTTCACCTGGAACACAGTCAGCAATTTGGCTGACTCCTGCAGTCTCCCAGAAATCTCCTATATGCCTGGGTATAAAATATTTGATTGCCACCCTTCCCACAGATCCAGCTCCAGACAAGTACATGAAGCTTCTGAGGCTTCAGCTGTACCAGTAACTTAAACTGCCCTGGCCTCCAGGACAGGGAAAGACCCTTGGAGCATCCTAGCAGCTGACCCATGCCTGGGAATGGTTTGCAGTAGCTGGCACAGGTTGAAACGATGGCAAGAGCCACTCCAGCAGCCTATCAGGATAGAGATGTCACTCCAACACCTAGAAATGCACCAGGCACAGTTCAGTTTGCTGGTGGAGACCTCACCTGACTCAAGCAGGCATGTTGGCATCTCTGCTTTGAAGAAGGTGCCACTGGCAAACCTGGATCACGCTGTGTGGATGAACACTACATTTCAGCCTGTGTAGATCTGTCACTGCCTTGTGCTCAGTATGAGATATTGATTGGGGGGATGTTTTAAAAAACAGAGTGCCATTATTAATGCAGCAAGCCAAAATTACTACAGGTGTTCATAATTCAGCTTCATAAAAAATACTCCTATGCTTTCTCATACCTGTCGAGTAAGCTAATTTATGTCCAAATACTTTTCAAACACGCATTTCCAAAAATAGTGCTTTGATTTAAAAACGTGAAGCCTGTCCCAGAGACGTGCAGCCTCAGACACCCAGAGATGCAGCACTGTACCCAGACTCTCACTGGAAGTCTGACATAGCTGGGAACAGAACGTCCTAAACATTTTATGTCTCTTATAACTTATAAGCAGTTTTATGACAGACCATTCCCAAAATCCTGAAGACGCTGACACAATTAAATCTACTGAGAATATTTTCCTATAACAAAATGGTGTCTCCATCCACATAACAGCAGGTGATTTTATTACAGTATTCAAAACAGACAAATTCTAGCATACCACATTTTAAACTCTAAGATACATTACTGGATACTACTAGAACAAATCCCCACTGTATTTGGCAGGAGATCTTTGTCCTTCCTGGTTGACATGTATTTATACAGTGGGTATACAAAAATAAATGTTATAGTACAAACCACTTAGAATGAACGAAGCCAAACCATGTTCTAAATACACATTAATTTCCCTGAAGTAAGAAAATTTATTAATTTTTTCCAGTGGACGGAGGTAGCAACTGGATTTGGAAGGCAATGAGGAAGTTAATGGAAAGTCATCCTCAGGGTGGGAAGTTTTAAAGTTCATAATACACACTCAAAAAGTAAAATCTTTGTTTCTCCACCCAACCTTGATCCATCAGAGATTTTCTGTTTGAACAAAACTGAGCTGGCTAGCCACTGACAACTTGGAAGGCTGTAATCTTCTCCACATAACCAGTCTCCACCCAACAATTGTACAAAAGTTGCCAAGGCATCTATCAATAGACATGCACACATAGCCCGTAAGAATTTGCTTTTGCTACCACAAATGATTACACCAAGCTATAGCAACCATAGTTTCTGGTAAGCATATACAAGAACCCTAGAAAATGACTAAGTTAGTGAGAAATCAACTGTTGCTGTATCCTGGGCCAGTTTAGTTACATTACATTATTTTGAACTAGGAGAGCCTCTTTGCTTAGAAAAAAAAAGCCAATGCATGAAGTCCCACAATAGCATCATGCTCATTAGGAAATTTCTGTGAAGATCCTTTTCCTCAAATTACTCAGAAGTTTAAATTATTTGTCATATTCTGATTGCCTTAAGGCCAGATCATTTAGGAAAAGGAGGCTCCCCTCCCTGAACAGTCATAGGTATGTTTGTTTTTAAATACAAGCATCTTTTTGCACTGCCTTACAGTACAAGTTGCATTATTTTAAAATAAACATGATCAATAAGTTAAATAAGTTAAGGCATTCTGAATGAAAACCACATCAATGCACTCCTTTACTACTCTAGCTCTGTTTTGGTCTAATCAATTAGTACAAGACAGTTTTCTCACATACAAAGTAATGATTTAAAGAACTGATTTAAAGAATGAATACCCAACATAATCCTCTTCAGTGGTTATGCCACCAGTAAGGGATACACCTTCCCACTGGTGGGTGCCTATGAACTGTTTCCAAGCTGACTCCTTAATGCATTGGTGCAAAGCACCATGAAGAACTTTGTATGCTCAGTATAACCTTTAATTCTTACATCAAGAGGTTACTTGATACTTTTTCCTACCTGCTTGTTTGTGAACCATAGTGCTGTAATTCTCCTTGAGGGAAGTCATGCACACGTGCAGGGAACATCTGGGTCATGAAAAACAAACTAAAATCCACTGAAAGCAATCATTTCAGCTTTGACATCACTTTAGCTTAAATAAAATCATATCTAAGTGACTATGAAGCCTGCATGTTTGCAAGATGTGTGGCTTTTCAAGTGGGTCTAACAGACCTGACGCAGGATATTGACAGATGGAAGTCTCCCCCTCTCCTGCCCAGTTACAGCTCCCTCCCATTTCATCAGCTTTCATTATTTCCATCATCTTCTGCCACCTTCATTCACAGAAGTTAGCCACCTGAGCTTATCAGCAAAGCATCAACCTGTAACAACAGGTACCTTGAAGCAACAGATGCAACATTTCCAGCTTCAAAATGCCACTTCTCACTGGACCAACAGGATCTAGGACTTCTGAAATCACACACCACTAGCTACATTTAAAGACTTCAGTACTAGCATTAATACCATACTTGTCCATCTGCCTCTACCCTTTCGAAATCTTGCTGTTTTCACAAGCTAAATGTGGTACCTGTGCTTCTCCTGCTAAGCACTTATCTCAACGTTATCTGGAGCTGATATTCAGAGGGAGTTGGATCTTCTGAAAACAGAACCTACTAGATCTTTTCTCAGTTGGATTTCCAAAACATAAGGTCTCTCCAGAATCGTTATATTCTTTGAAAATGCAAGTCCTTTGTTACATAAACTTTGTTTCCTACTATTCCTCTTGGCCTTTAAAAACAATTCTGCTTGCAAGATGACAAGAATCCTAAGAGAGAACACTAAGCCCCAATTTTTCCATGAAATCGGTCTTTGAGGATCCTGTCACAGTGCCTCGAGGCTACTCAGCCAGGGCTTTGTCACCATGACTGCTACGCTGAATGCGAAGCTCTGCCTACTTCCTTAGCTGAAAGCACACTTGCAGGCACACCCCATGTCAAAAATCCTTTTCTTACTAAGCTAAGTGAACATCTGGAAAGCAAATGGAAAGGGATTGTTAAACTGGCTCCCTCTCATCCAAATTACACAAGAAAACAAGTCAGGGAAATTCCCAACATATTTTTGTTTCTGCTTTACAATCTCAGTATTTAAGTATTTTAATATTGATTTGAGAGTATGCCTGCAGGGCAAGATGTGACCTTTGGAGTTTAAAGCCAGTGGGTAAAGTGTCCAACCAGTTTAGTTCATGTAACATTCAGTTTCCATCACACTGCACAGGTTCCAAAGTTCTCTACAAATTCCTATTGTGTGTTTGCAACAATGCAACATTCAGGTACTTAAGAGACACACCATCCCTCTTCATAAAAATAAGTAATTATTCGATTCTCTTGTCATTCATTCACTTAAACATAAACTTAAATACTCAGTTCTCTAAGTACAAGAATTACAGCAAAATGCAATTCCAAACACTTGGGTATATGACAAAGTTTTTTTTTTTTTTTTTTTTTGAGTAGTATTTAGGGACCTGTAGATTTCAGTGCAATAGAATATCCTTACGAGCAGCATCAGAAAGCAATGCTACAGATGATGATGCAAGCATCTCTTTATATATCAAACTTACTAAGGTTAAAAAATAGATCTAACAATCCACTGTAAAAAGCCTAAAATTCCAGACAAACTTTTCAGAGCTTAAAGGAAAAAAAAAAAAAAGGTTTCCTATTCAGAAGCTATACCAAATTGTAACTCTATAAGTATGATTTGGAAATCAAACTTGACTGGATACAACCCCAAGAAACTTGATCTAACTTTTATGTTGGCTCTGCTTTCAGCAAGGAACTGGATCTCCAAAGGTCTTTTCTAGCCTAAATTATCCTGTGATTCTGCAAATGAAGAAGTTTTGCAAGCCACAGTAGTCTGATTTCCCTGCAGAGCCTCAAGCCTCATGGTTGGATGCTCCAGTCCCGGCACAGCAGGAGGTGGAATTGTCCTGCAGGCTCCTTCCTTGGCAGGCTGTCCTGCACCTACAAGGACCACGCACAAACTGGAGCCTTTTGAAAGGTCACTAATGGGGTCTCTCTCCTTGACCTGCTTTCATGAACCTTGAATATGTTTAATACCTTCATAAGCACTGTCTTGATAACTCTTGTCAAAAACGGCCCAACATTTTCCAAAGATACTAATGAGGTCAAGACAGACGAACAGACAGGCAGCCCAACCACGTACACTTCATTTCCTAAGGGAATGTTTTGGGGAAAAGAAGGATCCCCACTCTCTAAATGATGAGTGTTTGAAAATTATATGACTTCTCTTGTTCTGACCAAAATTAAAAAAGACTGCTCTGAAATGCAAAGGAGTAAAACAAGATCCTATTTATACACTGCTGTACCTACACTTCACTTTTACTGAAACAGAATCACTATTTCAGCAAAGCATTTTCTGCAATAACAACAGCAGAAGGGGTTTCCCCTGCCACATGACTGGATGTGAGGAGCCCTCAAGAAAAGAGGGCAGTGGGCCAAGCAAGGTATTCTTTATTCCAGCCATCATTCTTCCCTCCTGCAGGTGGGTAAAGTCCCCGTGTGCCCTCCTGGACCCAACCCTGTCCCTACAAGGCTAACAAAGCCTTGACCTGAAAGAAAAGCTTGGGCTAAGTCTTTCATGAGAAAGACTTCCATCATTCAGAAAGGGAAAAACCAGAAGGAGCAGCACTTTTCTCATCCTTTCCCTCATTCCATCTCTTTCTGCCCAGCACAAACAGTTTGAAACAAGCAAGTGACCTCACCTTTTGCTGCCCAACCCTGTCAGCACAATTCTTTACTACCTCATGGAAGAGCAATGACATCAGAAACAGTAGGGTCAGTACAAAAGACTACTGGGTACAAATGGCTCTAAGCTTTGCCATCATTTTTTACATCCACTTCTCCCGTCAGTTCAGGATTAGAGTGTGCCACGGGCCTAGGGCAATAACATAGTCCAAACCTGACCTGATTCCTTTGTGCTATCTTTTGTCCTTTCTTCCAGCGGAGAATGGGCTTGAGAGGAGGTAGTTCCTTGTCCTCTTTACCTCTTCTACCACATGTTCCCCAAGACTGTAGGCAGCTTCAAATACAATTGGAGATATGACATCTTTGACTCTTTTCTGTAAAAGAAAGTGGACAGAGATATTACCTTCACATACAAACAAGCAGATTTTTATACACAACAATTATACACACAATTTAAGCGGAACTTATATTCAACACTGCAGACATGAAGCAGATTTCTCTGTTCCCCTTGGTCTGCTCAGTGACAAACAGGAAAAAAGCACATTATACCAAAACAAGAAAGACCAAAACAAAGCCAACAAAAAATGAGTTACTCTTTTGGTACTCTTGGTTCCACTGAAGTCATTGGCACATTTGCCACACCTGCAAACCAAGTGTTTTTCAATAAAACCAAAACATTTTCTAAAAATATATATAAATTAGGACGTATTTCCTTTAGTACTGCAAAATTTGGAAGCAAACAGTAAGTCTTCTCTGGGGTTTCTAAATCCTCAACTTTGAAGTCACCTCTACTGTGCTCCACACATTTAAAAAAAATGAAACCGTCTGGCCTTGTTTTTTGTGTTTTTCCTTTGTTTTTTGTCATGCTCCCCACAGTATTAATGAAATTATTGAATGGTTAAATGTAGCTATAAAAATTAAGGCCACAGACATGCAGGAGCAAGAAAAGCCATCTTCCAGTATGTTTCTGAAAGGAAAACTCATAGCTTTCTCCCACCCTCAGAGCAGTAACATTTGCAGGAAATATGGAAGAAAGTTTTTCAGTTTCTTTTAATCACTGTGTTCTAGGCTTCACACCAGAAGTACTATAAATGGTGCCACATTATTTGTCTGATAGGATAAAAGAACAAAGTGCTCATTGTGCTCTGTTCAGTCTTGACTTCCAAAATCCAATTTACCAGGAAATAGAACTGGCAGACATCCTACCTTTCCATGGGCAAACATCCCTCTTAAATTTCAGCTACTTAAAAGACTGTGTGTAAATTCAATGCGGATTGAGGCGATAAATACCATAAGTAAGGACGACAAATCTTCAAATGGGCCAACTCTCAACTTCACCTTGAATCCCTCAAAGGGATGAGACAACATCTTCAGCCTCTACCACTCCTACTCCCTTGGGTAGGAGTTGTGCCATTGAGAGATTAAAAATAGCAATGCTAAAATTCACAGAAGCTACTAGTTTGCTCTCACAGAGAATCATGTGTAATAACTTCAGTGAGGATTGTATCAGCATACGAGAAGACTACGCATACACAGAAACAAGACCATAAAAAGCATACCACGAGGCAGCAGTGAAACACAACAATTTATCAGGCAAATCACCACCTAATCCAACCCTATGCAGCCAACTGTGTCAACACAGAGCAATTAAAACTGTAGGCCATGAGTCAAATTAAAATCCACCTATAGCTTTTTAGCTCTGGTACTGCAGTATGGCAAGAGTAAATGCTTAATGACTTTTATGTGTTTTAATATGATCTTGCAGGGTTCAGTCCAATGCCCTTTGAAGTCAAAAGACAAGTTTCCCATTTACTTCAATGAATGTTGGAGTGTGCCCATATTGTTCACTGGTGTCTCTTTCTGTTTCATTTTAGTGGTGAAATTGTGACTTCCAGCAACTAGATTAATTACATGTGTGGATATTCCTCCACCACAGCCCTGGGGAAATGTATTTCACATACCCACTTGTCTTTAATTAAGGATGAAAGTATGAATCCTACCCGGTTATTAATTTTGCCACATGTTCAGTCCCTTCTGCTCACAATCTTAAAACACGAAGACAACATTATGTGGGGTTTTTTCCTAAGACAGACACAAGACAGTTCTCTCTCTCAGGTATACCACAGACTGTCTGGGAAGCGAGTGTGTAATGAAAATACTGAATATTTGCCCAAAATCAATCTGGAGAAGCATTATTTTAAGTTGGAAATACACCCACTTTCTTTCTCAGACAGTCTACCTGCTTCCAGTAATTAGATCATGTACTGGTGACACTGCACATGGATCACCTTTAAGTATTCCTGAAGTATTCCTGATTTCTAAAAGTTGAAAGATGCAATGACAATCAGGTTTGAGACAGACTAAAAAATTCTTCAAATCAAGGAAAGTATTTGTTGTATTTTCTCTCAGTTACATGGCCCAACTGAAGCAGACTTTCCAAGAGGAATGGTTTCTACAAGCAGCTTTTATATGTATTCACCTTTCCTCACTATGCTGAGGAAGTGTCAAATGTTAAAGACACTTCTGAATTGTGAAAAAGCATCCCTGGCAAGTCACAGCACATGGACAGCACAGCTCTGTTAGCTGGAAAAGATGTCTGGAGGACATCAAAACAAGCGTAATACTTGAGGAGTTCACATTATCAACAGAAACAACCCTACAACAAGTGTTCAGTGAGTAATAATAATAAATAACATGTATAGCCTGGATGTCACTAAACTGGTATATGTTTTTGCTGTGCCTGAATTAGACCAGGGACCTAAAGGTAAGGCACGTTTCCCCATCAGCTACACCATGTAGTTTGCCTGTTCTAAAAGCCACTTCTCTAGGGTGGTTTTGTTTGTTTTATTTTTTCCCCTTTTCTCTTTTCTGACCAGATTTCATCCTAGACATAAGAAACTTTTGCAATAAGGCTTTGCAGATATCAATACGCTTCAGTCCCAGCACATCGTCCTTCCACCAGCAAACTCCCTGCAGAGGAAACAGCCCTTGCCAGACGTATTCCTTTGTCTGGATCTTTCTATCTTTTCCTCTGAGGCACGTTGCATGACTACTCTGAGTTGATGAAAAAGTTGTTTTGGTACAAACAAGCCTTTTTTTTTTTTTTTAAATCAAGGTGCTCTCCCTCACTATTATCAAGTGATGACAAAGAACTCCAAGTCCAAAAACAGCACACTTAAAAGCATCAAAGAAAGCAGTAAGTTGCTTAGAGGTGTTTCAAAAGACTCCTGAAAGCTCACCCTAACAAAGAGCTGGCTTGCCATCTACTCTCCTAGAACAATCACCCCAAATAAATACACTTATTTTTTTTAATGCTGTGGTAGAAGCTGGGCACAGCAACATACATTTTCCTTTTTTTTTTTTGTCTGGCTTCGCAGGAGAGAAAAAAAGCGAGTAAGCAAGCACTGCCAGATTCATGACTGCATTTCTGTTTGGCTTCTGTACCTATGGGGTCCTAAAAACCTGAAAAAGAATCACAGAGCACTGATCAAATGTCATAGCTGTGATTCTGAACAGCATTTCAATTCCCTCTCTACGATGGAGCGTGATGATTTTAGGAAATTGTTTTCTGCCTTTTTTTTTTTTCAGTAGGCACAGCTTAAGGCACACCGTAACAACATAACACACACTGCAGACCTCACAGAGGCATACCCTGCCTGTCAGGCAGACACTGTCTTCTCCAACACTAATTTTGTGCTACCAAAAGCCCACACACATCAGAAACTTAGGAAAATTTGGATGAAACAGGACAGGTTTTATTATAGGGATAGGATTTGCTCTGCTCATGGTGTGAGCAGTTGCCAGAGAGGACTGTATACCATTTCAGCTTCTTTCGGCTCAATGCCACAGTACAGTCAGGGGACTGTACATGAGCCCAATAAATCATCACGTCTAATCCCCTTTCTTCTACAAGGTGAAAGTCTCCAGCAGGGACTCTGAAGAGTGCCAAATTCCATTTTTAATTATGGCCAATGGGCTGAGAAATAAATTGAGATGTAAATATTCTCTACAATCCACAGCAAGAGTCCTGCAGGAATAAAGGAGGAAAATGTGGCCCTTTAATAGCAAACAAACCATTAAGTGAGTATGAAGTCATTTTCAATAGCATTGAATGAGGAATACATATTGTCATTAGCGATGACTTCTATCGTTGCCCCTTGCTTCTTATCCTTGTTCACATCTTTTGAGTGTTCTCTTGTTATTCTCTTTGGGAAAGTTATCTGCTCTGTCAGGCCTTTTTTTCTACTCTCTGGCTTGATCCTGAGGGCATCAACCCATGCAAAATTTCAGAGCTTTCAGTGAATTCAGACAGCTTTCAGTACTTCTGAGAATTAAGCTTTGTTTTAGCTTGATGACTAAGAATGAATTTGAGAACCTGGCTTTTAAAAACATTTAACTTGAAACTTCTAGTCTAAACATATTTATTTCAAGATTTAAACAAGCACTAATAATAGACTATAAGCATTTTTTACCAGGCCTAAAACACAAAAAATATATTTGACAATCCTAGTTTAATAGATACACATTAATGCTGTAAAACATATAAAGCCATGGTGCTAATGCTAATCCGGCATAACACTTTAGTCAGCTTGCAGGTCACTACCAACGTATGTCCTCAGCTCGGTGCCAAGGGATAAATAGTTCCCTGCTCAGTGGTTTTCAGAAATGACTCAAACCTCCACCAGCCTTCAGAGCCAAAGCCAACTACTTCGACAATTTATCATGTTTATTAAGACCTGCAGCCGATATTTCATATATTATGGCTCATGAATTAATAAGGATTACAGTGTACGACTTTAAAATGAATTAATTTCTCCTATTATCTCAGCCTCGCTCCCTGAACTGTAAGTCATTCAGGATAAAAGACTTTGGTGCATTCAATTCAGTACAAACAGGGAGACAAACTTGCATTCATTTCAGACAAATGAATGCATAGGTCTCGTTCCCGTACCTGAAAATGAGCGAGAAGCAACTTAACTTGTTTGCCCTGTTCTTTGCAACACTTAACCGCAAATCTAAACTACAGACAAGCTTAGACCCTTCACGGCACCAATTCCTAACACATGGTGCAAGTTACTACTTTCAGCCTCCTACTAATCCTATGCAACAGAAAAAAACACCTCCATCCCCAGGAGAGCCTTCCTCTCCCTCTCATCTGTATTTACTTTGATCAAGACATTCTAAGGCTTGAAATGATTTTTTTCAGATTGGTGTGATTTTAGCATTTGTATCTCCCCACTTCAAGAGCAGACAAAACACAGTCATGCCAAAGTCATCTAGAAGAGTTTCCATTCTGCACATACATATAAACATGCACACACATTTTAGACAGTCCTGTAGTCAAACAGGAAAAAATACAACTGCTAAGTCCGTTCCAGTGGGGAGACAAAACTGGAAGATTATTTGGTTGGTAAAAGCTCATTTAAAACATTATTGGTGAATTTTTGTCAAATTAATAGCATATGAAAGCAATCAGAGGCCTAGCGTTTCAATAATCTGTGCTTCTGTTTCTTTTAAGATCTTGTGACAGCTACAATTCAACAAGTAGGCAAACAGTCTTTGTTGCTAAACTTCAAACATTACAAGGCTTCTGGAGAATCCTAAAGTTTAGAGAAGCAAAAAAGAGCAAAGGACTTGCAGGGTGTTGCTACTCCGGCATTATTTACTGTTTGAAAGGAATGGGAGTGCTTCCTTTGTCCTCATCCCAATGTGTTCATCTGGCAAACAACTGTTTCCATCAGGTCAGCAACCCTCGCTTCAAACACTGATAATGGGAAAGATGCTGTAGTGGAGAAAATAGCAGACCTTGAGGGAATGGGGTCCCTAAACAAACACCAGGGGCCCAGAGCCTGCGTGCATTGGAGGGACACCGTGAGACGGTGAGGGAAGGGCTGGAGTCCCAACCCCCGCTGGGTAGAAGCTCACTCTGAGTTAATTAAGTGCTCCTCATCCCTGTGTGTCTGGCTTCCTGCTATCAGCTGGGGAGTGATAAAGCTATTACCGACGTCAGCATGCGAGAAAGTGCAATCAGTGGCCTCAATACTCCATGTCAGAGGTTACAGAGGCTTACAATAATATATTACTGATGATCTTTCACAGTAATCAGTGACAGAAGTCATCACAAGCAACCCAAGCACAATGTAACTCATTACTGAGCTCAGACCTTGATTTTCCAGCTCAATACTATAAAACACATTATGACAATATGGTTTTACAGTTTTGGTGTTGTTTCTTTTTCCCCACACCCTAAGCATACAGTTTAATGTTGTGTCTTTCATTGTGTCTAACAGTACCAGGGTGGGGTTCTTTTGTCTTTTGTTTTCCAAATCACCCATTTCTTTCTCTCTTTTTAGGTTCAACTCTTGATCTTTCTTTTCTAATTTTATTCTATTAATATGGAAACAGAGTAAAGGAGAAAACAGCTCAGACACCCAGCTTTTTTGCCTCGTACCAGGCTGGCCACAGCTATCCCTTTAACATAAAAGCGGCTACCTGCAATATCAACAGCACTGAAATATAAGCAATTAGAAAAAATGCTGAGAGCTGATGAGTTCATTGCTCACCTAAGTTCAGGTCTTCATTTCACAAAGAGAATCCAAGAAGGAATAACGGGGGAAGCAATTAAAATATTATTTACTCTTTCTTAAAGCATATAATTTCAGTAGTGAAATACATACGAATTGAGACAATAATTAATCCAGACTCCTCCTGCACATATGTAACCCTATTGTATACTTGTCTTTTCCACTGATTTACCCAACGTTTCAATTCTGCTGATAGGACATTTTATCAAAACCAGCCTTAAAGAGATTTCTTTAACACTGTCTTAAAACACACGGAGTCCAGAATTTGAATTAATCCAACTACATGTTTCTCTTATACAGCATGTCCCTCCAACACTGAGGAAAGGCTAAAACGGACAGAGGTCTCCGTATGAAACTGCTTGAGAAGTTCAAGAGCCTTGGCTCCCTGGGCCATAAATACGGTACAATTCTGCTAAAATTGGGATGTCCATAGCTTGTTCACTTTCTTACTGTATACATCTGGTTAGAGGTAAAACCAGCTGAGTGTATGTCATCCAACAAATTTTCAGTGCAAAATCTAACATGCAAACTGTCCTCAGAGACAAGGACTGTGGTTGAGAACTCACCCTCCCAGCTGATTCCCAAAACCACAGCTCACAGAGATTATGAACCCTTCTTGCTGGTCCTGCACCCCTTTCACTGAGGGCAGCAGCTCAGACTGAATGCACGGAGCAGTCCCACGGGTGATGGCTGCTGGCTGGGGGATGCTCCAAGGCACTATGTGCTTCAGCCTTTCCCTGAGCTCAACCTGCCACGTATAAACTGGTCTGTGAGAAAAAGCAGCCACCTCTTTCTCATTCTCTCACTCTCCAGATGGATTTTCTCCCTTGATTGTTGAAAGAAAGGGCAGAAGCACCTTTAATCCCAAGAGGGAATGGGTAAGTAATCAAAAGGTTCCTCCTAAAGCTCTGTAGAGGACACAGGAGCAAAGGGAGGACGAGGACATAGGACACACTCCTCAGCGTTTCCCACTGACCACCCCACAATGTGGCAGACTCTCAATGCCTGTTCCCATTTGTAGGTACCTACACTTACTCAAAGGGAGAAAGCTCTAACATTGTTTTATGCAAACTGAGAGAAGATCCATACACTTTCTTGGATCTGGGTCTTAGGGTGCACTTTATCTCACACTCTCATACAATACATCTCTCATATCTAGTAAGTCACTGGGAGATACCTTATTATGAGTAGATCAAACATCTATGGGCTGAACTGAACTAGAACTGAAGCAGATTTGTTTGAGAAAAGCATGGGTCTGTACCACCTGGCAAAGGTCCCCTTGGTTCTAAGCCTGGTATCTCCAATAGTCTAGGTGGCTGCATTTCTGCTAGAAGTTCAGAGAGTCGGGGCAGAAAACTGAAAATCTGGATGACTACAGAACATCACAATAGCGATGGAACAAATATTTTAATATTAATAGCGATGGAACAAATATTTTAATGAATGCTTCATTTAAAGTAGACTAGATTTGAAGGCCTGACACTATGCTGTTGAGATTCTTTCAACAACTGTTGTGTCGAAAAGCATCAACAAAGGTTTATAGAACACATAAGGGACACAGAAACGTTCTACTTAAGTCCAGTTTCCTACACGAAACAACTAAAAGACTAGATTAGTAGCATTGTGTCAGGATTGAACGAAAGAAGAATCATCTTCAGCAAAAGAAGAGATGAAAGAAGGTTATCATCAACATTTTTACTGACAGCATTTTAATTCAGATGAAAGAGATGACAGAAATGGTCCTTAAAGTCTTGCAAAGAAAGCAATACACTACTCACCCTGCCTGCCTGCATCAGAGAAACAGGCTGCATGCATAAGAAGTATGGTGCTAATTTACTTTCTTTTGACATACTATTGAGAGGAGAACAATTTAGTTAAGAAATCTGGAGGTATTTATGCACAAAATATGAGTCTATCTTTCAGTCATAGGATAATGGATAGCTCCATGATAGGGTCCTGGGAGGAAATATGATCAACGTCTATTCTTCCACTATTAAATGAAAGAGGCAATATTATTAGTCTAGTCGTCTTGAGAGCAGAATTTCAAATCAATATGGGCAAAAGGAAAAAGTGCTCTGATTGTCTATGTTGTTTAAAAATGTAAACAACACTCCTCTGAAGTCTAGAGCAGGAGACTTCCAGGAACTTAACACAGTGTTTTCAAAACCCTAAGAAAATGGCCTGCTGCTAATATAGTTTATGTGCGTGCATGCACACACACATGCATATACTTGTACAGTATGCACGAGCACAGGTGTTTTTACATGCACACATATATTATATATACACATATATATAGCCATATCTATTTATCTATACATTATATATAAGACTGATTACTCCAATGACCTTGCACAATTTCTGGTCTTATTTTTCACACAGACATACAAAATCAGCTACAGAAGATTTGTTTCTGATAGTTATGACAACTCTTACATTGCTCTCCCTCATGGAGTTATCATGCATTAAAACAAGCTCCAAAGCAAACAAACAAAAAAGCCCACACCACAAACATGAAACAGAATTTCCTCTAAACCATTTTAAAATATTTTGGCTCATATTTCAAACCTGGATCTTGAGCATATCATTACACAAGACTGTTTTATGTAGTATTGTTATTTCAGCTTTTAATACAATGAATCTATAATAAGCGTGCAATTACAACTGAAAGTTGTTCAAAACCAAAAAACTCTGACATTGATTCATTTTCACCTGGGGCTATTTCTCCTATGAATTGTCAAACAAATCTCTATATTTAAGTGCTTTCATTCTGATGAACCCAGAATATTTCATCTAAAAACAAAATTAAACTTCAAAAAAAAAAAAGCAAGAAACTGATGAGAACATGAGAACATTCCAGGCCAATCAGATTAGCAAAAATGCTAGCAACTTGCTTAATTACTGTTATGGTGCTTGCATGTGTTTGCATATGCATAAACATGTAAACAGAAATGAAAAAGAAAGCATTCAGTCTCATACTGCATCTTGACATCATTAATAAATTCATGCTTTTAAATTAAACTAAGAAGTGAATTTGATTATTTCAATGCTTCTGTTTGTTTTACTAACGTGAATATTTAAACATGTAATAGAACTCAATAGGAAAGTTAATCACACATAACTACATGCACTGCTCCAACTACATGAAAACATATGACAGAAACACTGTGAAAAACAGACAAAACTCCTTAAAGTCTCTAGGTGGGCTTCTGAAAACGGGATCCACAGTCTGAGCTCTTTACTCCCATGTTACAGCCTCAGCATGTACACAAGAGCAGTGATATCTGAAGAGGGTGAGGGAACCTTATTGTACTGGAAACAATGAAATCTCCAAGGATGAGAAATCCCCATTCACTGTTCTGTAACTTAACCTAATTATCCCAATTATTAATTACTAGGAACTCTTATTATTAACCAAGTAATGTTGATGGGAAGAGTTGAACAAAACTTATCCATTACGTGGCACAAGCATTACAGAAGACTCCAAGGCTGCTTCGTTAGCTCCCAGCTCTCCCATCCTGCACACACCAAAGTCTCAGCACACTGATGACCACCTCAGAAACACCTTGCCCCTGTGCCATCTCACAGAATGGTTTGGGTTGGAAGGGACCTTAAAGACCATCCAGTTCCAACCCCCCTGCCATGGGCAGGGACACCTTCCACCAGACCAGGTTGCCCAAAGCCCCATCCAGCCTGGCCTTGAACACCGCCAGGGGTCAAGCACCCACAATTAATCCCTACTTTCTTACTAGTTCCTCTTCTCCCACTCCCCTCTGATCATTCAAACACCACTCTCACACCCTCTCTCTGTAGGGTCCCGGACCATCAACGAAGAGGCAGATCCAGCAGCCTCCCACCCAGCCACCACATTCGTGGATATGATCAGCTGCCTGGGCCTGAGGATGCCGCGCAACCACAAAGGGCGATTGTTGAAACCCATGGACAGGAGCTGGGATGAACGAGACTTTCTCAGGGGAACCGAGGAAAAACAAAAACTTTCCCTCTGAGTTCCGCTGGCTTTAAAAGTAAACAAGGCCGATGTTTCCACAAATAAGCGCTAATTGTACAGTTCCCCAGATCAAAGCTGAGAGCTCTGCTCTGAAGCTGGAGGTGCATTCACGGGAAATGGAAAAAACAGCCCTCTACAGCTGCAGTACTGTGTTTACCGTAATAAGGTTTTAACCAAGATGATTAAGTTTATGTATTGCCACTTCACACATCTGCAGCTGGCATTTGACTGCTTTTGATTATTTTACACGTTACCTGCTGAGACGAGTTCTGTCAGAGACACTTCCTCAAGGCCCTGTCGCTCACCTCCACAAGATGGGGCAACAGAAACTTATGGCATATGCAGAAGGCTACCGTAGATGATATGTAACAAAGGTAGAGTAATAACTGGAACATACTGTAGTGTGAGGCAAAGGAAGAGATGTCAGCAGGCTGAGAAAGGCCTGAGTCAGCCCCTGCCCAACCGCAGGCAATGCCAGCTGAACACACAGATTCATGGGGAGAGGGCTGAAAGATTATGAACCACTGAGAGAAATAAGTACCAGAGTCAGAGGTAGAAGGGTTTGGTAGGCTTGGGGATGGCTTTTTTGGGGTTTGTTTTCAGAAAGAGTAAATAACAAAAAGACAAGGTTATCTGCACTAGATATTATCTCGTATTATAAACCCGTAAAGTAAGCTTGGTCTGTCCAGTTCATTCTCATGTGAAACAGCTTCCTCTTACCTAACAGAAGCAAAGCCAGCAAATCTCACACCAAGAGCTGATTTGTTGCGTTCAGCCCATCAGGCTCAGTCACAGACCTGCACACAAATGCCAGAATGGAGAGAGGCTGAAATTTCTTTATAAGACAAAAAAAGCACAATTCCAAAGGCAGCAACGTTGTCTAACTTTCCAACACCTTCATCTGTGAACCGCTCACAGTACACCTCAAAGCATGTACTGGTGGTAGCAGCCAGCACCCAAGGAGCAGAAATAACTTGTGCTATATTTCAGCAACAATCAAACTGTTGGAGGCTTGGTGGTTTGCACATCACGAGCCAACGAAGGTACTGCTTCATCCCTTCATTTCCAGCGCCAAAGGGAAGGAGAGCTCTCCAAAGCCCTCCAGTTTGGGAATATTAGCACGGCATTGCTGCCCTTCAGTAACTCTGCTTTCAAAAGGTCACATGCTCAGTAGCACTGGACTCAGAAGCAGCCTTGTACACAGCACCAGCAGCACAAAAATAAACTTGCCATAGCTATGAAACTAGTTAAAAGCTGAGGTTTCATTTTAAGGAGTGAAGCCTTCCTTTAATTTTCTTACTGCGTGAACTTTTGGAACATATTTTTCCAGGGTTTAATCATTCCAAATTGGCTGGGACACAGGGCTGAAGTAAGAGCAGATCAGAGAACAGTAAGCATGTCAGGGGAAAAAACATCAGATAGCTCAAGGAGCAACTGCAGAGGCCAGGGAGCACTTGGAGAGAGCTGCAAGTGCATCAGAAGTGTGACACAGAGCATGGGAAAAGACAAAGGGAAGGGGAGAGGGATAAGAGAAGGAAACCAAAGCCACTGACCAGGATGGCACAGCTTTCTGACCATACAAGCAGCACATACCAAGTCCTGAAAGTCACCGACAGCAACCTCTGTAAGTTTAGTAATAGCTAAAGAACAAAGAAGAAAATGTGAAAGTATCTGTGTAGGAAGCTTCAGTGGTCTGATTCAAGACAGTCTTTCATGAAACAGTCACAGGTCAGAAACGTGCAGACTCATTGTACAGCCTGCTCAAGCACCAACTCATTTTGCATGGTTGTGCCTAGACTTGGACCAGCACCATGGAATAGGTACAGACCTATGCTGTAAACATGTAGAATATATACCCACTGGCACCAGCAGGTCATGTTTATCTTAATTTGTACTTTACTTGTTAAGAAATTATATTTTATCCTAGACAAACTACATCTTCTTTTTTTTTTTTTTTTTTTTTTTTAAGTCCTACTGGCTATGGGATTTTGTCCATATTTCTGCTTTAGTACTGCTTCAGAAATCCTGTACACAGAAACCGATATTGCTCTGCTATAATTTGTCCCTATTTTATCAACAGGAAATTCTTAAAAACAAACACTGTGATGCTAATGATGCTCCTTGAAATTCTCCTTTTTGTAAAAATAAATGATCCCAAGAGGCAGTAATAGACTGCATCATTTAGTCTGCCTACTTGTGTATGCCAGACATTACATTTCATTTGTTAACCCTCCACTGCATGAAATCATTTGTTTAGCTACAGCACATTTTCCAGAAATGCATATAGTTGGATCCTATAGTAATCCCTATTGAACTTAAACAGCTGAGGGTCTGGCTTCCATAAATGCATGTGGCATCACCTTTCAGTCACAGGTTTTTTTCACGTTTTTCTGCTAGACTAGAGAGCCCTTTACTGTGCACCTTCTTAGGTGTCTCTTGGCCTTCATTAAAATAAATGCTGTGACCAGCTCAAAGGGAAGGCCTTGCTTAGAAATCTGATGCCTGAATGCCTTCTTATGTTGCTTACAACCTTTCCTAAATGGAAAGCATCGTATCAGTGATTGCAAAACACGTCTAGCAGTTAGCCTGAGCAACAGTCCATACTCATGAAGAATCACTCCAAGGTACCGTTCTCTCTGCTTATATACCCAAAGAACTCATTACTCCTTTCTGCCAATTATCCTGCTGAGAAGTCATCTTAAATTACTGGTCTGCTCTGACCCTGAAATCATTGTCAGAGACCCTGCCTTCCAGGAGACGAGCCCCTTCCCCTCGGTAGGTGGGACCCACATTCTTCATTCTTGGATATATGACCTCACACTTCGCTCTGCTGGCATACATTTTGCTCAGCTGGCTCAGTTTAGCAGCTGATCCAAAACACTTTACAAAGAATTCCCCGTTCTCCCTTTTAGCCAACTATTTTTGTGTTATGTGCAAAGTCTAGAAATCATTTTGTATTATTTTCAGATCCTTAATGACTATACTGATATTGAGCTTTCTATCGAGCCCTGAAGAATGTCAGTAGAAACAACCCCACTTACCCCTACACTGACATCTCCTTTTTAGGTCAGTCTTCTGTCCAACTAACTTTTATATACACATCTTGTACTTTTTTTTGAAAAAATAATTGTGGCTAAAACACTAAGAAAAATTGCAAGTCCCTGAACACATACTACACGTTCACCAAGCAACTTCGTTATTATTTTTAGAACTGCGTTTTTTCCTTTAAAATTTTTGGCCAATCACACAATATTTTGTTATTTCCATCATATTGCTTGTATGGTGATGTCTATCTGTAGCCCCTGAGATCAGCTTTCCTATCCTTTTTTGGTATACTGACACTTCAGCACCCTTAATGCTTGCTGGAAACTCCCTTGCATTGCAAGAATTAGCAAAAGTTAACAATATGGAGCCAGAGAGCTCTTCGGCCAGTCTTTGGGATTCTTGAGTCTCCAGACCATTTTAATGTGTTTTTTCTGGTAAACGTTATTTGACTCTGTCCATATTTACAAATGCATTAAAAGCAGAGCATAATCTAATGAAATAAATGCACTGTTCTCCTCCTTTCAAAATGCTTAAGTATTTAACAAAACACTTCTGTCTTCTGTGTATGAACAGTTTTATTACCACCATCAAATAATGGGCCAACACTATGGCTAATATTTATTTCATTCATGCATCACAACTTTATTCTGAAGAGGCTACAATCACAGAGGAAGAGTCTTCCACATAAATTCTGAGAGTAAACAGTACAGCTGCTGTCCCACAAGTACTGATACCCCCATTATGGATCCCATGGAATAGCCATGCAATATTTCAGAAATGCTTTATCTTCGAGAGCAACATCAGAACTGACGTGAATGAGAAACCTCTAAAAATGCAATGCCCTTTTCCTTTGCTCTGTAAAGATAAATGCAAGTGGTTGAACTACTCTCTGTTTCCCTACCATCCAGATTGATTTCAAATGTGATAGCTTAACATCTCCATAATCTGAAAGGATGAAAAAAGCCACAAATAAGAGCATGAAGACAAATTATACCCTAGACTTACTGCAATAGTACAGCTCAATAGAAACAAAGATTTATTTATTTTTAAACTAAGAATGGAAAACCACCCTTTAAAAAGCAACCATGCAACACAGTAGGTGTTTAAACCTAGATGACAAATGATTTACAACCGCCCACAGGTGATCTGACTCCTTTTTAAAAGACCTCAGGCAGGCAGGGAAGAATAAAATGAGACATCACAAGCAACAGGATAAAAAGAAAAGGCTTATACTTAGCTTTGTCTATTCTGTTAAAAATAAAATGATTTTTAGGTTTTCTTTCTGTTTAGAGTAGGTGGAATTCTCTTTCCACAAAACCCTGTTTTTACCACTATCCATCGGTAAAGAAGAGACTTCTCTCAGCATCTGACATTTAAAAAGGAAACAAAAAGGGAAAAATAAAGATCATGTTACGGTAGTAGGTATCCACCTCCAGCAAGATTTCCAGCGCCTCTGAGAGGAAAACCCTTTCCGTTATGTAGAAATAGCCTCAATTGACTTTTCCACTCCTTTAACTGCCGGTCTGCAGCACATATAATCTCCAAGGTCTACCTTTAGAGCTGACCAAATTAACAACCACATCTTCTCCTTGGAAAAGGCATTTAAAATAAACAAAAACAAAATAAAAGCAAAATATATTACAAATTCTCCAGAGGACCGTAAATTAACAAGTGTTCAATTTCTCAGCTTACTGTAGATGGATGGAACATTTAACTAAACTCCAAATACTTGGGCAAGACAGATACACACAGTGCTGCTAAACCTTAATGCTTTAGGAAACAATAATCGACACATTGGTGGTATTCTGTGTATACTACACAAACCACAGTAAAGTTATCTACTTTGCAAATATGCCATTAAGAAGATTGAAGGTCTCCCACTTTATTTCCTTAGAAAATGTCAGTGGAATTTAAAATGAAAATTGGCTACCCAGGAGAGGCCACCACTGCCCTAGGATTCACAATAATAGTTACAAAAGTTTGTTAATCTCCTTCCTTGGAAACCCAAGGAAGGGAAAACAGTCCTTTTAAACAAAATCTGGATAACTTCATGTCAAAAGTTTCTATTGAAAAAAACAGGCAAAGAAGTGAAAACCTGGGCACCTAACCATCGAAACCACTGCCTCAGAGGTGAAGCCTAGGTGAACACCTGAACACTAAAGTCCCACAGCAGCTGTGCAGTCCTGAAGCATACCTGTGACGTGTCAAAACCAAAAGCTTACAGAATTTGGAAGTGGTATATTACACACCCTTCATGCCCATTCACCTTTAATACCTATTTTTAAAATGCTGGGTCAAAGAAAGCATTCTTATACTACCCAACTTGATGCATACAAATGTACTAACCCCCCTCAAATAATGACTCCTGTGCAACCAAGTTTGCATCCTGACATCTCTGGTTACAACCATAAAGGAGTACTCTCACACCCTAATTGCATACCAGCCACTAGCCAAAACGAGCTTTCTCTGAAAATCCCAGTCTAAATGGCACCTACAGGTTTACATTCTCTTTGGACCTCGTGGTACTGCAGCTTGACATGTAAATCAAGCGATGACCCTTTCAACTGGCCATGCACGTAATTACTATTTTGTTCTTACATGAACACAGGTGCAACTGGAGTGCTTACTTTTGAAAATCTGCCCTTGGTCCGATCATTTCCCTGCACTGAAAAACTCTGGGTAGTATCATGAGCTACCACCCAGCCTTCAGACAACGGCACAAGCTATAAAGGGCATATCAGTTCAACAGAGGCTCGGTTTTTTTTTCCATTTCATATAACTTTAACATATCCTGCTTTTCTTCACTGTATTTTACGCTATACCATAACATATTTGACATTTATTATAAAAACATCACACCTGAAAGATTCTGGAAGACCTCTACTTGACGATTTCACATTCAAACTTCAAGCTTAGCCCCATTAGGCCTGCTTTAAGTCTGCTTCCTAAACAGACATACAAAAATCTTACACACGATTAAAATTGACTTTTTTTTTTTTAATCCAGACGATGAAATATGGTTTGAATATAAGTTACCACTTACAAATTGCTTTGGGCAATCTCAACAGAGAATAAATGGCACATTAACAAACTCCCAAACATACGACAACCTGAAAATGCAGGCCTCTTGGAAAGGATGGAATGGGAACAGAATACCTTAGCCAGCAACACTGAAGGCTGGACATGCTTTCCAAATTATACCTAAAAAAAGTCTGTTCTACATCTGTTTGGAGCTGAGACTGAAGATGCAGTCAGAATGCCTGCTTATTATGAGCATTATGCACAAAGTCCTACTTCTGTGAACACAGCAGTAACATAACGCAAGAAAACAAACTGGTCCACCCCATAGTTCACAGCCCACACTTTTTCAGCTAAGGTCTTTCAAACCTCACTGGAAGGAAGGGAGCATAAGGGAGCCTTGAAGAGCTGTGCCATGGGAGGGAAAGCAGCACAGAGACTGCTGTGGGAAAGGCAGACAAATGACATTTTTGCTTTATAAAACTTCTGTGGCACCCCTTACTTAATGAAAGCACTTGGCCTTTGGTCAGCCTAAAGAACACCTCCGCAGCCATTTAAAACAGAGCTGTCAGGATGCGTTTATATACGAAGCACTCAGACAACACCGCCTATCTTTTAAACCAAAAAGGGAGACTCCGTGCACTCGCACTTCGGAAGTTATTCTTAAAAACTCCTGGTGAGGTTTTCAATTCTACTTACTTTCTACACATCTGTTTGCTAGAAATTCGTATGTTCAGCCTCCCCACCCCAGCAGAACATAAAGCAATCTGTATAAAGTATACCCTTGCTTTCTTAAAACCACCCCTTTCTATTAATGCAATACAAGTATCTGGCTAGCCACATAGCAAATAAATACAACTGGACAATGGAGGAAGCAATGTTTTTGGTGAGGATGAATGGAGGCAGCACATATGAAAAACCCAACACGAAAAGCAAAACCAGTTTTCACCACAAACCTAAAGCACAGCCCCAGAGCCCTCCATGAGCAACCCCACTGCAGACAGCTCGTTGCCTGTGCTTCAACGCACCCATACCTTCCCAAAAGCGTGGCTCATTTCTCTTCACCCAGCATTTGCACTGGCTGCCCTCGTGCCCCTCTGCTCGCAGCGGCTCTATCTCCATGCTGCAGCTTCGGGCTGCCTCTCACATCCACCCCACCTCGGGGTTTGCAGGGCCACTCTCCCAGCTGCAAAGCAAGCTCAGATGTTTCCTTATTACAAAGCCTCTTCAGAGCCAGCTCACTTCAATGATCTAGTGCACAGGTTTACAGTCCTGCAAACCAGAGGGTGCAGCAAGCTATGGCACCGGGGTGGAAACAGGGTTACCGCCTGGGTACCCATCTGAGTTAAGCACAGATTATGCCAGCTAATCCCAGTTGTGTGTATTATGAATCAAAACATTTTCTGCCCAGCGAGAAGTTTCCTGAACCTCACTTTCACCTCCAGCATAAATGCACATGGGAAAAAGCAAATACACGAATTGGATTCTGCTTTTAAGCAGCAGCACTCTTGATAATTGTCTTGTTCTGCTTTTGTTGTAGTAATAAAATACATCTGCTCCACCGTCCTTCCCTCGTAGTACCTGAAGACTATAACACAGGCAATAAACTCAGATTAAGAACTTGGTAGGCTTTCAGACTGTTTACAGCTTGTAAAGAATATGTTCACCAGATAATGCCTGTAGGAATCCAGTATCTTTTCATTCAATCTTTGCATCGTGAGCAATTAAGCATGCATAACAGGAGTCATAACATTAATCAAGCCATTTTAAAGGGCAGGCTTGCATGTCCAGATTCACATTTTAGTCCATGCTGATGTCTACTTTTTCATTAATCTCAAAGTCAATGCCCAACCCTATTAGGAGTCCATTTAAAGACCTCACTCTCTTCAAACTCCAACTCTGCTAGCAATTCACCATCTTAGTCAGATAATGAAGATTTTTATGTAAGAAAAAAAAAAAAAAACTGATCTCTTACAAATGTAAGAGAGGCCAATAAAAGTTCATGCACGTCATGGTACGACATCTCTACTTCCCCATGAGACCCAGCGAAGCAGCACTGGGTACTTGGCTCTCAGCTTCAGCCCCAAGCACACTAGGATGGTGGGCTTGGTCCTGGGGCTCCATCTGACTTTCACGTGGGATTTCTGAGGAGTTTTCCAGGTGCCCTGCACTGCCTCACTGCCATGCAGCGTGCCCCTCACCAGCATGGGAACTCCATGAGCCAGAGGCAAATCCATATTCTACAACAGAAGGAGGGACACTCAAACCAGGAATTAGGCATAGAGATGTCTACACCTGCTTTCTTCCCAGATATTTTACTTTCAAAATATATACTTGATGATCTACTGTGTTCCTCACCCTCACAGAGTAGGTGCTTATTGCAGCTGCTGTTTAAGAACTGAAGGATTTTACCCCACTGTGGCATCTTCATCTCTTTCATTGATATTCCCCAAATCCCAATGGGATGGCTGTCCTTTGCCGCTTTTAGAAGATACATGCAGTCTAGTACACATTTTACCTGATGTCCGCTCCTAACAGGTGTCAGTCACAAGAAGGACATTTTTCAGGCTCTGTAAAAGCCCTTCCTTTGAAAACAAAGACCTTTCAGATATCTATTTTATTACCATGAACTTACCAGAAAGCACTTTAATTTTCAAACTTTTAAATATATTCCCTGAGGAGGACTATTCATCTTCAGAAGTTACATCTACATGTCATGTCAAATGAAAGCTTGTGTAGATGTTAAAAAGAAGAAAAAAACAAATGGCTCAAATGTGTATTTTTCCAACAGTGCCAGAACCTAAGGATGAGTGGAGAAAGTATCATTTCTTCTCACTGCCACACCACACGGAAAATATAATTCCCCAAAAGCAACCTGCTGAAAAGGTATGACAGTGTGAAGAAAGGGTGCTGTAACTGAAATCCTTTCACAGCTGTAATTATAGCAGTTGCTATGAAGCCAAAGCTATAACTTTTGCAAACCAGACTGAAGCAAAAGGAACAAAAGTACTGCAATTGTTTTGGAAAGCTATGAGGGAGGCTTCCTTTCCTTCCCTGCTGTTTAATCAAAGTAGAAAATTGTGGGATCATGAAGACACATGAAAGCTTCATATAATTCTCTGCTGGGATCCAGGCTCCTCAGTACTTTTGCAAAATAATCCAATCAGAGGATATTTGTAAATCATCTGGAACATTACCCAAATTGAATCCTCCCCCTTTCTAGTTAAGTAATCAATGGGCTTATTAAAAAAAAAGCCACAGTCCTACAACAGGCTCCATAATGGCTTATATTCCTACTGCCACAGCTATTAATTTGCCTAGGACAGTGTAACAAGCTAATCAGCTAATTGAACAAGAGAAGAGGCAGCTGCATTAACTCCATCCAAGACAGGCCAACCATGGTTGCAAGGGCATGTCCTCACTGAAAAAATGCAGGCTGAAGGATGCACAGAGCCAACCTGTCCTCCCAGACCTTCACCACAATCTGTAATACCAGCTACCCACCTAAGAAACAATATTTGTTACGGAAAACAGTAGTTGCTGTTTCTGTGTTTGTTTGCTTGTTTTGTTTTTTAATTTACACTGATCTGTTTTTTTTTCCTGAGATTTCATTGTTTTTCAGCACAACAACAATTAGAGCCCAAAGAAAAACCCTGGGAATAACCTGACATGGTTCCAGTCCTCAGGGTGAGTAGACACAGTAGCAATCCCAGAATTTCTTCTTTAAATGTTTTATCCAGGTTTTTTTCATCCCAGTTTCATAAAAGGACATGTTTCAGCCCCTGTATTATCTGCTGAGGCATCACAGGGCACTCTCAGCCCAAGCAGAAGCAGACAATTCGGGGCAGGCCTTGGTCTCACGTTCCTGTCTGCAGGGTGAGTAGGATCAACTATTCGCACAGAATTCAGCACTGCTGCAAGATCAAGTAGTATTTTTTCCTGAGCCATAAAAAATTCTCCACATAAAAGAGAATGTTTTATTTTTCCTATATTTGAAATATTCTTGTTGTGTTTTTTTTTTTTTTCCACCAAGAAAAAACATTCATTTATACTACTTTGTAGCATGGCCAAGCATCCATTTTGAAAAAGCAGCAAAGTACAAGTTACCATTTTGTCCATAGTTACAAGAGAATAAACAGTGCTATTTTTGGTCACTTGAGCTTTAAAATATTACTGCAGAGAAGTGGTTGACCTCTTCCAAACCATTTAATTATCAGCCAGCTACTTAAATACAAAGTCTATATTCCTTGCTTCTCTATAGCATCTCGTTTTCCTTTTTAAACCAATTTTCTGTCAGATAAAAGCTTACTGCAGATTATGGTTCTAATTACAGATAAGGAGGACTCTGTAGCCTGCTTTTACTTCTCTTCTGATAGAAGGATAAACATTGTTACATTCAAGGTTCAGAAAAGCTGCTGAAGAGGAGAAAAAGTATGAGTTCTTTTGGTGACAAAAGTTTTCCTTGAAACCGTAACTACAAGAAGTTTGAAAGGACTTACAAAATTTAAGACTGTTTAGAAACTAATTTTGAATTTTGGGGAAAAAAGTGGAAATAAAAATGACAGGGTGATTCACATCTATTTCCCATGTAAATCACTGAAATTACAAAAAGCTTTGAGCATAAAGTGATGAAAAAAAATAACTACAGATGGAGGAGAGGGCTACATTAATCCACTAACCAAACTCCCCTAACCGAAACTGTCTCAACCCATGCTGTTTCTTCCTGCTCTAATATCCAGTGCAGCAACACATCATGACAAGGTGAAACTCTTAGTGGAGTTCACAGATATCTGAAACTATAAAGGAGAAATGCACACATGAGAACATACAGAGTCATATTTTTTATAGGTATGATACTGTTTACAGGTACCTATATTTTGCTATGAAAGCTATAATTGGCAGGACAGACAAGACTTGTGTTAGTATGATGATTTTTTTCATTGCTCTTAACTAAGGAGATGTGTCCACCCTCTTTTTTTTTTGGAAAAAAATCTAACCCAAAGATAAATGTAATTTCTAAACATTTTTGTGGTGTATTTAAGGAATTGTTGAAATTCAAAGCAAAAATTCATATAGAAAAGCAGTACTGCTTACTAGCAGTCCATCTGATTGCTTATTAGTTGCCGAAATTCACAAAGCTTTATTACACTGGGAAATTCCTCCTTCTAAGTGCCTGAAAGACCAAAAATGCATATCTTAATTACAACAACTTGTTCTCACATCGAGTGAAGCCTAATTTTACTGAAACAAAATCTCAATAAAAAAGTTCTCTTTCAAGAAAATAAGATTAGTCTCTTTGTATCTCTTCCTCATGAGAATCTGTTTACACAAGATTATCTCACTCTTACTAGAAAGTCCCTACTATTTTAAGCTATATGAATGTCTGTCTCACACATTTGTCTATTCTCATCCCAAAAGCAACAGTCACCAAGCAATGCATCTTACATAGCAGGAAAGAGTATTTTGTTCTTCTTTTGTTCCAAGCTGACCACGCTGGGACACTGGCTTCTTATTATGAGCTCCATTATGCTTGCCACCAAAGCCTGTGTGTTTAAAACATGATGTTGACCCAACAGAAATCATCCAAACACTCAACGCGGATCGATGCAGCTGACAAACACTGCTCCCAGCATCAGACGGACACACAAAAGGCTTGGGTTTGGGATAATTCCTGAATTCCCCTGGAGTTTGCATGGAAAGGTTGTTTTGCTTTTGGGTACTGAAAGTTTAGTCAGGCAGGGTCAGATCTTGCTCTTTTATCTCACTGTGTTATGGAAAATGCCCTGTGACAACGTACAAAGAGCAACTTGTCAAGTTCCACTCAACCTGATAAAAAGAATCCCTCAAGAGCAACATAATAATGAAAAAAACACTTCCCACCTTGGCATGATATTCATAATAAATGAACAATGCTCTATACTCTAAAGACTACACAGTCTTTCAAACTATTCCAAAGTAAGGCACTTTAGAAGCATTGTATTTCACATGAAAAACACATAGGAAAGGGAAATGATATAAAATATGTAAATAAACCATCTCAGTAAAGGTAGTTTATTTGCAAATCCACAGTATAGAAAACTTCAAAAAAATACGCTATTTTCATGTTTACTTCTTAAAAAAATTATCAGAAAATAGAGTTCCTTAACTTGCTGTTAAAGCAAAGAAAATTCAGAACAGAAAAAATGGGAATAATCAGTAGAGTTAGGAAGAGATCGCTATCTAATGATCTGTGTTACATCCCAGTAGTATAGCTGTGTAGAGATATCTGAACTAGCTTTAAACTACGATAACTATGTAGCTGCAGTTTTGCATTTTGAGGGATTCCTGGATGCTTGGGAGTGGAAAAGAAATGCCTGTGAAGCTTGTTAAGGGATTTATACTTCTGCATCTTTTTTTTTCTTCTAATTTTTAATTCTCTGAAAACAATCCATGGATACAGCCTTGACCACTGCCAATTTCTAGAGGGGTTGAAGAAATCTTGATTTATTGAAATAAAAGAAATCTTGATTGAAATAAAAATCATAAATTCATTCTCTTATTAAGCGAAGCACTGTGCTGCATGGACAGGCTTGTATTGCTATACCCTCTGCTGCTCCGCTCCCCTCTTAAAATATCAAAGGGTCATTGCACTCTTCCTCCCTGAAAGCCTCATAAGCACGTGAGAACTTAGAAATGCACAGACACAGCACTTCTCAGGGATTCATTTCCTGCCGAAGAATAAATGACAGTATTTGTACTTCAATTCCAAATCCTCACCGGTCTCTGCAGACTGGCCAACACATATCCATCCTCTGAGGATTGCTGATGCGGCTGCAGCTTTAAATTATCTCCAGGTGAAGACCCACCAACAGGGGTGGCTTTCAGAGACCTTGCAGAAGTGGGGAGCAGGGCTTTGTGTGCTGCTCCAGCACATGGAGGGTGAGCACTGCTCATTTCCCCTGACCATGGTGGCCTACATCAGCTGGACATGGGCTGGGTGGAACTGCTTTTGGAGAAACAAGTTGGCTAAAGTGGAAAAAATGCTTTCACTTATGAACTGGAGCAACTCCAGAGAACCTCCCCCTGCACAGAAACACACCACCTTGGTAAAACGTTGCTGCTTTAATGATGAGCTTCACCTACGGCATTATAAATAAAGAACCCAAGCACCACTGGAAATGGAAAATCAGCTTCCCCAGAAGGAGCAGAGGTTTTCCCTTGCTGGAGGAAGAGGGGGCAGAGAGAAAGTCACTGAGGGACACCACAGGCTTCCTGGTTCACACACACATCCAGGCAGGCTCCCTCAGAAACATCTCTCACAAACTTCTCCAAAAGCAACACCCGCGTTGGCAGCCCTGCCAAGCCCTGGCAGCAAGCTAACCAACCCTCCCCACCAGCATCACAGCAAATCCTCTATGAGCTGCAGCATCAGTGCAGGGTCAGGTTTTGGCTGTGGGGAGCACATGCTGTTTCTGCTTTTACCTCCCCCCTCCTTTTTTAAAAAAAAAAAAAAAAAAAAAAAAAAAACTACAAGGGCACACTATTGAAATCAGCTCCCATAAGCCATCTGAATGGCTGTTAGGGAACCATAGCAGGGTCTGGGGAAGTTTGGCAGAGAAGAGGAGATTGCAGCCTGCCTGCTGGTGCTGTTCCCTTTGTGAAACATCCCACAGGCAGACACAGCTGCTCCACTGGGGCTGTCACCAGCAGATATATTACAATGACTTGGTTTTAACTTGATGCACAATAAAAAAAGTTTCCAAATGAGCCTGGATTTCTGAAAGAGCTATTTTAAGAAAAATCAGTAACAGAAGAGTTTTTAATCCCTTTAAAAATCCTTAATAAGCCAAATTTGTCTCCACTCTAGCTCCAGAGGCTGAGCATCCCCCAGGAGGAGTGAGATAAGACCACAAGCAAAGACACCTAGTGGTTCTTCCCCTGCTGGCTTCAAGCACACGATCCATGGGGAGCCAGGCACAGCCCACACCAGCTCCCTAAGTCTGCCCAGGAATCATTCAAAAGAGCTGGTTTGGACCAAAACCACACCAGGAGTGATGATAACAACATAGTGCCACAGGTGACGGAATCACAGTGTCCAGCAGTACTTACCAGCAATGTTTTATTTAGCACTATGGGCAAAGCCTGCTTTTCCACATAAATATAGGTCATTCTACTCAAAGTCTAAAGCTATTATGTGTAAAAAGTTAAGTTCTGCAATTAGGTTTGTAAATATTTCTGTGCCTGTTTCTCTTCAGAAATGGCCAGTGCAGGGCTACTTTCATGGGCCTGCACCCAGCAACTTCCAGCTATGCAAACGCCCCAAGGCTGCAAGGCCAATGGTGCTGAGAAGACAACAGTGCAACCCTGCAGCCACCACCCCCTCTCCAGGGACACCTGCCATTTTCATCTTAAACTGGAACAAAACCAAATTTCAAAAATATCAAAGGCATCGTGTGTGAAGTAAAATTAAATTTCTCTAACAAAACCCACTCAAGTCTACTGGCTGGAGACGACCTACATCAAGGAGAAATGCAGTCACAGGAAGCTTTCAAGTCTGTGTGAAATATGTCACTGCGTTCTCTCCTTGTTTGGTTTTGCTTTCAAGCCTCGACTCTGATTTCTTCAGCAGTCTATTAAAGAAGAAAACTGAGAAGAAAGATCGTTTCCCCACTGCAGTGTGTTATAAAAAATTACTTCCCTCAAGAGATCTGCTGGGTTCTGGAGGTTACGCAGCCTCTTGGCCACATCTGAACAGCTAAGACAAACGCCAAACAGAACTCCAGCAACTATGAAATTCCACTACATCTAACCAACAAACATTTTGAGTAAATAAATAGAACTGATCTACATACAAATTATATCTGATGACCCCACTGCTGGGGACTCAGTGGTGGGGTGCAGCTTTCACAAGGCACAATGTGTCCGAGCTGCCCCTATTACTCCTGTTGGACCTCACCTGAAACAGAGGCAAGGTCAGGTTTTTTTCCTTGGGATTCTAACACTTTGCTCAAAACCACAAATCATTTTGTCTCGCTCACCCATTTGTAAAACAAAAGTAATACTATTCACCTATCTTAAAGGAATGTTGTTGGGATTAATTACTTAATTTCTGCAAACCACTCTGAAGAAAAACACTATACAAATGCTAGGTACAACATTTTTCAACCTAAATTCCTATTGTCACCCTGTTTATTAGCAAGGGGAGAACACCTGAGATAAAACAAGGCATTGGGCTGTTGTTTCCCCATGAGGCTCAAAGAACACTAAATTGCCTCCAGGGTAATTGCACATCATTTAACTCATATCACAAAATTTAACTCGTACCATAAAAAAGTCTCAGATTAAACTGCATTAATAAAACATGACAATTGGGCAAACAACACAAAACCCCACTGTGTATTCAGTGCCACACACTTCAGAGGCAGCATCTGACCCGTAGAAAAGTGGTCTTGCACTTGGGCTAAAGCCAAGCCCCTGCATACCAATGGCACGGCCACCAGAGCAGCTGAGTTACTGAAACCCCTGCAGGCTGCTTCATGAAGTGCGAAATTGGAAATGAGGTGTTGGTTGTTCTTTTTTTTTTTTTTTCCTCCTGTGAAACATGTTATCATTTCACAGCAACCCTGGGGAGGAGGTTAATTAGGACTTACTAGTGATTTGCAGCCATTTAGGCTCATGGTGTACATCTGAAATTCGGCTATCACAGTGGCTGTAGATGGAGTGGTCAATGATGAGAGAGTAACAGGGCACAGGAGCAGACCCTGCACTTCTAAAGCTTGTGCCGTACTGGAGGATTTGATCTCACAAGATTTCCTAGACCAAGAGTTTTCAGAACCGCTGCAGTTCCCATTAAAAAGAAAGCAAAAAGAGGAAAAACCCAATGAAGTTACTTTCAGATTCAGCTGCATAATGGCTGATGCAATGCTGGCACAAGTTTTGAGTGCTATGACTGAGTGCAGGATAATCAATGAGATAAAAAGCAAGAAAACCAGAATGGTTACTAAACAAGGCAAACAAATTCAAAATCAGAGCTACAAATGGACATTAGATGAGAAAGAAATACATGATTTTTACCAGATGCTCAGCACAGTTACTAACATGAGTGGAAACAATGTATTTACAGTATAAACTGTAAAACAGCAGTTTTGGGAGACTTTACATAAAATTTTTATATATTTTATATACATACATGTACATCAACATCAAGCTTAAGAAACATGATTTGACTAGCTACCAACATACTACTTTTGCCTGGAAAAAAAAATGCTTTAAATATGTGCTGTTCTATAAGCCACATGGCTTCCACTGACTTCTGTTTATTTCACCTAAATAAGAATTTGAACAGTTAAGAGCACAGTAGCAGTAGTTAGATTTGCCCCAGTGCAACCTGAAGCCAAATGAAAATCAGACAATGATCTCGAGCATTCTCTGTAAAATTTACATAGTAAAGCACAGAAATGACTACATATAGTGAAGTCAGGTTGAAACAGCTGGGTACTATGGACTATTCAGTAATGCTCAAGTCTTGCTACACTGCTTTAATTTACTAATGTAAAGCATCTTGTGAGTTATAAAACCTGTGCTGGCCCTCAGGTGAGAAATGGGCTGCATATTGCACCCACATCCTCCAGAGAGTTGGCATCTGACTTTAGTCTCAAGAAAGAAAGTACAAGCATAAGTTCAGTGACTGAATGGGGGGATAGGACTGTATAGTCATTGTGGTATGGTTTAAAATAAAAATAAAGGGAAAGAGAGAAGAAAAGGAAGTAGATCAAAGTAGATTCTCTAGAATTAGCAGATGAAAATCCAATGGCTTCATTCTAGAACACATGCAGTTGTCTGTTCCATCACCCCCTCATCTTGGGACTTTGTCCTTTAACCAAAGATTCAACCTTTTAAAATTCCTGGCACAAAGATGACTACCTCCCCATTATCTCCAACTTCCAGTAAATCAAAGTATTATTATTAGTTAGACATTATTTGCTTTGGATTGCAAACAGCATGTCCTATCCCATATGTCAGAGAAAGCGTAGGGGCAGCAAGATAGAAGTGACTGCTCTTTTTGCACAGTAGCCTTGCCATTTCTTAGCATCGTCCTTGTTTGATAACTGGCCAAGTCAATATTGAGCACCAGACTAACCAACCTTCATCTATAAAGACATGTTAATAACTCATTTATGAAAGCAAAGGAATAAAAATGTATCACAGCACAGCAGGTGGAATCCCAGGACGATAGCAAGACCACCGTCCACCTCTAATGTCAGTATAAATGGGAAACTAAGTTAAATGCAGCACATTTCCTTGAGTACATTTACAGCATCTTTCTTTCAGTGGACTTTGAAGTGCACTTCATCAGGAGCAGCAGCCGTTAACCTGCAGCAGCATAACAACAACCCAGTGCATCCTCACATCACACTGGGGCTTTTTATTAGGGAACTTGTTAAGAGAGTGCATCCTCATCCTTTTTTCATTTGCTTCCACTGAAAAGAACCCAGGTACCAAGCCTACCAGAGGACTTCATCAGTGAATCAAAATATATGTAGCGGTGAAACCCCTGGGGCACGATCCATCTCAGTCGTGAAGTTTCCCCACTTAACAATTTTTGGAACTCTTTAACCAGCTGTGTTCTTTTGTGAAAAAGAGGGGCTGAGTCATCCTGTGTAGGAGTAACTATAAATACCTAATGCCAAGGCTTCTGCACAAAAGCTGCAGCACTTGATATACAGTATTTTGGAGACACCAGAACATTAGAGAAGGAGTACGGCGTGTCCTTTTTAGGAAGGAACATCTGTTGCAGTCTCTGAGAAGCAACTGGTGTGACCTCCCATCCTCCAAATAATGTCAACTCACCGGTGTTACTTTTTACAAGCAGCATCACGAGGTTTCCTCACAGTTTGAGGGGGAAAAGTGTTTGGAATGGAAAAAGCTGCTGCTGCCAGAGGATTTGTTCAGCCACTAAAACTTTGTTCCTTTCAGTAAAACTTAGTCATTACGTTATCTCATAATGACGCAAATAGCTGGTTCTCTTTATTCCAACATTATATCCTGCAGTTCATCCTGGTACAGAAATGAAATGCACCAAGTCTGTTTACAAACCAGCAGGCATCATGCTGCAGTCCCATTCTCCCATATTATTTTCCTGAATTCAGTTCCCCTAGAAGTTAGCAAGTATGAAAGCCACTATTTTGATACATAGCAGTAACAACACACGAGAGTTTAAATTCAATGTTACAATGACTTTTTCCTGCCAGGATCAGCTGTAGGAGTGCAACCTAACAAGAAAGGCCTGAATCAAAAGCAGGAGACCACAACAGTACCCACCCCAGGCAGGCTCATTCACTTTGCCATAGATAATACAGATAAATAACAAAGCCCTCAGGCTCCTTCTTTTTCCTTTTGTCTGTAGACATCTCTGCTAGTTCCCAAATACATTTGTACCAATGAGTTCTGCTGTCTGGCTCTAATGGTTTCTGTAGCATTTCAACATTGGTTATATAAAGTTAGTATTTATAACTACCTCAAACAAGGGCCTGAGCACTTCCTACACCCTGCAGATAAAAGCCAACTCTGAAATCCCATCAGATATTATAAACAACCATATTTCATGCTTGCAATATCAACAGAATGCTGAAATTGGCTTCACCCACATACTCACTTTAACCTTTCACATGCACATTTGTGTTTTTTTTTTTGTCTTTTTTTTTTTTTTTTAAACAAGACGTGGCTTTCTGCTAGTTTGCTAGCTAGTTTCATTTTGAAACTGTAATTAAGATCTTGAAGAACACATTACCAGCTCCGCTTTCCCCACACTCTCTCTTCTTCTAAAGACCAGAACTGAATCTGAGCTCCTCAGCATTCAGCCAGGACTGACAGACATCATGAGATATGACAACAAGTTGGGCACGAGTGTTGATCTGCTGGAGGGTGGGAAGGCTCTGCAGAGGGATCTGGATATGCTGGATCTGGACAGTGAACAGTAACACTACCAGCTTTGTGAGAAGCAGGGATATCCCCTGAAAAAGAGTCACACCCTCATTCTATTTGCACACATCATTCTTTTCTTTTTATATGTTCTATCAGTTTGCCTGGTATGTGAGGAAGATGACCAGTATTTTGTTTCCATGAAGTCTGTTAAATTTTTCTCACATTTGCCATTGTTCTGATACCAAAAAGCAAATTAATTTGCAGCTTACAATTACATTGGGGTTGATAGTTCACTATTTCCTATTTGAGTTCCTTCGGAACTTTTGGGTGAAAATCAGCTCGATCTGGAAAGGTGAACACAATTATTCACTCCATCAATTTGTCATATAACCTCTTCCCCTGTCAATGAGCTGGTGACAATTTGTTTTCACCAGAATGAAATATTTAATTTGAAAGTGTCTAAGGGCCCCCCCCCCCCCCAAGGCATTTTTGTCAAGAAATAATA
Source organism: Cygnus olor (assembly GCF_009769625.2). Classification (NCBI taxonomy): domain Eukaryota; kingdom Metazoa; phylum Chordata; class Aves; order Anseriformes; family Anatidae; genus Cygnus; species Cygnus olor. The sequence continues at coordinate 61,751,842 of NC_049170.1, read as the reverse complement.
AAAAACCACTTCTGTTTAGTCCAACCTTTTTTCTCCTTTTTCATTTTCTTTCTCCTTTCCCTCCCAGTTTTTCCAGTGTAGAGCCGCACCAAAACTCATTTAGCTATCATGTAGGCTCTAATTAACCAATGCTCATGAGATAAGGAAATGACATACCATTCTGAACACTGTTTTCCAAATGAATCAGAAAACCAAAGTCTTCATTAAAACCACAGGGTGTTTCCTCTGTTCCTGTATTGGGTCTAATGGGCTGTCCAAATCCCAGCCAGCCTCCATCTCTGCCCTTTCACACTGATCCAGCATCCTTCCTGCTCCCAGCCACAGCTCTTCAAGCCTGCTAAACATTAGCTGGCTCTCCTCAGGGCAGAAGTATCCCTGCTTCAGCCCATATATTTTCTGTGGTTGCAAAAATCAGTTCACAGTCCCTTGGACTCAAACCCCAAACAGGATATAGGAACGGTAGATACCATCATTGGGTTGGACACCATTTTATTTCAGAAAGTGCAGTTTTGGGGGAGGATACAACAGTGACACCTCCAGCACACAAAACTACGAAGAGCTCGTGAGCACCACACCTCTTCGTTCATTTATGACCCTCCTCTGCAAAGAGACCACGCCGAATCACGATGGTGTTCATCTGCTGTCGGGTGCACTTGTTCCCAAGCTGGGGAGGGAAATGCCTCCCGGGAATTACACTGAGGCTGACCTACGAAATTCTAGATGAATTGCTTCCATGTTACATGGGCAAAAAAGCCTGCACAGAAGCTCTTGGGGCTCCACAGATAAAAACAATCAAAGCAGGCTGAATCCCTGAGATGCTGTCATCAGTGTTTCTGTGTATACCGGGAAAGAGGAACATTAATAATTTCAGTGTAATCTGAGAGGGGCCAAGCACTCCAAGCCATCTGAGTATTGCCAACTGTCACTGCATTTCTTCCCTTCTGAGAATTAGATGAATATCACCATCAGCTGTAGCTGCTCTTTGCTACCCCATGTAAAATCGCATTTTCTGAAGCACTCCTCAGCTGCCTGGCCCTTCATAAAAAGCATCTGCCAGAGTTTAACAATACTATCTGAAATCAAGTTATCTTCCCCAACCATCACCCTCCCTGGAGTTCAGGTTTTCCCCTCATTTTTAAAATGCCAAATACTAAAACACAAAAGGCTTCCAAAGCCAGTCCGACCTCTCCCTGGGAATCATTTTTCCCTTTTATTAACTCAGAGGAGTGCTTTTAGATCCATCAAAAGAAATTTGTTTAGTTTGTCCTAGAACCCGTTGACCAGACAAATATAGCCACTGTTTTTAGAACTAAAATCTGAAACCAGCTTATATTTTCTGCACTATTTTGCCAATTACCAAGATATTCATCCTGGGCCTCTGCAACAATAACTTGAAGAAAGAAAATGTTAAACAACAGGTGGCAGAGGAAGAAGGGTTTTCAAGCCAGCTTCACTTCCATGTCGCTTACAACCCAATGAAATACTTGCTTCCTCCTCAGTTAATAACAGCACTTCCAGCTGTTTATGGAAACAGGAAACGGTGCAAAAAGCTGATTTCTTAAAAGCAAATAGTGACAAAAATTAGGATTGTTTCACAACACTATGGTCACTTTAGAACCCTTCCCTCCTCCGTCTCGGTTGCTGGGAACAAATACACACCTGCAAAAAGAACAGCGCAGAAGTGTGCTTGCCACCACCTTTTTATTAACTGAGACATTTATAGAAAACTGGGAGGGACAACCACAGTAAGAGGAAATGCTCTTTATAATAGCCCTTTGGCTTTATCTCACTCATGTTAGAGTCTCACATCCCATTGAAAATTACCTGTCTGGACTTTAATCTGAGGAAGGAACAAAACAGTTTTACAGCCCAGACTCAGTCTCCAGCTCTCTCCTTCCCCATTTGATGCCAGTGATCATCCTTTTGGGGGATTATCCTGCCAGTAACATGCCTACAGCCCCAGCTTTTCTGTATCTTTCTACCTGCCACTGCAAAATGCTTTGGGTGCAGCTTTGCATAAAAGGCGCTACTTGGATAGCCAGTTGCTGAAGAACGGCTGGTCAGCCAACTGGAGCATGAGCAGGCATTCATTACAACCCTGTATAAGGATCTCCTATGACCCTGTTATTTCAGCTATAATTAACTTCAAATATTCACAAGGATGAGAATATGGGGTAAAAGTACTGGATAAGACCAAGGGATGGTCTCACTCTGTGCCCATTCCCAACCATGGCTTTAGCTAAACTGTGTTTATCTTTTTAGATAAACCATGTTTATTTTTCAAGTTTCAGGCCATCCAATCACTTTTTGAACCCAGATAAATTTTTGGCATCCACAAGGAACTCAATTCCAACCAGCTGCCTCCTACCCTACCCTGTTAGGAACTCTGATTTCCCAAAAGCACACCCCCAGCTTACTGAGAGTCATTCAGAGAAAGATCTGTGCGATACACTGCCTCCTAGGCTTGGCTTTAAACCGAAATCTCATCTCTATCTCCCTCGATTGTTCTCTGGAGCTAAGCTGGAGCTGCTGGAGGTGAGAAAGGCTGAAATATTGGCTCCACCAACATCTACAATACTGATGCCTCCTGAAAAGTAGGCTTGAAATATCCCAAGGTCAACCCCTTCAACTGAGACTCATGACTGGATGCTTAGGAGTTTCCATTTTCACATTCTCTCACCAAGACCCAAACTTGCTCATTGCTAAGTCAGAGGAAGGAATGGCAAACGCCAAATCCTACAACCACTTTGCTACAGCTTTTTGGTCTTCATTTCAAGTGTTCCCACAGCTTCCCAGCTAGCTAGACCTTGTTTGTCTTATGAAATCTAAGACACAGTCTGAGGTGTTATAGCTCGAGGCACTCAGTGCAATTCTTTGCTATCAACCGGCCAAAGAAAAGCTTATTCTGCTTTTGTTGAAAAACATCAACATAGCAGCTTAACCCACTGCCTGGACAACACACTAAAATGGGTTTGGGTGGAACAGCCCAGGAGAAGATCTCAAATAGAGAACATGATTGAAAGCACAGTTAAAAAGTATTTACAGAATGAGGTTGATGTAGCCCAGCTGGCAGATATGCATGCACAAAAAATGCGTGGAAGACAAGAAGAATTTTAAAGCAAACAATCAATGCCTCCAACTTAAAAGCATCTCTGGGATCTATTGCCTTGTCCCCTGACCCTGGAGCGCTCAGTCTCTTACAACACCATTGGCAGTGGTGTGTAAACTATCTGTATGCTTTCACCCAAGATACGGCACCGAGATTTGGTAATGTATTATACCAAAGCACTCAAAAGGAGGGGAGAAAAATGGAGTGCAAGGAGAATAGCAAAGACAAATTAATTCGTTTGGCAGAACTGCACTGAATTTCTGAACTGAATTCAAAGAAATAGTATTCCTCTAATACACAAGTACATAAAACAAGTGATTACCATAGGAACTGCAAGCAAGTTAGAGACCATCCTCAAGGTGCAAAAAGCCAGAGGAGGTAAACCACATGATGACCCAAGGGCAAGGCAGAGCTCAGAAACTGAAAGAAAAATGGTAAATGCCTTCCCAGCTCACACCACATTACTGCTTTACAGCTGAAAATTGAACTCAGATTTCTGAACTTCCAGCCCAGGACTTAAACATACAACAATATTTCCTCCTAGAGGAACAACAGCAGCTCCAAACAAAGCTCTCTAGGACATGCCAAGTTTGGTGGTGGTGGTGCAAGCTTTTTTTTTTTTGCCTTTCTTTTTCTTTTTTTTTTTTTTTCCCTGGGGATGGATGGGGTGTTAGACTCTCTGGATTATTAAACAAAAAGACTGGGTGGTCAGGAGTGCTTGTCACAGACTGGCTAGCTCCTGCTGATCCACAAAGGAGATTGTGACTGCTAATGGTAGCAGCTAATAAACGATTCCTTCAAGTTCAAACAGTAGGGATGTGTGCCTCAGAGATGAAATGTCAGGATTTCTTCTTTGCTGGAGGTAGTAACTCCAAGCATGTTCAGTATTGCATTAGTCAAACTGTGGATGCTTGGAAAGTCACCAGAATGTCTTATGGGGAACCAAGGAGAAACCACTGAATGCTCTGGGTCTGTTTTTTATACAGAGAGAGACCAGGCACAGAACCAGAGCAGACCGGTCCACAGACCGGTCCAGACCTGAACTCACCCAACACATGGAGACAAGCAGACGTTTCCTATCATTAGGCATTCAGTGATGACACTTCAGTGCTTCCTAAGTAATTAATAAGATATGGATATGCTTGAGAGGAGATAAAAAGTGATTATTTCACCATTTCTTTTTAATAAGATAACTTCATTAAAAATATACGTATTTATTTATTAAACCTTAAGCCTCTGCCTGTACCTGTTGCCTTTTCGCTGCCCCACTTTTTTTTTGAGGGTGGGTTAGAAGCAGTGTATGTATTAGGATGCCGAACTCCTAGTGATGTGACAGGGTTTCTAAAAAGCTTTATCTCTAAGGTCCTCAGGTGATAAGCTCCAGGGCACTGTCTTTCACATGAAACATTCTTCCTTCCCCGGGTGATTCATGTCAGAATTTTCACCACGTTAAACCATTAATAGAAGAGACACAAACTAGAGGTTAAGAGGGCAATCTGCACTCAAAAGGGAAGACCACGGTCTAATGCAATTTTAAATGATTGGGGAGAAATAAGCAAGCACTGAAGTGGCAAGTGACGTCAAATTATTAAGTTTAGTCAAAACTAGAAAAGGACCATGATGAAATTCAGAAGCATGTAGAAAATGGAAAAGATAAGCCAGGGCACATGAAATCTAATTTTGATTAAAGCTAAGGTAACAGGCACCTTAGAGAATAATTTAACTGTTGGGTACCATTCAAGAGAAGGAGGTAGGCAGCACTATGGACAGGCCATGGAGCACCACCTCCTGCTTCCTGTAAGGCAGTAGCCTGAAAAATACTGAATAACGTGGAGTTTCTGATAGATATGAAGAACACAGAAGCTTTTATCTAACATGAACCAGCTTGCTCAGCTATTTGTAACAAATCTCTCACTGAGTCCACATTTTTTTCTAGAAACTGAATAAAATATGGTCTTCCAGCTGAAGAGCTGGCTAAGGCTTCACCTGGGAACAGGACATTACAGGTCTGCCTTCTGGAACCAAGCAAAAGTAATCCTGCCTCAAACATCCGTGATAAGGGAAGTTTTGCTTCAGATGCAATCTCATAATTCTTACAAGGTTTGATGCACTACTTGGTAAAGTATTTTTATATGCGAACACTTATGATCTTCCATATAATCCTTAGCTTCACAGTCTCTGCCACAGAAAGACTTTTTTTTTTTTATGTCTGCAGATCACATCATTTGAAGAAAGCATCAGAAACCCCAGTAAAATAAAGCCATACAACAATGTAGCTGCTGGGTATGAATACACTGACTCAGGACTCTGAAAACTACAGTAATATCCACTGTAGCCCAAGGTAATGAAAGATGTATTACAAGCAATTAGAGATGCTTCTTTGGGCTAGCTGAAGCAATGAAGTGAATTTTGGGTACTTCATCCAGGAGGTCTTTCTTTCCCCACCACACTCTGGGATATAAACAGAGTAATTTAAAAGTTCTTTTCAGTGTTTTTTTTTTTTGTTGTTGTTGTTTTGTTTTTTTTTTAAGGAGAGAAAAAAAGACCACCACAGGATCTGCAGAGTTCGCATATCCTAAAGCTTTCATGCCTGAAGAGACAAAATTTATTTCCTTGATGAACGGGCATTTTAAGCTAACAAACAGAGCACAGTTTTCAAAAGTGGCTTCAGACATATCACCTCTGTTGTTTCTGATCAAACATACACTAAGACTGGGCAAACACCACTGCCACATTCGCATGTGCACAATCCACACCTTTGAAGCCTTTCAAAATGTCATGCCTTGAAAAGAAGCCAACAGATGGGTGAGATCCTCAGAGAGCCCACTCAACAGCCCACAGAAAGTAAAGTGCTTTTCCAAAACACAAAAAGAAAATTAAGGGCTAAAAGTGATTTCTAGAAAAGGGAGCACTCTGGAGTCCACAGCATATGACCTGCACATGCGTACAACTGAGATTCATACAGAAGGCTTAAAAATTATTTCACTTAGAGACAACCATCGAGTTATATAAGTGAAAGTACTGGAAACATTCATCCTCATGGTACCATCAGCATACACAAAATTACAGCACAGTGGACTCACTTCAGTTTGACCTGGTCACACTGAAACCAACCCACTGAAAGCAACCCTAGAATAACCCTAGCAGAAATGTAACCTTATCCATTGATTTTCCTGCAGAATTCTTCATATATTCTCATTTTGACTCTTCTGTTGTAGCTTAAGCCTGTGCGAGGAAGTGGCAGGCTGGCTGCTTTCCTGAACTTCTCCTGGACTTGGACTTACTACCTAAAACAAAGTTCAGGTTCCCACAAAAATCCTCGAGAGGAAGGATCACCACACACTACTGGCATCTGGAAGCAGGACTGCTCTGCTGAAGAGAGGCAGACAGATCCACACTGAGAAGCAAGTCTCTGCACGCACATCCTTCATTTCCTGTGAACAGCTAACACCGATGCTGCTCTGAGCTGACCGAGCCGCTCTCAGTCACCCAGCTCACTGCTTCTCCCACATCTCAGCATTCAAATCTCCTGTGCATCCTCTCCTTTCAGAAACTCATTCAAGCTTATCCTTTTTTTTTTTCAACCCACAGACTCAGCAGCACAACTGAAACCTTTCATAACCAAGCAGAACAACTAACATTGCTCCTTTAGAGCAAAGTCCATCATCAATGCCTGTAAGATGAGCAGCTGCAGTTGTAGCTGTTTCTACTGTGCTGTTGCAGCATCCTTGTATGTCAGCTTATCTTCTGAGAGAGGAAATAAAAAACCCTCTTTTTGGTTACATCTAGAAGTCATTGTTAGGCATAACAGCAAGAACCTGCATCTGCAGCTTGAAACTTCAAAATCAGATACCTGCCTCATTAAAGGAACCACCTTGACTGACTTTAAAAACAGGCAGATTTTTTTGGTTGAAGAAGTTACTTTAGTGAAAGACTGGCTGAAGAGCTGCCTGGCCAGGGCTCACTGTTATTTCATGCCCTGAGTCACGCTGTTTACACTGTGTTTAAGTACGGTGGCATGTAATTATATATGCAGTAAGCTCATGGGATCCTCAGGCAAACACACTGTGTACTTAAATCCTAGCAATACTTTTGACCCTGACAAAGTCAACTCCGACGAAGATGAAAAAGAGAGCAACTTCATTCTCTAACACTAGTGACTAAGGAGACATACGGACAGACATTTGCATGTACAGGATTAGATCTTTAAGCAAAACTTTACCTCTGCTTATCAAAATGGGACTAATAGCTTCTTTATGAAAGCACAATTTTCCTTCTCCATGTACCAACACAAATGGGGAATCTTGGGAGAGCTTTCACCTTTGTCTGGAGAACCAACTAAAAATTCTCTCTACCATTACTAATGGGAGTATGGTATATTATGTGATTACTAGAACCAAAGTGCAACAGGTGAGGGGAGCAGTGGAACAAGAGGAAATTGATCTACTTTCTGATCTTACATTTCTCATTATCTCTTCTGAATTTAATAAAGTAGGCTCTTGGATGTTCTCCTAGAAAACTGAGATTTAAAAAAAAAGAAAAATAACAATCATTTCACTGTTTCTAAATATGTCAAAAACTATATATTTATTTTTTTTCCTGGGCAATGTAGAAATTGGGCATTACCACAGGACACAGAATCTCTGTTATGGTAGAATACAAAGATGCTGTCCAAACACAAACCAGAAAGAAAGCATTTGTATCAGAAGCATAAAGTTTAACTGAAGAAAAAAGGTAAATGGATGAAGGTAGTACTTGAAAAAGCAGAACAGAAGCATTGCACTTATGCCTTTAAAGAAACATGCTTAAGTAGTCTCCCGAGTTGAGCTGCTAGGTAAATCTGTGAGAGTTGAAGTAGACTTAGCTTTACATATGTTATGGCATGACAGCAGTCCACGATTCCAAGAAAGCCAAGTGAAGCAATGCTTAGACAAGGAAAAGTGATTCTGATTACACTGATGTCTTTATTAAATAATACAGTCAGGACTGGACTGTGCTCTCAGATAACAGGGCAAAAAAAAGGTTTTACAATACTACATCTGCTGGCATAAATGGTTAATGAATGTCAGGGAAATCATAGGACAGAAAGTGAGGTTGGTTATTAAATAAGGCACTTTCTAAGTTGCTGTCTAGGAAGATGGGTGACAGATCAGACATAGCAGCCACACGCTGTGGGAAAGCAGCAGGGCCATAAAAACATCAAAGAGCAGATCCAGTCTGGCTCTTGTGGAAAAAAAGGGGAACAAAAAAGGGTTGTGAGAAAGCCACAAAAAGACAGACCTGACAGTAGAAAAGCAGAGGAAGATGAACCCTCTAGCAAGTAGAGCAGCATCTGATGCACGTAGGGATCCCAAACTGAGGGCTTCTCTCCTACTACATAAGAATCAAAATACAATCTAATTGTATTATAAATCAGCATATTTGGGCATCTTAGAAAGGCCAGATCCCTACTAAGCCCTTTTTGTATGCTGGTTGATACTGGTGGGTAGATTTAGCTGGGTTCAGGCAATGCAACCCACAATGTTACTTTATAAACAAATACAAAAGCAATCCATTTTCTTCCCCTCTGGGTGCAGGGCAATGGCAGTTCTGTCATCAGAAACCTTCTGGGACAACTTTGCCTTTTACAAACTGCCTTAAGCCATGCGTACAGCAGAAAAAGCCATGAGATTGCAAGTGCTGTGGTTGCCAGCATGCGAGTTTGTTAGCTTCCCGCCCTGCTAATAGAAATAATAATAGAAGAGACACACTGATTAATGCAACCCTGATACCTAAAATATCATCATGCTCATCTGGTGGAATGTTTATTACATAGCTATAAATCTTCACACAAAGATGTGAGCTTCTTGGGTAGAAGCCATGGGACAAGGTTTCCCAACAGATACAGCTTCATCGGCTTCAGCAAGGTTATGTGCAAAAGTTGGTGTAAGCCCTGCTCTTTGCTTTCTAGTCAACCATATTGTAGTAACAGCATTCCAGTGCTTGAAAGTAATTTGTTTAAATTAACAAACTCCCTGTCTCAATTTCAAGCCTGAGCTGGAGTGCCTGGGTTATTTTATGTGTTTTTGTTTCGTTTTGTTTTAAATACCGCTCGCACACTGCTCCCTGAGCCTCCCACTCCTGTGGATACTGGCCTAGAAATCAACAACTGTGCCAGCCAGATCGGGGAGAAGGGGACATCCCTGGAACAGATCACAGAGAAGTAGAGACACAAACAGCATCTTCAGCACTGTCCCCGCACGTAGCTGGCAGAAGTCCACATAACAGAAAATGATCACAAGTGGCCACAAGAGACTGGGAAGAGAAACACTCCCTTCTTCCCTGCAAGTCCCACTCAACTGCCCCAAGGCAGCTTTGTGCAGGATTATTGCTGTACCTGGTTTCCAGATCAGATAAGGGCTACAAGATTTTTACCAAAGGAAAACATCAGGTACTTGCTTCCGCTATACAGGTGTATTTAGTTGTTTGTTGTTTTTTTTTTTTTTTTTTTTTTAAAAAAGTGAAGTTCTCACTAGCTTCTTTATATTTCTTAAGGAAACTCTTAAAACCCACTATTCATTCACATGGCAACATGCCATGGCCCACAGACTTTTTATCCCATCTTATTCTGAGATGAGCTGGTGAGTTTAACAAAGGGAAGAGAAGTCTCCACGGTACAAGTTGAAACTCTGGGATAAGGCCAAAGCCCAGAGGCTGAAGGACAGCCTGCCATCATGACTGGGACCCAGCTGCTGTAGGAAAGTCTCTAACAGGCTGAAAAGCTTCTCCCCACTTCTCTATATGCAGGTTTGGTGTTTCCTAGCCACTATGCAAAATACTGACACGAAGCGCTAATTCTCAGTTTTTCTGGGCAGCTGTCGGGTATGAGGAACCTCTCAGAGAACCACCCCCACAGGTAGCAGACAGGGATGGAGGCAAGAACAAGGAGATCCCAGCCAGCACCCCACGAGGCAGATGCAGTTTCTGACCTTACCTAGGACCTGCCATACTCTGCCTTCTTCAAGCAGACCTACGCTCATTCAGCACAGCACTGTGCCTGGTGTCACTTCATTCCTTTCAGCCAGTTCATCCCTACCTTCGTAGGCTGCAAGCAGGCAGAACAAGGAGACCTCTGAGTGTTTCCCTCACTTGCAGACACAGGCCACAAGTCCTTGGCTGATGCCAGTGAAGATGCAGTGAGGGTAAACTCAGCAGTAGGAATGAACTCATCTGCGATGATCCAAAAACCAGTTGTTCTGAGGTTTAAGACAAGTAACTACGTGTAATTCAGAACATGTGGAGTTTACTAACATGGAGGTGCTGATCTGAAGTTCATCCCACCAGTAGCTACAAGTATTTTTTTCCAGGATGAGAGGAAATAGTCACTACAATCTGAACCAGCTCTCCCTTGTGAAGTATGTCATAGGAACTGCATCCCTAGAAGGAGCAATGATGTGCCCTTAAGAAATGAATCTGCTCTTTGCAAGGCAGTCAAGGATGAAAGTTCTGCACCTTAATCATGCTTGTGAGTTAAAATGAAGAAAAAATTTCTTTTGAGAAAGCTCTAAAGACTGCTTCAGTACTAAGAAGGAAGGAACTGCTCTTACATTAAAAGCAGCAGTGATATGCTACAGAAAATAAACTTTTTGCACTAGATATAAATTTAGACTTCTTAATCCAGCATACCTTAAGGCCAGCTCTGTCTCTCCTTCATTTTACTTTTTTTGTAGCCTAACTAAAAATAAACTACCTTACTGAGATTAACTTTTCCATTCACAGGACAGAAATTAGATCTGTCAAGCCTGCAGTGGTGACCGTATAAATACAGAGTACACTTTGCTCAAATACAAGCTGCTACTGGGAGGAATGAGCACGAAGCTTTGCTTCACCCTCTGTCACCACTGGCTAACCCCTGCAGCAAAGGTCCTGCAGATTAAAATGTCCTTTCACTAACAAACCGCTTGACTTTTCTTGACTGTTGACGCATTCCTCACCTGTCCAGTTGTTTCCTTTGAAGCTTTCCTCACTGTTCTTTTAAGGCAGGAAACTCATTAAATTCAGCAAAAGCCACAGCCAAAGGCAAGGAGAAAGTTTTACATTTCGTTATAGAAGCCAAATGGTTACACAAACAAAATCTGAAGGTGTCATCAGCTCCCACTGAAAGCAGTGCTTGACCAGCAGAAACACACTCATTTTTATCCTGGCAGCCTGGGCTTGAGAGAAGGTGGCAAAGAAGGAGAGAAATTCCATCTCTGCCTCCCTGTACTTCTAAAGCTTTTAAAAGGAATACGGTTGGGAAGGAAAGAAACAAGGAGCTTGTTTTAACAACTTGCCTACCATGCATTTAGGAAGCTAAGAAAACAGGACAGACTGAAGTCAGCCAGAGTTGAGTGAACCTTTCCAGGTGTCCTTTTCATATCTGTTCCCCAGCAGTGGAAATGCCGGGTGCGTGACCAACGGGCACTGCGTGACCCTTTGGAATTCGAACCTTCCTGCCACGGGTCCCATGCGTAGGGGATGCTCTTCTCTCCTGGGATGGGGAGAGAGCTTGGGAATGCCCTTTTCCCCAGCCAAGTGCCACCACTGTCACTCGTGAAAGTCACTCATGTACCTCGTGAAAGCCCTCTCAGATTAGCACACCACTTTCCATCGATTTCAGTGCACTTTGGACCAACCCCAATGCAGCAGCTACAAAGAGACAAGTATACACATTCTCTTGCCTTCACACACATTACTGATATTACTTAGGTCTCTTGTAGAGGTTTCAACAGTTACTCATTTTAACTTAATAAAGGAGGTGACAATGATTCAACAAGAAGTAATGTAAAACTTTCCAGGGGAAAACAGTAGGCTTTTATTGTTGTTTTCTTGTTGTTTGTTTTCAAAAACATTTGCTTCCCCCCCCCCCCCCAAAAAAAAAAGATTTCCATGAAGACAAATGAACTGGTTGCCTGCTATTTTTTTTCCCAAAGAACTAATACCTTTCATGAATTGATTTATTATTTTAATCTACACAACAGGTCAGCTAGGCACCCTCCAAGCCCCTACTTCATGCTTCCGTAGGGACACTCACTTGCTACCATAGTAAATAAAAGCCATCTCACTGTTCCTTCCACTCCAGTAACCTCCCTCTGAAACTCGTTAGACTTAAGTCTGATAGAGGGATACTGCTGCTTTATTCCAATCTTTAACAGCAAATCTAAAATGAGATGGTAAACTGCTTGGAGATGGATTAAGTGGGTTTTACTACTTATCTTGCAGTGAATCTAGTTAATTATCAGGCACTAAAAACAACCCAAAAAGAATTAGATCCAACTGGAACTCAAAAAACAACAATAGCAACAAAAAAATCAGAACAAAGTGGGAGAAGAATTTTCTTATGGCTTTACTTAATAGTGCTCACTCACATGTCTTAGCTATCTTTCCAATTTTCTTGTGACTATAGACAGAGATCTAAAAGGTCTTCGTGGTAATCCCCATAAAGCAAGTCAGACATCAAAATCCTGACACAAAATCTCAACTCCAACGTTCAACACTGGAACATAAGAACAAATGGTTCTTCAACACCTTATTCTTTAACAGGGCTGAGAGGGGCCAAAAAAGTGTAGTGCAACTTTCTGGAGATATGGCTAATCACAAAGGGCACAAGAATATATCTATTTGTTAGCTCTCAAAGCCACATCATATATCAGTCACTGAAATCCAAAAACACATCATGCATGTTTTCAGCTGTTGATTTCAGCTTTACATTCCAGCCAAATAAACAAACAAACAAGTTGTTACTCCTATCCAGGAGGGAAAAAAGGTTCTCACAGAAGTATAATGGAAAAGTATTCGTCTTCATATCAGGCTGGAAGTACCTCTGAATGATTAACGCAGAAGTAATGACTGAATTTAATTGTGCCTGCTCTCTTGAAGGTCTGCTTGCAAAAGTGTTCAAAGCAGCTGTGGACATTGGTAAGGAGCAGAAGAAGCTGATGGCACTCAATCCTGGCAGAGTCCAAACACGAAGCTCAGCTAGTCCCTTGCATTAAACTACTCATGCTGCATTATCTGCCTTTTACTTTCCCGTCTGTTCTCCAAACTTATAAATGATGATAAATACTGTACATGAGTTGTACACCTAAATTCCAACCACGGATGTTTTATCCTTATGCCCTCTATATTTTCGAAAGATGAGGCATAAAATATGACTGGCTTCAACTGCAAGGTAGCTCTACAGTCATTTCAAACAAAAAATACGAAGACCATAACAATGCAACTACTAAGCTCTTCAAGAAGACTAATGTAAACTATTTAAAACCATTTAGCTAACGTCTTTCACAGCTGTTGCGTTGTTTGTCAGCGCTTTAATCCAGTCCTACTACTACAACTACCAACAGAAAGACTATGACTGAGTCTCACAGACATTGTTTGCCATTTTAAAAGCAAGGTAGGCATATATGTAGAATACCCAGCTGTAATAAAGGAATACAAATTTGCTGATTAAAGATAGCCATCATATGACATTTCTGTGAAGCTGAAGAAAATTAGCAGGATTGGCTTGTATAAAAGACTCCTACATCTTTTTAGCCCACGACCAGCAGACAGCAAGAGCAGGACACGCAACAGGAATTGTGCTGTGCTGGCTTTCATTCCTTTCACTCTGCTAGCCCTTGTATGTCCCACATTGAGCTGAGGTTTATAGCTGAGAAGCCTGATGTTTTCCTTCTTATTTGACTGCAGGGAGTAGGGGAAAAAGTGTTTTTTTCACTGTATCACTTCTCTACTCCAGGTCTTTGGCTAAAAATCAATCTAATTCAATCTAATTCACTTAATAAATATGATATTGGAAACAGATCAGTACATCATTACCAACTGATCATTTTTCCTTAACTTGCAAATAATGTCAGACAACACTAGACTGGATTGAGTGGGATTCATTTGGCTAAATGTAGACATCTGTGTTCCAGATGTCTACCTCTGAGTTGCTCTTGGCTTTCTTGTGAGCCAGTGGAGATGTAATCAATGAGTCTGACTTGCCTCACCCTAACACACGCATGTGGAGTGGGCCAAGAGAATTGTGCCCCAAAAATGCTTCTTACCATTAATCGTAAGGATAACCAAAAGTGAATAGATCACACAAAGAGTGGACAAATGAGAATTGTCCAGTCATGCTTGTAAGACTCATTTATGCCAGCACTGATAGCGGTTTCTGTCTTATTTGATCACTGCCTGCATCTTGTTCCAGAAAAAAATGAATAATAATAAATGTCTTAAATCATGCTACTTTTCCCTTACAATCATTTATTTCTTCCCAAGGGGCTATGGGCCTTGTTAAAGCTTAGATGACTGAGCTGGAATGAGATATGCTCAGCATCATAGCTTAGCCCCTTCGCATTATTTGGGAAAGGCAGTACCTGAAAAAATAAAATAAGTAATAAATGATTTTTTCTATGCAAAAAGTAAAATTAGACTTCTTTCAACAAAAAAGTGAATATTATCTACTGAAGAGATCCAATTGCAAATGCAGCATTAAAACATCTATACACTTTACAGATTACAAGTTACAGATAAACAGAAAATGGCAGAAGATAAAAGGATTTCAACAAGCTGTAGGTATGGACTTACCTGCTCAAACAAAACCAATGCACGCACATTATCCAGTTACAGCAGGTCATGTGTGCACTCCATCACTGCCCTCAGGCTAAGGGACATTGCTTCTTTCACATGCCACACTCACCTTCCTTACCACTGCCTCCATAGGAAAGGGCCTGGCTCGCAGTTTTTGCATGTGGTGCATATGGCTTCAAGCCACAGCCTGTCAGTCACTGCCTGGTAAAAATCGTGGATACTTATCCTTTTAGCCCTTGTAACTACATCCATAAAATGCAGGCAGGAAACGGATCTAACCGAGATGACTACAGAAGACACACTGCAGCAAGAGCTGCAGCCATCTCTGTTCTCATCAGTGACCTCCCTTCTTGGGTTACCCAGAGACTATCCTGGAGCAAGGAGGTTCAGAGTTGCCCTGGCAGATACAACTGAAGGGTAAAGGACTGTTCCTAAACCTGCTTTTATTCATGTACAAGTTCTGGTCACATTAAGAGTTTATAGAGACTATTGCAATACACCCTTACTGGTTTTCTTTTTCGTCAAGATGCCTCCTAAGCTTACTTTGAAACGTTTTCTTTTCAAAACCAGCTTTGCTTGGGGACAATTTTTGTAAATATAGTTACCATAAAAAAATAGCATCACTCCATCCCCAAAGTAAGAGAAATGGTGAACAGCAGAAGGCTTTGTTGGACAAATTACTTCAGTTTATTCCAGCTCATTACTCAGAAATGTATGATTTGTATAAAACAGAGGATAAGCTGAAAGTGCATACTGAGAAGTGTAAATATTAGTCAAAGTATTATTAAATTAGTGGTAATAATGGTGATTTTATAATAAAGTTTTGTTTGTATAGACAGTTTTTGACCCAAGAGCCTCTCCTAAGGGAATGAATTAAACTTGCATATTTTTAGTTAGTTTCATCCATCTGTCTAGTGAAGCAATCTCATGGGTCAAGACTTCTATCATCTGTGTTTACTGCATACATAAGATAATCATTTGCAGTCTACAACTTGATGTAGTCCCATCTTTGTTTCATACCCAAATTTGTTTGCAGCCACACACAAACAAAATCACTTCTTGCAATATCTCAAAATAAAAATCTTTTTCTGAGGATGGAGCACAGATCAAATGGTGAGGACAAAGCTGAATCAGAATATTTGATATGTCCAAAACGTATACGCAAACGAGTGAAAATTGATCATACCTCTCCTTAACACTGTTCAGTTATTACTAAGTGAGTATCCATTAAGAAAGCTAGCACACATCTCAAACTCGGCAACATGTAGTTACTGATACTCATGTTTGACAGTTATCAGCTGACAAAAAAGGTTTTGTTCTTTTTTTTTTTTTATAAAGCAGTTTGCAATGGAGGTACAGTAAATTCCTCTGCCAAAGCCTTCAGCACAGACCAATGAGCTCCTGGGTAGAGTGTAAGCTTGGCAGTATGCTCCTTGGCAATCTAAGCCAACCTACATGTCATGCTCCCCAGGGATCATAAATCAAGCTTTTTTTGGATAACACTGAGCTGTTGGCAAGAGAAAACTGCTACACAATGCTTGTCTCGTAGCCTGCACCTACCATCCAGCCTGGCACTGGAGGAAACAGATCAGCAGAATGAGAAGAGATGTAATAGTAGGAAAACCTGCACCCTATGAACAACATCAGTTTCGTTATTAAGAAAATACCCAGATAAGGATCTATTACGTTTTGAAACAAATCCTTTGCAAAACACAAAAAAAGCATAAACATTTATCTGGCTGATTAGATTACTTTTCACCTCACATGTAACACAGGTCTCTAAGAAGTTCTCCAACCCTACATATATACAGGATTTGGGGAAGGGAAAAAAATTAAGTGGTAGAAGAAGATTGGAAATGTATGACCATTAGAAATGCATCATCATATCCTAAGCTCATTTCAATAGTCCTTGCATATTGAGAAATATGTATGCATCACCGATACTCTTGATTTTTTCTTTATACATACTTAGTTTCACTCACTGCTTCTCAACCGCCAGCAGAATACTGCACTGTTCAGACAGCAAAGACTGCAGCCAAATCAAAAAAATGAAGCATATAGACAAAGCTCTACATGAGCCCAGGAATGGTCCTTTTCAAGCTTTAGATTTTTTTTTTCCTTAATACACCCACTGATTATTTCTGACCTTTCTTTTCTTTTCTGGTTTTGACTGGAACTAGGAGCATGAGAGCACATACATCTCCAGAAACATCCCTACAACACAGACAAGCCAGAACAAGAAAACAACAGGGAGGAAAACCTCCTCTCACAAGACTTCCAGAGTAAACTTTGCTTTCTCAAAAGAACTGGACAGTTTACATATTCTTTTGGATTATTTTGGGGTGCCTATTTTAAGAAAACCACTCTTGAAACATCCAGACCTTACAAGGTCCTATCCAACACAGTGATCGTCTCTGCATTTTAGCCACAAGTACTGCTGCTGTTTACACAGAGAGCTGTAAAGGCAGTCCCTCATCGCAACATCCCTCAATCCAAAACCCTGGCCTGATGCAACCAGTCACAAAGGAGACAAAGAGGTCTTAAGAAACACCATCATTACAGGCAGATGCGTTGCTGTATCTTAATAATTCCATTGACTCTGTGGTGCAAAGACAATGGGGAATCATGATAGCTTCTGTGCCTCTGGCACAGGTGGGAGCAATGGGTCCCAGACTGGACTGGCAATCAGAAAAGCAATCAGAAGAGATACAGAACCTTATTGAGTGGTATTTCACCCTTTTTGCCTTTGCAATGTTTTCAAGGCTGGTTCTGTGTAAGAATCAGCACATTAAATAATAAGACATAAGGTAAATGCTTGCAAGAGTAAGAGATCAATAGTAATAACACAGCTTAACATGCACTGATGTCTGCCCACCATGCAACTCTCCTGAGCCATGTTCAGAAGCATTGTCTTTAAGATGAAAAAGACAAAGTTAACACCATGAACAGGTTATGAAATCAGCATTGTTACATTTTAAGGTAGCTGCCGCAGTAGGCAGAAGTGAGGCACAGCCCAAGCTCTGCAAATCCATTCTGCTCATTCCCTGGAGCAAATGTCTTTGTGTTGAAACCATCAGCCTTTAGTCAACCCAGGACATCAGATCATTATGTTACAGAAGGGGAGAGAGAGAAAACCAAAGTCAAAAATGAACAGAGACAATGTAGGGCAGACTAAAGCCTGTTCCCAAAATAGTAAGGAAAGAAAAGTGAGCCATCACAAATATTTAAGTTGTTTATATAAAGTTTAAAAATAAATTCTGGCATTTGCTCAAGTTCTTGAAAGGGACAACTAAAAAACAGCTCTTGGGATAATATTTCTTGCTTGCAGTGGCCACAGCATCACTGCACAATTTCATGCAGTATCTCCATGCCAGGAATGCACTTGGCCACAGCTGACCAAACATGTACAAGCAGACACATGTGCAGCACAACCTGCTCCAGTGCATTTAGCAGGAGGAGAAATACTGGAGGTGGAAGCTCCGTCCCAGCCATCTTCAACAACGGCCCATTCCCCCATGCCAGAAATATTTAGTAGGTTTGGGAAAGGATTTGGTAACACTGCTTTCTGTGAGAAAGGTCTGTTCTGGTCTCCAGGAAAGATCTTCACCCCTTGCAGAAGCCAGGGATGGTTTTTGCCATGGATTTCTACTGCCAGGGTTCCACTGTACTGTGCTTGTGCTGTCTTGGCACAGACTACGGAGAGGGCTCCCAAATCTGGCTGTGCTCCAGGGCTTGACCTCTCAAAGCAAGCTCATGATTTTTGCTGCTGCTATCCACGAGTAGACCAGGGCAGCTGTTATGGAAACAATCCTGTGGCTAACAGAAGAAAATGGAAACTTCCTCCTCCAGCTCCCTTCCTGCAACTGAGCAGTGTATGGGCTGAGTGCTCCAATGTGCCAAGGCCCTCGCAGACACCTCCAAGTCACAGGGATGTTACTCATGGCTTGCCAATGACAGCTATAGGGCTCCAGTCCCCTCTTCACCATGAACAGCACAGCTCACTGTATGGGGGCAACACAGCCACGCTTCCTGGGCAAGCTGCTTCTGGGATGAAAACACAGGCATCTTCCCAGCTCTGCAGGGGTATGGGGTCACCCACCACAGATGGGAACCAGACTCGCCCACTTTCACAAGAGTAGTATTTCTCATACAAAATTGGATTTGTTACCATACGAATTGTCAGGCTTTTGTACTTTACCAGGGCATGAAGCAACAGTTTCCTCCAATGGCAAGCAACCAAAAAAATGTGATTCAGAAGCACTCGGTGATCTGCTCAATGATTTAAAAGGAGGAGTTTACAGATATTACAATTGCATGAAAACATCAGTTTTCACTGAAAAAAGAAATCCCCTTTTAAAAAACAACAACAAAAATGTTCCCCCTCACAGCTCTTCACCCTAGTCTCAAAGAGGTAGTACCTGAAAGAAAGAATGCAGCTTGAAGAACAAAAAAAATCAGTTTCCAGGTTGTGCTGCTTCAGTGTTGTTGCTGCTTCTGCACTTGCAGGAATATTTGCCACTATATTTATTATTTAAGGACTGAAAGCCTCAACATCAACTAAAAACATTCAAGACATCTTAGAGACAACCTCAGCTATCTAGTCTTCAGTGAAAGATGAGATGCAGGGGGGTAAAAATCTTTAATCTTTATGTATTTCAACATCTTTCACCTGTTGGAGTAAGATGAACTTCCTGGCTTTTCCATTTTCCCATCCTTTCTAGCTACCAGAGGAAAAGCAAAAGCCAGATTTGCTCACAGAGTGACAGGGCTTAGCCTCTTGCACGGAATGGATTTTAAAAGACTTTCTGTCAGACCACTGTCCCAGTACACTTGGGCTTCACCGAAACCCCTTTTTCAAGGCTAATGCTTTCCATATCCTAGCAGGTCAAAAACATGCAAAAGAAGTTATAAATTTATATACACGCCTTATCTAAACTTGCATTTTTTGTTAGTTGCTTCTATTTTTACACCCTCTTCTTCTCGATACTTTTATGCTGGTTCCCCTACATCTTTTCTTGCTGAATGAGAAGCTGCCTTGAGATGCCTGCTAATATGATGAAACTTACTAAGTCACAATAAGTTTAATCAGTTGTATTTTAAATTTATTTTGTCATCTACAGAAGTCTTAAGTGATGCAGTGTATGTGCCAAAATAAGGAAGTAGTACTCTCAGGGATTAGATTCCCTTAGATTTACAGCTAGCTGTTTATATTTCAGTCTAAAACTTAACACCAGACCTGGGTCTTCTCCCAGGACAAAACAAATGCAATGTAAGCTGTTAGTGAATTCTCCTCATTATTATTTGTTATTACAGTATGTTATTTGTTATTACAGTATGGGTATCACCCAGTCCTAGCCTTACAGGATTAGGTACACTCACATATTACGGAGTAAGCTTATTCAGTACCTTAAAACCTAGAAATAAACTGAGATTAAAATAGCTAGAAAATAAGATGGCAATAAAAGAATCCAACTTGATACCCACATAGAGAACATGGAAACACCCTTCATTATCAAGTCTTTTTCAGGCTTTCACAGATACGGAATTTCAACAGGTAATTTCAAAAAAAGGAAAGTTCAGTTATTTCCATGAAACTGCTCTTGCTTTATATATGAAAAAATTATATACACTAGTAGGCATAACTTCAGAAAAAGTGGTCAATATCTTGACAATGAAGACAGACTAGAAGATCCTCTGGTTAAACTTTCTGTGAAACACTGAAGTTGCTGTATATGTTCTTAGTGGAACATGATCAGAGAAACCTCTCTGATGCAGTAACCCTGAGTTTTCAGTTAAGAATCAATCAGTTCTCTATGTTAGATGCAACCTTTACAACATCCACTTCTGAAAACTGTTCTTCTAAAGCTTTGTGATTGGCATGCAGCAATACAGATTTTGACACAAGATGAAGATAAATGGCACATTACAATAGAGGACGCCAAAGGAAGAAACAAACCCTCAATATTAGATTGCTCATATTCCTAAAGTTTGACTACTTGACTGCTTTGATGATAGCTTTCAAAAGTGTGCTTTCAACAATGATCCTTTTTCCAAAAGGAAAGTGGTCACTAAAAGCATGCACAGTGGCCATAAACATGTAATGGGAGAAAAGGTCATTCTAAAATCATGCCACATGAAAGCAGAGAAGTGCAAGACAATTTGTTGAATGCATCCAAGCCACAAGAACACGTGGAATACAAAGTTAGGAAACAAGCTGAAGAATATGCCATCAAATCAAAGATATTGTGGGCAAGTGGAAAATAGTTCTAACTCTCAGATAACTACCAATTTCAGATCTCTGGAGGAGCACAGGTAGTGTAGGACAACTTGCAGGTTCCAGGTGCAGAATACTAAACATTCTCTCCTGGGACTCCAGGAGAGGTCATGGAGCTCTACAAAGGAAATCAGTAGTGAAAACTTTGCAACAAACTGGAAGCATAACCAGGAGGATATAACTTTTGATCGCCAGCACAGCCACACTGGCTGTAATTACCTCATTACTTACAGAAACACAGGTGGAAGCATGGGTTTGATGGCACAGGGCATGGACCTTTCCTCACTTGTTTCTGCACCTCAGGCATTCAAGATGAATTCAGTTCCACAACTGAAGGTATGGGGGGGGGGGAGAGGGGTGTAGTTGGGGCGAAAGGGCAAGAGGCATTTTCTGCCAGAAAAGAGCTCCACGCCTGCAACATATTACTCCCACATATCTTCAAGCACATTGTCAGGTACTTTCAGCATGAATTAGGGCACTGGATTAGCATTACTTGTTGCCATCCAAACCAAACCAAACACAGCATCTGTAGGAGTCTCCCTGGAGACCCAAGTCTATTCTGCCTATCAGGACGTTACAGCTTTGGAACAAACCCAGAAACCACAGCCGTCAAAATTAATTGTTTTCTTTCTAACTTTGAGAGGAGTTTTCTGTTGGAAGTTGCCTCCAGTGTTTCCTAATGAAGTGCCTTGCTCATTCCTTCCTAAGTGTAGCAAAATGGAAGGGTGATAATTTTAGGCACTCCCCACTTTGGAAAGAATAAACTGATCATGTACTTGTATGTGCCCAAGATCACGGCACAGACTGATATTCCTCCATGTGTTATAAACAGGAAAACCACTAAGACAAACAAGCTGTTCCCTATTGTAATTTTCTGGAGCAAGACTCTAGTGTTTGGGATTAAACATATCCCCCCTAAAGTGTATATTTGTCCCAAAGAAGTACTAATACACCTTTACGGTACAATTTGCCATCATGTGTTTGGTTTGTAGCACTCTCCCTGAAAAACAAGCTTAGAAAGTCTCTAAAACAGTAGTGTTACCTTCTTTGTTGCTTCTTTCCACCTGACAAAACAAGCTCTTCGGTTAACCAGGAGTGCCAGAAAAAGAAAGAAAACCCTTTCCATCATTACCTGCCTTCTGAAATGATTTTTCCTAGCACAAAGTGTAGCACCTCTTCTATCTGTTTGGCCATTCACTTCCTAGAAGTGTCATCACTGGGAAAACGCAATGAATCCTCTCAGAGAGGAGCCCCATGGACAACCTCTCCCAAGAGCCATCCTCCACCCAGGCCTAAATCTGCCCCTCCTAGGCCTCCAAAAAGGTTTAATCTGCAAGTAAAGTCTCTTTTGAGGAACTACTACATCGAACTAAAAGACATCAGTGGGCAACCAGTAGAGACAGGCATAAGCCTATTACTGAATGTTTTAAGACCAATAACAGCATAACACTTCATGTAGACATTAGAAATAATTTTCAACTCTGTTCAAATTTAATATAACTTTTTTTTAGGTTGAGTTCATCTAAAATACGTATTCCTCTCCCATTGCAGTTTATACCAGAGGAACAAGCATATCAATGGGCTCAAGACTGAAGATTTGGATCCTTTTATGGGTTAGCAGGAAATGTGGCAGCTGAAAAAAGACAGGTAAAAAGAAATACAAGGCAGGCAAAGCAGAATTTCAACAGCTGCTGTGCTTTAAGTCTACTGACTGAGCCTCATGCAAGATGATATTTATTTTATTTCAAGAGCATAGAGTCTCTCTACTTGGATTTATGAATGTGATTACCTAGGCACTTTATCTGACAGCAGCTCCACCAGAGCAACCAAGTTTCCACCTGGGCCATAAACAACATATCAGGTCCTTTTTCATACATGCTGACTAAAGCTGAAGAGCACCAGTGAACTAAATTGAAATTAGTTACTTCGCTAAAATTTGAAAGTTTTTTTTTTTTTGGTTGGTTGATTTTGTAACAGCCGTACTTTGTACAAAGACATTCTCCAACCAGGCAAGAGTGATTTGCCACCCAATTGTGTCACTGATCCGTGTGAAGTTAAAAATAAAAATAAAATAAAAAAGTGATTTCTTCAAAAATCTGATAAGATTGGCATTGGAGTGCATGTGGACAAAACCTCTGTCTTCAGCTCAGAGATGAAAGCCTCCTAATGGCCTCAGGACACAAGACATTTTGTGCTACCAAACAGCCTTACTAACTACGCTGCCCACTAGACCAAAGCCCCAAAACAGCTAATAGCTTAATGCCTGCCACAGTTTGCTCTCACACATAATGGCACTGCCAGCCCCAGCAGATATTACAGCACTTAGCCACTTGCAGCTTGGGTCCCCTCTGCTAGTGCCAGACAAATCTGGCTGCTTCAGTTTGACCATGTCGTACAGGACAGTTCTGAATATGAGTCTTGACTTGCTCCTGCTAAACACTGCCAAAAGATTCTGGAAAAGTCAACTCCATGGTCACCGACAGTATTTAAGTTTTGATATTGCTAACATTCATCTCAAAGATGTCAGTCTTCCCACCAACTCCTAACACTTTTACTGTTTATCTAAATCCCTGTATTTAAGAGGCAAGGAATAAGAACCCCGAGTTATGCAGTTCTTCCCTTGCCCATGGGAGCTTCTCAGGAAAGACGTGCAACTTCTCCTCTACCTGGTCCCCAAAAGGAGAGGGTTGGTCACACTAGAACAAGGCGAAAAAAATCACACCATATTTATCTTGCCAAGACAGTATTTGTTTTGCTTTGCTAGAGGGAAGGCAGGCTGCATTAATAGATTACAAGCACACTTTACACGGTTTTGGAAAAAAGACTTGTCCTATAATGTGTGCTTCTGTAAATAAGCCTCTGTGTTTTGTGATCACCCCACCTATCCCCCAGCCCTTTAAGACCAGGCATAGGCTACGAGCACATCTGGCTCAGCCTGACAATTTTTCCAGCTGGCTCAGCAAAAGGGGAGAAAAATGTAAAAAAAAAAAAAAAAAAAAAAGAGATACACTCTGCTGTTGGTCTTAATGCTCAGCCTCGCTGTAGTCATCATTCCTGGCAGTCCTACACAGCAGCTTTCGTCTTTCTTCTAGTGGCTATAAACTTCCTGCTGAAGACTAGAATAGGTCACTGCTCCCCTTGTCTGCCCAGTGGTCCAAATCCTCTGAAATTCTAGACAATCATGACTAAGTTTTCATAGCTGCTGCTATGAAACCAATCTCTGCTTCAAACATTATCCCCTGGCTTGCTTCAATTTCTCTTCCACAGAGAGGCAAGCAGCACAGCTGGGTCACTACCAAGGGAAGCTGTACTTCACAAGGGACTGGTTTTCACCTCCTCCTCTGCAAAGCAGTTGTTATCGTCCACATCCAGCACATAATCGATCCATCACTTGAAGCACCAGCATCTTAGAAAAGGACTTAGCACACATGAGCAACCAGGCTCAGCCTGGAGCCACCAAACCGAATGTAAGTGCTTCAGCAGCAAGCTCTGCCAATTAAAAAAAAAACACTCCCAAAAGTTACATTGACTATGAAGGAGACACCAATCCCATTAAAAATTGATACCTCAAACTAAACGGAAGAGTCTCTGGCATCTCTCTGCATCCTGTAACAACACCAGTCAGACCTTAACATGTAGATGTTAATTCACTATCAGACAACTTTCAGGAAAAAGCCTGTCTGGCAAATGATCAAGGTGATGCCATCTCTACACCACACGATGGTGAGACTGAATGCTTTGCCACCCAGACTAGGAAAGAGCAGAGTTTGGTGGATTAAGAACAAAAGACTTTAACACGTGCATCCCCCTCAGAGGAGATCAAACAGCTACAGAAGGAGAAACGATCACAACCACAGACAGTGACTCAAGTTGGCGAGCACCAGAGTCAAAGTCGTGTGAGATCAACAGCCCAGAGTATCTTCAAAGACCTGAGGTAACAGCAATGCACAGCAGACAGAGGCCAGAAACATTTATAAAAACGCAAATTTTTGGCTACAGAATTCAGCAGTGAATGAAACACGTAACTATGTCATTTCTATTCAAAAAGAGACATTTTATTCCAACCCTAGCTGTACAAAACTTACAAGCACCTCACCTACACACAAGTCATGAGAAGCCCCCTTGTCACTTCTCAGCCCCATCTTCCCCACAGGCTACGACCGGATCTGCTAAGAGTTAATATGATGAGCAACGTGAGACTGCTTAAAACAACCAGACAGTCAACTGAGATAAAGATCAGTAGAAAATATAAATGCTGTGTCTGGGTTAATCCTGTGCCAGGACTGCTGATGGTGTTTGAAGCTATTACAGCCTTCACTTTGCACACAGACAGCCGTGAGTGGTAGCAACAGGCAGCCCAGCTGGCTGGCCTATAGTGGGTAAGAAACCAAGTAGTGCTTTTTTAATAAATGTATAACGTCTTTAATAAATCATACAAGGGGCTTTCACCATCATCTCCATCATACCTTTGTGAGAAATCAAGGATGAGATTTGGCCCCATATAGATCTGCACACACAATTTGCTTTGATGTCTGCATCAACTTCTCTTCTCCTTTTCACAGGCAAATCTCTCCTAAATATTAAGGGAACCCATAAAAAAAAAGGTAATGACCAAGGCAGTTAATGCAAAATAGGAAAAAGTTTCCTCAGAGACTATGCTCCAGCTGGAGCAAGTGTTAAGCACGCAGCTTAAGTCTTTTCAGTGATATCAAATTCAGCTCTCAAGAGAAAGTTTTGTATTTCAGCTGCAAACCCAGACACTAATATTAAGGAGACACCTTTAAAGCATCCAAATCCATTTCTTTTTTTCCCCTCTTTTTTCTACCCCTTCCACAACTCTGCTCATTCTCCTCTACTTAGTACCAAGTTCCATTTTCTCATGTTTATGTTTCCTATTCCTTCTACAGAGAAATGAATACCTTAAAAAAATGATGAGAGGTTAAAAAGTAATATCTTTTTGATGTCTTTTTTTCAACAAGGGTTTACCCTTGTTGAAGGAGAGGGTCTATACTGGCAGCACGGCCAGAGGAGGAATCATCCAGCACCAAAGCCCCTCCTGAGAGTCAACAGGCATCAGCTATGCAGAGATGCACAAAAAAAAAGGAGCAATACTCCTGAAGGTCATAATTAATGGCCACTTGAACCAGCTGTTGATTTTCTACTGAACACATCAGTCAAACCTCCAAAGATTGTTGAAATTAAATGCTGCTTTTGCAGATGACACCTGAGGTGATGTATTGAAAATTACTGTTGATGGATACTAGGACAATCAAAGTTTCGTAATTGAAAATCAAACAGGTTCCAAGGGGGAAGAATGGAGGAAACTGCATCTCTTCTCTGCTTCCCCATAACCATTAGAGAAGCAAACTCAAAGCATTTTCAAATCCAAACATACTTCCATTTTCTTCTCTGTTCACAGCCAGATAGAAACACACCACATTTGCTCACAAACCACAATAATTCTAGCAATTTGAGCTTTAATTCAGTAGCTTGCCTTGTACAAGATTTCTGAGCTATACATATCCTACAAGCTTTGACGTCCATTTATCTCAGCCACACAATCATGAGGAAAGACAGACTTTAATATTCAGAAGGAGAAATAAGGATAGTAGCTCCTGTCCTGAGAGAAGAGCACAAATAGGAAAGGACACGTTCAGAATGTTGAGAATTATCAATTGCAAAATGATTTAACAATTAATCCTGTTGATTCCTTTGCAGCCTGCAACTATTTAGTGCTCAGTTTCTTAGGATCTCAAGAGATCTCAATCAAAAAGGCAACCTACAGAGCTCTGCTGCATGCTGTTTGTACTGGACGCTAGTAGGGTTTGTCAAGCCAGCACATGAAGTCATGCACAAGCCCAGTTTCTCCATCCTTGAACACAGCCACTCCAGAACTGACATCCTCATGTAAACTTATAAACCTATTTATCACCAGAGATTTAAAAGAAAAGTAATAAAGTGAAGAGGTTAAGGATGCAACTGCAAACAACTCAATTAGCCATGGAGGCAAATTAGTCAGGCATGCATTAAACAACAGGACAGAGGAAAGCCTAAGTGAAATACTTCATAAAAAATATTTTAAGCCCAGATCTTTTATCATCCATCCACCACAAAACTATGTGACTAAGGAGAATTCCAGGTAGAGTTCAGATTTAGAGTTAGAGTTTTTTTGGATTTCATTTTTTTGTTGTTATTTTTAAACCAGGTGTTCCTTAAGGATAACAGCAAAAGATCATGACCCCATTCCCACTCCTCCACAGTCTGTGGGTCTCCCTTTGATGTTTCTGATGTCATGTAGGCTCATGGATATCACCTTTCCCATGAAAGCACAGGGATTATCTTTCTCCACTACTTTGCATTCTCCCTTACATGGGCAAATGACACTTCCTGCTATTCTTCCAACTGTGGAAAAATAGCTACTTACATCAAGCAGAGGACTAGTAGCCTTGTTTGTTAATCAGCTGTTTTGCTATAAATTGTTATTATATTTAACATTTTGAAATGTTTTTCTTACCTATAAAAGTCATTTTTTCCAGGAATTTTCCAGAAAGAGATAGTTCTTACCTTTTCACTCCCAATAAATGAAATAGTTTCTTGGGCATACGTTGCCTTTTAGTGAATTCTGTGTAGTACCCAAAAATTACAACAGGAGTAGCATAAAAGAAGTTATTGGGTTAAGATAGAGACATGCTCCTTTTCATCTGAACTCAACACATGAAAGCCTATCCACATGTGCTCATTTGAAAAAGACCAGAATTAGTAAACTCGCATCATATTTTCTAAATAGCGGTAGTTTTGTACGTCTACATTTTCTTTAATGAGCTTTCCCAAAGCAAAAAATAAAGGTTGCTGCAGAAACAAATAAATGCAAAAAAAAAAAAAAACAAACTGGAAGATATCTAGTTGCTTCTCAGAGATCTGTAAACTTAATATGACATGCATTTCCTCCATGGTGGTCCCTTTATTTATTTTATTTTCACTCAACAACCATGCACAAAATGTTGATAAAGTCAAAGGTTGAATCTTATCTCCTGTTCTCATGGTTTTTTAGGTACATAGAAGTTTCCTGGAAAAGTTTATACATTTAGGGATGTCTGGACCTGCTGGATTCTCAAAAACAAGATGTTACCAAGTGATATCCACTGAAGTTAGGTCATAATAATCTATGGGAATATGTCCTTCAGTAAGGAGGATATGCAACTCACCCACGCAACCACATTGCCTCATATTGCTCTCTAGGGTGGTAGCACAGATTAGTGTGCTTTTAAGATGTAAGCAGCTTAAAAGATGAACCTCCTTTCTATATAATTTTCAAATCCATTATATAAATCTCTAAGCAGAAGAGAAACTGTTTTGTATGCTTTGGAAACAGAATTGTACTTGGGTGGCATTTCTTCAACAACAGTTGTCAATTAAAGGTAAAAAGTGTCCTAGCAGACACCGGAAGAAAAGTACTGTCACACGAAGAACTGAGCCTTTCTATGCCCCACAGTGTCTGGAAAGCACTCCGTATATTCCCCTAGGTCTATGATACAGATGAAATTCAGTTATCCCACTGGTATTTTTAAGCCCAAATAAAATGCATGCTCTTCAAACCCAAGAGTCCAATTGCTTCAGGACAGATCCTGCATTACCCTGTCGTTCCTATGCAGATCCCAGCATCAGACCCATGCACAAAGGAAAATACCTGACAAAACTAATAGATTAAAAAAACTTTCTGCTCCTGACAAAATAAAATTTTGCCTTCCAATTTTGAGTATAACAATGGTAACAACAAACCAAGCCAAAGGAAGAAGTCTCCCACAAATGCACCAGACGAAAAGTAAATAAAATACATATTCCTGGCACTAGGCCTCAAATGCTCATAGGCAATAGCACTCACGCTGACAAATTATGCCAAACAAGAAGCTCTGAGCTCCCACTCAAAAAACTTCATCCACCTGTCAGGAAAACAAAGCACATCTGGAGCCAAGCTACATCATTTTAATTGGTTAAATAATTTAAAAAAAAAAAGGGGGGAGGATTGCATTGAGGCCAATGTAAGTAAAGACAGGGCTGAACTGACCTTGACATATGCTAGGTAATGCTCGCACTTTTCCTGCATGTACGACAGTTGTAACTTCTCTGTGACCTGTCCCAC
This sequence comes from Cygnus olor, assembly GCF_009769625.2. Classification (NCBI taxonomy): domain Eukaryota; kingdom Metazoa; phylum Chordata; class Aves; order Anseriformes; family Anatidae; genus Cygnus; species Cygnus olor. The sequence continues at coordinate 61,722,727 of NC_049170.1, read as the reverse complement.
TGTCTCTCCAGAAGTCACAAAGTAAACTCTGGGTTGCTGGCTCTTTTCCTTCTTTGCCACATCAGCAGTCAAGTTATAATTCAAACCTGTTGTAAAAAAAAAAAAAGTAAAAGAAGAAAACAAAGGATGTCAGTGAACAATAGTTACTTTCTAGCCACCTATCAATGGATCCCGTTGTCCCCAAGGCACGTGTGCTTAAAAAAAGGTCAGGCCTTGCAGGCTCTCAATCAATCACAAAGTTTCCTGTGGCTGCACAAAACCACATCCAATTACTGACATACTCCCAACTTTTGTGCCACTACTTTCCCCAGCCCTTCCTGAAGGATGATGAGAAGCAGTAGCAAGTCATGTGTAAAAATACATCTAAACACGCACACCTAAAAAAATAAAAAACCAACAACAACAAAAAATTAAATTATGCTATTAAAAGAAAAAGCAAAAAACACAACACAAACAGCAACAAAAGCCTCAAGCTTTGTTTTCCTCTTAGAAAAGCACAAACTATGCATATGTCAACCAGGATGTGGCATTTCCTGACAATTACTTCTGTTGATTTGCAGTCATCTTAGAGTTTAGCCCTTAACTAGAGGTCACCGCCCTGCACTGAGCATCCATCCCCTTTTAGATGTTACACAACCTTGGCAGTTTATAGAAGAAATACCCAGAGACTAGCCAGCTGTTTTCCTGCTGCTCTACAAGGCAGGTAGCTTAATACAATGGGTGGGTTTGTGACTGGATGGATATTTTTTTCAGAAAAAAGCTTGTTTGCTATGTCAAGAAGTTGCACAGCAATTGAATAATCCAAACTGACTGTACCTTTTCCATCAGCAGCAAAACTGCAATAGAAGCACAAATACTTGTTCTGCTGCTGTTTGCAGATGATATAAAGGCAGGCTGTGAGGTCCTTTCACTCATCACAGACCACGGTCTGTATTGATTTCAGCTGTTACCAAGGCAATGATGGGAGTACCATGAGATTGGCCCACTATAAATGGCTTAATTAGTTGATTATCTTTGTATATGACAGCCAGTGACAGCTCCTGTACTGATTAGTTACATATGTAGGGTGATTGCCAAATTATTGCTTTGGTTTTTATTCATGTTTTAAGTCCTAAATGATTGAGGCCAGATAAAATGCTCCCCATAAATGTAAACTTTTTTTAACCTAGAATTTTATAAAAATTCAGTGCAAATGTAATATATTGCTGCATTGAGGTCTTCTATACATAATTTCAGCAAGGGATCTTTATTGTTGTTTGCTGCGTTCTCATTCTGTTTTGTGTTGTCTTTTTTAATCAATGAGAACTGATCTCTCAAAATTAATACTGCCATCAATGCTCTCACCTCTAATCATTTATTCACCAAAGTCTCACTGCTTTAAAGAATTCATTTAATGATATTGTGCAACTTGGTTTCTGTGAGTACGCATCATTTCCGTAACTCACACCCACCTCACTTTGTGCTGTATGCTGCTTTCTGACCAGAAGCCCAGCATTTGGCCTGTTTGAAATCCCAGCAGTCTCTTTAATTTTTTTCTTTGAAGTGTGCACATCCCACACCCAACCCCGATTTTCCCTCTTTCTCTTTCAAGACCCCACAAGCGGGCCTAGGGCTGTGCCTCCATCCCCTGCATAACAACAAGGCGATGTGCCAGCAGACCGAGGCCTGCATGGGCCCACATGGGCCCGTGGGGCTGTGCGTCCCTTCGCTGAGGGCAGAATGGCAGCCAGAGGGACAGGGGCTGCCCAGGGAGGCCCCGAGGGAGGTCTCGTCCCAACACCAGCCCAGTACCAGGCCTCAAGGTTTCCAGCTACCGCAGCGGCAGTGGATGTTTTCAATCAAAATGTGCAGTCGGCCTCTCATCCCCCCCTACCCCCCCTGTGGCTGCCTCCCCTTTATTTTGACAACTTGTTTCTATGTTATATCCAATGATGTCACATCAGTGGAAAAACTGAAATATCATGAGTAAGGCTTTTTTTTTTTCCCCACTCTGTCTTCATTGCTTCCAAAAAGCAGACGGGGTGGGGAAGATAACTGGCCAGCCTCATCACCACTGGTGGTTTAAGTTCCTCCTGCTGGCTCCAGCAGCAGATCAGGAGGCAAGCTCTTGCTAGCAGATTTAACTCTTGCAGGTAATGCCTTCAAATTCTCATCCAGCAGCTTAAAGTGTAGTTAGCAACGCTTCTGGGGATCTGCCCATCCACTTCACACAATCAAAAGAAAATTCTGGCATGGATATGATGAGGTTAGATGAAGGGCTTTATTTTTCTAGTGATTATTCCTTTCCTGTAACTAAAGTCTAATGCCTAAGAGGCCTCAGTAATAGCTCCCCCTGAGAAACTTTGGGTCATATCTCCAAGAGGTCTACCAGCCAGCAGAGCAGACAAGTCACTCCAAGTGGTGCTTGGACTCCACAGCAACATACCTGTCGAGTAAAAATGGCATTTTTACAGTGGATTTTCATTCCTAAGTGGCGCAACATGCAAGAGGCATGCCCTGCAGAGAGCTGAAGGTAGCCCTGAAGAGGACAGGAGTGAGGAGAGGGGCAAAGAGGACAGTGGTATCCCATGGTCTGAGACAGGATCCACAGCTGGCTGTGCGAATGAAGAGCCAGCTGAACCCCAAGAACCCAGCAAAACACTTCACAGCTCACTCAGAGGATGCCACAGCATACCAAAAGCAGGTGGCAAAATGCTCAGCAGGAGCGCACCCCTAAGGACTTGATAGGCTGCTAACTTGTACCGATTCAGGGGTGGACACCACATATACTGAAAAACACATCCCTACAGCAAAACTGCTGCTGAGGCATTCATAGGGTAGCACCGATTCAGGCCTGCACCCAAGCAGACTGGAAAAACAAGAGACAGACAGAAATAACACTCCTGCACCAAACTACAGCAGGATGCTGATAAGAAGAAGAGTATCTGCTTTTGTCAGATTTTGGATCAGTCACGTTTCTTCAGTCCTAGTAGCATACCAAAGCAGAGCAAAAATATCAAACAACTCATTATTCCACACTACATCTCACAATGCTCTCTCAGACAACACTATCAGGGACATGAGGACGACCCTAGAAATGGATCAACATACAAGCGATGCACAGCTGAAGCAAAGAATGAAGGAGAAAGTTTGAAGAACTATCTAAGGCACCTAACTCCAGCCAAATGCCTCAAACCTCTTGTTTTCACAGCCACTAAAATCATCTAATCCTTACATTGGCACTGATTTTTTATTTTTGTACAGGAGATTACCCAGATCGTAGCCACAAGTTTAATTCCCTTCTCTGGTGGATATGAATGCAGTAACAGTGACTCATGCACAGAGATGCCAGCAGCCTCTCTTTTCTTGTTCTGGTCACCCAGAAGTGTGTGGTCTGAAGAGGCTGAAGCCTGATCATCCAGGCTAGGAAAGGACTTTATCTCATCCCTGCTTTTTCTGAGCTGTAGCTCAGCCTAATGTTCAGCAAGCAAACACTGTCACATCGTGAGATGTAGCTGGGGTCTGGCAAAGCAAGAAGCATCACTGCAGAACACAACCATGGCAATGCTGAGCACACGCGCCCTCAGCCTAGCCCATAAGGGAGGACAGCAGTGGCAGCAACTACGCACCAGTGTCTATGCAGGACCCTCAGGAATCTTTGACCATTATTTGCAGTGCATGCCACAGTCCCTGTTGCCATGTCTTCATCAGTACTTCTCATCTCTCCTGCACCCTCACTGCCACCTTGCTATAAAGCCACACTGCATGCCAGTAGCTGTATCAAACCTAAACTCAACCCATTTCCTAGTACAGAGGACACTAATGGGGGACAATAGAATATTTTCTGTCAGTTTAAGATGCTTTGGGATGTTTTTTTTTTGTTTTTAAAGTGTGCAATACATACATATTTACCTTATCCAGGAAAGCTGCTTCCTTTCTTTCTCACCTTGCAAGAGCTGCTGCTGCTGCAGGAAGAGAGCATGCTGAGCACTATTCTACAGATAGAGAAACCTTGGGGGGCTGACAAAGCATTGTATTTCTCACACATTCAAGACATACCAGAGCTTGACTCTGATGGTGGATTCTCAGCTCCCCAGAGAGCACTGAGGCAAAGTGAAGGGTCAGACAATGCCTGGCATGCAGAGCAGAGCACATGCTTCATTTGGGCATTGCTCTTTGTTCAGGCAAAACCATTTCTGCAATAAATTCATACTTCTGAAGACCATAGTCAGCAAACAGTATCCACAAAATGGATGGGAATTATACAGTCATTGTCAGCATCAAGAAGCATCAGTAAACACAGACTCTCAGATAGCTATTACATGACCAATAGTACTGCAACTGCTGTTGGAAAAAAATAAAAAAGAAGAAGAAGAAGAGGGTGGGAAAGGTTTATATGCAAGTGAGACACATAAGACAGCTTTCCTTCACATGGCAGTTAATGAAACCACAAGTTCACGTAAGCATTGTAGACAAACATTTCCCAGAGCAGAATACTGCCTGCATGTTCAGCTTGACTTTCTAAACATGTTGTAGTAGGTGACCAACTTCAGCTGCCCAAAAGCAAGGGCAAAGCCCAGATTTTCCAACAGCAACCAGCAGTTTTGAGTGTCCATACTGACAAGCCTTAAGGGAACAGCATTTTCAATGAGCCCTGTGTTCTCACTGCCTGACTTATCAGACCGCTCCCAAACATCTGAAGCTGAGGCAATCCCAGAGTCTCTGCCACAAAACTTTAACACAGCATTTCAGTGCTTCTGCATGCCTTTCAGAGTCTGAACTGGACACTGAAGTACTTGGAGGAATATTTTACTTTTTTCCATATTTAGGCACATAGGAGAGGAACAGTTGCAGTATTTCCATGAATTGTTCCACCCTTTATTAATTGATACTCTTCAGCTACAACATAATTAAAATGGCCTGTTAGATTACAAACTGAAAGCTTATTTGAGATACTGTATCCAAATCATATCCCCAAGGGTTTTTATACAGTCAGTTCTGGCTGCAATGTTTTCAAGACAAATCACTTTGCTAGAAGTATTGTATAAAAGGACAATGGTTGGAAGTTTTATAATCATCTACTTAATAGTAAAAAAATTCCTTGCAATGAGACGGATGTTACCCACCGAAAAAGATGCACATGTGCTTTCACCACAATAAATCATCAAGAGCACTGTTTATATGACAATGCAGAGGAATGCAACTGGCTCTTACAAGACACGATGAAGCAGAAGATAACTCCTTCATTAAAAAGGGGAATATATATTTAAAATGAGAAACAGGCAGATCATTTGTTAGCCACAGGTCAAGAGATACAAAATTAAAGCAAAGGAAACATTTTAAGCAGTATCCCCCAGAACATAAGAAAACCTAGGCGTTCAGTAGATCTACTCTTGGATTTTCACAAAGAAATCAACACCCTGAAGCACCCAAGGACAAGCATTTTCTAACTGACAGAGTAGCAGGACATACAAAAAAGCTGTATCAAAACACATTTGTCTGCTAGGAGTCTGACATTATTTACAGGGAAGGAAAAGGGGCAAAAATAGAAAATGAAGTCTCAGTTGCATCTATATGTTAGAATCCAGAGAAATCAAACTACAACTCTGTTTTTTTGATCTTTCAGGTGGACAGTGATGAGCTGCATTAAGCAACCTCCAATGAGCAGCTTCTAGTTCGTACTCCACATGAGAGATAAAACAAGCCCATTGCCATTCCTAGAGCATAGCCAAGTTAAAACAGCATGGCTGAACTAAATAAATCCGGTCTTCATGGTATTAGAAATGCTGTATCTATCTCATACCACTTCAGGCAATACCCAAGACTTGTAAACATTGGGATGTAAAAGCCATAAGAAATAATTTAATGCAGTCAAGATGTAATGGCTGGACAATTACACACCTTACACGATTTCATTCACCCAAGTGAAGTGTAAGTTTAGAGGAATGGTCTTTAAACACCCCATGTGGTTTTAGAGACTAAGTAACTCGAAAGATATTCTTGCCATCAATAAATACTGGGCTATTCATAATTGTTTACAAATGGGTAAATGATTTGCACTGAAAAGAATTTGCTCGTGTCTGGTGGTAGTAACACCCAAGAGTTCAAATTATAGTGCTCTATTTCAAGAGCTCCTTGTAGATGTTCAAAAAGTATTCATCCAGAGCACATCATAGCTGCTTATGATACAGGATGTGTATAAAAAATGTGTTATCAACAGGCAAATAAAGAGAACAAGAACTTTCAAGCATAGTTTGCTTCTGTGTTCTCTTATCCTTGCAGTAAGACTAAGGATACATTCCTCTCCTTTCACTGAAAACTACCCAATATTATCTCATCCTCATCAGAAGATAACAAATGCCAAAGGACGCACCTTGGGAGCCTCCAACTTTCTGTAACTGCATACCCCAGCTCACCTCAAAAAAATTCTTTCACAGAAACCTTTGATACTGACTCCAAAGGGAGCCCCAGCTCCACGTCAACTTGTCAGGGTGCCCCCTGACCAGGGTTGGCACAGGTACCTTACCTATTTCTCCAGGAACATGCTTGCCACTGAAGCGAAAGCATGCTGTGACATTGAGGCAGTTCACAGGCTGCAAGCCGTCATGGCACTGAGGAGGCTGTGATATTGATGGATGCTGGCCAGAAAAATGGAGATGTCATGGTGATGAAGGTTGGATCTGGAGATCGACATAGAAGTGGAATTGAACAATCATTCAAAGAGCAGTCTCTCAGCCAAAGCAAAACAAAGAAAATTCAGTAATGTGCACAATTTCAAGCAGAAATAAAAAATAAAAGAATGCATTTGAACTCTAAATAAATTAGCTCTTGACCTAGCTGGCAAGGACAGCTAGCTTCTGAATGAAAATCACAGCATTAGCTTGAAGTTCAGTCCTCAGATACAGACTGCAGGAGGCAGCTGGGGTAACTGATAATATATAACAAACATCTCCAGCAAAAGTTGCATAAAGTCTTCCTGATGACTGAAGACAAAATTAGCAAGCAAGGACAACAGACTCATGCAAGTGAGACTGCTAGCTAAGGTGCTGCATAGTCAGGAGAGGATAAGTAATGGCTTTAGGTAAAATCTGTAACCTTGAAAGTCAAGTTGGGAGCACATGGGTAGGAGATGCATCCATACATATTTTTTCTTATGGTGTAAGTGGGACAAGAGACAAACAAAATTCACATTTTCTGGAAGAGTGACGTTTTGGGTAATTTCCTCCAGCAGGTGCTAAGAAATGAATATTCTTTCCATGTTGTAGAAATCTACTTTGGGAGTCACCCAGGCACGTGAATGAAAGTCTTCCACCCTTGCAACTCCTGCACTGAGCTACAGCTACAGTAAGTCCCAGCTGAAGAAGAGCTCGGCGCGAGTCGCAGAGCAAGCTAAGGACCAGCAGGGCCCAGGTGAGTCTGTTCTCACATGACACAGAAGTGCCACCAGCTTTCCTGGGAAAGCAGCATCAGAAATCCAGTATCTACAGAGCTGTCCCCAGTGCAGGACTTCAGTCCAAGTATTCAGCAAGCGTTATTCTTCATGGTTCAGTTCCGTACATGTCCAATGTGAACATGCTCTTCCAAAAACAACTCCAGTATTTAAAAAAAAAAAAAGTGCAGCAACCAGCCAGATTAACTTGTAGGGTAGTCCCAGCACCCTGTAAGGCCAGACCACATAAGCAAACAACTTCAGGACTCTCACTCCACAAGCCACTTAATTTGGAGGTGTGGGAGAGTAGGGGAGAAGAGAGCAGGGATTGTAGTTACACCTAATTCATATCAACTGGAACAAGATTCACATCAATCTCTGAGACAGCTGCTCATGGTCTTTTACTGTAGCTTGAAATAACAGCGCAAGTTTGCCTTACGAGATGGAGGCTGAAGATAAAACGCTAAGCCTAGAAATATATACAGTAATGGGGAGGAGGGGAAGGAAAAAGGAGGAAAAAGAGTGAGGTTCCTAGGAGCACCCCACTATGGGAAAAACTCTCTCCAAGTGCTAGGGGAGAAGTAAAAAAGTAAATGCTATAATTGATCTAAAACAATATTTCTTCTTGAAAGGAGAAATTTCTCCAGTCATGATGCACTCATTTTTCTTTAATGTTAACTCACTTGGTTATTCACTGGAAAAAAACAAACAAACAAACAAACAAAAACATAATATGCCTGTCAAACAGCCATACACTGCACGAGCAATATAGCAACTACAATCTGCCCCAAGTCACCACGACTTCCACAGAAGCCTTTAATATCACTTGGCAAAACATTTGTTGGTTTTGGCCAAAGGACTTCACAAACGCTTCTGTAGGGGTGCGAAAAAAAAGCTGATTTCTTTTATCCTAATCTGAATCTAAACAGCAAGAGTGACACGCTCTGAACTGGAAGCAGCAGCAATTAATCAGGCTGCCCACATCGTTAGCCAGCAATGCCTAGATCTCCACAGAAAAGCACAGGCAGTGACTGAACGCTTGGCTGGAGGTCACTAGGCTGTTGTGGTGCATGTTATTCTAAACACCACAGCAAACCTTTCTGAGGGCCTTTTTCCACCCTGCAAGGAACGACAGTGCACAACAACCACACACAGTTGTACTCTGAGTGGTTTCATACCATTGGGGTTGTGAGGTCCCATCTCAGGGCACAGCACACCATTTCATAGAGCAGCAACTGGCTGCCCCTGCTTGTGTGACAATGGCACAGAAAGCCCTTCAGAAGGCTTGACCAGCTGCCACACTTGTCGTTTCTTTCTTCCTATCCCTTTATTTTGTTGTTTAACTGACTCAAATGGAAACAGAGTCATGCTTTCCCTGCTTTTAACTAGATGTGGGTTGGCACATCATTTCAGCACTTCAAGCATTTGTCTTGCCAATCTCACCACGCTCCCGCATCTTCCATTAAGATGCAGGAATCCCTACTTCTACTTGTAACAACACCTAGTTACTGGCAGGATTGTTCTGTTAAATATTTACAAGTGCAGCAATGGAGCTACTGGCAAAATGAAAACTTCCCATTCTCTTCTCCAGGTCTGTGTGCCTCAAGCCTGCTCGTACTCTGTCTCCACCTGTGTAATTTGGTGAATCAAGCTGCCACACCTCTCTCCATCAGATGAAACAAGCAATTGTACTTAATGCACACAACTGAACAGTAGCCCAAATGCCGTGTTTATTCAAAACATCTCTGTATTTCATTTCCTTACAGACTCTTATTTCATTCTGCGTTCCATTATAACTTGCAGAATTAAATTCTGGCATCGTATGCGGCTGGCTTTTTGTTCCATTTTGTTCCCTTAAATAATACTTTATGTACTTTATGTAAATGTAAGAACAGTAACAATCTCCTCACATATTCAGAGCAACCTTTCTCAAGAGGCACTGAGATGCAACACATCTCCACCTGGCTTTAACTCTTTGGTTTCTTCATAGCACTGAGAGGTCATCCCTCACTATGCTGTTATGGTTATGCTTGAAAAGCAATCCAATTTGCTGCTTTTGCCTACAATAACCTAGGGAGAAAATATGTGGGGTGGAGGACCTAGACCATGTCGGACATAAACAAAGACGATTAAAACAACAATAGAGCAAAAGACATTGATCTCACCTTAGGAGTACCACACTGTCTGACAAGAAGGCTCCAACAGTCATATCTGAAATTTTTGTAACATTTAGACAGTTAAAAGGGAGGCACAGAGTTCAGTTCCCTCAAGTCAATTCGTAAATGACAAAGCATGCATCAAAAAAATATTTTTCTGTCTTAAGTCAGACAGCTGATCCTTTAAAATATTATTATATCAAAAGTGTTATAATTAGAAGATTAGGTCTACGAGGATGCTTCACTTCTACTTCATCATTTGTTTATTATTATTACTATTATTGTCTATATTTTTGTAAGTTTATCATCATGACTGAGCAGCTTCCAAGCAACTTATAACCTTGGCAGGATACTAAACTTCCTCTGCTTCAAGACCTCAGTCTTCTGTCATGACTGCCCAAATCCCCTGAATCAAGCAATCAGCTCAAATTTTTGAGCCAGGAGCTTTGAATAACAGAGGGAAAAAGGAGGAACACACTCAGCTTCATTGTCCTCTCACAGATGTGGGAACCAACAACCTGGAAACGACCAGCTCTGGTGTTTTCTCAGCGTGTTGCTCCAGTGTTGCTGTCAGAGCAGCACACGTACCTGGGTAGCCATTGCCATCCATATCGACTCCCCCCGATATGGACTGGCCGAACATCCGCAGCATCGGGTTTATCGCTTGCCCAGACAGCTTCTGCAGTGGAAAACACATCAAGTGAAATCATAGTAACACAAAGAAGCCCTGATTAAAAAAGAAAACTTTGAGCCTGATTTTCATGGTCACCGGGGCTTTCTTCTGTGGGCTGGGAGTGCCGCACATCTGCAGGCTCGCACTTCACCCACGCAGCCCCGAGCAGGAAGGCTGCCGACTGCAGGAAGCCCTTCTGCTCTGGCCTAGGAGGCTGCCAGTGCTGACTTGCAAAAAACACACACCTGCACCACAACTCTCATGCAGACCCAAGCCAAAATAGAACATTCAAACAGATTTTTGTGAGAAGGAAATTTAACTGTGCCCAAGAGATTATTTTTTTCACATTACCTTCATTTATGTAAATAAAGATTTAAACACATCTTCGCAAAAATAATCATTAAAGGAAACAGAAAATCCTATATAACCATTTCTTTTCACAAAGTTTGCCAGCATACCCAAACTGATTGATTTTCATCCCACTTGGAAATCCTGTTTTTCATCAGCAATTATGCAGTATTTTGTGTCAGTTTGGAAGCTGTATCTCATTTCTGCCTCCCCAGCACAAAGATTAATTAGCTACTAGCACCACTTCTTTTTTTAATTACAAACACAAAAACTTTCTCTAAACAGCTCGAATTGTAAAGGTCTTTGCCTGAAACAAATTATTGTATCAAATCTTTTTCTACGGTAAGCTGATGTCTCCCAGGCCTTATTCATTATGCTGGGCCATCAATGCAAGACCTGAACTCTAACTAGCCTTTGACTGCAGAAGTTGTAGACAGAAGAAACCTATCCCACCAACTAATTTTGAGGCTGGTGGTGGTGCTGTATAGCTTGTGACATGTGACCAGCTCTTCCTGGCCCACCCACAAAAGGACACAATATTTGGCAAAAGGTCAGAGAGGAATTCCATGGAAAAGACGACGAGGGGAAGAAAGACATCCTGCCGTCCTGATAGCCGGTTTAAAGGGATACCAGCACTCTGTCACATACAGATCTCCCTTTCCTCCTACTTGTGGGTAGATAAGACAACTGGAGAGCACTTCCTCCCCACATAACATCACGTTTTGGGAGGGTGGGTCCCAGTTAGGGTGGTAAATCCTGCCTGCAAGCAGCCCAGCAGACATCTGCAGGCCATTACAGTCTAGAAGGCAGAGGTATAAAGCTGCTCTGCTTTTAAGTGCCATGAATGGAAACAGCAGGCCACAAAGCCAATTAAGTTGCTTCTGCTCAGAGCCACCACTCAAGCTGCTCTGTCAGTGTAAGGCAGCAACAATGATCAGCAATTTGAATGAAGGGGGGAAAAGCTAACAAAATGAAAAGAGCGAAAATGTATACCCTACAGCCCCCACCACACACCTTTCTTGGCTTATTTAAAAAAGGAAAACCAGGTCATTAAGATGGCTCAGGGGTATAGTAATAAGACACAAAAAGTCTTTCACCTCTGGGTGAAACCCAGGGCAGGTAATGAGCTGAAGCTGTTACACAGCTTTTTTGGGTTGCACGTGGTATATGAATCAGTGGTGTGTCTGTCCTGGGAAATGGCACAAAAGTAGTACTCCCTCAGCTGCCTGGGGACAGGAGGCAAAAATGGGAACAGTATCACAGTATCCTGCCGTGCTCTGGAGCTGGGCTTTGTCCCACTAGGGCAAGCAGAGAGGCATGTGCTGTCTGCTGCCCTTGCTCCTCTGATGGGAAGGGAGAGATAGCAAGCAGGATGTTTCACTTACCACTCTGCCGATCTGGGCTCTTTCAAAAATGTCGAATTCCCCCATGAATGACTCCACCCCCCCCCCAAAAAACAAAACCCTGATCCGTTGCAGCAAGAGCTGGAAAGCTCCAACCTTTGAACAGCCCAAGAACCTCCCAACCAGAGGCTCTTGGAAAAAAATGGGCAGGGTCCTCCAAATGCCACAAATTAGTGCACTTTAGAAGTATCCGTGAAGAGTCATTTAACTTCATTTTTTAAAAAGCAGTGCATGGCATATACATGCTAAAAGAAAGAAGGACTGAACTTCTACGGTTTGTTAGAAGAGCCTCCAATATAACCACTAAACTCTTTTAATACTGCTTAAACTGGTTTACTGCGAAAGATCCCACCCAGAAACAAAACAAAACAGCCAGAACTTCAAACACGCGGAGGGAGGTAGGGAAGAGTCAGGCTCTGCAAAAAATAAATGTGCTAGACAGAGGCTAGGGGACACATGTTGGGCAGCATCGACATCAATTTATCTTCTCTCCTGCCTGGCTACAGTAGCTGAATTGCACTGTCATCTCTGTACAAGACTCTGTAGCATACCTCAGCCTAGTTTTTACTTCATAACAGTGGTCAGAGAGTGGTACCCAAGGACCATCATTGTGATATATTTTCACATCAGAAGTAGAAGGCTAAGAAGCTGTGGGGAGAACAAAAGAAAACTTAAGTTCCTCTTCCTTCTTGCTAAGTCTGCTTTGGTGGGAAGAAAGAGCAACCTCCCGATTCTCCCTGGCCTTTCCATAATCTGTATATGCTCAACCTCTGCAGAGTTTGTTTGTCTTCTGCCGTACTACTCTCTAAAAATTGACATTCAAATCCCAAGATTTCATTTACTTCAATAAGGAAGCTACAGCTAAAGACTTTAATAAAAGAAAGTGAAAAAATATCTCCTGATTAACACAATTTTACCTTACAGCATAAATAAGGGCAAACTGGGAGACGACATCTTCAAATCAGGACCAAGAAAGGGATGTAGAGCTTGAATTGCATAAGACTACCTATAAAGGGATCCCCAAACATGTTTTTTTTTTTTTTCTGCAGGCCCCAGGAAAGAGCTTTCAGATATCATAAAAGAGTGTCACGTACCATAGAGTACTTGGGTACAATACCATTGGCATCTCCATGATAAATATAAACTGCTCCTATGTAGTTATCCTCCTTAGGCGCCCCAATGGCAACATCTGTAAAACAGGACAGATGATAAACATTTCACAATCCATTCTGTTAACCCTGCTTCTTCCCAGTTTTAGAAGCCAGATCTCCATAGGAAAATAACTCCGTATGAAGATGATCAGCAGCTTGTGTCAGCCTGGCTAGAAAAACTTGATTGATTTAATGAAGAGCTCATGTTAAAATAAATGTTAAAAATACAGAAACGTATGTGAATTTGTACGTGTATGTGGCTGTGTGTTGTGCCCAATCAGAAACACGTGTTTGTTATGAAAACATGTGTTTACTAACCAGTAGTCATGCTCATAAAGTTAAAATAGAATCCTTTCATATCAAAATATCCAATCAAAACCTAGGGGAACATCAGCTTTATGAACTAAGACAGCACTGGCAAAACATTTGTTGTAGCACTACATTAAGTTTGCTTTAAAACCCAAGCCTCCAAAATGAGACTGGGTGCCTTATATGGATAGGCAGAGACAAAAAAGTGCTGCCAAGCGTGCACTTGAAAATTACATTTGATCCAATTTAACAGCAGAGTGATCCTACCCTTCACTCTCTTCTGCTGCTTGGATCTAGTGATTGCATAGCTGCTAAAATTACATTCCTCCTGATGGCATCATAGCCACAGATTGATCCAACTCAGTCTGCAGCCCCTCCATCAACACGGCTGACCCACAAGCAGCAGGAAGAATGTGCAAATGCATGGACAGGTGCAGAGGGAGACTATTCCTACCACTTGCGACGACAACCTGGAGTAAGGTTAGGTTAGGCTGAATGTGCTATCATGCCCTGAGTAGCCTGGAAGAAAAAAATCCAGGCACACAAAGAGCAAGTCAGCCTTTGGTCAGAAGTCCTTAATCTGTCCTGCCAGATGTCAGGTGCCAGCACCAACACTTTGCTCTCATCTATTGTTATCAAAGCATCAGGTCTCATACTGAGCAGCCCGTGAAAGGTGCAAGGGTTACATAAAGCAGGAGAGAGTTCATTAGTAGAGTTCACAGTATCAGGAGTGAGAAACTACTTCTTAATTTCACTTCATGATAAGAAGCATCACTATGCCAATAAAACGGGAAAGGCTCGAAGGCATAATTGGGAAAAAAGAAAAAGACAGGTTTCTGTGCTGTTTGGCGATTGGGTATCTGAAACCTTTTATAAACCATACAAAAAGTAAAACAAGGAAGGCAAACCAAAGTTAATGAGATTGGGGTGCAAGCTGCATGGACATCAACTAAACCACAGCATGTAAGACCAGCTGTCAAAGGTTTTAGATGACAAATCCCATGCAGGCCTGTTGTCCTCAGCATGAGCCCAGGGAGGAGACAGGCAGCACTGCCAGCCCCGCTGACATCTCCAAGGAAAAGGCACTGACCTGGGAACCCATCATCGTCGATATCGCCGAGGGCAGCCATGCTCTCCCCAAAGTGCGCATTGTAGGCACCATCACCATCCAGGACAAGCTGCTCATCCAGCACTCCCTAGCAAAGAGGAAAAAAACCAGGCTCAGGGGAACAATGCTGCAGGAAGCACCAGGGCAGAACAGTCAAATGACCATCACCCTCACTGCCGAGGCATTCCCCCACCAACAGAGATCAGCTGGGTGCCATAAATCAAAAGGGTTAACAGTAAAACCAACACAGTTGACTCCAACAGGAGCCAATAGGTCTCTCTGGCACACTCCATGGCCATAGGTGGCATTGCCAACATCAGAACCTAGGTACCACCAGCCTGGTGAGCCAGGGACCTAAAGGTCCCCAGCTCTGGCTAAACAGGTGAGCAGACACTGCCTGAGGATGACAACATCAAGGTGAAAGAATGCACTTAAAGAGGAATTCAGCCTTTCTCTTTTAAAAATCCTTTAATGTTGTGTTACTAAACCATTTGGTGGTGCTCAGCTTTAACTGAACAACAGCACCTTGTAGGGGCTGGTGGGAACAAGTTTAATGCTGATACAAATTTCTGTTTTTAAACCTTTTTATGTTGTTATGTTAACAACAAAAAAAAGGGGGGGGGGGGCATGGGGGCATGAATGATAAAACCAAAATGCTAAATTAGCTAAACGATAACTCAGTGATACAACTAAATGCAGTCACGGGGCTTGGTGACCTCATGAAGGTTTCCCGGACACCTAAAACGTAACAGCTCAGAGCTTGCCCTGCTGGCAGATTACATCTGAGAAGTGAAATCCTCAGTCCAGGCTTACTCAGCTAAACCCCAGTGAATTAGAGAGAATTCTCCCTTAAGAAGCGAACATTTGGGCAATTGGATTTTAAAACTTTAAGCATTGGACAGAAGGATTAAAGCAAACTACCCAAAAAGCCTTCTGAAATGAAGAATAAGGAAAGAGCTTTAATGAAATAAAGAGACAGAGGAAAATTCAGAATAAAGTAGCTTTGTACTCATATGCCATGAGAAGCCTTATATGGATTTGGTATTTCTTGCCCACCCACTTTCTGGTCAGATACATAAGCTTCAGTTTCTTGCAGTCTTCCCTCAAGGGGAAAGGAACATTTCCACAAGAAAACAAAATATTGTTATGCAATCCAACTTTGTACCCACCTCAAGGGTTGTTTTTCTTTGTTTTGCATCCTTTGTGAATGAGGGTAAACTGCCCTCTGGAACATGTAATAAAATCTTTTTCTTGGCTGCAGGGAGTTGCTGACTTTAAGAAAATCCCACATAATAAAATTGAAACACAACATAGGGGAGACAGGCAGGCCTGTATGTGCAACTCATTTCTCTGCAATCCTCATAAGAAAGAGAAAAACATAAGTGTATCATACCTAGCATCACTATAATGCAGTTTTCTCTGATCCACTGCAATAACCTCTTGAGCACTGATGCTTGTAGAATGAAACTGCAAGCTTTAAATGACCATACCCCAAAAAAAAAGCCACCAATCCTGCAAGCCACTGCTGCTTCAAGTAATCCTTGCTGCAGGAGTTTTATTATTTAACTTCACCATTTTATAAAAGATAAAAATGAAATCATATATACTCTCACTGTAAGCAGGAAATATTAGGTATTATCTGCTTAGCATTCTGGATCTATTCTGATGACTTTGCAGCCACCCTGCAATATAAGAAGTTGGGCAACCTGTGATCAAGCTGAAAAAATAAAGCCCATTTACAGGAGGAGCAATAACTGAAGATAAAAATACAACAAAACAAATTCTGAAGTTTCTCAAATGCTGCCTATAGGACTCACAACGTGTGTTATGTCTAGCATAAACAAACTCCATGTATTAAAGTTCTGATTAATTAAACCAATTTAGTCAGTAATATAATATAATAATGATCTTGCTTTGGTGATGGAAGAAAGGTCAGACTTTTCCAAGACTGTGGTTGGATCGTGAGAAATCCAACAGTATCAGCTGATAAGAACTTCCCAACAGTGGAAATATATGAGCCATAATGTGAAGATAACATGAATTCAGTCTCTGCTTTCCCTACAAAAAGACTCCCTACACATTTTTGTTCTGATTCGTAGGTCCCAATGACCACCCAAAACACAAAAGGAAAACTCAGTCAAAGCTGCTGACTTTTACTTGGTTTTGGCATGTAAAGCCACAAATACCACGAAGTTTCAATATAAACCAGAAACTTTCCCAGACCTCCTTGAAAGATTCACAGCTCTGTTTTGAATGTGGGTTGGTGTCTGGGAAACCATGATACCAGATGAGTTTTTCGTGACTGCATGCTCTGTCGGAGACATCCAGAGCCCCACTGTTTGAGACATCGAGTTTCACCATGCAGCGCTGGAGGGGACATTGGCGTTACCCTGCCCAGACCCACACCCTCATCCCTTACCAAGTCATCTCCTGGACATACTCACATTTCCTCTGTTGATATAGACTGTGACTTGACCCTCATCTCTGATCTCAGAAAACATAGGTGCTCCGACCAGCAGGTCTGATAGCCCGTCAGAGTTCAGATCAACTGCACATAAGGAGGAGCCAAAGTAAGAGCCCATCTGTAACCAAGCCGAGTCACAACAAAGCATTCAGTATCTGCCCACACACAGGAGGATATCATTTAGGTGTGCTTTTTGTTTTTTGTTTGTTTTGTTTTTTTATTTAAAACGATGACTTGCTGCTTTATCATTCACAAGTACTCCTACAGAAAAAGCTTAGGGGATAATTCAGGCAAGAATTAAACATTTTACTCTAACAGTGCATGAGCTTGGATGCCTTATCAGAAGAATAAAATCTATACCCTGGGACATGCTTAAGTGAGACACCTAGGCTTTCCTAGACTAACTTTCAGTTGTCAAATGCTTAACACCAGGAAGGGGGTGAAGTAAGTTTCCCAAACCAACACCTTGCTAGTGATTATTCATGCCCAGTACCAGACTTCCTAAAGAGACCTGAACTTATATACCACAGATCTTCTGGCAATGCCTAAAACAAAACAAAAAAAAAAAAATCGGGGGGGGGGGGGGGGGGGGGGGTGGCGGAAAAGGAGCATCCATGAAAAGAGGCATTTGAAGTTACCCCTCATTCATGGAATATTTTTACCTATTCTATTTGTATCAGTCACCTTTAATTAACAGCACTGGTTATGAGTTTTGTTTGTAACCTTTCCTCTCACATACAGACAAGTAAGTTGACACAGAAAGACGACTTTCAATAAAAACTTTTCAGTTGATACAGAAAAAAACTAAGCCACTTCTATCTCTGGTTATTATTGCTTGATAAAACTAAATTGCTTAAATTTAAGAAATTCATTACATCATTGTTATACAGGTGCATATGAAATGCTAACAATCTCCCAACCAGCATCCACATTATGAATTTAAAAACACATTTAAACACAAAAAGGAAACCAAAAGCAAGAATGATATTCTGCTCTTACTTCATCTACTTCTGCTAAGGTACCACAAGGCATACTCTTTGAGACCAGTTAAAAAACATAGTCTCAAAGTAACTTCTAAAAGAAAAATTAAAAGACAGCTCTTCATATTTGAACTTGAGAGCTGTCTACATAGCAGGAAAAATTGAGGTTACATAAATAATTATTTAGGTTAAAAAGAATGAATCACACTTCTTGCATGTTTTCACATTCCTCTTTGTGGATCCCTGCCCCACAGCCTTCCATGTCCGATAGCTCCAAACGTGCGAGCCAGAGCTACCGGGCACAACAGGAGATGGGCAGCAGCAGCTCCACTCCTTAGAGTCTGTAAGATTTAAAAGCTGCTAAATCTATACAGTGGGGTGAGTTAAGGATAGAGTTTCAGTTTGTAACTCAGATTTTTGTGCTTGTGTGGGTTTAAGGTCAGACCTCAAACATCATTTGATTCCAGTTATTTTGTAGTTTAAGTTCCCTTGTGGATTTTTTATTTGTTTATTTTTTTAATCCACCAAGGTTTTAAAACAAATTTCTCATGGGTAAGGAGTGAAAGTTATGAAAAGCATTTCACTGTGTATTCAGGCAGTTTTCAGGGGAAGGCTATTATTTACTTAACTGCAATGTGGTACGTCTGCAGTGTGGGTGAGTTCATGGTGCTGTGAGAACCTGACGGTTGTGCACTTAACATTTGTAATGAGGCACTGCATTTTCTTTTTTCATCTCTGCATCTGATTTCCCTGTTCGGCCTCCACAGAAGAAAAAAAAAAAAAAAGGAAGGAAGGAAGAAACTGCCCACTAATGTCTGTCTAACAGTGTCTAACAGGAATGTTTGAGCAATGAACCTTTCACACCACTGGGAAGGACACAGCATTTGGTGAGAGCTCATTTCCAAGCACTGCTCATTGCTGAGCTTGTCTGGTTATATTTCAGCCACAGAACAGAAAAGCTGTGATTTAGGATGGGTTTCTTTTAAAATACAAT
Organism: Cygnus olor; assembly: GCF_009769625.2. Classification (NCBI taxonomy): domain Eukaryota; kingdom Metazoa; phylum Chordata; class Aves; order Anseriformes; family Anatidae; genus Cygnus; species Cygnus olor. The sequence goes on along the minus strand of NC_049170.1, from coordinate 61,703,733 downwards.
CCTCATTCAGATTTTACAGAATTTGTAGAAAGCATACTACTGGGAAAGAAGGCAATGACAGCCTAGAAGTACTTGAAGGATGCAAATACTTGATTAGTTAAGTTTCAGATAAGAATAATGTGATTACATTGACAAATGAAAGTTTTTGGTTAAGACCTGGGAACTTCCTGATAGCTCTGTTTATTAGGTTGAGGAACACTTCTCCAGGAGCACATCCTTAGGGGCAATTAAAAGTCAACAGGGAAAAAAATGAACAGGAAACAATCAAACACAGGAGGTGCCCCAGATGAACTGGGAGGGCTTTTCCTTTCAAGATGTTGGCAACTCTGCTACAGTGCAGAGAAAGACAACTTGCAGAGACTCTTAAACACAAGTCACAGCATCTACCCACACATCCTTGCAGTTTTTACGTATTCCAGGCACGCTTTTAAAGATGACAACAGTGTTTGGGGGGGGGTGGGGGGAACATGCTAATACTATCCACTTAATAATACAGTCAAATTCTCAGATCCTTCTGAGGATGGCAGATCTGTCTAGAGCCAGATTCCACCAGTGACCTTTTTCTTCTGGATTTCCTCTCATGCCAGAAGAATACAGGCAACCCCAGGTAAGAGTTGTTGTGTCCTCAGGGTGTTATTCTCAAATAAACCATTTTTTTGTTGTTTTTATCTACACCTAGACATACTGTCCACTTCATTCTTCATGTGACAGATCACCAGCAAGCCCCCAGTGAAGAATGTAAGCTGTTCCCCACTCAAACACAAAATTGCATGGGGGAGTTGGATCTCACCAGCAATTTTTGGGCAGGAGGCAGGGTTCAGTTCTAAGGCAGCGATCATAACAGCAATACTCAGGACTGATTCATGGCAGGAAGAGGAAAATCATCCTCTCCTGAGGCACAGAAGCTGCTCCTCCACAAAACAGCATAACTCTCATGTCCCTGCCTTGTCACAGCAGGGTAGAGAAAAACAGAGAGGGGCTTTGTGTAATAAACCAAGCTCTAGGCTACCCAGAGCTACCGGTAACATCTAGTCAGAGGAAATCTCGCTGTCTGGGCTCTGCCACATCTCAGAAGGCAACAGCAGAAGCTGCTGCTACATTTGTGTAAGGCTAAGCAGAACCAGTAGTACAATTTTCAGCAAAACCCTTAATTTCAGTCCCATGGGCATTGAGCAGAGATTGCAGTCACCACCATTGCAAGACAAAGGGAATACAGGTGGTCTGTACAATGGGTTTACATCTTCAGGAAAAATGAGGAAAAACAGCCTTTGATCAAAAACTCACAAAGCAGTAAATTGAAAGTGATGCTCTGAGACAACCCTGCCTTTATTTCCCCTCCCTCCACCCTCAGATGAAAACATATAAATATAAAATCTCACCTTTTTTCCTGAAGCCTGAAAAATCTTTACCAAAGACCCTGATCGTCTGTCTGTTCTGAAAATATAAACCTGAAAAGTGAAAAAAAGAAAAAGGTTATCCAATAGTAACTACAAAGCACATAAAGGCACAGCATTGGTGCTTTCTCCTTGTATCTGCATCGGGATCATGGCCATGGCTATTGCCAAGATCCAACTTCAAGACAGTTTATTGCTCAGTCTTCTTTTAAAAGACAAAACATGTACTTCCCCACTTTCCTGGTGAATCGCAGGCCTCCTATCACAAGAGATGCTTGAACAGTATTTTGTCACCTACTTTTTTGTATGTGAGCATGTGCTGAGTACTTAAAAGCAACCCATAAAGGAACTCTCCAGCTCTCAAACAACAGGCATTTGGAGAATGCCAGGAAATGAGCAGGGCAAAGGGCTGAGAAGGCACAACGCTGCTTCCCTTCCCTTACCCAGCCTTCCCTTCTCAGGGATGCATGCCTGCACGTACGGCACTGCAAACTTCACAATGCTTTAGCAAAGGTCAGAGTAGAAATCCCAATCAGATCACTCAAGGCATTTGCACTGTTTCTTCTGAAATGATCTGTAAATACACAGCCATTCAAACTCGGTCCACTTGTTGCTCATTTCCATTGAAGAAACTGCTTAACCAGGAACTCCTGGGGATAAAAGCATTGATACAAGTCCAGTAACAGATCTTGTACCAAAATTTAAGACCTAAAGCACGTTGCTTGTAGGAAGGGACTCCCTTTGGCAGAAGGGCTGGCACAGTCAGAGTTTTCTGAGACTCTTCCAGCATTTGACAGGCTTCTTCCCAGCAGGTCTTCATGCTGTTTGTGGGATGAAGGGTCCTTATTTTCCAAGGCCATGTGGCTGAGCCAAGCACTTGACATAGCTGAATATGCGGTGAGTTATTAATAGGTGGTGAGACAGAGTTCAAAGCCATTCTCAGCCGAGAACACAGCACATATTCACCGTGGATTGTTGCTGTAGATATAAAGGACTCCTCAGTTATTGCAGCAGCCTGTTTAGCAGCAAGTGCATGTTGCCAGGTGTCATGACTCCAAACCCAGTTTTACTAATGACACTCCTGGTGCCATTTGGGAAATGACTTGGTCTTGTTAAGTGTCTTGGCTTTCTCCTCAATGGAAAGGGTGTGACAACAGTAATCACTTTCTCTCGGGGAAGTGGTAAGGATTAACTTATTAGAGAGTGTGGAAAGCACAACAGGACTGCTCAGAATAATGTCCTGCGTTCAACACCTCTTACCGCCCCCGTTGCCATGCACTCCTGCTACCCACGTTCCATGCCAAGTGAGAATAACAGGAGCTTTTGCAACTAGAGCAACAGTCTTTAACCTACAGAGCCAGCTGCTTCCTCATGGATCTCACATTAGCAGCTACATTTTTTTTTCTCCTTCCTTGTAGAGAATTTAAATCTGTTCCACTGAGAAAACGGGTTGGAAGGAAAATGCACTGGAGCAACCATAACAGAGCACCTGGGATAAGGAAACTATCTTGTGCATGTCTTCTCAGTAGCAACTGTGCTGCTGCTATATCCCTTATGTCCTAGTCATGCCAGACCAGGTGTACACAAAGTTCATCCTCTACTTTTATTCCATTATCCCCATTTACTCTGCTGCCCCCAGCAACTGCAAGGACACAATCTGTCTAAACCAAAGGACAGTGTTCTTGCTAATAGAGACCTCTCACTCCTTATTGTTAGGACTCAGCTACAACCGATGCTCCTACAGAGCAGTAGAGGGAAGAAGGTGGAAGGACCAGACGTCTCTGCTGGAGCAACTGGTGACAGTAGGCCCCAAAAGGATTTCAAAGAAAGAGTGGTAAAAGCAAATCCTTCTCGTCTCTTCCCTCCTTCTCCCTAGTCCTGCTCCTCCACCTTTGGTTCAGAAGCATATAGCGGTCCCAGTGCATACCCTCACCCTGCTACCGACAGCAGCTGGATATCCTACAGAGAAACTACAGGAATGCCTAACTCATCAGCTACCTCTATCCAGCCATTCACATGCTTACACCCTTGGGATTGTACATACATATACCTACAGGAAAACCTTTGGGTTTTTGCCTTCTGAAGAGCTTGTCACCAAGATTTCTGAGCACAGCTGTCAGAAATCCAGATGTTAACCTATTAAATGACAATGTACTGTAACATTTTTTAAGAGAGACATCAATAAGGCTACTAAATTTCATGCTAGTAGAAGTGCTACCCTGAAGTAAGTAGGGATACAGTCTACATGCAAAGCATTGTCAAATGTCTGAAGAAAACAAGCAGAGGACTAACCCTCTTTTCCAATTTTTCTCATTTCTACACAAGGTTTAAGTGATGCCTGTATATTAGAAATCCTGAACAGAAGTGGTGTGAAAGAAATGTTGCCATTGTCTTGTTAAAATAACCATTTAAAGGATTGCGTGGGAGAGAGAGGAAAGAGAGGGAGGAGGGATGTGAAGCACCAGAAGAGCCAGGTGGAGAAAATTTGATGACTTTATCAAACTACCTCACCTCTCCCCTGCACAGTGCTCCAAAACTACTCCGTAGGCAAAAATCTCTTGGCTTGTCAGACATTTGGGAACTGCATCAATACTACTTTCTTTGCCCAGTTGCATCCGACCACTTTATTGTTTGACAAAAAGCCGCACCTTTCCAATGCCTCCATCCTGGGGAGCTCCTCCCACGACGTCCGTGGTAGTCGGCTGAGAGAAATGACCTGCTGTCACCGCGTATCCTGAGCAGGAGATGGGGTGGGGTGAGAGAGAAGAGAGGAAAAATAAATAAATAGATAAATAAAGACAAAAGGAAGGAGCCTGAGAAACAGGTCAGCCATCTGGAGCATGCTCATCGGGTTTCACGGCTCCTCTTAGACTGTGCGTTGTTAGCGTTATGCAACCATTTTGTCCTGGATGCACCAATATTCACTCAGTTCCAGAGCACAAGGCTTCAGGAAATGGCACTACACCCTCTGGTACACTTCCAAAAGTGGAGAGAAAAGAGATGTGTGCATTGTCAGCAGGGAACATGCAGGGGGACACACAAAACAGTTACAGGGAACAATTCGGTAACCCCAAGTCCCTAAAGGGAGGTGGTAAAATAGGAGCATGTAAACAGAGACAAACAGAACAAGGGGAGTACATCATTGCAGAGAAGTATCACATCAAAGAGCAACAGTCCCACATCAGCTGGACGCAAGTCTCCTCCTTCGGCTGAAATCACTGCCCAGGAAATCTAGGGAAATTACATGCCTTTTTGGTAGGGGGGAGAATGGAAGAGAGTAGACAAAAAGGTCAGAAAAGTTAATGGCTTAAAAAGATTTTTGTTTATGCAAGAATAAAGAAGGGAGGATAGATCAAAGAAAGAGTGCATTTGACAGAAGGAGATCAAAGATTTGATCTTATTTGTTATATTAAAATGATACATATATAATAACTAGAGAAGAGTACATAGAGCAGAGTACTTTCCTTCTAAGGCTGTCTTGCATTTGACTTGGCTTTTCTGTTGTAAATTATGAGGCTCTTGTCTACATGGTAATCACTATATTTCAGGTCTATCAGTGGCAAAATCTATGTATGTCCTTAAATATTAATAATATGTCCTTAAAAGCACTCCTCATTTAGCTATCTCCAAGCAGCATTTCCCAAGTGGTATTTTTTTAAAAGACTAAAGGTTAAAGGGAAGAAGACAGGTCAGTGCAAGTCTTTAGTCAAACAATATCAAACCACTGACTGTTTGAAATGCCTTCTAAGTCTTGAGCACTAGGGATTTGGTGGAAGCCTTTAAACTAATTATGCTTGGGACATTAGCTGGTTTTAGAGCAAGTAAAACCAATGGAGTTAACATTAAAGATTACTCAAACCATCCTTCTCAAGCCAATTATTTCATAACTTTCTGCTGCTGCCAATGAGTCACTTACGTGGTAATGTTTTTGTTCACACAAATCAGTCTCTGCAATACACCTTCTGTAATTATGTATTGTGTCCGCTTTACAGTAGACACACAGCCTAACTGATACGCATAGTTTTTCCATCACAGTGTAAAAGCACAAATGTAGGAGGCCCACTACCAACCTGCTTCTCAGTCCAAATGCACTTTCCATATTACTCAAAAAATTACAGCAAAGGCTGGTTGTTTTTTTGTTGCTGTTGTTCGTTTGCTTGTTTTTCAAAAAGGGACTAGCCTGGCTGTTTCCTTGCTTACATTTGTCTCCAGGTAGGTAATCCTTTAATTCAGATACTCTTCACGCTTTTCATAAAAATACTCTACACCATCAAAAAATCAGCATCAACTTCACAGCATCCAAGCCCTGAAATATGTTGTTCAACTCAACCTTTCTCACAGAAAGCACCACAGGGCTACTTACCAAGGTAGGTGTAACGCCTGGCTATTACAGCATCATCATTCAGCTTGTAATACATGTTGTCGGTGAGATTCAGTACTTTGACTGTTCCTGTCCAGTAATAAGATCCTGGTGCCCCCATGATGACCAGCTCCTACAACAGGAAAAACAGCAGGGTGAGGAAAGGATGGGGAAACAATAAGTAATAATCAAAACTGGACAACAATTCATTCCTTATGAAATAATGAGAAAGGGACAGGATATTAACTTAAAACACCATTTATAAGTCCATCTATAAGAACCTCCATTCTGTGTTCATGTAGAGTCTCTTTCTCCCCAAGCACAGAGGTTACTATACATATCCTAGAAATTCTTGATCTCCCTTTCTATGGCCCACTTTTGCTCAGCTGTTCTGCAACTTCAATAAAAGACACTCCTCAGCCTTTCTAGCCATAAAACTTACCCCTGCTAACACACAAAAAACGCTTCTCTACCTGCTGCCTTTCCCAGCTAGCCTCAAGAAGACCCATAGACAGCAAGCCAAGTGTGCACATTTAAAGAATTGAACATCTTGCTTTGCTGTCCTCAAAAATGCTCCACTCTTTCAGAGCAAACCTGGCTATATTTAATCACAGACACACAGAGCAATTCAGGGTTTTGAAAGACTGGAAATCAAAAAAATTTTGATGCTTTTTTAACATGTCAACTGAGATCGCCCAGATCCAACATCCAAATATAGATGCTCATAGAGAATGTTTCCAAATCAAAATCAAATGTACATTGGCACACCCATACAACAAAATTCCCATTATTCCCATGAGTAGGGGATGCAAGAAAGTCACAAGCAAGGCTGGAAGAGGTGCAACAATGACATTGCAGAGATTTTAAATGGTAGCCATGGTGGCAAAGGTAAGGAGAGTAAAGCAGGGAGAGAGTAAAGTAGGATTCAAGTTGAATCCTACATCCTGAAGTTACTGGCTGAACTCCAAGCACAGCTGAAAAAATTCAGCGCAACACTTGATGCTTTGGCTGGGCTGGTCCAGAGAGAGAGGAAGCAGGAGTTTTTATCAGCCCACTGTAAGAACCAGCCAACTCTAAAGTAAATTAATTGGGTGAAAACAGTGCTTCCAGTTGAATACCCTCTAAGGTGACTTTTTCTAGGTCCTGAGTGTACCTCAAAACCTGCTCCCAAATATCTACTATGGAGATACCCTGGTTCTCTAGAAGGTTTGGTTCTACCCTCACCCATACTTCTCATACTACAAGTGCATTCAATCTTCAGACCTCTTTCCCATTGAAGGAGACTATGTGCAACACTAATAGTTTTTTTTTGTGTTTTTTTTTTTGTTTTGTTTTTTTTAAGTTTTCTTTTCTCCAAACACTTGGAAAACAATGTAAATTCACTTTATCAAGTGCCAGGCTGTAACAAGTAAAAATGTCTGTGTTTTGCTGGTTATTCAGAAGAGGACAATAATGAAGAGAGAAACCCTTTCTTTTTCTTTTCCCAGTTTCAAACTGGTGAGAAAAACTTCTTGCTTGTTTTCACACATGGAGACCTACACAGGCATGTGAATCCAATTCCAGGATTTTCTTGGCTATTTTTGTCACAATTTAAAGCAGAACTTGAATGGGTATTTTTCAGATTTGCTTTTGCCTATGGAAGATCACCTGCTCATTTGCTGCTGGCAAAATGGTACACTTTTTTCATTTTCTAGGATCAAGCATTAGCACAAAACACCTGCATGTGACACAGGAAAGACATGAACTGATTTGAAACTGCTCATGACATTTTTTAACCATGCTTTGGTCACAGGGAAATCTGTTGCTTATAGGGGTAGGACACAACTATTTTTCAGTGAATTACAACTTCACTCCAAAAAATAAAGACATTATTGACAACTAAATAATGTTATTTAGGAAAACAAAAAAAAAATAAAGGAGATGAAGATGCAGCGTGTGTTCATGATCCAAAGCTTCCAGCATCCTCACAGCAAACCTTTGCTTTTGGAAAGCAGCAGATGTGGGTTTAAATAGCCCCAGCAGAGGTTTTAGTGAAGCCTGGAGAACATTAAGCCTAGGTAAGTTCTCCAGCCACAGAGAAGACAGAAAACAGTTATTTTGCCTCACCACTCCTTTCAGCGCAAGCCTTGGGTGGACTCCATTGTTGTGGGAAATCACTCCCATACTACAGACCCCTTGGGGTGAGCGGCTGCCGTAGCAGGGACTTTAAACAAGCAAATTTCCTAATAAACCTAGAGGGACAGGACTGCACGCCCAGACAAAATATGGGATGTGCTCAGCCACAGCTTTTTTCCTTGGAAGCCGCCCTGCCCCTGAGGTCAAGGGATCGTTTACCAGCAGGAACGACGACCATCAGCAACACTGAAAATATGGTAGGGGCTTGCCTGTTTGACCCAAAAAGCCATTTATCTGCATTTCCTGCTCAGTCTGGAAGTGCTGGAGCCACCATTGGGCCCGAAGCAATGAAAGTTCAAAGCTATCTTTTGAACTAGGCGAGCAAAGAAGGATTTAAAGCATGGGAACAGAAACAGGCTAGAGAGAGCAGGGAAGCCAGGAAACAGATGCTGTTGCTGATGACCATCAAGTTATCGGGCAGTGCCACTGTGGCAACAGTGCCTGACTGCCATTCCTGTTTACTTGGACATCAGCTCCTGACAGTGCAGAGGGGACATCATTTCTGTGTTTGTATCAGCCTGGACAACAAGGTCTGCAGCCCAGCACATCTATATTTAGGAATAAGCATATACTGGACATGACAGCAAGGAGCCTGACACTGCACTGAACTAGTTGTGTGTTTGTTGGGGCTTTTTTTGGTTTTGTTTTTTAGATCTTGAAGCATTAAAAAAAATCCAGTACATACATAAGGGAACAAAGTCATCTTTGGCTTAACTAAAACATGGTTGATAAACTGCTGTCTAACAAAGAATATGGTCCAGTATTCATACCAGCTCTGTATGCTATTTTTTTCACCTTTTTGAAATGAAGAACTGAAACAGAACTGGAAAAAAAAAAAAGTGTTTCTTATCTTATTCTGAATATATGTATATATATGTGTGTGTGCAAGTTTATATATTTATATATTCACGTACACATAATTAAACAAACTCATTCAGGGAAAAATGCCTTAGACCACCGCTAGAAGAAAATAAATAGCATTAGACACAGAGATATCCCTGTGTCAGGAGAGCCTGCTCACAAACCCCATCCCCACCTCACTACCTCTGCTCACCTCGGTGAAGAAGCCCGCGATCCCCGCCTGGCATGAGCCGTGCTCCTCCCCGTACTTCTTCTTGTATTCTGGGTGGGAGAAGGGAAGAAAACAAACCGCAGTCACTTCTGGCTTGTGCTGGCAACAAATATACTACCCCTACCACCACCATGCAGTGGGCATTTCACACCCAAGAGGTCTGCACCCCCCTGCGCACAGCCTGGAGGCTGCCAGGGTAGGATGGGGGACCCCGCAAGCATTTCTGGTGGAGGGATGCTTTGGGACACCATCCCCAGGAAGAAGGTGCTGAGGAAGGAGAGGGCACCGCTTTTAATCAACTGTCTGCTCATCTCATCTGGGGGATGCTCAGCTCCACTGCTCTCAGCCACACGCTCACAGCTCCCAGGTCACAGGGGACAGGGCTCCCAGTCCCCAGCAAAGGAGCTTTCATCTGTGTTTTATGAAGCAATTGTTTCCCCTGTCAAACCTGACGATTTTTTACTTTAGCCTTCAGTAGAAAATGGAAGGGGAAAAAAACAAAAACAAACAAACAAAAACTCACTTTCCTTAAAAACAAAACAAAACAAACAAACAAAAACACTAAATTCAAGGGATGGTGTGGGGAGAAATCACTTTCCACTTGGAAGTTTTTTTTTTCCTGACCATTACTGTCAAATATTTACCATAATAATGAGTGAATAATGACTACATAGCTTCTGCATATTGCCACTTCCTGCGTGTTACAGTACGTTCCAAAGGATAAAAAAAGTCCAGGAGAAAGAGCAATTCAGTCTCCAAAAACAGTCTCCAAGTAGCCTAGTAACATTTTTTTTGTTCTTTTTTCTTCTTCTTTGAAGCAAGCATCATTAACTCATTGCTAAATGATTAAAAAAATAGTCATGGAATCAGTGAGCAAATGGCCTCTTCATAGTGAAGACCAAAAGGAATTATCAGCAGCAGCTGTGCCCCCACACACCCAGCTTCCCAGTGGGAACGTGCAGCAGCACACCCACAGAGCAGTGAAACCAGCATTCACTGGGCCTTCTCTTTGCTGTTTACAGGCAGCACCAGGGCTCTGAATCTCTAGCTTTTCACGGATAGTCTCTCACTGAGTCAGGTTCTCCTCGCTTGGAAAAAAATCCTTGTTTGTAGACATGAGCACTTTTTATTCAGCAAGCTGAGGAGATGAGGTTTCTCCCTCTGGCATTTCCTGAGAAATAATGCCGTGTGTGTCCCAAAAGGCCCTACTTTTCCAGTGGCTGTGTTTCCAGCCTCGCATGGGATCCACTGCCGCAAATTCCACATTTGCCCAACTGAGGCGCTTTCACCTCCAACCACAATTTTTTTCTTTTACCCCATGTACCAAGGCATAAACAGATCCTGCCTCTTCCCAATTCCACACTCAACCTGTGGTATCTCCCAGATTCTGGTAATCCAAAATCACCCCACAGCGAGCATCCCCCTACATGGGTTGGCAAGAGGCCTTCCAGCCCCCGAGCGCAAGGCCACAACCAGCTGCTGCAGCTGGGCCTCGCTGACTATTTGATGGATTTAAAATGGTATATTTCCCTACAAAAAAGGTATTAGGCTTGGCTCAGTTTCTTTAAGTGTCTCCTTCAAAAAAAAAAAATCCACACAGTTCAATTTGCTTTAAAATAAAAGGGGAAAATTGCCATAGGATATTTAACTAAAGCAGTGAAAGATTTAGGTCAGAAAAATAACGAAATAATCACCTGGAATGCTTCAGCACAGGTTGAATGGCAAATAAAATTTATTTCTTACTTGTGATTTTTAAAATTTCTCCTTCTATCCTTCTATAAACAGGCTTTACAACACTTTTTCTCCCAATCGATCCTGCCTTAACTATTTTACCAAGCTTTGTTTACACGGCACCCAGGGTACCCACTTGTGCCTTACATCTCACCCTCTGCAGCACAAACGAAAGTCTCAAACACAACTGAATGCCCCGGAAACTGAAGTTTTGGCATATGAGAGTCCTGATTCTCCAAATCATCACCCCATGTTGCTCAGGGCAATGGAAGGCTCCCTCCACAAACACTTGTGGATGCAAGTATCCCAGCTGACACAAGCCACTTCTTGAATGTAGCTGCAAATAGAAACCAAGGAAATGTAAAACCATGTGAGGATGACAGAAGAAAGAGCAATAGCTTCAGCCATACAACAAAGCAGCCATTCAAGGCTGGTGGATGAGTCCAGGGCTTCATGCAGTTGTGTTCCAACAACAAGCAAGATAACTTCGTTTCTTGGGATACAAAGGATTTTCTTCTGATAAAAAAAATGCCTGTACAAAAATTAAATTATTTCTCTAATCATGTCAAAAAGCTTATCAAATTCAAAGCATTATTTTATTATAGTATAATTTTGCCTACTTTTAAAAAAAAGAGGCCAAATTCAGATCCAGGAATAACTTGAAAACAAAAGCCCCTACATCACAGGACACAACACAGATGATTTTCATCAGCAATATACATATTAGAAAAGGAACAGAAAAACACATTATTGTTTTCATTGTCAGGCAATGAAAAAAAAGTTTTTCTTTAAATGGGATGAACGACTGGTTGCAATGCTTAAGGAATAGGAGAGATTTGGTGGTTTAAATGGTTGTACAATAAACTCAATTGGTATGTCCACTGAAGCTCATACTTCAACAGACATCATTCATGGCTTCCTGTGGTGTTCAGTGTTTTTAAGTCACTTGTTTTGCCAGTACTATCATATCAAACTAATAGCCCTAGACTTCACTTAAATAAATAGTTACGCTGTGGTTGTAACAGTGGTCAGTTGGAATTGCAGCATTTCAAATAAATTCTGAGCATGGATATAACCATTGTCTCTGTGAAATGAATACAAGACACAAAAATATTTGGCTTGAATAAATACCTGATAATACTTCTCAGGAAAAAAAAAAAAAAAAAAGAGCTTACAGGGGAATAAATGGATTCATTACAGTAGCGTGGCAAGACATACAGCAACAACACAAAGCAGTGACCATCCTTCCATCCTACAGGTATCCATCTATCCTATCACTGCACGACCTGAGCAGATCACACATATTGATTCATCTATTTTCCTACCACCCTTGAGAGAGAAAACAGCTTTAATGACATTTTGCAAAGAGAATCTGAAGCACAGAGGCACAAACACCATAGATATTAATGCTACCTGAGCATTTAAAACTCCACTGAAACAGAGAAGAGAGCAGCAGCATGTTTTGGAGGGATGCCAACACAGGCAGTCCTGCCCAGGGAGACAGCAGCCCAGCCTGGCTGGACACTGGGCTCCTGGATTCTGGCATTATTCTTTCAGCACAAAAGCCACTCCTCTCTTCAGGCCACCTCACTCCCACTTGCACATGGTTCTCACCCCAGGCGGATCTCCTTCCAGCTCACACAACCAGGGTCACAGCCCAGAGCAGCCCCTCACATCCTGGATGATCACCTTCCAGCTCCACAGGCTTCTGCCCCCTCCTAGAGCCATTCTGCTTCTCTCAAGCAGCAGAAGAGCCCCAAAGGCATAAAAACCAAGATTGCTTCTACTTCCCCTCCACCCTAGTACATGGCCATGACACCTGCCACTCATACCCCCATCCATTCCTCCACCCATCAATGCACTGAAACTATAAGCCAGCAGGAAACTGTGCAGATACTGCATCAGCTTACAGCTTTTGCACACCTGAACAGCAACATTTGCATGAGGTTTAGATATTACATGCAGTGGATTAGGTAGTTCCAAATATCTGCAGGCAATAACTGCTGTCATGAAAGGATCCTTTGTTTTTACACTTCTTTATTGTTCTTTCATCTGCCCGCAGACCACTGCACACCCTCACTTATGCAGACCACAAGCCACTAAACTAACTGCTGCAGCAACAGCTGACAGCAAAACAATAAGACGAGGCTGAGCACGAAAGAGGTGGCTGCCTTTGTGACTTTGAAAACATGCCAGAAACTGCTTAAGCCCCCCAAAAAAGTTTTGTGTTAACAGGATGATTTTAGTTTATAAGAGAAGTAAGGCTGAGGAAGAAGTAATTGGTTAAAAAAGGACACAAAAAAGGATGAGCTATGATGTGTGATGACACTGAAGGCAAATGCTCCACAACCTCTTCTCTGACCAAACCCAAGTCTCTAAGCAAACTTCAATATCATAACACAGCATGAGTTTCACTGTGCAATAAAATCCTTTACCATTTTCACAAATGGAAGTGAAATGGACAGTTACAATAAGCTACCATTTGCACTGAGAGCATCCTGTTTCCCATCTTCTTGTGTTCTACTACACTGGGAAAAAACAGTAGTAATTTTTCTGACCTAGCACTGTGGTATTGGTTTGCACCACAAAGCAGGCATATTTTGATGCCTCCCAGAAAAACAAGTGTGGTCTGGACCCAGCACTTGCTCATCCCTTCAGAGGGAAGGCACGTGAGCATGTGCTGTTCCCCTTATTTCCTAACCACACAGTCCACCAGCTTCCCCGCCTCCATCACCAGCTCCTACCACAGAAGGCTAGGAAACCATCCCAGCTCTCCCCATACAGCTGGGCTACCTCTCATGCTGGAAACAGACACCCTTCTTCATTGCAAACTGAAGGCACTGGGGGAGTGAACAGGCAGCTACGGAAAAAATAAACAAGTGAAAGCACCGCCTGGAAGATCGTGGCTCCATACCCCAGCTATACCTGAGAGGACAGCCAGCTCATATAAACCAGATTAGTTCCTACTCAGAAAGATTGCGTTTAACTATTAGGCTTGCTGCTGTTCTCATTAGCTCTCAATAGCTTCCAGACTTCTGTCAGCTGTTTCAGGGAAACTGGACAAGAGTAAGATGGATTGAGACCACTGTGTTGTTGCACCACTACCATCCAGTCAGGAAATGGAAACTTCCTTTTTTGTCTTTAATTATTAAGCCTGTTTTATGCAGATAGAAAACATACTGTGTGCATTAAGGACGTCCGTCCCAAGGTCAGATTCCTCTCCCTTTCTGGCACAAGACTTTTGTTACACAAGCTAATAATCTGTCTTGAGGTGTGCGCACACAGACGTATGGCGACTGATGTGTGCTCAGCTGGCTTGCGCGCTTCACCAGTTGGCAAGCCACTTCTGTTTGTGAGCTGTACAGCCACGTTAGCCTCTCACAAGGCTTATCACTTTAGGTGCACTAATTACAGGCTCTGGCTTTAGAGGCACTTGGGTTGCATTACTGACTGCATTTATTATTCCTACCAAACCTCCAGCTTCTTTCCCTCAGACTGTTTCTCTTAACCCGTAGCGTCAGTGGAAGAGAATTTCTTCTCCTCCTTCCAGAAAGTGAAGGAAAAAGCTTAAAAGGATTGTCGCAAGATGAGTGGATCACAGCCGACCTCAAACAACGCACCCATCTGCATGCCGTATCGTGGCTATCACTCATTTTTGGGATCAGGCTTGCTTTATCAAAACCTAAAAGTTCCAGCAGCAAATAAACACAGCCATCTCTTGTGACACTTTGTGATTTCATGTCTGACAATGGCAGATGGGGGGGGGGGGGGAGAGAAATCAGTCCCAAAACTCCAATTTTCATTCTAGCATGCAGTGAAGCTAAGCCAACATTGTACTGCACCAGCCCTGCCAATTTTCCACTGGCTGCTTTGCATACGCTAGGCCCACACATTTCTATTTTCTAGCAATTCCTGGCAAATATCCTGTCAGATTAGCAGCCGTTTTACTCTCAAGACATGACGCATAGAAAAACACCAGCAGTTTGTCTCCTCTAGAAACCACCTCCCTGCAACAGATTCAGACAAGCATTTTTAAAGAAAAAGCGGGAGTGATGACAAAGATTCAGAGGAAGCTCTGGCAGCATCTCCATACATGCACATTGACCATCAAGGCTCGTATCGGACAATTTGCATTGTGTTAGCTCACTGTGAAGCCCAAGCCTGGTTTTGCTGACAGGAACGAAGGAAAAAGAACAAATACAATGGGACAGCACTCACAACAGGAAGGCTTACGTGGTTCACTTGTATTCTGTCACAGATCAGCTGGAGTGGCTGGTTCAAGAGACTCAAAAACTCTCACGTTTCAAATAACGAATAATTTCAGGACTCATTAAACATGCAATACACAAGTGTGCTGCCTCCAGACTGAAACATGCATTTAAGACAAAAATTGCATGGGTTTGCAATGAAAACAGTAAATAAAATCAGAAGTGTTGCCCACATCAAACCATGCTACGCCTTGTCTTCCAAACTCCCACGCTTCCTCAGGCTCCTACAGGCAAGAGGGGAACGCCAGGGACAACCAGGAGAAACCCAAAAAGGTGTTTTCCCCGAGTGCCTCTCTGGGGGCTGAGAAACCTTAGGAGACACCCTGTCTTCTTCATAACAGGATACTTATGGCACTGGTTTAGTTAATTACTTCTGGCTGAGGTGATGCTGTCTTCTGAAGTCTTTAGGAAAGGAAACATGATACATAGATTTCAAATGCACCAGAAAAATGGAAAATTAAGATGTTGACACTTGGGATTTACAATAAAAACAACAGGAATGGTAGCCCATTGTTCAGGGTGGTGGAGCCCTCTTTCTTCATGCCCACCTAAACACAGACCTTTGGAGGATCCGAACAGTGATCAAGACACCTTACAGCATCTAAAACACAGCAGCAGTTGTATTAAGCTGCTGCAGAAGTTCCCTGAAATAAGCAAAATGTTAAGCAACACTTTTTCCTCTCTAATCCTCCGATGAATCCCAACACAAAAATGAAAATATTTCCATGAGATGGGAAAATAGGTTCCCAATTACAGTATTTCCAATTTAGTCTGTTCTACAGCTAACCATGAGAGTCCAAGCTCACATCAGTATCTACTGATTATTCATACACAGGAAAGAGAACCATAGCCTCCAAACATAATTCAGATAGGTATTATTTCACAGGTAGTTAAATGTGACCGTGTATAGAAAGTCTCAGGATCTGTTCAATCATTGTGCTATTCTCCCACCTTCACCCAAAACCCAACCTCCATCCCAGCTGTAACTCAAGGCAGCAGTATGTTACAGAGGGGGAAAAAACAAAAGAAAGAAAGAAAAACATCAGCAGCAAGGGTTACTGTGGATGGTTTTGCAAAAAAAGGGAAAACAGAGCAGCCGTAAGATGTGAGATGAGAGATGGAGGTGAGCCCCACTCCCAGCCCCCTGCCCCTTACCTTCGTAGCAGGGCAAGAGCTTCCGCCCGGTGGGCTGCAGGTTGGGGGGAATGATGTTGCAGAAGCCATGGGGCAGGATGTACTCTGTCTCATAGTAGATGTTCTTCCAGCGGTGTGCGCAGGCCTAAAGAGATCATACCACATGCATTACTGACCCAGAGTCACAGGAGAGCCCTCCGACCAAGGCAAAGTACGCATAGTGCATGAACAGCACATATCAGCATCACCTTCCCCGCCACTGCCCCGCCACCCTCCTTTTACACTCCGCTCTTTCTAGTCACAGCATCTTCTCACTGTTATCTTCTGTAGCTTAGGACATTGCCTAACTTGGTGACTCAGATCTCATCCTTCATAGAACAGCTTGGGTTGGAAGGGACCTTAAAGACCATCCAGTTCCAACCCCCTGCAATAGGCAGGGACACCTCCCACCAGACCAAGCTGCCCAAGGCCCCATCCAGCCTGGCCTTGAACACCTCCAGGGATGGGGCATCCACAGCTTCTCTGGGCAACCTGTGCCAGTGCCTCACCACCCTCTGAGTGAAGAATTTCCTTCTAACATCTAATCTAAATCTCCTCTCTTTTAGTTTAAAACCATTCCCCCCTATTCTATCATTATATGACCAAGCAAAAAGTTGCTCTCCATCTTTTTTTATAAGCCCCCTTTAAGTATTGAAAAGCTGCACTGAGGAAATCCTTCATATGTGCATGATGAGGAAAACAGCGGGTGTCAGAGCAAGTCATAGCTCATGCTGGAGACTTCAAGATCTCTCGTTGTGTATTGATCCTCATGGCCAGGGGACTAGAAGAGATGCTAGGACTCAGAAGGTTACTAAAAGCGTACTAGAACATTATCTCACCGGAGGATGCCTGTGTAAGTCAAAGGCTTGTCTTATTGGGAATGGCAGCTTTGCTCCTGGTGACAGAAAAGCCGGGTCTTGCTTACCGATAATTAGTTTAAGTGAAGATGCCAGAGATTTTGTGGCAATGAGACTGCCAACATCAGTCAAGGTACAGACAAAGGGCAGAGATCAGGGTGCCTTCCCCTTTTAGTGAACAGTAAGATCAAGGAGGGCTAAACCAGCTTCACCAGGACATAGCACTCAGTACAACTGCCACACAAAGACATGCATGCCAGCAATATAGAGCCTGATTCACACCTTTCCAGAACCTATTTGCTCCAAACATTAACACTGCGTTCCTGCCAGACAAATCACAAGTTATCCCGTGCACAAGGGTTACTTGGAATAAAAGGAAGTGAGATGTGAAAGAGCAAGGGCTTTGAACACATGCTGGGCCACATCTCCAGCTGGTCTAAGTCACTAAAGTCAGTGTAGGTGTATCAATTTGCTTCGTTTAAGGCTTGGTTCCATGTGCACGGAGCAGGCTCTCTGCTACAAATCACCTCCTCCGCATGCTTTCAACTTTTTCTGGAAACTTCACGTCAGCCTTGCTATCTCAGAGGGGCCTGGGACAGACCGCGTCATGATCCCCGCATTTTACCCAATCCTCCCCAGATGAGACATCCTCTCTCCTCCTTCCCCTCATGCTACCCCACTTTCCTGCCTCAGCACCTCGCAACCAAACACATCGCCATTGGAAGCATCTCAACAGCAGTAAAGAAATCCACGAAGACTGCCACCCGTCACACAAAGGATGCTTATAACAGCACTTGGGTTGACAAACAGTGTATGTGAGCAGTCCTGTACAGAGCAGCCTCGGGGACTCGGTTCCCTGCTTTAAGGAAACTCATTTATGATTTTAATCCCCAGGCACCCCCATTCAAAATTCAACAGCAATGTCAAAAAAAAAAAAAGAAAAGAAAAAAAAAGAAAACAACACATGAAATGTTAATTCTCAGAGTAAACAGGAAAGAGCTTCTCCCCTGGCACATCTGTACTGTGAGCACAAATACATTCAGGCATGGCCCTTCTAAAGAGAGTACCATAAAGACACATACCGTTAAAGCTACAGTCAAGTCAACCTCAACTCTGGATATTCACTCAAACGGAAACAGACCGAGAGTATTTTTTAAAATTATGTAAAGACAAATAAAGAACCGTGATATTGCAAATTCCCTGCCAATTTATCTCTCAGAAACTGCCAGGGACTCGCATAAATTTACCTACTAATCTCTCCCAAAGGAGCACAAATAACGGCATGTCAGGGTGAGCAGCAGCATTTCATCAGAAGCAGGAGGCTCTGCTCAGGAGCAAGAAGGAGTGAAGTGCAGAGGCCAAGAAAGATAGAACAAGATAACCAAAAAAAAAAAAAGAAAATGAAGAAAAAGATGCCACTGCATTAAATGTATGCTCAAAAATCAACAAGAGGCTGGGAGCTCAGTTTATTAATTCTGGGCACACTTCCCTAATCTGTTTGGTATTTTTTTTGTTTGCTTGATTGCTTTTGTGAGTATTTTTGTTTGTGTTATGTTGGGGAGGGAAGGGGGATTCATTTTTTGTATTTTTGGTTTTGTTTGCAAGAATGATCACTTTTCTGTACCTTCAGCATAGTGCATACTCGGGCACAATGCAATTTACCACTGGCTGCCTGAGTCTGCTGACAACCTGTGAGTAGATCTAAGGGATGAGCTCCACCTCAGACTCCCCACCACCACAGCCACAGAACTTGATATTTTCCCAATGCAGTGGAGTTCAGCATCTCCTCTTCCTCCCCAAAACTCACTTCTTTGCAGCCAAGCAATCAGCATGTTCGTCCCGCTGCCAGAGCAAAGCTTGTCTGCAGCTGCTTTTGGTTCTCCTGCCTTCCCAAAATTGCTTACTTGGATTATAATACATGATCCCTGCACTATTCAACATTGCTGTGTGAAGGCGATGCACCACGATAGTTGGCTACAGCCTTCCTTCTTCAGCACATGGCTGAAGAGGTCTTGGGAATGGAGAGGAATTTCTTGAATTTGATGTGGAACAAGGGAGAAAGGATGCAAATCCTGAGGCAAAATAAAACCTTTCTGGGCCAAGCACACAGAGGTCTCTAGCAATTATAGAATCGTAGAATTATTAAGGTTGGAAAAGACCTCCAAGATCATCTGGTCCAATCATCCCCCTGCTACCAACGTCACCCACTAAACCATGTCCCTGCGTACCAGGTCCAACCCTCCCTTAAACACCCCCATGGATGGTGATAGTAGACACTGCATCACCACAAGACCATGAACAGCCGTTTTCAGAACCGCAGATGCTTTTTGCTTTCTTGTACATTGAGCACCAGCCATGGGCTTTGCACCACAGGAAAAGTACACGAGAGACCAAGACTTCACTTCAGAGGCTGACTCCTGAAGTCAGAGTACAAACAAAGGACTTGTTAAATGTACCACTGTCAGACTGCTTCTGGCTTGCTCTGCCCTAGGGAGGGCTTTGGCACCGTGATGGGTTTGCCCCCACACACGCTTTTATCACTAAGCGTGCCAGTAAGCTACTTAGAGCGAAAAATGGCAACACTTGATAAAACGCAGAGTAACGACAGATGTGACAGGTATTTAGGAAGAGTGAGATTAAAGGACGTGGCTTATCTCCAAATCATAATGTACTGTCCCCAGCTCCTCTCCCAGTAAAAGAGACAGAAGGAATTTTGCCATTTCAGTTGGGGAAGAGACTGCAATCTCAGCAGTATCACTGTAGCTCTTAAATTAATGCAAATATTGACTGACAGCATACCTGAGGACAGGAAGCCACCAAACTGCAAACTCAGCTTATTTTTTAGATAATCTTACTTCTTCATTTGCTTAAATCTTCATTATTAGATGTTTTTCTATTAATTCTTTTACACAAACATAAAACACTGGTTCTGTAATGTTCTGGCACTTTATCAGCTCAAATAAAACCCACATTACCAAACACTAGCTAGGCACACTCCTAACCTGCACACTCCTAACCTTATACTGAAGCTGGTACTTTCATCTGAAGGAGAGGAATCTGCATTGTAGAAAACTGTTAAGATAGGTTTAAGACACTAGGCAGTTTCAAAGCAAAAGGAGAGACTTCTTCATACTCCTATAGTTTCACTGTGTATTGCAATTGTTCTAACACATGACATCAAGAGCATGAAGAGTTCACGTGGGTTTAAAAAGTGACTGCCCATATTTATGAAAATATATTTTTAAAAAATCCAGGGCAAATGAACACAAAACTACTGCACTTGATGCAAGCCCTTTGGGCAAGTACTCTCAAAACACTGCCTTCCTACCAACCCATGAGACGCTGGGCTAAGTAGCCTAATCTTTCCTCAAAGCAGCAAATAAACCACTTTTAAAAAGCACTGTTTTGATACTTTCCACTATTTCTTAGTGCTCTGTTCTGATTTGCTCAGCAGACATCCCCTTAAAACCTCCAGTGCCTTCAGCTGGGTCTTCCTGCCTCCAGTAATGAGCACGGAAATTGCTAAGCCGTAAAAAGCTAAGCCCTCCCAGTCTGCCCACGTCCTTCACCACTGCAGCCTTCCCTCTGCCAGTGAGCAGCCAGACCTAGCCTTGGCAGTTAACTGGCTTTTTCACCAACTTCCCTTTCCTCTGCTGCTTTTGCTTAGGTACCATCTCCCTAGACATCAGCTGCAACCTCTTCCCCTTTGAACCGAGATATATGAAATCATTATTCTTAAGATAATTGTCATTTTGACAAAAATGTTTCAGTGTTGCCTAACAAAGTATATGCACTAGCTTCTGAAAATGACAGAAGGGCTTGTCTAGCTCAGACCAATGACTAGAAAATTGTGAGTATCATGTGTCTTAGAATCATAGAATGGTTTGGGTTGGAAGGGACATTAAAAATCATTTAGTTCCAACACCCCTGCCACGGACAGGGACATCTTTCATCAGGTTGCTCAAAGCCACGTCCAACCTGACCTTGAACACTTCCAACATGGAATTGTAGCATGAAGTTGGGTTTTCTGGATCAGTGCATGTTACTCTTCACTCATGCAGGGTTATTCTAAGAACACATACTGGGTTATCCCTTGAAAATATGAATTGCTTACAGTCTTCTGGTTGGAATGCCT
Source organism: Cygnus olor (assembly GCF_009769625.2). Taxonomy (NCBI): domain Eukaryota; kingdom Metazoa; phylum Chordata; class Aves; order Anseriformes; family Anatidae; genus Cygnus; species Cygnus olor. Next base: position 61,682,568 of record NC_049170.1, on the reverse strand, counting down.
TACTTTCATGCTCCCACTCCCCCATGGGAAGTCAGTGTGAAAGAACCTGGGGTGTTAAGTGTTTGGAATCTAAATACAAATTAAGAAAAATGACTTTAAGTCAAGCAGCTTTCTCCACTTGGCTTAGTAAGTGGTTGGTGCAGAAGTTGTCGCACAAAATCTCCTGTAGCTCATTTGTGACTGGTTGGCACCACTCACCAGGGCGATTCCCTACCTCACTGGAAAGATGCGGTCATACTGCAAGTTTTCGACTCCAAAATGTCAGTGTTTAGAAATAGATTGTTGTTAGAGTTACTCTGATATGAGCTTGAAATTTGCCTGTCACATATTATGCACAACATTTAATTGCAATTTTTATTTTGTTTAACATTCCTGCAGGCAGGCTCCCAGGGTAGACAGAGCTCAACAGCGGATGCAAACACAGACAATTATTGATCATAATACCTTTTTAAAATACATGAGTGTATTTGTCCAGCTCTTTTTATGATTCTTTCCCCGCACAGAAAGTGTTGTTTTGCAGAGATAAATTCTACATCCTAAGGACCACATCTGCTCTCCTTGACCCTTTCTATTTGCATGGTAACCATATCAGAGACAACAAGGCCACCCACACGCAACTAATTCATCTCCACTCTCAATTCTTCCACCTCATTAATGGAAAATTCATATACATAAAGACAAAATATTGCCCCAAAGTCTCATCTTACATTTTTCATGGTGAGTTCTGACACACAATATATACGCTAGTGGAAAATGAATGGATACATAAACACAGACAACCTACAAAAAGAACAAAACAACAGATACCTCACAGACAAAGTTCTATTTATTCCATTCAGAGATTTAATCCCTCAGATTTAGGAGGAAGCCCTTAGGTGACACAAGTCAGGTGTGATTGCTTTCAAGCCGTTCCTCTATAAATAAAACTTTCTGGCTTGGGTTCATTTTCCTTCCGCTTGAAGGAAGGGACTACAGGATTTGCTGCCTGTAAAGCTGGACTCAGTCAGTCACTACCAAACACATTAATCCTGACGTGTTTAGCATTAGAGTCAGACAGCAGCAATGATTTTAATGAGATCAAAGAAAAGAGTGGACTTACCAGCACACTTCCACCAGCCTTAGGCTGTCTAGCCAGGCTCACGCCCATCCATTCGTCATCTCTGTCTTCTTTACAGGTCTTTCCACAGAGCATGCCCCGAGAATTGCCTACAGAAGGAGGGGAAGGGCAGCAAGGCAAGGAGATGTGAGTTTTAAATATCTACCCCATAGGAAAAGTGATTGTCCATCAAACATCTGCCTGTCAGTGCTTTTCTTTTCCCTTTCAACCCAGTTATTACTTCTTGTATGCATTAGTCAGGGTGGCGTTCTCACCATTACTAAGGCACCATCCATAGTAGAAGAGAGAGCCTGTCCCAAACAGCCAGCAGCTATTACAGTATGTCCACAGCTTTACTTGAATAAACCATTCAACTGAAATCAATGGGAGAGATGGGGGATTGCTTGCAGCATGCAATCAAAATAAAGTTATCCTGCAAAATGAGATACGGGGCATTTAAACAAATTGAGGTCTAAATCCTTAGTCCTCTCAGGCAGTATTCATGAATCCATGAAAGATGGTTTACGCTACAGTAGGTGGACAAATCAAACTTGCCAAAATATTGTTTTAACCCATGTAAGCTTCATAAAAAGAAATTCTATGTCACTCAAATGTGAAAAGATTAATAAACCAATACTAACATAGGTTTTATTATAGATGGAGAAATCAATACTGTGAATCACATGACCAAGAAAGAGAAAATATGTAAAGACTTCAATTTTCTCCCTCAGAATCCAGCAGAAGGTTTTAGATCAGAGCCTTACTTTGGGAATAGGCAGCCCATCTTCCCCTGATTCAGACAGTAGGTCAGAGAAATGAGTTGATCCTGATCAGTGTACCAACAGTGTACAAGCACGGCTCTCTCAGAGGACCTTACTACCTTTCGCACTCGAAGCAAAGGCAAGGTATCATTAGCTGCATTACGAGGCAAGCCACAGACTGCTGTGATGCTAATAACTCTGACATCACGCACCCATCACCCCACCACCTGGTCATCCCACACCCACCTCCACCAGGAGAGGCAGATGGGTCCCTCTCAGGGTCCTGGAGCCTCTTTGAACCTGGCAGGAGGACTGCCAGCTATGTGGGGCCTTCTGATCCCTCCCTCAGAGCATCACTGCTACTCACCTCGACCCATATCCAGCTCCGTGCATCTTCTGTCAGGATTGGTGTGGACTCGACATTTAAACACCGCTCCTGGGGACTGAACAGAGGTGCTGTATTTAGAGTCTGCCTTGGGAGCTCCAACCAAGACCCTGGAAACCAAACACAAAGTAACAAGTGATTAATTTCAAGTCAAAAGAGAAAAACAACAAACAACAGCAAGGTTCGCGTTGCCAGAGGTTCCTCACCAAAAAGACTTTTTCCAGCAACCTTGTAAAACGATGACATTGATTCACAAGATGAAAACAACACTGACGGTGAAAGCATTTTTTTCCAGTGAAGCCATGAATACTTTAATAAGTTAAATTTCCATTAGCAGTGTAACACTTTTGAAGCAAGTCCTTTCCTCACCCCAGATAGCATTTAGGAGAGTATTAGGAAAGACGACAGCAGCTGCATCTATTTTTCCTCAGTTTTAACTATATCCCTATCAACCCAAAAATTCCACAAGAGCTAAAATACACCCATGAGATGAGGAAACCTGAACCTGCTTGTTTCTGGCCAGCTTAAGTTTAATAAGGCTACTAAGAAAGTTGAGGCACCCCCTTATCAGAAGATTTTATGTAATTACAGTTTAAAAAAAGGGGGGGGATGACAACACAGGAACAAATCTCTTCCACAGTGCCTTGCCATCAGCCCTCATTAGCATTAAGGCTGGGATGACTATACCTGGAGTAGTTGTCCCATGTGTGAGAACTAGTACCTTGGGAAATTCCAACACAGCTACGCTCATGGGGTTCCTAGATGTAGCCTTGAAAGATGATAAGCACTTTCAGCTAAGTGGATCATCCCACAAGTGACTGTTTAGCAACCTGGTAGTTTCTCATGCCTTCTCCTCATTAAAGGGACAATCTCCTCACCTGGCTGTGAACTTGGATGTGGGCACTTGAGGGTGAGGAAGGAGGTTAAGCAGGAGGAAGGCAGTGCCGGGGAGGACGATGGGGAGCACCAAGCAGTTCAATATCAGTTCTGCAGATACCCTTGCACTGTGGGGCAGGGCAAAGCTTTTGTATCTAACAAAATCCGTGCTGAAGTTAAGCCCAGGGCTGGAACTGAGGGCAACCGTCTCTAAAAGACAGCCTCCAGCGTTTGTGTGCATGGGTGCTGCCTGTTGACCAAGGAGGCACCACTGTTGACCATGGGTGCTTGACCAAGGAGGCACCGCTCTTGGTTTAGCCACTAAAAGGATAGAGAGCTACTGGTGCAAAGTCCATCCAGGCACACAGCCCACCCATGGCATGGATGGACAGCCCAGTACAAGTCCCAGAACGGAAGCTTTCCTGGTTTTAAAGGTTTTCCTTCTTTAAAGTTCCATTCCCAACCACCACTCATTGTCATCATCCCCATAAATACAGAGACCTGAGGCACAATGCACGCACATGTCCAGCGCCAGCCTGGGCCACCTGGATGAGCTGCCATCGGGAGCCTCTTCTATACCATATGCTTCCCCACACATCGCAAAACCACCCCATGGCACTTGGAAACACATTCACAAAATGAAAAGAAACCCTACATTTTCTCCCAAGTCTCATGAGCTGAGCAGTATCATTTGGAGAAGTTCAGTGGGGCTGCTCTCGATAACACACGTCATGTTTGCACAAGTGAGAAGAATTAGTGGCTGAAATGCTTAAGTTCCTTAAGCCTACAAAGCCTGCACATTGGGGACCGAAAGCAAAGGAGCCTGAAATAATAGCCCAACATGGAAATCCCACCAGCCAGGCAGCAGGCAGAAAATCCAATGCCAATCATCTCATTTACACAGGCAATGAATGCATGTCATTCACTTATTGACATTCATGAGGTCCAACAAAAACAAACAAGGGGGCATATTACTAACTTAAAGAGTTACTGGTTCGAATTGCGAATGGCAAGAAACTGTTTCTATGACCTGTTGTAACAATAAGGTAATGTGGGCCACGCTGACCTCCAGTTTAAATGAAGCTTTCCTCTAAACCAAGAAAAGTAAATTTGATTCGGCAATTAGTGCAAAAGATACCTCAGACTGCAGAATGCCAGATGAAGACCTCTTCAGATCTCTTTAAAAAGCTGAATGGGAAAAATCGGTAATTAATGATCTGAGTAGGCCACAGGCGCAGATTACATGACTCAGATTGTCTTGAGTGATACCTTTCAAAAACATTTGTCACATCTCCCCACATGGACTGAGCACAAGGAAGCAGCCACTAAAACCAACTGGTGACACATGCCAGAAGCAAATCTATTTTGGATTGTCCTGAATGGCCAAACATCCAAATTCGGTAGTTAGCCTACCTCACACACCATGTAATCTTAGGATCTTGTTTCTTTCATTCACTCTTGCACTTCCCCCCCAGTGACTGAAACCTCTGCAGGTTTCCTGTTCCCTCTGGTGTGACCCATGCTTGTCTGTGCCTGGGAAGAAGTCACCTTCAGGGAGATGGGAGGTCTTTCTGCTGGGTCCCATGCTTTTTGGCTGGTCAGGTTGGCATTTGTCACATACCACTTGCTGTGGTTCTATTCAAAGACTTGAGGCTGGGATATTACCTTTGTCAAGAAAAGATTCCTTTACTCTTTCATCAGTTTCTGTGTGTAACTGCTTAAACTGTTGGACGAAAATCACCTATTTAACTGCCACAAGACTCCCAGCAGGTCTGGACAGAAGACTCACTTTCCTGCTAGCGTTTTGGAGCTCACTGAGCAAAACAAACGTCTGTTTTGCATCTCCCCTACACATTAAAACACCTTCGAGGTCTTTGGAGACTTCTGTGAAACAATGCTGCAACCGGAGAAGGTGTTTTTCTCCGGTACCATACCAAAACAGAAAGGCATTTCAAAACAAAGCCTCGGAGCCTCACACAGGCTTCTCATGCCTCAGCACTGTGCATTCTGGCCTGACCTAAACACAAGGATACCTGAACAGCCCAGAGAATCACAACCCTGGTGGTTTTTTTTGTTTGTTTGGTTTGGTTTGGTTTTTTTGTTTGTTTTTTGCTATTACCAGGCAACCTTCCAACCATTTTAACAAGCCTTAGGTTAAAATAGCCTTATTTTGTGGTACAGTTCTTCAGGGGTACTGTAGGACTACTTGGACTATCAGCAAGCAAGCACCAGCAGTCTTCCAGCCTTCTGCCAAAGGCTTATGGTGTGGCCTTTGCGGTGATTATCCATGAGCATAAGCTCTCACCACAACCATAATGTGTCACAGGAAGCCCCTAGGATGGTGTGATCAGCTGCAGGGAGACACCTCGATCAGGAAACCACACCACAGGAAAGGGATCACTTCCCAGTGAAGACAACCAAGGGGTTAGGGCCATTTTAGGGTCACTTTTGCTTGACAGGCACAGAAATCTCTAAGAATTGGCTACATCCCACTGGCTCTGTGAACCAAGTATTGGGATCTAAACGGACATGAGAAGCAGTAAGCAGAGAGGCCGTTTAACCTTCTCTTCTTGCATTCGTACTCCCACAGCTGAGGACAAACGCCCTCATCTGTATGGAGACAGCTATGCAGCGGTGCGGTCAGAAACCATCGCATTGCAGAGGCCACATCAGCCAATATTATTGGACGACAAGGAGCTTTTCTGGCCCCAGGGAAATCCACACCTTCTTAAAATTACTTCCTGACGAACACTAACTATCACTTTGCTGGTGATTGACCCTCAGGACGTACAGATTTGGAAACTAAGTGCTGCATTTAGCGGAAAGAACAGTGAAGGGAAGTGTCAAGCTGCCCAATGGCGTGGAGGGATGCCAAGCACATTAAGCATCAGCCTGGAGCATGCCAGGAGTGATTAGGCAATCACAGTTCAAGGACTGGGGAGAGTAGGTACCTCACCTCGCTGCAATGTTAAGTGGCAGGGGAAAAAAGTCTTTAAATATCCTTGCATACCGCAGCGGATTTCAAAAGCAGTGCCAGAGGAGGGTGAAACTCATCCCAGCTGAGTTTCTCCCCACCAGAAAGGTCTATGCCACTTGTTTAGCCCTCAAAATAAAAATCACAAAGGTTCATCCAACACATGCAGAGCGAGAAGCAGGACCGTTATTGGGGCAGTAGATGGACAACTTGTGAGCAACACCAACAATCCCATATTCCCCACCTTCTCCAAACACCCTTGCTGCACCTACAGCATCCCTGCATCATTGATGCAACATGGCATCATTAACACAACAGCCAGCCTCTGCCAGGGCAGTCTGCTCCTATGTCTTATTTTGGCTACAGACAGGTGCATCATACACTAATGACATCTATCCATCCATCAGCCTGAGATGCAAAACCACCTTCATGCTTCAGCAACAGTGCAACCTGGCAAAGAGCAGGGCCAAAGAAGCAAAGCAGCAGCACAATAACCAGCCTCATTCCTTACTGTAGTTCTCACAGCAGGATGCCATGCAGCTAAACTGACTCCCTTACTTTTTAGTGCCGGATCATGTTGCCAGAAAGGATGAAGTTGTTACCCTGGGCTTGCTGAGGGATTGGGGGGGTGTCAATAAGGAGAAGACATAAGGAGGGGAAAGGAGAGAGATAAAGTAACATTATTAACAGAAGAATGATGAGGGATGTCACATCATTAACATCTTTTACTGGGGCAAAATCGACATTGTTGCTTCTTGAACTGTCTCTGAGAAAAGCAGAGGAAACCGCATTCTTGGTCGCTTTGTCGGGTCTTTACTCCAAGCTTCCAAATTATTTCCAGAGAACAGAAGCACTTCAGCCTGTCTGTGCTCCAAATGCAAGCAACCACCTGGATCCTTACTCTGCTGGAAATGGCAGTGACGGGGAGCTGGGTAAGCCTTTCAAGATTTACAGTCATAAAACCCGCTCAAGGAAGGAAAACGGGACATTGTCAGAAAAACAATAACTTCAGCACATCTGTGATGACAAACCTTTCTTGACACAAAAATTGTGTGAAAACAACTCCTAAAAGGAAGCATCATTGCAATTAACTATTTCAGACATGTCAAAGGCACTGACTTTCATCACTATTGCAGTGGAGGCTGAATACCCATTATAATTTCTGTGTCTAGGGCTGTGTAGCAGCCTAACTATCTGTATTTATCTGACAACACTTCAAACCAAATATTCCTCCTTTAGTTCCTCTGGCAAGAATATTTGGCTCACATAAATCTTCACAAATCATCAAACTCTGGGTTGGTTTACTGAAAACCTGCAGGTTTATGGCAGATAACACAGACAAGCTCCTTTGTGGTGTTGGAAAACAAGTGGTTGAAACACTGAAGTTGAAGAGCTGGCAATTACAGATACCATTTTATTATGAAAAAAATGAATTTATATAAAAAGCACATGGACAGACTGCTGAGAATAATACACTTCAGTGATCAGAAATACTCTAGGGGAATACTGGGTCCTCGGGCAATAAAGATTAAGAAGCCTTGAGCTATCAGGACAACATTCTCCAATGGTTGGGAGCATGTTAACACATGAAATAGATTTAGACTGGCAGGAGACAGCCTCAGATAGGATCGACCACAGTTCTGCAGGCTCACATAGTGCACAGCTCACCAGGCAAGCCATGTATGACTGAAATATCACAGTCCAAAATTAATTTAGGTTAATTTCCCACAACAGCATATAGGCCAGAGGGACATGAGAAACCAGAATCATAATGTTTCTTTGTGTAAAGAAAAGCTATGAAGCTAAGAATGAAACCGACACACAAAAACAATAACCCTATGACTATTAATAGGAGCTGTATGTTACAATGGCATGAATAGAAAACATTTTTGCTACATATTCCATATAACAGCCTTCACCCTGTCCACAGCTTATCACAGTTTGAAAGAAAAATACATCACCTGCTAACTTTACAAGCCAACTAAGGAAACAGCTATATAGCTTTGCACACAAAAGCTTCACACAGAAAAACCTGACAAATCCAAAAAATGCTATCAGTTCTACTAACCATTTCCCTCTGCACTCAGCCAATAAAACAGAGACTATCTTGTGCTTGAATAATCTGCAGCGTGTAATCTCTTTGAAATGGAAATCAGAGGCTTTTATGCTCTGAAGTGATATCTGTAGGCAGAAGTAAGGTTCTGTCCAGTATGATTAGGATTTTAAAACAGTACTATACAATACTGCAAGCCTTTGTACCCTACTCAGGGGACGAGGATATAGCTAAAGGCTCAGACAAGGGTTCAGTTCTTTGATGGTCTGAATGCCCAGAAAGATTGGCCAGATATTTTAAGCTCTCCAGAAGAAACATATTAAACACTTAAAATCGATTTTACATCACAGTTTGAAAAAAAAAAATGCTTGCACTCAGAATATGCCCATTCAGTTCAAGGCGACATCTTCAGAAAACTGAAGAAGGCTGCACATACTTCTATAAGCAAAACTTTGCTGTCGCTTCACAGGTTGACAATCCTACCCTCACGATTTTTGACAGCCCTGTGCAGATGCTGACCATATAAAGCTGCTGCTCACCCTTCCAGGTGCTAGGGCTAATGCGTTTTTTTAGTTATTTAAGAACACTTCGTGATGTTAGACACTTTATGGTTCTGGGTGCCACAGGCAAGGCTCCGTGAAGAGGCTGCGTTTTCAGAAAACAGGTGTGAAATAATTTGGGGCATCAGACTTCTTACAGATGTCTGCCTTCAGAGGGATGCCCTGGGCCACTGATCCAGCATCATTTACAGGCAGAGAGGGATGTCGCAGAGATTCTCCTCCCTGCTCACCCTCCCCTTCCAAAATGACACCAGCAGGTGCCACCTGAAGGTAATCCACGTCACCATCCAGAAGGACCGGCACTAAGACAAGGAGCAACAAGCTGCATCATTCTCTTCTCACTGTATCTCGCTCGCCCCGCGGCGAGCCCCCCGCACTCTGTGTCGAACACAAGCCACTTTCAGCCTTTTCATCCTTTGTTGCTTCCTGCCCTGAGTTAAGCATCGCTGTGAACTGAGAGCTTTTCTTTCCTGAGAGCTTTTCCTCTGCGAAGCCTTCTGATAAGTCCTTAACAGCGAATGCTCCGGGAAAGCCGCTGCACAGAGAGGCAGAGTACACAACTACTTGTGAACTAAGGGGCGTGAAAGAGAGTCATTTTGGAAGAACTGGCCGCCAGCATGAATACATTTATTTATCTATCACAGTGCGCTACAGTTCCAACACCAACAGCTGAGCAATCGGGCCATATCTACGCATGAGAGATAAAGACGAGCTTTGTGGGCACGCGCTGGCAGCGGCGGCTCCTGCTCGTGGAAGGCCACCAGACGACACCGGCTAGGTCCAGCTAAGAGAAAAAATCCCTTTTAATTCTAACAAAGAGCCTCTGACCCAAACGAGGGAGAGACAGACCACGCTCCAGGGCTCTTTTCAACCAAGAGGACCAATGAAAAGCTTGCCAGTGTGGATAATTTTTGGGGGAAGTGGACAAACTTCCTATCCTTACCCAAAAAAATCAAAGTTACATGCCTGTTCCCCCGTGCCTCGCCCCAGCAGCGGGCACACGCCGGCTCTCCCACTGCTACCCCTCCATGACCGGCACTGTCACCGCGAAAAAGACTACTAAAACCCATTTCTTTTCCCCTTTTCCCCCATTTAAGGCAGCACGACGGCTGCTGGCACCGCCTTTCCCCCCGGGGATTGCTGTCCGTCGGGGTCCCCTACTCACCACCGGGTGCTGTCGTGGTAGTGCTGCAGCACCGAGTAGCCGAAGAAGGAGCCGTTGGGGCCCTGGAAGACCACCGGGAGCCCCAGGTCCACGTTGTAGCAGCGAGCCAGGGCCGCCGCCAGCAGCGCCGCCAGCACCCGCCACCCCGCCGCCATCCTGCGAGCCCCAGCCCCGCCGCCTCCTCCTTCTTCTCCTCCTTCTTCTCTTCCTCCTCCTCCTCCTCCCGGGTTCACTTCTGTGCCCGGCTCGGCTTCGCCCCGAGCCGCCAGCACCCGGCGGGACTGGGCGACCCGCTCCGCCCCGCTCCGCCCCGCGCCACCGCCGCGGTGCCCCCTGGCGGCCGCGGCCCGCAGCCGGCCCCCCGCGGCCTGAGCCCCGCAGTCCCGGGGGCCGCCGTGAGGCGGGGGGAGAGGGCCCCTAGGGGTGCCCCGGGAACCAGGGGGGTCCTGGCAGCACCCCGCGGCACCCCTCGGGTTGCTGATGGGGGGCGCTGGGTGGCCGGGGTGGGTGAGGAAAGGGGTGGTTCGCGGTGTGGTGAGGGGAGAGGGAGGAAGGTCTGGGGGTGAGGAGCTGATTTCCGTCTGAGGGACGGAACACGAGACACTTTGGGAAGAATACCAGGCCCATGTGTTCTGCCATGAGGCTGTGAAAGAAATGGCAACAAGCCGTGAGTCCCTAAAACAATTGTAGAATCATAGAAGGGCCTGGGTTGGAAGGGACCTCAAGGATCATCCAGTTCCAGCCCCCTGCCATGGGCAGGGACACCTCCCACCAGACCAGGTTGCCCAAGGCCCCATCCAGCCTGGCCTTGAACGCCTCCAGGGATGGGGCATCCACAGCTTCTCTGGGCAACCTGTGCCAGTGCCTCCTTACCCTCTGAGTGAAAAATTTCCTTCTAACCTCTAATCTAAGTCTGCCCTCTTGTAGTTTAAAACCATTCCCCCTTGTCCTGTCGTTATCTACCCAAGTAAAGAGTCCTTCTCCATCCTTTTCATTAGCCCCCTTTAAGTATTGAAAGGCTGCAATGAGGTCACTCCAGAGCCACCTCTTCTGTAGGCTGAAAGCCCCAGCTCTCTCAGACTGTCTCCATAGGAGAGGTGCTCCAACCCCTTGATCATCTTTGTGGCCCTCAAGCAGCAACATTCATGGCTGAACAAAGGCTGAAAGTAATTGTGCTAATATTTTAAAAGGTAGACTATCTGGGACCGAAAATAAACAATAAAAGATGGACGAGAGCCAAGGCAAGAAGGTAGTCGCCTCCAGTGGGCAAGAGAAATGTCACACATCCTCCTGCATGAAGAGGGGAGGGGAGTTACAGGATAAAATTCTCCGACCTATAGAACCCACACATTTATTATTCAGCAAAAAAATGGCAGTTTGTTGTGCTTGGGGTTGTTGTGAAGGTGTGTTTAGGTTGATCTTGAGGATCGGCACTAGGAGCTCAGGAAAGAAGTGCTCCCACAGGGATAACTGGAAGTTTCATTTGTTGCTGTTAGCCCTTGTTTTGGCTACTTCATTCCACGTACTCTTCTCATCCAGGAGCAGGCTCGCTGGGAGAAGTGCAGTAGATCCCAGGAAATGCAATGGCAGAGGGGCCAGGAGCTCCAACACGATGGGAATTGCTGCTTCTGGCAAGCAGCTGGAAACACACAGACACGTGCTCAGCATTTCTTGCACCGGCACAAGCTGGGTGTGCTTGGCACCTGAGGGTTTGCAGGGAACTTGCTGCAGATGACAACAGTGAACCCTAATGAAGAATGCTGGATGTCAGGGCTGTTGGAGAGCTGCTGTGGGAATACTCTTGAAGGTAAAGTCATCTTTCAGTACAGGAAGCTCTCAGGGAAAGTTTAGTATCTCCTGTGAAGGGATTGAGCTGATTGTGGGTTTGTGCTGAGGGTGCATACTCAGTGAGAAGGTAATTTTGTGGTAAGCTGTTTCATGACATTGATTTGGCTCTTTCAAAAGTGTAGCTTGTTCCTGCAGGGGAACATCCTCAGATAAAAGCCATCTCCAGACTATAGGTAAGCATTGACCTTGAGCATCATCCGCAAGTGCCCTGGGGCTGTGCGTGTATACATACATGTTGCTGTTTGGAAATTGCCCTTTTTGATGTTGAATGTGATGCCAGAAAGTGGATGTGAGCATAGGAATATTCTGGGGACAAGCTAAGTAGAGCGGCAGCGATTACAGAATTAGGTGGTGGAAAAAATCAGCAGAGGAAGGGAGGCTTCCAGCCATCCAGATATTTTATACTTACTACATAAAGCTTAGCAGTGTACTTATTTAAAGCTCTTGCTCAAGGTGGCTTATGGAAAGGCTGGGGCATTTTGAGACTTCAGTTTTGGGGGGTTAAAATTGCAAATGATGATGCAAGGACTTAGCAACACGTCACGTTGAAAGGAGAGGTTGAACTAGTGAAAGTGACATGCTTCTGCCACAGACCTTGTCTGCAGATTACTGTAGCTCCACCACCATGAGGGTCTTCACATCTGCTTCAAAAACAGGTTGAGCAAAGCAACATTGCATTGTTCCCTTATTACCCTTCTGTAAGCTTAAAGAGTGTGTTAATTATCCACACATAAATCTATACACAGGCACATACACATAAGTATGGCCAGGGTTATGCAGAAGTGAACAGTGAATGTTCTCCAGTATTAAATCTAAGTGACACAGTGCTTAATACCAAATAAAAAGGAAAGGTCACTCATCAATACTTTCAGCTGTTAAGTATACGATCAAATTGAAAGAACCGATTTACTCATTACAGCACCAAATGAAATCGACACAGCATTTACGTTGTTTTAGCAAGGATATTTACAACACGTAATGAAAAGATTTTCACGGGAGTTCTCTAACTGTGCAATCAATATGGATAAAAGTAATCTGATTTAGCCAGAAAGTCAATATGCAGTGATTAAGCAAATTCCACGAACGACATGCAATCCCATTAGCACTACCAAGCCAAATTCTCTGCACTTTGAAGCAAGAAAGTGAAGGGGCTTTTCAATTAATTATCCAGGCACTGAGTGATGCTAGACAGCTCTCCAATGAAGTTAGAGGAAATGTGAGCTGACACGCTGGGGAGAAGGATGGGTTCATTCATCTCCAGAGGGACAAGGGAAGCAAAGCGGCTAGATGAGGTGAATGCAACACTTGTCTCTCACGTTGTAGAGCATTCCCAGGAGGGCTTATTTCAACTAGCAGCGATACAATACAGAGGTGTGTGAGTCCATGAAGAACTTTACCTCTCCATTCCTGGCAAGGAGGATTATCCAAGGAAAGGCCAGGAACACTGTACTCCCATGCCCTTCCCCCCTCCTTTTTTTTTTTTTTTAAATTTTTATTTTTTGTTTTACTGCGCATCCAAATACTAACGTAATCTCACAACATTTAATCCAATGGGAATTTTTTCAGGCAGAGCAGAAACAGAAAGTGCATGTTTAGGTCTTTGCCATTTCAGCTGTTAAAATCCTGGCATGCACTGGAAGAAATGAAAGCAATGGGAAGCATCTAACTGCAACTACAAGCATTATAATAATGTACTGTTAAATGAATATGATGCTAACAATAAGGACTGGGAACAAGGAATAGTGCACTAAATCATATGCCAACCTTTTGTTAATGAACTATTCAAACTGGAATTAGCTGTGCCTGCATTTCTATATCCCTGTGTTCTCTCTGCTTCAACCTTGATGTTTGTATTGTTTGGGGAGGCTCCATACCCGCATCATAAGGGTAATTTGTATTTTACACCATTCCATATTAATTAAGTACTTAACCACAGTTTAACATGCTCTATTTTGGCAGCAGTCGGTCTCCAGATCAGGTTTTAAATTAGAAAAGTTATTTGTAAATTGAGAACCTACAGTGAAAAGCACCCTTGACAATACTTTTTAATTAATAACTTGAATTGCAGAGCTAAGGAAAAAAAAAAAACAGTAATGCTCTGACTACAGAAAGAGACAGAAAACAAATGCCCAATGTCTGCATTGTTTACAGAATCGTTGTGTACAGACTTGGTTCATCAAGACAGCGTGTTAAGAGGTAATTCCCCTCCTGCAGGCTTCTCCTCCCAAAATGCCACTTCTCACATCATTATTAGCTTCTCAAAAATACCTAATTTTGCTCCCACACTGAACATATTGAACTCGGTATCATTTTCATTATTTTGATGAATACCTTGCTTAACTTTAGGACACCACTTTTTGTTAGGCTAATCATTTGCTTTTCCTTGCATTTACACCAAAAAAGTGCTGTGGTGTCCTGGCACTATTATTGTGCTTGAGGTTTTACTGTCTCTTTTAAGCTGGTCCACATGTATAACTCAGATGCGTTCCCACAAGGGGAGGAGGAGAAGGAGAGCACATCTGCTTGTGCTGCTGCTACTTCTCCCACGCTGGCAACATCACCAAGAATACCCCAGCAGTGGGCAGGCATCCCACGAGCTCGTTAATATAAGGGCTGCTGCCTCTCCTAGCCATTACCCATACATTTATGTCAGCATGTGCTTAGTGAGGAGACTTCAAGTGAACTTGTGCTAAAGCTTTCCCATCACAGCTGTGAGACTTGCTGATTCTTCACAAGCATTCTCTGTATTTCTCTGTCAAGTGCTCAGTACAAGGAGGTTGGTCACTGTGTTTGTAAATCAGGTCTTAATGGTAATACTACAGTTTATTTTTAGCCACAGAGCTGTGTGATCTAATCCACTTTCAGACTCAGCTGTGATGAGCTAAGGAGACCAAACTTCTTCAGTCTTCCTGTGGAAGAGAGATTTTCCAGACATTTTTGTAGCTCTTCTCACACATCAGGTCAGAAGCATCCTTTTCAATTTCTCTTTCAGTGTGGCTTTGTGACGAAGATTTATCGTGGTTGCCTCTCCCATTCAACCAAAGAGAAGAGCACAGCCACCTTTTGTTACACTGTAAAGAGAAGAGGAAAGACTTTTCTTCTTTCCTCATTTCAACCCCCCGTCAGTGCTGAAGCAGTCAAAGAGGAGGATGCTACTTTGAAACATAAATACGTAAAAGGAGTAATTATGAAAAATCAAAAAAATACACTAACACATATCCATAAAATATGATAAATACCAAGTACATTTCATAAAGAGAGAATTCCCCACGTTCACTTACCTACCAACGAATTAGGTAGGAACCTGCTGGATCAACAGGGACAGAGCTATGGGTTTTCAAAATAATAGCAGTCATAATGTGAGAAGCTTTCTACTTTAATCTGTCAGGCAGTAAATCATTGTCAGCATCTAGATTTATCAGCAAATCTAGACTGCAATTGTCATGGTACAAACCGTATCTTCAAATGTTGTTCCCATTAAGTGAAGGAGATGTTTTCTTTCTTGTTTCTCTACTTGGGTAGAGTTTTCCAAGCAGACTTAGAATCCAGAAAGCTTTATCTGGGTTGAAGACAGAGTCAGTACAAACCTTAGGTGATATAGAAGCTGATAATTCAATCGAAAATCTTCTTCTCATAATAATAAGTAAAAGAATAGCGTATAAATCCAGAATTTTCAGAGTCCCATATGCAAAAAATCAATTCTCCCTTTTTAAATATTTAAGGATTTTCTTTTCTTAAACTGTACTATTTCAGCAGCAATCCCATTTATTTAGTGATCCAGACTCACCATTCTTCTATCCCCTTGAAAACTATGCATTAGCATTAGACTTAAACACTTGCCCTGGCTTTCGGTAGGGGGGGTATATTTCGACATGACTTATGGTCAATTCATGCCCAAATGAAAATGCATCTTGTAACGTAAAACATATTTCTAAAACATTTATCATATACCGTATACCAGTAACTGAAGGAATTCCTCAGAGCCAAGTAAAAGAAAAAAATATATCCGGTAACTTTTTCCCCTTTCATAGAGTTTACTTTCTTTCTTTAATACATCTAGATTTCTGCATTTTCCTTCTCATGCAATAAACGTCTACTCAGGAGTCTCTATTCAGCTGTGCTACGTGCTTCATTAAGGACCTGCTTAAATATGAGTGCATGCTTACGCTTTATTAACTTCAGGTGAACTGAACGGCAGAACTGAAGCTAAGCATGTGCTTGGGTTGAATTAGGACTCAGGCTAACTTATGGACACACTGCTAACAGCAAGTAGCGGTCAAGTTTTGCAGCTCTCATATTTTCCAACAGCCATCATATATTTGTTTGGATGTGGTTAGAATTACAGCTGTGTTGTATGTATTCATATATTATATATTTTAAAATGCATATACACACATGCTGTAAAACCACACACAGGCTTATTTTGAATTGCTTTTCGTTCATTACCATTGGTCTTGCTAGCAGAATCATCACTGCATGTTTTTGTTTCACGCTGACACCAGCGATACTGTGTTCTCACTCAGTTGATTGAACCTCATTACCTCAGCTGAGGGATCAATAGGTCTAAAAGCTTTCACCGCCATAATGAGAGGAGACACGCTCGTGTTTGCCAATGTACTGTAATAATGTTCTCTTTGTGCTTGCTGTTTGTTTGTTGTTTTTTTTTTTCCTGATATTTGTTTTAGAGTGGCTCTAAGAGGACCTGTGGACAGAAATCCTTAAATCCAAAAGTCGGCCATGTGGCAGTATGCTCCAAAAGCACACGCCACACAATTCAAGACGCCACCGAAAAGAGCTGCCCCAGTCCTACAGGGGACACAATGAAGAAGTTGTCTTTCCTTCATCTCCACTGATGGGTGGAGATGAAGGAGATCAGGACCACAGTGAGGAAAGAAAGAGGCCATCAAGGTACAAGAGCCATGGTTAAGGAAAAGTGAAGCTCCACCACAAAGCGATTCAGAGCACCTGAAGCTGAATTTCATTCTCTCTCACCTGTGACTACAGAAAAACTCCAAAAATACTAAACCTCACTGCAACAAGGCTAGCCTTTGTCAGTACCTCCTAAATCACTGCATTGCAACCAAAAATGCAATGACTATCCTAAAACATACTTCATGAGTATCCCCATACTTTAAAAGGTTGATATGCTCTTAATGAAATTCACTTGCCAGCATCATCCCAGTCTTGTCTGACTCAATGCTGGTTGGCTAAGCAGCCAGCTCTCACCCATGGCTGAATTTACAGCACAGACAAGATGACGATGTTGGATGTATCAAACCAGTTAGAGAGAGAAAGCACTGTTAGCTTTCAAAAAGCATTGCCTCAGCCTATATCTTTTCCCTGTGATCTTCTTAGTAACCTCTTGGGGATTATAAAGGAGGTGAATGGTGAAATTGTGACTTTTCACAAGAGATTTTTTTTTTCCCAAGAAGACTCACTCTTTACTTGCTAGTCCTGGGACTTTTGGAAAAAGTGCTAGGCTACCTAGAGCAATACATCAAAGAGAAACAATAAATTAAATCCCCCCTACTGATTACCCTTCTTTGTCCAGCACCAGGAGGGGATTAGACCTGCCACAAAAACCGCAGTTTTTGCATCAGCCTCAGGCAGACACCCAAGAATTTGGGTATCTGAGACAGAGACACAATGGATTCTTATCACAGGTTTCTTAAATGCCCCATCCCCAGTGGATGTTTGCTCTGCAAACCACTGGCAGCTGTTCCCCCTTCTCTGAAAGGATCCCCAGGACAATGGGGCAATTTCATAAAGAAAACAGGCATGCCACAACTCCGCAGCAGAGCATATAAATTGCAAATGTAAATCTGCAAACATCACCTCCAGTGCAAAATTCCCACCAATTTCAACCTGTGCAGTGTGTTAAGTGTGAAGCACAGCTGAAGCCCTCCTGTTCCTGAAGACAGATAGAGCCATGGTGCAGTCCTAGGCTCAATTCAGCCAGTATTTCTGCAGTGCTGTCACAGAAGCTTATTGAACTGTCACTTTACTAGCCCTTCCTACCACACTCAAAGACCTAGCAATGATGATGAGCCCTACAAAACTAACAGAAGATTATAAACCAGGACGTGCCATACTTTTAGAAAGAGAGTTTTAAGTCTTACTCTAAGTAGAATTAACTAGACTTAAAAATTATATAATTTTACACACATTAAATTTATTTGTCATAGTTTTCTATAGGATTACAGCTGAAGACGAAGACATTGGGTAGATAATTGAGGCTGTTGATTGTCTTCTTTGTTTGATTTTCACTGTTTAAGTTTACACGTAGAGGTCCTTTCCAACAGCCCAGACCTAACCCACTGAAAGGGAAAGACCCCTTGAAATTTTAATGAAGCTGGACTGTCCAGAATTAAGTCCGAGTGAATTTTATCTCATTTATCCCATTTCTCTCCATCAAAACAAAAATCACAAGGGGTAAAGTGTACTAGATGTTATAAAGTCATGAAATACCAGTCACATGGTGGATCCTGTGGTCTACCACTTTTCTACATGATACTAAACCTCACGGAGTTGTACATCAAAGTGCTGTACTCCTTTCCTATTTAGCCTCCCCTTCTAAATCTATTCCTCCGAGACCCTGGTGGTCACACAAGCTTGGGCCACTTGTCGAAAGGCCCAATTTACACTGCAGCTTTCAAACATTTTACTTGGAATTCTTGGCACATCTGCTTCCCATTAGCTGGCCACTCCGTGTTTATTATTGCACATGTTAACTATCATACAATACTTGTGTGAAAAGTTCAGATGAACAATAACCTATTTGTCATCTCTGAGAGATCCAGATATATTCTCCCCCTCCAGAAATGACACTTTTTGCAGTTGTGTGCATGGGCAGTCAAAGCTTGAGCCCTTAACCAAATAATTTGTGACGTACTGGACCCTTCTGTGACCCAGTTATTTTTAAATTGTCTGCTATGCTATAGCTTAATTTGGTGTGTGCTGTACATACACAGTAGTTCAGAAAAGTAAACTATGGGACTACATAGGATTTGTTATCAGCATGAGTTATGCCAGAAGAGGCATAGTTATCTGGCTTAGTAATGTGAAAAACATTGAATTTGAGTATCTGGATAGCATGAGGGATGCTGTGTTGCTGCCGGTGATTTAAAAATAAATAAGTAAAAATGCAATTTCCCCCAGCCCCTCTCCCAGAAAAACTTCTTGTGTGCTGTTGTGGTTTAGCCCGGCTGGCAGTCAAACACCACACAGCCGTTCGCTCACCCTCCCCCCTCCCTCTCCGGGATGGGGGAGAGAAACGGGAAAGTGAAGCCTGTGAGTTGAGATAAAGACAGTTTATTAAGACAGGGAAAAGAATAACAACAATAATAATAATAATAATAGTATTAATAGTAATAATGTGTACGAAATAAGTGATGCACAATGCAATTGCTCACCACCCGTTGACCGATGCCCAGCCTATCCCCGAGCAGCCGGCCACCCCTCCACCCCGGCTAGCCACCCCTATATATTGTTCAGCATGACGTCAGATGGTATGGAATACCCCTTTGGCCAGTTTGGGTCAGCTGTCCTGGGTCTGTCCCCTCCCAGCTCCTGCTGCATCCCTAGCCTGCTCGCTAGCAGGACAGAGAGAGGCTGAAAAGTCCTTGGCTTGGTGTAAGCACTGCTCTACAACAATTAAAACATCAGCATGTTATCAGCGCTCTTCTCATCCTAATCCAAAACATAGCACCCTGCCAGCTACTAGGAGGAAAATTAACTCTGTCCTAACTGAAACCAGGACATGTGCATAATTCATCTTAAACCAGTGGAATTAAGGCAAGGAATTTGCAATCCCTAGAGTCGTATTCACTACAAATAACATGAGGAGAGAAGCACAGAGGTTGTGATAACAGCAGGCTCTCTTGTTTATGACGTTACTCGTGCACCTCAGTGAATGGCCCTGGTGTAAGAGGTTCTGGAAGGAATTCGGCAGTATCGACCTATGCCATCCCATAGACCAGCAGTGCAAGAAAATAAGGCAAATTTGGAGCATGATGTCACAGATCTGTGATTTGCCTGCTGATTTCTACTGAGTTACTTTTATCATTACTCTATAAAAGTTGGACACTCCTAAACACTTTGCTTAGTTAATGAGGACAGACCAGTTGCAACTACCAATGTTAGCGTTTTGGTACAGGCTCCTTCATAAGAAAGAAATAGTTCAAGCTCACCCTAACCTCTGATTTCAGAGAAATGCAGATGCCTTTAGAAAAACTGAGAGTATGCAATGCTTCCATGCCCTCCTTGTGAGTGCTTACAGACCTACAGGTCCCAGAAGAAAGCAAGCCCCGCTTCCTTCCTCAGCAATGTCACTAACAAAATTGGGAACAGCCTGGCTGGGTTTGTCACACTGCACATGAAATCAAGTGAGATGTTTAATTACCTTGCCTTCCCTGACTCATGATATATTAGTCCAGGCATCCCAGTGTGATACATTAAACAAACTATGCTCACAATTAGTTGACAGCAGCAGTGACATGAGGTGTAAGCAAAGTTTGTCACCTTGTCAAAATGGCATGAAGTTATTTTTACCTCCTCTTGCCCACCGTGTTTATTGGATTCCCCAACTACAGTATGCCATTACTGCAGCCACAAGGGGCTTTCTGAAAACCATCCGGATCCTGCTGAAGGATGTCTATAGCAATACATAAACCGACTTCTATTTTTAGTCAATATTGAAGCTTATCTAAAGTAAATGTTAATTCCAGTTTACCCTATGGTCAGCATCCCTCCCAGAAATACACGCTCTTACTCTCAACCTAAAAATAAGCGGGTGACTTCATGCATTTGTCTCTTGAACCCAGTCCCCCCACGCTATGTGCAGCAACCAGCAGACCCCTGCTCTGCAGAGGCTCGCTGAAAAGTCACCCTCCCCTGCTGCCCCCTTTTCCAAGGAGACACTGATGCAAAAGCCCTGGCAGGAGTCGTCGAAGGCAAATGAAAGAAAGCATTTAATGAAGATTTGTACATATGTGGTGCATAAAAGAGGAAGTGAGGACCCCCCCCCCCCCATACACTGCCAAGCTGGCTGCCACCAGCAGCTCTTTGGGCCTGCAGGGCTCTGGGCTAGGCCGGCTGGTTTATCAGGCTTTCTACATGTGCCTGTCCAGCTTTTCTCCAAGCAGAAAAGTTGTCTCTCTAATCACTAAACTTTTTGTTTGCTTGTTTTTTTTGTTTGTTTAATTATTCATACCATTGCTAGTAACTAAGGCATTTATATCTGCCTACACTCAAAGGCCTAAACACAGCAGGCCATACGCATGGCTGCACGCACCCACCAAGTCAAAACTTAGACGCACTGGCCATTGACACCAGTGCATTCTCCCCTCTTCCTCCATCACTGGGTTAAGCAATTCACTTGGAAAACAAAACAAAACAAAAAACACTACAGAAAAATGTCAGACGTCCACAGAAAAAAGCCCACCCTCATTCCCAGGGGCTGGCATGGCACTTTCGTATTTCTTCCTTGGCCAAATATAGAGAGCACTTTTTATTACCAGCAGAACTTCCACAGTACTAGGTAGCATGGAGATATCCTAGTTTTGAGGAAAAATAGGGGCATCTTGCATCTTTCCTGCTCACCCTCTGTTTGTAGCAACATTTTTATTGGCACAGAAGCCTGCAGGCCCATCCCATAAATGAGGTCCATGGCAGGTCCTGTATATAATACACAAAAAGTATCTTTCATCTTGAAGAGTTCAATACCCTGAGAGCCCTAATGCCCTGAGCGTGCTACCTGAAGCTGAAGAAAAAGAAGAAAACCTCAATTTTAACTAAGCTAGTCACCTCCTGTACTGAAGTTGCGGTTGGGTCAGATTTTAATTTGCTGACAAAAAGTACCAAAATCCTGAGCTAAAGCCTGTTGTTCTTTAAATAACATTCAGATAACACCCGCCGGGGCTGTAGGATTGCAAGGTGAGGACAGTTTCTTTGGAAACACTTTCAGTGGAAGCATTTTTCAGGGAAGTCAAATCTAGGGTTCAGTACGGGAAGGCAAAACATTAGCTCTCTGAAGATAGTTTAGCCTATTTATTATTTTAATTACTGTAAATGAAGACCTTAGTCTTTCAGCTCACACTTTCTCTTTTATATATGCCACTCATTTTATCACTGTTTTGAAAGGGCCACATAACTGTGTTCCTAGCCTAGGCTATGAGGAGGGGAAGTAACATTATTATTTTTTAAGGCATATAAGTCTGTATATTTTAAGTCCTGGATACACATTGCAATAACATACACTAATAAGACTTGATGGATTGGCTATGTTTTTTTTGTTTGTTTGGTTTGTTTTTGTTTTTTTTGTTTGTTTGTTTGTTTGTTTTGTGTGTAGTTTGCAATTTAGTTGTTTCTGTTTACAAACCATTGCCAAACCTGTGGGCTTTTCCACTTCTATGCAAGGGGAAGTACTGCCCTTTTTGTTAAGGGATAAAGGAAAGGGAACTCAATCCCACAGTTCACTTCCAGAATAATTTGTTGGATCAGTAAGGACAATCGTTTGGTAGTATTCTTAAAGATAGATGTGTAAGTGAACCAGAATATCCACAGGTACATTAACACAGGATATGCCGTTCTGGTAATTCCCATGTGCAGTGGAAAGGTATACTTCTAGGCAGCTTGCGCCGCTTGCTGTAAATTACTTTCACCCCCTCTGCCAAGGGCTGACCAGCTGCAGGAACAACTGGGGTGCAGGTCAGAGACACAGCAAATATGGCTGACTCAAAATTTCTCCACAAAACCAGCAATGTTTAATACTTCTCATGAGCTGGCACGATGAATCTTAGTTCCCCAATAACTTTACTCTGTACCTACTTCTCTCTCCCTCATTTTCTTAGTTTACTATCTCAGCTGTTTCTCCAGAGCCTGTGGCTTGAGTGAGAAAGATAGGCAAGCCTCAGCAGCAGCAGCAAACTTGCAGTTCAGGAGCCACAGAGGGTATGTCATGTTGGCTGTACAGAGATGCCTCTTCTAAATTTTTATGTACTGCTTGTTTGATCATCTTGATTCACTTGCAAAAGATATATGAGCTGATCCAAGTTAGAAGACTTTTAAGTGCTTCCCTTACTCCAGTAAAACTGGATGATGCATACTGCCACTAAATGCAACAGCAATTTTTCTTGTAGACATCAGCACTATAACAAGTAGGAACCATTGATCTGAATAACAAGGCTAAATATGTTCTTGGACCAATAAAGTTTCCAAAATATAAACAGTGGCAAAGATTACAGCATACACTCTGTTATTCATCCCTTCTCCTTTCAGTGAATTTAAAGGCTTGCAGAAAGTACTAGAGACAGTAGCACTCCAGCCACAAAAGGAGGCTGGTACAGCTCAGCCAGCCAAGGTGTCCTGACCTGCTTCAGCATCAGCCCCAGGGGTAGCCTCTGGACCCCGAGGCTGGTCAGGACCCAGGACCAGCGTCTGTTCAGAAAAGCTGTCAGCCAAGCCAGAGTGGCTTCAGTTACGCTGACATGTCTAATTATAAACTAAGCAACTACCTTATTAATTTGCCCAACAGCCATGAGATGGCAATGTGACCTGAGCTGCTTTAGAAGCTGCAGCTGAGAAGAGCAAGTCGTGTCACAGCAGATGCCTGAACCACACTTCTGTATCATCGCTCATCACTGTGCCAAGATGTGCTAGCACAGCTGTAAGATAACACATAATTACCATGGTCTTAATTACGGCTTCTCTGAAATGTCACATGGTATTAAGTGGCAACTGTAGGAAATAATAGTTATCACTGTTCTACAATGAAGGAAATCTCTAGAGATGTGCTTATTTTGAGCCAACGTGCCTTTAAAATTACTCTAATACATAAAGGAAACAAAATCAATGTTTGCAGAGGAAGACTAGAATCAGTGTAAACGACAGCCTACAAGAGAAGAGAAACTTAAAGGTGACAATTCCTAGATCAGAGACATGGAACATGGAACTTGATGCTTGTGTTCTGGCATCTCTTAATTTGCAACACTATGAATGTACACAATACAAATACAATATGAATGTACACAACCAAATACAATTTGCAAATCCCAAGCTACCACCGTTTTTGAGGACCAGTGTCTATGAACAGCCACATGCATTCCTACTGCTAGGTCTGGATGTCCAACATGCCGGGGAGAGGCTGCCAGGTTCTGCTCATCTTGGTATCCATAACGAATCAGTGATGACATTGTGAAATTAAAAAAAAAAAAAAGTTGCTCAATTTAGCAAACTCTATAAAGTGGTTTTTTGTTTGTAGCAAAGCTATGAATGGACAGTAATATTCTATGCAGAGAATATAAGAGAAGAATTAGAGAAGAGAACCAGATACAAAGCACTATGTAGAAAAGAAAACATTTTAGTATAACTCATGGAAAGAGGGACTATAAATGGCATAACTAGAAGTTGGAAGGATTTTTACATAATGCTTTATAATACATTTGAAATAGTATATTGCCAATAGACATCAGCCTAGGCACTGAAATAATACAGAAATTCTAAGCAAGCAACACATTTTTCATTTAAATTAACAATGATTAATCCTTAGGACACTAGAGGATGCTTGGTGCTTGTCATCTTTATAAATAGAGCTACACATTTTTAGTTTTCTATGCACATGTGTACAGGTCCCCAAAGTTACAAATGTAATGTACTTTGCATGTAAAACTGGAGGAAAGTTCAACATAAAACAACCAAATATATTCTCTCACAGCACAATGTTCTAACATTCCAGTTTGGACAAGCCTGGGATCCTCTAACCTTTGCTTAAAAGGCAGCCAAAACTTTGATACAGTCTTTGGCTTTTAGCTACGTGTGTGTAAACAAGGATATTTTATAATCAGAGGTATTTGTGTCTAGAGTTTATAGTTTATAGTTGCATTAGCACTACTATCGATATTTTATGACACTCCAAGAAACAAAACAAAAAACCATTACTCAAAATAAAGCTTTCATTTTTGTGCTTTCTTTGTGCCCTCTTTTTATATATATATATATAAATTCTAAAGCAATGCCTTATATTCTCTTAAAATAAATCTAGAAGCAGTTAAAACTTCAGTCTGACAAAACTCTTGTACTTAACTATTCCTCAACATAATGGGAAAGATGTGATTGTTTATGAGTCATTTATAGAAGGGGGAAAAAAACTTTTTTATAAAATAAATTTGGGCAGTGTTTTTCTAACTTAAAAAAAAGAACAAAGGGTAATTATTATCTCCTTTGTGTTCTTTACTTAGGTCACTTCTTAAGCAAAAAAAATTGTTCTATCCAACTTTGTATGAATATTATACAGACTATTTCAGTTTGGTCTGCTGCACTTAGATCACACTTGACAAAGTACAGCCCATAACTAGTATCTTTCATGTAATGGGAAAAAGAACAAAAAGAGAAAACATGAAAAATAGCTTATTTGTAAGGATAAGAAAAGAATGGTAAGTGATCATAATGATACTGTCAGAGTAACAGATCCATGCATTGAATTTCCCAAAGCCTAAGAAAACCTATACCTTACATGGAAATCTGAAACTCAAAATCTGTATTTTAAATCGCTGTAATGATAGCAATAGCAAAATCCTACAAATCCTAGGCCAGCCAGGAAAGGAACATGCATTTTTTTGGAACCTGGTTCCGGCCACTGATGCATCAAGCAACATGCTGGAAGACATGGTTCTGATACACAGTGGAATCAAAGAAAAGCTCTTATAGCTGAAACCATTACAAAGAAAAAAAAATGCAATAAAATCTGCTATATTTGATGTTTGATAAAGGGGGAAAGCTCAAAACAAATGCCAGAAATAAAGCAGCATGAAGAAATTTTGCTGGGCAGCAGTTGGAAATAAAGATGCAACTCTGTGTCCTTAGCTATCAAAGGCAGAAAGAATGATCCCTTCAAACTTACTTAAAACTAGATATATTCTCTATACAGCTAGTGACCACAATAGATCTTGGAGCACTGAAATTGTTGTACTTCTCCAAGTTTTGTTAGGATACAAAATTGTGCATATAAAATCAGCTTCATTTCCTTTCTTGCAGATGACAATAGAGGTGAATCCCAGTGCATCTGGAAAAACAAAGCCCACATACCTACAAATCATTGGCTCCTTATAGAGCCACACACAAATATCATGTTGCTACCCAGTCGTGAAAAAAAGGCTGAATTGTATAGATAATCAGAGGCAAATAAGGGGACATTTCAGTGAGCAGAGTCTTCAGATTCCAGCAACGCCATAGTAATCACAACTCTAAGACTGTCATAATCTAGGTAACAGTACCAGAAGTACAAAATTTGGGTACAAATATAGCAGAACTGGGACCACTGGTAATAAAAGTGAGAGCTACACAGGGGAGGGCATTTTACCTGGGAGACTTGTTGCAAGGGTTGTGAAAAGGAGGGTGTAAAACCAGGAAAAGGAGAAAAATGTGCAAGTCACGGGATCAGGGCTATACAGGGTCCCTGCCTGTTGGCAACCCTGCACTTGGGACAAGACAACAAACTGCTTGAGACAGGACAGCAAGTCAAACCTTTTGTTTGGACCACACCAGCCAAACTTCCTTTTGCAGTCAGGAGGACCTGCTGGTATCCTTGTCTAAAAGGAGAATACCCAGAGGAACAGACTGAGCATACCCAGAACATGATGATACCTGCTCCAGGCCTGATGGCATCAGCAACTAACCACTGCTTTGTAAAACTATTCAGTAGCATCTTTCAGGCAGGCAGTGTATTTAAAAGGCCTGCTCATGCTCAGAGATGAGATATTCAGAGGATTTGTTGCTCCTATATACACTTGTTAAAATTTGTATTTGTGGAGGACTGATCACCTTCAGTCATTTAAAACCTTAACAAAGCAAACCTACTTGCTATACTCTCATGCCAGCTTTTCAGTTCACTATGCGTCTGTTTTACAGACTGTGATCCCTGGAAAATCCGAACATTTCCTGATTTCTTACAGTTCAAAGTACTTGAATAGTTCTTCATATGAGAGGGATTTCAGCCTGAAAATGTCTCCGCTAAGGATGTCTTGAAAAGGAGCAAGAACAAAACTGGTGGATCCTTTCAAAAGAAAAATCATACCACAAGAAGTTCCAAAATTATACAGTAAATAAACTTTATTTAATCTCAGCTCCTGTCAGATTAGTGCTGTCGACAGTCAGATCAGCATATGATACAGTTATGTATTAACTATTTACAATTTACAGTAATGTACTTTTTCTCCAGAAAATATAAGTACAAAAGCTAGGAGTAAACAAATGAGGTACTGCAATCTCGATTTATTGTAGGCAAAAGCATATAGGAAGTGATCTTTAGCAAACAATCAGAAGATCAAATCAGAAAAGGAGTAGTCAAACAAGTGCCCAGTTCATCAGGAAAATCACCTCAACTGCTATCCATCCAAAAATGTATTGCACAATTCATTCAAAAAAATAAAAAAATAAATAGAAGAGACAAACCATTTAGTTCAACTCTTAAAAAACACCCAGTGAAATCTGTATAGAGATACAGTAGCGGGCAATTCCCTCCTAGGATAGTCTTTTCTCTCTTTTAAAAAAATAACCTTTAACACAAAATAGAAGACAGTATTCAATAGAAGAGAAAAAAGACTCATCACCAGATAACCCCTGATTAGCGTTTCTTGTCAAGGCAGTTTTAACTATATCCATGGTCCAAAGGTGGTGCTAAGCTTTGGTTCTTGCTGTTCCATTTGTGACCTTGAATAACAGCTTCTCTTCTTGTCCCCTCAAAAGGGGCAACAAGGGAGATATGAACGAATTTCTAAGCAGCACTGTTATGAGACATTCTCATCACAATTTCTTCAAGATGGTCGTAGCCATGACTAGAAGAATAAAAAGATAAAAGAAATGAATAAATATTACATCACTGAAAGCAACTTAGAAGTGCTTAATACTAAAATAATAATGGAATTGTTGGTTATTGATAGGAATAGGACAGGCAAGAATTTCAGGTAAGTCAGATGACCAAATTATTAACTGATTTTGAGCAAGTAATTCCAATATTTTCAAAACAGTTGAGAAAGTGTGATTGAAAAAAAAAATAAACAGACCTGTACCAAAAAAGTTAAGAGTCTCACTGGAAATAGATAAGTCTACCACAATGTTGCATTTCAATCCAATGAAAAACTGGGACAAAGCTGTCCTCTCTGCATAAAGCCTGTCATCAAAATCAAAATGAACTCAAATTTTGGGGCTAGCAAAAGGCCTCATCTACCAGGAAAAGATTTATTACTTTCACAATGAAGCCAAAATCACCTTAATTTCTAAGTTTTATACATGCAAGAATATTATTCCATTTGCTGGCTAACTACTGACATGTCACAAAAATATTTGAAATAAACTAAGAAACTACAATCCAGTAATGGGGGCTGAATGGCTTCCATAAACACTGGCTTAAGTTTTGAAGCTGTAATAGGTAATTGCTGACAGTAAGTCAAAAATTATGCCTTCCTGTGAGAGCCATCAAAAATGGCTGAGAACTTTTTTATACAGCATTACAGACTGTATGTCAAGAATTTAAATTTCAGACATGCTTTCTGCAATAGTGCTGTAAATAGCTTTGTCCTATAATTGCTAACAATTCAAATATTTTCAACAGAAAGCTAGAGAAAACAGTTGCTGAAATTGTCAAGAAGTGATCAAGACTAAGAGGCAAACAGTCCAAATGCATTTTAAGTGCAATAAAGTGCACTCGTTATTGTATTCAAAGTGAAAGGCTTAAGACAACACAAAATAAAAATAAAAGTGGAGACCGTGTTAGCTGAGTAGAATTTTTTTGCCTTCAAAACAAAGGTTGGCTTGTGTTGTAGGCTCTATTTACATGACTGCAAGAGAGGAAGAAAGGCTGTTGGCTGCCTTGTGGTGCCTGGCAGTGGAAAGACCTAGGCTGGTCCATGCTGTGGTGGAGGTGGTGCAGGCCAGGAGCACACACTGAGCCTAGCGCTGCGGGTCAGCCAACAGCCAGCCAGCTCTGCAGATGCACTGAACCAATTCCCGGCAACTCTGCAAAGCTTTTCAATTGCAAAGGATGAAAAGGAAAGTTATGCTGGCCACATCCTACAAAATCCATCTGAAGAGTTTCTTAAGTAAAGCCAGCAGGACCAGGGAGGTGATTGTCCCCTTGTATTCTGCTCTGGTGAGGCCGCACCTCGAGTACTGTGTTCAGTTTTGGGCTACTCGCTACAAGAAGGACATGGAGGCCCTGGAGCGTGTCCAGAGAAGGGCAACGAAGCTGGTGAGGGGCCTGGAGCACAAGTCATATGAGGAGCGGCTGAGGGAACTGGGATTGTTCAGTCTGGAGAAAAGGAGGCTCAGGGAAGACCTTATTGCTCTCTACAGCTACCTGAAAGGATGTTCTGGGGAGCTGGGGGTCAGCCTCTTCTCACAGATAACTAGTGTAGGACTAGAGGGAATGGCCTCAAGTTGAGCCAGGGGAGGTTCAGGTTGGAAATCAGGAGACATTTCTTCTCAGAAAGAGCAGTCAGGCATTGGAACAGGTTGCCCAGGGAGGTGGTGGAGTCACCGTCCCTGGGGGTGTTCAAAGAAAGGTTGGACGTGGTACATAGGGACATGGTTTAGTGGGTGACATTAGTGGTAGGGTTATGGTTGGACCAGATGATCTTGGAGGTCTCTTACAACCTTAATGATTCTATGATTCTATGATCATGCACCACTAACAACTCAAAAAGTAATCCTGGCCAGTGCAGAAAGCACTACCTGTTACTTGCATGTTCTCGACCACTACTGTGCTCATGTTGCTTGTTTAGCAAGGCTAGTCAGACACAACCTTTATCTTTAGACCTAAATCAGCTGTTGCTTTTCTGTAACACTACAATTAGTTTTGCAGTTCACTCATGAAAATAGGTAAATGAAACCTTCAAAAAAAAAAGGACAATAAACTGAAAGCATAAAGCTCCACAAACTGTTCTCCCTAATCTTGCTGCTCTCTCTGCTCTTGATGCCAAGCCAAAGCTCTGATTCAGAAAGGTACTGATGTTTAAAAGTAATCATACCTAATTCCTCTACAGAAAATGTTTCACTTATCTTTTTTCAAATAATCAATTCTCTTATTCATAAGATGTAAAAATTCATTTAAAGCAGTACAGGCTCTTTCAGAATCTGACTTATCTATTTGCCTATTTTCAAAAAAAAAAAGAAGAAATCAGAAAGTGAATAAAGACAAAACAAAGCCAAGTACAGTAAAATTTAATATTACATATCATTTAAAATCTGATTTTTCCCCTATAATTGAGAGTTTTGAACCTCAATCAACATTTCAAGTTATTCTTATACCTCAAAAAGATTGGTTTTGAATCAGCATTCCCCCTTTTCAATCTTGGCTTTGTAAAGCAAAACATGATTAAAAGTAGAACAAAGTTTATCATACACTTACAGGACAAAAACGTTTGAAAATGTTTTTAACGAACAAAAGCATGCAAGAAAAAAAAAGAGAAGAATGATTACTGTCATACTACGGGTTTCATCTCCAAATAAAACAAGTATGTATTAGTCTTCACTCACCCACATGCTAACTAAGCACAGACTGATGGAATATTCAGAAGATACCACTGCGAGGTGAGGCAAACTACAAAGCCAGGAAGAAAACAGCTTATTGGACTACGTGGTTAATAGTGTAGGTAAGAACTCTGTGGACATCTACTGCTTACAAATGAGATTGCCGCAGTTAGACTATGATATTATGTAGTAAAAAAAAAAAAAAAACAGATTAGTGATACAGATATATTGGTCTAATATATGTTTATTTACCTTGAAATTTGTTAAAGTTTTCAATAGAAACCTCTTAAACATATGCCCACTGTTTAAGAAAGACCCACCCAGACGTTAAAAGGGTAAGTACTCATAGACACTTCCTAACATATGCATGTTTATTCTTTCTCAGTAGCACAGATAATTAGCAATTTACACATTAAAATTAGTTATAAACCTTTTGGCTATAAATGAACATACAAAAACAACTAAGCTTTATGTTAAAAAAGCACATTCATGTTGTAAGCTTAGACAGTTATTACTCATGAGAACTAAATACTCGGTATTTTCAAATACCAACATCATTCTGGTATTATGTGGAGAAACACTATGATCATGTTAGTAAATGTCAGCAAGCAAACCAACCCCAAACATATCTCTTAATGGAATAATTTATGACAACTGCTCCACTCTTTTTAGTCTTTAACAGAATTACAAAAGACTCGCCAGAAATATTAATTTATCCTTCAGTAAACAAACACTTAACTTTGAAATTGAAAAAAAATTACTAAGTCTTTCATTAGTTGCACGCATAACATGCCCTAATATTTGAGTTTCTGTTAGATGTCTAACTTTATCTTTGTGGACTTGGAAAGGAAAAAAATTGATAGGGTAGATCTGAGCCAAGAAGGGACTGCTATGTGAAACCCAAGAAGTTTTGATCAGGACATTACGTTCTTTCAATTATGATATCCTTAACAATCAAAGCACTTGCAGTCTGCAAAGTAATTCAAAGTATGTTCTAGCCACAATTTAAACCCAAGGACCAAAACTTGTTGAATGAATTCAAGTTGCAACTTCTCATACTAAAGAAAATTTTCAAGTGTCTGTTTTAGGTTTCAAATACCAAAAAGCTGGAGGGACCGAAAAATATGGTCCATCTGTCTAACCTCACTTTTAACCAACTAAAAAATACTTCTAAAAAGTATTACTGGAGCTTGCCAAAAGAAAAGTGTGTCTTAAGAAAGCAATAACTATATTTTGTCGTGTTATTTCCGAAGCAAGAATAGTGTTAATTTCAAATAATACGGCAGAGGTGAAAGTGGTTTAAACGAGAGCTTCCTGAGACCATGTTTGGGATGCACAAGACTTACTAGAGCTGTACTATTAACAGCATTTACATCATTTCAAAAGTATATTGAACACTTAAGATAGCAAGACAATCAAGGCTACAAGTATACAGGAAAATGTTGAAGTATCAAACACTTCCCTCATTTGATACTTCAAGCAGATGAAATGGTATTTTTCTACATCCGAATTTTAATGCAACTACAACATGTAGTAGCATTATGTAAATTGCAACTACAAGTGAAAACGCTCACTATTTTTTTTCCAATTCTGTTCCTAAAAGTGTTAAATATATACAAAAGACCCGTGAGAAAAACAGAATTTTGTTCTCTCATTTTAATTCCTAAATGTTTTACTCAGTGACCCACAAAGAGGTGGATCACAATGTCGACTTCAGATACAATGTAGAAAGAGTATTACTGCAGTTTTTGTCTTAATGAAAAATACCTCCACTACATAAAGTAGTAAGAGTAGACCAAAGAAATGTTTATGCTCCTGTATTCCTCTCTTTGTGCTCTGCTTCTCAATTCCAAATTCACCTTCCTGGTAAATACCATTCCATTCTATCCCTCACAAAATTTGTGGGGGGGGGGGGGCGTGAATAATACCAAAAACAACAACAACAAAAGCAGTCTTTATTTAGGGTCAATTAAAAAGAATCATTCTCTATTCAGTGTTCAACCAATTTTATTCTCTAATGCATGTATCTTGCATGTATCTATGCAGATTAATTGTCATCATTTTACTTCTTCCCTCACAGTTGTGCAAGATCCAATATTGCTACAGTACTGCTGAGTGTTACTCAGCACTGATGGCGAGACAGAGTTGGAGAAAGGGTTTCTGTGCTCTGTTACCAAAGTGCCTAAGATTGTTATTTTGATCTGTCCTTACTGAGAGTGAACCTGACATATTTTGATGTTAAGTACAAAAAAATAATAATTAAAAAAAAAAAAACTTATTAGGATACTGACATAAAACTAACCTAAATATATATATTTCACTTCAATCATGCATATCCCAGATGAGTGAGCTAATCAGTTTTCTATTCTACAAGCAAACATTGCTCTTGCTTTTGTCAGAAATTTTATCCTAGGGCTGTAAAAAAAAAAAATAATCTTTTTTTTCATGAAAACTGCTATGAATCCACAGAAGCTTCTGAGTTTAAGAAACATGAATTTTCTCTCGGATTACTTTTTCAGTATGAAAACTGATCTGCAGAATAGTAGCAGTGACTGAACTTGCTTTGCTCTGTTGTACCACAGCTTTCACAAATATGTTTTAACCAGTGATATGAAATTCTAGCTAAGAAAATATGCTTGGTCTTACCCCCCGCCCCCCCCTTTTGCTATAAACTCAAACCTACTGCCAGAATATGACATTCCACTGAAGAAGAAAAAGAGGAGGAGATAAGTTCTCTTGAATAAGCAAAGGGAGAAAGGGAGACCTAAAGAAAGCTTCCAACTTCTTATTCTTGCTACCTCATCTCTTTTGCATAACTACACTTTGCTTACACAACTTACCAATGGTCGAGCATCTTCTCGTTCTAGTATCTTCTGAGTCTGATCAGCTGGGAACTTCAGAACTGTTGTTATAACCTTGGCCATTGTCTAAAAGGAAACAGATCATCTATAATCAATTTCACGTGCCCTAAAATGCTTTGTAATATTTTAAAATGCATTTCACTTCAGAATACTGGATGCTATTTTTAGTAATGTCAACAGAAAACATATTGAAAGGAGTAAGATATAAACGTGAGATTCACATCATATGTGCATGACATCATACATTACGTGAATTACATGGAAACCATAAAGTCTTCATTTCACATTGTCACAAACTGCAGCTACTTTAATATGACGTCAGCTCCATTGTATCTACTTAAACTCCATTAATGAAGAAATCACAATCATACTATTGCAAATCCTGCTCCTACCACATTTCGTCCTTATATGGCGCTCCTGGAAAGCACATTTGAGGCACACTGCACCTGAAAGAGTCCTTATGAATCCAACTATATTCCTATCATTCAAATATTTTGTAAAGAAACACAAAGAAATGAAACACTGAGAAAGCAGATCCAAATGTGAGACATGGAACAGCAGTTGTCTAAATATTTTTAGCGGGTACACAGAATGTCATATTTAAATAGTAAATCATTTAGATAGCCTCAGATGGAGTATGTCAAAATGTCAAACCTTTGTGCAAAACAAGCGATGATTATTTCTCTTTTAAAAACAGATTAGCGGGAACAAAAAATTCCAAAAGGCACAAAACAAGGTTCTGCTGACTTTTACAAGAAAGGTCAAAGCAATAACCACAGTGCAGCTTAAACAGAAGGTGACTGCTACGAAAGCAGTAACTGCAGCTCTTCAAGAATGTGGGTGAGATAAGATTGCTGCTCTGGAGGTCTACTGTTTATTACCAGCCTCACATGTGGAGTGAAGAGGGAGACTGCAGCAACAAAGCAGCCGCATGACAAAAATGACCACAGCTAAAATCAATAGGTAACTCCTGATTTGCAACAACTGTTTCTGTATATCATTAACTAGGGATAAAAATGAAAAGAAAAAAAAATAGTCCTGTTGACCACTTTCAGTTCAAAAGCCTTCATTCTGACAAACAAATAGTTCCCATAATTTAGAAGTGCCTCTACTGCAGTACCCAGATGCACAGAGGAACATGCTCAGTGTCACAAACTGACATCATGCTTTTCTGACTTCATTTATAAAAAACTTCATCACAATTATCTAGGACCGAAAGAAAGCACCGAGCTTAGAATCTATTCCTTACGACACCTTACAACAGAGCTACCAAGAAAACCCTCTCAACAGTTTTCTACAGGACACAATGGCATGCAAACATTAACAAAAAATCTACAAACACAGCAAATACTGCATGAAAGCACAGATGCTTTAGACGCTATCTAAAACCTTATTTCCTGTAAACGTGCGTTTTGTAATTCACCACTATCAATGACTTGAAATTTTCCAAGCTCTTGAAGCCACAAGGGAGATTCTAAAACAGAATTATTCAATACTATTCACAGTTGCACAGTTATTTCTCAAGCAGTCTATTTCACTATAATAGAAACAAAATCTAGTAACTCTAAGTGTGAATACCTACACATATTTTACGGTGCACGCATCTCCATATCTACCTACTGATAGACCCCTAGCTTTAACAAATACAATATCCAGTCTTATTATAAGAGATTCTACCTAGCATCCCCATTTCTTTTTCTGAGGTCTATATATTTGGGTAGGCGATCTCCATAAAAAATACTGTTACAATGATATCCATCAGTCTCTCTATAATTTGAGAGGGACTGGTCAAAGGTAGACTCTTCAAAAATCACAACTGACTTCTATAGAAATATCCCGTTATTCCACAATGCACAAAAGTGTGTCCAGGTGCCAAAAAAAGATCTGCATGAATTTTTCATCTCTGCTGGAGAGCAGCAAAGCCCAAAGCAAATCTAACAGAACACACTTCCACTCTATTCCATTCTCCCCTGTATCGAGCAGATCAAAACACATTTATTATACACATACAACATTCAGACTGACTTTCAGACCTCAAAACAGACTCCAAACAGCATAATGAAGTTACAAGTAGAAGGATCTGCCAAAATGGTTCTCTAGGAATTCTACAAGACTTAATATTAAGTGTGCAGGAGAGCTGGACAGTTCAGCTGTTCGCATGGCTGTAGAAAATGTAGTTTTATTGAACCTAATGGTTTGTGCCATGTATCTCCAAATTCAGATATTCTCAACAAGTTGCCAGCTTTTTCTAAGCATGCCATCTCATTTCATTTCATCGGACCTGCCAAGGAAGAGGGAAACAAACAAACAAACAAGATGGGCTGCAGGGAAGGACAACAAAAAACCCCAAAGACACGTGTATACATTGGTCAAACAGTTTATGACTGCGACAGGTTGCAGGTTATATAGATTATACATCATGATTGTAATCCCTGAGTGTTAGTTAGTCTCCAGCACTTCAAGACAAGTGACGCACTCGTTCATCACTCTGCTCGATACAATTCCAGAATCATGTATCAGGCCACATTGATGGCAAACTGTCCTGTATAGTTACACAGCTTCTGCTGAACATCTCTCAAAGAAGAACAAATCATACCCATTGAGATCGCTGATTTCACTGCTAAACCACCTTTGAGACAT
This sequence comes from Cygnus olor, assembly GCF_009769625.2. Classification (NCBI taxonomy): domain Eukaryota; kingdom Metazoa; phylum Chordata; class Aves; order Anseriformes; family Anatidae; genus Cygnus; species Cygnus olor. Next base: position 61,646,827 of record NC_049170.1, on the reverse strand, counting down.
GGAGTATTTATGTGTACTCCAGAAGGATACCCTGCACAATGATCTGGGGAAGAGACCACACATCTTACAAGAGAAAACTAAAAAAAACTGCCTCGCCTAGTCCCGGAAAACCAAGGCTAGGAGGAGGGTACGTCTGCACCAAAGAGGTGTATCTCAGTAGAGATCTTTTAACTCAAGGACTCTGTTGAGAATTTAAATAAATGCTTATCAATGCTTTATGAACACATTCAGACTATATATTTAAACATTTTATCAATCACATCACCATTGCTCATGGTTCTCCAATTAGCACAGCAGGAAGAAACCAAACAGCTTTCAAGACATAGCTCAGTAAATAAGACAAAACACAATCCTCAGGAGAACAGACACTTAGCTCACTTCTACTAGTCACATGTCTAATGGTTGAACAACAAGCACATGGTATCAACTTGTAAATACTATTTAAGGCAAAAGTGAAGAAACCATCAAAATACCTTCATATTTGAATTAGTAAAATGTTAGCTTTCATTCCATTTAAATTTTCCATTAGCAAATGCCAGTACAACTACAGTCTTGATCAGGACTAGACAATATAAGAAATGTTTCCCTTTTTTGCAATATGTAAGAACATTTATCTTCACATAAATACTGCTAAGAGGTAATCATATTAGTATAAACACACAACAGAGAGGAATACAATCACATTCAGTTTGAATAAGCTTGTCATTCTCCATCACTTATCTAAATCTAATTTCCCAAAGCTAAAATTTGTAGTGCTTTGAAAGTAAGTTCTTCTGCTTGTTTGAATTAAATGCATTTCCCCATTCAATTATATCAACTTTAAAACAATGCCTTCTAAAGTTATTGCAGGAACTAAATTTCCATCTTTTTCTTCCCCCACCCCCCCCCAATACTCATCTGCTTTTAGGAGCCTGTGTGTGGAAATGTCGTATGGCACCTTCTGGTTAAATACAGTGTATTCTCCAGGGCAAATAAATATATATATTTATTCATATTTGCTTACGTTATGTATTTACTCTTATATGAAAGATATATGTAAGATGGATATATCTTTTCATCTAAGCAACTGAAAGAATGGCAGAAGTGACCTGAAATCAATTTACTTTAGCATGTTTGTTGCTGTTATTGAACAAGTCAGCTGCAAATTTTAGTATGTCCCTGCTGAAAAGGAAAATAAAATCAGTTTTATTTTCCAAAGTTTTGAGGCATGTACAGTAATATTTTGAAGCCCAATAAGAAACAGCATTAATGAGTGACAGAAGAGGTTTCAAATTAGGTTTCCTTGAATGCAACTTTGCTACTTGCATCAGCTATCTGCAAGAGTCATCCACTGATGTCTCAAGGGTTGGGCGAAATTGAAGCATTGCTGACAAATTCTTTTTAAACATTCTCTCTTGTCTATGTCCCTCACAATTCAAAAACATAACATCCATCAACGTACATGTTTTTCTTTAATGATTTCAATCAGATGCTATTAAAGTAAGAGAGCCGTCCAATGAGCCACAGGCTTGTGAAGAGAAGCTAATACTTTTTTTTTTTTGAGCTGGCATTTATATTTTTAATAAAAATGGAGTTAATATCAAAGTAAGGAAAGGGATAAAAAGAAAAAGAAAGAGGGATCCCATAAGGACAAGAAGTCTCGCATAGACCAAGTTTTATTCTGTACAGAGCACAATGAGAACAAACCTAATTAACACACAAACCTGCCTAAAATCTCTCTGCTTAATAGTAGTCCAAGCTGAAAGAAGTACTACAAAGAATGGAAAATCTCCAGGGAGGAAAAAAAAATACATTCATCCAAATAGCATCTATCATCCAAGAAAAATGTTTGTGTTATGACATACCTCTTTTGAACCTGGTCAATCTCTAAGCATCAGTACTGTTTGTTATAAGCTAGTAAAATCCCAACTTAGGAATGATTTCACAAGCTTGTCAGCATCCAATAAGAGCCTACTGTGCAGCTTTTCACTGCTTTTAAAAGCAAATTAATACTTTCTAGAGAAGGTATACAGATTTGGGAGCCTTATAAAACATCTTTAAGGAACAATTAAAGAAGTATTTCACTATCTTCAGAGCTACTAACAAGCTGTTATTTAATGCAACTCTTACTTTTCCTGTTTGTGTCAAGATGACATCAAAAGAGTACTTCTGCTAATACAATGCATACCAGCATTCAAAGTACACTAAGTTTGACTGACAATAGGGCTTTTGCTAGTAAAACCATACCTACCTATTGAGGTTTTAGTATCCATAAGTATCTTGGTGAGAGATTTGATACTCCCTCCCTTTCCCTCCCCAGTCTTCTCCCCTTTTGTTTCCCCTATGCTTCATCTCAGCATGCTGATAAAGTTTGTGAAGATATGGACCGTGCCTCTTTGGGTGGAAAAAAAAAGCTTGTTGAATCCAGTGACAGTAACAGACAACATGTGATGAATCACAAACACATGGTGTTTCAAATCTGTACAGCAAGGGAGCTCAACTTCATTTTAACCCAAATCACATGTCCCTGTATACAAGTTTCCATACCTTAGTCTCACGACCCATCATATATTCAAAGAGCACTTTCCTCAAGTATTCAAATTCAGTAGGCTCTCCAAAGAGAGAAACATCAGTACGGTGAAGGTTTCCATCTGTGTCAACAAAAGAGTATATTTATACTGAGAGTCACTGACAACAGTCTAAGTTACTCTTAGCCAGAAAGTGACTGGAATAAAATGTAATCAACTAAGAAACACCGTAGTAGTGACCATAATTATGCCAAATGCCTAAAACTTACTGAGAGCAATTTACCAAAACTTAAAATAGAATGGATCGGCACATTTACTTCAATAGACTTTACAATATGCTACTCCTGAAATTTCGTTTCTTAAATGAAAATCTGTGCATCTTTACTTCTTTACTCATAACAGAGGCACTTAAAATGTTTTTGCTTAGATTGTGTTGTTTTTCTTGACTATGAGTTAATTTCAATGTTATGTCAATTCATCTGAATTCAGACATTACATGTATTTAGGTTTTAGAGTAAATGCAGAAAAGATGAACTGATATAACAGAGATTCTGAATTTAAGATAGTCAAACAAGTCTACTTAGTCCTGACAGGCCTCAATTTCTGATTTTCTTGTTTGTTTGTAAAAATGCTTTACTTTAAAAGGATGGAAGAACAGCAGTGGCGAAATAGGTGAAAAGCAGATGTAAGAAAAATTGAAATAATTGCAAGTGTTAATATTTTTTCCAGTAAAATACTTTTGATCTGTGTTAGCTATAGGGTTATCAAGGAACCTGTAGAACTGTAGTACGAGACCAAGAGACAAGCTTTAGCTATCTCACAAACTACACATAAGGCAGGAGATAGAGGATACATATGAAGAAACAAAAAGGAGTACACCAACCTATGACTACGACTCTTTACAGGAGTGTTCTTAACAAATACGGAACAAATATGGACTTGTGTTCTGGAACACAAGTCCTATGAGGAGCAGCTGCGGAAACTGGGGTTGTTTAGTCTAGAGAAGAGGAGGCTCAGGGAAGACCTTATTGCTCTCTATAATTTCCTGAAAGGAAGGTGTGGGGAGCTGGGGGTCAGTCTCTTCTCACAGGTAACTAGTAATAGGACTAGAGGGAATGGCCTCAAGTTGCACCAGGCGAGGGTTAGGTTGGAAATCAGGAGACATTTCTTCTCAGAAAGAGCAGTCAGGCATTGGAACAGGTTGCCCAGGGAAGTGGTGGCGTTGCCGTCCCTGGGGGTGTTTAAGGAAAAGTTGGACCTGGCACTCAGGGACAAAGTTTAGTGGGTGATACTGGTGGTAGGGTGGTGATTGGACCAGATGATCTTGGAGGTCTTTTCCAACCTTAATGATTCTATGAAATATGAGATAATATTACTGTGATCAAGACGTCAGGACAAATCTTGCAGATCACAGAAAGATCTGTGAGATCTAGTATTTGTATTGTTAAGATTTTTAAAGAGTCATAAACATATATTAATTCAACAAGACAAATAATTCCCCTCCATCCCATTTTTACTGACACTGCCTACATCACTCCCGCTGGGGATACAGAAAGCTTAAGAACTTTGATAAAGTGCTCTCGTAACTGTAAGACATAAAAACAGGCATCAAACAAAATGCTACATGATTTGCTCTTCTGAAATCACACACCAACTCTATTAAAACAGAAAAGAAAACAGGGACAAGATGTCATAAAAACATTTTAAGATTGTTTCAGAAAGACTGATATTTAATAAGTACTCTAAAACAAAGGGTATTTTTCAAACAAAGAAAAAGCTTATGTGAAGGAAACTGTATTTACCTCTATATGGCGTTCCAACTGATGTAACATAAACATTCTTCTCAAAATTTTTCAGCTGGTCTTCCAGTACGTGAATCTAAACAGAGAACAGTCAAGATGAGAACTGGTGCTTTCAAGAAGCTAAAATTAAGCATAAGAACTTTCAGCTAAATATCATGACATTCTATTAAAGCAAAATGCATTTGCTCTTTAATGAACGCAAGCATTAAAAAAATGTTATTAAAAACTGTGCCTAACTACCTAAGAAAAAGTTTGTACTTATATACACGAGAGTATCTACAGCTAATTTTATGAATATATACATATATACCTATACAGACATGATACACACATGTATTTTATACACAAACACATAAGAGGGTTGTGGGTTTTTTTTTGCCTAACATCAAAAAATATTTGCTTTACAAAAAGAGGAGAACCATAATTTTATGAAGTATTTTGTTATGTTTTTCATTGTGCAAACACCTTTGATAACTTGCATCACAAACATTTGGTATTTTCATAGACACAGGATAGAGGAATACTTTGAAAAAGTGCACAGATCTTCTGACAGTATGACTCAAAACTATTTTACATGCATGTTAGTTTCATACTTCCTGTGTGGAGATATAATACATCGTCATTTGAAAAGAAAAAAACATTTAATATTGCAAATACAAGTCAAAAAGAATACTTTTTTCCCTCATTCAAACCTTTACCTGCTCTTTGAGCTCCTGCTCTTTCAACTTTGAATCATTGACTAGTGTTGTCTTCTGTGCCAGCTGTGCCTGAAAGAAAAGCCACATACAGAAATAAACAAACTACTGAAGATATGATAGGTAACTTTTCAATAAACTTTCACCTTTTAATTAATACACAGAAACGTAAGAGTATTCCTAGTTTCAAGTTGCTGTGACACAGCACTATCTAGAAAGCAAAAATCTTTAAATTCAACTTACCTTAAGTTCTGCTATTGTCACCTAGAACAACAAGAACAAAATTAGATGAAAATGCAAATAAGAAAAAAAATGAATATATCATTCACTGTATACAGGCTAAAAAATAAAAGATGTCAACTCACTGATTAACTGATGATAATAAAAACTGAAATTACCCAATCATAAATATAAAAATAATTGCTAAACAGTATTTATGGGGTGAATTATTTGCACACGTACTGTGTGGATTGCACAAATCCCTGTGTGGATTTGTATGCTTATGCTCAGGTATGTCCACATCCCTGTCCAGATTTCTCATCTAGCTCTGTAAAGCTGCAAATACACGTTATTGTGTAACAAAATTAGTTTCAGAAAAACGTATCAAGGACAAGTCATGGAAAAATTAAGAAAGGCAAGGAAATATAACATGAACAACAATTCTTGATTTCAATGCACTTCTGAGTAGAACTGAGAAATATATCAAACACCATCACTGGTACATAGATTTGATGTAAGTTTCATGTCCTATCAGTGAATATGTAATTTTGATGATTGATGTATGATATTAAATGACTGCATGTATTTATGGTAGACTTCCACAACAAAGTCAGTAGTGAAACACAGTTAATGGAGAAGTCCTAAAGGCAAAAAATTCAAATACAAGTATTTCTCAGAATCATGGTTAGGGTTTAGAGGTCCATTAAGAATCTTCCTCCATACAAGATTATGCTAGATTATCATCAGCAGGGATTATATTTATTATGTATTATATTTATAATATAATATTATATATTTTATAATATAATATTATATAATATATATATATATATATATATATATATACACATATATATATATATATATATACACACCGTTTCCCACAACATTCTCCTCAAGAAACTGGCTGCTCGTGGCTTGGACTGGCGTACGCTTCGTTGGGTTAAAAACTGGCTGGATAGCCGGGCCCAAGGAGTTGTGGTGAATGGAGTCAAATCCAGCTGGAGGCCGGTTACTAGTGGCGTCCCCCAGGGCTCAGTACTGGGGCCAGTCCTCTTTAATATCTTTATCGATGATCTGGATGAGGGGATCGAGTGCACCCTCAGTAAGTTTGCAGATGACACCAAGTTAGGTGCGTGTGTCGATCTGCTCGAGGGTAGGAAGGCTCTGCAGGAGGATCTGGATAGGCTGGACCGATGGGCAGAGACCAACTGTATGAAGTTCAACAAGGCCAAGTGCCGGGTCCTGCACCTGGGGCGTAACAACCGCAAGCAGCGCTACAGGCTGGGAGATGAGTGGTTGGAAAGCTGCCTGGCAGAGAAGGACCTGGGAGTATTGGTTGATAGTCAGCTGAATATGAGCCAGCAGCGTGCTCAGGTGGCCAAGAAGGCCAACAGCATCCTGGCTTGCATAAGAAACAGCGTGGCCAGCAGGACTAGGGAAGTCCCCCTGTACTTGGCTCTGGTGAGGCCACACCTCGAGTACTGTGTTCAATTCTGGGCCCCTCACTACAAGAAGGACATCGAGGTGCTCGAGCGAGTCCAGAGAAGGGCAACGAAGCTGGTGAGGGGTCTGGAGAACAAGTCTTACGAGGGGCAGCTGAGGGAGCTCGGGTTGTTCAGCCTGGAGAAGAGGAGGCTCAGGGGCGACCTTATTGCCCTCTGTAGGTACCTTAAAGGAGGCTGTAGCGAGGTGGGGGTTGGTCTATTCTCCCATGTGCCTGGTGACAGGACGAGGGGGAACGGGCTAAAGTTGCGCCAGGGGAGGTTTAGGTTGGATATCAGGAAGAACTTCTTTACCGAAAGGGTTGTTAGGCATTGGAAAGGGCTGCCCAGGGAAGTGGTTGAGTCACCATCCCTGGAGGTCTTTAAGAGACGTTTAGATGTAGAGCTCAGTGATATGGTCTAGTGGGGGACTTGTTAGTGTTAGGTCAGAGGTTGGACTCGGTGATCTTGGAGGTCTCTTCCAACCTAGACGATTCTGTGATTCTGTATGATTAAAATTTCTTTTGCTTTTTGTATTACGAGAACACTCATTTCATGGAATACTTAATAACAGTAATATAAAGGGTGTTTTAAGTGTACAACAGGGGACAAACATTAGGAGTTGTATTATCTCCTGTCAAAACTAAGAACAGTGAGGTTATCTGTACTGTAAGTTTGTAGTGTCAAATACTTTTAGTGCTTGTTATAAATATATAATATATAACAACACAATAGTATAATGATGTAATAATATAAATATTTTTGTACTTGTTATCAAAATGAAAACTAATAATAAGGCTAAAATGAATTTTCTGATCAATGACAACACCTCATATACTTTTCTTCTTCTCAATGTAATAACAGGAAGTATTTTTATCCATCATAGAATTCCTCAAACTAAAATCTGTTTTCAGAAAGAGAAAAAAGCATGCGCCCAACTCTTCCTTCAACAAAGGGTTCTCCGTCCACACCTGATGTATTCAAGGGACTATTTCAATGCAGTTTGGAATTTCAATTCAAAAAAATTACATTAAAAATGACATAATGCAATATCCTTTCGTTCTAAAAGGGCGTCCAGTAAAATCAACATAAAAAAAGGAGACACTAAAGACAAAAGAAAACCCATCCCAATAATTAAAAAAAAAGTTTTTTTTTCCATATATATATTAAAAAGGGTAGCATCAAATACTGCAGATTCAAAGGAGGCTCACTTTGGACAAAGTTAACATCTAAAAGAACAAACTGTATGAGAAAGTGAAGGCCAGGTATACAAATAAAATCCAATTAAGAGCAAACTGTAGAATTTTACGAAGACTAAACATTTCACACTTAGAGATATAACAGCAAACATTAATGCCAGCTCACATTTTCATGGTTTCGATGCTCCTCTTCTGCCATCCTTTGCTTGTATTCCTTTTGCAATTCTTCTAACTGTGCCTGCAACTCATGAACTTTTGCTGTCATTTCTTCTTCACGAGCCTTCAAAATACAGGACAAAATACTGGTTATACAATTAATCATCAGCTAACCACTCAAGACCTAATGTCAACGGACTGAATGCAATCAAAGAGTTATGCCATACACAGAACAGAGTATGTCTGAAATTCAGTCTAAGGGCTAGTTATACTACAGGACTTTGAAAGAGCACGGAACAACCACAGGAGCTTAACAAGATTTTGCAGGCCTTCAACAATTCAGATTACATAGGATTACAGATATCTTTTTGAAAATTACAAAAAAGAGCTATTTTTCCCTGACACTATGACAGTGTTTGAGTGTAATCCAGTGTACTGCTGGAGAGATTGTGCTTGCTCGTATTACCTTTATGAATGGGACACATAATGATACAGAATCGTCTCTTATACTCTGGAAGTGACAAGAACTTGAATCCTTTTCTCACCAACTCTCCCAAGGATGTTCCTAAAGCATTTTATTTATTTTATTTATTTATTTATTTTTTACAGAAACAGCAACCTCCTGTTCACAGAGGTGGTTGGGGAGGGGGCACTGGGCAGCATGGAGGGAAGAAGCAGTGGCAAGAATGGTAAAGAAGGAACAAACATTCCTGTATGTTTTTATGACAACGAGATGAGTAGATTTATAGGAGAAAATAGGATGATCTAATTCCTAGCAATTTAATCCAACTATTTAGCACTTTGCAAAAATAAGTATTTTTTTTTTAAATATATTCCTTCTGGCCTTTTTGTGAGATAACATGTTAGGAAGCTTAAGAAATAGAATTCCTACTCAAACTGCAGATCTCCATTGCTGAGCTAAATTAAAGCTTCAGCTTCATTCACACAAACCAGGCATGGCAGTGAACTGCCTGTTCCGATATGCACCAGATCAAATTTATGCAATTAATCAACTGTTACCAAGCACTGCTGATCAAAATTTTTCATTCCATGCAAAATCTCTGGAGTACAAACTATACTGATACAAAATATTCACTGGAAAAGTAACTGGAGAACTAGCAGGCTGGTCCAGCTTTAACAGATATAGGGTAAGCCGTAAGTAAAAAAACAATTATTTCCCTGTAGGGCCACTTTGTATTCTGCTTAAGAATAAGCATCCTCCCCACATTGACTAAGCTGAAAACACACATCACCACAAAACACATTAAAAAAAAAAGATAGTGAATGGGAAGTCATGGTACCTGAGGAAGTTTTACAGCCTAGAAGTTTTAAGAATATCCACCTTAAAAACATGGCTCAAACATCATGACCCCCCACACATTATTTTTTCTTCACGTGACTTGTGTCCTCAAAAATACATCAACAATTAAACTTTTCTACAGTTTCTTTTATAGATAGTTATACTGTTCTAGTTAAAAACTCTCAAAACGTAGTATATTCAGTTGTTTCTTTTTTTTTAAACTAAGAACCTAAATTCTTACATTTTCTAGACTACTGTCGATTCAGATAAATCAAAATTGCATGCACATCATTCTTAGTCATAGCAGGTAGCTGAAATGCAAAAAAAACTCAACTCAAAAAGTCGAATAACACTTCTGTAAAAGGGCCCTACCTGTAAGACGTTATTTGTATAAGCCCCTGAATAGAGATTATGATTTTCAACTTGAAACATTTAGAGATCATGTGGGATTCTCACATGCTACAGAATCTGGGTTTATAATAATAACTTATTGTTCTATACAGCATCTGGCATACTCTGAAAACATATGAACTACATACTATTTGGATTTAATTGAAGTTATAGACTAAGACTTCAATAAGCCACAGAGCCTATCCTTATTCACATGGAAGACATTATGACAAATGAAAGAATACACACCTGAAATCAGGTATTGCGTATTTAGCTCAAAGATAGACTTAAGATAAACTAGCTGGAGTACAGCATTTGATTTAGTTATATACTTTAGTTTACTTATAGAAAAAAGACATACCCCTCGAGTTACAGGCTATGCTGATTTTGTAAATCCTTTAATTAGGGAGATTTTAATGAAATCCGATGTGATAAAAATGCTTATGAAAGATTAGCAAACAGCAAATAAAGCAAGAGAAGTGCCACTTCATAAATAAATCATATTAACAGACTGAATTATTCCTGTTAGTCTTTAATATATACTCACATCAAGTTAGTCTAATTTTTAGCATCATTAACCACATTTAAAAACCAGCAAAAAGCTCCACAATTACATGAGCAAGCTTCATTCTTGCAACTGGCATTATTTTTGCTTCATCTTCTTACCATTTGTGACAGAGAAACATCTCCGCATAAATGTCTTGATGCAAAGTTTCTCAAACCTACCATGAGTCAAGTCAGGTGTCCCTTGAGTAATAACTGGTAACTCTATATTAAATTGAGAAAATCCATACAGCTGTGGATGCATATGTTCCTATTTTTAGTAGGGATCTCAATGAACAGGACACACGCTCAATTTAACATAAATATTTTCCACTTCTGAGATTCTTGCAATAACTTTTCAGCTAACAAGGCGAATTCCCTGTTTTTTTTTTTTTTTTTTTTTCTTCCCAAAGTAACAGAAAAACACACAAATACACCATTAGGTAAAAAAAAAAAAAGAAATGCTTGGTCTGAAATTTAAAATATCAAGACTACAGCTTACTGCAGTGTTAACATTATCGTTCATGTCCTCCAATCAAAACAGTCAAATTAGCCTAAACCTGCAAAATTATGCACCATGTACAGCATGTATGTTTCTGACATACATACAGACTAAATGTATGAGAAAACGGAAAGGAATTATATTTGCATGACTTCCAGTCACAGACCTATTTGGACCTTTAAAGTTAGGACTTGAATAAGCCTGCCATGTCCACCCAAATTGCCAGATGTCCAGAAATAGAGCAAAATATACAATCTGCCTACAAGTTAGGGATTTTTAGCATAAAGCACTCAGATATGCTCAGTATATAGCTCTTTGGACTGGTTAACTGAGCATAAACACAAGTTCTCTTACAATTATTACCAATGGTACTATTCAAGAAACAATCTTTTTAACGATTACTTGTGCAAACAGGACTAAAATTACCAAAATTACAGCCTGCATCCCAATACAATGGACAGTCTAGCACCAAAAAACATTCAGTCTTTTGTAGTCAGGCATTTTTGCTCTACCTGAACTCCTAACCTGGCTAAAACAGAAGGCATCCTTGGCTGCTAACTTCTGGTTGAAATATTACTACGTTTATCTGCAAATGTCATGCAGACAGACTGTTCACTTACAACTAAAAAAGAGCTTTACCAGCATAAAAACTACACAAACAGACTGCACCCTGCACAGAACAGAACCTTACTTTAAGGGCTATGGTACCAATGCAGATAGAGTATCACAGAAGGGAGCTAGACCATGAGGATGACATATAAACACTGTTTAAAAATTTACAAGAAACAACAGCAACAAAATCTTGTAGAACTTAGACTTAACTTCCTTACATTCATTTCAATCTGGAGCACGGAAAAAACTGCTTGAGGACAAAGACCTAACCAGATAGTTTTTCCTGAATCAGAGACGGGGCCTGGTTTCTGGTGTTTTTACATGTTCATAAAACATACATAAACATTTTAATTGGAAGCTAGGACACCACACATGTGAAGTATAATTCAAGCAGTGAGATTCAGAAGAACTTTACTAGAATGCATTGATTTTCTGACAAGTTTTGTAATGAAAAAAAGGAGAAGAATTATTTTGAAATGTATGTAGGCGTATCACTTTTCAGAAAGATACCTCAAGCATTTCTTCATATTTTTCCACAGTTCTTTTTAGATCATCGTCTTTTTCTGCGATTTTTTTATGCAACTGCATTGTCTCTATGTGATGGTTTTCTATCAATTCAGATTCTACTTCCTGGGCTTTACCTGTAAAAAAAAAAACAAGCAACATCAAAAAGCATACTTATTTTGATAGATTATGTTACAACAGTATTAAAGAAAAGATTAAAGACAATCATGAAAGGCATCTATAAAGAATACTTGCCAAGAGAATTCATTTTTCACTATACCAGTGACAATTATGTCACTTGACTCTAATATGTATGAATTTTATTGTTTACAGTTTGGCATCCGGATCAGTTTTTTCAGCCTGATGCTGGAACTTCTCTAAAAGTTAATATCACAACCAATATTTATCAAGTAATTCCATCTCCTATTCTACCTATAGAAGGGATCTGAAACAGCTATGAATTTTCAGAAATACCTCACTTAGAGGTGCACTTTCAGTAACTGTGAAGTCAGAGATACTTTCTTCTTTCAACCTCCAACTTACTTTATCGTGACAAAAGATGAACAGAGAAGAAAATCTGAACCATGCTGCAATCTAGTTATAACCACATGGGCATAGCAATCAGACATTAAACCCAGCTGGTACCTGTTATTGGTAATAGTGAATGAAGTCTGCAAGACTCAGCTAAGAAAATACAATTCTGATTCTATGCTGGTGTGGCCTCACCTTGAGTACTGTGTGCAGTTTTGGGCACCACAATATAAGGACGTAAAAGTATTAGAGAGTGTCCAAAGTAGGGTTACAATGATGGTAAAGCGTCTAGAGGGCAAGACATATGAGGAGCAGCTGAGGTCCCTTGGTTTGTTCAGCCCAGAGCAGAGCAGGCTGAGGGGAGGCCTCATGGCGGCCTGCAGCTCCCTCACGAGGGGAGCGGAGGGGCAGGCGCTGAGCTCTGCTCTCTGGGGACAGCGACAGGACCTGAGGGAATGGCATGGAGCTGCGACAGGGGAGGGTCAGGCTGGGTGTTAGGAAAAAGTTCTGCACTCAAAGGCTGGTCGGGCACTGGGACAGGCTCCCCAGGGAAGTGGTCACGGCACCAAGCCTGACAGAGTTGGAGAAGCATTTGGACAATGCTCTCAGACAAAGGGTTTGATTTTTGGGTGATCCTGTGTGGAGCCAGGAGTTGGACTCGATGATCCTTATAGGTCCCTGCCAACTCAGGATGTTCCATTATTCTGTAAGTTTCACTAAAAGGCATCCTTCAGTCAAAAACAGAGTGTAACAGGTTTGTTTTGCTGAAGCCAAAGTAGTATTACAATGAAAACTTACCAATGTGCTTTCACCTCTAAAAGAACCTTTTTTTTGGTACATGTGACAGATATTTAGTTTCAATAGCTACCATGAGCAACTCTTGCCATGACAGATGCAAACACAAACAGTGCAAGATCAAAGAGCCTATAGGCAAAGGAAGAACAACTACATGTGTTTTCCTAATTGTGCTACAATTAACATTCATATGTTCTTTGCTAAGCAAGAGAGGTTTTCCCTGATTTCTCCAGGCAGCACTAAGTCATAAAATATATGTCTTTATCAGAGTCCCAGGTAAAATGTCTTGCCCAAAACATCTAAAGATCCATTTTCTGACTACTTTTTAGCCTCTCCTAATTACAGTTACATTAGTACTCCACTTACTGATCGTCTCTTTTAAGGCTGTTTCCAATTCCATTTCTTTTTGAGCCAGCTGAGTATTGAACTCTCTCATTAACTGCTTTAACGTGGAGTTGTGCTTTAATTCAGTATCTTCTTGTTCCCACCTGTACAAAAAAGTCAAAAAAAATACACTCAGGAAATAAAAGTTTAAAGAGAGTTGAGAATAGCTTAGCAAGGTAGGAAATCTGGGAATATCTCCAAAACTATTTTAGAATGGGCTGGCTTTGAATTAGATGAATTCTGTGGGATTCTCCTTCCCATTGAATTCACCTGGAAGGTACAGGTGTTTCATTAAAAAGAACAGAACTGAACCACCAGGCTCCCTCCCACCTCCTCCAAAAGATTTTTTTTGTGGGCTATTTTTTTTTTTTTCCCCTCAAGGAAGATGAAGAATCAGAAGTATGGGCTCCTTACAGGCAGAGTTGTGAGGGAATTCTTTACTTGGGAAACTGTTAGAGCACTGAAGAGCATACTACAGTTTCTGCAGTACATATGAACAACTCTTGATATCATTTGTCTTCTACCATCTCCTCCTCGCCCCAAGTTCACAATCTGAATTTTCAATGGCTGCTAAGATACCTTAGAGAGTAGGGATATGAAGCCCTCAGAATTAAGCTTTAATAGACTTTGTTTCCCATTTCAGGGAACTAAAAATATATTTTATGTTCTGTTAATGCTGAAAATAATCATCACTGAAACAGATCAAAAGTGGTATTAGTTTGCCAAAAGACAAACCACTTTTTAAACTGTTGACTCAATGTTTTGTGTGTTCATGAAGTGCTACTATTAACTTGTTCTTTTCTTGCTGTTTCTTTAAATCTACTTAGAAAAATCACAGAAAAATAACAGTCATTATTTCATTGTTACAAACCGAACTATAAAAAAGCGGTCTTATGGTTTTAGTTAAAAATAAAGCAAAGAAATGTTAACCAGACCAGGAACAAAGAATTTACCTGATTTTCTGCTCCATTTCTTCTAAGGACTCTTTCTTAACTATGTCAAGCTCCTGCTGATGCTCTTTTCGCAAAGTACGCAAGTCTTTTTGAAGATTGTTTACATCTTTACGTAGTTTTTGTTTCTCTCTTTCAGTCTCTTCCAGTTTAGCCTGCAAATCCTTCTGCTGGTTCTGCATATCACCTAGTAACTTCTGCAGCTCCAAACCAGATTTAGTCTTTTCTTCAACGTTTTCCTCAAAAGCTTTCAAGCGGTCATTTCTTTCCTCCAGCTGTTGCTGTAAACTTTCTAGTTTTAATTTGTATTTCGAACTCGCATCATCCATCTCCATCCTGTGCACTTCATTTACCCTCACCAGATTATTTTCCAACTCTCTTACCTTCTGTTCTAAAGATTGACTGACTGACTCTTTTTCCTGCAATTTTTTCTGGAAATCTCCAATTATGTTCTCCATATCCAAATGCTTTTGTTCTTTAGCTTTCAATTCTTCCCTACTGCTTGCTAAATCACCACCACACCGAGCATGCTCATCCACTAACAATGAGTATTTTTTAGTTTGCTCCTTAAGCTCTTTCCTGAGGCTTTCAGTCACACTCTGCTCCTCGTGATTTCTCTTCTCAACACATTCTAATTTTTTAAGGAGTTCCTCCAGTTTGTTTTGCAGTTCCAGATGACAGTCTTTACATTCTTGTTGTTCCTTTTCATACTTCTGCAACAATTCATCTTTTTCTGTCAGGTCCTTCCGTAACACATGAATTTTCTCTTCATACGTCCGCTGGACACTCTCAAGCATTTCATTTTTTTCTTGCTCTACAGCAGCTTTTGCACTCTCTACTTTTTGCAGCATTTCCTTCTCTAATTCTGTAGACTCTCTTGTTGACTTTTGGATTTGTTCTTTTAAGGATCCAATTTTGGCCTCTCTTTCCTGCACTTTTTGTTCTAAGTCTCTTAACTGATTTTCTCTATCTTGCTTAAATTGCTGTTCCCTTTCTTCCATCTGAGACATTAATTGCTTTTTAATAGAACCGATTTTTTGCTCTGCCTTTTTTTTCAGATCTGCCAACTTAGTGCCACTCTCTGCATTCAGTCTCTCTTCTAATTCTTTCAGTTCTTCCTCCTTGCTTTTAAGTATTGATGATTTCATTTGAACAAATTCCCTCTCTTTTGCTTCAAATTCAGCTTTGATTGAATCTATTTTCTTTTCAAGATCGAGCACCTTTTCTTCAGCCTCTTTAAACCTATTGTCTTTTTCAAAAGCCACCTTCTCTGCCTGCTGGAGTTGCCAAGCTACCTCTTTTTGCTCTGTCTCTTTCTGTTCATTATACTTTTTAAGTTCCTCCATCAAGGAATCATTTTCTGAAGTTTTCTGAGCAATGCATTCTTCTAGTTCGGCAACTCTTGCTGCTTGGATTTTTAACTCTGCAGTTAACTCACTTTCTTGTTTTTCTATCCTGTTTTGCTTTTGTTCCAATGCACTTTTTAAGCTATCCAGACTTTTGCCTTGTTTAGCCAGCTCCTCTTTCAACTTATTTAGCTCTTCATCTTTTCTATTGGCTTGGGTATTGCTTAGTTCAAGTTTGCTCTGCAAATCTTTAATAGCTTCATGATTTTGTGTAAATCTTGTTTGTGCTTTCATCTTCCACTCTGACAGCTTGGCTGTCCAATGATCTACCTGCTCGAGAGCTGATGCTTTTTCCTGACTCAGCGTCTCAACACTGGTCGATAACTCCTGTACCTGGTTTAACAACTGCAATCGATCCTCTTGATGTTGCTTGCTTAACACAGACATGGCTTCTTCCTTCTCTGTTAAACTTACCATACTTTCAAGTTTAACATTAAGCTCATTAATTGTTCTGTTGAGAGCAGAGATCTCTGATTCTTTTTCCTGGAGTTCCTCTCTCATTGAGGTGACAGCGTTGATATTTTCAGATAACTCTTTCCTGAGCTGAGTTATGCAAGTTTCTTTTTCTGATGCTGCCTGCTGCTGGTGCCCTCCTTCTTTTTGCAATTGTTCCTTTTCTGCTACAAGTCCTTCAATATCAGCTCTCATGGACCTAATTAAGTTGTCTTTCTCTTGCAGTTGCTCCATTGACTTTTGTAAAGAACTACTTGCAGCAGAATGATTCTCTGTTACTACTCTAAGTTGAGCTTCCAGCTCAAGAATTTTATTTATTTTAGCTAATATCGCTTCTTTAACTTTTGTAGTTTGGCGCTCACAATCTGCAATTTTGCATGTTACTACACCAATTTTTTCATTACACTTTTCAATTAATTCACTGATTTTCGTTTGCAACAGATCTTCAGCATTCTTCCAATAAGCATCCAATTGTGCTACAAGCTCTCCCGACAACCTCTTAAACTCAGTTTCTTGTTGTTGAAATGCCTTCATTTTTTTCTCATAATTTTCATGATCTTTATCTTGAGAAAATTGCACAGTTTGGAGCTTCTCCTCAAGTGTTTTCAGCATATCAGCCAGCTCAGTAATTTTGGCTTTGTCCTTTTCTTCGATTGCTTTCTGTTTACTGAGCTGTTCCTGAAGCCCTGATTGCTCTTTCAGGGACTGACTAAGATCACCTTCCAACTTCTGGAGCTGTGTTTTCAGGTCACTTTCACTATTTGACAAAGCATTCACATGAGCGAATGACTGCTTTAGCTGTTCTTGTAATTGGTTCAGGGTCTCATCCCTCTTCACCTGTTCTTCCTTCAGTCGGGTTATTTCTGTCCTGGAGCCCTCCTTCTCAGCACTGAAGGTGGCAAGTTTCTGTTTCAGGTCTCCAACTTCCTGCTCTTTCTCTTGCAGTTCCATTTCATGTTTTTCCTGGAGCTCTTCAACCTGCTGATTGAGTTTCTTTTCCCAGCTCTGGGTAATTTCTTCCAATTCCCTCCTATGAGCCTCAGCAAGACTCTCCAGTTGCTCTTTCTGATTAGATTCCAGTTTTGACACAGCATCATTGATTCCGGCTGAGCTGGCATGTGCCATTTCTAGCATTTTAGCATTGAATTCGCTCTCTTTCTGACTGAACTCCAACTGCTTGTTTTCAAGCTCTCTTTTTAGTTTAGATTCCTGCTCGGCAATTTTCTTTTTAAAGGCTTCCTGCATATCTTTTGATTTCTGCTTCATTTTCTCCATTTTATTTTCCTGTCGTTTCAGTTTATTTTCACATTCTCCTTGTAAAGCACTAGTTCTTTCCTCTGTGGCTAACAATTTCTGTTTAAGCTCTTCAACTTGTTCATTCTGTAACTTCTTCATGTGTTCAATTTCCTTTTCCTTCTCAGTTAGACTTTGCTTTGTCTCATCAGCCTCTCTTTGTAGATCCTTCAGTTGAGATTCATATTGTTGTGTGAGAGAGGCTACTTTCTGTGTATTTTCATTGCTTTGCTCTTGCAAATGCTGCTTCAGGTCATGTAGCTGGGACATGTGTGATTCTAACTCATTCTTGACTTCATTCAGCTGGGATTCAGCTCTTTCTAACTGCTCCCTAAATTGTGATTTTTCTCCTTCCAGATCTGTCAGTTTGTGCTGCAGCTTTGCTAATTCCTCTTCATATGTCCTTGCCTGCTCATTAGAAGTATTCTGATGAGACTGCGAAACCTCCTCTAGTTTTTTGGACACTTGGACAAGTTCAGCTTCAGATCTTTCTGCAGATTCTTTTAGCTTCTGCTCATGTACTTTTATTTCCTCCAGATGTCTGTCCTTCTCCTCCAATAATTGCTTGAGTTGATTCAGTTCTTCTTTGAGTACCTTCTCAACTCCTTGAATAGAGATCTCATGCTCTTTTAACATAAGTTCAACCTCTTCTTTGTGCTGATTCCTCTCTTCTTCCAACTTTCCTTCCAATTCTTGCTTTGCTTCACCTACTTTACTTTTCAATTCTGAGAGTTCTTTCTCTAAATCATGACGTACTTTTAGTGCTTCTGATAGCTCAGATGACAGTGCTTCTAACTCAGTTTGTTTCACATCAAGTTTTTCTAAAGTTTTTTCATTCATCTCTTCTATATGTGTACGGAAAACTGTTTCTTTCTCTTTCAATATTGTATCTATTTCTTGTTCTTGCTTTTCTCTCATTTTTTCTATTTCAACTGCATGTTGTTGCTTTAGAATTTGAAGTTTTTCTGTCCAAAGCTTTCCCTGCTGCTGTTGCATGTTCTCCAATTCTTTCTTGTGTTTTTCAACCATATCATTAATTTCCTTATTATGCTGCTTTTTTTCAGACTCCATCAGAGTGCTCAATTCCTCTGATCGGTCTCTGTCATCTTGTGAATACTTTGCAAGAGAGCTCTCCAATTCAAGGATCTTCTGTTAGAGAACATAGATTTAAAGAATATGAGTATTCCAAATGTAAAAAAATGATCAAATTAAAAAAAACACATACACATAGGAAAATTGCAACTATAGTTACAAGTCACTTATTCTTTTGTTTATAACAAATATCACTTTTTTATATAAACCTTTAATTAATTTAGTTTGTTTTCACCATTGCTTCCATTAAGTTAAGCCAATTAATTGAAAAAATAAAGTTCTATTCCACTGCAGTGAATAGACAAAATAAAAACTTGGAAATAATTTAATTAATTCAAAAAAATAATTCAAGCAATACTTATGAGAACAATGTTCTTTTGTTGCTGTTGTTAAAGAACAAACACACAGGATTAAACATATCTCAAGTCCATGTGGACTACTGGGCTTTATACATACATACTAGTTTATCTTAATTCCACCTCTCACTGAATTGCTGCTGTACAGATAAAACATCTCTAAAGGCAAAAATTCCAACTTAATGTTTGGGGTGTTTGTTGAATAATGTACAAACTTGCTTTAGCAAATAATACAATCTTACTTGTGACATAAAGCAAAAGATACTTTAAAAAATTACACAAATCCTTACTTAAGCATCTTTAAAGTGTTTATATGGTAGTAGTATCCAGAAATTAAACTGATTAAAGCTTTAATCTCCTGTATAATGTACATAAAACCTATGTACATGGGTATGAATTTATATCCTACAGCACAACAAAGAATGGATTTCTATATTTGTGCATCCAATCTTGTAAAAAAAAAGGGGGGGGGGGCTGCAGCACACTGTAACAATACGTATAGTTTCGTTCACTTCAAAAACATTGTGAAATTAAAACAAACCCGATGACAATAGATCCACAGCATCTGTAAATCTGTCACAGTTTAAAATATATGTACCAAAATAAATTCTTAAAAGTGTTTTCTCTTCTGGAATATTTACTCACAGTTCTAGAAGCCTCTACTTCTTGATGCATCTCCTGAAGCTTCTTGTCACATTCTGCCTGTATTGCTTTCTTCTGCAGCTCTAATTCTTCTAAGGCTAGGGATTCCTGTTGCTCTTGTTCTTTAAGGGTTTTTAAACACTCACTCTGATTTTTCTCCTGTATAAAAATGAGCAAAACAATAAATTGTAACGATGGTCCACACCTTCAAAAACAGTACAATAGGATATTTATAAACAAGTTAACACAATCATATATATTTTCTCCACATACAAAACACAGTGTATATTTTGTCTGTGAAAATAAAGTTGTTATAAAATCATTTCAATTTTCTTTTCTTGGCAACCACTTGTCTTCTTTGTTTAACAAATGTAATGCGACTTCAGCATTTACTAGTGGAGACCAACCAAATGGAGAGTAACATATTAGAGAATTAAAGATCTGTCCTCACTTGATTCTATCACTAATATATTTTCACACTTCTATTTCTTACAATTAAGAAATATTCCCCCTCCCCTCCTCCCCCCCCCAAAAAAAAAAAAAAAAATAATATGCTCAGGAAGGAACTGTTGAAGTCCTCGGTCCTATTCTCCAGCCACAAAGGAGGAGCATAAATGAGTGTCCATTTATTAAATGAAATTGCACAATGACCTAAAGTGGACTATAGATTACAGAAAAGAGCAAAGAAACCAGTGATCCCTGCCAGCCTGACTTTAAAGGATTTTTTTTTCCAGAGATCAACCACTATGAATGTATAACCCTGTCAACATAACACAAACAGACATAGTGGATATTAATACATTTCAAGTAACAGCCTCATTCCTTGTACCTCTTTTTCTCTAGTTTCTGTGGCCAATCTCCAACGATCCAGAGGTAGAAATTCAAAAAAACATGTCTAACAAAGTGTTAAAAATAACAATCTTTCCCAGAACATACAGCTGTCAGTGAACAGCAATATTGATTCGTTATCATTATTCAGTCTGTATCATTGCAGCTGTTTTCCTTTCATGCTCTTAAGTCTCTGAGCTCCTGGACTTTGGGAGGGCACCCATATCTGAATGCACAAGGACTCCCACTGTGGAATGAGGTCAGATTGAGACCTCTAGATCCACCTCAGACTTAGAGGAATGTCTTTTATACACATTTTAGCAATGCTTACAAGAGCTGCCTTCATCTTCTCATGGAACTCCTTTTCTTGGACCCGCAATCTCTCATTTAGCTCCCGATCTTTGGTAGCCATTTCCTTTTTGTGTAATTTTTCCAGTTCAGCAACACGATCTTCTGAAGACTTCTACGAATTACAAGTCAGAAAAAAAATTATTTTGAAACATTAAATACCAAACTTTGCATTATTTCGCAATAAGAAAAGCAGTGCAGAGAGAAGAAACCAAACCTATTCGCCTCCTTTGAATAAGTAACAATTGAGTCACTTAATAGTAATAAGCCCTGTCAGATGTTATTTTCAAGATTGAAGTTATCCACCTTCCTTCTTAAGTCTTTCATAGTTCTAGTAAAAGAAACACTGTTCATTTTACAATGACTAACATACTGATTTTAAAATTCTAGCGAATAAAATATATATGGAGAGTTTTTTAGTTTATCTTATGTTTTAAATAAATCCTTAATCCCAGAAGTTATTTTTTCTAGAATTCATTAAACAGCAAGAATTTTATAAAAAAGTTCTGATATATCAATGCATTTTACATCTATAGTTTACTTGCAATTGCATGATTAGACTAAAACAGCAATACAGCAGGAGTTTCAGCTTTTACCTTCATAATCTCAACCACCTCTTGTTTCACTCTGGTTAACTCCTGTTGAAGATTTACCCTTTCTTCCTCATTTGCCTTTTCTACTGCTTTGATTTTTTCATCCATTTCTGCCTGCAATTTTTTCCGGGCTTCCTCTGTTTTTTGGGCAATACTCAGAGCCTTCTCAAGCTCTTCAAAAGCTGCAAAGGAAAAATAAAAAAAACCACAAAGGTAGTCAAGAAGCAGCTACGTCACTTAACAGAAGAACAGCTTCCCAGTAACTGTAAATTCGACAAGTGACAGAAGAAGGAGCTTAAGAATCCATCCAGAATTCAGACAGGCTTATTATCTAAAAAGGAAAGAGAACCGACAAATAGCTGTGAATGCCTTGGTTGTTTTTGGAGTTCAATAGCTTCTATTTCTTTCCCTAAAATCACTATAAAGTATAAAAACCACAAAGAAAAAAAAAAACAACTATGGCCCCTTCCCTGGCTATATGCGCTGAATAAATTTGTCAGCTTTTAATGAATCATGAAAGAACTCTTCCTGAACAGAATACTTAAGTATTATACCAGAGCACTTTATTTACCTAAGAATTGTTCCCTTCAACCAGTGCAACCTTGATAATCTTCTCTTTAAATTTTGTGTTTTTAGTGGAGTCCATAAAGATGACTTTTGCCAACTGACTTTTTGTCAGTTTCATTATTTCACTATTTACTTTTAATATAAACTACTATCAGCACAATTAAAAGGTATACTGGAAAAACGTGTGTGTGTTATGAAGACTGTCTTATGCTTCTGATCTTTGCAAAAAAATCTAAGGAAAACTTAATTAGCCATTGCTATCAAAAAGCCTGAATACCTATAAGATGTTTCAAAAGAACTCTCAAGCAGGAGCAATAAAAGTTATTTATTTTTGCATGAAATGCGTAAGTCTGCTGAATCGTTTTAATTTACACATCAGAAACAGTAAATCCACAGCTGCTTCCTACGATAAGCACTATTTTATCATACTTTATTCACTTCACAGATGACCGTTTAGATGTAGACAGAAAGCAAATCAATTCCTGCATTGTGAGCTGTTTTCTTCTTATTGTTTTTCAATATCAGCATTTGAGTTCCTCACTGAAACTGATGGCAGAACATGCAGAGATTTACACAAGACTAGAATGTCATTGCTATCAGGGAAGTCCCTTTTCCTGAATAGGGTGTGTATATGGAAAGCCCCTGGTGCATGTCAAAGGAAAATGCAGTCTCAAAACAGTATAGTATACAGTTAAATCTTTACAGAAAAGAACTTAGGCCAAAAACCTCTGTAAAATTCAAAATCATAGTGCCAGTATCACATTTGTAATTAATCAGAGCACAGAAAAACTTGGACTGGTTGGATATTAGTCTAAGAACAGACATAAAATCTTTTTTAAGGTATTATTTAGTATGCTAGTCTTTCTTCCACTCTATCCCCAAAAGACAGACATCTCTAGTTTCTTTGATAGACCATTACTTAATAGGCATTCACAGCAATTCCTGTAATCCTTTTTTTGTGAAACAAATATAAACAGTTACCCATCTTTAACAACATTCAGGCACGAATTTGAGAACTGAAAATTTTCTATTCAAAATCTTCAGATAACTTCTTTGAAACTGGAGCCTTTAACTACAACCTATGTTTTTTGAGCCAATGCCTCAAATATGTTTTCAAGTAAGTTAAGTCTGTAAGATTGCATTCACCCGAAGTCTGACCTTTTCCAGCTGTTTTCCGACGAAGCCTTTCCACGACTACTCACAGCAACAGTTATGGTTTAGAATGCAACAGGGCTGCTATGGACCCTGGCAATACTGAAGCACATCACGGTATCTGCTTTTTCATTCCCAATTCTACTTCAATACTAGAACTCTTTACAAAAAACTAAGAACACTAGAGATTATTTCAAAGAGCAGAACAGTCTAAAGCATAATGCCAGCATGCACTAGGCTTATAGCGCCTTATGAGAGGTAGCTACCATGTTTCCAAGCAGGGTTCTTCGCTGTCCCCACCAAGGCAATCACCACCTGGGGCCAGGTGGGTTCCAGTCCTTCTCCCTCACCCCCCAACCCGTTACCAACTCAGGCTGCACAACTGTGTGCGGAGACTGGCAGGGACTTCTCTCATCCCCCTTCAGCCCTAGCAAAAGCACGCAGAGACAGCAAAATCAACCTAAAAAACCCTACCAACTTTTACCAAATACATCTTTGCAAATAAAACCTGCAACTAAAGGATATTAAGTTACTTCACTTTCTCATAAGCATTTACTGATTCTTGTTCTGAGCAACATAAGCTTGATTTTATTTGAGAGAAACCTATTCCTTCTGAGAAAGGAAGGATATTGCATTTGCCACAGCCCACAAATCCACTAGAGACAATTCAGGATCACGCTAGGATTGACTACTGAGATGTGATAGCTGAGCAACATGCAGTACAACAGCTGCATCGCCATAATTGCAAGCAGGATGCTAAGACAAACACCAGACAAAAGCTGGTGGATAAAACGTCAAGGGAGTATGAAAGCATAGAGAAGCAACACTTCACAAACACACTTAGTTCTCTAAAAGTTAAATTATATGCATCTCAGGCCCTTTTAGCACTTCAGCAAAACAGAACATTTGACATCAAAGTAGTTAATTCTAGTGTAGCACGACACAAGCAAGTTTCAAACCAGTAGAGGGCTAACACCAAGGAGACAGAACAAGGTCTAAATTATTATTACTACATTCTTATCTATTGAAGCTTTTAATTCTACTGTGGATGAAAGCCTGGAATAAGAAGTCTGTACTTTCATCCAAATACATCTGTTCTGAACCCAAAGAGTAGACACTGCTTTTGTTATTCGCCAACCAGCACAGCTACTGTTGAGAAAAGTTCCTTCCATCTAAGGTATCAGTTAAGTTAAAACTCACAAAGGCACACTGGCAAAACAGAAACAATAACAAGCACACCAACAAGGTCTCCAGCAAGGCTTGCAAGATCTCATTCATCTGACAAAACCTGACTAACAGGAAGCTTTCCTGTGCAGTATATAAAATTAAAAAGAGCCTGAGCAGAGTTTGAAAAGTGCCAGATTTGCAAAACTCATTTTTATTAAATGTGCACTATGAAGTTGACTGTTTTACATACACTACTCCAAGGTATTAGTCACAGCTCTCCCTTCCTTGCCTCTGCTATCCAGAGTAATCCCAGTCTGTACTGCGAAGAATTCTTGATTATTCTCACCAGTACTGCAGACGTGCATTATTTTCAGCTCTAGTGCCATCTACTGCTGGGAGTTGTGAATAAAGCACTGAACAGAGATGGCAAAGGAGGGCTTTGCATACTTTCATACTGAAAGCCAAGAGCGAGCATCTTGTCAAAAAGCTACTTGAGAAATAAAGGCTCGATCCGTTTCCTATAGTTGGTTTGCACATCTAGGTAGGATTTATAAACGAACAATCGAGTCTTGTTTGTTCTCTGTAGAAAGGTGCAAAGCATAAACTAAATAAGATTGCAAAGGAAATTGCACCTGCAAAGAACAACAGCCAAGTAAAGCAGTATGAATTTGCTGTCTAAGGACTTTGTTTTACTTTACCGAACATAAATAGGTCAATAACCTGCATTCTGAGAAGTCAGAAAAGACTTATGTCAAGTATTCAGGAGTAACAAAATCCAGTTTAACAGTAAGTTTACAAATGCGACAACTAATTTTGTTGAAGGAAAATATAAATCTGTGTACATTGCAAAGCATAAAAAATCAGCTGCAGTTCCTCCAAGAACTGCCTTTGCCTGAGAAACACATAATTTACTTTTTAGAGCCCAGCCCAAGCACCCAATGTTGGATGTAAGAAAAAAAGAGCCCTTACCCCAGTCCTGTTCATACAAGGCTTGGGAAAGGCACCATGATTCACTTATTGGCATGTGTGGATGCACAAAAACAAGATGCTCTGTAAGATTTCAATATAATGCATCTCTAACTACAAAAACCTGAACTACAACATTAACTGGGGTGACTCAGTTACAGTTTACACATCATGCACAAAATAAGCATACATATCTTTTTACCATTTCAGCACACAGAAATGCAGAAACATTAAGCTGTCACAATTCTTACTTGTAATAATTCAAACACTGGTGCTTTTCAGCAAAGTCACTTAATCACACAGAAAAACGCTGGACATGTAACACTAGGCAAGTTCAAAATATGAAGTGGCCACAAAATATACCACTTTTTAGCCTAAATTATACCACTATGACAAAGTAAGTGCCAAGTATTATGCTTATCTTTATTTTGCCGTAAGTGAAATTTAACACGTCTATAAACACTTTATTCCACAAGGTAAATTTTTCACTGAATCATAATCTAGAAAAAAAGTCTAGAATTAAAAATCACTTACATTAACTACCCAAGAAACATGAGATATGCTGAACTAAAATACATGAAACCATCAATTCTTAGGACTGGTGAAAATCAAGGGCTGTGACCCAGAAGCAATCTCAAGCTCTCCCAATATTCATGGTGGTTTTCTCAGATGCCAGAACAACTGTTTCAGCTGTACTAAGCTCTATTTCAGTTGTGTACCACAAGTTTTTTGGAATACATAGGAAAACCTAACAGGTCACCTTACAATTTTGCCTATCTTAGAAGTCATATTAATGAATTTTCTGAGGGTTCTGACATCCATATAAGTATGCTTAACAGAGTGCTGAAATAATGAACTAAAGGTAAAGTGGACACTTATGCACCATAAATATTACCAGAAACACTTAAAATAATGACAAGAGAATGTTTAACACAAATCTCCTCTTTGTACAGTGCAAAGTATTCAATACGTTATTCATAAGTGAAATTACTTGTCACTACAATAGCTAAGTTTTCTAGGTAGCCAGAGCATCACCTTTAACCTATTTTCAGTTTACAGCTACATAAGCGGGAGGAAATTATGTTATTAACAAGTGCATGGAGATACTACTTCATAATTAGAGGTTTCTACCACTTCAAAAGCTGCTGTGTTTCAAACAACAACAGCAATAACTTTGTACCTACAGAAGCACTACAACTATACTTAATAATTTATTTTTAAAGACAGTATCTTGAAGAAAAGCTTTCTAGTCTCCAAGAACTGAAAAAAATCCAACTTCTGCAAAATAATTACTGATTTCTGAAATATGCATTTTCCAGAGCTAAAAATGCACATGCAATCTGAAAGGGTAGGGAAAGAGGACACCTAATCAAAATGTTTGTTATTTTCACAGGGTGTTCAAATGTCCTCTATATGAACACCCTGTGTACCTTTGTATTTCCTTTGCTGGTTTTGGATGTTAAATTTGTTCTTCTGCATTACAGCAAAATGAACTAGCCAGACAAACTAATCTCTAAAATTGAACGTTCTGGCCTAATTTACATAGATTCAAAATAAACTGCTATGAAGTGTATGGTTTGAAGTTCTCAACATTTTTTATAGAACAAAATAGCATAATGCATGTTTTATGCAAACTAACCAAATCTTAGCTTCTGCCAAGACAGTGAACTCACCCTAAATGCTTATGAGAACAAACTAAATGCTTCTATAAGAATTTTGATAGATACAGCGCAGAATAGTTTTCATTGAGTTTAAAAAAAAGGGGGGGGGGCCTGACTACAAGCACACATCATTAACGTTATCAAATTTCCAACAAAAGTAAACTTAATTGTGTAATAGCTATATAAACACTAGGTTCCAAGCCTGAAACAAAAGTATCATTATTGCTGTTTCATTAGGAAAAAAAAAAAAAAGCAGAAATGCTTCCACTACACTTATCAAAAGAAAATGTTTATTATGATTGTAACACATCCTTCTGTCTCTAGTTCTTCCCAAGCTCTTATGCACTCATCGCTGCTTTTTGTATCAAATACAGATGACATTACTATGATAATTTATTTTTAAAAATTGTCTTTCCAAAGTTTTCCTCCTGAAATTACACCAATACAATACTGTATCAATCTTTTCTCCTACAAAGAGGGTACAGCTGCTTCACCAGTTTCCCTCCTCACTCCAGTTGAACTTAGAGCAGAGTATCACACAAAACAGTCAAACTGGTGGTCAGAAATGAAGTTAGTAATAATGTTAGCAGGGGTGATATGGCAGAACATTCAGAAAAAAAGCATGTTATAATATCCATTCCAAACAACAACTGATGAAAAACTGCAAAAAGACCATGCTGAAGCTTCATCGTGTTCCATGTGAAAGCTAATAATCTCCAGAATTTCTTACCAGCTTTTTCAGACTTTTCTTTCTGTTCTTTTAATTCCTCGCCTTTTGTAGTTATTTGTTTGATCCGAGCACGCAACTGTGCTACCTCTTCTTCCTTCATTTCCAATGTTTCGTGCATTTGTCGCTTTGTCTCTGCAATTACCATGCCCTGTGGAAAAGGTCCTTGTGATAAAAAGCTAACAAACATATAAAATGCATATTGAAAACAATTTCAAACAAGGACACACTCCTTGTCAGAAATAAACTTTAGTCCGCTATTGCTGCATTGGAAGTCATGGTATTTCTCTGTCAGAAATCATAAAGTGATAATAAAAAGACGATAACAATAGGGACTATTTTGATGAATAAGCAAAGTTAATCTAGTGGTGAAAAGAACTCCTCCAAGGAACAAGGACCATCAGAAAATTTTCTTTTCCTGGGACAGATACTTTTCTTTGAAATATGCATTCCATAAACAAACCCAAACTAAAAGAAAGCACTGCTGCATGTCTAATTCTCCTTAGAGACTACGCACAGATGATGAGTTAGTCATGTTGCTTGTTACACCACCAGAAGTTACTCTAAGTAATAACTGTGACAAAAAATCTTGTAAGCAACAAAAAATGACAAACTTGAACTGGGCACTTAATTCCCTTATATTTTATCTCATCTTCATTAGATTTTACTTTTAAAATCTAGCATTGAGGTAACCACTAGTCCACTTACCATTATGCCTTTTCAAATTACGTCCTACATAACATATTCTTGCAGTATTAAGTACAACCTAAGAGACGAACATGCTAAAGTATCTATATAATAGAATTCTCAAGTAGCTTAAATTATGTGTTTGTTGAAATTGGATGTAAACTAAACCAAACTAGGTAACTAAGAACAGTTTCTAATACCAGAAAGTCAGATATTTTGAATTTAACCAATCTTCTTCCAAAACTACAGCTTAAAGAAAAAATCTTCCTTGTTTACCTTGTCTTGTTCTAGCTGCTCAATCAAGTTCTTTGCATCACGCAGCTGTGTAATCAGTTTAGTCTTCTCAGCCATGTGGAGGTCCTAAAAAAAAAAAAAAAAAGACCCCAATCACAAGAGTTTAAAATGTCACCAGGCTTAAGAAAATAGCTTCTGACAAGCAGTTTAGGCTTTGCTTTAATAAAGAATCATAGATTATTGGTACATGACCAACAAAGCTGTCGTTACATTAAAAACATGAAGCAGGCTAGGAATGAGACCCTGTACTATGCCTCAGAAGTAGAGCTGAGGAGGAAGTCCAGCAAAATCGAAGTAGGCAGCTTGAAATTACTTCTAAATCTCCCAGTGCTAGGCTGCCCCATAGTTTCCATAACAATTCAGGTATCTGAAGGCGCAGATTCTCTTGTGAACATCAGAGTTGATAGAGTAAACTGGGCAAGAACATGCCTAAGGCATCTGCTTTTCTACCTGAATCTTGGCTTACAAAGGAATCTCAGCAATGTAGCATTTTATCTGTTCTTGTTCTGGAAAAGGTGCTCGAAGCACTTGAACCTTCCTGAGCTCTTTCAAACTGGGCTAACGCTCATAGACCAAGAGAAGAGCAACTGTTCTCCAGCACTAAAGCTGAGTACAGCTATACTTCTCATATTCCCATTACTACCAGCCACCTTACTTCTACTTTACAACTCAGCATGAATGGCCTTAAAAGGAAAACTGAGCAAAGTTTTAATTTAGCTTTGGCACTGCATTTACCTTTAATTTCTACCTCACCTTCACTATATTGTGTTTTCCACTATCCTTCCTTTCTGTTTCTATTCATTTACATAGCTGATGCCTCTCACTTTTCTCACTTCCTGTCTTCTCTGCAAGACAGTCTTTCCTTCACCCTCACCTTCCCCCATTTACTTTTTTCCCTGATATCATTTTGGTGGTTATTCATATGGTAAGATTTCATGCCCTTCTCTACAACTTCTTGAAAAATTGCTCTACATGTTCATTCCAGGCTGTTTTTGCACCTTTAACTCCAAAGAAGTTACAGTTTCTTGTAACAGTTTGTGCTTTAATGACTTGCCCTATGAATAAATTCTGCAAATACTGGAATTCTTACACTGTTCTGGTAGCTACCCATAAAGTTAAGAGCATTTTACCTTCATTTTCTCTAGCTCCTGAAGTCTCTCTTCTAATTGCTCCTGAAGCGCCTCCTTCTCGTTGGTTAGCTGGGCACAGCGCTCTTTGTGTGACCGAATCATCTCCTTACAGCGCTGCAGCAAGTTCTCTTGGCGCTTCACCCTCTGATTAAGAGTTTCCAGTGTTTTAACAGAATCTTCATTACCCTCTACAGACAACATACCAACATTATCATGTGCACCCTTTTTCCAAAATGCAGATCCGCTTTCATCATTCACATGGTGTGAGACTGACAGCTCTCTAAAGAAAGTTGTGCAAAGTCCGCAGAACTTCCTAGTGACTATTACAACTGCATTTCAGGTCCAGCCAGAAACGTGCACACACACACACACAGGATGGCAAATACAGCCTTTAATCCCAGATTATTTCACAAAGCCCCAGCTATTATACAAGCTGCAAAAAAAAAAAACACTATTACTCAACAAGGTTTTCTACAAGACTGAAAGGTTACCATGATCTATAAACCTGTCTGCTGCCACTAGGTGAATATTCACGAGTGGGGGGAAAAATGTTAAGCAAAACAAATCACATCTCCCATTTACGAAGCAGACTCCTCTTTTCACAGTGTTGGGTATGACAATAATTTTCATATACCCAGGTTGGCAATACTGCATTAGGCAGGAAAAAGGTCAAGTTTAGTGTCTTTTCAAGCTATACCCTTCCCTGTATCTTACTGTGTGTTCTGCCCTGATGATCTGAAAATAGGATCAGACATTCGCAGACTTTCATTTTGAGACTGTATGTCTCACACACTATAATCCTGAAGCAGATTCCAGCACAACTGAACGCTGATTCCTGGAGATTAGATAGTTAACATTATTTATTTCATAAGCACTACAAAAGGCACAACACTGGATAAGAAGAATCTTTGCTCCAACCTCACATATTGTCAGAACGTAAAAAAATCACAGCAGATCCTGAACAATGATTATTTCAAGACATATGTTCATCTCTGTCTGAACCCCAACTTTTATTTAGGATACCAACGAATGATACTTTCATCGTATCCCAGCAGCACAATATCCCAGGCTCAGTAATCAAATCTAAACAATACTGGGACTCCCATAGCTCAGATAACCTCCTGATGAGAGGAACACTTCAAAGAGATTATTCAATAGCATGAATATGAAAATTAATCTTTACTTTTACCTTTTCTGGAAAAAGCACATAAAAAGAGCCATACTGGCAA
This sequence comes from Cygnus olor, assembly GCF_009769625.2. Classification (NCBI taxonomy): domain Eukaryota; kingdom Metazoa; phylum Chordata; class Aves; order Anseriformes; family Anatidae; genus Cygnus; species Cygnus olor. The sequence goes on along the minus strand of NC_049170.1, from coordinate 61,615,663 downwards.
CTGGTATCCTCTAAACTCTAGGGATAGTTCCTTGCTCACCAGACAAAGAACCTTAATATTAAGTGGGGACAGTAACAACCCCTACTGGCAACAGCAATACCTGAAGTAGAATTACTGCTATTAAGGCAAGTTGGACCAGATTTTAATTTTTATGGAAATTCAGCATCTTTGAAAGGTTATAATGTCCACCAGGTGCCATTCTATTTCTAGAAAAATTGTCCCCTTCTAGAAAACATATCATTACTATAATGTGTCGTGCCTTAAGTACTATTACTCCATCACAAATAATAGTAGGCTTATTCCCCAGAATTCAAGATCTCTTAAAAAAAGCCCCAATACCTACCATTGCTTCCTGGTTCCGCAATATTTTCTGCACTGATTTCTTTTGTTGGACCTTGAACTTGTGGGTCAGACTGGATATTTGGATCAGGTAATTCAATGCCCATCTGACCATTCTGTAACCTCTGTTTCAGCAACGATACCTAAACAAAATATTCTTTGTTAAAAATGTAAGGATTCTAAGATGATTGTACTTCCACCCTCAAAACTAATGAGAGTTATTCATGCCAGCAAGTAAAGGAAAAATCTGTCTGAATATTTTTAGCATTTTTTAAAATCACAGTTATGTTTCCAAGTAAAAAAAAAAAAAAAAAGCACAATTGTGTGTGGAGAAAAAACAAAGACCATTTAAGCAAAACCAATTTGCAAAAGCATTTTTAACTCAAACATCTGCTCATGTTATTTCTTGATAACAAAGACATTGAAAAGGTATTTAGGTGCAGATCAAAAACTTGTATTTAATAAGAGTAAGATAATACAATGGTATTCTCTTCCACAAAGATGCACTTAATTTCTAGAAAATCATAAATTCTGAAGAAGCTTTAAAACATAGTAGCATTTATAATAAAGCATGGACATAAAATACAGGAAATACTGTAATTCATGAAAAATATTTGGAAAGCAGTTTTCAAAAACATCTCTTGGGTAAGGTGTTTTACCTGAGTTTGCAAGACACTAATAAGTTGATCTTTTTCTTCCAAGGAAGCATCAAATTCCTCCTGAAGATGTTTCTTAGCTTGTTGATCCATCTGGAGCTCCTAAGAATCATAAATAAATGTGTCTCGGATGAAAATTGAAATGTGAATTTAAAAAGCTTATCTATATTATGAAATATTAAAAATACCTCATTGCAATTATGACTCCAGAACACAAACATAAATTATTTCTTTTACGATACAATAATTTAATTTAATTACCAGCATTAAAATAGTAAGAGACTAGATCTAATGCATTATCAAAGATTCTTCCTTCCTAAAAATAAGTTTGTGTCGGGATCACTTCAAGCTTGTTTCTGAAAACTGTCTTCCACACAAACATCGGAAATTGACAGTTGCACTTTGGTAAACTAGATTTTTCATTTAGCCATCAGATTAAATCAACGTAAACAGCAGAAATGTAAATTTCCCTTAAGCTCATTCAATATGCTAGTATTCTAAATGTGACAAATGCCATTTGTAACAACAGAAAGTTGTTTTTTTGTTCCTGAAAGGTGTCTCAAATGAGATAGAGAATGCCAAACAACTTCAACAGAGTGTCTTTACTTGCTACTTAATTGCATTCATTTGGTGAACACTTTTAGAAACATGTAGATGTAACCTAAATGCATTGGTAATATCTACATGATTTTATAAAGTACTGTATCAAGAGGGTTTTTTCTGTTTACATCCTATGCTTTTAAACTTTACTTATATATTTAAATAATTAGTTGTTAGAACAAAAAATTTATTTAAATGTTGAATTAACTCACATTCAACTTCTTATTAAGAGAATTGGCACCATATATGTTTTATGCATGCACTGTAAATCACTTTCGATATTTGTATTTTTTCTTTTTAATTTACTTCATCCACATGTGTCTTTCACAGGAAGATTTACCCCAGAAAGCCAACACTTCTACAGTCATTATTCTGCAAAGGTCGCTTGTGTAAAAGCAAGTGCCACCTCTAAATATGGGTTCTGTTAGCCAGGCAAAGACAAAGGATGACAGAAAGCACAAAGAAAGGATGAAAAGCAAGCAAGAGACAAAACATGGGGCACTGGATGCCTCCTGCTTTGCTTCCATCCAACTCTGAATCCCACTTTCATCATCTCCTGCTGCCTGTGCCTTGCTTCCAGCTGCGAATCCCAGCCTTGAGTCCTGCAGCTGAGAGCGCTAACTGTGCCCAGCTACACATTGGAGGGACAGAGCTGCAAGGCAACTTCTGGGAAAACTGTTCCTCTTGCTTCTCAAGTAACTACATCCACTTTTTAACCCTGCACTGTATCTGGTTCTCCATAGCTAATGATCACACCTCTTTCTCATGCTTCTGAGCTTTAGAAGCAACTCTTTCCAAGGCAAAGAAGCTCAGTGCAATGACAACCAAAGAGATTTTCTTAAAAAAAAAAAAAAAAAAAAAAAAAAACACTGAAAAAGTCCTTACATCCAACAGTCCTTTCTGACTGCTGTCAGAGAGGCAAAACACCAAGGACTGCCGTTGAAGAATTACTCTTAATAAGAAAATACTAATGTAAGCAAAAGAAACATTTATTTCGAAGGACTATTCACATTGTCATCTCATCCCAAGAGAAACTTAACTTATTCTAACATGACCCCTCTTAGAAGAAACTTGTCTTATTCAACTCATTTATTGGAACAACAGACTGCATGATGAAGAAAACGTCTATTTTTTTATATAGTAACTGCTGATAATGAGTGGTTACACCAATGAATGATGAATTTTACAACACTGTAGCTTCCACAGTGGAAGCTTTCGATTTTAGTTGTAATTTCTTTATTTATTTTTAATTTTAAGTCTATTTTACTTAGCGCTGTAATCTTTGGTCTTCCAGAAGACCAAAGAACTAGTTTTTGAAGATTTTCAATCAATATAAAAGAATTTAAGTCTCAGATTTGAGGGAATCTTTAAATCTACAAGAATTATGAGAAAAATAAATATATATTTTTTTATCTATACCAAATATAGATCTTTTTAACTTCTGTAAGTATTGTTTATATATATAGATTTACATCAAATACATCTTTCTCTAATCAGAAAGACTATGAGAAAAGAAGTAAAAAGATAAGTATGCACACATGCAACCCTTTTCCTAATAAAAATGCATTAATTCTGGTGTAGATATAGGCCTTCCAAACTTTACTAATACACTGAAAAGCTAAATCTAGTGGAACATATAGTTATACACTTAATGCAGAATGCATTTCTCACATCTGACTTGTAGCAAACTGGAAAAAAATACTGACAAGTCTCTAATGCTGTGGATATTTTTAAAATTACTTTTATCCTAAAAAAAAGAGAAATAGAACAAACAAGCAAAGAAACCAGTGAACCTGACAGACACGAAAACTTATAAAAAGTGCTTGTTACTTGTATTTGCCTAACATTAACATTTCTCAATACTAGAAAAGCTAGAAGTTGCAGAGCCACATCTACTGCTGCGCCCAACAACACTGGAAAAACCACGCACATTTCTACCTATTTCACAATGAACAGAAAGGCAGTTCGGCTGGTACTATGAATTGCTCTTAGATTGTGACAATAAGCTGCTGAATGGGAAACAAGCCAGAGAATTAACCCCATGTAAGGTAATGGAAGCAAGTGGTAAAAACCCCTGCTGTGCAATAGAAAATATTTTGCAAAATGAATTTAAACATCAAAAGCTAGGCAGAGAAAGATCCTCTGTATGTATGCTATAAAAGTAAACATTCAACCAAGAAAGGAAGTTACCTCTCTCAGTTCTCCAATTCTGCGAAGTGCTTTATCCTGACTTTGACTCAGAATGCCCTTAAAAAGGAATAAACATAATGTGTGTTAAATGTAACTTCAGATACAAAGTGTAAATAAACTCACAGAACTGTATTTCAGTAGAAGAATTAATGTGTTTGTATTTCTCTTTACAGTCAAACTTGATGTGTAAGTATTACCAAAACCTGCCAACTGTGGAATGTCAATCCATCACCTGAATTCAGCTGATGCAATCAAAAATGCAGGAGTACAATAGCTTCACAACAGTTGTTTGGACAAACCAGTATTAACTGGGATTTTTAAGGATGCCAAGCTAAGAGAGAGTCTTTTGTTTATTTTTGTTTAGATAAAAAATATACAAGAACATATAAGCATATACCTACACACATACACATATGTATGTGCACAATAGACTGAAAGTTAAATCTGTAATTGCACTATACATTTTAAGATTCAGAAAAGCATTCAGGTAATAGAAGATGAATAGGAATGCTTACCTGTAGCTTCTTCTTCTCTCGCTGGATAACTTGATAAGCAGACACTAGCTAAAATACAGAAATCAGGTATAACGATGATAATGCATTCGCTTATAGCCATCAAAATAATTTGCTTAGTTGTATCACTATCTGCTTTTTTAAACTCCTCACTTCACTTGAGAAAGCTCTTCTGACAGAAGCATATAAAAGCAACTGTCCTGTGCAATTGTTTTTTGTGCTTTTTTTCATTTATAAAATATCTCCAATGTGCTAAATAAAATAAACATGACAAAATAATTAGGCTACACAGCGTTCATGCTCAGTTCTCCCTTCACTGAAAGTACCTCTGAGAACTCTCATGATTTAGTACAGGAAGTCAAAAAACAGCTACATCAGAAAGTTACAACCTAAAGAATTGCCCTACAGGGATGTACATTTTTTAAGGGTACACATCCCAGAGACTTTAAATTTAACTTTAAAGCGATTATACATTAAAAAATGCACTTAAAATTCTAGCAAAAAAAAAGGGTTGTGTAACAGTCAATGTTCTCATTCCATGTGCTTTGCATGTACCCAGTAGACAAAGAAAGACTGGCAATGAACAATATTTCTCATTGTAAGCTGGCAAAAGAACTTCATGAGTAACCGCACAATTTAGATTAATTAAAAATCTGATCACAATTGCATAAGTTGTGCAAAGCTGAAGTAGCACAATAGCACTTGGAACTAGAACACGCCCTTTTCTAATTGCTGAAAAAATAAGGCAAAACAAATGCAAAACACCAAAACCAGAAATCTCTAAGTTACCACGTATCTTCAAAATGTTATCAAAAATAAATTAGGATTTTTCAGAATTCAAGGCTACTTTTCATTTCAGGGTCATACTTACTTTACACTTGAAAGAAAACTAAAACTACCATGGATGGTTTCCCATACAATATTCCTGAGATGCTAACCGCATTCTTCTTTTAATGAAAAAAATTTAAATCTTCAATTCTCACTATATGTTCAAACACCTGTCTTCCAAGCTCTAGCAAAACAAGCTTTTAAACTGAATCCAAAGAAATGGAAAAACTCACAAATAAAAAAGTCCTTTTGATGGAGAAAATTAAGACTTGCTGGACAGACTACACTAAAAACACAAAACAAAATCTACAAATTGGAGAATGTTCAATTAAGCAACACAGTTTACATAAACTTTTAAAAAAATACACCTTATTATACTAGTTGGAAGATAGTGAAAAACTAATGGGAGTCAAAAATTAATGAATTAATGGAAGACAACTTTTTTTTTTTTAAATATATGTTGAGAAGTGTAATTGACGTATACATGCCATAGATTCCATAGATTTTGACACCAATAGCCAAAATACTTTAAAAAAATACATAAAATAAAAAACCTTTGAAAGCTTTACTTTTCCAGACAAAATAAGTAGACAAATATAAATAAGAATACTTGGAAGTTAAGGGGAACAGAACTTAATTACTGAAAACAAAACACCTATCTATGACACATACATGCAGTGAAATACACAGTGTAGGTGTACTTCAAGATTGAGAACCAAAGTAACTTTGCCATCATGTCAGCACAGGTCACACTCAGCACTGTCCTGAACTCCAGCCCCAAATATAGGGCTCCCAGCAGAAACCCTCCTGGACCTATATCCGAGGACACCACTCACACAAGTAACCCCCAGCTAATCTCTGTTGTTGACGGCATGGAATTATTTACTAACAAGAGAAGAAAAGGAAGGACTTGGACAGGCTGGAGAGGTAGGCTGACAAGAACCTCATGAAAATCCACAAGGGGACATGCAAAGTCCTGCACCTGGGTACGAACAACCCAGGGAACCAGTACATGCTGGAAGCCACCCAGCTGGAAAGCAGATCTGTGAGTCAGCCATGTGCCCTTAATGCTAAGAAGGCTAGGGGTAGTCTTGCCTGCATTAGGCAAAATATTGCCAGCAGGTCATGGGAGGGGAATCCTTCCCCTCTACTCAGCATTGGTGAGGCTGCACCTTGGAGTTCTGGGCCCCCAGTACATTGAGATGTGGACATACTGGAAAGAGTCCAAGGAAGGGCCACCAAGATGATCAAGGGACTGGAGCACCTCTCCAATAAAGAAAGGCTGAGGAAGTTGGGATTGTTCATCCTGGAGAAGGCTCAGGGGGTGTATTATCAATGTCTACAAACACCTGAAGGTAGAATGTAAAGCAGCTAGAGTCAGGCTCTTTTCAGAGGAGCCCAATGCAAGGACCAGAGGCAGTGGGCACACACTGGAACACCAGAGGTTCTGTCTGAACATCAGGAAGCATTTCTGTGCTGTGTGGGTGATGAAGAACTGGCACAGGTTGCCCAGAAAGGTTGTGAAGTCTCCCTCCTTGGAGATCTTCAAAAGCCATCTGGACGTTGTCCTAGGCAAGCTGCTCTAGATGGTCTCCTGCTTGAGCAGGGGTTTGGACCAGCTGGACTCCAGAGCTCCTTTCCAACCACAACTGTTCTGTAATTCTGTGAAAAATATTTCCGCGTTGCATTACCAGCACAGCTTTGGCTTGTCTAAGCCAAAAATAACTAGACTTACAGTCATAATTAAATGTCCCTGCTAGCTATAAGAGGATCCCATTTGTTCCAGAGAGGAAAACAAGATTATCCACTATTGCAGTATGCTAGTCTTATTTTTTCCCTCTCTCTCCATCCAGTGACGTTACCCACCTCTGCATATTTTCCTCTGTAGTTGCCCAAGCTGCGCTCCATTCGGCGCAGTCGCTGCAGTAGCTGTTCCTTGCTGAGGCTGTCTGCATTTCCTGGGGCCTCCTCAGTCTCGCTTTCGATGTCAGAAGGTGGATCGAAGGTGGGACCAGCTGCATCCACGTCCAGCCGATTCAGTGAATCTCTTGAGGACGTTCGTACCAGGGACTCTTTAGAAGAAGAGCGGAACAGGGACTCTTTTACTGGGCTTCGAAATAATGACTCCATGGAGGGCACACGGAGCTGAAGGCGCTGGGCGAAAGACTGAGTGTCACTTGGCTGCAAAAACCCAAAGCAAGGAGTTACTTGTGCGCTGCTTCGAGGCCGACGGATACACTAACGCTGGGGAAACAGAGACACGACCAGGGCCAAGGAACCACTGTCACCCAACACGGCACCACACAGGTGACACCAAAGAGCTACCGCTCCCTTAGGAGAGTCATCTCCCTGCACAGAAAAACCAGACTTGCAGCTGCCAGGTGTGGGCAGTTTCAGACAGCAACTAAACTCAATAGACTACAGCTCTGATTTAAGCTCCTGGAAGAACATACTCCTGTGCAACCCCATTAAAAAATGAATATGTAACTGAAATAAATAGTTGTATTTACTTTTGTCCCAAATTAAAAAAAAAAGTATATAAATGTGACTCACAGATATATTAAACAGAAGATTGTATTTATCTCAAAGATACAAAGATCTGTTCCTATGATTGAGAGAATAAATTTATTGTAAAAGTCCTTGTACAATGGTTCTGGCATGTCTTCTTAAACAGTCCTTTTTTTATTCTAAATGGCTTTACCATTTTTATATAAAATGCAATTATTGATTTATGCAACTAAAGTCCCTGTGCTGTACTAAAACAGAAGGGTCTGTGCTACGGTAACATACAGTGCTGGTGCTACAGAAGTGATTTTCAAGCACTACCAAATGATGCTGGAATTCGCATGCTGGGAATTGCTGCTAATCCCACTCCAGCAAATTGGACTTGTTTCTGAGACGTATGAAAGGATGATCTCCACCGTTATCATGAGTGATAACTTTATTTTAAGATTATCAATTCTTTTCCTTCAGTTAGAAATTAATTTTTTTATCTTAATACCATCTTAAAACATGCCAAAGTACTTGTCATCCCTACTCCGGTAGGGAGACACACACTGGGCACTTATGCTAAATTAATACAAATAAAACATGGCAGTGAAATACAAAACAAAAACCCCATAGGTACCTGTGGAGAGGCTGGTTCACTTCCATTGTTTTCTGCAGATCTGGGAATTGGTTGCTTAGGTAAATTCTAGAGGAGGAAAAACAACTGTTAGAAGGAAGAGACTATAATGACTATCAGTCACCAATTCCTACAAACAGCATCTGTGCTTTTTCTTGCCTGTGTTTTTAGTACTTTCTTTAAAAAGTTTATTATGATGTGTTCATGCAAACAAGCTAGTTTGTTAAATTCGAAACAGACTGCTGCAATATAGAGAACTACAAAGCAGCTCTGTGTGCATGGATTAGTATGAGACATCTGCAAATATGGACATCTCCAATTTAATTATTCAAAATGATTATTTGTGTAACATTTACACACAAATCAAAGGAACATCAGAAAAAGACAAAACGATAGCAGGAAAAAAAAAACAACAAACTGATGACCAGTGTTGTTTACAGCTGACATGAGGATCAGTGCAATCACATTATCTCCCTCTATTTAAGTATGTGGAGGGGGAGGGGGGGAAACACTACCTGGATAAAAACACTGTTTAAGAGGTTTAGATGAAAAAGATAAAAACATGTTGTTTAAGATTCCAAACAAGCACAGGAAGAACATTAGGCTTTCAGAAAACACATCCTGTGCAAGACTAGACACGTACAGTTTTCTGCACTCACAAATAAGGAGGGGAAAAAAATCAACTGAAAACAAGAGTTTTATTTTTATTATAGATTTCAGACATTCCTGTCCCTAGTCTGTCTGTCCTGCTTTTCCTATGCCCTGTGCTCAGGTGCTTCCAAACCTGTACAGATCCAATTTTCTAGTGTTTAAGTCAGGTCAGACTGACATAGCAAAACACACTAGAAAATATCTTGGGTGCATTTTTTCTCCAAGAAAAGCACTGAGATATATTAAAGTACATGGAGTAAGGAATTCAGTTACGAGTGATGTACGTTTTTATTTTTAATCAAGATGTACCTTGAAATTCATATGCAATCTGTAAAATCGAAGGGCTTCAATAAGGCTTGATATGGACCAAACTCAAGAAAGTATTAAAATAACACAGAAAGAAATCCAGACAGTTAAGGAAGCCAGAGAAACAGTCACCCACCCATCCAGACTCAGATTAGGTAAAATGAGCAATAATGAGCCATATAAGAAGTCTGTCTCGATTTGGAAATTTCATTTCACCTGGCTTGAGCAAAATGTGCATACTGTTTACATTCTGCACTACATTGTTGTGGTGGATTTAGTTCTAGTGGATTAAGAGCTCGTACTGGTTTTTAAACTAAAGCACTCCTACACTTTTATTCTGGGCTGCATTATTTGTTTTCATTTCTTAACTGGGAAGTTAACTGTAACAGTAATCCAAATAAAAACTATTTTCTGCTTTACAATTTGTAATAAAGCACCTACTGTATTACAGTAGTAGTAACAAAGAAAGATGTACTTGACCAAGAACTGCAGACTTTCTACAAGCACATCTTTCAACAATCATGTATTCTGATTACCAGAAACAGAAAAAAGGAAACTGTTTAAGGTTTATATATCTAACTCACAAGGATAATTTAATAATATTTAAGACATTTTAGAACACAAGATTAATTAGATGTATTAAATCTAATAAGGTATTTATGAATACATAAAGCATGGATCCTATTCTTTTCAACTGTTAAGAAACCTTAAAAAATGTCATCTCAAAACTAAAACTAATGCCACCACTTTTAAAGTTTTCCTCTTCATTGTGCCAACATCTTTGCTTTCAGTCTACAAACACAAAAGTAGAACCTAGATTTAGAATTACAATTTATTCCATTAGTAAATGTAAGAAGGACATACTGGTTATCCTTAATACAAAACCTGTACCATCACACTTCTCTACCTCCTGCAATTCTAACTCACTGCGCTCTAGGGCAAAGGGTCATATGCTGGTGTCCAGAAAGTGAAAGGTAAGCATGAATATAACTTGCTATATATAAGTATAGATTCAAGAGGCTTTGAGGAGCTTAAAAGCCCTAACCTTTCGTAAGCCTTAAGAGTTGTTTCAGTGAAACTAGGAGCAAAGAGCACTGGCATCTTGAAAGTCTTAAAAACCAGGAGAGTAACAGGCTTTCTGGAGACCAACAGAAGTCTTTCCTCCACTAACCATACACAACAACTGTATCTATACCCAAAGACTAGCTACTTCTACAATTATTAATAAAAAGGTTGCTTTCTGTTATTAAAATGTATAAACCAGAGCTCAAATTTAACAGGAACACATTAGGGCATTCTAGCAACACTTCTGCTTCCTTACTTCTCTATTGCTGAAATGAAAACTAATTTAGCTTCTTATTTCTTTCTAATGTAAAAAAAAATAAATTCATGTGCCTAAAGAGTGAAAGCTTAAGTGTCTGTAGTCAAAAACATGTCAGAGTTCTTCTTCCCTCCTGCTTCCTCAAGTACTGCAAATTTGTGAGTAAGATCTGGAAGGAGGAAGAGGCTAGTATACATTTTCTTCCCCCATGTTTGTTTCGTTGTTTTTTTAATATTTGTATATAATTAGCACTCGTCTTCCTTATAAACTTCTGTCTCACTATTCTCTTCCCCCTGCCTCCCCCAAATCTTACTGTGAGAGGACAGCTCTAGAGTTTTGAAGAAGTTCAGAGAACAAAATCAGTTTTACAGGTAACATTATTAAATACACATTGGTAACACTTTAACTATAATTCTCACATTATAACTATTTGCAGTGTATGCAGTTTTGTATACAAATATGCAAGACAGTGACTCCAGTCACTGAAGTATATACTAAGGTGAATACAAAGGCAACGTAAGAACTTTCACAGATTTTTTTTTTTTTTCAAAATGCAACTGTACTAGTGGTATTCTGCAGCATACTGAAAAACAGCCTATAAATGCTTACTGCTGTTAATGTAGAAAAGCTTAATTTTATCTGTAGCTATTACTGGACCTTGAATATGATAAAAATACCTCAACTAAGATAAATAAATCTAGCAACTATTTCAAAACTACAGATGTCAGCATAGTCCGGATGTCCACTTTGCTCCTCATCAAAAAGCTCAACCTCGAGAACACCAGGACTGACTGAGCTAGTAATGAATCTGTGCTCGGAGGTAGCAAACACAACCCAACATATGAAGACTTTCTACCCATCACCTTTTTAAGCAGTTTCAGTCCAATTTTGCTTAGGTTGAGACACAATCCCAGTACGATGTGGTGTGTTGCACTACGCCTATTTCCTTACCAAATTTCTATCCTGTTATAGCTTTCAGTGTCTTTTTATTTTCAGCCTCTGCATGAGCAACAAAAAAGGCACTTGCTAAATTGAAAAAATAAGGCAATCATGAATTGAGGATGACTTGGGACTCTAAAATTCAAATGCTGTTTTGAATCATTATGCACTCAGGAATGCCATGGCTCTGAAGCACGTGAAAGACGCCATCCTAGTTGTGTGGCAATACTCAGAATAACACAGCTTTGCATGTGCATATGTAAGAAATGGGAAGGCTGCTTTCCTCCCTGTATCTGCTTCTTTTTCTCCACTCCCCTTGTTCTCTTCTCACTGAGATTCTCCACATGTAGACTATGCAAACAACATTTCCAGACAATGAAATATATATGTTTAAAATGAAATCTAACAATTTAGAAGAGACATTCTAGTCTTGTAATAAGGGCAGCCAAGTTACCAATTAGAAGTAGCTGAATTTCAGTGCCTATGTATGATAATAATTTCCTGCTACCATTAGTAGTAAGTGACATGAGACTTTCACTGTAAACAGCAAAAGACACGTAACTTTTAAGCAGAGAAACGATCTCAGTGCTTGTCATATCCATTTTTCTTGAAATAGACACAGACATACATAAAATGAAGAGGAAGACAATGGCTTTAATGAATTCTAAGCGACAAGTGTACAAAATTGTTCAACAATTACTTGAAATTTGGGTGAAGTAGGGTTACCTGTGTAACAGAAAACGTGTTAATTTGTTGTGTTACAACAAATTCACATCATACAGCACACCAGCCAGGAGCTATCGGGAACTACCTCTGTGAAATTTAGTGGAGGGTTAGCAACAGGGTAGTTAAAAGATGCCTTTGTGAGAACAAGCCACAAGCAACACTAGGTTTGCCTTCTAGTACAGTACTCTCCTCCCCCTGCTAAAGGCATCGCTACGGGGGGTGGGAGGACTCACCACACTGTCACTCTGTGGCTTAGGTTGTTTGGTGGGATCCAAAGCAAAGATAGTATACTCAGAGAGAAAAGCAGGTTCTGCTATCATCCCGGCTAGCAGCTGTCATTCAATGCAAAAAGTAGGAAAATGAAAATAAATCAAGTAACAAGGTAAAGAACGTTGCAATATTCTACTAAATTTTTCCACACTTTTAAAAACATCATAAAAAGGAGACAACAGACACTGGTAAAGGCATGAACAGAAAGCACATGAACAGAAAATATGCATTAGATCACTCACTTCAGAACAGCCAAAATACAGTTTTGATCATTTAGAGGTATAAGAAACATACAATTTTAAAAAGTATCCTAGTCAAGCCCAAAACAAGAGTGTTTCAGGTACTGGCACTGATGATTTTAAGCTTCCGTGGATGACTTGTCTTCTGATACCACTTAGCCCTCTTTGCTCTCAAAGTTGTGCATGAAAAACTCGTTCTATCAGTATTTCAGTTACAAGCAATATAAATTTCATGATTTGTCTTCTCTACTACTGCTCTTATACAGTGGAATCCTAACCATATACAGAAAAAAAAACATTCCTTACAGAATTATTTGAAGTACTAGCAGACTATTGCTTTACAAAAAACAAAACCAACCAGAAACTGATTTAACCATTTGTATCAAGTCAGCATAGGAGAAGGGATTTAAATTCCATGAAGAGAAAGAGATTCTGGAATAGGATATATACATGTAATGTAATGCAACTTAATGGTGTAACAGGTTTCAAAAGCATTCCTTTTCCATAATTCTACTTACATACAGAAGTTTACCGCTCAACTTTCTTACAACCTGAGATCTCAGAATTTTGTTGTTAGCTGACTGAAACAAAACATGATAAGTTTTTTCATTCACACAATTTCAGAACAATTTTGTTTTATTTCAAGTTACTAATAGTATTTTAGGAATCAATTCTGTTACTAAAAAGTTAGGGTTTGATTTTTTTTTCAACTGCTATATTCACTCCAATGCTCTAGTACAAGCACTCAAATTCAGAGGAAAAATATTTTCACGTGTAAGATCTGGAATGCTACATGACTTGCAATTTTTGCATAGCAAAAGCTTTTAGAAAATGTGTTAGAATGTGGAATGCCTGGAACTGGAGGGTAGAGCTGCTTCATTTTGTACACGTGCTTCTGAAAAGATATATGCCAGAAAAAGAAATGGCAAATACTATGTATAATCACACAGCAGCAATGCTACAAGCAAGACTGATAACCTCATGAATTACAAGTATGTAAATTCTCAAGAACAAATAAAATGATGATGAAATCTTTAAGTCAAAGAATACTTTGTACGTTTAGACAACATCAGTTAATATGATGAAAAAACATTTCCAAAACACTCCTACATGTATCCAAGCAAATGCTATTAACCAAACGATTATAAACATTTTCAAAATGTAACCTATTTTAAGCTTAGATGAGTCACTTTCAAAACATGACTGTGGAGAACTTCAGGAATCACAGGTAGTTCAAATTACCACTTCATAGAAATGGTAGGCTAATGTTTGCTTCTCAAAATATTAAGCACTGAAATTTCCTTATAGAATTATTTTGCTTAAATTAAACTCCTTGCATTACCCAAACAACTTGCATTAAAAAGAATTCCTATTCATCTCCAACAAATTATTCTTCATTTCAAATTAAAAACAAATTCGGACAATCAGCATGTTCAGCTTCTGTGAATTGTTGTTTTCCGTCATCCCCTCAAGTCCATGACCACGTAAGTGTAACGAAGGTCTAGCAGGAGGCTTACCTAGTAAAGTCTTACACAAAAGCCTCACCCAACACCCTCCACCCACCCCAAAGAAAAACCAAAACCCCAAAAAACAAAACCCCCTAACCTTACTGGGAAGACAACAAAGAAGCTTAAGCAATAGGGAGAGTTAAATACACTCCAACTACTCAGTGGACAATTGACAGGGAGCATATGCAACTCCTCCATGGCAAGATCAGCAGAACCAAGCTATCAGCTTCTGCAAAGCCTAAAATACCTCAGTGCACAGTAATTACGTTTTTAAGAAATAAAAAAGCTTATGAATATGAATTTATGCCATACTGCTTGAGCTTGCAAGCACACCACTCTAGGGTCTCTATTGCAGCTAACAGTTTACACAAACAGTAGAAAGCAATTAACACTACTGTTGTGTTTCACAAATGTTAATCAGAAGCCTGGGGCAGGGACGCCACTAAATCATCTCAGCTTCACCTCGAGTGTTTAAGTCTACTGCAAAAAAGACAAGGCTAGCACAAAGGGGAAGGAACCAACCCTGCAAACACAGGTAGAAGACAATAATACTGTTTGAGGCAGAGCAGTAATCACCATACCAAAAAGAAAGAGCTAGGTATTTCCTTTCCAGTAGCCAAGAGCTAGCCAAGAGTTGAGTTTCACACTTCAAACAGCTATCAAAGGCAGAATACACTTAATCATGGTCCAAGAATGTTATTTCCTTAGAACCGGCTGTATCTTCGTATTAGAGAACTCATCCTCCATTCTCAGATGTTGGGTGCCCAACAGTGAAAATATTTAAGTACTTGCTCATAGCATTTTTGTTACTCCAGCAGGTCACTGTCTGCTTTGTTCTTACAGCTATATTACAGGCAGTGGTGTTGAATAAGTCCTATAATTACAACACCTAGTACTTTCCAAAAATATATATCCATTTTTATCTGCCTTTTTTTTTTCAATTTTTAATTAACTATTCAGCATGGCTTAAATATGAGCTGTCTACTTGTTTTGTTTGTTTTGTTTTTGTGGAAGTCACCAAAAATTATTCACCTATGCCTGGAAAAAAGGGAAGAAAAAAAATAGTCTTCCAAAATTAAACGCTTGTAAATATTGCCACAATTGATTTTTGTACTTCAGGTGGCCGCTCTGAAGGACTTCAGCGACTTCAGAAACATTAAACGTACCTACTGCTGTGCTAACATATCACTAACAACACATCAGCATTATGTGATTAATAATCACATAATGTTGCAAAGCAGTTGATGTGATTAATGTAACTATACAAGTTGGGAATCCAGTTGGGCTGAAGCATCCTGCAAACAGACAGAATGTGCAGACCTGTAATTAACGCTTTAACTAGCTTTCTCTAATCCTCTGAACACCATCAAATCCCAATTGAAGCTTTTTAGAGAAATCCTACTAAAATCTTTCAACATTTTATGCTTCCAACATGCTCCAGGGTAAATGAACTCTGTCCCATACTGACCTTTACCTCAGGCACCAAATTAAGGCTGTGATATTGCTAATCTTTTATCACAATATAGAATTACTCTGTTTTTGCAAATAAAATCTTACTCAGCAACAACAAACATTTCTACCTTTGAGAAAAAGTTACAAAGCGGTAAATTAGATAATGAAACCTGGAACACTTTAAGTATTCTTAAAGAACAATAGTTCTTTTGAAATAATCTTTGTTCAGAATTCTGGAAATCCAGTCTCTGTAGCCCTCATGTCTGGCCTCAGTTAAGCTGCCTTACTTGTTCTTTATGAACTTCCTGAACCCCAGAACCAAATGCTTTTGTACTGTTTTTGCTATTCTTCCTCTCTGAAGAATTACCATGCTCAAATATTCCTTTACTCTGATGACTCTGATGAACAGGATACATAGGCCAAAGTAGTTCCGAACCCTAGATCAAATGAGTTCCTTAGCAGGCTGTGAAATAAAGGCAGAATTTAACAGGGATTATAGTGCCACCAAATACCCTTCCTCTGAAGGGGGGGGACTAGTTTATTTAATACATATTACATATATACAACACTTGCTTGACTACCAGTGGCAGTAATTATTCCCTTTCAGAAAAAGGAAGCGAACCAGTGGTTCCATGTTTCAGATTAATCTGTTACTACAGAAACTTGTACTTTACTAACTGTATGAATTTGCATCACAGCACATGCTCATTTCTAATGTTAATGCTTAAATGCTTCTCTAATTGTTTGTGTACTGTTTTTCCATGTTGTGTACATGCACAGTAAAACAGAAGGAAAGGGATTATACTACAAGCTTGTTGAAGATGTAAACCAGTATTTATTCACCTAGTTCAAGGAGCTAAGGATGTCAGCCATTAGGCTAATGGTTTAGTTTCAACTCTTACTAAGAAAGATAACTCATTCCCCCATAGTTAAAAAAAAGTCCATTCCACCCCCAAATTTGGGGAATGCCGAAAAAGCTGTAAAAAAAAACAA
Organism: Cygnus olor; assembly: GCF_009769625.2. Lineage (NCBI taxonomy): Eukaryota > Metazoa > Chordata > Aves > Anseriformes > Anatidae > Cygnus > Cygnus olor. Next base: position 61,599,009 of record NC_049170.1, on the reverse strand, counting down.
ACAGTAATTTGCTGATCTATCTATTTTATAGAAGGTTCATGCAATCTGTAACAATCTTTTTATGCCTCATCCCTCTTGCATTTTTGGAATTAAAATACTGGAGGAAGAACTCAGAAGTTCAAGACTTTTCTCTGCAATTAAAAAAAGCCCCAGAACCTGAGGGCACAGAACTGCATTTTCAGGATGAGTTAATACCTAAATCAAACAATTCTTTCCTGCTTTGTTATTTTGATAAGCAACCTAAATAAACCTGTGTATGCATCAAGAATTATAAAAATCAAGCTTTAGATAAGAACTAGACAGACTCCAAAATTCAGTCTTAAATTTGCATGTCAGAAAGAAAAAATACAGATATATCTGAATTACTGCTACCCCTGGATTGGAGTATCTATTTAGAAGTACTTCAGATTGGATGAATAAATCAAAGATGCAGCATTTACAAAGGCAGAAGACAAATTATTTCCAGTTTTACTTGTCCTGCTTTATTATTAGCCAACGCTAGAAAGATACCTCTATTAAATTTAAAACAGTCAATTTACAGTACTAAAGTAAGACTAAAAAGTACATTGCTAGTTTATCTTTAGCTCTAAGAAAAGCTACATATACAGTGCTCTGCTGTCACTTCCATAACACTTGTGAGGATGTGACTGATATTTGGACCTGAATAACTGCCAGGTCATCCACATCAAGCTATCAGTTGTTCCCTCTCAGTCAATGGCTCAGAACTAGCTTTGTTATTTTCTGCATGTGGTCCTGACTTGTAAAAATAACTATACTAAACCAAAAGAAAATTTTGAACTTCTAGGAATGATACTGAATATGATATATCTTCCCTCAAATTCTGTTCAAGAGTCAATGCAGTAACAAACTGAAATTTGAAAACCAAACCCTATTCTTCCCTGGAAAAGTCTGGAAGTAACAACAAGTAAGTTTTAATCATCCAAGGCTGTTTCAAATGACACCAAGGCCAACTCCGGAAGTATCTGATACACAAACTGCTTGAAGAAGTTTTAGGTAAGTATCAATGATTTTACTTTACACCCAAACCATATTTTACAGGCTACTTGCAAGAACAGAATACAGAACTCGACAGAATTCTGCTTTTTCTTTATACACAAAAGAAATTATGAGCTTCTCCGTAGCACTGCTTCTGTGGAGATCCTGGAGATCCACAGCTTCATTAAAATAGAAGCTGAAGGAGAAAGCAGGCAGGAATAAAATAAATTTATGCTAGTGTTCCACGAATGAAGCACACAAGTTTTTCAAAATCCCAAAACATCCCGTTAAAAAAAATCACTTTAGAGTAAAGCAAAAATGTTTGCCTGCACATTTTATTATAATTCTTTGATCAGATTAATGTTGTCTATTACAAATGCAATTTTTTATTCTAAAAATATTGTAAAAGTGTTGAGTTTAAAATCAAAGCTCTTACACATTTTAATATTAACATTAAAAATGTGAAAGTGTGGATTTATTAAAGACACACTAAAATGTAATAAGCCAGAGGGAGAAGATGTATACAAGAACCATGAAATACTGTACAGTTCTATTTGTTTAAGCTTTCTATACCAAAATGGTTAGCAAATATTCACGTACTACAGAAACATTTCAGTATATGATATTCTTCAAAACCATTCTCAGTACATTAAACATCCAACTTTAGTTCATTGTAACACCACTGCCAACTGTACATAAAAACATATGTATGATCAAACAAAAACACTGCTGTAAAAAGTGTCCCCCTTCCACATAATTGGGGCATGTATTTTCAGAGATAGTATATAATATCTGTCTCTCTTTTAAGCATCATAAATACTGCCACTGAACTCAATTTTATGGAAAGCCAATCCAACAACTACATTTCAAGGATGATTTGCTTTTAATTAGTCTTAACGCTTACGAGAAATATTTGGAGAAAGAAGCTTTCATGTCTTGATGATGTACATTTATCTTTATTTTACTAAAACTTTCCATTTGACGTAAAACCAGCTCTTACTAAAAAGCAGAGATTTTCATTCCCTTAGCACCTTCACTACCTTCTGAATTTTAATTACAGACTGTGTTTCGTAAGTAAAATTCTCCTAACAGTTCCCTATGTCAGGGGATAACTGTAAATCTGAGGTCACTTTAGTACTCTGTTTCCATTCTTAATCTTATTTCTCCATCTCTTTCTCTGTCTCTCTCTCTCTGATCATTCCAAGTGTAACCACTGTATTTAGAGCATGATAATGTTCTTCCAGCATAACTTGGCATGTCTTGTGGGGAATTCTTTGCTTCTCCTGTTTGTCTGGAAAAGCAGACTGGAAAAAACAGATTGGGGCAGTGTAAATTTAATGAAGCACTAAAAGATAAAAATCAACAGAAATGAAGATGATTGCAGATGCATTGACACATATAGGTAATGCCCAACAATATTTGGATTATTTTTTTTTAAATATTATGTTAGCAGAATGGTGAAAAGAGGTAGCATTTTTTTTTTTTTATTAAATCAACTGAAAAATAAGGTAAGCTGTTGGTGATACAGACCTTCTTCAAATCTGGAATAAAAGCAACCATCCTTAAAATTAAATACAAGTTTTTTGTTTTTTGTTTTTTTTTTTAAAAAAAAACACAGCTATTCTGAGTTTGACTCAATGTGAGAGTTGTATTTGAGCAGAAAAGCAGTTGGTACTTGTGTAAGTCATAACACTCCTCATCCCTTTTATTAACCTTTTCCTTTAATCATTTCCCACTGAAGAGAGGAAGATTTTTTTCATTTAGGCATAGGCAGTGTCAAGCCAATGACAGACTAAAACCAATGAACCAGTCACACAGACGAATGTCACTGTCTCACAGCTACATTATTTCACATTCTACTAAGCTTCTGCTGCTTAGAAGCATCTGAACACCTTGGCCAAATCATTCCTTTAACCTTTATCACATTCGTGTAGTTCTCACGTGGCAGCATGTAACTTCTGTACTCCGCATTTAGAAAAGACATGCAAGTTGCTTTTTCTGTGGAAAAGAAAAAAATGCAAACTCTCCTTTCTAAAGCAGTTAATTTATGACGGATGATGCTGCTTGCCAACATTAACAGAGCATCAGTTAATAGAAAGCCTCTCTCCAGGGAGAAAAAGAAGTCATTCAGTCATTCTATACAACAGTACATAAAAAAAAAATCATTAGAAAACTGAATATTACATTTCTAAAGCAAAAAACAAAACCATAAGATAGCCTTCCTTTTGTTTCTATTACCAGTGCAGGAATCAAAACTGCCAAGCTGTAATCACTGGTAGCGTTCCTAATAATCTAAGACAAGTTTCAGGTATAGCTGGTCATCTCCTGAAGAAAATGTAGTGTTAAAATTGAAGTGGATGGGCCCACTGAAAGAAAACAAATACTTTATATATATATAGTCTGCCTCAATTTACCTCTACAGCTAATAGGACTTGCCCAACTTTTCAAACAAAAGAGACAGGAAAAACAAGTTAATCTCTCTGGATGTAACTTCTTTCCCAGTAGCTTACTGAGTCTAGTTCAGCAGTAAGATTTTTAAACCTGGAGAAGGATTTAAAAGGTGTCTGAATGTAGGGCTTTAAAGGTCTGTCTCACTAATATGAAACACTCTGGGACTTAACCTAAAAATTAGACTATTCTTGTGTTTAAGTACACAGGAAATAGAGAGAATGAGGAACAAAAAAAGCATTAATCAGGGAAGCGAAGTCAGATTATTTTTCTTCTTAATGAAGCACTGAAGCTTAAAAATAGAGAAAATGAGTTTTCAACTGACCTCTTTGTCTGGAGTTAAGGAGCCTTCATCATTCTGATCTGTAAATGAAGATGTTCTACTTCTTTTGTCAGACAGTGGAGGGGACTTGGAAGGGGCCTACACAGAGATCACATATCAACAATATTCAGAACTAATTCTTCCACATCATAATTTATTTTAACATTCACTAACTATAACTTGTCAGTAAAGCCCAGGGTAGATCTTCCTTTTAAAGAAGCCACAATCAGTTTCACATACTATCTGTGAGGAGTTCTACCTCAATACAAAGTCTCCAGAGCAGAAAACATCATGGAACAGCCAAAAGAGCATGCAACAGAATTATGCTATTATAATTATATTATAATATTATTAAGCTATTTTGATCATTTGTGACCATGGTCCTCCTGGTCCAAATTTGAAACTCAAACTTCATAATACTTTACCATTTTAATACTTGTTTTAAGTATTAAAGATTAAGGCTTCAAAGTTTTGGAAATTGACAGGCATTTGATCATTTAAATAAGGAGTACCTTATCATTCGATAAAGAAATTAATTTTAAAAAACACTAGTCAAAATAAAATAGAACCTAAGCAAAGCAAAAGGGCAACAGAAGAACATGACACATTTTAAAACATCAACATGAACTTGTTGTTCCTGTTAACACTAAACATCTATTCAAAGCAATTTCACAACTCCATACTGAGCTAGGCTGCAACAAGCCAAGCCGACCCAACCCAAATGTAGCTTGCCAGCCTCATACTTCTAAATCTGCATATAAAACTTCAGTATAAATGTAGTGAACATTAAAAGATCAGCAAATTTTACATACAAAGAAATTAGTAAGATCTCTCCTTAGGTATATGCTACAACATAACCAGAACTAATAAAGTGTTGCCGTAAAAAATAAAAATCAGAACACCTCCTGCACTTTGTTGCAGTACCATCATTTAGGTTGTGTATATAAATTCTGCCTTACAAAACGTTTGTCTCAAGACCATGACTGAGCTGACTAAAACATAAATGACAGTACATCAGTCCACTGAAGAGAAATTACCCCAAAAAAAGTCAGTCTCCTGGAGAAAGAATGGAAGACATAGTTAAAGCCTACAGGTATGTTTTGCCAAATTTGGATAGTAATGAATTAAGTCCAGTATCATAGGAAATATATGGTTATACCAAAGTCAGTGACAGTTTACAGGCCAGACCAAATAGAGATAAAGTTCCCCCCTGAGAATGTGACTCTTCTCAAGTCAGACACCTGACTTAGTACTGAATAACCATTTGCCATGCCAGCTCTACGTCCTGCTGAAGAGTTTTGCACCAGAGGTATCCGTACAGTTTGAACAACGACAACAACCTGCTCACCCCAGTAGCCTGCTCTCCTTTTCTGCCCACCCTCTAACTTAAGGTCAGCCATTTACAGCAGGGGAACTTCTAGCCCTCACCATACAGAATGAAAAAGGTTTCCAAGGGTTCATCAGCACTTTACTACTAGATGGGGTATGAAGGTCTCTCCTCACTCTGCCCTTAATGGTTTTACAGTTGTCACCGCTGCACTCAGACCTCCTGACACTTCAGAGCCATTTCAGAGGCACTGCGCTTGGCAGCAGGAACAGTCGTTGCTCCCGTGTAACGAACAGCACAATTCTGAAACTGAAGGTGGGCAGAACAGGGGAGATGACACAGCCACCTAGAACTGCAGGGGCAGCTTTTTCTCCCCGTCAGCAGTTACAAACTGATGCGTCTGTCCTTCATCATGCAGGGGGAGAGTGCAGGCTGTCAGAGTCAGAGAGGTGACATCAGCTAGCTAACAGCCCACACAGAAAGGGGAGGCCCACAACGGCCTCCTCAGAATGAGCGTTCACCTTCATGTTACACTTGGAGAGATGCTAACCTCTGGATTTATTTAGGTCAGTAAATTTAGCCTAGGACACCGCAAGCCAGAGTACAAATGGCAAGCTTTATGTCCTAAAGAGGGGTTATCAATAAAGCAGAAAGGGTATGGTAAGGAAAGCCTCCCTGAGATGGGGTATAGGAAAGAGAAGAGCAGAAAAGAATGCAAATAAAAGTCTCATAGAACTAAGAAGTGCCGAATGTGTGTAAAACTTGGGCTGAAAATGTTTTGATAGGAAGCAGCTGATGGTCAGGTGATGATAGAGCACCCAATAAACTGAATGCAGTTTATTTACGTATCTACTACAAGAATGGGAACAGAAGTATATTCCACACTCTTTGCAAGACTCCAGTGCATTTTACAGACCTCAAAACCTTCTCCCTCCTTCCTTGTTTACAGAAGCTATTTTGAAATGAGACACAGGGAGCGAGCAGATTGCCCTGTTTCGCTTTTAAGAACAAATCTAACTTCAGTTTCCTTCTAACAGTACTGGAGATCAAATGAAGTGATAGCAAGTAACAATAAGTGACAGAAAACTAGACTATTTCACACAAAAGGAAAAATCAGTTCTCATTTTCTCTTTCTGCCTTCCCATTCACATCAACCCTTGAGTTACGTGACCTGCTCTACCACAGCACAGCGGCCTAGGCGAAAAGTATCACTTATCGCAAGCTCTGGCATTAGGTTGCATGGGACCTGTCAGCGCCAGCATCAGCGTTAGCTCTGACAGCCAAATGAAGGCTGTGATATATTAAACCGCTGGACATGTGTGTGGGGGAAGAGAAATCGCAACCAACTCTCTCCCTTTCCGCTGCACTGGAAGTTCCACACCTACGCCAGCTCCACGCCACTCTGAGCCGCCGCTGACAAAGACGGGCTTTCTTTGGGCAGACCCCAAAGTAATAGCTAAGGGAGGGTTTAAAGCTGAGCTAGACCAGCCAGACAACGCGTCACAGACGGAACACCCCCAGAAGCACGGTCCCAGCCGGACAAAGGAGCGGTGCGTTGGGCCAGTACCGCAGGAACACCGCACACGCACACACTGAGTTATCCAGGCACGAAGCACAAGCGGGCACCCCCCGCCCCAAAGGGGAAATAAAGCCAAACCCACCCGCTCCGCAGCTCCCTGCGGCTGCAGGGGGGCGGCCCGGCGCGGCGGCGCCTGCTCCTCGCTGATCTTCTGCTTCAGCTTCTTGAACATGGCGGCGCGGCGCGGCCTTCCTCCTCCTCCTCCTCCTCCTCCTCCTCCTCCCCCCGCCGCCGCCGCCGCCGCCGCCGCCCCCTCCTCCTCCTCCTCCTCCTCCTCCTCTCGGCCCCCTCCCCGCAGCAGGTGAGCGGAGGCGCTGCTGCGCCTGCGCGGCCGACGTGGAACCCGGCGGCCCGGTCGCTACGGGGCGAGGCGAGGCACAAAATGCCCTCCACACGGCTTCTCCCGCGCGGCGCGGCACCGCCCCGGAGGGTGGGGCCTTAGGGCGCTGCGCCCGGTCCCGGGCGGCCTGCAAGCCTCGCTTGGCACAGTGCTGCTAATTAGTTTATAAACCCAGTCAGCAGCGTTCTGGCAAGTGCATAGGGTTTATAAGCCCTGTGGTGGTCAGCAGCAGTTCCACACACTTTTCTATAGTGCCTAATTGTCTGATTTCCAAGTCTGACAGGAAAACAGTTTTTGAAGCTGGATTAAAACCTTTCTGCTGATGCAGTCACATTGTTTTCATTTTGCCCCCAGTCAAACCTTCTGAGTACTATTCCATTTGTACATTATTAACAGATCCGTTATGAATAAATTATTTTTTATTTTCTGTTTGAAACTGGCTCTTGGCAGCCTTAGTTAAAGCCTGTGGCACAAGCTTTTGGCTCCTTGCTGGATGTTTTTGTGTGTGTGTATTCAGTTAGAGTATTTAGTGTATTTAGTATTCAGTATATTTAGTTAGTATGTGTGTGTATTCAGCAGAGATGCAGAGCTGTTCGAAGCAGCTGCCACTCATTCTCCAACACGGGGATTACTCTGAAAGTTGCTGTGTTGCCAGTGATTTCACGTGAAGGCCAGAAATACATTATCATATTTGCAAGAAATACTGAGCCATGAACTTCTATATAGCACAGCAACATACTATGAAGAATGCATTTGATAATCACAAACGTACAGAAATGTTTTCACTGAAATACACTGCTGCCATCTATAAATAATTTGAGATAAATATGTATACATGTACATTGATCCCCCAAAATAAGTAAGATACATCCACAGCAAGAGAGAAAGAGAGAACGAGAGAAAGGAAGAAAGAGAGAAAGGGAGGGAGGGAGGGAGGAAGGAAGGAAGGAAGGAAGAATAAAAATAAACTTTTTCATAATTTTTTGTTACATGTAAGAAGAAAAATTACTTTTCAGCAGTCTATTTAGCTGTAGATAAACAGAGGCCAACTGTGATGCTTTTCTATGGGTGGACTTGGCAATGGAGGTATAAGGAAGTCTCCAGGACTAGGAGGGCAAAAATACCTGAAGAGCATTCCACAAGGAAATGAAATAAAGTGGGTGATTAAGTTTACTGCTGCTAGAAAAAGCAAAAACGCTCTACTTCAGTCAGTCTCTTTTCCATGTAGATATGACATGTCCAGGATGGCTGGACAATTCTCAGGTTAGCAAGCGAGAGACCCTCCACTCTCCCAGAACATCTGTGATTCTCTCATATCTATGTGCTCTGTGCTGGCTCACATTCTCTTAAGTGTCTGTAATTAAACTCTAATTTTAAATCCAAGTCACTAAATGCAGCATGTGAACTTGATAGCTAGATGCATATTAAAAGGAAACTAGTTCTTACAGCTATCAGATAAAAAAGCAAAGCTTGTAGCTGCTTTTTGTCTTGTAGAGTATTATTATCCTAGTGGGTTATCTGAAAAGATATCAATGGGGCAAGAAAAGTCTTTCTTCCTTTCTCTCAATGTTTCTCTCACTGCGTCTTTTACTACTGCTGCCGCTGCCTTCCCTTACTTTTGTCAGGTTTCTTCTTTACATTTTTATCATTTATAGCTTTGTTCATTCTTTCATAAAATATCTCCAACCCAAATAAAGCTCTGTATTATTTCCTTGGAATATGCAAAGTCAGTATGTTCTGAATATACATCTTTCAAATTTTGAAGATATATATGACAATTTCAAAAACACTTTTTTAAGCCTTCAAATTTTGTAGTGCCTGGACAAGTTTGATTAAAACATATTGCAATACACAAAGAATTTGCTCCGAACTCAGCAGAAGTCCTGGAGGAACTGTCTGAAACCACATTAACTCCTGTTCCTTCTGTGCGACAAAGTCCCTTATTCAACTGAACAGTACTTTATTTCTAGAAGGGCGATCTGATTTTAATAGATCTTTCTAGTGTGTGAAGTTAATAGTAGTAATTGAAAGTGAAGATTTGCCTTTCCTTTTTCATCTTCCTTTAGTACACCAGTTAACACAGACCAAATGACAGTTCTTTGACATTGAGCTGTCTGTGAAAGATAAATGTATATCTGCAAACATTTCTGGTACAGTAGATAATTAAGAACAAAGGTCTGTTCCCAATTGAATCTGTAGCAGTTGTAAATGTATCTCTGTGGGAATGGGAACAAAGCATTAAAGTAAAATTCTGCATTTTCATAGCAGTCTAGACTTCTCTAATTGTCAGCGACAGTAGCCCGCACATCCCTGCAGTCCCGTTCCTCACCTTGTGCTCAGGCCAGTGCTTGTCAGACCTTTCCCTCCATTACTGCTGTGTGTCGATCTTGCAGAAAACTAAACTGACAAAAGAGCAAATAATTTTCTGCTGACTTACTGTGCTGAGTCCCCCAAGTACAGAAGCTGCTGCAGGAGAGACGGAGGGAGACAGAAGCTAGCTAGGTTTGCATTGCCAGAGTTCTTATTTCAGATTGCTCAGGAACCTATGTATGGTCTTTGCTGAGCAATTGGCTTCATCTTAAACTGAAGTCATCCCACTAAGTGCTATTTCAAGGTTAGCTAACAAGCAGCTCTTTTTCTGAAAGAACTGATACTACCTCAGTCAGTAACTATCTTGGCTGCTAATGATGGTTGGAGTATTCATGCATATGGCCTCTAGGCAGTCTGACCTGATTTTCAAAATGCTCTCTTTAAGTTATTGCAGCTTTCTGGAAGTCACAAGAAAGCCTTGGGCATAAATGATGAATGTGGCTTTTCAATACTCTTTTCCACACCCACAGTTCTGATTACATTGTGAAAAATGTATGAATTTGCTAAAGCTAGTTTTTTCAATCCAGCTGTCTATCTCAAATATGGGAAGACATAAAGCAACATAACGTATCATTTCTTACAACTTTTTTATGTTGATTCATATTTTTCGAAAGGAGGTTTGCCATCAGCAGTGCTTCGATTTTTCTTTACATCAGCATCATGTTGTTAAAATAATGTCTGATACAAAATATAACTATTACTGGATCATATTTGACATTGAGGGCATTACTTAAAAAAACAAAAACAAAAACAAAAAACTGATAATAAAGTAAACATAAGCAGAAGGAAGCAGTAATCCAACAAGCTCTGTCCAGGGCTGCTGTTCTTTACAGACAGCTTATGGAATGCCACATTTTGTAATAAATATAGGAGCAGTTTTACTCCTACATATAAAATTTAAAATATTAATGTTGCTGTTAAAGCACTCATACAGTGTACAGGTGCATAGGTAATAAGTTTTAGTCAGGAAGTATTTTGATCTTCAGCACAAAGGTTACAAACAACAACACATGATCTGATAGTGCAATGAAAACAGTGACAACTCATTGTACAGCAACCTACAGAATGGGGAGAAATAGTTATGCAAGGTACATCCTTTAATTATATTACTGTGATTAGAACCCTACCAATCTTAAAATGGAAGCTGGACTTAATATTCAGAGTGCTTGCCTAGCCTGATTTGATTGCCATTTTCTTTCGCATCTAAATGTTGTGACTTTCAACTACCAGCAGATGTCAGTGTTCTAGAAGACTATGACTGCCTTTGTAGGGTCATCGTGTTATAAATGCGAAATTATATCAACGATGGGATGAGAGTTTTAAAATGTCCAGAACAGCGAATTGAAAATAATAATAATAATTCTACATCAACCATATAATTCTTATGCGTACAAAGTATGGGCTGCTCTAAGTAAGCTGCTGGCTATCAAATATTACATTTCTTTACGATGTGGCTGACTTGATAGCTGCTTAGCAAACAGTCTATTTTCTATTTGTGTATTTCCATGTTCACCTATGGTGCCCTGTTATTGGTCTGATCTCAGTGAAGGGAAAACTGAGCAAAAAGGGTCATCAATAGCCATTTGATTAAAGATAATAGTGACTTAAGGAAAAAGATTCGTGAGCATGTTGAAAATGCATAAAGCTATGAGAAGATCTGTGCCTGAGAAAGCTGAAAGGCAGCCTAAAGGCTGCAGCTGTTTAAAAAGACAAGACAAGAAACTCACTCTGAAAGTGAGGAAAAGCTGACAGGCATTGCTGCTCTGTACCTTGGGAGGGAAAAGAAGCTCTTTGCTCTAGTGGGAAAGTTGTTCAGAGATCACATTTCATGCCACACACCTCTCTTTCCAGAAGTACAAAGTGCAAGCTCAGGCACTGAAGACTACTAAGAACCACTGCAGTAAACTGATTCACTAGTTAGGACTGCAGGATGAGGAAAAATATTTGGATTTATTCAACTGAGTGATCATAAGTGATCTTTTTGTGAACAGGAATAGAAAACATGGAGATTTAAAAGCAGGGGCCAGGATTTGATCGTGCAGAAGTCTTACTTTCCTAAAACAAACAAACAAACAAAAAACATCCATCATTTTACTTCTACCTTGGTTAAGTGGCATTCCCTTTCTGCTTTGTCTAGGATGTCAAAACTTTTCTCTTAGCTTCCATTTCACTTTATTTGCTGTACTGCTTTTAAAATCTCTTGATGCCACAGAAAGGGAGCTAATGATGCTATAAAACAACAGACCCTTATGCCAACAGTGATGCTAGTCATGAGTTCAGTTTTAAATTAGCTGGCAGCAGATTCTCACCTGACTACTTTCATTATTATTTTTGCAATTGCAATATAAAAAAAATCCATATGGGACCTTATATGTCAAAAGAGAAAAGAACTTGCTTCTGAAGGCAGTTTCTTTATGGCAATGCAGTGGGCTGGTTTCAAGGAGACCTGGATTTGATTCCCAGCTCTCCCCCTGCCCTGCTCATTGACCCTAGGCAAGCTATTTTGAATTTCTGTGCTTCTGTTGGTGTTTTAAACAAGAAAGTGATGCTACCCAATTTCTTGCAAGCACACAGTTAGTTTTCCTCTTTGCTTTTCCAGCAGCTGGTACAAAGGTCAAAGGAATGACTGCTTATTCAGATGCTCTTTAAGAATATCAATATGCACATTCATAGAACAGAATTATTTCCCTGCTAGGAATTTTTTGATTCTGTGATCATACTTCTAAAACCACATCACTGGAGATGCCGCACAAAGCAGAATTCACTGCTGAGGAAAGTCACTGAGTCATAAGAAGACAGATCCTTACAGAGGTGTCCTGAATAACATCTGCAACTATCAAGGTAAGCAACTATTTCAGAGCATCAGGAAGCATTTTTCCCAGTTACAGTACTGTATAATTTGATAGGTTGTTAAAGAACTAAAGAACTAAATACACCCAACCAATTTCAGATTAAGATAATATCCTAGTACTGCCATATTGTTGCTTGAGTATAGTCATACTCTAAATCCCCTACTAATCTTAGTTTTCAAATGTTTTGGAGGGAAATGTTTCTTAGCCTCCTTTACTCCTTTTTCTAGCTCCCAGGATTTACTGCAAGCCTTGCCACCCACTGAGCAGGGTGAAATATCTGGTTGAAGAGACCAGCCTGAAGGCTTCAGGCCTGAAATTCCTTTCATGTCTTACCTAATTCTCAATGACAGGCCCATAGGGCACTTCTACATAGAGAAGAGTTACTTTCCTACCTGGTGAAGACAGTGAATACTTTATCACCTCTGCTGAACTACTGCAGCAGAGTTATTATTCATTATCAATTTAAATGCATAATATCTGCTTTTCTTGAAGCGCTTTAGAAACAAGTGCTAGGTAGGTCTGCTGATGTGCCCCTATAATAAACACAAGCTGTTTTACAGCAGAGTAAAGTGGGTCCTGGAGGACTCAAATTATACAGCACTACACAGTAACTCTATAGTAGATATGGGATTGAATGGACTGTCTGATGCTGCTCCCAGATTTATAATTAAAAACATTTTTAACCCTGTGGTCTAGAAGACATCTTTACTTAACGGTGTATACACGTAATGAAAAGAGATCCCTCCCCTTCCTGTATTCTCATGCTATTTTATAGTCTCTAGGAGCTCACCTGTATGTAAGGATGACAGCCACTGCCATGCCCCCTTTTGTTATCGCCCCTTGTTTAGCGAAGAAATACAGCCAATGCAGAATCTTGAGACACGAAGCACTTCTTTGATTTGAGAAAACTATTACTTAAAAGGAAGCTATCACCAAACTGTTCAGAATGTTCCAAGTAACAGGATTTTGCATCTTCATCTGTTAACATACACTATTTCAAATTAAACTCAAATTCTCATTATCCAATTGTTCTCTCTCAGACTTTGTTCACCTTATTTCAACACTTTGATGAAGTTTTTTCCTGCTTATTCCAAAAAAGCCAGAGACAGAGACATTAGGTTTGGCTTAACAAATACCAGTTACAGCTCACAGCACAGTTATGCTTAATTATTAATATAAAATATTCCTTATTGATGAATGCATCTATTAAAATAGACCACCTACTTTCTAAATGGTAAAATACCAGAGTTTTCCAACAACCTGGAATAAACTTGATGCTTGTAATTAAAGTATTGCAAAGCTACATTTGCAGAGTTACAAACTGCCTCAGAAAACTATCACCACAAAATAGTGACAGGTCTTCCCACAAGTATCTCCTCTGGTAATTTGTTTCAAACCTCATGGACTATCCTGTTGCTCTGAAAGGGGAGTGGGTGTTAACCTAAGGGTTGCAATTATATGGTTCAATTTATAGTAAATGCAGTATGAACTCAAACTGTTATAGCAAGAAAAACCAAGTGGACCTCGACTTGTCCTCCAGCACCTGAAATTTCATTTGAAATAATATCTGTGGGAGATCAGATTTTTCCCTTACAAAAGAAATGCTGAGTTGACAGGGACTGCACCAGTTTTAAACTGCGTTCAGTGTCACTGGGTCAGTCAGAGATCAGAATCTGAAAGTTCAGATCTAGAAAAATATTAGCAATTCTACAACTTTGTTTGGGACTGCAGCATTAAGGAAACTAGCTTGGCATAAAAAAAAAAAAAGATTAAAAAAATAAATAAAAAGCAAGACAACCATGTCTGGCTAGATTTAAAGAATTTCAAGCAAGTTGATTTTTATTTTCAACACTGCCAGGTCCTTCTTATGAAACCACAAGCCATACTGTGAGCTTCTTACTCTGATTTAGCAGCAATTTGCATGAGTAATGCAACCAAAGAAAGTAAGTTATGATGAAAGTCCCTGCTTATTAAAGAGTTCACAGTACGACTTTTACTGTTTAAATCTTTAATATTAAACACGTGATAATACTTACCACAGAAAGGCTACACTAACTTATTTACTGGAGATAATAGCTAATCCTTGCACTCAGGCAAGGAGACCTGCTGTGGATATTTAGGTCAGACTACACAGAACTCATGGAAGCTCTGAGATGTAAATCTCCTGCTGGTAATAACTACTATAGAAACATATTAGTTGGTCTTTGATTTCCAAGTGTAAAGTGCCATGTATTGTTCTTTTATTGCCCTTATTCAGTTCATTCCTCTAAATATCATAAATAGCAATAAATGTTATTTATATATCACGTAGCTCCCTATACGTCTGTTCAACTCATTCTTCAATATAAACTGCTATGATGCCAAGATACTTTTGCAGTTAAGACACTGGGAGAAGAGAAAAAGTGTTACAAACTGTTAAAAATTCATAATTATACTGTAAGTATGAACAAAAATACTTAGACGGAAGACATAACTTCCCTTTGGCTTCATTCAGATACTGTAAGGAAGATAACTTCACTTGCTGTCATGCATTAACCGCTGTCATGCTATTACACAATTCTTGTTCAGCGTGTACTCTAAACCACATAGTATTTTGTGCTGAAAATGTTTCATAGAGTATTTTCCTCTCTTCCTCTGTATACTAAAAATTGCTTTCTTTTAATGAGTTTAATCTAACTAAGCACAATAAGAAAGTTAATTTAATTATGTATAGTTAAGCGGTCCAAACGTTTGCTAGTCCATTAGGGACAATACAAAGCAAATAACATATTGCAGGTAAGATTAAATATTGTTCTTGCTAACCTCTGTTGCAACCTTTTAATTTTGTATAGCTGCAATGTCAGAAAGTCTCATTGGTAATATATACTGCCCACAAACCACATCAGGCGTGGAGTCTTCTGGTGTGGTCTATTTAGTATGTGCTCAAGCAGGAGTCACAGTGGAAGGTTAAGTATAGGGAGATAACTGTGGAATATTATGAAATAACAAACCACTGTGAATGAGGCTGCTTTAGCTTCTGTGGTGTTGGTAATCTAGAGTACACAATGTGTATTTATAAAACATTCTCTTGTTGCTATCGCCTTACACTTTGCAAAACAGCCATTAAAGTATCAAGCAGTTTTGGAAGCGATTTCTCTTACCTAAGCAGACTGACAAACTTCAGAAGCAAAGTGGTATTTCTCTGGAGATCAGAGGAGAAATTGCTGCTTGAGGATAATACCTAGTCTCTAAAACCAAAACTGGAAAAGCAAACATCATCCAGGTAAACAGTGGTTGCTCAACAGAAGCCTCAGAGCAAAGAGAACAGATAGGTGGTAGACTACAAACACAATCTGGAGCAGAGAGACATGACCAGCCTTCTAATCACTCTTGGACCAAATGTGACTAAAACTTCTGAATTGCACGTTCAAAGATCTGCACCTTTTGAATGTTTTGTCTCTTCTTAGCACTGATTTAAGTATACATAAATCCAGTTGTATCATTTGTGTAGAGACACCCTAAGATGAAAAAAGTAGAAAGGATCAAGACAAAAGCTTTGTTACTTGGTGCAGAGGAAATAATGAGGCAGGGAAAGAGTCTTTGTATATGTATTTGGGAAGATTACACTGCAAAACAGTAATAACTCCTATGAAATAAACTCTGTTAACAACAACTAGTAATTTTACTTCTGGTCAGTGAAAATCAATTTTTGCTGCAATGGAAGAATTTGCTGTTTTGTTAATTTAGTCTAGCACTAAGACTTCTCAAAGGTGAAGGCTACTCAAAGATAGAAATACTGAAAGCACAAGAAAAGTGAGATTTGCCTCCAATGTTTGCAGAGAAGATGAATATATTGAATGTATTTTAATAGCTTGCTTACTAAAATGAAATGTTTCCTTTAAGAATGAGAAAGATATCGGGTACAATACAATGCAATACAAAATATTCCTATTTTTAGAAATACAAAATTCAAATTGTACAATTTGAATACAAAAAATACAAAATACAAAAGATATTGTTATTTTTAAAATCAAAGCCAAGAATTGTTTGCTTTTTTACCATCACTTTACTGACTGCTATTAACAGAAGCTATTAACAGAATTCTAAACATAGGACTAAAAATCAGATCTCACAGTGCAAATACAGAAGAGATGAAAAAAGGATTAGAAAATGGCGTCGCTGTGGAGATAACAGCATGGTATTGAGAAGTAAGAATAGTGGTACTCCCTAATGTTAAGGATACAAGTACTGGGTCTTCAGCACACTATTGAAGTGACACTCGCATCTTTATGATTCTTCCCATAGAATTGGGATATTCTATGATTCTATGATTCCCTTCCAAATGCTTTTATTACAGCAAACTGCAGTAAGTCTACTCCCCACCAGCGAGAGGCTGTGAACAGCAGCAGTTCACAGCAGCTGCCCAGGGATAACAGCTTCTACTTCTGCACCTTCTTTCTCATCTTACCCTTACTAAACCTCTGCCAGCTCCACTCCTTTGTCTTCTCTGTGGTAAACCACCGACTTCTCACTCCTGGGGTTTCACCCGGCTGCCTGGCGCGTGGTGAGGGCAGCAGCTTTCCGGGGTGGCCAGCCAGAAGAGGTGAGGTTGTGCCCTTGTGCTCCCTGTGTGGCACCTGGGAGGCCCCAGTGCCTCCCACCAACTCCTGACCTTGTGCAGACTTAGCACAGTGCCAAGCAGGGGCTGACAGCAGAGCAGCTCGGGCAGCCACTGGCGTTACTCTCTGGGCAGCATGTTGTGCTCTAAACTGTACTTTTGTGATTCAATTGTTATCAAGGAAATAATTTCAAGTTAAAAGCATCTGGATTTTGATTTTTACAGAATTTGTAAGCCAAACTCTCACACTTCTTATCTTAACAAAGCATGATGAGGGCCGATGTGAAATAGTTTGGTTCAGTTTTGTTCTTGAATCTTACACGAAGTTGCCAAAAACAGAGGCAGCAAGTAAAATAATTGTATCTAAGAAAAGGCTAGATGAGTTTCAGTTTGTATAACTGGATAAATATATTGATTACTGCACTAATATCAAACATCTTCTTTAAAACTCTTCTTGATCCCAACCATTTCTCAGGTGACTTTTTCGGAAACATCCCTTAGAAGCCTTTCTGGATGCTACTCCTCTAAGTCTCACAAGGATGAACAAATACAGCCTTCAAATAGCTAACCTGAAAGAAGAGTTTCTTATTAATTTTCCTCATAGAGCATGAAAGTTTTTTTTTTCTTTTGTGTGGGAGGAAAAGGTGTGTACATTTTAACAGTAACAACATATTATATAGTTGGCAAGCCACTTTTCTCCTCTGTCTTCTCTGTGCTAGGTTATATTCCAGACATATTACTACACTCGTTGATGACACAATAACCATTAAATAGTTTCCAGCAACTAAATTTTAGTTGTATCAAACAACTTATGTCTCGATAGCAGTTATCATCCCACTGGTTATGTCCAGTACCATTTTTTACTGGCAACCCAGCCAAATGTCCTCTCCGTAACATAGAAGCAGATAAACACAGACGCAGAACTGGTTGTTCTAAAAATGAACCTAGCTGTTTTTCTTACCAGGAATTGAGAACTGTGGTATCTCCCGCAGGAAACAGGCAAAGCTTGAAAAGCCAGCATACATTTTACTTGTGCTGGTCTGGTAGCTATTTAAATTTCTTCTCGAAGGTTTTGAAGTAAAGCAGACATGGAGAGTTAGTAAAATGCTGTGACATCGTCGGTAAAGCAGCAACCTAACAACATGAAATGGTTGTTTAAGTAACTGCTTGCCATAAGACATCATAATCTGTTTGAGATTCCATTTAGCCTAGTTTTGATATTTAATTTATGAGTACTGGATGTTCTGTTTTTTGTATATATATACACACGTATCACATGCATGTACATGCACATATATATATACAAATAAAAGTTATGATTTCTGTTGATGATTAGAAAAATTCTTAAATGGGTTGATTAACCTTTTTATTTTTACTAATAAATCCTCAAAATATTTATTTCAGTCTTAGAAGAATCTGATGTTTGTAACAAAGTAGTAAAACTGACCTGTTGCATAAAAACTTAAGGTGTGATCTAAACTATGATTTTGCTTTGAAAAATCACTGTTAAAGCAGTATGAAAAAAAATATATTTTCTGTGTCTTTGTTCTGAGACCAAATGTGCTTTTTGTAGTCATGTAGAGGTCATTTTTTGATTTTAACCAAATTGCCCACAAACCCAACCTTGGCTCTTGTAGTCAACCAACACTATTTCTTGTTCATGCCTCACTTCCTGTAACAAAAGTTCTCTCTGCCAAAGTGTCCTCATCATAATTGTGTAATCCTTTTTTTTTTTTAAAAAAAAAAAGTGATGCCCTTGGTGATGCCTATGCAAACTGAATTGAAGTTGTGTAAGAAACCAACTGGCTCTCTTAACTGGATGCTAATAAACAAGTCTGCACAAGAAAATATAAACCAGTTTGTACGTTCTCTCTCTCTTTTTAGCTGAGTTGGTCTGTGTAGTTAATAAGAGTACAAGATATTTAGGACATGAATCATCACAAAATTTACTGGATCTGCTTTTGAATACTACAGAAATGTTGAGCAAGACTGTCATGTCACTCTTCGGAATTAAATCATGCCTGGAAGCAGAATTGCTGTATATACATTTGCAGTGACATCTGCTTGCTTTTATACTGCTTTTATACTTGTTCGGTCTAGAAACAATAGAAGACAGATTCTGAATCTTGAAACATCTGCAGTTTCTTTGTTTAAATCATTCTGGCTTTTGCTAATATAATTCAAGAAGTCTCACAGAGTAGTGTATGTATCATGCATAGGTGTAGTTTAGCATGTCCCTTAACAATCATGGTTAGTTGCATGATTTTCCTAAAAAAAAGAAAAGAAAAGGTAAAAGAAAACCTTAGAAAATACAAATAGTCTTGTTTTATTATTATTAACAAATACTGAATACAAAGGTTTTTTAGATCAGAACTGTACAATACATATAGAAACATAAAGACTTACTTTTTACTCCTTCTGGGTCATCAAGGCCACAACCCTCAGACAAATACAACAAAGCACGCAGAGATAAATTTGCCACAAAATCCAAACAGCTGATGTTCAAGCTGTAAAATGGAAATGGAAACGTTTTCAAATTATATATCCACTTTTCAGTTCAGACAGTTTTCTACTGTTTCAGCTAGACCCATAGTCTTGTAGTAGTTTCACCCTGTAACTGAATAAAAGATTCACATATTGTCTTAAGACTGAAGAGGGCAGGTTTATTTTATAAATCTGAGCAAAGTAAATGAGTAAATGATTAAATGAAAGCCAAATCAACTGGTTTGACTTTACAGACAAGTAAGGCAGGGTGTAAACTATACTGAATTTAAATTAATTACTATGAATTTAAATGAAGTACTATGAAAATTTCTTTCAACTTTTTACATTGTCCTTTGTCATTGTTTTCTAGTGTTTGAATTCTGCTAACATAGTATTTCTCTGATATCTTAAGATACCTTAAGAACAGAAACTTACTACACAAATACAAAAAAAAAAAAAAGTATGATAGTCCTAAAATTTCAAGCATTGGAGTTACTGCTCTATTCATAATTTCTCAAAGCTGTTTTTGCTTTAGATGTTGGGTTCTTGGGTGCATGTATATTATACACAAATACTACTTAATTTCCACTCTTCCAAACTTTCTACATGTGCTGATTTTCAGTTCAGTAAGTAGAATTATTAAACCCAATCTCCCAATCTGCTAAATTTGACTGGGCTTTTTCCTCTCAGGAGTGCTGAGCGTTCATAGCTTCCATTGACTGAAGTGGCAGCATCTGCTCAGGACCTGAAAAAAATGTGCCAAAGGCAATGGTGATTAAGCCTACAGGAAAATACCAAGATACCTTTGACTGGCTTTCATAAGCAATACATATATTTGACAATCTCTTTTGAAAAAAAAAAAAAAGGGGGGGGGGGGGAGGCTGACAAATTTAACATTTCAATTTCCGGGTTCCTCTTGCTTCTCTAACACTGTATGAAGGAAGCATCCACCTTCACCTTCAAAGCATGATACAAATTAATGACGGACATACAAAGAAGTGCACTGAAGCAGCAAGCAGCAGCACACAGGCTCAGTGCTAATGGAAAGGAAGCACCTCTCTCAAGCTGCCTTTCAGTTACTCCGTTTGGTTGCTTTTTAAATGCGTTAAGCTGACAGTCAGCTTTGCTGCTGGAGAACATGAGGTGAAGGCTCAGTGAAGGCTATTTTTGTTATATGGGGAATCTGTTATCTTGAGATTTAGAAGAGAACTGTAAAGGAGTCAGTCCTTCATGTAGGAAGCAAAGATAAAAACAGTACTTTAATTCTTTTTATCTTTTCCATATAAATTAAAAATCATAGTAGGTATCTCTTAGTTATGTTAATAGCTTGTTCAGCTTGGCATAGCCAGAGGGACCTCTGTAGTTAGTCAAGGTAATTTGTGTTGTGGGGCATAGGGGACTTCTGATAAACGCCTGTTACATTTCCAGGTGTTATAAAATCTAAATGTAATGAGGGAAGTCATGTTTAAGCTTTACGTTCTAATGACTTGTCTACTTAATACATAAATGGTCAAAAAAGTGACTAAAAATACAGATGAGCACATACTAAAAGACCCACGTGTTTAGTTGCTTATGCATAATTTAGACATTGCTCATTAGTTTTTCAGGCTCACTACGACTATGTAAGAGTGAGGTGATTTCCTTTTTGTGGCTTGTGTGTCAACACCAAAATCAACTACATAATCTTTCTTTTTTTTTGGTGATACAGACTGAGTTTTCCACAATGATATCAGGCATAGGTTAATTGTTAGTATGTACTTGTATCAAACAAACCAAATACACTTAGGAGTATATGTATCAAGTCTATAAGGATGACAATATCTAGATTCATAGGTGTTTTTACATTGGCATAATAATGAAAAGCTTTATATGAAAATTAAATGTACTGCTATGTAAATATAAAAAAATGCAAATTTTTAAATAAGACTTTAATTTCTAAATTTAGTTTTCACACTATAACTTCACTATTAAAAAAGACGTTTCTAACAAACTCTCAGCCCACAAACACTGTTAAGGTATTTTGATATTTATATATATCTAAATGGGATCAATCAAAATAATGCCTATGTTCTCCTTATTTTTTAAGGAGCACATCTTTGGAAACCAATGCTAAAATTTTTCAAGTATAAAATGGATACAGATCCATAGTGATCCTATAAATACATTTCCATCATAAAACACAGCATTCCTGTGCTTAACTTATTTCTAAAAGACTTTACAAATAATTTAGTGACAAAAACAAACAAACAAACAAACAAAAAGCTAGGAAGTGGAGAGTTCTGTTTTCAATTGTTTGGTAAATTACAGAACCACAAAATGGCCGAGGTTGGAAGGGACCTCTGAAGATCATCTAGTCCAACACCCCTGCCGAGCAGAATCACCTAGAGTACATTGCACAGGACGGCATCCAGGCGAGTTTTGAATATCTCCAGAGAAAGAGACTCCACAACCTCCCTGGGCAACCTGTGCCAGTGCTCTGTCACCCTCACAGTAAAGAATTGCCCTCTCGTATTGAGGTGGAACCTCCAGTGCTTCAGTTTGTGCCCGTTGCCTCTCGCCCTGTCGCTGGGCACAACTGAAAAGAGACCAGCTCCATCCTCTCCACATCCTCCCCTCAGATACTTATACACATTAATGAGGTCTCCCCTCAGTCTTCTCTTTTCCAGGCTAAACAGGCTCAGTTCTCTCAGCCTGTCCTCATACAACAGGTGCTCCAGTCCTCTCATCACCTTCGTAGCCCTTCTCTGAACATACTCCAGTATCTCCATGTCCCTCTTGTACTGGGGAGCCCAGAACTGGACACAGTACTCCAGGTGTGGCCTCACCAGGGCCGAGTAGAGGGGGAGGATCACCTCCCTTGACCTGCTGGCAACATTCTTCCGAATGCACCCCAGGATACCGTTGGCCTTCTTGGCCACAAGGGCACATTGCTGAGTCGTGGTCAGCCTCCTGTCTGCCAGGACTCCCATGTTCTTCTCTGCAGAGCTGCTCTCCAGCACGTCAGCCCCCAATTAACAAATCTGCAGTGAAAACAGATGTTTTCTGCAAAAGATTTTATTTAGTTGGAAATCCACCTTTCTGGGAAAACATTGGAATACCAAATTTTCAGTTAGCTCTATCCACGGTTACTCAACAAACAGTCTAACCCTTTCCCTGCTGAGGATGCAAAGGATCTGACCCAGAAGACCTTGCACAATTCTCCTGCTGGAGAGCACCAAAAAGATCTGTGGGTGCTAATTCCCATCACAGTGCATCATATGTGCATAATTCTTACTATGCCCTACAATTTTTTGCACTATTAAGAGTAAATGAGGTTAAGTGGAAAGACTAAAGCTCACTGGTTCTGTTACTGGCACTACCAGAAACCCTCTAGTCTTTCCTACTATTTGGTAAATGTTTTATGCATACAAAAGTCTTACAGAAGTCTGATAAGTCTTTTATTTCTCCAGTGAATTCTAGAAGACATTATTAAATAATGTCATGGTTATGTTCAGCATCCAGTCTGTATGCATTTATCTTTGTAACTATTTCAGTTATTCTCTTAAAAGTCTTAGATTATTTCCCACCACTTACATTTAAACCATACATCCCTTTACCTACTCTTTTGAATGTAACTGAAAATCAAAATTACTTTGAGTAACGTTGAGTGTTTCAATGGAACTGGTACTGAATCAATTTAAAGAACTAAAATTTCACAGGAGGATGAGAAATGCTAAAGAGAAGGAAAGAAAAGACATTCAAAACTTCACAAATAGTAAACATAACACAGGAAAATATATTTTTCTGTAAATTCTCTCATCAAAGCTGCTTCAGTGACAAAATCTCTTTAAAACTCTATACAAATTATTGCAGGAAGTTGACATTATTGAGGTAACATACAACAGACTTAGAAATTCATCCCAGATACACTTCCTTAGGTGATCATTACTCTAAGTATAGCTAAGATTTTACCCACGGAATGGCTCAACAGAGCAAAACAGTTTTAGAGAGAGCTTTCCAGGGAAAAGAGAGAATACATCAGCAGGCTAAATAACATATGAGGAGCTTTACAAGAACAAGCTTTACAGTAGCTTCAATAAGATTTTGTTTAAGGTAGATTCATAAATCATTTTCTTTTTTGTAACTGAGGCCATTCCACAGCAAAAGTCCAATGTAATTTCATTTTCTGGGTTCTAATTGAAGGTCTATAATTAAAACGTAGGTAATCTGACTGTTTAACTACTCATTAATGATGCTGAACTCAGAATTGCTACTGTGACATCTTGTACCACTGTCTGCAGTAGCTGCTCTGTGTATACACTGCACTGCGCACTGCTTTTCAGTAAAGCAAAACAATTGCTCTTTCAAGCCACAAAAATGCATGTCTGCTCTCAAGGAGACATGTCTTTTGCTGCATCATTAAAGAAAAATGTGCTGCCTGTGATATCAAAAGACCAAACATATGCAAATCCCAATGCTTCAACAGAAAAAAATGTACAAACAAACAACTGAAAACATTTTTCCCCTTTATATAGCAATCTATTGACAGAGAGTCATCCTACGGAGACCTGGGACATCACACAATTCATAAGGTTCCACACCAAGTCTCCACTCAAGAAGGAACAAAATATTTCTACCACTAGCTAGACCAAACAAAACCACCTGAGACACTAATGAAGAGTCTCTCCATAAGCCCCAAAAGTCAGTACGTGAGTCCTTCTGTAAGAATCAACCTCAAATAACTACATAGTTTTAAAGCCAGTATTTTTTTCATGTCTTTCCTGCTGATGTTCCAGGATAAACTTCTCCCTCTGCAACATCACTTCCTTTCTACTTCATCTCTCTGCAGTGAGATCATCAGCTATTACAACAGAAATTAATACGATGTTAAAAATAAGCATGGTGTGGCCAAGCTGTATGAGGAAGGAGACTAAGACACTGTAGCATTTCTCAAATAGAAAGTTATAAAATACTAAAGAAACTCAAGGAAGTTGCTTTATGTCTGCTGCAGTAGATTTAATTCACTTGCACGTCCCGTTTTTTTTCCTTCATGTTCATCCACATGAGCTTATTTTAGTAAGACATTTGACCTCTGCCAAGGGCTCTTGGGAATATTCTTGAGTCTTGCCACTAGGCTTGTCATTGAACAGCGCTTTTTCATTCTTGTGCGGTTTCAAACATGCAAAATACCATCTCCAGCAGACCCCTGATCATCTTTATGTTCTCAGTTACCCCGCACTTGGTGACCTAGGTGTTAAAGAAAATGCCTACAGATTTGATCCTGTTTCACAGCAGAAACACAATTTGTGTGTGAACTGAAATATATTTAATGGTACAGTCCTTTATTTCCATGTGTTATTTCATATCCTTAGGAACTCTGTTGTTTGCTTATATGTAAAATGTACTAGTATGTAAACCCAGCAGTGTGTGGGGCAGCATGGGACAAGGTTTAAACACTTTCCATAGGATTTTTGCCCACAATCCTGCCTGCCACCATCCAAGCAAACCTCCCAAAAAAACCTCCCTTACATGGCGTGTCAGGTAAGGAGGGCGGGAGCAGGACACAACTTGGCGGGGGACAAAACCAACAGGACCATTCCCCGGAGACCCTCTGAGGCCGAACCCGGCTGCTTGGCCTTCGGTCAAAACCAACCCCTACGTAAAACCAGTAAGCAAACTAACAAGAAAAGAACAAAAACCCCAACCGCCCCCCCCACCTCCCCTCAGCGCGGTGCCGCCATTGCGCACGCGCATACTCCCCCCCCATCGCGTCGCGCCTGCGCACTCCGCCTCAGAGCCCGCCCCGTATCCTCCTCTCTCCCCCCTCCCCTCCCGCCCCGCGCTGCCACCGGTTCGAATCCCGGCGCCGCTCCCCGCCGGCCGCCACCGCCCGGCCTCGCAGGGGCGGGGAGAGGAGGGCGGCCCGCAGCCGAGCGCGGCCCATCCCTGACCCGAGCTCCGGTTCCTGCGCTTCCCGTGGCCGGGAAGAGGCGGGGAGGAGAAAGGCGAAGCGTGAAAGCCGGAGCGCAGCTGCCTGGCCCGGGCCGCCGGCCGCTGCCCGCCCTGGGGCGGCTCCAGCCTCCGTCCGGCGGGCGTGCGGCGAGCCCGGGGCCTGTGGGGAGCCGCGGGGCCCTTCCCGGCGGGGCGAGGCGGGGCGAGGTAAGGCACGGCTGCGGGCACGGCAGGGAGGCCGCGAGGCAGCGGGCGGGGCTCGGCCGGCCGCGGGATGTCGGCCCCGGCCCCCGTGGGGTGCCCCTCACGGAGCCTCCTGGCCGCTGGGTGCCGGGGAGGAGGAGGAGGAGGAGGAGGAAGGAGTCCCGCAATCACAGCCGGCCGCGTCCCGTTGCCGTCCCCCTTTGCAGCGCCGTTCCGCAGGGCGTGACCCTCGGCCCGGCCTTGGGGCGCCTCGCCGGGGCGCGCCTCGCTCCCCATCACGGTGTGTTTTTTTTTTCTCCTGCCGCTATTAATGCAAATAAAGTGATGATGAGGGGGACGGGCACCTTCCTGGGCTTGGAAGGAGCCTGGAGACGGCTCTGGGCGGTGATCTGCGTCCTGTGTCGTTAAGTGGCTTCCAGTTTTATCCCTAGTGTGTTGCTTGGAAGGGCAGCGTTTTGATGATAAATTTTGTAAAACCAGCTCTATTACAACCTCCTCATTTCGAGGAGAGACCTCTAGCTGTCTTCAGCGTGAAACACAAAGTATTATCAGTTACGTTGCTTCAGAGTGTCAACATAGCATTGAACATCGCTGGAGCTTTTTTTCTTTTTTCTTTTTTTTTTTTTTTTTTAACAAACTTCCTGTAGGATTAAATGAATGCTTCTCTGGTGAGTTCTATAAACATTAATTGCGCCTTGAGTTTAAAGTGTTCAAATATATTGTGGCCCAGAAGCAGATATCTTCTTTATGTACGTTTACTTCCTTGGTTAATGTAATTGTTTAGTGACGATGTAAGAGCAGATGAAAGGTGCTCTGGCAGTACAAGACAGTTAGACATACGTGACATGCTTTTCCCATTGTCTTACATTACCTAGATTTAAAGATGTTTGCCTTCAAGTGTGAAGTCAGTTTTACCTGGACACAACTCCCGGCTGTAGCGGAGAGCTTCTGCATAGAAGACAGTTGTGGGAAATGTCAGGTGTAAGCTCGTTGACCTAAATGTCAGTACTTCTTGTGAACTGACTCCAGAGGAGCTCGTTTGCTTTATGACTCAGACTCTGTAGAGTCTGACATAGTACTTTAATGCATGAAGTTTTAGAAAGTGCTGGTTAAATTGGACTCCAGGTCACAGGAGGCTGTGTAGGGCATGCTAAGGGCTAAAACATAAAACAAACTAGACTTTCACATGGTGTGCAAGTTGTGGTGTATATATATCTTTTGATCATGATTTAAAAATTTATATATTAATGAGTTCCTCTGGTACATAATGCCCAGAGAGGTTGAGAAACCGATAACAGATTTGATGCTGTGTTGTTGTCTTTGAAAAATCCTGATGTGAACGGGAGTGGTGGTAAGTTACAGGTCAGCGCAGCTCAGTAGCGTTATAAAAATTATCAGAGATGCTTTCTGAGAAAGTAATCCAAATTTCTTATTGCAAGCATCTGGAAATTGCTTACCAAGTAAGTGTATATAGTGGACAGTTCGTGTTTCTAAGTAATCTTGTGTGTTCTTTGTCCTTCTGAATAGTGAGTAGTGGTGTGACATTGTGCGGATGGTGAAGTTGGTGCCTTTGTGTTAGGCATGCTGAGTTAGAGCTGCTGCCCTGGCAGAGTTGAAGGGGCCCCTCCCGAAGGGCCTAACAGCCGCTGCCACCAGGGGCTCCTCAGCAGGAGATGCCAGCTGGTGGGAGAAGCTTGCAGCAGTGGCTTTCCTTCATTGCACTGTAATTGTAGCAAGAGTGTAGGCGTGTTCTAATATTAAGTTGTTAATGGAAAAATAACTTAAATAGTTGCAGCTTGTTACTGAATGTGGGCTGTTACGGTGGGGCTCTTTGTTTGTTTCATTCATTAAAAAATGGAGTCTAGATATAGTAGCAGTGTGTTGTGTTTTTTTTTCCAGTGAGTAATGAATCATTCTTCTGCAAAATGACAGAAAGGGTGCCCATTTTGAAAAAGCTGACAGTGTAAAAATGTCAGTTGCTTCATTTTAGAATAAACATGGAAGATTCATGTGACTGTTTTTCATTGTGCATTCCCATATTTTTTTCACGGTGTTCATTATAGTACTGTAATTTCCTCATATTTTAAAATCATATTTGATTTTCTTAGTTTGTTCTTGCAGCATTTATGGTAGCACTGATTCTATAAATGTCCAACTGTGTTATGCTGCTTCTCTGAAACCTACGTATGCTTTAGGTTGTGCCTGTGCCCTAAGACAGGCTTAGTTGAGAGCTTTGCCAGTACTTCTTGTCACTGATGATAACATTTTTTTTTATCATCTTACGGAGTAATGCTATCAATATTTGCAGCTATTAGCAGATGACTGGCAAAGAATTCGTGCTTCATAAAATAAGTGCCACTGCTTGAAGTTGTATTGCTGCACGATGTCTCAGAATTATAGTAATCTGCAAAGACAGAGGAAGGTCACCAAGGTAGGTCGGTGGGTCTGTAGGTGCCTGGTACTCCTACAGGCCTGTAGGATGCATTGGTGCAGTTACTGTCTTGCATTGCGTTAAGTTCACCAGCACTAGCCAGGCATAATCACAGATTATGGCTCCATCAGGCAGCCCTTTTCCAGACTGCATAATGTTATTTTGGTTGTCTCAATTGTTGACCTTCTGTTTATCCACAGCTTCATAACACTCAGGAACTAAGGGATTTCAGCTCCCTCTAAGGAGTTGCTATTCTGTTGTTAAATACCGTGAATTGAGAAAAGAAGTTGTATTTCTCAGCTTTTTAAATGGCAAATAAACTGGGAATATACTGCACTAAAGGGGTAGATTGGAAAGGTGATGGTTAATCCAGTGCAGGCTGACAACTGCACAGAGGGTAACTTTTCTTTTTTTATTTCCTGAAGAGGCTGACATGAGCTTGTTCATTCAGAGCAGAAGCTTTGTGCCAACGGATTCAGAGGTGGGACATGATTTGAGACGAACAGGTTTTCTTGTCTTTTTTTTTTTTTTAATGGGAACACTATTCATGAACTGGAATAACTACCTCCACCATAATAGCAAGCACTGTAATCTTTTGACAGATGGTAATTTTCTGTCTTTGCTTTTTCCTTTAATGCTAGGCTCTTTTATTTGTATTTTTATTTTTATCTTTTTTTGGCAATGATTGTAGTTTCAGATAATCTTTTTCTGGTTAAGGTTGTTATGAATGAAAACTCTGAATAAGTCCTTAAATCCGTTACATGAACAACTGCTGGTTTCCCTTTCCCGCTCATCCCTTCAATAGGTTATGGTCACCCTGTGGAAGTAGTATGTGCAGCTCCTCCTTTTGTTTCTCATGTGCTCACCTGGTTGGTGTCACCAGCCTGATGTTCAGGCTGTCAACAGAAATTCTAATTACAAAGAACATGCCCTTGCATAGGGGAATTGTATAGGTGCATCCTTCTAGGGAAGACTCTTATATTAGTCTTGCATAATTAAATTGTCATATTTTTTATTTCTGTTTCTCCATTCGAGCTTGGTCTCACAAAGCACTGAAGGCTAAGCATGTAAGATTTGTGATTTCCAGTGTGATTCTTTCTGTTCCCTCTCATGTAAATGCTACTTCTGCTGGTTTGCAATAATAATACCTCAGATTTGTTTGTTGAGCTGTGTTGCTAGAGCTGCAGTTTCATGAGACAATTCTTTAAAATAGCTGGGTTGGGAGTGTTCTGCTGTGCGTGTTAACTTTTAAAGCTTTGCTTTAATTGCAGGATGGTAGCTTCCATACCTATGAAATAACCAGCATTCATCTGTTAAAGTAAAGGGCAAGTGTTCAATTAACTTAAGAAGTATATTTAAGTTCTTCAATTTCAATTCCATCATTGCATCATAATGCTGCTACTTAGCTCTTTCTTTTTAGTTAGGTGTTTGAAAAAGCTTTTGCTCTTTTTAGTATATTTTATGAGTTTATTCTTTTAGCATATTTAGCATTTGTGGAATTGTCAGAAATCAAAATGAGTTACTGCTCTTTGTTTTATCAGCAACCTGCACTTGCATTGCTACTTATGTGGGTGTTTTTCCTTCTACTTCTTACATTCATCCTCCTTATTTATTACTGTGTTTCTAACATTGTTCATCCATGTAACCTTCATTCAGAGTCTTTTCTTTTAGGCTTTTACACTGTTTGATTTCAAAAAACTCCAGCCCTCCTCTGTGTTCAACTCTGCCTTCACTGTGTTTGTCCTTATGAAATCAAAGAATTTACCCACTAATTTAAATTGAACCGTCTTGTAATTGAAGGTAATGATGCAGATCTTTGGGTTTTGTTGAGAAAATGCTCAGTGCTATGTCTTATTGCTTAAAAAAGGCAGATAAAATGGTGTAGCATAGACACGTATGTACTCTAATACTGTGAAATAACAATTGGCTTATATTTTATAATGAACAACTTCCCAGTAGTATTTATCTGTCATGTTACATGTCAGGGATAGTTAGTCATTTGTAGAAGCAGGAGCAGTTAGTGCTCTCACAGTATTCCACAGAACCTCCTTTACAGTCCACTTACGGATAGTTAAAGTAGAACAAAACACTGACTTTGCAAGTGGACAACTACGTTTGTGCAAGAAACTGGGTGTTATGGACAAGAGGTCCATCTCCTTCCCCAGATTAGAAGAACTGCTAGCTCGGACTCCTGCATTAGGAAACTGCGAGGCTGGTTTGAGCAGCCAGTGGTTCTAGAGCAGGGCTGCTCTTTTCTGTTGTTGGATCAGATACACAGAGGATTGTTTCTACACAGGTGATTTTTTTTTTTTTTAAGTGTTTTGTGGTGTTACTTGAAAGAGAAAAGGAGGGTTTCAGGGTGTTTATTTATAGCCTGTTCACACTGTAGTATCTGAATGCCTCACGTGTATGTGATGCCAAATACACTGGCGTAGACCCAGGCATCAGGACAGGTGGTGCCACTGAAGGTGGTGAGTGATAGGGCCTTAAAATGTGGAGTAGCTTGTTTTACATAAGACAGGTCACTTTTTTTTTAGGAAGTGAAAGAGAAACAGATTACCTTTAGTTTAGTCAGAAGGTAATAATAAGAATAGGAAGAAATGTTAAACTCGGTGAAGCGATAAAATTTATATAGGTCTGAAGTGAAGAAAAATGAGAGAAGGAACTTGAGAGATTTCCTCACAGATCTTCTGGTTTGTCTGGGGACTTCAGATTTCTTTTTTTTTTTTTTTTTTGGAATGAAATACAACAGGATGTCACTTCATCAGTTGTGTAATATAACATGTAACAGCCTACATTAAGAAATCAAACATGTAATAGGTGTGACTTGGGAATTCTGAGCTGTGAGTGCAGCAAATTATAATGTAGTTTCCCTTCTACAGTTCAAGATGGCCAGTGTAACAAACTGTTCTTCATGTGGTTGTGCTTTGTTTTGGAGTTCTCTTTGGTTATTTTTGGTGAAAATTCTACTGTTATAGCATATTTTCAATGTTTTATATCGTGCAGCAGAATAATTTTTCCTGTAACCTGCAAGTTACAGAAATGAAGTGCCTAAGGAATATTTTTGCTCACATCTGTGAAATATTTGGCACATTATTTTTTTCTGAGAAGTAACGTCTTGATATACTTAATAGAAATAGAACTAGATCTCTTTAGTACTGGATCATACAACAAGGCATGAAATACTCTGTGATACATCAGCTTGATTAAAAGTTAGGTGGAATGGAAGAAATTGTGATAAGGTTCTCGAGGGTTTATAAAACAACTTGTTTAAGCTTGTATTGAAGGTTAGTTTCAAAGCTGTCTGCGATAACAATTGTACAATCATAAAATCTTGTATCTCGGAAGGAATCTCTGGAGGACACCCCTTGCTCGAAGCATGGTCGGTCAGAGCTGGTTGGTCGGGGCCCTGTCCAGTCAATTTTAAATCTTTTCAGGTCTTCAGGTTTCAGTCTCTCCAGGCCAATGTTTTACTGTCCTCTGTTCTTCAAGTCTAGGGGCCTCTGTTTACACACCCATCCTGTTGGAGATGCTCTAAATTTGCCTGATTTCTTCTTGCACCCTGTGCTGTCCACCTGTTTCCTGTGGGGAGCTCACGGCCTCCAGGAGGGACGCTGTCTGGCCTGGACAGAGGTTACAATGCAGAGTCAGCGGGGGGACTTCTGGCAGTGTCAAACCAGGCTTTGACTGCTGCCAGTTCCTCTCTAAGCCTCTCCCACTGGTACAGATTTTTGCGCTTTTTTTTTTTTTTAAAGGTTTGTCTCATTGTTTCAAATGGTTCTTTGTAATTCACTAACTACTGTTTAATCTGACAGTCCTCATGCTCTTCATTTTGACCAGTTTTGGGCAAATACAATCTCAGACAATCTTATGTATTTGATTCCCATGTGCACAAATTCATATCTTCATATTTTTTATTATTTAGGTTAAAGGTGGGCTTGTGAGTACCCCCAACATGTCCTCTGCCTTACTGAGCAATGGCTCTACTGTTTTCTTCATCTTTCTTTTGAACCCTCTTTCTTTATGGTAGCCTTTTTTGTTGTCTTTAGCAGCCTTTGCTAGTTTTGATTCCATCTGAACTTTGCCTTTTCTAACTCACTGTTGTATACAAAGGCAACACATCTGTATGTCTTCTAGGTCGTCAGTCCCTGCTTTCTTTGCCAGGATTGAGCTCAGTCAGGAGTTTTGTGCTTATCCTTGGTGAGCAAGCGTGGCAGACAGCTGGAGGGGATGCCGCACTGCTGCACAGGGTCTTCTGCACCTGCATGCTGCTGTGAGCTTGAGATGAAGTTCCTTTTGTCCGTTCATTGCTATTTATATATACGTTAAATACTTACTATTGGTCCAAACATATTATACTAAAAATAGCTATACAACCTATTATATTTAATTCCTGAAATCTGCCAGCTAAGAGAGTCTCACTGAATTCACTAACTCAAGTTAATTGTCTATTAGAAGTGGTATGTTGTTCAAATGATGTCCACAAATGCAGTTCAAGTCTATCATATGTGCAATTATTCAGCAGTTTTAACTTATGTAGCAAATATTTAGTGAAGTAATACAACTCTAAACATGCAAATTAAAAACTTCATACTAATTGATCTTTCTTAGTAGATAGGTTTGAATTCTGTTGCTTGCATGAACTAATTTATCTTAATAACATAACTTCTTGTGTTGTTTTATGTAGACTAACATATAACCTTGTGAAAACCTTCTGTAGTAGGGGACTATAACGTTATGTGTTGACGTAACTTCTACTTTGTGCCTCCTCTGCTTTTTTTACTTGAAACGAGCGAAGAATGATTACTGAAGGGAGATGTTGATTTTTGGAGACCTTTCTCCCAAACAAGGTCAGCTGGCGGTAGTTCTGAGCTTGAATTTTTGCCCCTGAGACATCATCTCCAAACTGCTTTCTGGATGTGAATATCTAAATTCATCTGAGTGCAAAATCCAAGTTTACTTGCTTCTTTTTGAGACTAAAAATACAGTCGCACTGAGTAGCCTGACAGTGGCGGTGCTTGTCCCAGACGTTAGTTCAGAGTCTCCACTCACTTTGAGTTTCAGCTCAGCTGTCATCCTTCTAAGAACCATCCCTTTTATGTGCACAGTTAAAAGCAAACAAAAAATCATATTTTGGGGGAGGAATAGATAAATAGAACCATGAGCCACAGGCAGATGGTAAAAACAGTCCCTGATGAGTCCTGTGTCTTAGTCCAAATGCCTGTGTTTTATTCAAATGCTGCACTACAGATTCAAAGAGCAGCCTATAGAGGAATAGATGGAATCCAGGGGGTGCTTATTCACCCTCCTCCCTGTCAAGAGAGTGCTCATTACTGGACTATAGAACTGCATCTTCTCTGGCCCCTTCAGATACTGTGTTTTTTATTCCTAACTATTCATCTGCAAAGGCTGCAAACTCTCCTTTGAGATTTTCACACAATGGAGTTGTTGTGCACCTGCAGTATCGTGTATGTTTAGGTTTGGTTTCAGAATAGCAACTAGAAATGAGTAAGATTATATTGCATAATAGTAGTCGGTCCTATGCATGAGCTTTTAAGAAGGGGGGTGTGCAGTCTTAAGTCTTTGTTGTCTTTTCTCTCTTCAGCAAATAGAATATTTCCCTCCTCCAAGCACGTAAGGAATAGTAAAATACCCGCAGAATTTGAAGCAGAATAAAAGGCCTGCCTGCAAAGAGACGACTTATGGCGTAAAGTTATGATAGGGGCAAGAAGTGTAGAAGCTAAAATTAGAAGGAAAAACAAGAGCCGTGATGCTACTTGATATCTTTGCCAGAAAATAGCCCATATGTTTTGGCTTTGTTACTGCAGTATAAAGATAATGGAGTAAGAAATAAAGAAATGTTCGTGCACAAAAAAGAGCCCTTGTCATGGCTGGCTTTTTCCCATTTGATTAAATTACTAAGGAATCTTTGCGTATTTCCTGGTTAGATGCAGTATGAACGATAGTTTTTATACAAGTTCATTTTCAGAAGTGTAGCCAATAATAGTTCCCTCCTAGACCTTTTCTTTTTGCATGGAGATTTTTTTTTTCTAAATAAGGTGTTTTCCCAAGCCCTGTGTAGAAAGATTGCTTATCTTCCTTGTATCAAATAGCTGGACTACCACCAAGTTCTGATCTGGCCTTTGTAAGGACCTGGATGTCTGGAAGTAGCGTTTCTTCGAGATACTTGGAGAAAAAAGAAAAAAAAAACACAACAAACTAATTTACATTGTTAATTTATTTTTGAGAAATGTTTTGCTGTCTGTGTATGCAGTATATGTAAACAAATGCTGTGTTTTGGCATGTTGGGGATTTTTTTTCTTGCAGTTGGTAGCAAAGGTTTTTGGAAGAAGACTAAGAAGATATTTTGTGTATTGTACTGGATATATGATGCTAGAATGTTTCTCATTTCTTCATTTGCCAAATTAGGCAAGATAATATTTTTTGTTTGTTTCTCCAGAAATGTCTTCTACTGTCATGAACTGCAGTTCTCATTCAGTTGCAGCTGAATGAGAACAGCTGCATTAAAGTGTAAATAAACGCCTACTACTGCTTGGATGCTTTGAAAAGGTTCTGTCCTCCAAAACTTTTCTGTTTTGGAGAGAGTTCTAATGACTGTGTAATTCTAATGCTTGAACCTGCTGTTGACTATGGGTTCTCTCAAGTCCATAAAATAAAATGGATTCCTTATTTTTAGGAGTTGTGAAGGGTGACGGTATGTAAGTATCTTTACTGAGCTAGGAGAGTTAGGAGCAGTTGGCAGTTGTGTATAACCAAAAAGACTTTGAAGCTGTAGGTAAACTGAAGGTTTCTGTTCAGTAGAAATACTTCTGTGTGCACCTTGTAGGGTGAAGAGGTGTTATAGAGCTTCCAAGAGATTTTGATAACACTTTCCCAGAAATACAACCTCAGGAGAAGTTTATATCAATGACATGTGACTTTGAGTATTATACAGCAGAAGAATTTGTAAATTTATTACATTTGTGGGGTGTGCATTCTTTCTTTATTTGTTTTAACTCCAGATCTGAAAACTTAGCTTTTTCCTGTTTTTTTCCAAATAGGGAATCAGAGAATAAAGATGGGGACTCCTGGATCAGGACGGAAGAGAACTCCAGTGAAAGACAGGTTTTCTGCAGAAGATGAAGCTCTGAGTAGCATTGCCAGAGAGGTTTGTTAACTTCAAATTGTTTTAAATTCAGAAATAGGGATGAAAGCAAGTTCGTTATTCAATAATTAGACAAAAATATGAAAATTAATACAAACTAAGAGTACTTTAAATCAAAAAGAATTACATTTACTGGAATATTGGCATAATGATTCATTGCTTGTATGGTTAATGTAACTTCATAGGATCACGTTTAAGCTTAGCAAATATTTTTACTTTAATGATTATTTAAATTATTACATTATTTATATTATTACGTTATACTATATTTATATTATATTATTAATTATTATATTATTTAAACTATTGTATTTACTTTAAATGATTATTAGTTTATGATAAATGAGAAATCTAGTTGCTATCTTAAGTCTAAAAACTAAAAAACTGAACACTTACTCAGTGCAGTGTGCAATACTCCCAAGA
Organism: Cygnus olor; assembly: GCF_009769625.2. NCBI lineage: Eukaryota > Metazoa > Chordata > Aves > Anseriformes > Anatidae > Cygnus > Cygnus olor. The sequence continues at coordinate 61,563,540 of NC_049170.1, read as the reverse complement.
TGGTAAGTGTAGTCTGTTAGTATTAAAGGTGTAATAGTTGTTATTAAATGTATTTGGAAGAGTTGACAAGCATTCTGATTCAAATGTGAAGTCACTTTTCTGCCAAAATAAGCCTAATACATACTATACCAGGTCTTTTTTAACAGGATCAACAGCTTAAAAATAGACAGCTGAAGGTAGCCAACCAAAAAAGCAATTGAGAAGTAGCTGATACAACGGGGAATTTTGTTGCCCTGATTATAGTAAGGAGATGTCTTGAATTCAGAGTTTTACAGTCCACTGTTTGGGCTTAAGGTTTTCTGGGAAGAAACACTGTGGACTTGGAAACAAAACCCTTAGTATTGTTTGTATTGAAGTGAATACAGAAGCTGAGCTACATTATGTACAAAGGTGCTAACTGTAGTTGACATAAATAAGTGCAAAGAGTGGACTCTAATCAACCTTGTAAAGTACACTGGTCTGTATGTGTCTGCGAAAGAAAATCATATCATAGGACAAAATGTGTAGGGGACAGGTGTCTGAAAACAGCTACAGTATATGTTTTCGAATGGCTATCATGGACTGTAGGGAAAAAGTCATTTTCATTTAGTTGTGAACTTTCTGAAAGCTGTGTTCACACCAGATCTGATGGAAGTTCACAGTGTATCACATATGTTCTCTGGGGGGCTTTGAGTCCTGTATGGTCCATCTCCTACATTTTAGGCAAAACACTTAAAGGAGGAGAAGGAATCTGACTTTAATTTTTCTTTTCACCTGTTCTCTGTATGGTTCCACTGAAGTAACATCAGCTTGCAACTTAGCCTAGTCAAAATGGTCTCAGTAGCAAGGTATAAGGAGTATTATCTTTCTTAGAATTACTGCAGGGCTTTATGTTCTCTTAGATCACTACTATCCTTAATTGAAATTTGGGCATGAGTTTAATTTAAACGAAAGTGAAAATTTTCCCCCCTTAATGCCAAATTAAAGTAATATTAGGCCCGCAGAGGGAGGTGTTCTGTCACAGGGATGAACTGAGTCAAATATGCCTATTCTAGGGATTAATATGTGAAGTCTTCCTTCCTCTTCTATTAAAAAAAAAAATGAAAAAAATTCAAAAAGTTTATAACAATCAGTATTCATGATTAATCTAAATATACTGAATATAACTAAAGTTTTTATGCTGATCATCCTGCCACTTAAGGGGTTAGGCATTTCATTACATCTTTAACTGTTTTATGTCTATTAATAAATCTTAAAACCTATTTGAATTGTTCTAAATGTTCTTTCTGATTAGAATTATTTTTTCCCTTTCTAATATTCTGGCATTTTTCTGTATTTCTAGGGTCATCTTTCATGACTTGTTAGGGAGAAGAGAATTCAATGTATTTTAAAATAAAATGATTTGCTGCCTTTACATGCATGTTTTTGAGGCTGTGTATAGCACCATCTATTTTTTTGTTTTGTTTTGTTTTGCCACATCAAGTTTTCATTTTGAGAGTCTTAGTTCTACTTGCCATGCAGTTTTGAAGTAGTGTGAAAAGTTGTATATCACGAATATTTATTAGCACAATGTTTACTACTGTGAGGTTGTTAATCCTTTGGTCTGGACAAGCTGGCTATTAGATCCCATGTCAGACAGCAGCTGTTGTCATTGAAGTGATTGCTATAATTCAAGTATTAGCCAACTTGTCCTTAAAAAATAAAAAACAAAAAATTGTATTTTACTTTGAAGGAACATAATTCACTTCCCAGGATGTAACATCAGAGGTCAGTTTGTAAACCTAAGTCCTGTCTTTAAATAACATCTCATTTGAAGCTGCGGAAATGTTTCCATTTTCCATGCTGATGACACGAGGCATTCCAATTCTCTGTGCACGAATATATTAAGTAGATGTTCTCTACTGTTCTGAGTCCATTATCTCAGCAACACATTTTGTTTATCTTCTTATTGTCAAAGGGTGTCCTGTTCTTCAACTTCCTCTTCTGAAATTACCTTCTTAGCAGATGTTACTCAGAACAGTTGAATTTAGTCCTATAATCTACAAATCAGATGCCTTGTGAGGAAAACGTTCCTTAAAGGTGTTCAAGGCAGCAAGAAACAGTAAACAGAGCATGCTGAAACAAAAGGCTGGCACTCAAGGATGACCTACCTGGAAAAACTCCATAGAAGTGCTTTGGAATTCAGAGCAGTCACAAAATGGGAACCTGCTTTGGCAGGGAGATTAGACCCGATGATCTCTGGAGGTCCCTTCCAACCCCTACAATTCTGTGATTCTGTGATTTGCTTTATGGGCAATTGGAGACAGAGTATGCACACCAGAAATAGGTGTGAAAGAAAAGGTGTGTCTGAGGAGGAATAAGAAATCCATTTGGCACATGAATGATTATGCTGTCTTGAGTCCAGGAGACAGTAAGGAGATGAGGGTAAAAGAGCATAGGAATAAGAATGGAGAAGACGTGAGAAACAGGAGAGAGAAAGCATGCTCACTTTATAAGAAACGATGAAATAAGCTTTTATGAGGCTGGTGAGGTAATAGTGTGTAGTAGTATGTTAAGAAATACAGTGAACGTTTCTAAAATGCTCATCCTAATTTTTAGCAGAAACTGAATCTGGTAACTAAGCACCGGTAGCTGGTGCCCTCACAACTGCCATCTTGTGGAAGAAAAAAAATACAAACCACTTCCTTGCCTGAGCCTCAAGAACATTGGAAAATGCAGGATTAACACTGCATATGCCTTGATAAAAATAGAAAATGAATTGTATATCTTGTATCCCATGACAAAGAAATTTTAATTGTTTTAATTAAAGCATTCATATTTTTCCACAGGTGAATAATACATTTTAGTATAGCCTATATTTTATCTGTATGAAGCTTTTATCCTGAATCTGATTAAATCCCCTTCTCTATGATATGGAAACTAAAATCAAAATACTGTTGTTTTCTAGTGATTGTCTTCTTGCAAGCCAGGGGAAGGAGGAAGAATGTCTACACTGTGGAGGCAGATGTTATGCTTGCTTAACATAGCAGGGAGGAAAGCTTCTACCATATTGATTCAGTGTAATAGTAAGCTTTTTCACTTTGTGAAGAACTTGATCATTGCTGTGAAGACACTAACAAAAAACACTTCAGAAAGGAAAGACTCTAGACTATCTGTGCAATGGCATTCAAAATCAAATCTGTTTTTTTTTTTCCTATTTCTTTCCTTTCTTACCAAAAATGTTTTGGCTGTAACTGAAGAATTAGGTGTTATCCCTGGAAGATAAAATAGTTTGAAAGTTTTTCAAAAGATTTTGGCAGAGAATATATTTAAAAAAAAAAAAAAATCAGAAAAGAGGAAAAAATGGCGTAAGCGGAGACAATTTCTAAATAGCTGTAAGTAGTTGTTAGCAATTATTTTTAGGTGAAAACAAGAAAACTGACCGTCTCACCTGTAATGGAAAGAGAACATTCTCTTTCCAGCATATATTTACTAAAATATATGCAATAAAATAAACTACTCAGTGAGTACTGCTACTAGGTATCTTATGTGCTTGAAAAGAGCAAAAACTGGTATATTCTTCTAGAATTAAATGCTGTTTATGCAGGCTCAAGGAAACATTATTTATATTTTTGCATATGATACTTATCTGCTTTGAAATGAGTATTATGAATGAAATGAATTCTGGAACTCAGAGGTAAATGGATGTCAACGCTGTTACTCAGAGTGGAGCTAATACCCAAAGAAATGCAGTTATGGCACTTTGTTTAAAAGCACCTTTGTGATTAGGATAGAAGGTAGAAGATAAGAAATAGTGTTTGTGTGTTTATGTATAAAGCAAAATATTATAGATTTAATTATTAAGTAATCCTTTTTAACCCTTTTTTTCTATTCAAATAAAGTCTCGAGGGCCTCTTCCATCTATCTACCCAACCTCGTTCTTTTACAGAGATCTTATCTGTACTCTGATACTTCCTTTCTTGGTCATTTCTCTGAATAAATTTCATGCAAGATCATTGTCTACTTTTGTGTCCTATTTGCCTTCCATAATTTATATTCAAGGGACTTTTTTTCTTTCTATCCACATGTGTAGGTATGCTGGTGTGGATCTAACAGGTCTGGTTGTCTCATCTCTCATTTGCAGTTGAAGTGACTAAGAAAGCTCAGCTACCACATTTCTTTATAGCAGCTGTGGAAATCCCCTTAAGAAGTTTTTAAAATAGTGTCAAATTTGCTAGGTTATGGACAATCCAGAGTTTAACGTTTTACTTCAGGAAAATAGGAATTTGGTATATATTATAACTTCTTAAGAAGCTGCACTTCAGTTAGCTGATATTGTAATATATTTATTATAAGTAAAAAATGTATTGTTGTCTGGTCTATAGCCTGTATATAAAATAACAGATGAAACAGAGATGAGGACTGGAACAACAACAACAACAAAGTCTTGATTTCCTTTCTGTGCCACTTTTATAGTCCTGACAGCTTCACCTTTTCTACTCAACCGTCTATTCAAAGCTGGTGTGGCGTTGTATTTCCTCTAACAGATACTTAATGGATTTATTTCAATGTAACTAAATAATTTAAATAAATAACACAACAGAGTAGATAGCAGCACCCAGGAAGAAAGCTATGTCCTTTTGAATAATGGTTATTTCTTTATTAATGTTAATTTTAAATTTCAGTTACATAATTATCAAGATTTGCATGAATGCTCTTAATAACATGAGGTTTGCTCTCTAACAAATCTGCTGAAAACACAGAATTACTTGATGGCTTTTTGAATTCAATGTGGTTTGTCTCTTGCCTTGCATTTTGGTCTTCTTGAAATGGTGTACTTGTTGGATTAATCTAGCTGCTCAGATTAATTGTTAATGTAGTACTGAATTGGCTTTTGCTAAAAATTTTCTCTAAAAATATAAGGCTTTTTCTTCCATTTCAAGCATGTATTTTACAACGAATATGTTTGTAGAATTTTTCTGAATTTTATGAAGGGTTTACTAAAATGGAAAAAAATGAGTTTTCCCTCTACTGTAGGAACATGGCTGTGAAACTTAGGCTGTAGGACTAGGAGAGAGTGGTGAAACAGGCCTTGGTTTTTAGCACGAGTCAGTAAACGAACGAACTTGCTATCTTTAACCATAAAGCCCTGCCATGGTCTAAAGGCTGTCTGCATATAGCTGCCGATCTATAGACAGAACTAAAGCCAGACATATCAGCTGTTTGAGTCCTTTCTCTTTATGTGCTGCATACGTGTCTGTGTGAAAGTTTATGTACTGCATAAGCTATGATTACAGACGATTACAGAGTAGGGTTGCAAGGGAGAAAAGACTTCCTGTTGCAGGGGATTCCCTTGCTTTCTTGTATGGACCAGACAGGAAGAAAAGCAGCTTTATTCTGCTGTGAAAAATGATAAAATAGTGGCAGTCAATACTGGTAGCACTGACTTTGAATCACTTCATCTGAGTACGAAAAATATAGAAAAACATTCTTGATGAGTCACTTGAAGTTAAGACAAACTATTTTAAGTGACAAAGTTGTAATGTGTTTGCCTTCTTTCTTGTTATTTAATAGATATTTTTGTCCCTGTAGTATAACTTGAACTCAAAGTTAAATACCTCTTCCTTTTTCCTGAAGCACAATAAAGATAGCTATTTACAGTTTTCACAATTTTTATAGGTTTTTAATGTTTTACATAAACCTATGCTGTATCTATGGCAAAAGGAGAAAAAACTGCTTGTAATACAAAATCTCATTGCATAAAATTGTTTTGGATTATAGGAATTGCAACGTTGTTGATGTTTTCCATAAGCTTTTAATTAACACTAAATAGACAACTGAAATTTTTGGTGGCAAACCTGTCTTCAGTGGTTTAATGTTTCAAAAAAATTAAGTGAAAATTTTCATCAATTCATTATCCAAACACTGAAATTCAAAAATTGAGAAACTTGAGCTTGTGTTTTCCTCAACTTCTAGCTTTATGTCAAAATCTTTTTTGCCTCTTGTAATTAAGAGATTACATTTGAAGTAGTATTTAGGGTCTGAAACTAATGCGTTTTGTTTTTTTGGTTGAGGCTGGACAGAGAGGGGGAAAATCCATAGTTGTATCTGGCAATAGCCAGGTTTCCCAAGCAGTTCATCAGATCTAAGAGCTCTTTCTCACTGAACATTGGGACCATTCACTACTGTTTATCTTGCCCTTGTATTCGTGGAGTCTGGTGTTCATAAGATCCTTCTGCAAGCCAATTCAATCCACTAGCACAGCAGAAAGCTAATTAATGTTGTGTGTATGCGTTTGTTTTCTGCTGTGGTAGTTAAATTGGCTTACTGCAGATTTCAAGTTGTGGAGCTGTCTGAGGAAGGTGTTGGGGAGTGTAAGGCCCTAAATGGAAAGTTAGGGAAGTCCCATTTTGATGAATAGTGAAATCAGTTCTTCAGAAATTGTAAACGTGCATTTGTCTGTCTTATTTTGCCCAAGAATCGGTTTGATTTTATGATTGCTATTTTAAGTAATTCCACCTCTAATTGCTGCTTGCCTTTTGAAATTATTCCCATGAGAGTAGAGCCTTTAAATATGACATGAGCAGTAGTGGTTGTTTAAAATCTGTTTTGATTCTTCCTTTTTTGTTTGAATGTCCGTCTGTGGCTCCAGATATTACATATGCTTATATGCCTGTTTAAATAGGATGCACAGGCAAAGATCTCTTCAAGTCTGCAAGGCCTACATAATTTTTTAGATTTAGTGGTGGTAATATTTCTGAACTTAGTTCTTCTATCATTATGTAACTCTTGACTACATCTATATGGATGTAAGACTTTACATCTTTAAAGATTTAGTTATGTATGCCTTCTGAAATGTCATTCTGAGAACTCTGTTCTGTTGACTACAAATGTATTGTGATTTTAGAATGTTAATGTATTTTTGTGAAGATGTTGTTAAATTGAATACTCAAACTGTTACACACACAATGTGTTATAAACTTTGAATTCTTCCAATTTACTTGTAGGCAGAAGCCAGGCTTGCAGCAAAACGGGCAGCTCGAGCAGAAGCAAGAGATATACGTATGAGAGAGCTGGAGCGACAGCAAAAAGAGGTAGTGTAAATTGTCAGGAATTATTACAAACCTGTACTAAAATTCTTAATATAATATATATTTTTTTACTTGCTTGGATTTTGTCTTTCGGGGCAATTCAGCTTTGTACTGGGATTTTCAACATCTGGCAGCTCTTAGCTCAATATCTATAGTTTATCTTAAGTTTAGATGTTAAGTTTAATATTGTCTGGATTTGAATTGCTACGTTTGTGTCTGAGTCAACTGATGACATTTTTCTGGTTTTATAAGAACCTTTACTTAATGCACTTGGCAGTTTTTATCTGTTGCTGTGCAAAAGATCCATTGTAAGTGTGCATAACAGCACAGCATAAATAATAAACCTGACTGTACTTGAAATGTACACTGCATAACGTATAGGGTAAAGAACCATGAAAAAGAGTTAAAGAATTATTTTTGTTTTTTGCTTGTTATTTATGGTACATTTTGTAACTGGAAAATTTGAATGTGTGACTTTAGATATGCAGTTTCTTCCTCTGATTATTCCCAGAACATTCACAATAAACGCCTTTTGTTAGGACCTTCATTTAAAACAACTTAGTAGAATTGGGATAATATTTACACACAGTTGTGTTTTACTCCACACATTTCTTTTTTTTCTTTTTTTAAAAAAGGCATTTTTTGAGGGGGAACAAATCTGAAAATGCAGATTTTCAGCAGTGTTTGGTTATCTCATGGTTATTGCAGTTGATTCAGATTCTACATGGCGTGCAGAAGATTCAGAATTTATTAGTTATTCTAATTATTCAAATTGTGTAAATGATGCTTTTTTTTTTCCCTGTGTTAATGAATACAATTTTTAAAATGTTTTGCTTTGGTTATTCTATACCTTGTTTTGTAACGTCTGTAGGTATCTGATACCGTACTGAATATTACATGGCAATTAACGCAGATTTTTCTGAATTTTTGATTTAGGAATCTCATGTGGTGACTAAACTATATTGTAAATGGCTTGTTTGTTTTCTTTTTATATTCTGTAGTTTTCTCAGCATTCATATGATAGAAAATGGGCTCATATCCAGAAATGGATGGTAGGCTAAAACCACTTCTTGTGCATGTTTTTGCCACTCAAGGAACTAACAGGATTTGGAGGACGTAATGCACTAATGGTTTGCAGTGTGTCATTTCAAACTGTTTCTTACTACTGAAAAAAACACAAATTAAGTATGGATGTGGATTTGCAGAGTGTTTTATGGAAGCAAAAGGCAAACTGAAACGAGATGTTTTACTTGAAATGAAATGCTTCTTGTTTCCACCATGTGCTGGCTTCAGTTTATTAATTATTTTATTTAAAATGAAATTACTTCAGTTTCAATCTATGTAAACAGATAATTTTGGGGCTTTGTGGCTTTTTTTGTGTGTGGTGTTTTTTTTACTTTTTTTTTTCTTGGCAGACTTGCACGTATTTGTTTCCCTTTGAGTAACGTTGTAAACACTATTTTTTTCACTGATAAGTCACTTCTATGACTTATAAAATCTATTTTTCAACAATTTTTTAAAATGAAAAAAAGCCCCTTTCATCACTTTCATCCTTTTGCTCTTTGTCCTTTGTTTCCTCTAAGTAGGAAGGTATATAAATAGTTGAGTTACAGTTTTAGAAAACAGTTTATACTAATTTAATCAGATATCTCTTTAGAGAGTTCTTTTCAAAGACTTCATGTTCCTTGTAAAAAAGAGTTTTGCTGGGAGCTTGTGGGTTTATTTAGTTGTTTTCTAATGTGGTGCTCACTGTGAATGATTTAAATCGAGACAATTTAAGACATCCCAGAAGTAAAGGTCAAATACTTAAAGCTACCGTGACAGTTAATTGGCACTTCTGTTGAAAAATCCTGGAACTGCCATTACAATATTAATTGCAAAAGTTGTGCTAACCTGATATTGCCTCTTTGCATAGCTGACATTTGTGTATATTAGTTTTCACGTCACTTAACAGAAATCTTTGTGGTTCTTTATATCTCTTGGTGGAATGCATATTTGAATGCTCTCCCCACCCCTGAAAAGCAAAATTTCCTCTGTGAGCAATCTCAATTCAAAATTAATACCACCTTCTTCCTGCACTTGTAGGAGGTACTTCTGCTACAGGAAGTTTTCAAGCAAACATGGATTCTTTTCATAGATCAGGAGACCTAGCCTCTGTCTTAGAAAAAGTGCATATTTCAAACTTAAATTCTTAGAAATCTAGCTTAGAAATACTGCTGTTTGCAATATATACTGTGCTACTTCATCCTTTGGCTCCAATATGCTGAACACTTAACACTGGCTTTCTATTTCCTGATTGTCTATCAGGAAGAGACTTTTCACTAACTTAGGTAACTGTGTACAGAAAATTGTATCAAAATCTCAAGTTTTGCATTACCAAAATGTAGTTATATATAACTGGGGGAAAGACGAGTGTTACACTGGCAACTAAGAATAATCGTACCTAAGCAGCAAGCTGTCTGCTTGCAAGCTGCAAAAATTAGTAACGTATACTTGTCCATTCACAGTGATCTGACTGATGCACTCAAAAGTTACATAGCAAAAATGTTCACTTTAAACCTCAAAGTATGCACTTTATAGAGAAAACATCATTATGGAATGCCCCTCTTCTTTATGCACCCCTTGAACAAGGATGGAGTAATAAAACGATGCAAAATTCTTTTATTGCCAAGAATTAACTAGGCTTTTTGAGTAGTTCCACAATAATATTAATCATGATAATATATTCAGTAATAAGATAGGAAGTAATCATGTGACCATAAGTAGTGTGAAAGCCGGTTACAGGCTTTAGATGACCGTTGCTGACTTGGAGGCTCAGTTTTTGACTCTGAAGATAAATGGCTTTCAATCTTCAGAATAGTTTGACATACTGAAAATGATAGAAAATGAGTTGTTTGAGGAAAGATTGTAGTTATGGAGCCCTGTTCTGGTTTTCAAATATGATGCTTTAAAATTATTTTTAATATGTGTATGTATTGAAACTAAAAATTTGAGAAGCTTATGGAACTTGAAGCATTTTAATGCTTAATTTTAAATTGGTTCTATTTTTGTCCTACTTCTCATGTATTCCCTTGTTTGAGACAAAATGAATATTTCCTTATCTTCAACCAGAATAAGAGAGATTAAGGTGCCTTAGGTACCTGGTGCTGCTGCCTTCCCCTCCCACCCCACTAATTTTAAAAGTTGGTTCACCATTTTCCCCTGTTGTTGTAGTTATGAACTACATATAGAACTTAAAATTGATCAGTTTGCTTAAGAGGCTTTGTTCTGATAATAAGGGAGAATATCACAGAATTGTAGACGTTGGAAGGGACCTCAAGAGATCATCAGGTCCAAATCCCAGATATCAGGAATATCTGAAGTATGTATCAGGAAATTGACAAGGATCATCTCTATTAGGGCTAAAATACCTTTGTAGAATGTTAACAAATGTAATGTAAAACTTTTAATATATAGGTTTTTTATTATTATTTTGACTTTAACTTCCTTAAAAATCCTGTACTATTTTTCTTCATTAATAAAGTACTCAGAAAAAAGTTTGTCTACTGAATATTAATTTTATTAACCTCCCTTATTTTCACCTCCTAACGTATGTACTGTGTTGGTATACTTACCAAAACTAGGTGAAATCACAGTTCTTCTGACTTTTCTGACTTGAGTGAGTTCACTTGCCACAGTGTATTATTCAAAATAATACATGGCATTAAAAGTGCTAACAGCATGTTGCTCACCTTTGCTTGCTGTTACTTTGGTGATTTCTTTTTTTTCTTTCTCCATGAAATAACTCTGCATTTCTTCTTTCTCAGGAAGATTCAGAGAGGGCCAGGTATTCTCACCGGTCCAGTCGACATTCATATTTGGTTTGTGTTCAAACTGTGTATTTTTCCCTTTCCATTGTGCCCTTTAAAAACTATGTTTTATTTGGGTTTTGTGTTAATTTTACCAGGGAGCAGATGATGCTTTAAGTCTTCTAAGTATTAGTAGTTTCAGGGATCAGTATTTTAAATTGCGTGTAATGTTAAACTTCATTTGGCGTTTTAAACTACCTTGTTAAAATTGATGGAAGTATATATTTGTATGCATTTAAAAAGAATCTCAATTTCAATTCATTCTATTCAGTCATTTCAATTCTTTAAGTATGTTAATACAATAAATAACTTGGACTTCTTTCTATGCATATTTATATTTTCATGGCTGAAAATAATTGAGTAGGCTTTGGAAACTGCTTAGAAATACACATAGCTCAACAATGAGTTATTTGGAATAACTTATATTTAATGACAACTTTTGTCACCTTTTAGTGTTAGTCTAATGCAATGTATTTCTTTAAAAAAAAAAAATCTGAATAATTGTACTCACTTAGGCTTCATATATTGCCAGTTAGTAAGAATTGTTTGTCTCGTCTTACATGGTAGAGTATTGAAATTCCTACAGAAGTTGTTAATCATCTCAAAGGTTACTACTACACATCAAACCTCATGGTTTGATGTGAAGCTGCTATTAACAATAAAACACTAGTCTAGTTTAGATAATGGTGGTCTAATGGGAAAAAATCTTTCTTGTTTTCCCTGTCTCAGAAGTTCTGCAAACAGGCAAATTTTATTAAATAAAGTAAATATTATTACTGGTGACTCGGTATTAGTGCCACTCAGAATTAGTGCCACTTACTGAAGATGAGTAATGCTAGTTTGTAGCTTCAGCTTTCATTCCAAATGATGCTTGTGGCCATCTGCTCACAGTTCTGTGAGCAGAATTGTTTTATTTGCACTTCAAGTATTACTGTTTTTCTATAGTATTAGTGGGAGAAAGAGAAGAAGTACCTTAAGATACAGTTTAAAGAAGAGTTTGGTATGATGCAGGAGTTTATTTCTTTGAGAATATGGGAACTTATAATTTGTTAGTGTCAAAAACTTACCTGAATGATGCATGTTATTCCCAATCACTGCTAATAAAAATATTTATTGTATTATATAGGCTTTCCTAGATCCTATTCAGGTCATTATATGGTGCTAAAGAATGGTTGTATTGAGGTTTTGTAAACGTTTTCCTGTTTTCAATTGATCTGCCTAGGAATAAGGTTGGCATTGATTTTCATATAGAGACCCAGCAGGGGGACAAATTACTAAAATAAGCAGGCTGGTTTTCTTTATTTTGGAGGGTGGAATAATAAACTGTTTCTGTTTGATTTAAATAAAATAAAAATAATAGCCACTTAATAATAGGTTTGAGTAATTAAATGTATTCTTTGATAAACTAAATTTTTCATAATATTGTGTGTGTCCTGATGTTAAGTAAGTGCTTCTGCAATTTTTCACACAGGTATTTTCACCAGATAAATCTTCCAAATCATCTGGTGTAAACTGCTTTGCAAACAGTAATTGATTTACAGGAAAAATAACATATCCTATACAATATGAAGGTGCTTACAGACTTTGAAATGTTACAGGTTTACTCAGATCTGCTCTTATCTTGGTTCAGTTAACATTCAAAATATGTGAAGATGGAGAGTAATTAGCAGTTACTATTAGAGCTTCTTTTAATGTTTTTCTATATTGATGTATTTTGATTTTGTTCTTAAGAGTCCTTTGGATATCAGTGGGTCTCACAGGAGCAGAACAAGTACCTCCAGAAGGAGAGATCTTGTGGTGTGTAGCCTGGAATGAGCTTGCTTTGATGTGTTCATGTTCTAACGTTTTCTGTGTCTACTTACCAAAGCAATAGTTTGGTGAAAGCATGCTTCTTTAAGGAAAACAGCATTTATTGGACTGCTGCAATGATTGATGTAATCAAGCACTTTCTCTATGATAGCAAATTTGGGGGCTTAAAGAAAGCCTCAACTTGAAATTGGCAGGGAGTTAACTTCTTCTAAATTTTCTCTTCCAAAAGAGGAGTAAAATGAAATGACAAAGGTTGAACATCAGCCTTGGTAGGTATAAAGGTGTGGCTAGAAGTTCTGTCAGGAAGCCTTTTTTTTTTTTTTCTAAATTATATTGCTATGCTAATCCTATCTTTAGGATTGAAATGTGAACAAAAATTCTACTTTTTCAGAAATCTATATTTGTCTACTTTGTGGTAGTTTAGGCAATTTATCAATGAATATTCAAATACAAGTTAAAATATTTGTTAGTAAACTGTTGGGCTGTTAGTGCTTTACAGTTAAGTAAAGGTGTAAGTTAAGTGTTGTGATGATAATGATTATATTATTATGATCTGTCTCCATTCTCTGATAGCAAGGGTATTCATTTATAGGTAATAATTACAAATTGAAAAAAAAAAAAAGTTGGTTAAAATGCATATAGAATCTTGTGGTCCTGTATGGTAATACTTCCAGCAACCCAGAAGGTTCCACAGGCTGCAAATTGTATGAATTAATAAGTCATATTAAGTTATGTACTTATATGAATATTACATATATAATAACACTTTGGTTCGTGCATTACTTGCAGTCAGAATTAACTCAGTTATACCTGTGAAATTGTGATTGAACTGGAAAGAACAAGCTTACTTTGCAATGTTTATGGATGTTTTTACATTCATGTTTTTAAAATGTTGTTCAGTGACAATAGACATGGGGACGCTGGCTAATGGATTATTACAAAGCTGTTTTCATGAAATACCCTTAAGAGTTCCATGTTCCCAGATCCAGCTAGTAGTGATGATGCTGAGGATGTAATCCTAACAGGCAGACACACAAAACAGGTGTACAACATATGCCTGTTTAATTTACATTGCTTGTTTATAGGCTGCGATGACAGATCAGCACAGGCAGAAACACTCAGCATTCACCCGAACACAAAAGGCCTCATCCTGTTCCCCTTTTTCTGGCTGACCAAGATGAAAGTCTGTTAGTGAGAAGTATACGCGATGTGGTCTGGCCTCAGACAGTCTCTGTTCACGAACTGCCCTGGGCCTTCATACACAGGCGTGCACCCAGAAAAGGAGTTGGAAATGGAAGAAGACAGACCAGACGGGCCTGATGATCATGCAAAGGGCATGGCTAGACAAGGACAGTTGCCAGAAGTGTTTTCTGTGCACAGGCAGACCCTTTTATCCCACTGTGTTATCCCACTATCCTCCTTCACACTTGTTCCTTCTGAAAACACCTTTATCCTTCCCTTTCCTCACCCAATCCCCAGGTCGTATTTCTGTGCATCCCATAATGCTTTCCATGCCCTGTGGGCTGTAACCTCCCTCAGTCTGTGAGGTGCTCCAGAGAGCCCCCAAATCCTCATGGGTTTCACACTTCGACAGTGGGTCTTAGAGGCTCTTTTGCCTGTTTGCATGTGAGACTCTCATCACCCAACAAACGCTGCCTCAGTTTAATGTAATCTAGCATATCAGATTTTACTTAATTATTTAAAATTCCATTACCAAAACCACATGTATTTCACACAGCGTACTGCCATCCAAAATCATCTCACTTTTCCCAAATTGGGACGCTGTGGGGAAGAAATTAGAAGGTTTTTGTTAAACAGTATTCCAGCCTGAAAATACCCTTTAGGTTGGTTAAATGGCATTCCTGCATGTATATATTTTTCATAGTTAGCAGAATGTTTTCTTGTAATTCCTAAGTCTTAGTCATTCTTTAAAAAAAAAAAAAAAAATCTGCTTTTTTTTTTTTTGGTACTTCAACATCAGTATTTTAATTTCTTTTTCTTTTATCTCAGTATGACAGTGTTAAGGATAGACCTACAAGATACTCGGTCCCTGTATGTTAACATTTTGCATGTTTTTGTATGAGTGAAGTCTGCTGTGTGATTTATTTTTGTATGTTTTTTTTTTAAGGTGTAATGACACAAACTACTACTTTAAAAGTGATTTAAAAAATATAAAAGATTAATACTATCACTTTCAGATCTAGAAGAGCAATATTGTCTCAACACTTTCCATAGAGTGCATATATAAACTTTCCCTGGGAGAAAATCTGAAGAAGTAACATACAGAAAACAGAAGAGTTATTTTACAGTAAACACTGTTATTTATTGGTCATTGTTAAACATTAAGTGTAGTTACGTGTGACATACAGAGGACAATTTAAACACAAAACCAAAAATGTGTGTTTCTACATATATTTGTATGCTGTGTTTCCACATAAAAACTTAATACAACTTTTTTCAGTCTAGGGAAAAACAAGTTGTTTGTATACCTTTACTTTAAAACAAAACAAGACAAACTCCTTATCATTAGGAAGTGGTAGTACAGTGCATCGCATTCTGGTTGGTATTATGCCAAGTAAGATTCGTGTGCATCTCTAAACAAAGGCAAGCACCAAATACCACTAAAAGGAGTGTGTAAGCAGTTTAAAAAGCTGAATTTGCTTAAACAGCATTGTCATCTGAGTTAGCTGCAAAGAAGCAAACATATAACAATGTTTAAAATAGTCTGTAATGTAAAACCAATAGACTAAAAACGCTTAACCATTTTTCTGAAAGGCTTAAGCAAAGCCTGTCTTAATCAAAGATGAAGGATGGTTGTAATTTCGCTTACCACCTTTTCATACAGCAATAGAAGCACGGCATGTTATTCTGGTCAAGTAGAATTTTCTATGGTGTTTTCATTGCAGGTGATAAATATCTTAGAGTTAAACATAAGGTTTTATGTTTGAAGGTGATGTTATTTAGTGGTATTAATTCTCTAAATTTTATTCTTAGAGTCATGCTTACAGTGAATGTCAGTACGAAAAAGAAAACTGCTTATGCCCATAAAGATTTCTTGGTTGGTTTTCTGCTATAATATTTATTACCAACACACTAACCGTGTGGGGGTTCCATACTAATACAGGGCATGGATAAATTAATTAGTTTGCTGGCATGCATATGTCTTTTCAGGAAAAAAGAAACCTGTGGTATTGACCAAATTCTGATCTGAAGTTGAGTGTTCGAAGCTGCGGCCATGTCAGTGGAATTAAGTAAATGGAACTCAGCTGAATATAAATACTGTTCTACGGGGGGCCTGTAGAAGGGTCTTTTCAAATTTAGAAGTTGTACCTCTTTGGATTATGGTTTATTCAGTCAGAATGGAGATAGGTGGTTTTTTTTTGTGTACGCTTTGACCACTACTAGCTAGAGAAGAGTTTAAATGTAGATGTGAATTAAAGTAGATGGTATTTCCCCTAAACTTTGACATTGTCCCAGTGAGTTTTTGAAAAAGAAAGACATGGAATATTGTGATCTTCTGAAAGCTATTATACAAAATACAGTATGTAATATAAATGAATGTAGTGCCAAGAAATGAAATATTTTAGGTACTTTTTTTCAGAGGGAATTGACACCGATAAAGTGGTGCTGGCTTCAGGGGTCAGGGGAGTTACAGCAGCAGCGGATGCTTGCGTTGAGACAAGGCTGAAATAATTTTTATATTTCATTTTAGTTACTTGTATTACAGCATTTTTCTGCGTGCTTTTAAGGTGCAATTGCAAACAAATATTTTTCCTGTACTCTTAGTTCTTAAATAAATGTATAATATAAATCTTTCTGCCTCCTTGGGATACAAAGCACTACTTTCTTGAAGTGCTTTTAAAGTACCACATTATACCACATCTCTTTATCAAATTTCTCCTTGCATGTGCTTATATATACTGACTGTGTGGGGAGTGTCTGAAAACAACAGAAATAAGCCAGAAGTTTAACTGCTAGGCTTCAGAATTTGTGCTTGGTATCAAGAACAGTGTTAGGAATCAGACTAATGCTGAAGAATCATGAAATGTGACTCTTAGGAATTTTTCTTCCCCCCACGTTCTCGTTCAAGATGGTATCTAATGGAAAGAAGACCAAACAAACAATTGTACTAATTATTAGTGAGTTATGTCTATTTTTTTTTGTATTTTATGCTGTACTTGTCATGTTGTAGACAAATTTTTACTGTTTTCTTATTTGTTAGGGAAGTAATAAAACCATTTACTACTTTGGGCAAGACATTAAAAATACAGAATATGCTGACATACAGAAAAAATTTACAGTGTTCTGTACAAGTTCTGAGCTTGGGAATGTTTGGGGAATGTTGAGATTGAATTTTTATTCACAGGATCTTTAGATGCGACCTTTATTCTGTTCTTTTTTATTTTTTTTTTTCCTCCACAGAGTGGACTTTACCATGATCAAAGAAATTACAGCAGCCTTAGATATAGTAAACCAATTCCTTCGTATCATACTCGGGTCTGTCTTATCTTCCTATATACATTTATTAATACATAAAATATATGAAGCCTATTAAAAATTTAGCACCAACGTGCTACTTCATTCTACATTACTTTAAGTGATAAATTAACAGCCTGGTGAGATAGGTAGCATCTCCCAGCAACTGCAGCTACTTTCATGGTCAGGTTTAAGTAAGTATCTAAAGGAAATTGATGTGTCTTTTGAAAGTTACTTAATTTCGTATAATTTTCTTCAAATCTTTTGATAAAAATTCTAGCCTGTTCTTATTAGTGTTTTACATTCTGATTTCAAAGATAATGGATTTTCTTGGAATCTTTATCCACACTTGTCTTAAAGGTTTTCTCTATTATAGCTATGAAATTTAATACTTCAATCTTAAGAACTTTTGGTGAATGTAGAGCAATAGATAAAAAACATTTACTGTACAGAGAAAAAGTTTTCTATTCTTCACATTACAGTCATCTTCCCTGTACAGTGATCCAGTGGCAACAACTAGGAATTACAGGGTTAGTACAACGTGATAGAATATTTTTCTTCTTTTTAGATATTTTAATGGCCCTCAGAAATTTAAATTAACACTTTTCTTTATAGGTGTCTTCTTCTGTAAACACTGGTTTGATAAGAAGTATCAGTTTGGTTCATAAGCGCCATTTGCATGGTTGCCTTAAATTTGTATTGTATGGCCGTGTGGCTTGACAATATGAAATGTGCATTCATTTCATGTTTTTAAATATATGCAGCTTGTGTGTCTCATATTTGGGAGGCGTCAGTTTAAGGTTCTTAACATTGCTAGATTGCCTCTTTATTTTGGTAACTGATGTTTTACTGATATTTTTTACAGTTGGTCATAAACTTTATGAATAGTATAGTGATGTTGAAGAACACTGGCCTTAGAACAAGTTAATCCAAGCATACTAAACAACAACTGCATGTATGATAAAAAAAAATAATCTAGCATTTGAATGGGGAAAATCATTGTCAGGAAATTACAGAAATTTGTGGTAAATACACTTCACATATTTTCAAATAAGATGCCATATTCAAATTTCATAATCATACAAAAATGTAATAGGATGAAAACCTAATCTACATATTTATTAATCTACATATTTATTAAATATAAAGCAGCTAGAAATGCTTTAAGAATGGCTAAGATAACTCTATAAAACCCCTATTGAAAAGGTGATGTGTATGCTTGAAACTTTATGCCTTTTGCTGCTACAGTACTTCAAGTCTAACTTATACTGCCATCTAGAGAAATTATAAAACAATGTAAGAAAATGTTCAAGTATTTTTATATAATATTTTTATGTAGTTAGGTCCTACTTTGCACTTGGATTGCAAGCAGATTTTTGATTTGTGCATGTTTTTGATAAAACATTAGAGGATCCAGAGAGAGAATGAGACCATTATAATTGCTATTGCGTATAATTCTTTACTGTTGGAGATCCCTTCAAATGTAGGGAGAAAGCATCATGAGACTGTAAACTTTTATTTAATCTGGTGCCCAGAGCTTCCTTTATTATACCCTACGTAAACAGATTTCAGCCTTGCACCTTGAAACTTTTTTTTTTTTTTTCAGGAGAACCTGTGTGTGGGTTAACAAAGTCAAACTGATGAGTGTACAATAAAACTTCCATTCCCAGCGTGGTTGGCAATTTCTAAAGGCTTCAGAATACCGAGAAACATATTTCACTTTAAATATTTTATTTTCTTCTGAAAATAGTTTTCTTTAAAAATTATTTGGCCATTTTTCAGGGAAATTTAGATTTATGTTGGGAAACAGACATCCCTGTTAGTGGGAGGAAACTGCTGGAAATTTTAAAAACTGTTATTCATCCTTTTGAAAAGTATAAATGTTAACTGGAAAATGCGTAGATGGGATAAGGTAATAAGAATGAGGTTTCATTGCTCAATATATTACAGTGCATAAGTGTGTGACAATTATTTCTGAGACAGACTATAAATGGTACTTCATTCCCTCTGTTTCTCAGGCATCTTTGTGTGGTGATGGATTGCATAGCTCATATAGTTCTCGCACTGTAAGTGTTACAGGCTTTTGGTTCCTTCCTTTCAAAATCTTTGTTTGCTGGAGACAAAAATCAATGAAAATTATGAAAATTTACTTCATAACTTCTCTTTAGCCATCTGAATACAGTTGGTATTCTTCAAGAGCAAGCTCAATTCGAAGTAGTCCTGTGGTGAGCATTCCTTCTGCATGTTTTGCTGAATGCCTTGATACTAACACACAACGATTATGAGTATTTACACTGTGGATCATTTTACTGATGAACACACAGACTTGATATTCACTTTGCATCAAAAAATGTCATTTGTCAAATGTAATTTTTAGCAAGATATGAACTTTTAGCAGTAAGATAGTAAAGTATAGAAGCAATAAAGAATTTCCTATTCTAAGCATCTCTCGCAAACGTAAGAAGCACCTGCCTGATTTTTCTGATGATTGGTACTCAAAAATGAGAAAAACTGTTCCTAGATCTGTATTGTGTTAATACTGTCATTCCAAAGATGTTTTTTTCATGCTGCAAACTGATGTTAAATAGTTGCACCATGTTTCTGCAGCAGAACAACTGTATTGGTTTTATTGGTGCAGCAGCTCATTTGTTTTGCTACATTTAAAAAAAAAAAAGTGTTTGGTTATGAGTTAAGCTGAAATGGTCAGTCCTGTTTTCATTTTTCACATATTCTCAACAATGTTACAGAGGTAGAATAAAAACAGATTTGTCAGAAACTGTTTTTTCAGCTACAACAGACCTCAGAGTGAATTTTTAAAGGCATGGGGAGAAAGGGAATTTTGCAGTTAACTTATGGAGTTCCAAAATGTAGGAGGTGTTACCATCCAATTCTGAAGTCTCTTGAACTGTGAACATAGTATTTGTCTCCATTAAGTTTCTGATAAGTTTAAGACAAGTAGTCCTTAGTCCCTATTGAGATATATGTATAAAATACATATTTTAATAAATTTGTAGGAATTTATATAATCGGATCTCAGTATGTTTGTGATATCGTTAATGTCAAGATACACTAGTGAAAGTTTAACAGGGTTCAAAGTATCTGTTTAACAAATCGAATGAAATAATTCTGAAGGGACTATATTAAGCAGACTAAGTAAAAATGTTATTCATAAAGTAAGCATTGTTTTCTGTACTTCTGTTAATATTTTGGTTTCATTTGTGTGTTGCATTGGAAATCAACACACTACTCATTGGAAATCAAAAGGGAAAATAGGACATAACTTGAAATCAGAGTAGAAAACAATGTTGGAAAATTATGAATCCATGATGCCTCTCCATCTTAAAACCACTATTAGTTTTGATAGACCGATCAAGAAAGAGAGAGGTGTGCCTGCTTCTAAGGCCAGTTTACTAGTTGACATTACTAGACCCCTTCTGAGAGGGGATACAGCAATAAAGAAACCTTCACCCAGTGGGGTGGTAGTTTCTGTGGTTTCTTATGAGGCTTTTGAAGGTATGTTTTAGGCAGTCAACAGTAATGAAAAAAAATCTGTAATAAAAACAAAACTCTTAGGGTAATATTTGAGGAGGATCTGAGCAAATTGCAAATTTACTTTTGCGTTGGCCACCATTAAGATTTGAACATTGCCCATTGAATTTTATCACAAATCTAAGTGTGTTTTGTTCCATTATATTCTTTTATTACAGATTGTATGAAACAAAATAAATGTATTAGCCCCTTGATTAGGGTTTTAGTCTTGTGTTTTTTTTTTTACGTTATTTTGTTTAATGTAAGCCATATTTGATGCTTCAGCCTTCTGGCATAACTGTTCCCCTTAAAACAAACAACAACAAAAACTGAAACTCCACAAAACTTCATTTCTGTTCAGAAAAATTATGCCAAAATATCTGTTTTTTTAAGCTTGTGTAAGTCATTCATTTTATCCTGTTTTTCTAGAATGCTTTACTTATAACTTCACTTTTTTTCCCCATACAGAACAGATTTTTCATTCACGTTATACAAGTTCCTTATGCAAAATAGGCAAGCACCTGATTTTAGTAAAACATTGATTATTTTATATAATACAAATTATGGGTTTAGTATTAAGTTATAATTATTAAAATGCATAAATATATATATTTTAATCCTTGTGGTGTACAGATGAAGAAATAAAGCAAACAAAATCCTCTGATCATGGCATGCAAGTGTGGATAGTGATTTGGGTTGCATACTGTCTTTCAAATTTTTTTCTAGTGCCTTAATTATTTTAAGATAGCTGTTTGCTGAATTTACTGTAGGCATAATTTGAGATGTAGGTGTTGATCAGCCAACTATTTCATACGTAACCGGTCCCATTTGCTTAAAAGATATCTTTCTTTTAATTGGAACGAGATGAGGCTACATCAATTATGTATATGAAGTACAAAGTTCCAAATTATTTTTAAATGTGAAAATGAGATGAAGACTATTTTCAAGCTGTTCATTTAAAGATTTTCTTTCATGTGTATACTTTAAATATAATGTCCACAGTAACATAATTGACATGCGTAACATACTTTTAGTACAATATTTTGCTTCAATTCCTATGGCAATTGTAATGATTGTAGTATGTTTAGGTATATCTTGCCTTTTTTACAAGTGTTGTGTAGCATTATCACTTTTTCCTTGCTTTTTTTTTTAGGTGCCTGACATATAGCTTTGGGGAATAAGTTTGTCTTCCTTTGTAAAGCCTCTTAAAGTTGTAAATGAGAGGAAGCCCAGATTAGATTGATTGTAGTGTGGTGACAGGGATTTAAAGAAAAATCATTTGTGGGGAAAGTGTTTTTCTATTTTTTGATTTCTTATGATATCACCTGCTTTTATTATGTACAAACTTTATTTTTTAAATAAATGTAGGTTGTTAATCCCAAACCCTTTTGTATATCTGATTGTATTTTTTATGGCTCCAAACAAGGAAAATGAATTGGTAATAAATGCTCATTAGCCTTACTTCTAGATACCTTAAATTATCAAATAGTAAACTTGAATGGTGTTTAAAAATTATGTATATACTGACTGAAGTATTCATAATGTGTGGCATATGCTTTATTCATATAGAAACATTCTAGATAACAAAAATATAGAAGAAATTGATATTTAACAGTTGTTAGAAATGCAGGAATAAATTGTAATAATTAAATTGATTTACTATATTTTAAATATGTTTTTGTTCATTCTGTGATATCATCTTCAGTTCTCTTTCAACCTTCTCCTTATCTTTTGAAGTCCTCTGATTTTTCTGATCAAAGTGAAACTGCTGCTGATTATTTTAGTCGTTCCAACCGCAGGGGAAGCATTGTTTCTGATGCAGATGATGTCCAAGTTTTGAATAGTGTGAGTGCAATGCTTGCTGTTATACCGTGGTGAACACAGCAAACTTACTAACCACGGATTTTCTTTTCATACTCCAAATGAGTAAATGCTGTAAAAGAATTTGGAGATATTTAATGGCACATAGGTTTGTTGAATGGTTGGGGCTTGTTTCAAACTAGTGTCTGTCTTTTGTATAAAAACGTCTGGAGTCTGAATTTTTAAAAAGTATTTTGTCTTTGCATGCTGCTTTATCTTAAGGAGATTTTGCCTGTTGCTAGAAGCATGTGACAAGTGCTAAAAAACTTCACGTTTTTAATGTGTGATAATCTTAAGCATCTCTTCACTGTGAATTTTTTTTTTTTCTTCTGGAAGTTCACTATATAAAGTTAACAATTTCTAGACTTGTATGGTGCTTTGGAATAGTATTATTTGGTTTAGTGACAAAAATAGATACTTAGAGGTGTGCTGTTGTTACTGTGTTTTAGTATTCAATCATCCGTGATGAAACTTTGTCAAGATCCCTCAATGGAGCACTCAATGCTCCAATAAAAAAAGGGGGAGGGGATTTTTCATCACAGGAAAATTGTGATGGCAGTTTTCCTGTGCATTTGTTTAATCTGAGCATCAGTAATGACAAACCTAGCTGCCTTTTCTTTATTGTAACTATTAGTTCTAAAAATTTTTGTTACTTGTAGTCAGAATTTTTGTGCTTAACAGTGAGAAAATAGGGGAATTTCTGTTCTTCATCATGTCTTTGAAATAGTGGTCAGGGCCAGCATATGCTGTAAGAGGAAAGATCGGGAGAACTGGGCTTGTTTAGCTGGGTAGAGGGAAGGCTACGTAGTGATGTACAGCAGCTTCCAACTCTTCTGAGCTGTGCCAAGTGGTGTCGCCCAAGGTTGCTGTTCCTTGGGAGTTTCACACAGTGAACCTTCCTTGGGAGGTTCACACAGTTCACACAGTGGAAGAAGCTCCACAAGGAGGTAACTGTTGCTGTCATGGGTTACACCAAGGCTGGAGACTCCATCTTCAGGAGCTAGTGGAAACTAGCTAGATAAAGGCACGGCTCACCTGGATTTATGTCCACAGCCATTCTGCTTTGAATGGGAGGCTGGTCCAGATGACTGCTGCTGTACCCTTACAGTCACAGTTTCTTAATTCCACTTTTAGATGATTTAATATTCTTATAGTGCTGGGTAACTTGCAGTAATATGCAAAATGTATCTCTCTCTACGCTCCAAGTCTGACAGACTAGTCATTTTTCCAATTTAAATTTGAGCTTTTATTTTCTTCCTAATAAAACTGCTTTTCTCAAGCTAATACTCTGCTGAGAGAAAATATGCAGGCAGAGACTGGCAATTACACTGTCTTCTCAGTCATTTTTTATCATTGTTACAATGTAAATGTGATTTAGAATTGGCATATTCAATGTAGTTTACATACTCTTAATGTAAATTTAGAATATGATAATGTTCTAAGTTTTTCCAAATGGATACTTGAGATCAGTTGGATTTTTCTTGTCATTTTTACCATCACAGGGGTGACAAGTATTTGCAAATTAAAATTGCAGGTGTCATTGGAGATGATGAATTTGCCATGGAAATGCCGTGTTGACCTGTAGAAACCATAACAGAAAGAAATAGTTCTCACAGAGTAACATTTGTTTCTGCTGTGATTATAGCAGACTTCCACATATGTTGCCATGGGTCTGGGACTAAAATATGTTTTGGAGAAACAAGATTTTAGAAGGATCATGCTTTTAGGAAATATATCAACGTGTTGTGGTCTTCATTTCGTTTTACCTAGTTTGATTCATAGAAATGTTGAAAATATGCAATGCGAGTTTGGATTGTCAAAGGTTCCTAGATGAAAATTTAGGTTTAGTTTATTCTTCTGCTCAGGCTTCAGTTCAAAAAATATGAATTGAAATTATTAAATAATTCAGAGCTTTCACCTGAATTGTTGTTGGCCTGATGTAATTTCTTGTTTTACCAAAGAGTGTGAAGTAAGAAATGTGTTTTCTAATAACTAGGTTATTCACACTGGTATCACTGATTGTCTGAAGTGCACTTGCATGAAACTTCATGTTTGTTATGCCACCAGGTGTTGTAGTCACTACTATGTTCAAATTTAAAGTAGTGATACTTGTTTCGATGTTCAGTACTTTAACCTTAATACAGACTTTCTGGAAGACTTTGTAAAAAAAAAAGTTTCTGGCTTTTTCTTTACAAGCACTCATTTATTTTGCAATAAAGATAAAAACTGTTTTGAGGCTGTATATTTTTTTACCGTATTTTGATGTATGTTAACCTCTGGATTTTTTTTCTTGTTTCACTTCATGTTCTTAAATATTTCACAATATCTTTGAACAGAAGAAGACAGTGCTTCTGTAGTCTGTCATTGTGAAAGGTGCATTGTAATCTTTTTCCCTTTTCTTTTTCAGCTGGAAGAAAAGAGTGAAAAATCACATTCAGAAATTTTTTCAAGGGTAAGAAGTTTGAAATTAAAATTTTAAAAATAGAATCTAAAATACTTTTATTCTTTAGCTTACTTCTAGCAAGTATTGGTTTCTTGCAGAATTCTTTTTCTGGGAGAAATATTCAGCGGGAGAGGTAGTATGTTAAGATACTAGGGCTATAAAACATTCTGAATCCTGTTTGGCGGAAATAATTCTAGCATTATTTTCTCAGCACTGACAGCCTCTTTGTGAACACTTTCCGAACAGAAAACTGGAAATTAACTTGAAATATTTAAATAACTCATAAGTCCTCTAGTTTTTTTCTGTGCTGCTACATAACCTCTGTGTTCCTATTCTGTGTAAGCTGCTCATATACCAGGTGATGGCAAACAGAAACCTATGTTTCACCAGGAAGTAACAAGTTTTGGAAAATATTCAGAGGAAAATACTGTCTCTAACGTATCTTAAGAAAGTTGAAACAAGAGAAAAGTTATTTATGATTGTAAAGGAATTTAAAAAAGAGCAATGTCAAGTATACTAGAAATCCCAGTATTGTACCTGATACGTTGTTTTCCCTTCTTTAAGCCATCATCTCGCAATTCAATTCCTCTGAGTGGCAACTCCTCTAGGAGAGGAAGTGGAGATACAAGCAGTTTGCTGGATCCTGATGCCTCCCTCAGCGAATTACGGGTAAACTGCATTTTCAGAGAATTTGAAGCTAGTTTAAGATTGTATTTGGGGTTACGAGGAATTCTTTGTTACAAAACTGTTCGTTTCTTAATAGTAAGAAAAAGTTATGAGAATGTAACTTTTGCAGGAAATTTTTTTTATTTATCTCGATAATTGCATTTGTTATGTTCATAATTATTTATGGTGCTGACAGTTTAGCTTATTTTATTACAGGAATTTGTTTATGTCAATTTGAAATAATTGTGTCCTATTTGAGATCCGTTTTAATTCTTGCGGCTTGGATTCAATGACATAAACAAAATCTTAATTTCCATCTAGTTTTTGTGAATTAAATAGTTTCTGTAAATTATTGCAGGCTTTGGCATTTGACAGAAATTCATATAAACTCTTTAATGCTCTTTCAGCTGTAAATTATTTCCCCATACTTCTTATGCAATGGTTCATTCCTATGTCCTGCAGGATATCTATGATCTTAAGGACCAGATACACGATGTAGAAGGGAGATACATGCAGGGACTTAAAGAACTAAAGGTATCAGGGCTTTTCCCCAGCATGCATTCTGTATGGGTATTTTGGGGTAATGGAGATATCACTGGTTCCACTAACTATATAAAGCTTTACTAACAAGTTTTTTTTAATTTCCTTAAAGCATGTGCCTAACTTTTAATGCATAGAGAGCATCATATTAAGTTTGTCATATGGGTAAAGATATTAAGTATACTATCTCAATATACGTTCAAAATTATTATTTGGTTTATGTTAAAAATAGTATTGACTTCTATATTTTAGCAGGTATTTTGTGGCAAGGTTATGAGAGATTTAATCTATTTTTTTCAGTGTTTTGTTTTTAAATAAATATCTATTCCAAGTAATTGCTATATATTGAATGTGGAAGAAAGAAATAAGATATAGTTACGACAAAGAACTTAAGAATTAGTCTTCCAGTATTCAGTAAGTACTACATTTTATAAAGCAAAACTGAGGTAATACTCTTGAAAGATGTGCAGGCATATTGCTTGCAGGAGAAGGTTATTTTTGATCGGATGATTTGTAGCATGCCGTTAAGAAATATATATATATATATATATATATATATATATATATATATATATTTTGATGCTTGTGGTTTGCAATTTCAGTTATCTTTCTCTATATAGGTTGGTATTTTCAGTATTAGGTTAATGAAATTTGTCTTATTTTGGCTTGTTTAGACAAGTATGCTTTTCTTACGTAAATTTGCACATTATTTACAGTTTACAGTTAATCTAAAGTATGGTTGTTTTCCTCCCTTCTGCATCGAAGGGAAACTGAATACAACAAATTACGTGGCTTACAATACCTTTTTTTCCGGATATTTTTTCTGTTCTCTTTCCTGTTATCTAATTGTGAATGGTTCTATATAAAAGTAAAGAACTCTTGACATACTTGTTTTATATCCATACAGAGAAAGAATTCAATGAATGCTGCTTGCTACTAGAGCAATTTAACAGCTCCTTGAATTTCCATATTAAGCATGGTAGATGGTATAGTGAAGAGAAAATAGGTAATTTGAGCTGTTCAGCATAGCAAAAATTATTTGAATTTTAGAGGATAAGTAACTCTCCTTCAAACTGATAGAAGCTCAGACATTCTAATCCTGTTTTAATCATATTGCTATATGACTATTAAAAGTACTTCAAAGAGTAAAGTTGTTAAAAAGCTCCTTTTTTGATAGTGTTGAATTTCTTGGTGCTCTCGAAGTTTTCCGTAATAAATTTGAAGAATGGCAAGATTGTTTGACATCGCCATGATTGTACTAACTTTGAATAAAATGTGAGATTGCATCATATTTTCAGAATGGATCTTGCTCTAACACTTAAGCATGTTTGCCAGTGTCTCAAGACTACAGTTCTGAATCATAGTACTAGGCCCTGTTATTATATGTAATCCATTAGAGTTGCCAGAGAGCATAGGAGTACAGTAGACAGTGAGATCTTGACCTAAGCTTAGCTTACTAAATTGAATTTCATTTTATGCTATGGTTTCACATTATTATTAATAATAAGGAATAATATGTTCTTAAGCTATATTGCAATCCAGAGATATTCTTTCAGGAACCCTTCTTTCTAATTAAGAAGATAATGCCTTTTCCTTAACCTCTGCTTTATCTATTTTGTCTTTTGTGTGTTAGAAGGTCTAGTAGGATGCCTGCTTCTACCTCTTTTAAGTGTTTTTTTTTTTTCGGAAATTGAGTAACAGTGAGCAGTAGTAACACTACCAGCATATCTCTGTGGTTGCCTAACCCTTGTAGTACTAAGAGTGTGCTTTTTACCTGGCTACAAACCTGCTGGGTTATCAGCACAATAAACTAATCTGTGTACTTCTGATTTAGTCAGTTCTTCAAATCTTTTGATGTCTGTTTGCTTACTCTCTCCGTATTCCCTTGTGTCAGCTAGAAATGAATTCTTTTTCTTTCCTCAGGATTTTTCTCTATGCATTTTATGGAGCTGTCTTGATGTCTGTTAGGTTTAATCATCTTGTTCTAGCTAAACAGGCTTATTTGCATAGCCTTTTGTCATTGCTGGTAGAATTATCGGTGGTATCTTCATAGATACAGGTTTCACGTGGAATCTTATTATCCATTTTCATTTCAGTCTATTCCCACTGCCTCATCCTTAGGCATCCCACTGCCTCATGCATGTGTTTCAGAAATTCTTCTAAATCCGTATTATTTTTTCGCAAGACTGGCAGATTACTGAAGCTGTACGTAACTCTTGCACTATAGGGAACATGTGCAAGTCTTCCCTCAAAAAAAGGAACAGTTCCAAAGAAATATTAGCAATGTTCCATTTTTTAATTGATCAGAGACTCTTAAGCATAGCATGTTTGGTTTTTTTTGTTTGTTTGTTTCTTGGAAGCAATTGTCACTCTTCTGTCTCAAAATTAATTTATTCCTCTTCCAGAACTGCAGGTTTTTCCCTGTTAATGTAATTATTTACATTCTAACCTGATCTTTTAAGCTTCGAGCAAGTTGTTTTTTTTTTTAAGGCTGTTAGACACCTGTCACTGTCATTGTTTGCTTCTTTCTTACAGTGCTTGTAGATGACTCGAGTCCTGCAGCACATGCCATACAGTAAGGAAGAAATGGGTTTTATTAAGATGCTGTTTTCAGCTGCCTGATGGGGGGAGGTAGGGAAGACAGAGTGCATGCTCCTTTCAGAGGTGCACAATGATAGGGCAAGGTGTAACAGAAAAAAAGTTGCATTGTAAGAAGAGAAATTCCAGTTGGACTTCAAGAAAAAGAGTTTCCACAAGGAAGGCAGCCTACATCCCTGGAGACATACAGAATGAACTGGAGAAAGCACTGAGCAGCCTGACTTTGGTTGGCCCTGCTTCAATTAGGAAGTTAGGCCAGATGGTACCCAGAGGTCTCTTCCAACCTAAATCACTATATGACTCCACTCATGACCCTCACAGAAGCAATCAATAACAGGCATTTTTTCCTAGCTCTTTTCTTGTTACTGTTAATTCTTGTATATTCCCATAGAAGGACACTACCATTCATTTTAATGTTATTTTCCTTTTTCCTCTATATTAAATTATTGTTTGGAAGTCTTTGGAAGGTTACAGTCTCTGATGTTTTGTTTTACCAGTTATTACAGGATTTATCATGATTACATCATCAAAAAAAAGTTTTGTGATTTTAATCTAAAACTTGAATTACCTGAATCTACTTACAGATGATCTTTATTTTTTCATTATTTTCTTAAATCTTATCGTGAATCTTCTTTGCTACTTGGAGTTTAATATTTCCCAGATAATAATGGTACCTTTCTTATCTTTTTACTTTTTATGTTGTCTTTTCTCTTCTGATCTGTACAACTCCTGAATTATTTTTTCTGGGATTTCTGAAATACTGAATTTGTCCAGAACAAAATTCCTGAATTCAATGAATTAAACAGAGGTATAAGTGTACGTAATTGATAGAATTATAAAATGGAAAATATGCACCTTACGGACAGCTTTCTCAAAATGAAGATTCATTATGACATGGAATAGAGTTCGGTGGCTAAGCTGTATTTTTAATTTTTAGGAATCAGATTGTTACCAGCCTCTCCCCTAAAATCTTAGTCCTTACTTCTACTGTTAGGTTTTCTGAAAAACTCAGGCTTGGTGCCCTTCCTCTGTTGTCATGTCATAGTATGTCCACTGTCATAATAATACAAATAATTAAACATGGATGTTATGATACTTATGCATGACTTTCTATTCCCTAGAAAATGTTATTCTATTTTTTTTTTTAGAAATAGGAAGATAAAACAGTTTCAATATAATCTGAAGTATAGACCACTACTTAAGTAATGAAAATTAAGTTAAAGCTACTCTTAGAGACATTTCTGTAGTCTTTTATAGTCGTCTGTCTGAGTTTTGTCAGATTTGTTGCTGAATTCTGAAGTGGTTTCCTGTCCATACAATGAAAATGCAGTAAAGCTATGATAATACTTCTTTGTTCCTGTAAGTTAAGTTATGAAGGTGGCAGAGCAGAAAGTTCAAGTGGAATATTATCTTGTAATTTTCATACTTTTGTAATGATAACTATCTGTTGCTGGGTATAACATAACCTGAACAATGGAAATCAAACTGTGACTTCATCTCTCTAAAGACATGACACAAATAATTGTTCAGAAACAAAAATGTTTGCAGAGTTTGATTGTGAAACAGCTAACACTTCAGTTTTAATGTTAAAATTAAAAATTAATTAAATTAAAATCATTTTATATTTAAAGTTAGACTAATGTAACCCTTTCTACTACCTCTAGGATTCACTAGCTGAAGTTGAAGAAAAATACAAGAAAGCTATGGTTTCCAATGCTCAACTAGACAATGAGAAAAACAATTTGGTTTACCAAGTGGATACTCTAAAGGATGTCATTGAGGAGAAAGAAGAACAGATAGCTGAGTTCTGTAGGGAAAATGAAGAGAAGTCAAAGGTACTGATTTTTTTTTTTTTTGGTCACTAACAAGATAAATCATAGCAAGCCTGCGCTTCTTAGTAAGAAATGGTCAAAAACCTTTGGATTCACAGAAAAGTATATCCATCTTAGTGGCCAAAGATCTTTTACATATTATGGAGTTCAAGTTTAAAGAAAAAAATAATAACAAACACTAATGTTAAATATATTCCTTTGAATTGAACAGAGCATGTTCTGTCACACTTTCTTGGAAAGGGAAAATCTATGTGGCAGCTTTTTTCCAACAATATGGAGATAAATTCAGTATCTGAGTCTTTTTCTTACTAATCTTATATATAAACCTTTATGGCATTTTTTTTCTCACCCCTCCAAATTTTATTAAATGAAATCTTCTCCATAGTAAGTGTCTGGAGAACTTACCTAAAACTTACTTTGTTATTTTTAGCCACTAGGTAGTTAGAATTTCTTAAGCTGTTGCAGGAATTTTTTAGGTAATGTTATGTTAAGAGAGATTAGTATATTTTTTTTTAAACTTTGTATTTAAGATGTATGACAAACCACAAATAAATTCATGATTTATTTACTTATTTGATATAGGAATTGGAAAGACAGAAACACACATGCAGTGTTTTACAGCATAAGCTGGATGAACTTAAAGAGGGCCTTCGACAGAGAGATGAATTGATAGAGGTATGTTGATATGCGATAATGAATGATAAACCTGTGCAAATAAGAACAGTATAAGATTTGAACAGGAATGGTCATCATACACAAAATGAGCTTAATTAGTAATTCCCAAAGTCCTTTTTGCAGGCTAAACATCATCCCCAGCTTCTAAAATGGTACTAGTTCCTTAGACATAATTGTACGATTTAAGGGCTTATTTTTATCCTTGATAATATCAATATCAATTGATTGATTTCATTATCAATATCATTTGATAATGAAATTTCTGGATTAGTTCTTCTGTTAACGTGTCCTGTGCGTTTGCTGTATTTCTAAATTTCTTTGAACAGATACTGCAACTTGACTATTCCAAATTGTGCACAAACTGCTGATATTTTTTGCTCAGAGTTGCAATGCTTTGAAGGCAGACTAGATAAAGAACACATCATACACATAATATGCTTCTCAGCAGTTTATTCCTATTTTTTTTGTTAATGGACAGTATCTTCTAAACATACAATGTTTTAAATTTATTGTCTAAATGGTAGCTTTATTCATATGATATTTATGTATTTTGCTGCTGACAAATTTGTGGAATGGATGTACAGGCTAGAAGTCCATTAATAAAATTTCTTGCATTAACACTATTATTACATAATTAAAGTTTGTTCCATGGCAGTGAACTTCCTAATGTATTTGAGTAACTTATAAGCATGAATGTGGAAAGCTTTTTATATGTATGCAGTTCCCCTTAGGTCTTATTCCATAAACAAGGTTGTTTCTAAATAACAGAATGTGTTGGGAAGGGGCTGGGGGCAGCTGGTGGGTGGGTGGGGAGTGTTCACTCCTAAGCAGTACTTGAAGGTATATGAAAATTACCCCAAGGTTAATTGTTCTCCTAAAGAAAGGATGTTATCCCCAGTCTGCAGTGGGAACTGTTACTAAAGAAAAGTAGTCCTAGCTGTACTAAATTCTGCAATCAATATGAAATGATGGAATAAAGTTACAGTTTTCTTGTGTGAATTTAAAGGGAAAATACTATGTTACACTCAGTCACACCCTGTTTCTTTAACCTCATGCTTATAAACTCCTTGGTTGGCTTTTTCTATTTTATTTCCTTTATCTATTTGAATGTTTTTTCCCCATTTCCTCACTTGTCTTTCTTCTTTTATTCTTCCCTCATACTATTTACTACAGGAGAATCAACGCATGCAGCAGAATATAGACTGCATAACCAAAGAGGTGTTTGATCTCCAGGAGACAATTAATTGGAAAGATAAAAAAATAGGGGTATGAAACAAATATGGGGGGGGAAAGGTATTTTTTTAATTCTAGAAGTAGACAGATATCCCTCTTTCCCCCTGAGGAATGCTGTGTACTCCAAAGAAATGAAGGCTACTCCCAATTTGAATATTCACAATGTTTTGCAGTCCATCTTCTTGTTAGAGAAAGAAAATTAGCTCCACTTTATCTTTACTTGCATAATGGTGAATAATACTAATTCTATAACGTAAAAAAATGTTATGCATACAATTGTATCATTTTTTCCATTTTTTTTTTTTACCTGTAATCAAGACCTAAAAATGTCACTGTTTCCTAATTCTTAACAAATGTGAAAAAAAAGTCTGGTTCCATACATTGATCTACAGATGCATATCATGAATATTTAATACAAAATTTAAATTATTTTAAAAACCTTTAACCTTCATGAAGGTAAATTATAATTTTCAAAACTTAAACAGAGTTCAGACTTTGCTAGTGATTTGGCTGCTACCTTTGTCATTGTCTTAGCAGTTTTCACAGGAATTGGTGAATTTTAGTATGATTTGCTTTCTACTATTTGGAAGAAGAGAGAGAACCAAAATAATGGAAAACGCAGGGAGCTGCAGGTATTAAGGGTCAAAATGCAGGGAAGTCTCAGTAAATATTTGCTAAGCATGCTTCCATTTAACATACCTGGTGCTAAGACTGCGACCAGACACAAAATGACTCTGCAGCCACTCTTGCGCAATTCTGTATCACATTCCTGATCCTTCTAGGGCCTTAGTTTGGATGCAACACTGAACCAGGCTGACACTGTGCATTAGTTTTGTGGTAAGACAGTTTCCAGCTCTTGGAGTTTGGAGTTGGAATCAAAACACTGGCAGTGTCAGCCCTTCTGAGGAGTGTCTGTAGGGCTCCTGTGTAGGTTGAAAGGTGGTACAGGTGGAAGAACAGAGTTGGTATTTGCTGTACAGCTAATTTAGTTCAGGCGGGGTTTGTCAGTTTTGCTTCTTGGCAGTCCAAAACTGGTAAAACTGTCTCAGAGTCAGGCTGACTCTCAGCAATAATTATGTGGCCCTGAACTTGTAGCTGTTCTGGGCCACAAATAAATTGCCTGGTGATAAGAGGGAGTTAACTGTAGATAGTCTTCAGAAAGGAAGTGTCCTTTAGTAACTCTAGGGCTGTTTCTCTCTTTAACTAAATAATTTTATACCAGGATTTTGACATACTCAGATTTCGTTGAATATTGCTGTATTCACTGGAGCTCAAGTCACTTCAAAAAGTTATCTTTAGCTTGCGGTGCCTGATTAAAAACAACAACAACAACAAAAGTTATACTCTCTTATCTTCAGTCCATATTTATTTCATGTCTCAGTCCTTTGATCCATATTGCAATCCTCTTTTCTATCGTAAATCACAGAATCACAGAATCGTCTAGGTTGGAAGAGACCTCCAAGATCATCTAGTCCAACCTCTGCCCTAACACTAACAAGTCCTCCACTAAACCATATCACTAAGGGCTACATCTAAATGTCTTTTAAAGACCTCCAGGGATGGCGACTCAACCACCTCCCTGGGCAGCCCTTTCCAATGCCTAACAACCCTTTCGGTAAAGAAGTTCTTCCTGATATCCAACCTAAACCTCCCCTGGCGCAACTTTAGCCCGTTCCCCCTCGTCCTGTCACCAGGCACATGGGAGAATAGACCAACCCCCACCTCGCTACAGCCTCCTTTAAGGTACCTGTAGAGTGCGATAAGGTCGCCCCTGAGCCTCCTCTTCTCCAGGCTGAACAACCCCAGCTCCCTCAGCTGCCCCTCGTAAGACTTGTTCTCCAGACCCCTCACCAGCTTCGTTGCCCTTCTCTGGACTCTCTCGAGCACCTCGATGTCCTTCTTGTAGCGAGGGCCCCAAAACTGAACACAGTACTCGAGGTGCGGCCTCACCAGAGCCGAGTACAGGGGGACAATCACCTCCTTAGACCTGCTGGCCACGCTGCTTCTTATGCAAGCCAGGATGCTGTTGGCCTTCTTGGCCACCTGAGCACACTGCTGGCTCATATTCAGCTGACTATCAACCAGTACTCCCAGGTCCTTCTCCGCCAGGCAGCTTTCCTGTCAACTGACCTGTCAACTTTTAAATGTTTTTTTCCTGAACATTCTTCAGAATTTTTCTTAATTTTTAAATTATTTGACCATATTTCTTCCATGTTTACTCTTCATTGTCATTGTGTACTGGACTGTCCCAGTTTGTGCAATCCCTTTTTTTCTTTCAAATATGTCACCACAGTTAGTGCAGAGCCTATCCTTTATCTAATGTTCAAAGAATTATCAACTAGTTTGACAAAGATTTTTTTTTTTCTTTTAGTGTCTGTGGACAGTCACTAAGTTGGAAGCTAAAATTTTTCTCAAAGTCTGTGTTCTTGTTTTTTTTCCTAGATTTTATTTTTTAAATATCTCAAACTTGAAATCTCTTAATTCTTAAAATGTAATAATGCCGTTGTCTTTTTTTTGCTCACATTACCTAAAAATTTTTTTTAAAGCTTGCAGTTTTTGTGTCTTTCTCCCCAGTACTGAGTTATTTTGCTAATTTTACTCTACTTCAGCTTCACAGAGGGGTACTTGGACTAGAATTATAACCTACTTTTAAAGTGTATGCAAGACTGCTACCTCAGAGGAAGAAAGGGAGGCAAGCAGAACAAAGATAGCATGAGCTTCAGTTTTACATTTTCCTCCTTATGTTGTCCTAGTTCTATAAAACGATCGAAATTTACAATTGTACTTGATTTTAAATGTGGTCAGTTTGAGGTTATTGAACTATAACTTCAAAGTTAGATTATTCCTGAAATATACAGCTATTTTACTCTTTCGTACATGTGTGGCCAAGCTGAAATTATCCATGCCGTATCTGAGTTTGGTATAGATCTTGTGAAGGTCGTTGGAATATTTAGTAAATAGAACCTCAGATAAATGTGCATTGTGCCGAGTGGATATATTTTAATCATACTGATATGTTAAAAGATACCCGCAGAGCTTAATTGGCGTGATTTGTTTGGTTTTTGTTTTTAATCTTCCTCATAGAAGAATTCCAGCAGTAGATTTGGTACAAAATCTGTCAACATCACCATCAACAATACCTCTCTGTATAAAAAAAACTATCAGCTTTACTTAAGTTTTTCAACTTTGAATAATTAATATCTCCGAAGGTAGAGATGCATGGTTATAGAAACTTCATTTATCTCTCCATCAACATTTTCTGCTTGCCAGCCCTTTCGTTTATTGGGGGAGGATCGAGAGGGTGTTTTAGGAAGGTCAGCAGCATCATAGGGCACTGCCAAGTACAGAGGATTTACATCTGGAGTGTGATTTTGGGCCTTTGTGTCCACTATTCCATATGGGTGAGTCTAAAGCACGCCCCACATACTTCCTACTCCCTGCTATGCCTCAAAAATCGCAAAGTCCTATCTTTAAGTGGAACACAAAATGATGCACTGATTAAGGTTCTTCACACTGTTTATGATGTAGTTACGGAGATACAGTGTGTGTTAGGAAGTAAAAGGACATCTTGTATACCCTTAAACTATTAGGTGACAACTAATGCTTTCACACATTTAAAATACAGGTAATTCAGTGTTAATATTTACATAGTAATCAAGTGCAACTGCACTTTAAAAATTTTTCTGTTGAAATTAATAGAATAATGCATTGAAATCTTGCTCTCATATACAGATTCTCCATAATTATTAAAGTTTAGCATACTGCAATTGTCATGTGGAGCAATTGCAATCAATGCAATGGCATTCACCTTCATTTCTTTCATGGTATCATTCCGTCCTAAACATTCATGCATGACACAAAGTTTAGTTAAATAATTTTCTTTGCAAAACGTGTGCATGCTCTTGCATCTGCTTAGTGGTCAGGATGATTTGTAATGCATGCAATTCCGAATTTGAATGGAATACTTGGATTCTGCCCAGTCAAGTGAAAATGTCTGATTAACTGCCAAGTAACAGAGCTGCACTATAGGTAGGCAAATTCATCGATGTCCATATTGTACATTTAGCTGAGATTCTTTCTTGTGCTAATGTAGTACTGCTAGTGTTTGCTTCTGCTTTTCTCTAAAAGTGATTGTTTTGCTTTTAGTAAAGAGTAGTTAGTATACTTAAGTGAGTAGTAAACTATAACCTAGCATTTCTAAGTGGATGACAGAATTGTATGTCCAATGGTCTTTTATGAGGTAAGATTTCTACTTCTATGCCCTACAAAGGTTATCTCAGTGAATGTGGTGGTTTAGGATCATTGTCAATTGAGTTCCAGCAAAAATGATTTCTGGCCATGTTAAAAAGAATCACTTATTCTTTTGGTATTCCATTTAGTTTATCAAAGCCTATGAAAAAATATACTAAATAGTAAACTCTACAATAAATATCTAAGGCCCATTTGGAGAAAAAATTGTGCTGAGACACATCTACCAATGACGCTAGATATGTGAATTGTAAAAAGGTAGTTATCAGAGATACATATTTTTATATATAAAATAGCCCCGTTTAATTTCTTTACTTTTGTTAAGCTTTTTATTTTTAGAAAATCTCTCTGCTATCTATCATCTGCTTTTTTTCTTTGTGCCATTCTTTTTCTTGCTATCTGCCTGAACCCAGGCCCTAGAAAGACAGAAAGATTACTTTGACTGCATTAAGAATGAGCGAGATGAGCTCAGAGAGGAGTTGGCTGACCTGAAGGAAGCAATGAAGAGAGGAGAGGTATGTCGGTAGTAGTTACCTTACAGTAACAGAAATCCAGTAATGGGGCATGAAATCAAGCTCAATGAAGAAGAGAAAGAATGATTAGTGTTCTTGTGCGGTCTCCAAACCTGACCTTAGGGAACAAATGGAGCATTTCATTTAACTGTTTCAATCAATTTTAAAAGCTTTTTCAAAACTTTTCTGTCCAGTTACATTTTAGCACTGGTCTTGAATGAGTACAATATTTTTCTTTTGTATTTTTAGAAACACGGATTAGTTATAATTCCAGATGGCACACCGAATGGTGATGTAAACCATGAATCAGCGGTTGGTGCAATAACAGTTGTATCACAGGAAGCTGCTCAAGTCTTGGAATCTGCAGGAGAAGGACCATTAGGTAAAAATATCCTAAAATACAGAGAGCTTATTAAGTCTTGTTTGCATTCTGTTCAGTGTTTAATGATTTGAAACCACAAAATGATACCCGTGATGCTTCTGGAGTACGTTTACGCTACTTTTAAACTTTTTTTTATCCTGAGTAAACAGATGTATCTTTTGAGTAAAAAAAATATAATAAGATGTCTGAACATTTGTAACCGATTAGATTTTTTTGGTCCAGTTTGTTTTATTACTGTTGGAAAAAAAAACTAAGACTTGCCCAAAGTATAGGCTTTTGGATTGTGTGCATAAGTCAATTCAATGTAAAACTGTTAACAAGCAAAAAAATTTCTCTGTGCACTTGCATTATATTTGCACGTTATGTATAATAGTTAAATGTTTAGACAGATTAAATTTGATACGTGTTTCTGTTGTCATTCTATGATGGTGAAATACAAATGTCTTTATGCTTCGTTACTCTCAGAGTTGTAATTTTCATGTGAGCTGCTATAATTTTAGCATCGTGTTGTTTGACAGTGTATTTTGTAGCTATTACTGATTGTCTGGCTGATTGGAGATATTGAAACATTCCCTTGGGCACTTTCCCAAGTACTTTTCCGTGGACTGAGAACAGGAATTATAAAACTTTCTAGAAATATATGCTTTCTACAAGCTCAGTGCTTTGCCTGAAGAGATAGCAGTCTTGAAGAGTAAGACAAGAAAGAGTATACAGCCAGGAGTAAATTGTTTTGGAAATAGCTCTTCTTGACCACTTGGTTGTTAATTTACTTTGACGAATTACTAAACTCACAGGTCTTACTTTTAAAACTGTTATACAAATACACAGTGAATTAATTGGTTTTTAATTTTTCCGGTATTAATGAAGTGTTATGTTGTTAGGGAGATAACAAGGTTTTATTCTGACAGTGCTGTTAGCTTTGTTTGAAGCTTTGTTTGTTTGTTTTACTTTGAAAATGAACTAAAAGTTAAGAAAAATACATCCTTAGTTACATATTTCTGGTTGTGGGTTGTTTTTTCCTTTAATTGAGTTCTTTCGTTTTAGATGTCCGGCTACGAAAACTGGCTGGAGAAAAGGAAGAACTATTGTCCCAGGTAAAATAAACTATTATTTTTAGAAACATAACTTTGTATATCCTTTTACAGAATATGAATATAGTAGTAATAAACAAATATTAAGTACCTTTGGTGTTTAATCAAATTACTTGAGCAGTAAAGCAAACTAAATATTCAACGTCTAATCAGGCTGACTACCGGGAATTATCAGCTCCTCACACTAGTGTCCCTATCCACGTGACTTTGATCTTTGTTGTTAAAGAGAATCCTAAGTTCAGTAACTAGCTAGCTGGAAACTAACTTGCTGCTGACTCTGCCATTTCTGGTGCTACAGAACAAATTTGGTGTTACAACAAAAATTTTTTTAGTATACGTACTTGGTTATTCTTCTGTCTTATTCAGAAATACTAAATGCAATAAAATGACAATCTCATAAGCTCAAGCATCTTTCTTTCAAGTTACCAAGCAGTACTATTTCTTCGATCACTTCAGTTACTTAAAATAAAAGATTAGTATGATCAAAGTCGCTGTATTTTAATGCAGGTCAGTATTGAGAATAGAGAATTCAAGAAAACATATCAAGTGGGCATTTGTTAAGAACACTAGTTTTTATGCCTCTAGTTGAACATACTACAAATTCAAAATGGTGCTGTCGACACCTGTTTTTGCTGAGATCATACCTTAATTTTACTATGGCTATTTGGTTTAAAATGCCAGTAAATTCTAGTATTGAATCAAGACTATTAAATATTTTTTATGTATACAAACATGTATAACTATAGCTACATAATTATGAAAATCAGTTAAAAGATTTATATCATGAATGGGAGCTTTGCTACTCCCATTGCAAAACTGACATGCAGATGGCAGTCACCCACCAGTGGGGAAAGAACTGCTTCCGCAGACCTCTGGGAGTGGCTTCCCTGCCTCTCCTGCATGGCTCTGTTACTCCCATTTACAGAACAATCTCAGCCGGTGGCATTTCAGGACTACTTGGCCTTGTTGACCTATTGAGTGTTTAGGTATACTACTACTGAACTTCTGGGAGTTGATTTTTCACAAAAGAAAACTTCTGTTTCAGGTTAGAAAGCTGAAGATGCAATTGGAAGAAGAACGACAGAAATATTCTAAAAGTGATGGCATGAATCCGGATATAATAGGCTTAGAGAATGGTTCTGACTTGCAACTAATTGAAATGCAGAGTACGTATAATGGTTACTGTTCAAAGGTATTAACTGGGGAGAGGAAACACTTTTCCAACTCCTTTTTCCTATGTTATTGTGCAGTGGAAGTACTTTGGATGAATAGATCACTGAGCAGGTATTTTTTTTGTTGATATGTCTACCTGCAGGGAATTTCTGCTGGTATTATGTCTACTGTGATTTAAACCATTTTGTGGTGTGTTGGTTATTGAATTGATCCTCTTTTTTGAGGGATGAGCTTACTGATATAAATTTTTATGTTTTAAAAGGTGTGTATCTGAGTTCATACATCTGAAACTTATTCAGTCTCTTACAGAGGCAGTAATTAATGTTCTTTTTAAAGGCAAAAAAAAACCAGGAGAACTATTTCCTTTTCTTACTCTCAAAGATTTCAGAAAGAATATTTACCACTTTATAACCCTGAATATAAGCTTCTCAGTCAAATGGTCTTTTAATGAATTTGAATTAAAAGGAAAGCTGCCAGTTTAGAGAGTGGATTTGAGTAATATGTTCTTTTTTTATTTTTTTAGGAGATGCAAACAGACAAATTAGTGAATACAAATTTAAACTTTCAAAAGCTGAACAAGATATAACTACCTTGGAACAAAACGTAAGTCCTTCTTTAGATTTGTTTATATCATTACACTTTCTCTGCAGGCATTTACCAATATTTTTTCCAACAAAAGCTATGAAAATGTATTTCATAATTTGATTTACTGCTTGTTCTTGAGATTTCCACAGAATAGCACTACATCTATGTTTTTCCTATTTCCTGCAAATCAATAGCTGTGCATAGTCTAACCATAAGAGAAAATCTGGAGTTAAGTTACTAAGATGTGAATGTATATAGCAGAACATAAAGAGGGACTGAAGCTAACATTTTAAGAAAATCTGTTTAAGTAAGCTTAATTGTAAGAAGGTTATATTGACTGGTTATATTGACCTGCTCTTAGAAATTCAAGAATTTATATATACATACATATATGTGCATACATAACATATTAGCAAAGTGAGAAAATCAGTGCAAGTCAGCAACACAGTATTATAGAGCTGTTTCTCTGTAGATCACTTAAAAGTCACTTAAAGAACTAGAATTTG
This sequence comes from Cygnus olor, assembly GCF_009769625.2. Classification (NCBI taxonomy): domain Eukaryota; kingdom Metazoa; phylum Chordata; class Aves; order Anseriformes; family Anatidae; genus Cygnus; species Cygnus olor. The sequence continues at coordinate 61,522,486 of NC_049170.1, read as the reverse complement.
AATCGAAGATGCAGGGCTGGTCTTTTGCACAGCAGCAGGCTACCAATCTGTGCTATGGATTTGGGGGGATAGCAAGGAGCTAGAAAAAAAAAATCAATCATCATCAACAACAAAAAAGCAAGTGGGTTTTAAAACTTGCATTTTCCAACCAGAATTTGTTGATTTGTCTCGAGTCCGTGCTTTGCTACTGAACTCTGTGCTTCAGCATAAGACCTCTCACATCATGTCATGATACAGTCTCCTCTCTCCTTCGCATTTTCATGTGGTCTCTGCTTTTCCACTTTTCAGGGGTTGTTTTTAATCCCATGTATTCCCCAATTCTTGATTTCCATTATCCAAGTCTACTCTCTGCTTAGTTCTGTAACTTTTCATATCTACTGAAATACTTCCTATGCTACGTTCCATTCTCCTCTGTTTCTTGCAGCCCTTGAAAGGAGGACACAAGCAGTAAAGGGTGTATTGCAAGTTCTGTCCACAGTTTATTTTACTTTTTTTCATCATTTATTGTTTTTTTTAACACTCTTAGCAATTATGTTTGCTGCTAAACACATTTAAACCTCCTTTCTCCATAGGGAGATAGTGTGGATAATTCCCAGGATGCTTTGTGTTTTTGTGTTTTTTAGGAAAGGAAAGAACAGCTGCTGGCAAGTGAGCTCAGGGTAGAGCACCTGAGTAACCATTCCTTTTATCTTGTTTGGGTTTGCAGATTGGACGACTTGAGGGACAGGTTGCAAGATACAAAAATGCAGCAGAAAATGCAGAAAAAGTGGAAGATGAACTCAAAGCTGAAAAGAGGAAGCTTCAGCGAGAGGTAATTAACTTGATTTCCTTTTCAGCTGTATACTTTCAGTCTTGAACTGCTCTGTTGTTGCCTCCCAGCTCTCTTTTTTAAATCTTCTGTTACTGCTGTTAAATGTTTTCAGAAGGCCTCCAAGTCTGTTGCATTCAGAAGACAGCTGTAGCACATAAAAATAGTATTAAATACAATTCAGTGTAGTATTTTCCTTGAAAGGAATGATCTAAAGTTATATTTTCTCAATGTGAAAACTTGTATGATTTTAAACTAGTCCTTCCATTAAATATTATTGAGGAGCCAATCCTCCATATGTCAAGTGTTAGCCTGGAAAATTTCCAGCATGCACCTCACAGGGATCTAGGAAGAGGCTGTATTTAACTGTGCTGTTGATCATCTTTGTTTAGGAGCTGCTGCATGACTAGTGTAATGCCTGCTACCCATGGGAATACGTATATCCATCAACTAGCACCAGTGGTAGAGAGGGCCTTACCTTTAAATAGCATGTAATGGGAAGTTGCAGGCACCTAACTGTTCGGGGGATGAATGTGTCATGTTTAAATTGCTTCACGGTTATTTTTTTAACAGTTGAATTCTGGTTCGTCTGGCTGCAGTAATGACATGGCTACTGTTAAAATGCCATACCTTAACTTATATGGTACTTCAATTAAAAGAAATAAAAACAAAAAATTGTTGTATTAGATTATTGATTTGATTTCCTCTGTCAAGGCTTATGAACAGCAGTAAGTCCAATTAAACTTAGTTATGATAACTTTTGTTTTTGTTTTATAGTTAAGAACAGCACTGGATAAGATAGAAGAGATGGAGATGACCAATAGCCACTTAATGAAAAGGCTGGAGAAGATGAAGGCAAATAGGACTGCGCTTTTATCTCAGCAGTGAAGTGGAAATTGAAACTACAATGCACTGCTCCTTGAATAACTAGCCCCTAGCTCATTTTTAAATACAGACTTTCATTGGCACAAGCTACTTGAACACTGAGCTGTTCAACGTTGTTTTAGTTTGATAATTAAATGGCATACATCTTTTTGTAACTTATGAGAGAATGAAATGTAGTTTGAATTTCCCTGTGAATTACAGCAATTTTTCTGTAGCATTTGATTCTAGAGTCAGAGCTGGAACACAATGCCGTATGTTTGACCTAGTGATAGAAAATATTCTCACAACTGTGGAATCAAGTTTACTCACGATCTCTTTTGGCTGCTTTAATGAATGCTTGATGCTCGGAGACAACTGCATGAATCCAAGAAGACACTGTATTATAAACTAACATACATTTGCTCAAGACATCACACAGCACAAGTGCCTTTTATCTGGTGCAATTTAAACTTCATTGTTGAAATAACCCTTGAAATCAGATAACATTTTATTTTAAGATACATTTGGGGTGTTCACTAAACTTTATACATTTTGAAAATGCATTTTTGTAAAATATTTAAATTTATAAGAAAATAGGGACTGTATATAAAAACTGCTTTTTTTGCATGGGCACATCCAAGTTCTAGGTGATTTTCTCAGATAATAGCCCCTGATGCTCTTAGGACAAGAGTACAGATTTTAAACTTCTGTTTGTACACCATCAATTTGTCATCTGCTGCTTAAGCGTGAACTGAAAATTTAGGGTGGGAGGAAGAGATGGGAAATGTGGCTAAGGAGTTTATTAAATGGACACTACTGACCAAAACCAGACGTTTGTGTTTTCTTTTAAATACTGAGATATCAACAAGATAAAGTCTTCAGAGTAGTAAATTTTGGTCTTCATAAAAATATCCTTGTCTTTTTAATCTAAAAGTTCTGAAGTGGTGTTAGCCACTGTTAGCCTTTGCTTGAGGCCAGCATGAGCCAAACATTTGGCCTAAGAGGATCGTTCTTTTGGACTCATATCAGATCCTTTTCCGTTGCAAATTGCTGCCATTCAGGAGTATTTCTCAAAGCAAAGCAGACTTCAGGACACTTGTAATCCAGAGCTTTAGTGGTTCTGTCTTTACCAGAGCTCCTTTACAAAGGAACAGCCATCTCTGCATTTCAAAAGCGTAGTTTGCTTTCCTTTTGCTTGTATGTTAGGCCTCTTGGGCTTAGAAAAAGCTTTCCCTGTTGAGAAACATCCTTTTAAGTAGCAGATCTCCAGAGACCTGCTCATTAACAGGAGACCGTTGGATTCTGGTGATCAGATGGATCATGGTCTGTACTGTTAACTCTTTGCTTTCATGTTGCGTATGTGATCAGAAAAGACCATCTTAGTCTTGAACTTAGTTGTTCTTACCGTGTGTATTCTGAAGATGAAAGGATATTTTGGGGATTTTGAAGGTGTTCACATGTACAAAAACCTCTGCTTAAATCTTATTTAATATATGGTGGGGAGCACATCTTCTTCTGGTATACTTCCTCTAAACTACTCTGTTGAAGCTGGATATTTCATGGCACTCAAACAACTGTGTGATTTCAGTAGTAAACTATGACAGTCAGATAAGGAATTATCATCTCAGAATTACCAGCATCCTGAGAAACTTGGGAGCACAGGCAAAGCATCAGTACATCCTTTTTAAAAATGAAGATTGTTAGTTTTTTGGAAAGCCTTTTACTACAGAGGTCTGTTAGGTTAGCCATTTTAGTTGTGGTGCTTCCCCAGTTCTTGCTACCAGAGAACTGAAACAAATTCAGACAAAGAACTCAAAACATGAGATTCCCAATGTTTACACTAACTGAATAATACTGGATTGTGACTTAATATGACTCTAATTAAAAAGTTTAAAAGGCAATTAAAAGAACTATGAGGAAAATGCTCTGGGAATAATTAATTGTAGATCTTTCCACCTTTTTCCAAAACAATTCTTACCTGGAAGATTGTTTCACTAGCCCCATGTGAATTCCTTTTGTATATGGGACAGATCCAAATAAAAATGAAAAGCAGTAAATAAAAACATGATTATCAAGCAAAACACGATTATTGAGCCTGTCTCATTATTAAATTTTCCTTGTAAATATTTCAGAATCAGGCATCTCAGCAAAATTTTTGCTATGACCTTATGGTAAGCGACATTTCTGTTCAAAAATTAAAAGTGACAGCTTTTCAAGCTATGATTTTTATGGTGCTATTAGTTATGATGCAAGTTAATGTTTGCAAATGACTTAGAATTTATAAAAGGGCTGTCTAGTAATGCGGTACACTAAAGTTTTAAAAACAGCCCTCCACTATGGCTTATGATGCTTAGTAGCTGCACTAAGTTTGGCAATTGATATTTAACAAAGTTTTTTGTTTTTTTTTTTTTTGTTAAAAGGTGACTTAGTAATGCAGTGAGGTGACTTATGCTGCCTTTATTTTTTTTTTCTCCTCTCTCAGCAGTCCAAGAATCACATTTAATATTTACTGATGGGCATTTACTTTATGGGTATTTACTGACTTCCTCCTGAAAAGTCGATAAGCTGGTCATGTTGATAGTTCCCAAGAGTACAGGCAGCAGTCACTTTCTTTCTGGTGTCACCTTTTCTCCATTTCTAGTGCCTTTGTGTGGTCTCTTTCAGCAGCATAGAAACAAAGAGGAAGTGTTCTCTTCTGTTGTTAGGCAAAACACACACAGCAGAGGGCATGCTTGGTTCGTGTGCTCTACTTTAATGCAGGACAAGCAGAAAGTTTACCAAAGTTTCCACAAAAGACTTGCCTTACTTCCTAGGCATAATTTGTTAGAAAAGGTTAATTTATAGGGGAATATAAAACTTTCATACTAATCACATTAGGCATCTATTGTTTTAGCCAAAAGCCAATTGGATTCAAGAACATGCTTCAAATTATTGATATTTCAAGTGACTTTTCATTATAATCTTTCTGTAATACAAGAAAAAAATACATTGGAAAAGACTGGTCTCTCATAACCACTTCTTTGAAGAGTGTTTTTATCTTCACTAGGATAACATCTGCAGAATTCAGTGATAAGTTTCCTATCTTTCTGATCCTCCCTCCTCCAAAAGGGAGGCCTCCAACTAGAAACAGACTAGTGTGATCTGGTCAAGGGTAGTGAGGCACTGGCACAGGTTGCCCAGAGAAGCTGTGGATGCCCCATCCCTGGAAGTGTTCAAGGCCAGGTTGGATGGGGTTTCTGGCAAACTGGACAGGGACACCTTCCACTAGATCATGGCAGGGGCACTGGAACTAGATGGTGCTTAAGGCCCTTTCCAACCCAAACCATTCTGTGCTTTTATGATTGTTGTGACTTGTTCTCCAGACCCCTCACCAGCTTCGTTGCCCTTCTCTGGACTCTCTCGAGCACCTCGATGTCCTTCTTGCAGCGAGGGGCCCAAAACTGAACACAGTACTCGAGGTGCGGCCTCACCAGAGCCAAGTACAGGGGGACAATCACTTCCTTCTTAACTACCGAAAATTACCGAAGGACCTCCTAATCGAGGTCCTTCGGTAATGTTCTCAGATCTATAGACATCTATGTGCCTCATCTGTCCTAAGCACGGTCTTGCCATGTATAGCCTATCACAAGCAGATTTGCCATTCTAACGGCAATGTTTGCAATCCATACACAGAACAGTTACTGCTACAGTACTCTAGACAATTGGTTGAACCTAGAAAGCTGATGTCTCTTTGCTGCTACAATGTTTTCTTCCTCCTCCTATCTGCAGTAGTCCTGCTGGTGTCACGCGAGGCATCGAGATCCAGACAGCGACACGCAAGGCATCGAGGTCCTGCCGGCGACCCGCGAAGCGAGGGAGCTGCTGAAGACCCCAGGCTGCTGCTAAGTGCCTGCTCCACGTTGCGGTGGCCACAGGCACCATGAGCCGGCGGCCACAGCAGCAGCCAGAGGAGGCCCCCGGGGAGGACACGTGCCCCATCTGCTTGGACCAGCTGTCCAACGCGGCTCGCATCGACCCCTGCAGGCACACCTTCTGCCTGGAGTGTGTCCACGTCTGGGCTGCCGGAAGAGACACCTGCCCGCTGTGCCGCGGGCGCATCGATGGCATCGTGCGCCTGGTCCGACGACCACGCAGGAGGTTCCAGCGCAACGCACGGCTGGGGCGGCGGCAGCAGCAGCAGCAGCAGCGCCAGAGGAGCCCCTCCAGCCACCGCTCCCGCAGCGTCTCACCCCGGCGCAGGGAGCGCAGCCCCTCCATGGGAGGAGAGCTTGTCAGGAGCTTCTCCTGGCACGCGGGGCAGGCCGGGCGCAGACTGCCACGGTCCCAGCAGGACGACGACATTGGGGACACGTCCTGTCTGCATAGGGTCAGGCAGGAGGAGCCGGGGGCCGGAGACCACGCGAGCCGGCAGGCCGGGCCCCCCGCCTGAGCAGGCGGCCGGGCCTCACCTGGGGACGGGCTGGGGGTGGCAGCCACAATTACCCCAGGAATAAATTACAAACTGTTCCACCCTGCAAAGCCTCTGCCTGCACTTATTCCTGCATCGGTCAGTGGGGGGGGGTGTGGGGGGTGTGGGGGGGGGCTGAACGCAGCCCTCTCCCGCTGCCTGCGCCGCCAATTGGTTTGGGGCTGTCTGCTCCTGTCCTTTCTCCAGTGTCCTTTCTCCATTTGCAGCTTACTGTACTGCTTAATAAAGACTCTGGAACAAAATGTGGTTTGTAATATTACATATTTATATTTAAATTACAGCTGGGTTACTAAATGAAAAAGTGATGGCAGGCAGCAGCAGTTGGTTCAATACTTGGCTGTAAGGGGAAAAGGGCTCCACCTCTCCCTCTCCTACCTTGCCTATGACAGGCTCTCACTCTCCCATGGGACTACACAAAATGCGTTTATCTGCCCCACGTCACTACCACTCCACAGCTTGCAGGCCACCAGCTGTATGTGTTATCACCACTAGGACTCTGCTTCAGGTCATTTCCACCCCTGCACACCATCTTGCTTACGTTCACTGTGCTTTGTTGCGTTATGCCTTTCTCTACAGGTCCCACCCTGCTCCATCTCCCTCATACTCTCATGGCCTCCAGATCCTCCCAACAAAATCTTACTCAGTTTCGAGCCTGATTCCATCTGGCCAAAGTTAGGTTGTTTCAGCTGATCTTCCTGTTCCCCACTGGTGAAGTTCAGCACTGTCCTCCTCCCCAACAGACAGCCGCATGACCACCAGCCCAGAAGGCCTTCTCATTCTGTCTACAAACAATTTGAAGGCAGCACAGAAAGTTCCCACTTCAATTTGACGGTGCTTTGCATGTGTTTAGACCTCTAACCATCCACTGAAGTTAGTAACAGGAACGTGGAGCCTAAATGTTTCATTGGCTGAGTTTTGTTCCTGTAACAATACTCCGAGTGAACTTATCCTTCCTTACTCCTTCCACCAAGCAAACATTTGACCTTTTACCATGGACCATAAACAAAGAGTTTGCATTTATAAATGATCCATCTTTCAGGAAAAATATATTCCCCTTGAGATCCTGAGTTCCCTAACACGGACCATTAGTATTTTTGCTGAGAGGATAAACTTCATTCTTGATTGAGAAAACTGAAGAAAAAAGCATTTGATTTGATTGATACGGCTCTTCTGGTTGCATTTTATAGTATGTTTAATTGATAAATTTCATCCTCCTGAATATTAATGCTTATCTTATACTTGGTGCTCCTCAAGATACTGTTGTTATAGAACTATTTGTTTAATACAATGGACAAATATCCGACTCCACCAAGAGTCTGAAAGTCACAGAATGTGAGCAGCAGGACTGCTTTTCTGGAGCCTAGGCATGACAGTTTGTACACAATCAGTCCACCCTTCATTTCTTAGCAAGTCAGTTAAATATGTTATGTTCTATTGAAAATGGTGTCTGAAGTGGCCACAGACTTCTGGTGCAGTAGTATTCAGTAAACAGGACTACTATGGACTCTCATTTGACAGTCTCAGAATACAGAATCACAGAATCATCTAGCTTGGAAGAGACCTCCAAGATCACCGAGTCCAACCTCTGACCTAACACTAACAAGTCCCCCACTAGACCATATCACTGAGCTCTACATCTAAACGTCTCTTAAAGACCTCCAGGGATGGTGACTCAACCACTTCCCTGGGCAGCCCTTTCCAATGCCTAACAACCCTTTCGGTAAAGAAGTTCTTCCTGATATCCAACCTAAACCTCCCCTGGCGCAACTTTAGCCCGTTCCCCCTCGTCCTGTCACCAGGCACATGGGAGAATAGACCAACCCCCACCTCGCTACAGCCTCCTTTAAGGTACCTGTAGAGTGCGATAAGGTCGCCCCTGAGCCTCCTCTTCTCCAGGCTGAACAACCCCAGCTCCCTCAGCTGCCCCTCGTAAGACTTGTTCTCCAGACCCCTCACCAGCTTCGTTGCCCTTCTCTGGACTCTCTCGAGCACCTCGATGTCCTTCTTGCAGCGAGGGGCCCAAAACTGAACACAGTACTCGAGGTGCGGCCTCACCAGAGCCAAGTACAGGGGGACAATCACTTCCCTAGTCCTGCTGGCCACGCTGCTTCTTATACAAGCCAGGATGCTGTCGGCCTTCTTGGCCACCTGAGCACACTGCTGGCTCATATTCAGCCAACTGTCAGCCAATACTCCCAGGTCTTTCTCTGCCAGGCAGCTTTCCAGCCATTTATCTCCCAGCCTGTAGCACTGTTGGGGCTGTTGTGCAGCAGCAGAGGAGCCTGCCAGCTACCAGCCCCACAGCGCCTCGCCCAGGCACAGGGAGTGCAGCCCCTCCACAGCATGACTTCCTGATTTTCTCTAAACAACCCTAGGTTTCTCATGCACGTTCTCACTGTCTCTGGCCATTTTCCACCTTCCCAGGTGATAAGTTGTTCCTTGGTTTCTTGTTGTGTCCTTATCAATGGTGGAATGCAAAAAGCAATGTAACTTTCTGTTGTGGTTTAGCCCGGCTGGCAGCCAAACACCACACAGCCGTTCGCTCACCCTCCCCCCTCCCTCTCCGGGATGGGGGAGAGAAACGGGAAAGTGAAGCCTGTGAGTTGAGATAAAGACCGTTTATTAAGACAGGAAAAATAATAACAATAATAATAATAATAATAATAGTATTAATAGTAATAATGTGTACGAAATAAGTGATGCGCAATGCAATTGCTCACCACCCGTTGACCGATGCCCAGCCTATCCCCGAGCAGCCGGGTCCCCCCTCCACCCCGGCTAGCCACCCCTATATGTTGTTCAGCATGACGTCAGATGGTATGGAATACCCCTTTGGCCAGTTTGGGTCAGCTGTCCTGGGTCTGTCCCCTCCCACCTCCTGCTGCATCCCTAGCCTGCTCGCTAGCAGGACAGAGCGAGAAGCTGAAAAGTCCTTGGCTTGGTGTAGGCACTGCTCTACAACAATTAAAACATCAGCATGTTATCAGCGCTCTTCTCATCCTAATCCAAAACATAGCACCCTGCCAGCTACTAGGAGGAAAATTAACTCTGTCCTAACTGAAACCAGGACAGATATCCACCCCTTATTCCATACCATTTATGTCATGCTCAGGTTACACTCTTTCCAATACCTTCTAATTAATCACCATTTTCATCTATGATATATAGCGACCATGGTAGTGATGACATACAGTGTTATATGATAATTAACATACTACAATTCAACTCACGGGCTATTCTCACCCAGTATTAGGTCCCCTTGAGGTACACACCGGACCTCCCCATTCTTTTGCATTATCCACCAAGTGCATCCAGGTCCCTGAGCAAAAGCAATCCCACGAATGGGTTTGCCTTTTCCTGAGGCAGGAGTAGCCCAGACTGTCTTACCCAGCATGTTTCTTACGTGCACTACAGGAACTTTATCCCCTTCTACAGTGCGTAACAGGTTTGATTGGGCAGGTCCAGCTCGGTTGGCAGATCCTCTAGTATTGACTAACCAGGTGGCCTTTGCCAAATGTGTATCCCAATTTTTGAATGTCCCAGCACCCATTGCTTTCAGTGTAGTCTTTAACAGTCCATTGTATGGTCCAACTTTCCCGGAGGCTGGTGCATGATAGGGGATGTGATACACCCACTCAATACCATGTTCTCTGGCCCAAGTGTCTATAAGGTTGTTTCGGAAACGAGTCCCATTGTCTGACTCAATTCTTTCTGGGGTGCCATGTCGCCATAGGACTTGCTTTTCAAGGCCCAGGATAGTGTTCCGGGCGGTGGCATGGGGCACGGGATATGTTTCCAGCCATCCGGTGGTTGCTTCCACCATTGTAAGTACGTGGCGCTTGCCGTTGCGGGTTTGGGGGAGTGTGATGTAATCAATCTGCCAGGCCTCTCCATATTTGTATTTCAGCCATCGTCCTCCATACCAAAGAGGCTTTGACCGTTTGGCTTGTTTAATTGCAGCACATGTTTCACAATCATGAATAACCTGTGCTATAGTGTCCATGGTCAGGTCCACCCCTCGGTCACGAGCCCATCTGTATGTTGCATCTCTACCTTGATGGCCTGAGGTGTCATGGGCCCATCGGGCTATAAATAATTCACCTTTATGTTGCCAGTCCAGGTCCACCTGAGCCACTTCAATCTTAGCAGCCTGATCCACCTGCTGGTTGTTTTGATGTTCTTCAGTAGCCCGATTCTTGGGCACATGAGCATCTACATGGCGTACCTTTACAACCAGGTTCTCTACCCGGGCAGCAATATCTTGCCACAATGCAGCAGCCCAGATGGGTTTGCCCCGGCGTTCCCAGTTGTTCTGCTTCCATTGCTGTAACCACCCCCACAGGGCATTTGCTACCATCCATGAATCAGTATAGAGATAGAGAACTGGCCACTTTTCTCGTTCAGCAATATCTAAGGCCAGCTGAATGGCTTTCACTTCTGCAAACTGACTCGATTCACCTTCTCCCTCAGCAGCTTCTGCAACTCGTCGTGTAGGACTCCATACAGCAGCTTTCCATCTCCGATGCTTTCCCACAATACGACAGGACCCATCAGTGAACAGGGCATATTTCTTCTCATTTTCTGGTAGCTTGTTGTACAGTGGGGCTTCTTCAGCACGGACCACCTCCTCCTCTGATGATATCCCAAAGTACTTGCCTTCTGGCCAGTCCATAATCACTTCCAAGATTCCTGGGCGACTGGGGTTTCCTATTCGAGCCCGCTGAGTAATCAGTGCAACCCACTTGCTCCATGTAGCATCAGTTGCATGATGTGTAGAGGGGACCCTTCCTTTGAACATCCAACCCAGTACCGGCAGTCGGGGTGCCAGGAGGAGCTGCGCTTCAGTAACGACCACTTCCAAAGCAGATCGAACTCCTTCATATGCTGCCAATATCTCCTTTTGGGTTGGAGCACAGCGGGCCTCAGATCCTCTGTATCCCCGACTCCAAAACCCCAGGGGTCGACCTCGAGTTTCCCCAGGTTCTTTCTGCCAGAGGCTCCAGGTGGGACCATTCTCCCCGGCTGCGGTGTAGAGCACATTCTTTACATCTGGTCCTGTTCGGACTGGCCCAAGGGCTACTGCATGAACTATTTCCTGCTTAATTTGTTCAAAGGCTTGTCGTTGCTCAGGGCCCCATTCAAAAGCATTCTTCTTACGGGTTACTTTGTAGAGCGGGTTTACAATCAGACTGTAATTTGGAATATGCATTCTCCAAAACCCCACGACACCTAGGAAAGTTTGTGTTTCCTTTTTGCTAGTTGGTGGAGACATAGCTGTTATTTTGTTGATCACATCCATTGGGATTTGACGACGTCCATCTTGCCATTTTATTCCTAAAAACTGGATCTCTCGTGCAGGTCCTTTAACTTCATTTTGTTTTATGGCAAAACCGGCCTTCAGAAGGATTTGGACTATTTTCTTCCCTTTCTCGAAAACTTCCTCTGCAGTGTCACCCCACACAATGATGTCATCGATGTACTGCAGGTGTTCAGGAGCCTCCCCCTGCTCCAGCGCAGACTGGATCAGTCCACGGCAAATGGTAGGGCTATGTTTGCACCCCTGGGGCAGCCGATTCCAAGTATATTGGACTCCCCTCCAAGTGAAAGCAAACTGTGGCCTGCACTCTGCTGCTAGAGGGATGGAGAAAAATGCATTAGCAATATCAATTGTGGCATACCACTTGGCTGCCTTTGATTCCAGTTCGTACTGGAGTTCTAGCATGTCCGGCACTGCAGCACTCAGTGGTGGCGTGACTTCGTTCAGGCCACGATAGTCCACTGTTAGTCTCCACTCACCATTAGACTTTCGCACTGGCCATATGGGACTATTAAAAGGTGAATGGGTCTTGCTGATCACTCCTTGGCTCTCCAGTTGATGAATTAGCTTATGGATGGGAATCAGGGAGTCTCGGTTGGTGCGATATTGCCGCCGGTGCACAGTTGTGGTAGCGACTGGCACTTGCTGTTCTTCAACCCTCAGCAACCCCACAACAGAAGGGTCCTCTGAGAGACCGGGCAAGGTAGACAACTGTTAAATGTCCTCTGTCTCTAAGGCAGCTATAAGGATCCCCCTGTCACGCCATAAATACAGATGGGCTCTGGCCCTTTACAGCTTGATGGCATTAGAGTACATTGTGCACCGGTGTCTTCTAAAGCCTTATACTTCTGTGCGTCAGACGTGCCAGGCCATCGAATCCACACAGTCCAATAAACTCGATTGTCCCTTTCCTCCCCCTGGCTGGAGGCAGGGCCCCTCTAGTCCTGGTCAGAATCTTCGTTTCTCCGACCCAGCCACAGGGTCTGCTACAGGGGTTGGAATACCCTCTGCAGGGACAACTTGCACTGCTACAGTTCATTTCTCTGACCCAGCCACAGGAGTGGGAGCGGCTGCAGGAGCTGGAGCAGCTGCAGGGGCTGGAACGGCTGCAGGAGCTGGAGCTGGAACGGCTGCGGGAGCTGGAGCTGGAACGGCTGCAGGAGCTGGAGCTGGGACGGCTGCGGGAGCTGGAGCTGGAACGGCCGCAGGGTCTGTCAGTAGGTTGATAGTAGCATCAATTGCAGCTCGATAGGCACAAGCCAGACCCCAGCACGCCATAGTGATTTGTGTCACTTTGGAACTGCCAGAGTCATGGCACCTTTTTTTCAAGCATTCTACCAGTTTTTTAGGATTTTGCAGTTGTTCAGGGGTGAATGTCCAAAACACTGGAGGTGCCCACTGCCCTAGAAACCTGCCCATATCCTCCCACACTCCCTGCCACTCGCAACTATCCCGCCTCAAGACAGATCTCCGGATGAGATTCCTAAGTAGTTGTTTAACCTTAAACAAAACCTGAAGCGCATTCAGGAGACATAACAACAAGAACATGCTGGTCTGAGTATCCCAAGGATATTCAACATCTTGGAGAGCTACCGTAACTAGCTCGGGGGATAAGAGGGTGGTGAAGGAGGAAGGGAGAGTGAACAGGTAGGAAAAAATATCTTCCCCTGTCCCCTCCACAGATTGACTCCCTGATGAAAAAAGGCAATAGGTGTAATTGCTAATAGTTTCTGAGATATGGTTTCCGAAGTATAGAGTCGACCACAGTGCTGAGTACAAATACCAGGTTAGAGTCATGACCAGAAATCTCATCATGTCATAAGCCATCGTTACACCACACAGTACCATAACAATCTTAAACCAGGGCCCGGAAAGGATAAACAGCACGACAGGGAGCACATACAGAAAGTAACGTGCTATAAAACTCAATTTGGGAAACAGGCACAGCAGACTTGAGATTAAGGCAATCAACATTGTGACTAGCAACTATTAAGCAGGTCGAATACTTATACCAATTTTAGTTTAACACACTCTGGTCAAATCTGTCGATATCTCAACCCTTCGGGCCCCACGTTGGGCGCCAAATGGACTGTTGTGGTTTAGCCCGGCTGGCAGCCAAACACCACACAGCCGTTCGCTCACCCTCCCCCCTCCCTCTCCGGGATGGGGGAGAGAAACGGGAAAGTGAAGCCTCTGAGTTGAGATAAAGACAGTTTATTAAGACAGGAAAAATAATAACAACAACAATAATAATAATAATAATAGTATTAATAGTAATAATGTGTACGAAATAAGTGATGCGCAATGCAATTGCTCACAACCGTTGACCGATGCACTTTGGGGGCTTTCTGATGAAGGCTCATAGTCTTCTTCACCTTCTACTTCTCTCCTTTCTGTTTTGCACATGCTCAGTCATTGTTTAACTGCTTCAGCACTTTTGATCTTTTACAAACTCAGCTAAATTATTTAAGTTCTACTTTGGGCACCGTGTTCCTTCATCAGCCAGGATTTTGTGGATAGAGCTGAGTCTTCTTATCACGTGAGGCCAATAAAACAACTGAGTAATTTAAACCTTTGTGGCTGCTCCCGCCCCCAACACTTTCCCATTCCCATGACGACTTCTCATCCCCCAAATGACTTCTCATCCCCAGGTCTCACTAGCGGCAGAGGGCTGCGTTCAGCCCCCCCACACACCCCCCCCACACCCCCCCGCTGATCGATGCAGGAATAAGTGCAGGCAGAGGCTTTGCAGGGTGGAACAGTTTGTAATTTATTCCTGGGGTAATTGTGGCTGCCACCCCCAGCCCGTCCCCAGGTGAGGCCCGGCCGCCTGCTCAGGCGGGGGGCCCGGCCTGCCGGCTTGCGTGGTCTCCGGCCCCCGGCTCCTCCTGCCTGACCCTATGCAGCCAGGACGTGTCCCCAATGTCGTCGTCCTGCTGGGACCGTGGCAGTCTGCGCCCGGCCTGCCCCGCGTGCCAGGAGAAGCTCCTGACAAGCTCTCCTCCCATGGAGGGGCTGCGCTCCCTGCGCCGGGGCGAGACGCTGCGGGAGCGGTGGCTGGAGGGGCTCCTCTGGCGCTGCTGCTGCTGCTGCTGCCGCCGCCCCAGCCGTGCGTTGCGCTGGAACCTCCTGCGTGGTCGTCGGACCAGGCGCACGATGCCATCGATGCGCCCGCGGCACAGCGGGCAGGTGTCTCTTCCGGCAGCCCAGACGTGGACACACTCCAGGCAGAAGGTGTGCCTGCAGGGGTCGATGCGAGCCGCGTTGGACAGCTGGTCCAAGCAGATGGGGCACGTGTCCTCCCCGGGGGCCTCCTCTGGCTGCTGCTGTGGCCGCCGGCTCATGGTGCCTGTGGCCACCGCAACGTGGAGCAGGCACTTAGCAGCAGCCTGGGGTCTTCAGCAGCTCCCTCGCTTCGCGGGTCGCCGGCAGGACCTCGATGCCTTGCGTGTCGCTGTCTGGATCTCGATGCCTCGCGTGACACCAGCAGGACTACTGCAGATAGGAGGAGGAAGAAAACATTGTAGCAGCAAAGAGACATCAGCTTTCTAGGTTCAACCAATTGTCTAGAGTACTGTAGCAGTAACTGTTCTGTGTATGGATTGCAAACATTGCCGTTAGAATGGCAAATCTGCTTGTGATAGGCTATACATGGCAAGACCGTGCTTAGGACAGATGAGGCACATAGATGTCTATAGATCTGAGAACATTACCGAAGGACCTCGATGGCTCGCGTGCAACAAGAACGGCTTTGCGTGTGCCTCTTGCCACACCTCCGCCTCTCTCTCTCCTTCCAGCCTTAGGACCTCGAGCTTTCGAGTACCACCAGCTGGACTGGCTGCAGGCGCGCCGCGCAGGGCATTTATAGCCAGCCACCTTTTGTGAGGTCATAGGGTGACATCAGCCAGGGTCTCGGGGTGCCCCTGATGGCAGCACTGACTTGATGGGAGTCTCACGTATTTGAGTGATGCTTTATTCTTGATACCTTAGGGCCCACTCCTTGGCCCACTCTTGGGTTCGGTCTCTTCCGAGATGGCTTTTCTTAATTAGCCTGATACCGCTCTCCTTACTTGGCTTCTGTCAGCATGGAGCAGCCATCTCACATCAGCATTTTCTCGCAACAGTCAGGTGACCTCTGTCAGTGCTGCCATCAGGGGCACCCTGAGACCCTGGTTGATGTCACCCTATGACCCCACAAAAGGTGGCTGGCTATAAATGCCCTGCGCGGCGCGCCTGCGGCCAGTCCAGCTGGTGGTACTCGAAAGCTCGAGGTCCTAAGGCTGGAAGGAGAGAGAGAGGCGGAGGTGTGGCAAGAGGCACACGCAAAGCCGTTCTTGTTGCACGCGAGCCATCGAGGTCCTTCGGTAATGTTCTCAGATCTATAGACATCTATGTGCCTCATCTGTCCTAAGCACGGTCTTGCCATGTATAGCCTATCACAAGCAGATTTGCCATTCTAACGGCAATGTTTGCAATCCATACACAGAACAGTTACTGCTACAGTACTCTAGACAATTGGTTGAACCTAGAAAGCTGATGTCTCTCTGCTGCTACAATGTTTTCTTCCTCCTCCTATCTGCAGTAGTCCTGCTGGTGTCACGCGAGGCATCGAGATCCAGACAGCGACACGCAAGGCATCGAGGTCCTGCCGGCGACCCGCGAAGCGAGGGAGCTGCTGAAGACCCCAGGCTGCTGCTAAGTGCCTGCTCCACGTTGCGGTGGCCACAGGCACCATGAGCCGGCGGCCACAGCAGCAGCCAGAGGAGGCCCCCGGGGAGGACACGTGCCCCATCTGCTTGGACCAGCTGTCCAACGCGGCTCGCATCGACCCCTGCAGGCACACCTTCTGCCTGGAGTGTGTCCACGTCTGGGCTGCCGGAAGAGACACCTGCCCGCTGTGCCGCGGGCGCATCGATGGCATCGTGCGCCTGGTCCGACGACCACGCAGGAGGTTCCAGCGCAACGCACGGCTGGGGCGGCGGCAGCAGCAGCAGCAGCAGCGCCAGAGGAGCCCCTCCAGCCACCGCTCCCGCAGCGTCTCGCCCCGGCGCAGGGAGCGCAGCCCCTCCATGGGAGGAGAGCTTGTCAGGAGCTTCTCCTGGCACGCGGGGCAGGCCGGGCGCAGACTGCCACGGTCCCAGCAGGACGACGACATTGGGGACACGTCCTGGCTGCATAGGGTCAGGCAGGAGGAGCCGGGGGCCGGAGACCACGCGAGCCGGCAGGCCGGGCCCCCCGCCTGAGCAGGCGGCCGGGCCTCACCTGGGGACGGGCTGGGGGTGGCAGCCACAATTACCCCAGGAATAAATTACAAACTGTTCCACCCTGCAAAGCCTCTGCCTGCACTTATTCCTGCATCGGTCAGCGGGGGGGGGTGTGGGGGGTGTGGGGGGGGGCTGAACGCAGCCCTCTCCCGCTGCCTGCGCCGCCAATTGGTTTGGGGCTGTCTGCTCCTGTCCTTTCTCCAGTGTCCTTTCTCCATTTGCAGCTTACTGTACTGCTTAATAAAGACTCTGGAACAAAATGTGGTTTGTAATATTACATATTTATATTTAAATTACAGCTGGGTTACTAAATGAAAAAGGGATGGCAGGCAGCAGCAGTTGGTTCAATACTTGGCTGTAAGGGGAAAAGGGCTCCACCTCTCCCTCTCCTACCTTGCCTATGACAGGCTCTCACTCTCCCATGGGACTACACAAAATGCGTTTATCTGCCCCACGTCACTACCACTCCACAGCTTGCAGGCCACCAGCTGTATGTGTTATCACCACTAGGACTCTGCTTCAGGTCATTTCCACCCCTGCACACCATCTTGCTTACGTTCACTGTGCTTTGTTGCGTTATGCCTTTCTCTACAGGTCCCACCCTGCTCCATCTCCCTCATACTCTCATGGCCTCCAGATCCTCCCAACAAAATCTTACTCAGTTTCGAGCCTGATTCCATCTGGCCAAAGTTAGGTTGTTTCAGCTGATCTTCCTGTTCCCCACTGGTGAAGTTCAGCACTGTCCTCCTCCCCAACAGACAGCCGCATGACCACCAGCCCAGAAGGCCTTCTCATTCTGTCTACAAACAATTTGAAGGCAGCACAGAAAGTTCCCACTTCAATTTGACGGTGCTTTGCATGTGTTTAGACCTCTAACCATCCACTGAAGTTAGTAACAGGAACGTGGAGCCTAAATGTTTCATTGGCTGAGTTTTGTTCCTGTAACAATACTCCGAGTGAACTTATCCTTCCTTACTCCTTCCACCAAGCAAACATTTGACCTTTTACCATGGACCATAAACAAAGAGTTTGCATTTATAAATGATCCATCTTTCAGGAAAAATATATTCCCCTTGAGATCCTGAGTTCCCTAACACGGACCATTAGTATTTTTGCTGAGAGGATAAACTTCATTCTTGATTGAGAAAACTGAAGAAAAAAGCATTTGATTTGATTGATACGGCTCTTCTGGTTGCATTTTATAGTATGTTTAATTGATAAATTTCATCCTCCTGAATATTAATGCTTATCTTATACTTGGTGCTCCTCAAGATACTGTTGTTATAGAACTATTTGTTTAATACAATGGACAAATATCCGACTCCACCAAGAGTCTGAAAGTCACAGAATGTGAGCAGCAGGACTGCTTTTCTGGAGCCTAGGCATGACAGTTTGTACACAATCAGTCCACCCTTCATTTCTTAGCAAGTCAGTTAAATATGTTATGTTCTATTGAAAATGGTGTCTGAAGTGGCCACAGACTTCTGGTGCAGTAGTATTCAGTAAACAGGACTACTATGGACTCTCATTTGACAGTCTCAGAATACAGAATCACAGAATCATCTAGCTTGGAAGAGACCTCCAAGATCACCGAGTCCAACCTCTGACCTAACACTAACAAGTCCCCCACTAGACCATATCACTGAGCTCTACATCTAAACGTCTCTTAAAGACCTCCAGGGATGGTGACTCAACCACTTCCCTGGGCAGCCCTTTCCAATGCCTAACAACCCTTTCGGTAAAGAAGTTCTTCCTGATATCCAACCTAAACCTCCCCTGGCGCAACTTTAGCCCGTTCCCCCTCGTCCTGTCACCAGGCACATGGGAGAATAGACCAACCCCCACCTCGCTACAGCCTCCTTTAAGGTACCTGTAGAGTGCGATAAGGTCGCCCCTGAGCCTCCTCTTCTCCAGGCTGAACAACCCCAGCTCCCTCAGCTGCCCCTCGTAAGACTTGTTCTCCAGACCCCTCACCAGCTTCGTTGCCCTTCTCTGGACTCTCTCGAGCACCTCGATGTCCTTCTTGCAGCGAGGGGCCCAAAACTGAACACAGTACTCGAGGTGCGGCCTCACCAGAGCCAAGTACAGGGGGACAATCACTTCCCTAGTCCTGCTGGCCACGCTGCTTCTTATACAAGCCAGGATGCTGTCGGCCTTCTTGGCCACCTGAGCACACTGCTGGCTCATATTCAGCCAACTGTCAGCCAATACTCCCAGGTCTTTCTCTGCCAGGCAGCTTTCCAGCCATTTATCTCCCAGCCTGTAGCACTGTTGGGGCTGTTGTGCAGCAGCAGAGGAGCCTGCCAGCTACCAGCCCCACAGCGCCTCGCCCAGGCACAGGGAGTGCAGCCCCTCCACAGCATGACTTCCTGATTTTCTCTAAACAACCCTAGGTTTCTCATGCACGTTCTCACTGTCTCTGGCCATTTTCCACCTTCCCAGGTGATAAGTTGTTCCTTGGTTTCTTGTTGTGTCCTTATCAATGGTGGAATGCAAAAAGCAATGTAACTTTCTGTTGTGGTTTAGCCCGGCTGGCAGCCAAACACCACACAGCCGTTCGCTCACCCTCCCCCCTCCCTCTCCGGGATGGGGGAGAGAAACGGGAAAGTGAAGCCTGTGAGTTGAGATAAAGACCGTTTATTAAGACAGGAAAAATAATAACAATAATAATAATAATAATAATAATAGTATTAATAGTAATAATGTGTACGAAATAAGTGATGCGCAATGCAATTGCTCACCACCCGTTGACCGATGCCCAGCCTATCCCCGAGCAGCCGGGTCCCCCCTGCACCCCGGCTAGCCACCCCTATATGTTGTTCAGCATGACGTCAGATGGTATGGAATACCCCTTTGGCCAGTTTGGGTCAGCTGTCCTGGGTCTGTCCCCTCCCACCTCCTGCTGCATCCCTAGCCTGCTCGCTAGCAGGACAGAGCGAGAAGCTGAAAAGTCCTTGGCTTGGTGTAGGCACTGCTCTACAACAATTAAAACATCAGCATGTTATCAGCGCTCTTCTCATCCTAATCCAAAACATAGCACCCTGCCAGCTACTAGGAGGAAAATTAACTCTGTCCTAACTGAAACCAGGACAGATATCCACCCCTTATTCCATACCATTTATGTCATGCTCAGGTTACACTCTTTCCAATACCTTCTAATTAATCACCATTTTCATCTATGATATATAGCGACCATGGTAGTGATGACATACAGTGTTATATGATAATTAACATACTACAATTCAACTCACGGGCTATTCTCACCCAGTATTAGGTCCCCTTGAGGTACACACCGGACCTCCCCATTCTTTTGCATTATCCACCAAGTGCATCCAGGTCCCTGAGCAAAAGCAATCCCACGAATGGGTTTGCCTTTTCCTGAGGCAGGAGTAGCCCAGACTGTCTTACCCAGCATGTTTCTTACGTGCACTACAGGAACTTTATCCCCTTCTACAGTGCGTAACAGGTTTGATTGGGCAGGTCCAGCTCGGTTGGCAGATCCTCTAGTATTGACTAACCAGGTGGCCTTTGCCAAATGTGTATCCCAATTTTTGAATGTCCCAGCACCCATTGCTTTCAGTGTAGTCTTTAACAGTCCATTGTATGGTCCAACTTTCCCGGAGGCTGGTGCATGATAGGGGATGTGATACACCCACTCAATACCATGTTCTCTGGCCCAAGTGTCTATAAGGTTGTTTCGGAAACGAGTCCCATTGTCTGACTCAATTCTTTCTGGGGTGCCATGTCGCCATAGGACTTGCTTTTCAAGGCCCAGGATAGTGTTCCGGGCGGTGGCATGGGGCACGGGATATGTTTCCAGCCATCCGGTGGTTGCTTCCACCATTGTAAGTACGTGGCGCTTGCCGTTGCGGGTTTGGGGGAGTGTGATGTAATCAATCTGCCAGGCCTCTCCATATTTGTATTTCAGCCATCGTCCTCCATACCAAAGAGGCTTTGACCGTTTGGCTTGTTTAATTGCAGCACATGTTTCACAATCATGAATAACCTGTGCTATAGTGTCCATGGTCAGGTCCACCCCTCGGTCACGAGCCCATCTGTATGTTGCATCTCTACCTTGATGGCCTGAGGTGTCATGGGCCCATCGGGCTATAAATAATTCACCTTTATGTTGCCAGTCCAGGTCCACCTGAGCCACTTCAATCTTAGCAGCCTGATCCACCTGCTGGTTGTTTTGATGTTCTTCAGTAGCCCGATTCTTGGGCACATGAGCATCTACATGGCGTACCTTTACAACCAGGTTCTCTACCCGGGCAGCAATATCTTGCCACAATGCAGCAGCCCAGATGGGTTTGCCCCGGCGTTCCCAGTTGTTCTGCTTCCATTGCTGTAACCACCCCCACAGGGCATTTGCTACCATCCATGAATCAGTATAGAGATAGAGAACTGGCCACTTTTCTCGTTCAGCAATATCTAAGGCCAGCTGAATGGCTTTCACTTCTGCAAACTGACTCGATTCACCTTCTCCCTCAGCAGCTTCTGCAACTCGTCGTGTAGGACTCCATACAGCAGCTTTCCATCTCCGATGCTTTCCCACAATACGACAGGACCCATCAGTGAACAGGGCATATTTCTTCTCATTTTCTGGTAGCTTGTTGTACAGTGGGGCTTCTTCAGCACGGACCACCTCCTCCTCTGATGATATCCCAAAGTACTTGCCTTCTGGCCAGTCCATAATCACTTCCAAGATTCCTGGGCGACTGGGGTTTCCTATTCGAGCCCGCTGAGTAATCAGTGCAACCCACTTGCTCCATGTAGCATCAGTTGCATGATGTGTAGAGGGGACCCTTCCTTTGAACATCCAACCCAGTACCGGCAGTCGGGGTGCCAGGAGGAGCTGCGCTTCAGTAACGACCACTTCCAAAGCAGATCGAACTCCTTCATATGCTGCCAATATCTCCTTTTGGGTTGGAGCACAGCGGGCCTCAGATCCTCTGTATCCCCGACTCCAAAACCCCAGGGGTCGACCTCGAGTTTCCCCAGGTTCTTTCTGCCAGAGGCTCCAGGTGGGACCATTCTCCCCGGCTGCGGTGTAGAGCACATTCTTTACATCTGGTCCTGTTCGGACTGGCCCAAGGGCTACTGCATGAACTATTTCCTGCTTAATTTGTTCAAAGGCTTGTCGTTGCTCAGGGCCCCATTCAAAAGCATTCTTCTTACGGGTTACTTTGTAGAGCGGGTTTACAATCAGACTGTAATTTGGAATATGCATTCTCCAAAACCCCACGACACCTAGGAAAGTTTGTGTTTCCTTTTTGCTAGTTGGTGGAGACATAGCTGTTATTTTGTTGATCACATCCATTGGGATTTGACGACGTCCATCTTGCCATTTTATTCCTAAAAACTGGATCTCTCGTGCAGGTCCTTTAACTTCATTTTGTTTTATGGCAAAACCGGCCTTCAGAAGGATTTGGACTATTTTCTTCCCTTTCTCGAAAACTTCCTCTGCAGTGTCACCCCACACAATGATGTCATCGATGTACTGCAGGTGTTCAGGAGCCTCCCCCTGCTCCAGCGCAGACTGGATCAGTCCACGGCAAATGGTAGGGCTATGTTTGCACCCCTGGGGCAGCCGATTCCAAGTATATTGGACTCCCCTCCAAGTGAAAGCAAACTGTGGCCTGCACTCTGCTGCTAGAGGGATGGAGAAAAATGCATTAGCAATATCAATTGTGGCATACCACTTGGCTGCCTTTGATTCCAGTTCGTACTGGAGTTCTAGCATGTCCGGCACTGCAGCACTCAGTGGTGGCGTGACTTCGTTCAGGCCACGATAGTCCACTGTTAGTCTCCACTCACCATTAGACTTTCGCACTGGCCATATGGGACTATTAAAAGGTGAATGGGTCTTGCTGATCACTCCTTGGCTCTCCAGTTGACGAATTAGCTTATGGATGGGAATCAGGGAGTCTCGGTTGGTGCGATATTGCCGCCGGTGCACAGTTGTGGTAGCGACTGGCACTTGCTGTTCTTCAACCCTCAGCAACCCCACAACAGAAGGGTCCTCTGAGAGACCGGGCAAGGTAGACAACTGTTAAATGTCCTCTGTCTCTAAGGCAGCTATAAGGATCCCCCTGTCACGCCATAAATACAGATGGGCTCTGGCCCTTTACAGCTTGATGGCATTAGAGTACATTGTGCACCGGTGTCTTCTAAAGCCTTATACTTCTGTGCGTCAGACGTGCCAGGCCATCGAATCCACACAGTCCAATAAACTCGATTGTCCCTTTCCTCCCCCTGGCTGGAGGCAGGGCCCCTCTAGTCCTGGTCAGAATCTTCGTTTCTCCGACCCAGCCACAGGGTCTGCTACAGGGGTTGGAATACCCTCTGCAGGGACAACTTGCACTGCTACAGTTCATTTCTCTGACCCAGCCACAGGAGTGGGAGCGGCTGCAGGAGCTGGAGCAGCTGCAGGGGCTGGAACGGCTGCAGGAGCTGGAGCTGGAACGGCTGCGGGAGCTGGAGCTGGAACGGCTGCAGGAGCTGGAGCTGGGACGGCTGCGGGAGCTGGAGCTGGAACGGCCGCAGGGTCTGTCAGTAGGTTGATAGTAGCATCAATTGCAGCTCGATAGGCACAAGCCAGACCCCAGCACGCCATAGTGATTTGTGTCACTTTGGAACTGCCAGAGTCATGGCACCTTTTTTTCAAGCATTCTACCAGTTTTTTAGGATTTTGCAGTTGTTCAGGGGTGAATGTCCAAAACACTGGAGGTGCCCACTGCCCTAGAAACCTGCCCATATCCTCCCACACTCCCTGCCACTCGCAACTATCCCGCCTCAAGACAGATCTCCGGATGAGATTCCTAAGTAGTTGTTTAACCTTAAACAAAACCTGAAGCGCATTCAGGAGACATAACAACAAGAACATGCTGGTCTGAGTATCCCAAGGATATTCAACATCTTGGAGAGCTACCGTAACTAGCTCGGGGGATAAGAGGGTGGTGAAGGAGGAAGGGAGAGTGAACAGGTAGGAAAAAATATCTTCCCCTGTCCCCTCCACAGATTGACTCCCTGATGAAAAAAGGCAATAGGTGTAATTGCTAATAGTTTCTGAGATATGGTTTCCGAAGTATAGAGTCGACCACAGTGCTGAGTACAAATACCAGGTTAGAGTCATGACCAGAAATCTCATCATGTCATAAGCCATCGTTACACCACACAGTACCATAACAATCTTAAACCAGGGCCCGGAAAGGATAAACAGCACGACAGGGAGCACATACAGAAAGTAACGTGCTATAAAACTCAATTTGGGAAACAGGCACAGCAGACTTGAGATTAAGGCAATCAACATTGTGACTAGCAACTATTAAGCAGGTCGAATACTTATACCAATTTTAGTTTAACACACTCTGGTCAAATCTGTCGATATCTCAACCCTTCGGGCCCCACGTTGGGCGCCAAATGGACTGTTGTGGTTTAGCCCGGCTGGCAGCCAAACACCACACAGCCGTTCGCTCACCCTCCCCCCTCCCTCTCCGGGATGGGGGAGAGAAACGGGAAAGTGAAGCCTCTGAGTTGAGATAAAGACAGTTTATTAAGACAGGAAAAATAATAACAACAACAATAATAATAATAATAATAGTATTAATAGTAATAATGTGTACGAAATAAGTGATGCGCAATGCAATTGCTCACAACCGTTGACCGATGCACTTTGGGGGCTTTCTGATGAAGGCTCATAGTCTTCTTCACCTTCTACTTCTCTCCTTTCTGTTTTGCACATGCTCAGTCATTGTTTAACTGCTTCAGCACTTTTGATCTTTTACAAACTCAGCTAAATTATTTAAGTTCTACTTTGGGCACCGTGTTCCTTCATCAGCCAGGATTTTGTGGATAGAGCTGAGTCTTCTTATCACGTGAGGCCAATAAAACAACTGAGTAATTTAAACCTTTGTGGCTGCTCCCGCCCCCAACACTTTCCCATTCCCATGACGACTTCTCATCCCCCAAATGACTTCTCATCCCCAGGTCTCACTAGCGGCAGAGGGCTGCGTTCAGCCCCCCCACACACCCCCCACACCCCCCCCCGCTGATCGATGCAGGAATAAGTGCAGGCAGAGGCTTTGCAGGGTGGAACAGTTTGTAATTTATTCCTGGGGTAATTGTGGCTGCCACCCCCAGCCCGTCCCCAGGTGAGGCCCGGCCGCCTGCTCAGGCGGGGGGCCCGGCCTGCCGGCTCGCGTGGTCTCCGGCCCCCGGCTCCTCCTGCCTGACCCTATGCAGCCAGGACGTGTCCCCAATGTCGTCGTCCTGCTGGGACCGTGGCAGTCTGTGCCCGGCCTGCCCCGCGTGCCAGGAGAAGCTCCTGACAAGCTCTCCTCCCATGGAGGGGCTGCGCTCCCTGCGCCGGGGCGAGACGCTGCGGGAGCGGTGGCTGGAGGGGCTCCTCTGGCGCTGCTGCTGCTGCTGCTGCCGCCGCCCCAGCCGTGCGTTGCGCTGGAACCTCCTGCGTGGTCGTCGGACCAGGCGCACGATGCCATCGATGCGCCCGCGGCACAGCGGGCAGGTGTCTCTTCCGGCAGCCCAGACGTGGACACACTCCAGGCAGAAGGTGTGCCTGCAGGGGTCGATGCGAGCCGCGTTGGACAGCTGGTCCAAGCAGATGGGGCACGTGTCCTCCCCGGGGGCCTCCTCTGGCTGCTGCTGTGGCCGCCGGCTCATGGTGCCTGTGGCCACCGCAACGTGGAGCAGGCACTTAGCAGCAGCCTGGGGTCTTCAGCAGCTCCCTCGCTTCGCGGGTCGCCGGCAGGACCTCGATGCCTTGCGTGTCGCTGTCTGGATCTCGATGCCTCGTGTGACACCAGCAGGACTACTGCAGATAGGAGGAGGAAGAAAACATTGTAGCAGCAAAGAGACATCAGCTTTCTAGGTTCAACCAATTGTCTAGAGTACTGTAGCAGTAACTGTTCTGTGTATGGATTGCAAACATTGCCGTTAGAATGGCAAATCTGCTTGTGATAGGCTATACATGGCAAGACCGTGCTTAGGACAGATGAGGCACATAGATGTCTATAGATCTGAGAACATTACCGAAGGACCTCGATGGCTCGCGTGCAACAAGAACGGCTTTGCGTGTGCCTCTTGCCACACCTCCGCCTCTCTCTCTCCTTCCAGCCTTAGGACCTCGAGCTTTCGAGTACCACCAGCTGGACTGGCCGCAGGCGCGCCGCGCAGGGCATTTATAGCCAGCCACCTTTTGTGAGGTCATAGGGTGACATCAGCCAGGGTCTCGGGGTGCCCCTGATGGCAGCACTGACTTGATGGGAGTCTCACGTATTTGAGTGATGCTTTATTCTTGATACCTTAGGGCCCACTCCTTGGCCCACTCTTGGGTTCGGTCTCTTCCGAGATGGCTTTTCTTAATTAGCCTGATACCGCTCTCCTTACTTGGCTTCTGTCAGCATGGAGCAGCCATCTCACATCAGCATTTTCTCGCAACAGTCAGGTGACCTCTGTCAGTGCTGCCAATGATCTCCCTAAAGTAAAGTTAACCAAGTCCAAAAAGATCAGAAAAGTCTTCAGTTCTGTAGTTTTGCTGCTGGTGTTAGGTGTGCTGGTTTGAAGAATGGTGTTGCTAAGTGTCACGGGAGATGTCAGCAGGCTGCACAGCATCAGAGAACATTAATGAAATAGGAACTTATCAGAAGCAACAGCTTGAAAAACTACCAACCCCAATGGCAGTGGAGATGCAGGTAGTTTCTGAGATCACTGGGATGACGATGAAAAGTAGTAATGAGAAAACAAACAAACAAAAAAACCTTATTTTATTTTAGTACAAGCATATACAGGGAAAAAAAAAAAAAAAAGTGCAAGAAACCAGGACTGACACTCGGATAACAATAGCTTTTAAGCCATTTTAGCTTTTTTTTTTTAGCATTTTAACTTTTTTTTTTTTTTTTTGAAGCTAACCAGAGTTTATTTAACCAGAATGAGTGTATCTGACGGACAAATGAATAATGGCTACAAGACCTTACCAGCTTTGCAGGAAGCCACAAATTGCTTGTTGGCCAAATGCATTAGCCATAATCATGCAAAACTCACAAGGGTAAAGTTGTTATTTTTGGTTGGAATGACTGGGGTTTGGTTGGGGAAAAAAAGCTAGTGGAATTTAATTATATTGTATAATTTCAGAGAAACTCACTTGCAAGGGGGCAAAGAAGGTTGCTAGTGCCTCTTAAATGCAGGATTATGCCTAATTATTTCCATGTAAAGGTGCAAATTTAGAGGAAAGTGGGTGTAAGGATGCTTGCGAAGTGGTGTAATACCAGCATTGTTATTGAGCATGTAATTTTTAACACCAAGGATGACTCTCTTCTTCCCCCTAAGCCTGAGGGGCTTTGCTTGGTCAGGTGGGGGTTATTGGGGCTGGGTGGAAAGATTCAGTTAGTATTTTGTAGGGGCTCCAAAGAACAATGCCGGAAGACGACAACACCGAAAAGGTAAAGAGAAACTAAAAATTTGCTGATTTGCTGTTGTTTGTTTTGGTTGTTGTTCTCATCTGTGGGATATCACACAGCAAAAAGCAGCCTCTGGTGCATCTTATTTGCTTGACTTTTTACACCAAAGGCCTCATCTCATGTGCCAAAACCAGACCTTCAACCCAGGCAGGGCAACGCATATCCTCAGGATGGCGAGGGGGCTGGGGACACTGTGGGTGCCAGGGTTGTGCCAGGTGTTGGCTGCCTGGGCTCCCTCCTTCCAGACAGGCCAGAGTCAGCATTAGGAACAAGGCCCAGGCCACAGTTATGGGTCAGAAGCAGCTGAGGGCCCCTCACCTCAACACCCGCTGTCCCGTTGGCCTGCCTCAGCTCCTAGCGGTCGCTTCCTGCCTCCTGCCACCGCCGGAGCTGGCTACAAGGCCTCAAGCAGCAGCAGGGCCTCTGGCTTGGGCAGGCCCAGCATGGGCCTAATTTGCCCTGCGCTTGTTCTTTCTAATTTCTGGTGTGTAATGATGGATGGTTTTCTTGCAGCCAGCAGCTACATGTGACTGAAGAGCATCCAAGGCAACAACAGAGCTCTAGCTCTGGCTTTGCAGAAAGAAGAAAAGCTCTAAGTGAGAAAAGCCTATGATGCCTTTTGCTGCTTAAGGGGAAAGAATCAATACCTGAAGCTCCGGGTTGTTTATTTACAAACACAACTGCAATCAGAGCAAGTCACAAATCATTAGGGTTGGAAAAGACCTCCAAGATCATCTGGTCCAACCATCACCCTACTACCAATGTCACCCACTAAACTATAGAATCATAGAATCATAGAATATCCCGAGTTGGAAGGGACCCATAAGGATCATCGAGTCCAAATCCTGGCACCGCACAGGTCTACCCAAAATTTTAGACCATGTGACTAAGTGCACAGTCCAATTGTTTCTTAAATTTAGACTGGCTTGGTGCAGTGACTACTTCACTGGGGAGCCTGTTCCAGTGTGCGACCACCCTCTCGGTGAAGAACCTCTTCCTGATGTCCAGCCTAAACTTTCCCTGTCTCAGCTTAACACCGTTCCCACGGGTCCTATCACTGGTGATTACGGAGAATAGGTCACCTGCCCCTCTCCCCCTCGCGAGGAAGTTGTAGACTGTGATGAGGTCCCCCCTCAGCCTCCTCTTCTCCAGGCTGAACAGGCCCAGTGACCTCAGCCGCTCCTCATACGTCTTCCCCTCTAGGCCCTTCACCATCTTCGTTACCCTCCTCTGCACACTCTCCAACATTTTAATGTCCTTTTTGTACTGTGGTGCCCAGAACTGCACACAGTACTCGAGGTGAGGCTGCACCAGCGCAGAGTAGAGTGGGACAATCCCTTCCCTCGACCGACTAGCAATGCCGTGCTTGATGCATCCCAGGATACGGTTGGCCCTCCTGGCTGCCAGGGCACACTGCTGGCTCATATTCAACTTGCTGTCAACCACAACCCCCAGATCCCTCTCTGCGGGGCTGCTCTCCAGCCTCTCATCACCCAGTCTGTACGTATAGCCAGGGTTGCCCCGTCCCAGGTGCAGGACCAGGCATTTGCATTTGTTAAACTTCATGTGGTTGGTGATCGCCCAGCTCTCCAATCTGTCCAGATCTCTCTGCAAGGCCTTTCCACCCTCATCCGAGTCCACAACTCCTCCAAGTTTGGTGTCATTGGCAAATTTGCTCAAAACACCTTCTAGTCCTACATCCAAATCATTTATAAAAACATTGAAGAGGACTGGCCCTAAAATGGAGCCTTGAGGGACCCCACTAGTGACCATCCGCCAGCCAGATGTGGCCCCATTTACCACAACCCTTTGAGCCCTGCCCGTCAGCCAATTGCTCACCCATCGCATGATGTTTTTGTTTAGCTGTATGCTGGACATTTTGTCCAGTAGGATCCTATGGGAAACCGTGTCAAAAGCTTTGCTGAAGTCCAAAAAGATCACATCAGCTGGTTTCCCTTGATCGACTAGATGGGTGATCTATCATAAAAGGAAATCAACTTTGTTAGGCAGGACCTACCCCTCATGAACCCATGCTGGCTGGGACCAATGACTGCATTGTCCCCAAGGTGCGCTTCAACAACTTCAAGGATCATCCTCTCCATAATTTTACCAGGCACTGACGTGAGACTGACAGGCCTGTAATTGCTAGGGTCTTCTTTCTTACCCTTCTTGAAAATTGGCACAACATTTGCCAGCTTCCAGTCCACTGGGACCTCTCCAGATTCCCAAGATCGTTGAAAAATAATTGAGAGAGGTCCCGCGATGACGTCAGCCAGCTCTTTAAGCACCCTGGGATGAATCCCATCCGGACCCATGGACTTCTATGGATCCAGGTGGAGCAGCAAATCCCGCACACGTTCAGGGTCGGTTGGGAGTTTGTCATTCCCACCGTCATGGTCCTCCAGCTCAGGGTACCCTGGGTCCCGAAGACCATCATCAGTGTTGAAGACAGAGGTGAAGAAGGCGTTGAACATCTCTGCTTTGCCTATGTCATTGTCTGTGAGGAAACCTTCCCCATCTAGTAGCGGACCTATGTTTTCTTTGGTTCTCCTTTTTCTGTTCACATATCTAAAAAAACCTTTTTTATTGTCTCCCACAGACATGGCCAGCTTCAACTCTAGTTGGGCTTTGGCCACACGAATTTTCTCCCTACAAACACGAACAGCATCCCTGTATTCCTTCCTTGTCGCCTGACCCTACTTCCAGCAGCCGTACACTTTCTTTTTTTGCCTAAGCTCCAGTAGAAGTTCCCTGGTCAGCCAGGCCGGCCTTCCGCCCCGCTTGCCTGACTTCCAATATTTTAGAATCTCCTGATCTTGTGCTTTTAGGAGGCAGTGCTTAAAGACTGACCAGCACTGATGGACGCCAATGCCTTCAAAAGCAGTTTCCCAGGGGACCTTGCTGACTAGTTCCCTGAGCAGCCTGAAGTCTGCTTTCCCCATATCCAGGGCTGAAGTTTTGGTGGCAGTTTTCCTTCTGTCACCATAAATTCTAAACTCAACCACTTCATGGTCACTATGACTGAGATGGCCGCCAATTGCCACGTCTCCCACAAGACCCTCTCTGTTCTCCAGCAACAGATCTAGGAGGGCACCTTTCCTAGTTGGCTCTCTTAGCACCTGCACCAAGAAGTTATCATCTAGGTGCTTTATGAACCTCCCGGACTTGCTCATGTCAGCCGTGTGGTGATCCCAGTTGACGTCTGGCAAGTTGAAATCCCCCATTAGGACAAGGGGAGTTGATCTCGAAGCATCTCTTATTTCTGCAAAGAATAATTCATCGGCGTTGTCGTCCTGGCCAGGTAGTCTGTAATATACTCCCACAACGACATCCCCTTTATTTGTTCATCCCTTAATCCTTACCCAGAGGCTCTCAACTTTGCCATCGCCATCTTGAAGTTCCACACAGTCCCGCTCATGCTTCACATACATCGTCACCCCGCCACCTCGCCTACCCTGCCTGTCCCTCCTGAAGAGCCTGTAACCATCTATTGCAACACACCAGCCACAGGACTCATCCCACCAGGTTTCGCTTATGCCGATGATGTTGTAGCTGTGGGACTGGGCCAAGACTTCCAGCTCATGCATTTTATTCCTCAATCTGCGTGCGTTTGTGTAGAAGCACTTCAAATGCGCCTCCCTACATGCAGCACCTTGTGTATCCGACCGAAGGGCCTCACTAGGACACAGTCCCTCTGATTCTAGCACACCATCCCTTAGCTCATCACCAGCGTGCCTGGTTTTATTCCCTTCCCCCTTCGACTCTAGTTTAAAGCCCTATCTATCAGCCCTGCCAACTCCTGAGCAAAAATCCTTATCCCTCTCTGAGAGAGGCGCATCCCACCTGGTGCCAGCAGGCCCAGTGTCACGTAGACCTTCCCGTGATCGAAAAACCCAAAGTTCTGCCGGTTGCACCAGTCCCGAAGCCACGTGTTAATGTGATGAGTCTGCTCTTCAGCATCGATCCCCTCTATCGGAAGGAAAGAGGCAAGCACAACCTGTGCCCCTGATCCTTTAAATAGTCACCCCAAAGCCCTGAAGTCCCTTTTGATCGCCCTCGGACTTCTCGTTGCTACCTAGTCATTACCAGCCTGAAAGACCAGTAGCGGGTAGTAGTCGGTGGGCCGTACCAGGCACTTGACTTTCTTAGCAAAGTCTCTCACCCGAGCCCCAGGGAGGCAACAGACTTCCCTGTGGGTTGTGTCCGGTCAGCATATTGGGCCCTCTGTCCCCTTTCAAAAGGGAGTCCCCCATCACAATAACCCTTCTTTTTTTTTTGACAAAAATGTAGCGATGCGGGGGGATAGGTTGCCTTGCCTTAGGCATCCTCTCCAACTGGGACGGGCTTTCATCTACATTGTTGTTATGACTGTCATGTTCTAGACCTTTATACCTGTTATATAAGGGTAGATGGGAAGGTGAGGTGGGCAGGGACAGGGCTCGCCTACCACCCCGAACAGGAACCTGCCTCCATTCCCCCCCTTGGCCTAGGTCTCCTACTGCCTGGCGGGATGAGGGAACTTTTGTCTTCTGCATAGCAGGAGACACTTGTGCTGTGGCAGGCTCGTGAGTCTGTCTCAGAGAGGGTAGAGTACGCCTCCACCAGTCAATTTCCCTCTCTGACTCCCTGATGCTCCTGAGCTTGCTCACCTCCTCCTGAAGCTCCGCTACCTGGCTGAGCAGCTCTTCAACCTGGGCACACCTCCCACAGGCATACTCCTCGCTGCTGCTGTCGGATACCAACAGAAGACTCAGGCACACCCTGCAACCCAAGACCTGGATGGCGGTGTGTTTCCCCGAGCCCTCCGTCTGAGTGGCCACATCGGTGACTGGCTGGAGAGGCCGCAAGAGATGCGGAGGCCATAGTTTTCTGCCTGGTTGATACCATGGCCAGGTTCCTCGCAAGCAAGTTATAAGTACTGATGGGAAAGAGTGCATGTCCCTAAGCACCACGTCCAACCTTTCTTTGAACACCCCCAGGGACAGTGACTCCACCACCTCCCTGGGCAACCCCTTCCAATGCCTGACTGCTCTTTCTATGAAGAAATGTCTCCTAATTTCCAACCTGAACTTCCCCTGGCACAACTTGAGGCCGTTCCCTCTAGTCCTATCACTAGTTATCTGTGAGAAGAGGCAGACCCCCAGATCCCCACCGCTTCCTTTCAGGTAGGTGTAGAGAGTACTAAGGTCTCCCCTGAACCTCCTCTTCTCCAGACTAAACAACCCCAGTTCCCTCAGCTGCTCCTCACAGGACTTGTGTTCCAGGCCCTTCACCAGCTTCATAGCCCTTTTCTGGACACATGCCAGGGTCTCCATGTCCTTGTGGTACTGGGGGCCCAAAACTGAATGCAGTACTCGAGGTGCAGCCTCACCAGAGCAGAGTACAGGGGGTTGATCACCTCCCTGGGCCTGCTGGCTATCCTATTCCTGATACAAGCCAGGATGCCGTTGGCCTTCTTGGCTACCTGGGCACACTGCTGGCTCATGTTCAGGCAAGCATCAATCAGCAACCCCAGATCCTTTTCCTCTGCACAGATTTCCAGCCACTGTGCCCCAAGCCTGTAGCACTGCATGGAGTTGTTTTGGACAAAGTGCAGGACCTGGCACTTTGCCATGTTGAACTTCATCCCATTGGCCTCTGCCCACCAAGCCATCCTGTCCAGGTCCCTCTGCCTTCCTATCCTCCAGCAGATCGATACTCCAGAGCACAGTGTGGAAATGTATTGGACAATCCTCTGTCCTGAAGTAAGGAGGAGGACTGTGCCTATAACTGTGTCACAAATACTTTCTTGTAGGAACAGTGAAATAATATATGAGAACTGAGAAATTCTGTATAGTTGTAGCTGTGGTTGTACTAGCTGTGATGAGGAGCAGATCCTGATACCAGCAAAGGCTGCATGTTTGTTTTGAGTGAAATTGCCTGGCAGAATGGGAAAAGAATTTGAAGGGTCTGACTTGTATCCCTGCCTCGTAGTGACCTTATCTACTGAACAGCTGACTAGAGAAATACACTTCCTTGTGGCCCTAACTCAGTGTTTATGATGGACTACTTACCACTTTTTTTTTTTTTTTTTTTTTTTTTTTTTTTTTTGAAAAGCCTGATTAGAAGAACAGGTGTGAACTGCAGTTCAAATCCCTGGAGTCCTGTCGTTAGGACTCACGTTTTCCTGTGAGGAAAATAGCCAAATTGCCACCTAATTCAGGATGTTTTTTGGAGACTGCATGCAACTGAGCTTATGTTGGTGACCATGGATTGGATCTTGCAAGTCTTTTTATAAAACTCTCCTGTTGGTCTGACTGATAGATTTACAAAGTGAACAAATCATCTCTGGGCTGTTAATATGTAGTTCAGTAGGATTCTTTGTTCTTTGTGTGGGAAAGAAGTTGTCTTCTATCTTGGTAACACAGTGCCAGAGCTGGGAGCTGTTTCTCCAAGCGAAGAGTATGTGCTATCTGGCAGTATGTTCCACACAAGTATGTTGCTGAGGCAGAGCTATTTAGAAATGAAGACTCGTGCAGTGTGCCCATAGGGTTTTTCCCTTCCAGAGACAGGCAAATGAGACCTCATTCCACAAGAGCCTTTTCAAAGAGCAGGAAGTTAGGCTTGGGGAAAGCCTAGAGCAATATAATATTGTGAAAACACAAATCCCAGCTGAATTCAGATGCTGAGCCTGCAGCTGTGTGTGAAAAGCTGTCAGGTAAGGAGAGAGCAGTGTCAGGAGGGAAAGCAGGAAGGTGCTGACAATGCCAGTTACGAAAGCAGTTGCTGTCTATCCAGAGACATCCTCGCAACTCTGCCAGGACAGAGCAGCCTTTCTGCAACAAGAACTTTTTTCAGTGGGTACTACAAATTGGCAAAGGCTAAAAATTCAGAACTTGGCTTCTTCATAGGCAGGGTTTGAGTCACTGTGCTACATGTACTTCCTACAGTTTCCAAACACAGAGGATGAGCTGTCTGTAATGAAAGTTTTAGAAGAAGTGAGGCAAGACTGCTAAATTTGTTCCTCTGTAGACGATGCAAGTAAGCGATTACTTGCAGTGTTTAAATCTCATGTATGCCTGTGTATTAATGCTGGTCATTGAGGTCTTTTCTATGGTGTTTCTGGACTGCAGATGGCATTCTTGAGTGGTACTGAGTCCCAGGATGAGTCAGATCCTGCCTACAGTTCCAGCTCAAAAGATGTGACAGAATTCAAAACATCTTTGTTATCAATCCCAGACTTCCAAGATGGGGATATATTGCTGACAGGTTTTGCCAGTAGCCCAGTAAGTCATCTGTTTTACGGTAGAATGGATTTCCAGATGTATTTAACAAATTGCTACCTTTTCTGTTTGCTGCAGTTGTTTTCAGAAGGGTTCTCCTGTTGGGCTGAATTTACAAATGTAGAAGCTTTTGGAAGATAATTGACTAAAATAAAATAAAATAAAATAAAATAAAATAAAAAGCTTTCTTTCTGTGGCAATTACTAGCATTTGTGTAGAAAAGCTGAGGTTCAGCAAGCAAAGCAGATAGCATGGTGCTGTGCTCAGGCCATGGAGCTGTATCTCTTGCAGATATGGTTCCTTTGGACTCTTTTTTTTTTTTTTTCCTCAACAAAGTCCATCTAAGTGTTATGAACTTGAGCACCCTTGGATACTGACTTTGCAATTGCAATGCTCAAGTGGAAATCTGGTTTGCTTTAGGTCTGCAAAGACAAAGTCTATTGCAGGAAAATGGTCACAAAAAAAAAAAAAAAAAAAGTGGGACTGCAGTCTTCTCCATAGTCTTGTGTAGTGTTCCCAGTGCCGGGATGCTTATGCAGTTTCATCAGAAGTCCTCTGGACTGAAGAATCCCTGGTCTTTGCTTAACTGGTCATGCTCTACCTTCAACATAGATAGGTTTCTTTTTCCTTGTTCACGTATGTTTTTTGAAGGAAATATCACAATTGTGATAATCATAGCAAGGCTGAATTTTTATTCCATTACATTTTGCACACGTGTTTTTTCCTTGTACAATTATTATTTTATGTAATAGCCTCTTCATTTCCCTGTTGTGTTTTGGTAGCTCTGGACTTTCAGTCTGGTCTACATTAGTCTCATGAACCCCAAAACTGTGTTCTACAGGAGGCCACCTTAGTGATTTCATCAATCGTGTTAAATAAAAGCTGCTTGCTGTGCTTTCACAGGTTACTTGCTATGTGTCTCTCCAGTTCAACACGGGATTAAAAGTTAGCTTAAGTCAAGGTGACAGAGAAGACCGCTCTGGTTTTGGAGTCTTTTTCTTCCCTTCAATTTTTAAATCAGTTGAGGAAACTATCAAGAGAGCTTTAGAGACCCTTCACCCAAGGAAATAGTTTGAAGTCTGCTCTTTGGTTGTGTTTTGGTTTGCTTTGATTTCCCAGGGACATGAGTGGGATAAAATGATGCTTTCTAAGGAAACCTCCCAGCTTTCCTAGTCACTTGACTAATGCACTAAAGCCTTGGCCCTCTGGGCATGTGGTTAAAATTTATCTTGATGATTTTGACATCTGTTGATGTTTGCCAAAACTCATTCTGTGCTGCACTGGCTTCACAAGACAAGAGAAGGAAACAAACTTTTATTGATGAAAGGAGTGGGTGCAAACTTTGAGTATACAGAATGGAAGAAATTAGTAGGCTTGGGTTGGAGGGAAGAGATCAAGCTGTTTTTATTTTATTTTATTTTATTTTTTACTTTTTCCTCTCTGAGAGAGGCATCTCCAATTGCCAACACCCTCCGTGCTTTTTTTGAGGCACTGAACCTTATACAAGTGGTTTCCTGGTCCACTTTCATACGGTTGCTGTTGCCTGGGTCTTGACCATCACCACTGTTATTGACACCCTCCCTTTTTTGAGCCCCAGAGTATCCTATCTGTTGTGTATGGGCACTTCAGGGGAAGGGGGAGTCAGGGCATGCCATGCCATGCCCTGACTGACGCACCATGCCTTGTTTGCCTGGTATGGTTGCTCGTGCTCCCTAGGGGGTGCCTTTGAACATGTTGGAGAGGAGGCCAAAACCTGGCTCTGACCAAGCCTAGTCAGCTGCTTTCACGAGGGCTGCCACCTCCCTCAATGCCTCAAGTGGCCTTGATGCAGGAAACCCCTCAGACATCAGACATCAGTGTGATCACCCACACTGCTGCAGAACGCGTCTGCCCCAGAGCTGATTGCCTCGAACAGCTCATGAACCTTTTAAATAGGACATGACCCACTCCTGACCCCTGGGATAAACATGCAGGATGGGTGCAGATCTGCAAATTTGGGCAGACCAGCAAGCGTTCAGGAGACTGAAGGGGATGCAGGCATCTCTGCTTCGTATTGTTTGGAGGAGGTTGTTGGTGGCATTTCTGTATGGTTTTCCCCAGGTTGTTCCCTTGGATTTTGCATTGGATTTTTGGGCTTTAGTGGTGTTTTTTCATTAGGGTTTCTACAATTTTTTGTTGGCTTTAGCAGTTGATTTTTTTTGTGTGTGTGTGTATGTGTGTTTGGTGGTGACTTTTCTCTAGGGTTTTTTCTCCTTTTTTTTTCTGCTTTTTTTTTTTTTTTTCTGTTGGATTTTGCAGTGGATTTTGCAGTGGATTTTCTGGGACTTTGTTTTTTTTTTTTTTTTGTAGGGTTTTCTCTCAGAATTCTTTTTGATTTTGCATTGGATTTTTGGGGGCTTTGTAGTGGCTTTTCTGTTTTTCTCTTTTTCCGTTTTTCTTTTTCTGTTTTTTTTTTTTTTTTTCTGTTTTTTTCTGTTTTTCTCTTTTTATTTTTTCTGTTTGTTCTTTTTATTTTTATTTTTTGTTTGTTTGTTTGATCTTGCAGTGGATTTGGGGTGGTTTTTCTGTGTTTTTTTTTTTTTTTTCCTCAGATTCTCTGTTGGATTTTGCATTGTATTTTTGGGGGGTTTGGTGGTGGCTTCTCTTTAGGGTTTTCTTTACATTTTTTCAGTGCAAGGAAAGGCGAAGTAATAGGTCATCTTGAATGCAATCACACAGCACATGCAGGAAAACCGGGTGATCAGGCCCAGCCTGCATGAGTTCATGAAAGGTAAGTCCTGCCTGACCAACCTCATCTCCTTCTAGGACCGGGTGACCGACCTGGTGGATGAGGGAAAGGCTGTTGATGTAGTCTCACTAGACTTCAGCAAGGCCTCTGACACAGTCTCCCACAGTGTTCTCCTGGAGAAGCTGGCAGCCCGTGGCTTGGACCGGAACACTTTGCTGGGTTAAAAAATGGCTGGATGGTCGGGCCCAGAGAGTGGTGGTGAATGGAGTGAAATCCAGCTGGCGACTGGTCACCAGTGGTGTTCCCTGGGTGTTGGTGCTGGGGCCCCACAATGACAATCTTGGAGATCTTTTCCAACCTTAATGATTCACCAAGCCAGTGAACTTGCTTAATGGCGCAGTCATGACCATGCCACAGGTGCCTGTATTTGGCCCTGCCCAGCCACAAAACATCTGCTGCTGCCATCTGAACATATTCATTCAGCTTGCAGCCTCATGTTCCATCGTCACATCTCAGCCTTATGCTGCAGCCTGACATCCTAGCCTCTTCTCACAGCCTCACACGCCAGCCTCGCTTCCCATCCTCAAGGTCCAACCTCATCCCACAGCATCTGTACTATGCTTATGTGGCAAGGATTGGGTAGCAGGGGGCTGCAGCAGTGACCTCTGTGAGAAGAGACCAGGAGCTGCCCTATGTCAGAAAAGAGCCAGTTCCAGATGGCTCCAAAGGAGACCCACCCACCACTGGCCAAGGCTGGCACTTCTGTGTACACTGGTGGCATTTCTGTGATAACACATTTAAGAAAGGCTGAAAAACGCTGTGCAACAGCATCTGAGAGAGAGGAATGAGGCAATGTGAGAGAAACAACCCTGCGGACACCAAGGTCAGTGAAGACGGAAGGGAGGAAGTGCTCCAAGCGCTGGAGCAGAAGTTCCCCTGCAGCCTGTGGAGAGCAGCCCATGCTGGAGCAGTCCATTCCTGAAGGACTGCACCCTTTCGTATGGTTCCCAGGCTGGCAGTTCCCAGGCAGGCAGGCATTTTCTTCCCTCAGGGTTTTAGGAGACTTTTTCTGTCAGCCTTTGTCCCATTAAAGCATGGTCACTTCATGGCTGCTGCCATCACCCCGTTTTCCATTCCCGTGATGATCTTCCATCCCCCAAATGACTTCCCTCACTCCTACAGGTGCCCAGCATCCACAGCCATTCCCCAGCCATCCGTCCTCTCCCATCCTCAGTACACATCCCCAAAATGCTCAGAAGAGGGGCCTGGACCAGCAGCATGAATGATCATTAGCACCCATCTCCTCTTTCCAGGCCCTGCACAGCCATGGTGTATCCTTGGGGTTGGTGTCCCATGGGGACCGGGGCCATCTGCGCCTGTCCTGCTCCCAGCACCAGGAGAGGCTGCGGATATGCTGCTGGGGTGTGGAGGGGCTGCACCCAGGCGAGATGCTGCGGGACTGGTAGCTGGAGCGGCTTCACTGTCGCTGCCCCTGAAGCCTCAGCCCTGGCCCTGCTCTGGGCTGGAACCTGCCCCAGGGCCGGCGGGCCGAGGCATCCCCCAGGGAGCACAGCACCAGCTGCACAATGGCAATGATGGGCTGGTGGCAGAGCGGGCAGCTGGCTCTGTGGACAGCCCACGGCTGGATGCACTCACTGCAGGAGCGTCTGCACGGGTCCAGGCGAGCTGCGTAGGCTAGTGGGCCCAGGCAGATGGGGCACATCTTGTCCCTGGGGGCCTCAAGGAATGATTTCCCATCCCACAAATGACTCCTTATCCTTGAGACTCCCATGGGTGCCCACCACCTGCAGCCACTCCCCATCCATCCATGATCCCATCTGCGGTGACATTGCCAAACCGATTTGTGGGGCAGGCAGAGGCAGCAAGGTGGGGCTGCGTTCAGCCCCCTCCACATGATGCCGCATGAACAACTGCAGGCAGAGGCTTTGCAGAGTGGAAAACAGTGATTTACTGAAACAGTAATTGGAGCTGCTGCCACCAGCCTGGACCCAGGCCAGGCCCCACTGCCGGCTCAGATGCAGGGCCCTGCCTGGCAGCCTGCATGGTTGCCAGCCCCCAGCTCCTCCTGCTTGGCCCTGTGCAGCCACGACGTCTCCTTGGGGTTGATGTCCTGGAGGGACTGGGAACGTCTGAGCCCATCCTGCTTCCAGTGCCACGAGAAGCTGTGGCACACTGGCAGGGCCAGGAGTGAACGTGCTCCCTGTGCCCAGGCGAGACACTGTGGGACCGGTAGCTGGAGGGGCTCCACCACCACTGGCCCCAAGGCCACAGCCCTGGCTCCATGTTAGAAACTTCTGGAACCTGCCCCGGGGCCTGTGGGTGGAGGCATCACCCACGGAGTGCAGCACAGGCACAGGATGGCCATGATGGGCCGCTGGCAGAGCAGCCAGTTGGCCCTGGCAGTGGCCCAGCACTGGGTGCACGCCATGCAGAAATTGTGCCCACAGGGGTCAGGCCAGCTGCATTGGCCAGCAGGCCCAGGCAGACATCTTGTCCCTGCAGCCTCCGCTGGCAGTTGTTTCCCTCTCCTCCCCCTTGTGAAGGAGGAAGGTGGAGCTTCTCTAAGCTGTGCTTCTCTAAACCATGTGACCTCAGCCACTCCTCCTGTGTCCTTTCCTCTAGACCTTTACAAGCTCTGTAGCTCTCTTTTTCATGCTCTCTTACAGTTTTATGTTCTTTTATTGTGGTCCCTAAAACTGCACACGCTACTCAAAGTGAGGCCACACCAGTGCAGAGTAGAGGAGGTGAATCACATCTCTTGGCTGGCTT
Organism: Cygnus olor; assembly: GCF_009769625.2. Taxonomy (NCBI): domain Eukaryota; kingdom Metazoa; phylum Chordata; class Aves; order Anseriformes; family Anatidae; genus Cygnus; species Cygnus olor. The sequence goes on along the minus strand of NC_049170.1, from coordinate 61,482,507 downwards.
GCTATTCTGTGCTTGATGCACATCTCCATGCTCAGCAGTGCTACCATTGGAAACCACAGAGGGGAAAGCAGCAGCCATGTCCCTCAGCCTAGACAGAAACCCAGGGTCTCTGGGCACTGGACTGGGCCCCAGTGGCCAGGCAGGAGCAGTCCTGGGCTGGCGCAGCTAGAGGAGGTGTCCACGCCCTGCACTCCTCATCTCACTTACCACGAGTGCTAATCCATTCCTGGGTAAAGGGAACAAGCATTACTGTAATGACTAGACCTGATACAAACACTGTGTTTATGAAATAATACTTACAACAAGTCCAGCCATTTCTCATGATGGTGCATCATGAATAGGTGAGGGCAGCCTGTCAAGGAGTGGTGCAGCACCCCTTGCCATTGACTACTATACTTTATTAATTTTGCTTTAAGCCCAAATTTCCCTTCAACCCAACCACAGTGTGCTATATGCATTCCCATTTCCTGAGCTGTGCTGGAATGTGCAGTTCCCAGTAGAATAGGAGTAGACTTTCTAATTCTTTTAATAATCAGAAATGGGTCTCGTATTTCTGCAGGTGTGTCTAATGTAGTAAGTTCTATATCTAAATGAACTGTGTAGGTATTAAGAAATGATTGTTACCAAGGTGAACATAGTGCTAGGGAATCTTGCCACTCCTTTGATCCAGACTGAATGGGAGACAGTTGGACTTTGTTGGGAACTCGTAACCATAGTTCCCACTGACATCCTCTTTCTGTGAATCCTATATACAGACTAAAGGGGTCCCCTGGCATTATTGGGCCCATAGCATAGTGTTATGAAACACTGTGTATTAATAACTTTATTATTATTATTATTTTTAAATGTGTAACAGTCTGTTTCCTGGTGATTCATCTACTCCAACTGCCTGACTTCTTCAGGGCTAACCAATTGTTTAAGCATATTATTGAAAGCACCATCAAAATGTCTTTTGAACACTTACAGGTACGGGGTATCAACCATCTTTAGGAAGCCCATTCCAGTGTTTGACTTCTATCACAGTAATTGTTCCTTATATCCAGTCTGAACTTCCCCTGGCACAGCTTTGTGCTGTTCCTGTGTGTCCTGTCATTGGTATCATGGAGAAGAGACTGGCATCTCCCTCTCCACTTCTCTCCTCAGGAAGTTGTGAAGAGAAATAAGGTGTCTTTTCAGCCTTCTCTTCTCCATACTAGACAACCCAAGTGCCCCTAGCCTCTCCTCCATAGGACATGCCCTGCTTTGCTGCCCTCCTCTGGATGTTTTCAAGGACCTTAATATCCTTTTATATTGTGAAGACCAGAACTGTACACAATATTCAAGGTGAGACTACACTAATGCTAAATATAGGGGGAGAATCACCTCTTTGAACTGTGTGGGTATTGGTGTTTCTTTTGGAAGTGGTGGAAGAAATTTCTCTGGAGGTGGGAGTGCAAGTAGTGCTAGAAAGATATTTTCTTTTTAGTTTAGGTCTAGGACAAATATTCTCATCTTGAACATTGCATGGACAAAACTATGCCAGTATTTCCTCTCCTCACTCTGTTGAATAACACAAATGGGCAACATTTTACCAGGTGTGTCTTAGGATTTTTGTAGCGCACTTCAGTTGTATATGAAAATTTATTTCCTCATTTTGGTATTGACTTATTTTCAGGATTATCTTGCCATGTGTTCAGTTTACAACAAGTGGCAAAGCTCCAGATGAGGGAGGAATTAAATCTTCTCAAGAAGCTGAAGCTTCTGATTTGAAATCTTTTGGTCCTCTTTGGGAATAGTAGATGGCTTTTTCTTTTGAGCCTCCCCATATTCAATATCTGTTGCCTTGACTTGCATCGTCATTCATCCTGATTTTTGTAATCTGTTACAGAAAGAAAATCTGTGGGGGAAGTTGTTGGGAATTGGAAACTGCAGCAACAGAGTCTACAGATGACCTGCTGAAAGGACTGCTGACAGGAGAATTTATTAATTAAAAAGTAAAGGGGATGGTTCCCATATATTCTAGTACCTCACAGAGAAGTATCTTGTTGACATATGCATATTAGTTTTCCTCCCAGCTGTTACGAAAATATTTGTTCATGATGCATGCCTGAAGCGATCTTCCAAGTGAATAGGTAATTAGTGGAAAGTGTTGTCTTGTGCATCTAATTAAGAGATTGGTAGTATAATGAAGTAAAACTTCTCTATGCTGGATTTATATTTAATGATTGTTGGGATGCAGTAGGTAAAAGCTGATTATTGTAAAACTACGTTATTTATTGTTGTCATTTAATCTTTTTTCCCTCTTAATATCTTTAGGTGCAAATGAACAAATCCTCAAACAATTTCTGTGAGGTTTTTGATCTGCTCAGCACTTCAGAGTGTGTGCTGGTGCCCCAGCAGTTTCAAAATCTCAAATTCAATAGTCTACTATTGGGATCTCTTTTTAAAATTTCTAAGTGTTGGTAACAAGCATCAACAGAAGTTATCTGTTGGGCTGCTATAATCCTTATGCAGATTTTTCTCCTTTACAACTATATGTGAGAGGAATCCATAGGTAACTTTCCATATCACCTATTCTAGGGCATTTTGATAGCTGAGAAATCAATATTCTCAAGCATGCAAGTTATTGCATAATGTAGGACACAAAATGTTTCTAACAAGATAAAGAATACCTTGAAAATCCCTTTCCACAAATATATTAATCTGCACATTAATCCTTTTTGCTTTAGAGCCAAGAGTGGATTCCATTCTGTCTTCTTTTCATTAGAAGCACGAAATTGCCTGTAACCATTTCCCTAGCATTTTTATTAATTCTGTAGCTCTGTCACAGAAGTAGAGCAGCTGCAAAGTTCATAGCTGTAGAAGCTTGAAATCACTGAAAATCAGTAGTGGTAAGATATGTATTTTAGATGACATGTCTTTCAAGTGTTAATAAAGTCCTGACAGCAAAAGTTTACGCTTAGATAATATCTAACTCTGGCATTCACTAATGATAAATAAAAATGCAAATCCTGCAGACTTCCTGCAACACCCATGTTTTTGCAGCAGCAGTAGTTCTTACATGTACATATCATAAGCATGCAGTTAGACCAACATGCGTAATGAGTGGTAAGTTTCACTTTATTTTTTTATATATAACTTAGGCATGTGGTTTTTATCACTTTGTATTTCCATCAGTATGGTTTAGAAGTATACTGCGGTAAAAGACAGGACGCCTGTGGTCTAACTGTCCTCAGCTTATCACCCATTCTCATCGTAGCCCACCTCCTCTGAACCAGTTGTGACTGGTTCAGTTTACAGGGTTTTTCCACTAAATAACCAAACCTTCCTGCAAACAACCCCCTCCAGTACCCCAAGGCTTAAACCATCAGCTTGTCCTCTTATTTGGGCTAAATAAAAAAGAATAAAAACTTGGTATGAACAGTATATGCATGTATAACTACACTTCAGGAGCAGTTGCAAATAAAAAATCTGCATCCGTGCACTTGAGAAGCCCCATAAACTGTGAGGTGAGAGCTATGCTCAACGTTGTTCAGCATTCCATGTGCAAAGAGCTTAAATATCTGTTTTTCTCTCTGTTTGCTTGTGCAACGGGGACAGCATCTTTCAGTTTTGAGTATGAGGTGGGACAAAGGGATCTGGGGATCATTTTATTAAAAGCAGTCTTGGTTCATTAAAGCAATCAAGTGTTTGCCTAGCCTAATGGACTAGCAGGGATAGTAGAGTGGGAGGCCGGGATAGTGATATTAACAATGTTACTGAAATCTACAGTAACTGCATTCGCCAAAATACTTTTACAGCTATTGTTTCGCACTTGTATTGAAGCCAAGCCTTAACAAATAATAACATAGGATATCAGCTAGTTCTCAAGGAGAGTTTGGCTAAAGTTTAGACTTCCAAGCTTTCTTCAAATTGAAGACTAATGTAAAGCTGAAGGCCTTAAGTAGCTGCATTAGCTTCAATCTGTTCTTTGTAAAATAGCTTCCTCTGTGATGGTAAGAACTGAGTCTGTCTTAGGTTTTCTTCTTCTTGCAGTGGCATGAGCTGTAGAAAATGGACCTGTTGTAACAGCATGGTGTTTCCTCCCAGCTTAGCTGTTCAATAGCAAATATTTAATGGGTCAACTTTTATTATTCTGTGTAAAACAGTTTTCCCATTTAATAAGCTGAAAGAACAAAAAATGGACCGTTTTAAGGATCCTTCATTCGCTGAGGAATTCATATGAGGACGGAGAACCAAGTTTTCGAAACAGCTTGTTATAGGCTATAAAACAAACATAGGTCTCAAGAATACATCTGAAGAAAAGCTTTTATTGCTCTTGGCATTACAGATTCGGTACAGGCATTCATCTCCAAACTTGTGAAAATGGTTAGCCCCAAAATGAACAAGCACTTTACCCCAGTGCTTCTACTTCTAATTTTTCCACAGGAATTTGAAAGGGACTAATTTGCACAACTTGGAGATGAAGAGGTTGAAGTCCAACATCTGAGAATTTTTCCTATACTGTGAAAACAGTTTCTCCACTGAAGCATCAGATTTAAGGTTTTGCTCAATTTGAAAAGGTTTCTTTAAACAAAATGATTGTTGCAATCATTTTGCATCTTTAAAAATATGGTGTGCAGGTTTTCAGTTTGTGTGACAGTACTGTCCTATGGCCTGGTGAATCTCTTAAATTTCTGTAGATGTGCACCTTCGAATTGCTTTTTTACTCATCTAACTGTTACAAAATACTATGCTTGCTTTTTAAAATCATGTTTAATTGATTCTCTTAAAGCACATATCATTACAGAATATTCCAGTCCTGATTTGGTGGATACATACAAGTTGCAATAAGTCATTGAAAGCAAAAAGGAACAGATATCTATGAGTTTACAGCACTGAAATGCTCCTAATTAACCCTTAAAAGCAATCATAAAATGCACCTTTGCTTTATATGTTTATATGCTGTAAACTTATGCATGCGAAACCACTTTTAGTATGAGAACCTTCTTCATCTTGCAATACAGAATTTCTATTAAAACACAAGCTATGTAGCCTTACTCTGATTGCCCACCTCCTCCTCAGTTCATTACTCAGAAAAAGTGAGAAAAAAACAGGCTGATAGGAAAACACTATCGGTAAAGCGCAGCAAGCCCTGCACACTAATGCCAGTAAGTTCTCTTGGGACTTTTTTTTTTTTTTCTTTTTTTTTGTATTTAGCACTGAGAGCAGGGGAGCCTATGTGAATAAGTAAATAGCAAAGCAAATTGAAGATGATTTTGTAAACCTTTCCAACACCAACATTTATGTTTTCTTTCCTGGGAGCTTAGCTGGAGTCCTCGTTCTGTATATGAAGAAGAGTACGATGACATAGTACATGGAGCTTTTCAGAAGAAGGACAAGGTATACTAGATGTGCCGCCCTGTGCATCAAGTAATCTGTAACATAAGACAGAAAAATCTTGTTGAACATCAGTATCGTACAACCTCCTAAGAGACAGGAAAAAACAGGGCTGTGTGGTGTGTTTACAAGGATTGTGGTGGGCAGCGTGTAAACAAATACAATGTCTGACTGTCCTCTGAGCACGTCTGCACTGCTCGTAACTTCTAGATGGAGAGGGTTTCTGAGCACTAGACCATCTGACAATGCTGCTATGTTACTGTTCCCTGCAGTGCAAGGACATAACTCTAGCTCTTTTACCACTGGTAGCACAGCTTTTGCTTAAATTCTTTTGCATCTGTTTTTTTGAACAATATTTCCTAAATCCCCATTCAAGCTAAAAGAAAATTACTTTGTCCCAAGTGCTGTGCAGTTGCTAGTCTGAAGGAGCATCAGTTGAAGCACTGAGCATTTAACTGCACCAGGTATTTAAAGCAGTGGCCCTTAATGCAGGCTAACGATCTAGTACCATAGCGCAAACAACATCTGTAGTGCAAACAACATCTGTAGCAGGCTAACAAAGCCCAAAGAATGAGAGCACCTTTTTATATCCCACAATGTGTTAATGCAGAGTAGCACAGAAGCCTTTCTAAATTGCAGACCCCAGGACTTTGGATATTTCCTGCAGACTATTTAGAAATACCATTTTCAGAAGCATACGTAGCAATATGCAACTCTCACATTGCTTTCCCCGTTTTAATTAATTTTCATTACCTTTGTAAAAAATGGTGCTGTTTCCAGAATGTGTGCTGCAGTACTCTTCCTGAGAAGGAGTCTTTGAAGAATCTAATGGAAAGAGTTTAAATGTCCAAATTAGGTTTTTCTTTGATTTTAACAAACATTAACAGAGAAATGGGGAAAAGACGAGCTAATATAACAACAGTGAAGTGTGAAGTTAGTATTAAAAAAAAAGTAGGATATTTCAGATCTGTCTGAAGAGCAGGTGTTCACCAGGAGGATTCATTTCCAGAGAGAACTGAAGGCAGGAAATGCTCATGTAGTAGTGAATAAGTGTTTGTTGCCTTAACTAGGAGCTTTGCCTTTGCCCTTTAGTGATTGTGTCCATAAGGCTGTTGACAACATCATTTTTATTTCCAAACTACTATTTATTTCCAAGTCCGTTTGACCACCTGATTGTCACTGAAGTAGCTGTAGTCTCTTCCCAGAACTTAGTATTAGCAGAAGCACAGAATAATTCAGATCTGAAGAGACCTCAATTATTTTGTTATTTGTTGCTTAACACTGAAAAAAGTCTTGAGGAGAGTATGATCTGATGTTTCCTCTTTGGAATTTGCTATTTTGGCCATGGATTGTTCTGTAAAATAAAATTTATTGTGCTTGAAGCAGCAATTTTGTGTTTGTTCTTGGTTATGGTATTTATATTCATTGAGACATACGCTTAAGTAAAAACCTCTGTCAAAATAAATGTAGTACATATTTGTGTCAGAATACATTTGGAAGATTGAAACGTAATATTTATGGCTGTGTTCTCATGGAGTGGAGCTGTACTCATTTATAGTAAATTGAACAGAGGTAGGTACTTAGAAAAGGTAGGTACTTAGAAAAGATTCACCTAACTAGAATAAGCATTTGTCTTGAAGTTATTATCTTGATTTAAACATAGGTTTAAACAATTTATTATATGTTGTTTCTTTTCTTTAAAATTTTATAGTCTTTTTCACAATCAGTCTTTTAACAATTATATGCGGTCTTTTTTTCTTACATTATTCTTAAGTTATTACCTTACTATCACCAGACCATGAATAAGTAATATATTTAAACATTGTTTTAATAACCTATCAACCTTATTTTTAACTCCTTAATTTATTATAGCTGTGATTAATGTCGGAGGGATTTATGCCTGCAAGCCCTGGATAGCAGATAGCTGCAGTTTGAAGTTGCTGTTTTGAAGAAATTCTGTGTACTGCCAAGTAACTGACCTGGCTCAGTGTAGACCTTTTTGAGCAATTCTAATTAACACCTTGTGGCATTAAAGAACTGCTCTTTTCCTGTTACAAAGGGACCTTCACTTGAGGAGCATAGTACAGACTGGGTTTCTTTTCCTGGGAGGGCTTTGATAGTTTTTACTTGTGTGTTTTAAGTGTTGTTGTGCCTAGGAAGACAGAAGCTTTCAGCAATAGTAACATACATCATTATTTCTCTAATTGTATTCAAACAATAAAAAAGAAAGAAAGAAAAAAAAGACATAATATGTAGAATGAATATAAATAAATAATTAAAAAAGTAGTATATACCTTGAATGGGGAGTTTAAAATTCTCTTGACTTTCATGCTCATATTTGCAAGCATAGTCCTTGTTTGTCGTATTCACTGGTAAAGTTAACCAGGTGCTGATTGAGTACTTATCATTTGTAGATTTCCAGACATCTCCTTTTACTACATTTTTTGTTATCTCCTTATCTGCTCCATCGACCCACTGCACCCGAATAACTTCTGGGTAGAAATTCTCAATAAGACAAACATACAGTAGTTGATCTTTATGCTTCGTCTGCAGGATTTCAGAGTTCTCTGGTTTAGAATTTCCTTTCTCTGGATTTGTATTTGAAGGGAAAGAAATAACAAAACAGAGGAGTATCAATAGTGTGTGACAATAAATTCTGTCAATAGTGTGTGGCAATAAATTTTGTCTCTTATTTAGAAGTTCTATGTGTTTCATTTATGTAAAGATCTTGATAAAAAACAGGAAAATGGAATCACAAAATGGTTTGGATCTGGGGGGGGGGGGGGTTGTCGTTGTTCCTCTAATACTAGGTTTGCGTAAATGTTTGAATTAACACAACTGAAAACGAAAAAAAAAAAATTGCGCAAAATTAAACTAAACAAAAGCAGAAGAACATGCAATATCCAGGTAAGATTTCTATATGCAAATAGTGTATCTATCCGTACCAGGCTTCTAGTAGGTGATGTGCTTTGTAAAACTTGCTTAGTATGAACATAGTTGAATATATCTTAAATGAAAAGTGACCCATTTCCACAAACTAATTGTAGCTAATCTCCATCTCACCTGCCTCTCTGGAATAAAACTTATGTTGTTAGAAGTCCAAATCAGCCCAATTTCGTCCATACAAAGAAGACTTTTTGATATTATCAAAGCGGATAGCAAATTTAAGACTGTTTTTGTTACACGTGCAAACTTCTGCCATACATGTATAGGCAGAGCTCATGGGCAATCATTTTTGTCTATGTTTAACTGCAAGTGAAAACTAGATGCAGTTTTCAAACTTCACTTTTGTTGTATTGAATGTATGGCTTTTTTTTTTTTAAGGCAGTGAAGAGATTTACTGTTCATCTTCTTAAACCACTCTCTCCCACTAGATTCTTGAGTAAATCTTTGTACTGGCTTTCAACAGTGGGATACACAGTTTACAGAGTGATCTGTCTGAGTGGTGCAGTTTTCACACCCTGTGAGAAAACACATTAATATAAACTTATACTTCTGTCAAAATGCTTCTACTTTTCTTTAAATGATCTAGCTATTCTAGAACAATCTTAGAGTATTTCATATTTAGAGTTTAAAAAGAAAGATGATGAAAGCATAAGACTGTCTGCCTTCAAAATGATAACACATCATGGATTTCCCTCATTTTGGAGAGCTGTCATTGAAATGAAAATGTTGTCTGTTGTACCCAGAAATAAACTTGCAGACAATTTTATGGCACTCTAACATTGATTTAGGAGTTAATTTTATCTCTATTCATCAGACCTTCCAGGGATACAAGATTAAATTCTTTTTCAAACTGATTTATTTGTTCCAGAGTTGTATATATTCAGAAGACCATGATGTAGCTCTTGTTTCAGTGACATTGTGCTCTGCAAAGCCTCATGACTGTTTTAGATGTTTCTTTTAGATTTTCAAAGCTTAGAAAAGTACCCTGCGTAATTTTGTGGTCTTAATTGTCTAGTTTGATATTGTTCTCTTGGATTATCATATCTAAATAGAGAGACAGAGAGAGATGCTCCCATCTGCTATTTCATTGTGACCATTTTAGAGACTTGTATTAATATAGAATAATTTCCACCTCTAGAATAGCCACTGCCTTTCCATTTACCATAAAAAGACCTAGGCACCTGGCTTAAATGAAACACCAAAATTCTATCACAGTACTGAGGAAACATGCTGCTTGAATAACTAACTGTAAAAGTGTGCATGTGACAGTCTCCTGTGCACATACAACTAAATGGATGACAAAGGAGGACTGAACAATATATGTTTTGCTGGTATTCATGAATATATGTATATTTCTGTGTGAATATATATACATACATAAACTGTAAGTATGTTTAGGGGAAAAAAGGATGAAAACATAGAACTCTCTGTAGATTTTGATGCATTCTTAGGCCGATCTGTAAAGTTATTGAAGTCAACAAGATGATTTACGTTGACTTTTCTGGGCATATGATCTGATACTTTCTGAAGAATTTTAAAGTAGTGAACTTCCATTCAACTCTTTTTTTTTTTTAGCTATGCTTTACAAAATTTTTGGTGTTTACTTTGTTGAACACTTCTCTAAGGCAGATTTGCGTAGGTGTAGGTCTTACTTTTAAAATAATATATAACCATGTATCTATAACCTGCAGATATTTCCTAAGCTAAAATCTGACTTTTCTTGTGCTAGACCAGCGAGTTTAAGCTGAGATTTTAATTCTCCTTGCTTGGATGATACCACAAAATGCAGTAATCATGTCGGATACTGAGAGCTCCTTGGGTCCCCTTCAAATCAGGGGGAGCCGAGAACACTCAGCACACAGACAGCATTCTGGTCCTGCTGCCAGCGGCTGCAGACATTATCACTGATAACAACATCACCTACTGTGAGCCTCCCCAGCTACTTTAAAGAAAGAGCCATCAAGCTTCACTCCCCAGCTTTGCCATTACAAAATGTATGAAAACAGTCTTTCAAAGTACTTACTGGAAACGATGAGTTTAGTGCCCGTGCCAAAGACCAGATTACCCACACTGCTGTATTTCCTTACACAAACCGTTTGCGACATTTTAGCCATACAAATATTAGATTATAAGAACGAACATTTGAATGATAAGAGTCTACATATTTGGCTACGAAACTAGAAAATGTGAGTTTAATTTCAGCTAATACTGCTACTCTCAAATAGCCTTTATTGTTATGTACATTAAATTCCATTTCAAGCTAGTCTTTGCTATCACTTGTTTAAAAAATATCAGAACAAATAAAAGTTGTTGATTTCTGGGGCGTGGATTGATCTACCATATACCCTCTGGATATTTTTCTAAAAAAATTAATTCTCCTTCTGGGATTGTGAGTGCTTTTGACCACATGATTTAAATTCTTCATTTAAATGACTGTATGATATGAAACCGAATGCACGATTTTAACCACTCACCTTAAGACCCTTGTTTGTCTCTTTCAATCTCTCCAAAGTTCTCCTTTTTAATGAATTTTATGTCTATTTCTCTGTGCACTAACATAAAGGTCTCTAAAAGGGCCTGGAGGTTGATCAAGCACATTTTCATCACCTTTTTGCAAAATCAGCCCTTGCTTTGATGATACTGATTTTTACAGGTTGTTTCTCTAGCTCAATTTGTTCACACACAAAAGGAGAAACTCATCACACAATATTACTCAGCAATCCATGTCTAATTTCTATGTAATATAGATATGGTTTTGAGTTACCAAATATAAAGATGAAATACTGTATATGCAGAAGATTCATGGAGGTAACTGGAAGGGGTGTTTAGATCGTCCTTTTGTATCACTGGCATTGTTGTAATTAAGAATGATTATGTTTGCCTAAAATAATTTAGAGGAAGAAATGAATCTTATGACAGAAAATGGTGTGCAAGAAGAAAGCTTAGACCACTGTTTAATTGAATTAATGAAAGACACTGCAGAAAATCTGAGCCAGGGAGTCCTCAACAGCCACCACTCTTCTCAAGCCTAGTTGGAGAGATGCTTACTTGTTTTGGACCTAACCCTCTGCATGCTGAGATCACTGCAGTCTGTTTAAGCGTATGTGGGATCGGGACTGTTCATCCTCAGCTCCTGGCACACTTGCCTACAGAGTACTGATGATATGGCAGGTTATCAGTGCCAAAAAGACAACATCACACATGCATCTATGCATGCTGCTGAGAAGCATCAACTTCTCAGCACTACTCCCATGCATGTCCTGTCCCCAGGACCTTCTGGCTTATCCCCAGGGAAAACCATGTGCATCTTACAGGAAATCCTGCTTAAGCTGAAATCAAAGGCAACATTTCTGAAGGTCCAGGATTTCACCCCACAAGCTAATCTTTTGTTTATTTATTTATTGTCTGCCTGCAATTAACCTGTGCTGAGGTGCATCAGAGAGAGCTCAGTTCTCCTCAGCTGGAATAAACTGGCTTTTTAAGAACAAATTAATGGGGAAAGACTGTCCCCTCAAACAAATTGAGATATGCAGAACTTCAGACATAGTTTAAGGTATCTGTTTGCATGCACAATGTTTTTCCATATATCTCTTCTGTTTCCCCTGCTCTGAGGCTAAGGGGTGATCTCCAGCCATGTTTCTGAGTTACCCCAGCCCCTCCACTCTGGGCAGGGAGCCTTGCACAAGGGAACACAAGGGATGTAGCTCAGTGTATCCAAAAGAAGTTAGAATGTCAGAAATTCATGGTTTATGTGAAGTCCTACTGTTTACCCTGACCTAAAGAGACGAAATTTGCTATTGCAAATTCCACATCACTTTTTTTTGTCATTGCTATTATACTTTTAAAATAGCATATCACATAATCTCTCCTCTAGATTGTCTTAAAAGAAAGGGATAGTGAATTTGTCTTCATCTCCATGAAATCCTTGATATTGTTGCTAAAGTCTTTAGCAAAGGTACCTAGTAATGGTAACTTTTGCTCTGCAGTTTTCTTTTGAATGGTGACATTTTCCCTTATTTATTTAACACTCTGTCCTTTCCCCATAACACTGGTTTGGACTTTAAAGTCTAAGGGGTTCTGGTTCAGTATTTAATGTCTTGCATTAGTCTTTAATGCATGCATTAGTCTTTATCTTGTTGACTTAAAAGGGCAGAAAATCAGTTTAGTCCAACTTAGATGATGTATAAATAAGTGTAAGTATAAACTACCTCTAAGCAAGAAATATTTTATAATATATGGTTGCAAAATATAATTGTAGCTTTTTGAACTACTGAACTTCAATGCATTTAATGAAATCAAGGTAGATACCTCAGTAATATTTAGGGGTTAACATAAAATATTTCTGCTGTAATTTCTGCTGTGAATTTATTTAGTAGAAATATTAATAGATTGTTCTCTGTGTTACTTCAGAAAAAGTTTGCAATATGCTTGTGAGGTGCCAGAGAGACACAGCTGCAGATGTAGCAGAAGAGATAGCACAGGGAGAACATCCCCATGCTGAGTAGGGTAGCTACTCCACTTGCGTGCTGGAGGGAAAAATTGATTTGGATTTTGGGTCACTCTGCTGTTCAGTCTTGGCTTCCCTTGCCTAAATTCTCTGAAAGGATGCTTACACAAGAATCCTTCATTGAGAGTTGATGTTGGATTAATATTCACATTCTGATGGAAGCTTTTAGAAACTAATCTATTCCACCAAATGCAAACACCAAACCCATCTCTCAGATCCCAGCCCTTCTTTTACTTGCATTATTGTAAGTCTACAGCAACTCTGTTTTGATCACAGCTAATTATAAGAGACCAAAAAGAACAAAATCAAGTTAATTACATGTTGTTGAGACTTTGGCTCTTGATACATATGGCTCTTTCAGTGTAGTTCTGGAAAAAAAACTCTGCTCAAGCTCAAACTGTGATGATTCAATTGCATGAAGGTCACTCATCCTACGTCTTTTTCTCCATTTCTTTTCATTATTGAGCTAATGTTAGGTACTCATCACTGAAAAGACAATCTGTGATGAAATGCCTGGTCATAAGCACAAGGTAAATCCATCCCTTTTACTCTTGATTAACAATCACTTAAGAGCCTTGGCCCTTGTAGAAGAAAGAGAATCCTGAAGGATTAGATAGATGCTTGAAAATAATTTATTTTAAACTATAAGTACTAAATAAATGATCATTACCTGCTTAACGAGGTAAGGACTTTCACTTAAAACAACACATTTGTTCTGACATGGACATTTCTATTAAATTATAGTTTTGATTCAATTAGTTTTTCTGATAGGAATCATCAAAAACAGTCTATGCTTGGTACGCTAATATAAGTTGACGCATTTTATCAGGCTTACAATATTTGGTAGCGATAGTTCCTCTGCCTTATGTTTCTGTAGTAGTCTACCCCAGGGTTACAGCATTTAAAACACCATTTAATGGCAAAAAGAAGATTTTTATCCTCAACTTACCATTCAAATACATGTCTCTGCAGGAGAGGCAAAAAATAGATCACTTCATGTATGTTTTAGTAAAACAAAAGTTTATTTCTACTGCCAAAGTGCTGTGTACGTGACAGAAGTAATTAGGCACATATTATTTCACTTGTACTAGTCTAACTAAAAAAGGACTTCAGCAATGGCCATTGCAAATTACTCTTTGAATTTGTATTGAGAAGTGCATATTTTTTCTTAATGTATAATTCACAGCTACTTGATTCCGTCCTTAATCCTTCAGTAGCTGAAAGAAAGAATGAGGGCTCTGGAAACTACTCCAGGCCATTTTCCACCAAATTTCTAAGGAGGAGTACGATCATAAATGACACAAACTAGCTCCTCAGTATATTTGTGATCCTAAACTACCGCATTACAAATCAACAGGGTTCAAGGTCAGAATGACAAGCTTAGGCAAAACCTAGGCAGGGATGGCAGTGACCAAGGCTCTAAGCAAGCTGAGTGTCCTCTGGGACACTGTAACACTGAATCTGTATGACCACACCAAGCTCCTACATTTTATTTTGAGGAAAGTGACTTACCTGACACGATGAGCTTTGTACCGGAGCCAAACACTTTGTAGTAATAACCAGACACAGTGGATAAAGTCTTTGCAATAACAGTACAGATCTATTATTCTTTATATCATAGACTCAAAGAATGTCTGAGGTTGGAAAGGACCTCTGGAGGTCATCTGGCCTGACTACCTTGTCAGGCCAGATAGGATACCTCTGCAAAGATACCTTGTGCAGGTTTTCCAGGACCACGTCCAGGCAGCTTTTGGAGATCTCCAAGAGGGAGACTCCACAAACTCTCTGGGCAACCTGTGCCAGTTCATCCTCACAGCAGAAAAGTGTTTTCTGATGTTTAGAGGGAACCTCCTGTGTTTCAGTTAGTACCTATTGCCTCTTGTCCTGGCACTGGACACCACTGAAGAGAGCCTGGCTCTGTCTACTTTGCACCTTCCCTTCAGGTATTTCTAGACAATGATTGAATCCTCCTGAGCTTCCTCTTCTCTGTGCTGAACAGTCCCAGCTCTCTCAGCCGCTGCGTGTATGAGAGATGCTCCAATGCCTTAATCATCTTTATGGCCCTATCTTGGACCCTGTCTAGTATGCCCATTTCTCTCTAGTACTGGGGAGCCCAGAGCTGGACTCAGCGCTCCAGGTGGGGCCTCCCCAGTGCCGAGCAGTGGAGAAGGATCACCTCCCTCAGCCTGCTGGCAGCGCTTTGCCTCATGCGGCTTAGGGTACTGACAGCCATCTTGGCAGCAAGGGCACATTGAAATACATGGGTAAATATTATTTTTTAAAGACAAACAGATTTGCCATTTAATCAACTTTTAGGTCATAAAAAAGCAGCAGCAACCTAAACTTTACAAAAAAAAAATGTGTGGAGATTTTGAGGACAGGTATGTTGTTAAATGGGCAGGATTCATCTCAACTAAAATTAGTTTTCTGAAAGTTTAGGTGGACAGTACTAAGCACCTTGGCTCCATGTCTGCTCTATGGAGAGAGGCACCACCAGCAAATTTGATCAGATATTTGATCAGGTATTGATATTTGATATTGATATTTGATCAGGTATTTGATCAGATATTAGCTAAGTAAAATGCTCCTTTAAATCTCCATAAAATCAGTCCTAGAATTAGCGAACATTATGATGAGATCTTTGCATCACAAAATTCCTGATCGAAGTTTTTGTTGTACGTATGTTAAGCAAAACCCTGACTGGATTGAAATCAACATCAAAACTCCCACTAAGTAGACACCCCATTATCAGATGGTCAAAATTAGGCAAACTGCTTTCATCCTAGGTGCCAAGTATCAAAGCAGCTGAAGTTTACTCGATGCAGTATAATTTTGATTAAGTATGCCAATATTTTGGGAGGGAAGTACAGTGTCTCCACAGGTGGGCATTCTTAATAATAATAATAACTGATAGTAAGATTGTTTCTGCAAAAAGTAGTAAGAGAGAGTAGCCTTTCAACTAGGCATATCTTCAGACAGTTCTGGGCATAGGTAACTCCTGTCATTTGGTGTAGTCAGACATAATCCCAAAAGAAAGCTTCTTGCTCTTCAAATAATTTGCATAACCCCAAATTGACATTTTCTTTCAGAATGAGTTAGAAATATCACAGAAGTTGAGTATGCATCATTAAAGACAAAAATATCTTTTAGTTCTCTGAATGCTATATTTGCTATATTTTCATCTTTAAAAGAAAATAATAAGAGAGTTAGTTATACATCTACACTTCAATAATTGCTTCATTTTCCCAATCTCATATATAAATACAAAATTTCATATATAAATACAAAATGATGCTGTGTTCTGCATCTGGAAATGCTGTTTACAGGGGAAATTTTGCGAAACATTCAGTAGGGTTAAAACTAGCAGGAGCTAAGGAACCAGAGCACAGCATGCAAACAATATCTAACTATTGAAATGCGTTTCAGAAGAAGTAGGTTTTATGTTTCACACTTACCTGAAACAATAAGCTTAGTTCCACTTCCAAATATTTTAACATCAGCATCCCACAGTCTGATAATGCTTAGCAATATCTCCTGCACTTCACTTTTCTTTCACAAGCTACAGAAGATATCTTTCAAATTTAGAGGTTGGTGATATCTCACCCAGTATAATATCTTAATCTTTAACATGTACTGGAGTGGAATATTTAGAAATGCTATTTTTTTTTTTTTTGTGATGAGTGAAAAGTCTGGGTTTTTAAATACACCATTTTCTGAGAAGAAAACTGTGCCATGCGTGTAACTACTTATAGCTATGCTCAAGTCCTTTTAGTGCTGGGATCTCTGTAATAAAGATCTGCTGCCTCTAGTCTGCTACATTTTCCTAAAGTAATCTCTGTCTGCTGTTTTAAGAAGAAATGTGGTTACATTATCATTCCCAAAGGAAATTAAAAATAATTATTAATTATTTGTTGATTTAGATAGATAGGTAATTTTTTTTTTCCTGGAAATGTCCTATCCTGAAAATTACTTACTGTGTGAATGTACCTTGGATTAAGTTTCATTATATTCTCACTTTGAAGCCCATATTTTACATGCAAAACCCATATTCTAAACAAAACTTACTGACACTTAAGATGTGTTTAAGTCTGTGCTTCTTGTAAGTAGTTACACTGTTCTCTGTTGGCAAAAACACCTTACTCTACACAGGCACAATTTAATTGCAATCTGCAGCAAATTGTGCACGTTTCCTCTGCCTTTTACAGTTCGACTTATTTATGCTAAACTTGGTAATCTCATGTATTATCTGAGCAACATACTGTAGGCACTGCTATATGCTTTATACTGATAGTGGCATTCATACAATAGATTGCACAGCTTTAACACAATTAACAGCAGTACGAATACAAAAGGAAGCTAGTTACTTTCAGTAGAGCCAGGAACTAGAAATTTGTTTAATTCCAGGCAACTTTCCTTCCCAATGAATTTAGGCTTAGCCACCTCTATCAACAAGCAAGTTTTTGCATTTCTGTCTTGCTGTACTGAGAGTTGTTCTTAAACTTTCACACAGTTCATTTTTCTGTCCCAGAACAGCATGAGGAATGAATCCAACCCAATATTTCAAATTTTAGCCCCTCTCCTCATTATTCCATTCTGCCATCCTTAATAAGTATTCAGTAACTGATGTGGAGGTGATTTCTCTGTCCCCTAGGTTGATATATTTATTGCCCATCAACCCACCCAACCAGAGCCCCATGCACAGATCACGTAAAAAAAGTGATTTGTCAGGCAGAAATTAATTTCCGTACACCCTTACATTCTTAATTATTAACCTGAGAACCCAAATGACTTTGTGAAAATCAGATCAATGTTAATTGTACTTACCGGAGATAATTAGCTTAGTTCCTGTGCCGAAGTATTTAATCCATGTGGTCCACACTATGTTTTGACTTTGCAATAAGCTAAAGTACTCTCCTGATGTGCAATCGCTGAATAAAAACAACTTTTTTTTCCTTTTTTTTTCCCAATCTGCACCTGGGAGACTGGTTGAAGGATGACCAGGCATTGGCTGGTGGGAGGATGTCAGGAATTTCAGACTTGTGCCCAGTTTTCAGCTGATGTCTAATTCCCTTCAGAGCAAATCTCTTTCTAAAAGTGTTCCAGATAGGCTAGCCAACTCTTCCATTTAATGCCTAAGAATTAGGTGAAGTTTTCCTCTTCAATTTTAGATCAAGTAAGCCCACAGTGCTGTTTATATTAAAAAACAGACACGTATCTTCAGGTCATGATCCTGCTCATTCCCACAGGTATACCCCACCTCACATCTGGCATTAAGTATGATCAAATAGTACTAGGATGCAGTTCAGTTTTATCTGTCTTAATAAAACTCAGCAGAAGGAAACAAGGAGAGCCAGCTCTATAAGCCACTCTGCAGTCCACTGTGAAGGTGTCCATGTGCTGCACCTTGCATTTTCTCTTCCCAGTATGTGGTTGTTATCTGTCCATCTCCTGGAGTCACTCCAGATTCTGAAATACCAGTTCACTGATACCTTTTCATTTACTAACAGGAGGGAGAAGGGGGCTTTCCCTTTGCACACTGGGTTCTTACAAAACAGCCCAAGATAACATCTGAGAAAGCCCTGGTACTGTCTATAAAACCACCTACATGTTTCGTTTGCCATTTACAAGAAACTGAGTTTGAGTACATCTGGTACCTTGTGTGCCATACTGACTACAAGACAACGTTAAGAAACTACTGTCTGTGCCTACAGAGAGGAACTAGACTGAGGGTGAAGGTCACTCGGTTTAATCAGATGTAACACAAAACAAGTGTCTAGGCTAAATTCTCCTGGGCAGGAACATTGAACAGGCTGCCCGGGGAAGTGTTGGAGTTGCCGCCCCTAGAGGTATTTAAGAGATATATAGATGTGGCACTTAGGGACATGTTTTAATGGTGGACTTGGCGGTGTTAGGTGGATGGTTGGATCTGATGATCTTATGGGTCTTTTTGAACCTAAATAATTCTGTTATTCTATGATTGTTATTGCAACCACAAAGCAATGGCAGGAGTGACACAGGCAGAGAAAGGTGCTGCTGGTGCATCCCCTGGGTGGATTGTGTCCACAACACTGAGTATCTGTGAGGTCTCACTGGAAGAAACACAGACAGCAAAAGACTGTGCATTGCAGATAGTTTGTCAAGCTCCCTGGTATGACTCAGGCTTGTAAATAACAGTAGGACAAAACTGAACCATAGTCATTTTGGAGAACTACTACCTACTTGAAATTGTCGTGTCAATTTTTCATCCCATCACACTAATATTTAATGAGCTATACTTCAAGGAACTAAATGAGGAGAGTCTCAGCATACTGCAGTAAAGGAAAATACTAAAAAAAGGCTTGATGCTAAAGAAAAACCTCTGTAGTTAAACTTCTCAGGCATGAGGGTCAACATCAATGATGAAGCAGTTTCTGTGAGGGATGCATTGCTTAAGGGACATAAATGTGGACAGCTGTTTTCAAATAAAAAACTGGCACTGGCTTTGGCAACACTGCCTACAGCTTTGTGGAGTGACTCAGATGCACCTCTACTATGCTGAATGGCAGTGAAGACAGACAGTGAAAGCAAGAAGGATGGGGAAAGACACAGAAACATCTCAGAAAGGGAGAACAATAGTGCCCATCTCCAGATCTCTTGAGGAATAAATCAAATATTATTTTTTTTCACAGCTGCTAACTTTTAAACCAAAAGAAGACTATTTTTTCTCATTTTTTTTTCAAACCTTGGGTTTGAAAAGCTCCAGGACAATGTGCTGAGTTATTTCCTGGAACAGCAGCATGGAAAACTGCCCCTTTCCAGTAAAGAAATCCTTACAACCAGTTCCCTGCCACACTTGAGCAAAGGAAGGGGAAGAGGAAGTGCCGAGGTTGGGTTAGGCATTTGCCTTTCACTGTTCCCTTTGCACTTGCCACTTGGAAGTGAGTTGGGATCTTTCAAATTGTTTGTGGTTGAGCCACCGAGAGAGTATTGGTCGAGGTGATTGCTGGGTTTCTGCCGTAGTGGGGGTCCCAGTAGGCACAGTAGTAGGTAGCTGCATCAACCGGACCTATATTTTTTATTATAAGAATACAAATTTTCTGGTTAGAAAGATTTTGAACCATATATCTGTTTCTTTGGAAGCTGTTTTCTACTATTGTTGTCCCTGATGAAATGTAGAGCATTCTCACTGGTTCTCTCTTCTCCTTCTGTTGATACCAGTGTATGACAGTGTTATCAAAATTTGCAGAGACATCTTTAAAATGACATTGCAAACGTGCAGTTCCTTGAGACATGGTGATGGATACAGGGGTCTGTATGGGAATTTCCTGTGAAAATCCATCTAGGGGGAAAAAAAAAGAAAGAAAAAAAGAGGAGAAATGATGTTATTAACTGGTAATCAGGGGTTTGTGAAGATACTCATTAGTGTGGCCATGTTTGCCTGTGAGGGGAACACAAAGTATATTAAGAAGTACTTACAAGACCAAGCGGTTGTGGCCACCAGCGCTGCCAGCAGCAGCATGTTTGCTTGTCCCACTCAGCTGTCTCAGAGTTCTCTGTTCTCTGTTCTCTGAGTTGAGACTCGCAGAAGGAAACTGTCCCCGGGGCAGACTGAGCTGTGCCACATGGGAGGAGGAGGTGCCTCCCTTGGGTGGCAGCTGGAGAATCCCTGCATCGAGCCAGAGGGACGTGTCCCCCAAGCTCCTTCTGGCAGCACTGGTGGTCAGGGAGCAAGTGTAGAGGGAAGTTTACAAAGGGCACATCTTCGGCTGTGGTAGATAAGAGAGTGTAAATCTCTGATTTAAGTTGGTTTGTGTGGGATTTTGTGGTACCCAAACAATGTAAACCATATTCCCAGGGACTTGTAGTCACTTACATGCAGATGAGGACAGACTATAGGGGGGAACAGGAAGACCTTTTCCTTAGAATTACTTGGGAGTGGCAGGCATGATGTGCCCATCACCAAAGTCTTTTCTTTGGAACATTGTTCCTCTTTTCCTGCCTTTGCTTTCCTAGCAGAGAACAGCAGCTGGACTAGAATATCAATATCAAATGTTTGCTTTCCTCAAGGAACACCAGATATCTGCCATGCCTGGGCAAACCACACTGACAGAACAGGTGAGTTTCCAGTATCGATGTGCTAATTCTTACGGCAGTGAGGAGTTACCTTGCCCTTAAAAATGGTACATCTCTGCCTGAAGACCACAGTGCTAATGATGGCTCAAACTTCAAAAAGGACAGTTGTGCAGTGTTAGCTGCTCATTCTGGGAAGCAGAAAAGGGTTTGGCCTTTCTGCAGCTGATACCAGATGGTGTGAGAAGACTGGGGGAGTGAGGCAGTTACAAACCTGTGATTCAGACGTTGGGGGAGTTTTGTGCCTTGATGGTCCCTGAGTTTCTACCATTGTGAGGGTCCCAGTAGGCGCAGTAGTACATGCCAGCATCGTCTGGAATGACATCCTTTATCATAAGAACACACCGATTCTGGTCAGAAACCCTTTCAGCTCTGTACCTGTCTTTTTGAAAGCCACTTTCCACTGAAGTTTTCCCTTCTGTAAAGAACAGTAGCCTCTCTGGAGCTTTATTCTCCTTCCGTTTATACCAGTGTATGACAGTACTATCAAAACTTGTTGGTAAGTTTTTGATTTCACAATACATCCGTGCAGTTTTCTTGAACTTGGTGATGGATATAGGGCTCTGTATGGGAATTTCCTGTGCAAATCCATCTAGAAGGAAAAAAAAGGTGGAAAAATCTTATTAGTTGGAATTCAGGGACTTGGGAAGATGTGCGTCAATGGGTACCCTCTGAGGAAAGGTTGCAAAGTAAGTAGGACTTACCAGACCAAGTGGTGGTGGCCACAAGTGCTGCCAGCAGCAGCATGTTTGCTTGTCCCACACAGCTGAGACTCAGAGGAGAGTGAAAGAGGCCCCAGGTGGGGACAAGGTTGAGTGGGAGGAGAAGATGTCTCCAGCAATGGCTCTTCTGGGAGCAACCGTGTGCGGCTACGTTTGCAGAGAACCCACTGCAGCCTGGGAAAGGACTTAGGCCAGGGAATGCTCACGTTGGTGAGGAGGTTGTCATCCCATCAGCTTTTCAGATGAATGTGAGAAAGACTGGGAAGTCCAAGGAGCGTGGCGTGTGGAAACTTGAGTCAGAGCTGCTGAGAAGGGGTTGAGAGTGAGAGCAGCTCCAGCCGTACATCAGGCCGTGAAGCTCCCAGCCCAGAGGCCACCCTGGTGGGTGCTGAGTGTGTGCGGTCACCTGCAGTGGGCAGGAGGCATGTCCCCACCCCGTCAGGGACCTCCTCTTGCTGCCTCCGCCTGGCCACCCAGCTGCGGCCTGCCGAAATGCCCCTGTGCCTGTGCTGCCCCCACTGCAGCAGCTCGTGGGGATCAACCTGCAGCAAGTGCATCAGCATCCCCAGGAGTAGGCGCCTCGTCTGTGGTTTTGCGTGGGGAGGAAATGCACATCTGCAGGGTTTTGGTTTTAAGCTGAGATGAGGAACAAACACTTCTTGGAAAGAATGACTGGAAGAGAAAGGTGGAGAAACATGTGGCATGTTGCTAAGCAGATTGGAAACTGTGCCTCTCTTCACATAACCACAGAATCACAGAATGGGTAGCGTTGGAAGGGACCTCTGAAGATCATCTAGTCCAACCCCCCCACAAAGCAGAATCACCTAGAGCACATTGTGCAGGATGGCATCCAGGCGGGTTTTGAATATCTCCAGAGAAGGAGACTCCACAACCTCTCTGGGCAACATGTGCCAGTGCTCTGTCACCCTCACAGTAAAGAATTGCCCTCTCATATTGAGCTGAAACCTCCTGTGCTTCAGTTTGTGCCCGTTGTCTCTCATCCTGTCACTGGGCACAACTGAAAAGAGACCGGCTCCATCTTCTTGACACCCTCCCCTCAGATATTTATAGACAGTTGTGGAGTAATTGCCTAAAGTGACTAGGAAAATTAAACTAACATTCACATTTTAAAGAAAATGTACAGCATTGAAGAAGCTTTCAGCGTGGAGCGTAGCTGCACTACCTAAGGATTCCCTAGGCTTCCAACCTTAGATGCTATTGCACTGGGGGAACCTGGTGTGCTGACTCTAAGGAACAGTATGGACTGTAGTGCGGAGTGGAGACACCATGGCTAGGCTCTCTGACAAGAGGGGGGACTCAATTGATCTTGTGCACACTGAGACCGGTAAGCTACACATTTGCTACCCTTAGCCAACAACTCAAATGCTGTACTCTAGTGAACTTTTGCCCACTATAATATCATTGTAATACCAAAACACACCTCCATCCCAAAAGCTACCCACCTCCAAGGTATGACCACCCCTCACTGAGCATGTGCTCTGAATTTCTCGGAGCCTATACCTTTAAACGAAAGCAAGAAAACTTTTTACTAGTCATAACCAAGATATGCTTGACTAGAGTCATTCAAGCCCCACCTAAAAGGTAGAAAATAATATAAATTGGCTTAAGAGAGAGTGGATGTTAGGGAAGATACCATCATGAAGGATACCTTCTGACTTCTGGGATCAGTCGAAGGTCTGAGCCTCTCTTCCTCCCACACTGGGACACCGTGGGGTAAGATTTGAACGCTTGGTTATACCCGGTGTCTCTGTGGAAACTTAGAAATCTTTAGAGTCTTTGTGCCTTATAACGCATTAATACCCATGCTGTGTACCTGTGTATTTAATGCATGCTAGCTTGCTTTTGCAGACGTGAATTTATTGCTGGCAATACAAAGAACCTGTGTATCTGTTGCTGCAATAAATTGCACTTAATTGCATTGTTCCTAACTGTGATAGTTCTCATTGAATGTGCCTAGAGTGAGGGTGTGCTATATTGTTGGTGAATCCTTGACCATGATAGTTCAGTACCCTGAACCCAACCAGACTCATAATGGTTAATCAGCTTCACCCCTTAACGCGAAAACATTAATGAGGTCTCCCCTCAGTCTTCTCTCTTCCAGGCTAAACAGGCCCAGCTCTCTCAGCCTGTCCTTGTACGACAGGTGCTACAGTCCTCTCATCATCTTCATAGCCCTCCTCTGAACTCACTCCAGTAGCTCCATGTCCCTCTTGTACTGGACACAATACTCCAGGTGTGCCCTAACCAGGGCTGAGTAGAGGTGGAGGATCACCTCCCTTGACCTGCTGGCAACACTCTTCAAATGCAGTCCAGGATACCGTTGGCCTTCTTGGTCACCAGAGCACATTGCTGAGTCGTGGTCAGCCTCCTGTCCGCCAGGACTCCCAGGTCCTTCTCTGCAGAGCTGCTCTCCAGCATGTCAGCCCCCAGCCTGTAATGGTGCTTGGGGTTATTCCTCCTGAGGTGCAGGACCCTGTACTTGCCCTTGTTGAACTTCATGAGGTTCTTCTCGGCCCAACCCTCCAGCCTATCGATGTCCCTCTGAATAACAGCACAGCCCTCTGTGGTATCAGCCACTCCTCCGAGCTTTGTGTCATCAGCAAACTTGCTGAGGGCGCACTCCGCTCCATCATCCAGATCGTTAAGGAATAAGTTGAATGACACAGTACCCAGTACTGACCCCTGGGGGACACCGCTAGCTACAGACCTCCAACTAGACTACAAAACTGAGCACAACCCCCTGAGCTCTGCCATGCAGCCAATTATCAATCCACCTCAATGCCTACTCATCTTGTCCACACTTCCTGAGCTTGCCTATGAGGATGTGATGGGAGACAGTGTCAAAAGTTCTGCTGAAGTCAAGGTAGACAACATCCACCACTCTCCCCTCATCTACCAGCTAGTCATCCCATCATAGAAGGCTATCAGATTGGTTAAGCATGATTTCTCTGTGGTGAATCCATGCTGACTACTGATGATGATCTCCTTGTTGTCGCCTCTGTTTCTTGGAGGCATAGCCCATGGCCGAGGACTTCACTTCTCTTCTGGAAACCTCAGGGGAGGAACTGTGATGATAAAAGTGGAGTTTCTGGTCTGTTGTAGGACTTTGTAGGGACTGAAATGCCAAGGAAGACAGCAGAGAAATGGGAAGGAAAGTCTACCAAATCATGCAGTCTTCTCTCCTTGCTACACCCGCATACCTTATTTCAAGAGAGAGCACCAAGGGGATGGAGATATATTGATCTTCTTGCTCCATGGATTCCAATAACGAATAGAAATCTTCAGCTATTGTTTGTTCATGAGGCACAGACAGGCTGTGTTCACTGCCAGGTGAGTGCTTTTCCCAAGTCTCCATCTAGAGAGCAAAGTTCCCTATTTATACCCTCAATTGATGGGATCCTGTGTAGTTGTTTTTCCTATCCTGAGGCAGAATATCATCAGAGCAGGGCTGAATGACGAAGTATCTGCATTTGGGAAGAGTTCAGAGCTTGCAGTTCAGAGTGCCAAGTGCCTTTTTGTATGGTTTATCTTGGCCCATCTAACGCTGTGATGTGTTCAAAATACCAATATGCACAGTAGTAACTGCCTGCATTCCTCTGGGTTACATAATCTATTGTAAGACTATAGAGTGGTTCAGAGGCATGCTTCCTCACTTGATACTTTTTTTCATCAGTTCCATCATCAAACGTAGGTTTTTTTCCTGACACGTACAGTATCCTCTTGGGCGGCTCTCCGGGAAGCTGCTTGTACCAGTGCACGGTGTCTTCTTTCGTCAGCCGGCATGCCATGCTGGCCGAGCCTCCCTTCGCTGAAGTCCGCATCGCTGGGCTTTGCACCGGCACTGCCTGTGCATCTCCACCTGGAAGGGAATGGGGAGAAATTGGTTAAAAATTTAATGAGGGCTCGGAACCGCTGCAGTCTGGAGCAGGGTCAGTGTTCTCCACACACAGGAAGGGAATGGGGCTTACGGGACCAAGAAGAAGCTGCAAGCAGGACGGGCAGCAGCAGCATGCTGCCTGCTTGGGTGAACCGTGGAACTGAAGTAGGGGCAGGAACGTTATAAAGTCCTCCAGGAGGAAAAGGAGTCAAACAGCTCTGGGGAGGAAATGACTCATTTGGCACACCCAAGGGTAGTGCCTCAACTCCTAGCCATTGCTGGGTGCGGATGGGGAGGGCAGGGAACAGGGGGTTGCTGCTGCTTAATTTTTTTGACAAACTAAATCACAGCAATAACAATGTAAAAGGGTCCATACCCAAGCTACTACCGACCTCAGCAGTGTCAGTGCAGTCCTTCTGTGGGACCTGAAAACACCCAAGATACCTGGAAAGCCGGTCATTTCCCCTGCATCAGGAGACTAACCAAATGTGGAGAGGCCATCTCCTGGTTTACGAGAAATCCTAGCAAGGTACGGTGCTTTTTCTCTTATTACTGCTGTGTTTTGACTGAATGGTCTGTCTTGCAAAGGTCTGAGCCCTCACAATGACTGCCAGTCCAAGGGTGGCTTCTTGCTCCCACCAGCTGCAAAATCCTGTTCCTAATACAAAGTGTGAGAAAAGTGCCTGATGGAAGCGCTGCTTTCACATCAGAAGGACTTTTAATCATTTCCTGGTGAAACACTTGGCATCTGTAACCCTTAGATCATTAAACGGCATGCTGCTGGTTTCCTGCCTTCATGGCAGAGCAGTCTGAAGTGAAAACCTGTTGCTATTAGAAAAGAGGTTTGTGGCTATGTGAGTGGGGGGTAAAATATGATGGGATCTTACTTGGTCCAAAGAGCCACAAAATCAAGAGTGGTGCTGCACTGGCCCTGCACTTACCCCTTAATGCTCCTGGACATATGGCCATCAGAGCTTCATGCCTTGACCTCTCGCTCCATGTGAGGTGTGAGAGTGTACCGGGCTTACGTGGGAAGGGTTTGGAAGCTGGGGGGCTGCAGGGGTGGCCTCTGTGAGAAGAGTCCAGGAGCTGCCCCATGTCAGATAAGAGCCAGCTCCAGATTGCTCTGAAAGAGACCTGCACCTGACCCACCAATGGTTGGCCTCTGTGAGAGCAGATTCAAGAAAGGGAAGAAAAAACTGCTGCACAACATCAGCTGGGAGAGCAAAGAGTGCGCACCAGCCCTGCAGCCCCCAAGGTGTGTGCAGCAGGAGGGTAGGAGGTGCTCCAGGCACTCAGCAGCGGTTCCCCTGCAGCCTGTGGAGAGGCCCCTGGTGGAGCAGGCTGTCCCCCTGCAGCCCATGGGTCCCACGTGGAGCAGATCTCCAAGCTGCAGCCTGTGGAGGAGCCCACGCAGGAGCAGGGAGTCTGGGGGGAGCTGGCGCCCATGGGGGACCCGTGCTGGAGCAGTTTGCTCCTGGGGGATGGACCCCGTGGTACGGAGCCATGTGGGAGCAGTTCTTGAAGAGCTGCTGCCTGTGGGCAGCCCCTGCAGGCTCAGTTTGGGAAGGACGGCGTCCCGTGGGAGGGACCCCACGTGGAGCAGGGGCAGGGAGTGACCGTGAGGGAGCAGCTGAGAGAAAGCAGCATTTGGGACAGACCACAGCCCCCAGTCTTACAAGACCAAATGGATGTGGCCAGAACAGCTGGCAGCAGTAACATGCTTACGCATTAAGTGGGGTCTTCACTTGGGTAACAAATAAATCTAACTTTTATGGAAATGAATACGGGGTGGGTGGGAGAGGAGGTGGTTCATTTCAGCAGTATTCAATAGCAGGTCCCTTGCTGATCCATGCATCCCAGGCTCAGAAAATGTCGGAACTGCTGAGGTTGTCAAGGGACTCTTAAGGCCCCCAAGTCCAACCCCAATTCAGGCAGGGTCACCTAGAGCAGGTGGCCCAGGACTGTCCAGTGGGTCCTGATGGAGGCTCCACCTCCTCTCGGGACAACCTATTCCAGTGTTGGACTGCTCTCATGGTAAGAAAGTTTTTTCTTGTGCTCAGATTTATTTTCATTTCATCTGAGTTTCAGTTGGTGCCCATTGCCTCACAGGGCACCACGTATAGGAGCCTGACTCTGGGCCCTTTACACCCCGCTTCAGGGATTTATAGATATTGAGGGGCTCTCTGGACTGAAGAGTCCCAGCTCTCTCAGCCTTTCCTCTTTGGAGACGTGCCTCCGTCCCTTCATCATCTTCATGGATCGTTACTGGACTGTCCCCAGGATGTCCATTTCCCTCTAGTACTGGGGAGCCCAGAACTGGACTCAGCGCTCCACGTGGGGCCTCCCCAGCGCCGAGCGGTGGAGAAGGATCACCTCCCTCAGCCTGCTGGCAGCGCTTTGCCTCATGCAGCTCAGGGTACTGACAGCCATCTTGGCAGCAAGGGCACAATGTTTACTCTCATTCCTTCGCTAGACATCCAGCCAGGTCCTTTTCTGCATAGCTGCTTTCCAGCTGGCTGGCCATGTGTGGCCCAGGGCTCCCAGGTTAGATCTTCACTGCAAATATGCCCCTTCCGTGCTCCCTCCCTGCCCTTTCCTTGTTTTTTGCTAGCTCAGACCATGGTGGGAAAACATCCACCTTCAGCAAAGATTGTGTAAGCGGTGCTGCCTAAATGGACCTCTCTTTATCATCACCCACAGGGGTGCTCCTTTGCCCCACCCCACTGCATTGTACCCGCTGAGGCTGCAGTGTGCTGCATTTCATGCCTGTTTGTCCTGGTTTCAGTTAGGACAGAGTTAATTTTCCTCCTAGTAGCTGGCAGGGTGCTATGTTTTGGATTAGGATGAGAAGAGCGCTGATAACATGCTGATGTTTTAATTGTTGCAGAGCAGTGCTTACACCAAGCCAAGGACTTTTCAGCTTCTCGCTCTGTCCTGCTAGCGAGCAGGCTAGGGATGCAGCAGGAGGTGGGAGGGGACAGACCCAGGACAGCTGACCCAAACTGGCCAAAGGGGTATTCCATACCATCTGACGTCATGCTGAACAACATATAGGGGTGGCTAGCCGGGGTGAAGGGGGGGCCGGCTGCTCGGGGATAGGCTGGGCATCGGTCAACGGGTGGTGAGCAATTGCATTGTGCATCACTTATTTCGTACACATTATTACTATTAATACTATTATTATTATTATTGTTGTTGTTATTCTTTTCCCTGTCTTAATAAACTGTCTTTATCTCAACTCACAGACTTCACTTTCCCGTTTCTCTCCCCCATCCCGGAGAGGGAGGGGGGAGGGTGAGCGAACGGCTGTGTGGTGTTTGACTGCCAGCCGGGCTAAACCACAACACTGTTCTATTTGTCAACTCTTCAGACTTCCTTCCTTCAGTGGAAGGGACGCCCCAGGAGGGACGTTTTAGGAACTGAGAGGTGGGTGCAGGAAGGTAACGTTGGTTCCGTGCATTTGAGAGGAAGCTTGCCACTCAGGCTGCAGCCACCTTTCTGTACAGGCTGCCTACGATCTTCTCGCTCTGTGAGACTGCCAGTAGGCACAGTAGTAGGTACCTTCATCATCCTCACGTATGTCTTTGACTGATAGAGTGCAGGTATTTTTGCCTCTTTTAGAAGAGTGGTACTTGTCCTTGTAGGAATCCTTCTCGTAAGAAATCTGTGCTGTTGGGGTCACATAGAGAAGTCGTTCGGGAGCCCTGGTGGGTATATGTCGGTACCAATGGATGTAAGCAGCCTGGAAGTTATCTATGCCCTCGACTTTGCAATCAATCACTGCAGTCATAGATGTCCTTTTGGTGAGAGATGGCTGACGCTGTTGCAGGAGCACTTGTGCTTGCCCATCGAACAGAAGGAGAGAAAATAATACAACGAGCACTGTCAGCCGCCTGCTCAGAGCCGTATGCATGAGAGCCGCTTGCTGCTGCTCCACACGCTGCCCTCCTGAGAGAGGGAACATGCGCGACCTGGCTGCAGCCAGGGTCAGGACCGGCAGCAGCAGCATCCCGATGGTGCTCGCTCGCCTCTGGCTGTGGGAGAAAGATGCTGCCTCTGCAGCAGGGCCAGGGGGCTGTGCCTGAGGAGAGGATGTGACTCACTTGGGGGCCATCAGGAGAGAGGTCCCAAGAAGCAGGCAGGTAATGCTGCAGGAAAGCAGCACCGCCAAGCCCTGCTGAATGTCAGCGGTCGTTTATAAAGGGATTTTATAGTCTGGAGCAACCTACTGCTGCTTTCAGAGTAGTTGGAAGCTGCTAAGCAGTACCTGGGCTCAGAGGTTTTTCCTAAGGTCCACGGCCAACACAAGGAAGGAGAAGCAAGACAGTGGAGTTGAATGCATTTGAAGGCTGTCCAGTGACTTCCCGTCACACCATCTGAATGCCAAAGGCCAGGAAAATGCACGGCAGCCCCTTGGGAGCTCAGAAGCAGGACTGCTGCCCTTGCAGGTTCTTCTTGTTGCAGGTGAGGTGTGATGCTACGCCCCAGGGTAGCATCTGCAAATGCTGGGGGCTATACAAGGAAACACAAATGTTTTAGACCCCAGATTGAGTTAGCATAAAATAACGATGATCTGGGAGAGCAAAGTAGGACATCTGTTCTATGCTGTTGATAGCCCTTCTGCAGAGACCAGGTCACTGCTACTTCCCTCGGAGAGAAAACGGAACCAATTCCCACATCTCTGCTGTCCAATTGTTATTTTATTTAGGGCAGCCAGGTTTTAATTCTTCCTTTTCTCTCTTCTCCCCGCCTCCCTCCACCCGTCCAAAAAATGTTTTCCAGCTCGATAGGGGCACTCTGCTCTCGTACGGTTGTGACAGGAATCTGAGCTTTCCCTCTTCTGTGAGGTGCGACTCATATCTCAGTGCTAAATGTGCAGCCAAGTTTTTCTTCTTCCTGTTCTCTCTTTCTCCTGCCATACCTGGGGAAATCCCCTTTTTGTTGCTGAAGTGAAATGACTTCTCTGCTGGTACGAGCCACAGCGAGCATCTGCACTGCCTACGACAGCCCCGAAGCGCCTTTGGTGCCTGGCTGCCTGCGAAGTGTGCTTGATGGGTTCGGGGCTGATGGGGAGGCAGGGTGGGCACGTTCCTTGAGGTTTTTGGGACTTTCAGGGTCTGGTCCAGGAAGCGAAGCATGTCTTTGTGCAGGCTGCTTATGGCTCTCTGCTGCTGTGCATCCCACCTGGCGCAGTAGTAGGTAGCAGCGTCTTGCAGGGTGACTTTGCTCACCGTCAGGGTGCAGACAGATTTGTCCAGGTCCTTCTCGATGCTGAATTTCCCCCCATCGGCCTCGTTCCCAAGGAAGAGCCTGGATGCCATGTAGGCAATGCGCTCGGGAGCTGCCCCAGGCTTCTTGCGGTACCAGTGAATGAAAGCTTTGTCAAAGTTGGGGACGGAGACGTGGCAGGTGATGAGCACCGTTTTGCTTTCTGGCTTGGTGATGGATACCGGGCTTTGCTGCAAGGCTCGTGCAGGGCCACCTGTGGGAAAGCAAGAGGGAAATTGGGAATGCAAAGCTGAAACAGCAGCAGAGCTTCCCCCGGGATGTGCAGGCAGCAGGGTGAGCAGGGCACATACAAGAGAAAGCAGCTGCCAGGACGAAAGCTCTCAGCAGCCACATGGTTGCTGCCCTCCGTAGGGCTTCCATGTGGGGACAGGCTCGGGGCCAGAGTGCGCCCAGCCAGGCCAGCAGGAGCCTGCAGCCAGGTGAGGTTTGCAGCCCTCGCCCGCCTGTGGTGGGGAGCACAGCCAGGGTTGTGTGCCAGCTGCTAGAGTGTTTTCTACGGCTGTGCTCTCCCAGTAAGCACAGTAATAGGTGGCTTCTTGCTCCTTTGTGACTCTTCTTATTGTGAGAGTACAGATGGGCTCCGTCTTCTTCTTCTCGGCCCCAAATGTTTCTCTGTAGGACTGGTTGTAGAAAACAGCCTCCCCTGTCTGCACGTACAGAAGGGGCTGTGGGGCTTCCCCAGGTTTCTGCTGGTACCAGTGGATGTAGGCATTCAGAAAGTCTGACCCTGAGAAATGGCACTCAATCCGCGCAGTGCTGTATGCCACTCTGCGCACGGAAGGTTTTGGCTGCCGGAGGCTTTGCGTGGCTCCATCTGCAAGGGAAATCAAGGAACAGCGCTGTGGTGACAGCAGGGGCGACCCCCGGGCGCTCCCAGACCCCGCAGCTCGCACCTAAGACTTACAGCAGCAAAGGGCTGCAGCAGCCAGAAGCACCTGCAGTGGCAGTGGCAGCATGCGTGTGGCACGACCTCAAGTCTGCCTCCGTGAACTGGCCCGGGCAGAGTGCGTCCGTCCCTGGCGACAGAGAGGGAGGGAGCAGGCACTTGAGGGGCGGAAAGAAGTGGCTCAGGCACCTGGCACCCAATGGCAGCTCCTCTGCGTGGCTGCAGCTCCTGGGGTGCCTGGGGTCTCCTCGGGCCTGTGGGAACCTCCCTGCAAGTGCTGGTGCCCTGCAGATGGAAGCCACTGCCCATCGCAGCTCCCCAAATTCAGCCCGGTGTGAGCAGCCACAGCTTGTCTTTACGGAAGCTGCCTCGTGGCCAGCTGCACACACTGTAGCACGGTCACAGGTAGGTTGCTGCAGCAGCTCCTTGCCCACTCTTACGGATTTGTGCCTCATTTTTAGCCTGGGTTCCTCTTGCTTCATCTCCACCTGAGTATATCTTTGCTTGCTGGAGGGGGAGACGAGATAAGAGAGTTTCCACCTGAAATCTCTCTTCCTGTGGTGGTGGTAGTGGTGGAGAGCTTCCCAATGCTGCAAAGTATGCTGTGATGCTTTCAAACTGTTAGTGAAATCTTCAGTAATTTAAAAATCATAAATATGCACAAAAGCATGCCCAGCCCTCAAATAAGTCTTCTGTTCCCTGGCCCTACCCCTGCCATTTCCCACATCCCTGAGAAAGTGGCATTTCTCTCTACCCATCAGGGACAGCTGTCTTTGTACTTAGCCATCTCCCATGGTCCGGGTGCCACGATAGGATTTTAGCACCTGGGATATGTGTCTAGCTCACTAGCTTAAACAGAAATGCTTTCTAGTGTAAACTTTCATGACATCTTCTGGACATCGGTAGCAATACACTCACATTCCTATTCTTATTTTGCTCTTTATATCTGTAAATATTTTTCTACGTCTCATGCTTATTTAGTATCTAATTTTCTCACCAAATAGTGTACGCTTCCCAAATCTGACGCCTCACATGAGCACAGGTCTTTTCCTATCGTCTGGCATTTATCAGGCAAGCCCGAATCTTGTGATTGCACATTCAATACCGAGATCTGAACACCTACTGATGAGCAGCCCTCTCCTCCAGCTTGACTCCATCTCCACTGCTTCCCCATTAAGAATGTCTCAGAAATAGGCTTAAAAAATGACAGTTTCCTGATGCTGATACTACCGGGGTCCTTTCTTGAAGTAGAAACCAGTTGTTTACTCAATGCATAATTTTCCCAGCCCTATCAAGAACGTCCATGTCCTGCTGATTTCTGCCCCCAGATTGATGCGACTTTCTCACTTCAAGTCACAGGGAGTCTTCTCCCTCGTTTCAGTGGGATTTAGAATGCACTCAGCTTTCAAGGGAAAGCTTTATTTTAGTTTTCTGTGTCAAGCCATGGGCTTTGAAAAGCTACATGCTGAATAATTTCCTGGAACAGCAGCATGGAAAATTGCCCCTTTCCACTAAAGAAATCCTTACAATCAGTTCTCTGCCACGCATGAGCAAAATAAGGGGAAGAGGAAGTGCCGAGGTCGGGTTAGGCTTTTGCCTTTCACCGTTCCCTTTGCACTTGCCACTTGCTCCGTCAAAATCCCGAGCTTTTGGCAGCTGACCCCTCCAAGGAGTGGAGGCTCAGCGCTGAGCCAGTCCTGGCTGTGCAGAGCCTGCGTTTTGAGGCTGGGCGGCTCATCCACGCCGGGGGAAGTGAGTTGGGATCTTTCAAATCGTTTGTGGTTGAGCCACCGAGAGAGTATTGGTCGAGGTGATTGCTGGGTTTCTGTCATAGTGGGTTTCCCAGTAGGCACAGTAGTAGGTAGCAGCAGCATCCTGAGCTATGTTTTTTATTGTAAGAGTACAAATTTTCTGGTTAGAAGCCCTTTCAACTGAATACATGCGCCCTTGGAAGCTCTTATCCTCTATTTTTACCCCAGTTGAAATATAGAACATCCACTCTGGAGCTTTATTTTCCTTCTGTTGGTACCAGTGTATGATGGTGTTATCAAAATTTGCAGAGACATCTTTAAAATGACATTGCAGACGTGTACTTCTTTCAGACTTTGTAATGGATATAGGGGTCTGTATGGGAATTTCCTGTGCAAATCCATCTAGGGAATGAAAAAAAAATAAAAGCAAAGAAAAAAATAGGAGAAATTAAGTTACTAACTGGCAATAAGTGACTTGTGAAAATATCCATTAGTGCAACCATGTATGCCTGTGAGGAAAAGGTAGAAGGTAAAAAGGACTT
Organism: Cygnus olor; assembly: GCF_009769625.2. NCBI lineage: Eukaryota > Metazoa > Chordata > Aves > Anseriformes > Anatidae > Cygnus > Cygnus olor. The sequence continues at coordinate 61,448,496 of NC_049170.1, read as the reverse complement.
ACCAGACCAAGTGGTGGTGGCCACAAGTGCTGCCAGCAGCAGCAGCATGATTGCTTGTCCCACACAGCTGAGACTCAGAGGAGAGTGAAAGAGGCCCCAGGTGGGGACAAGGTTGAGTGGGAGGAGAAGATGTCTCCAGCAATGGCTCTTCTGGGAGCAACCGTGTGCGGCTACGTTTGCAGAGAACCCACTGCAGCCTGGGAAAGGACTTAGGCCAGGGAATGCTCACGTTGGTGAGGAGGTTGTCATCCCATCAGCTTTTCAGATGAATGTGAGAAAGACTGGGAAGTCCAAGGAGCGTGGCGTGTGGAAACTTGAGTCAGAGCTGCTGAGAAGGGGTTGAGAGTGAGAGCAGCTCCAGCCGTACATCAGGCCGTGAAGCTCCCAGCCCAGAGGCCACCCTGGTGGGTGCTGAGTGTGTGCGGTCACCTGCAGTGGGCAGGAGGCATGTCCCCACCCCGTCAGGGACCTCCTCTTGCTGCCTCCGCCTGGCCACCCAGCTGTGGCCTGCCGAAATGCCCCTGTGCCTGTGCTGCCCCCACTGCAGCAGCTTGTGGGGATCAACCTGCAGCAAGTGCATCAGCATCCCCAGGAGTAGGCGCCTCGTCTGTGGTTTTGCGTGGGGAGGCAATGCGCAGCTGCAGGGTTTTGGTTTTGAAGCTGAGATGAGGAGCAAACACTTCTTGGAAAGAAAGAGTGGGAAAGTAAACCAGAAAACATGTCCCAGGTGCAGGACCCTGTATGTACCCCCTCACACATCATGAGGTTCCTGTCAGCCCATTTCTCCAGCCTGATGAGGTGCCTCTGGATGGCAGCACGACCCTCCCCACATTTCCCCCACTCCTCCCAAAGTCTAAATCTACTCTCTTTTAGTTTAACACTGTTACACCTTTTCCCATTACTACCCTTGTCCTATTGCCATACTTCCTCGTAAAGAGCTGTCCTGTAGGGCCCTCTCCCAGCAGACTAGGTTTCCCCAAGTCCCATCCAACCTGGCCTTGAACTCTTGAAGTTATGGAGCATCCAAAATTTCTCTGGGCAGCCTGTTGCACTACCTCAATGTCCTCATAGTAAAGAGTCTTCCTAGGACTGAATGTCAATCTACTCTCTTTCAGATTAAATCCATTTCTCCTTGTCCCATTACAACTCTTCTCAACAAAGAGCTTTCCTGTAGGCCCCCTTCAGGTGCTGGGTTGCCACTCTCAGGTCTCCCCGGAGCCTTCTCTTCTCCAGGCTGAACAACCCCAGCTCTCTCGGCCTCTCTCCATAGGAGAGGTGCTGCAGCCCTCTGATCCTCCTCATGGCTCTCCTCTGCACTCGTGCCATGTCTCTCTAGTGCCGTGCAGCCCAGAGCAGGACTCAGCGCTCCAGGTGGGGCCTCCCCAGCACCAAGCAAAGGGAAAGGATCACCTCCCTCAGCCTGCTGGCAGCACTTTGCTTCATGCAGCTCAGGGTACCGACAGCCATCTTGGTAGCATGGGCACATGGCTGCCTCCTGGTCAGCTTGGTGTCCACCAGGACCCCAAGGCCTTTTCTGCAAAGCTGATCTCCAGCTGGCTGGCCCTCTGCTGCCCAGAGTTGTTCCTCTCCAGGTGCAGGACTCTACACGGCCCCTTCCCAGACATGGTGAGGTTGCTGTCAGCCCATTTCCCCAGCCTGACGAGGTGCCTCTGGATGGCAGCATGACCCTCCCCAAGTATCCCCTACTCATCCCAGGTTGGTGTTGTCAACAAACTTGCTGAGGGTACACTCTGTCCCATCATCCAAAGCATTAAGGAAGATGTTAGAAAGTACTGGACCCAGAACTGACTCCCGGGGTACACTGCTAGTTCATGGCCTCCACGAGGACTTTGCACCACTGATCACCACCCTTAGGGCCCAACTGCTCAGCCCATCTTTCTGTCTCCTCCTCCAGCCCATCACATCAACAGCCTTTCCCTTAGGCTCTTAGAGGTGACAGTGTCAAGGGCTTTAATGAAGTCCCCAGACTACTTGCGCTGCTATCTCCTCATCCAGCAGGCTGATCATTTCATTGTAGAAGTGTATGAGATTGGTCAAGAATGATTTCTCCGTGGTGAATCCATGCTGACTCCTAATGATGATCTCCTTGCCGTCTGTCTCTGCTTCTTGGAGGCATAACCCATGGCTGAGGACTTCACTTCTCTTCTGGAAACCTCAGTGAATAAACTATGATGATAAAAGTGGAGTTTCTGGTCTGTTGTAGGTCTTTGTAGGGACTGAAATGCCAAGGAAGACAGCATGAAAATGGGACGGAAAGTCTACCAAATCATGCAGTCTACTCTCCTTGTTTCACACGCACAACTTATTTCAAGAGAGAGCACCAAGGAGATGGAGATATATTGCTGTTCTTGCTCCACGGATTCAATAAAGAATAGAAATCTTCAGCTGCTGTTTGTTCACAAGGCACAGACAGGCTGTGTTCACTGCCAGGTGAGTGCTTTCCGTGCTTCCAAGTCTTCATCTTGACATGTTCCCTCTTTGTACCCTCAACTGATGGGGACCTGCAGCTTCTGCATGTTACAGAGATGTGTCAGTCTGGAAATAATATCCCGATTATTAACATCCTCTATTTAGCAGTTGTCATGCTAGGCTGTTGTTTTTCCTATCCTGCGGCAGAAAATCATCAGAGCAGGGCTGAATGACGAAGTATCTGCATTTGGGCAGAGTTCAGAGCTTGTGGTTCAGAGTGCCAAGTGCCTTTTTGTATGGTTTACCTTGGTCCATCTAATGCTGTGATGCCTTGATATAAATACCAGTACGCACAGTAGTAAGTGCCAGCGTCCCTCTGGGTTACATAATTTATTTGGAGACTATAGAGAGGTTTAGAGGCATGCTTCCTCACTTGATACTTTTGTCTGTCAGAGCCATCATCAAATATAGGTGTGTTTCCTGACACGTACAGTATCCTCTTGGGCGGCTCTCCGGGAAGCTGCTTGTACCAGTGCACGGTGTCTTCTTTCGTCAGCTGGCATTCCATGCTGGCCGAGCGTCTCTCTGCCTGAGTCCGCATCACCGGGCTTTGCACCGGCACTGCCTGCGCGTCTCCACCTGGAAGGGAATGGGGAGAAATTGGTTAAAAATTGTGTGAGGGCACGAAACGGCTGCAGTCTGGAGCAGGGTCAGTGTTCTCCACACACAGGAAGGGAATGGGGCTTACGGGACCAAGAAGAAGCTGCAAGCAGGATGGGCAGCAGCAGCATGCTGCCTGCTTGGGTGAACCGTGGAACTGAAGTAGGGGCAGGAACGTTATAAAGCCCTCCAGGTGGAGAAGGAGTCAAACAGCTCTGGGGAGGAAATGACTCATTTGGCACACCCAAGGGTAGTGCCTCAACTCCTAGCCATTGCTGGGTGCGGATGGGGAGGGCAGGGAACAGGGGGTTGCTGCTGCTTAATTTTTTTGACAAACTAAATCACAGCAATAACAATGTAAAAGGGTCCATACCCAAGCTACTACCGACCTCAGCAGTGTCAGTGCAGTCCTTCTGTGGGACCTGAAAACACCCAAGGTGCCTGGAAAGCCGGTCATTTCCCCTGCATCAGGAGACTAACCAAATGTGGAGAGGCCGTCTCCTGGTTTACGAGAAATCCTAGCAAGGTACAGTGCTTTTTCTCTTATTACTGCTGTGTTTTGACTGAATGGTCTGTCTTGCAAAGGTCTGAGCCCTCACAATGACTGCCAGTCCAAGGGTGGCTTCTTGCTCCCACCAGCTGCAAAATCCTGTTCCTAATACAAAGTGTGAGAAAAGTGCCTGATGGAAGCGCTGCTTTCACATCAGAAGGACTTTTAATCATTTCCTGGTGAAACACTTGGCATCTGTAACCCTTAGATCATTAAACGGCATGCTGCTGGTTTCCTGCCTTCATGGCAGAGCAGTCTGAAGTGAAAACCTGTTGCTATTAGAAAAGAGGTTTGTGGCTATGTGAGCGTGGGCAAAATATGGATTTGGTAGCAGGGGGGCTGCAGGGGTGGCCTCTGTGAGAAGAGTCCAGGAGCTGCCCCATGTCAGGTAAGAGCCAGCTCCAGAAGGCTCCAAAGGGATCCGCTGCTGGCCCACCACTGCCTGTGCCACTGTGAGAGCAGATTCTAGAAAGGGAAGAAAAAAAGAAGAGCTGCACAACATCAGCTGGGAGAGCAAGGAGTGAGCACCAGCCCTGCAGCCCCCAGGTCAGTGCAGCAGGAGGGCAGGAGGTGCTCCAGGCACGCTGCAGCAGTTCCCCTGCGGCCTGTGGAGAGGCCCCTGGTGGAGCAGGCTGTCCCCCTGCAGCCCATGGGTCCCATGTGGAGCAGATCTCCACGCTGCAGCCCGTGGAGGAGCCCCCAGTGGAGCTGAGTTATTTCCAGGAACAGCAGAGTGGAAATAAGCCCCTTTCCACTAAAGAAATCCTTGTGACAAGTTCACCGCTATGCTTGAGCAAAATAAGGGGAAGAGGAAGTGCCGAGGTTGGGTTAAGCATTTGCCTTTCACCGTTCCCTTTGCACGTGCCACTTGCTCCGTCAAAATCCCGAGCTTTTGGCAGCTGACCCCTCCAAGGAGTGGAGGCTCAGCGTTGAGCCAGTCCTGGCTGTGCAGAGCCTGCGTGTTGAGGCCGGGCGGTTCATCCACGCCGGGGGAAGTGAGTTGGGATCTTTCAAATCGTTTGTGGTTGAGCCACCGAGAGAGTATTGGTCGAGGTGATTGCTGGGTTTTTGCCGTAGTGAGAGTACCAGTAGGCACAGTAGTAGGTAGCAGCAGCATCCTGAGCTATGTTTTTTATTGTAAGAGTACAAATTTTCTGGTCAGAAACCCTTTCAACTGCATACTTGCGCCCTTGGAAGCTCTTATCCTCTATTTTTACCCCAGTTGAAATATAGAACATCCACTCTGGAGCTTTATTTTCCTTCTGTTGGTACCAGTGTATGACGATGTTATCAAAATTTGCAGAGACATCTTTAAAATGACATTGCAGACGTGTACTTCTTTCAGACTTTGTAATGGATATAGGGGTCTGTGTGGGAATTTCCTGTGCAAATCCATCTAGGGAATGAAAAAAAAATAAAAGCAAAGAAAAAAATAGGAGAAATTAAGTTACTAACTGGCAATAAGTGACTTGTGAAAATATCCATTAGTGCAACCATGTATGCCTGTGAGGAAAAGGTAGAAGGTAAAAAGGACTTACCAGACCAAGTGGTGGTGGCCACAAGTGCTGCCAGCAGCAGCAGCATGATTGCTTGTCCCACACAGCTGAGACTCAGAGGAGAGTGAAAGAGGCCCCAGGTGGGGACAAGGTTGAGTGGGAGGAGAAGATGTCTCCAGCAATGGCTCTTCTGGGAGCAACCGTGTGCGGCTACGTTTGCAGAGAACCCACTGCAGCCTGGGAAAGGACTTAGGCCAGGGAATGCTCACGTTGGTGAGGAGGTTGTCATCCCATCAGCTTTTCAGATGAATGTGAGAAAGACTGGGAAGTCCAAGGAGCGTGGCGTGTGGAAACTTGAGTCAGAGCTGCTGAGAAGGGGTTGAGAGTGAGAGCAGCTCCAGCCGTACATCAGGCCGTGAAGCTCCCAGCCCAGAGGCCACCCTGGTGGGTGCTGAGTGTGTGCGGTCACCTGCAGTGGGCAGGAGGCATGTCCCCACCCCGTCAGGGACCTCCTCTTGCTGCCTCCGCCTGGCCACCCAGCTGTGGCCTGCCGAAATGCCCCTGTGCCTGTGCTGCCCCCACTGCAGCAGCTCGTGGGGATCAACCTGCAGCAAGCGCAGCAGCATCCCCAGGAGTAGGCGCCTCGTCTGTGGTTTTGCGTGGGGAGGCAATGCGCAGCTGCAGGGTTTTGGTTTTGAAGCTGAGATGAGGAGCAAACACTTCTTGGAAAGAAAGAGTGGGAAAGAAAAGTGGAGAAACATGCGGCATGTTGCTGAGAGGTTTGGAAAGGGTCCCTCTCTCAGCAGTACGTACCCCTGGAATAGCTCATTTAATTTCCTAATGGTACTGGGAGGCACAAGCAAGTGGCTGTGTTTCTTCAGTGGGTGAGCGAGGAAGAGAGGAGGATGGAACAGACCTGAAGGGGAAGGGAGAGAGACGCAAGCACCAAGTCAGTCATTGCAGCAGCACCCCAGGATAGTGTCCAGCATGGGCAGCTCTAGTTAATCTGCATCACATTTGTGTTGGCAATTACATGGAAAGGATGAGAGACCAACTGCCCGTCACCAACAGCTGCCAGGAAGGACGAAAAACAGTAGCAGTCCATTGCTATTCATCTGACCACAGAGTAGAAATGTCTCAGGTTCCTGACACAAGAGGAAGAGGAATGGAATAAAGTAGTGATGGGGCATGATTAGAGGTCAGACTTCCTGGTGTCTCCCGCGAGACGACGTGTACTGGGCCCAGCCTTTTATCAACAATATACCTCCCCACGTATCCCCCACTCCTCCCTCTCTGGTGTAGTCAACAAACTTGCTGAGGGTACACTCTGTCCCGTCATCCAAAGCATTAAGGGAGACGTTAAACAGGACTGGACCCAGGAATGATTCCCGGGATACACCGCTAGTTCGTGGCCTCCAGGTGGAATTTGTGCCACTGATCGCTACCCTCGGGGCCCAGCTGCTCATCCAGTTTTAAGCCCATCTTTTGTGTCTTCCTCCAGCCCCACACATCAACAGCCTTTCTCCCAGGATCTTAGGGGTGACAGTGTCAAGGGCTTTAATGAAGTCCCCCAGACTATCTGCACTGCTCCCCCCTCATCCATATCCTGCGGCAGAAAATCATCAGAGCAGGGCTGAATGACGAAGTATCTGCATTTGGGCAGAGTTCAGAGCTTGTGGTTCAGAGTGCCAAGTGCCTTTTTGTATGGTTTATCTTGGCCCATCTAACGCTGTGATGCCTTGATATAAATACCAGTACGCACAGTAGTAAGTGCCAGCGTCCCTCTGGGTTACATAATTTATTTGGAGACTATAGAGAGGTTCAGAGGCATGCTTCCTCACTTGATACTTTTGTCTGTCAGAGCCATCATCAAACGTAGGAGTCTTTCCCGACACGTACAGTATCCTCTTGATCGGCTCTCCAGGAAGCTGCTTGTACCAGTGCACGGTGTCTTCTTTCGTCAGCCGGCATGCCATGCTGGTCGAGCGTCCCTCTGCCTGAGTCCGCATCGCTGGGCTTTGCACCGGCACTGCCTGCGCGTCTCCACCTGGAAGGGAATGGGGAGAAAATGGGTGAAAATTTGGTGAGGGCTCGGAACGGCTGCAGTCTGGAGCAGGGACAGTGTTCTCCGCACACGGGAAAGATAGGAGAAAGGGAACGGGGCTTACGGGACCAAGAAGAAGCTGCAAGCAGGATGGGCAGCAGCAGCATGCTGCCTGCTTGGGTGAACCGTGGAACTGAAGTAGGCGCAGGAACCTTATAAAGCCCTCCAGGTGGAGAAGGAGTCAAACAGCTCTGGGGAGGAAATGACTCATTTGACACCCAAGGGTAGTGCCTCAGCTCCTAGCCATTGGTTTGGGAGGGGTGAGGTGGATGGACAGGGGGTTCCTGCTGCTTAAATTTTCTGGCAAACTAGACCACAGCAATAAGAATGTAGAAAGGACCTAAAAGATTCATTCTGAAGTTTTGTTCGTGTGTGTCTATGGTACCTTCCGCCCAGACTCACCTGTATCTCCTGCTGAGTGCACACATCCCGCCCATCCCCAGGATGCTCTCCTCACCTCAGACCCCACCGCTGTCCCAGAAGCACGTTCCCCCAGCCTTCCCTAGAAAATACGGCCTGCTCTGGAAGCTCTGTGAGCCCGTTCCTGGTGACTTCTGTCTTACTCTTTCTTGGAACACCTTCAGTGGGTCTGCTCAGCCTTCTGCTTCTCCCCAGCCGTGGTCTGCCCCAGGCGGTCCCAGAGGACCAAGCCCAGCAGCTCCTCAGGGCCGTTCCTCCGGCAGCAGCGTCCTGCGAGCAGCCCGATGCTGGGGCAGGTCCCGTGGGCAGGTGCCCACGGATGGAGTTGTAGCACCAAGAGGAGAGGTGCAGCTGGTGCCTCTTTGGCAGGAGACTGTGAGGCTGTGACAAAGCCACGGTGAGACGTGCGCGTCTCCCAGGCAGCTGTTGCAGTTGATCAGACTTTTTGGTGTCTGTTGCAAGAGGACACATGCACTGGAGAGAGCCTTCTTCTGCAATATAGCTTTGACTTTTTTATCTCATCGGACTAATACTCTTTAACAATTTACACTTGAAGGAATCGAGTGAGGAGAGTCTCAGGTTACGACAGTATAGGAAAATACTCAAATGAGGTCTGATGCTAGAGAAAAGCCTCTGTGGATGAACTTCTGAGGCATGAGGTTAGCACAAATGTTGAAGCTGTAGCTGGGAGGGATGCATTGCTTATGAGACATCAATAGGGAAAGCTGTTGTGAACTAACAAAAGGTCTTTTCTTAGGCACTAGCTTAGGCACGTGTCCAGGTTTTGTCTGGGATAGAGATAATTTTCTTGGTAGTAGCTGGTATGGTGCAGTGTTTTGGATTTAGGATGGGAATAATGGTGATAACACGCCGATGTTTTAGTGGTAGCTGAGCAGTGCTTACACTAAACCAAGGACTTTTCAGCTGCTCATGGTGCCGGGCCAGTGAGGGGGCTGGGGGTGCTGGGAGGGGACCCAGCCTGGAAAATTGACCCAAGGTGGGCAAAGTACGTCCATACGGTACGGTGCTGCTAAACAGTAAAGCTGGTGGGGTCGGCAGGGGGGTCTGAGGAGGCAGATGCTGCTCAGTGTCTGTCTGGGCCTCAGTCAGCAAGGGATGAGCAATTGCCTTGTCTATGTCTGGTCTTGTATATTCTTCTCTGTTCTTATCTCAAGCGAGAGCGCTGGAGATAAAGGCAGCTTACTGGGCAAAACAAAAGCTACCCACACGAGGAAGGCAAACCCAGAAATTCATTCACTGCTTTCCATCAGCAGGCAGGTGTTCAGCCACTCCCAGGAAAGCAGGGCTCATCTCGCTTAATGGCTTTTTGGGAAGACCAAGTCCATCGCTCCAAATGTCCCCCCGCTTCCTCCTTCTTTACCCCAGCTTTTGTTGCTGAGCATGATGCCATCTGGTGTGGGATTCCTCCTTGGTCACCCGGGCCAACTGTCTGGGCTGTGTCCCCTCACAGCTCCTGGGGCACCCCGAGCCTCCTTGCTGACAGGACAGCACAAGAAGCAAAACCAAGTCCAAGGCCCCGTGTAAGCACTGCTCTGCAACATGTTGAAACATCGCTGTGTTATCCCCACTGTTTTCATCAAAATCCAAAACACTGCATTGTGTGAGCTTCTACAAAGAACATTAACTCATTCCCAGCCATATCCATGACACATTATCATAATTATTACCATTATTTTCCCTTCCTTTTCTATCCTAATTAACTGTCTTTATCTCAGCCCAGGAGTTGTACCTTTTTTGTTCTTCCTGACTCTGTCCTCCATGCAACCGGGCAGAGGCGTGAGCAAATGGCTGTGTACTGCGTAGCTGCCTGCCGGGGTAAGCCACAACAACACCGCTGCCTCCAACTTTTTGGAGTGGTTCAGATGTGTCTCTACTGTGCTGAATGGCAGTGAGACCCAGAGTGAAAGCAAGAAGGATGGGGAAAGAGATGGACACATCTGAAAAAGGGAGAACAACAATGCCCATCTCCAGATCTCTGGAGGAATAAATCAAAAATCTTTCTGCTTCCACAGCTGCTAAAATTTAAACCAAAAGAAGACTAGTTCTTCTCATTTTTCTCAAGCCATGGGCTTTGAAAAGCTCCAGGGCAACATGCTCAGTTATTTCCAGGAATAACAGCATGGAAAATGGGACAGAAAGTCACGCAGTCATGAAAAAGTCATGCAAATCATGCAGTCTTCTCTCCTTGTTTCACACACACACCTTATCTCAAGAGAGAGCACCAAGGGGATGGAGATATATTGGTCTGCTTGCTCCACAGATTCCAGTAAAGAAGAGAAATATTCAGTTACTGTTTGCTCACAAGGCACAGACAGGCTGTGTTCACTGCCAGGTGAGTGCTTTCCGTGCTTCCAAGTCTTCATCTTGACAGCAATGTTCCCTCTTTGTACCCTCAATTGATGGGGACCTGCAGCTTCTGCATGTTACAGAGATGTGTCAGTCTGGAAATAATATCCCGATTATTAACATCCTCTATTTAGCAGTTGTCATGCTAGGCTGTTGTTTTTCCTATCCTGCGGCAGAAAATCATCAGAGCAGGGCTGAATGACGAAGTATCTGCATTTGGGCAGAGTTCAGAGCTTGTGGTTCAGAGTGCCAAGTGCCTTTTTGTATGGTTTATCTTGGCCCATCTAACGCTGTGATGCCTTGATATAAATACCAGTACGCACAGTAGTAAGTGCCAGCGTCCCTCTGGGTTACATAATTTATTTGGAGACTATAGAGAGGTTTAGAGGCATGCTTCCTCACTTGATACTTTTGTCTGTCAGAGCCATCATCAAATATAGGTGTGTTTCCTGACACGTACAGTATCCTCTTGGGCGGCTCTCCGGGAAGCTGCTTGTACCAGTGCACGGTGTCTTCTTTCGTCAGCTGGCATTCCATGCTGGCCGAGCGTCTCTCTGCCTGAGTCCGCATCACCGGGCTTTGCACCGGCACTGCCTGCGCGTCTCCACCTGGAAGGGAATGGGGAGAAATTGGTTAAAAATTGTGTGAGGGCACGAAATGGCTGCAGTCTGGAGCAGGGACAGTATCCTCTGCACACGGGAAAGATAGGAGAAATGGAACGGGGCTTACGGGACCAAGAAGAAGCTGCAAGCAGGACGGGCAGCAGCAGCATGCTGCCTGCTTGGGTGAACCGTGGAACTGAAGTAGGGGCAGGAACGTTATAAAGCCCTCCAGGTGGAGAAGGAGTCAAACAGCTCTGGGGAGGAAATGACTCATTTGGCACACCCAAGGGTAGTGCCTCAACTCCTAGCCATTGCTGGGTGCGGATGGGGAGGGCAGGGAACAGGGGGTTGCTGCTGCTTAATTTTTTTGACAAACTAAATCACAGCAATAACAATGTAAAAGGGTCCATACCCAAGCTACTACCGACCTCAGCAGTGTCAGTGCAGTCCTTCTGTGGGACCTGAAAACACCCAAGGTGCCTGGAAAGCCGGTCATTTCCCCTGCATCAGGAGACTAACCAAATGTGGAGAGGCCGTCTCCTGGTTTACGAGAAATCCTAGCAAGGTACGGTGCTTTTTCTCTTATTACTGCTGTGTTTTGACTGAATGGTCTGTCTTGCAAAGGTCTGAGCCCTCACAATGACTGCCAGTCCAAGGGTGGCTTCTTGCTCCCACCAGCTGCAAAATCCTGTTCCTAATACAAAGTGTGAGAAAAGTGCCTGATGGAAGCGCTGCTTTCACATCAGAAGGACTTTTAATCATTTCCTGGTGAAACACTTGGCATCTGTAACCCTTAGATCATTAAACGGCATGCTGCTGGTTTCCTGCCTTCATGGCAAAGCAGTCTGAAGTGAAAACCTGTTGCTATTAGAAAAGAGGTTTGTGGCTATGTGAGCGTGGGCAAAATATGGATTTGGTAGCAGGGGGGCTGCAGGGGTGGCCTCTGTGAGAAGAGTCCAGGAGCTGCCCCATGTCAGGTAAGAGCCAGCTCCAGAAGGCTCCAAAGGGATCCGCTGCTGGCCCACCACTGCCTGTGCCACTGTGAGAGCAGATTCTAGAAAGGGAAGAAAAAAAGAAGAGCTGCACAACATCAGCTGGGAGAGCAAGGAGTGAGCACCAGCCCTGCAGCCCCCAGGTCAGTGCAGCAGGAGGGCAGGAGGTGCTCCAGGCACGCTGCAGCAGTTCCCCTGCGGCCTGTGGAGAGGCCCCTGGTGGAGCAGGCTGTCCCCCTGCAGCCCATGGGTCCCATGTGGAGCAGATCTCCACGCTGCAGCCCGTGGAGGAGCCCCCAGTGGAGCTGAGTTATTTCCAGGAACAGCAGAGTGGAAATAAGCCCCTTTCCACTAAAGAAATCCTTGTGACAAGTTCACCGCTATGCTTGAGCAAAATAAGGGGAAGAGCAAGTGCCGAGGTTGGGTTAAGCTTTTGCCTTTCACCATTCCCTTTGCACGTGCCACTTGCTCCGTCAAAATCCCGAGCTTTTGGCAGCTGACCCCTCCAAGGAGTGGAGGCTCAGCGCTGAGCCAGTCCTGGCTGTGCAGAGCCTGCGTGTTGAGGCCGGGCGGTTCATCCACGCCGGGGGAAGTGAGTTGGGATCTTTCAAATCGTTTGTGGTTGAGCCACCGAGAGAGTATTGGTCGAGGTAATTGCTGAGTTTTTGCCGTAGTGAGAGTACCAGTAGGCACAGTAGTAGGTAGCAGCAGCATCCTGAGCTATGTTTTTTATTGTAAGAGTACAAATTTTCTGGTCAGAAACCCTTTCAACTGCATACTTGCGCCCTTGGAAGCTCTTATCCTCTATTTTTACCCCAGCTGAAATATAGAACATCCACTCTGGAGCTTTATTTTCCTTCTGTTGGTACCAGTGTATGATGATGTTATCAAAATTTGCAGAGACATCTTTAAAATGACATTGCAGACGTGTACTTCTTTCAGACTTTGTAATGGATATAGGGGTCTGTGTGGGAATTTCCTGTGCAAATCCATCTAGGGAATGAAAAAAAAATAAAAGCAAAGAAAAAAATAGGAGAAATTAAGTTACTAACTGGCAATAAGTGACTTGTGAAAATATCCATTAGTGCAACCATGTATGCCTGTGAGGAAAAGGTAGAAGGTAAAAAGGACTTACCAGACCAAGTGGTGGTGGCCACAAGTGCTGCCAGCAGCAGCAGCATGATTGCTTGTCCCACACAGCTGAGACTCAGAGGAGAGTGAAAGAGGCCCCAGGTGGGGACAAGGTTGAGTGGGAGGAGAAGATGTCTCCAGCAATGGCTCTTCTGGGAGCAACCGTGTGCGGCTACGTTTGCAGAGAACCCACTGCAGCCTGGGAAAGGACTTAGGCCAGGGAATGCTCACGTTGGTGAGGAGGTTGTCATCCCATCAGCTTTTCAGATGAATGTGAGAAAGACTGGGAAGTCCAAGGAGCGTGGCGTGTGGAAACTTGAGTCAGAGCTGCTGAGAAGGGGTTGAGAGTGAGAGCAGCTCCAGCCGTACATCAGGCCGTGAAGCTCCCAGCCCAGAGGCCACCCTGGTGGGTGCTGAGTGTGTGCGGTCACCTGCAGTGGGCAGGAGGCATGTCCCCACCCCGTCAGGGACCTCCTCTTGCTGCCTCCGCCTGGCCACCCAGCTGTGGCCTGCCGAAATGCCCCTGTGCCTGTGCTGCCCCCACTGCAGCAGCTCGTGGGGATCAACCTGCAGCAAGCGCAGCAGCATCCCCAGGAGTAGGCGCCTCGTCTGTGGTTTTGCGTGGGGAGGCAATGCGCAGCTGCAGGGTTTTGGTTTTGAAGCTGAGATGAGGAGCAAACACTTCTTGGAAAGAAAGAGTGGGAAAGAAAAGTGGAGAAACATGCGGCATGTTGCTGAGAGGTTTGGAAAGGGTCCCTCTCTCAGCAGTACGTACCCCTGGAATAGCTCATTTAATTTCCTAATGGTACTGGGAGGCACAAGCAAGTGGCTGTGTTTCTTCAGTGGGTGAGCGAGGAAGAGAGGAGGATGGAACAGACCTGAAGGGGAAGGGAGAGAGACGCAAGCACCAAGTCAGTCATTGCAGCAGCACCCCAGGATAGTGTCCAGCATGGGCAGCTCTAGTTAATCTGCATCACATTTGTGTTGGCAATTACATGGAAAGGATGAGAGACCAACTCCCCGTCACCAACAGCTGCCAGGAAGGACGAAAAACAGTAGCAGTCCATTGCTATTCATCTGACCACAGAGTAGAAATGTCTCAGGTTCCTGACACAAGAGGAAGAGGAATGGAATAAAGTAGTGATGGGGCATGATTAGAGGTCAGACTTCCTGGTGTCTCCCGCGAGACGACGTGTACTGGGCCCAGCCTTTTATCAACAATATACCTCCCCACGTATCCCCCACTCCTCCCTCTCTGGTGTAGTCAACAAACTTGCTGAGGGTACACTCTGTCCCGTCATCCAAAGCATTAAGGGAGACGTTAAACAGGACTGGACCCAGGAATGATTCCCGGGATACACCGCTAGTTCGTGGCCTCCAGGTGGAATTTGTGCCACTGATCGCTACCCTCGGGGCCCAGCTGCTCATCCAGTTTTAAGCCCATCTTTTGTGTCTTCCTCCAGCCCCACACATCAACAGCCTTTCTCCCAGGATCTTAGGGGTGACAGTGTCAAGGGCTTTAATGAAGTCCCCCAGACTATCTGCACTGCTCCCCCCTCATCCATATCCTGCGGCAGAAAATCATCAGAGCAGGGCTGAATGACGAAGTATCTGCATTTGGGCAGAGTTCAGAGCTTGTGGTTCAGAGTGCCAAGTGCCTTTTTGTATGGTTTATCTTGGCCCATCTAACGCTGTGATGCCTTGATATAAATACCAGTACGCACAGTAGTAAGTGCCAGCGTCCCTCTGGGTTACATAATTTATTTGGAGACTATAGAGAGGTTCAGAGGCATGCTTCCTCACTTGATACTTTTGTCTGTCAGAGCCATCATCAAACGTAGGAGTCTTTCCCGACACGTACAGTATCCTCTTGATCGGCTCTCCAGGAAGCTGCTTGTACCAGTGCACGGTGTCTTCTTTCGTCAGCCGGCATGCCATGCTGGTCGAGCGTCCCTCTGCCTGAGTCCGCATCGCTGGGCTTTGCACCGGCACTGCCTGCGCGTCTCCACCTGGAAGGGAATGGGGAGAAAATGGGTGAAAATTTGGTGAGGGCTCGGAACGGCTGCAGTCTGGAGCAGGGACAGTGTTCTCCGCACACGGGAAAGATAGGAGAAAGGGAACGGGGCTTACGGGACCAAGAAGAAGCTGCAAGCAGGATGGGCAGCAGCAGCATGCTGCCTGCTTGGGTGAACCGTGGAACTGAAGTAGGCGCAGGAACCTTATAAAGCCCTCCAGGTGGAGAAGGAGTCAAACAGCTCTGGGGAGGAAATGACTCATTTGACACCCAAGGGTAGTGCCTCAGCTCCTAGCCATTGGTTTGGGAGGGGTGAGGTGGATGGACAGGGGGTTCCTGCTGCTTAAATTTTCTGGCAAACTAGACCACAGCAATAAGAATGTAGAAAGGACCTAAAAGATTCATTCTGAAGTTTTGTTCGTGTGTGTCTATGGTACCTTCCGCCCAGACTCACCTGTATCTCCTGCTGAGTGCACACATCCCGCCCATCCCCAGGATGCTCTCCTCACCTCAGACCCCACCGCTGTCCCAGAAGCACGTTCCCCCAGCCTTCCCTAGAAAATACGGCCTGCTCTGGAAGCTCTGTGAGCCCGTTCCTGGTGACTTCTGTCTTACTCTTTCTTGGAACACCTTCAGTGGGTCTGCTCAGCCTTCTGCTTCTCCCCAGCCGTGGTCTGCCCCAGGCGGTCCCAGAGGACCAAGCCCAGCAGCTCCTCAGGGCCGTTCCTCCGGCAGCAGCGTCCTGCGAGCAGCCCGATGCTGGGGCAGGTCCCGTGGGCAGGTGCCCACGGATGGAGTTGTAGCACCAAGAGGAGAGGTGCAGCTGGTGCCTCTTTGGCAGGAGACTGTGAGGCTGTGACAAAGCCACGGTGAGACGTGCGCGTCTCCCAGGCAGCTGTTGCAGTTGATCAGACTTTTTGGTGTCTGTTGCAAGAGGACACATGCACTGGAGAGAGCCTTCTTCTGCAATATAGCTTTGACTTTTTTATCTCATCGGACTAATACTCTTTAACAATTTACACTTGAAGGAATCGAGTGAGGAGAGTCTCAGGTTACGACAGTATAGGAAAATACTCAAATGAGGTCTGATGCTAGAGAAAAGCCTCTGTGGATGAACTTCTGAGGCATGAGGTTAGCACAAATGTTGAAGCTGTAGCTGGGAGGGATGCATTGCTTATGAGACATCAATAGGGAAAGCTGTTGTGAACTAACAAAAGGTCTTTTCTTAGGCACTAGCTTAGGCACGTGTCCAGGTTTTGTCTGGGATAGAGATAATTTTCTTGGTAGTAGCTGGTATGGTGCAGTGTTTTGGATTTAGGATGGGAATAATGGTGATAACACGCCGATGTTTTAGTGGTAGCTGAGCAGTGCTTACACTAAACCAAGGACTTTTCAGCTGCTCATGGTGCCGGGCCAGTGAGGGGGCTGGGGGTGCTGGGAGGGGACCCAGCCTGGAAAATTGACCCAAGGTGGGCAAAGTACGTCCATACGGTACGGTGCTGCTAAACAGTAAAGCTGGTGGGGTCGGCAGGGGGGTCTGAGGAGGCAGATGCTGCTCAGTGTCTGTCTGGGCCTCAGTCAGCAAGGGATGAGCAATTGCCTTGTCTATGTCTGGTCTTGTATATTCTTCTCTGTTCTTATCTCAAGCGAGAGCGCTGGAGATAAAGGCAGCTTACTGGGCAAAACAAAAGCTACCCACACGAGGAAGGCAAACCCAGAAATTCATTCACTGCTTTCCATCAGCAGGCAGGTGTTCAGCCACTCCCAGGAAAGCAGGGCTCATCTCGCTTAATGGCTTTTTGGGAAGACCAAGTCCATCGCTCCAAATGTCCCCCCGCTTCCTCCTTCTTTACCCCAGCTTTTGTTGCTGAGCATGATGCCATCTGGTGTGGGATTCCTCCTTGGTCACCCGGGCCAACTGTCTGGGCTGTGTCCCCTCACAGCTCCTGGGGCACCCCGAGCCTCCTTGCTGACAGGACAGCACAAGAAGCAAAACCAAGTCCAAGGCCCCGTGTAAGCACTGCTCTGCAACATGTTGAAACATCGCTGTGTTATCCCCACTGTTTTCATCAAAATCCAAAACACTGCATTGTGTGAGCTTCTACAAAGAACATTAACTCATTCCCAGCCATATCCATGACACATTATCATAATTATTACCATTATTTTCCCTTCCTTTTCTATCCTAATTAACTGTCTTTATCTCAGCCCAGGAGTTGTACCTTTTTTGTTCTTCCTGACTCTGTCCTCCATGCAACCGGGCAGAGGCGTGAGCAAATGGCTGTGTACTGCGTAGCTGCCTGCCGGGGTAAGCCACAACAACACCGCTGCCTCCAACTTTTTGGAGTGGTTCAGATGTGTCTCTACTGTGCTGAATGGCAGTGAGACCCAGAGTGAAAGCAAGAAGGATGGGGAAAGAGATGGACACATCTGAAAAAGGGAGAACAACAATGCCCATCTCCAGATCTCTGGAGGAATAAATCAAAAATCTTTCTGCTTCCACAGCTGCTAAAATTTAAACCAAAAGAAGACTAGTTCTTCTCATTTTTCTCAAGCCATGGGCTTTGAAAAGCTCCAGGGCAACATGCTCAGTTATTTCCAGGAATAACAGCATGGAAAATGGGACAGAAAGTCACGCAGTCATGAAAAAGTCATGCAAATCATGCAGTCTTCTCTCCTTGTTTCACACACACACCTTATCTCAAGAGAGAGCACCAAGGGGATGGAGATATATTGGTCTGCTTGCTCCACAGATTCCAGTAAAGAAGAGAAATATTCAGTTACTGTTTGCTCACAAGGCACAGACAGGCTGTGTTCACTGCCAGGTGAGTGCTTTCCGTGCTTCCAAGTCTTCATCTTGACAGCAATGTTCCCTCTTTGTACCCTCAATTGATGGGGACCTGCAGCTTCTGCATGTTACAGAGATGTGTCAGTCTGGAAATAATATCCCGATTATTAACATCCTCTATTTAGCAGTTGTCATGCTAGGCTGTTGTTTTTCCTATCCTGCGGCAGAAAATCATCAGAGCAGGGCTGAATGACGAAGTATCTGCATTTGGGCAGAGTTCAGAGCTTGTGGTTCAGAGTGCCAAGTGCCTTTTTGTATGGTTTATCTTGGCCCATCTAACGCTGTGATGCCTTGATATAAATACCAGTACGCACAGTAGTAAGTGCCAGCGTCCCTCTGGGTTACATAATTTATTTGGAGACTATAGAGAGGTTTAGAGGCATGCTTCCTCACTTGATACTTTTGTCTGTCAGAGCCATCATCAAATATAGGTGTGTTTCCTGACACGTACAGTATCCTCTTGGGCGGCTCTCCGGGAAGCTGCTTGTACCAGTGCACGGTGTCTTCTTTCGTCAGCTGGCATTCCATGCTGGCCGAGCGTCTCTCTGCCTGAGTCCGCATCACCGGGCTTTGCACCGGCACTGCCTGCGCGTCTCCACCTGGAAGGGAATGGGGAGAAATTGGTTAAAAATTGTGTGAGGGCACGAAATGGCTGCAGTCTGGAGCAGGGACAGTATCCTCTGCACACGGGAAAGATAGGAGAAATGGAACGGGGCTTACGGGACCAAGAAGAAGCTGCAAGCAGGACGGGCAGCAGCAGCATGCTGCCTGCTTGGGTGAACCGTGGAACTGAAGTAGGGGCAGGAACGTTATAAAGCCCTCCAGGTGGAGAAGGAGTCAAACAGCTCTGGGGAGGAAATGACTCATTTGGCACACCCAAGGGTAGTGCCTCAACTCCTAGCCATTGCTGGGTGCGGATGGGGAGGGCAGGGAACAGGGGGTTGCTGCTGCTTAATTTTTTTGACAAACTAAATCACAGCAATAACAATGTAAAAGGGTCCATACCCAAGCTACTACCGACCTCAGCAGTGTCAGTGCAGTCCTTCTGTGGGACCTGAAAACACCCAAGGTGCCTGGAAAGCCGGTCATTTCCCCTGCATCAGGAGACTAACCAAATGTGGAGAGGCCGTCTCCTGGTTTACGAGAAATCCTAGCAAGGTACGGTGCTTTTTCTCTTATTACTGCTGTGTTTTGACTGAATGGTCTGTCTTGCAAAGGTCTGAGCCCTCACAATGACTGCCAGTCCAAGGGTGGCTTCTTGCTCCCACCAGCTGCAAAATCCTGTTCCTAATACAAAGTGTGAGAAAAGTGCCTGATGGAAGCGCTGCTTTCACATCAGAAGGACTTTTAATCATTTCCTGGTGAAACACTTGGCATCTGTAACCCTTAGATCATTAAACGGCATGCTGCTGGTTTCCTGCCTTCATGGCAAAGCAGTCTGAAGTGAAAACCTGTTGCTATTAGAAAAGAGGTTTGTGGCTATGTGAGTGGGGGGTAAAATATGATGGGATCTTACTTGGTCCAAAGAGCCACAAAATCAAGAGTGGTGCTGCACTGGCCCTGCACTTACCCCTTAATGCTCCTGGACATATGGCCATCAGAGCTTCATGCCTTGACCTCTCGCTCCATGTGAGGTGTGAGAGTGTACCGGGCTTACGTGGGAAGGGTTTGGAAGCTGGGGGGCTGCAGGGGTGGCCTCTGTGAGAAGAGTCCAGGAGCTGCCCCATGTCAGATAAGAGCCAGCTCCAGATTGCTCTGAAAGAGACCTGCACCTGACCCACCAATGGTTGGCCTCTGTGAGAGCAGATTCAAGAAAGGGAAGAAAAAACTGCTGCACAACATCAGCTGGGAGAGCAAAGAGTGCGCACCAGCCCTGCAGCCCCCAAGGTGTGTGCAGCAGGAGGGTAGGAGGTGCTCCAGGCACTCAGCAGCGGTTCCCCTGCAGCCTGTGGAGAGGCCCCTGGTGGAGCAGGCTGTCCCCCTGCAGCCCATGGGTCCCACGTGGAGCAGACCAAATTTAAATGGAAATGGATGTCAGTATTCTGACCTAAATGTTTTCCTTTTGCATGCTATTTTTTTCTAGGCAATCTGTCATGGGAATGAACTTCAGGTGTCCCAGTACACATAAGTCTTAACATTTCCTCAAAACAAGCCAAAAAGAACTATGTCAAAGATGACCAAAATAGCATACTTGAAAGTCTACATTACCTTCCAACAGCTACTTGGTTTTCTAAGGCTTTGATGATTAAGACAGAGTAAACCACTTCTCCTTTGATAGCAAAGGTTGCACTGAAGGGGGATAAAAGAATCCAAAAATAGTCAGTACAGGTATTTACATCTATTTTTGTAAATTTTACAAATCTAATACTCTGACAAAAGGTTTTATATCTCAAACAGTTAAGGCTGACTGCATGTTAAAATTTCGCATTTACTCCTCCTGAAAGCCCAAGATAGTCTGAGACGCACTCAAACTTGCACCTGTGCCAGACCTTAAGGAGCATCTACTCACACATTGCAAAGGAAATGTTAACTTCAAAAACACTGGCAATAATAAGTCCAAGAAAAACTTAAAGATTTTTTTGAAAGTGCTCCATTTGTCTATGGAGACTGTTAAAGAAAGGTGAAAGCAATTTATTGATTCAATGCAGTAGAAAACAGAGTAATAAAATTTCTAACCCTCATATCCATACGCCTTATCCAAAAAGAGACCTTTTTATTTCCTTAATGTCCTCTGTAAAACAAATACATGACAAAGCACTGATCTTCAGGTTAAAGCTCTCTCTTTCGGTTTTCTGTGTCAAGCCATGGGCTTTGAAAAGCTCCAGGACAACATGCTGAGTTATTTCCAGGAAAGGCAGCATGGAAAATTGCCCCTTTCCAGTAAAGACATTGTTACAACCAGTTCCCTGCCACGCTTGAGCAAAATAAGGGGAAGAGGAAGTGCCGAGGTTGGGTTAGGCATTTGCCTTTCACCGTTCCCTTTGCACTTGCCACTTGCTCCGTCAAAATCCTGAGCTTTTGGCAGCTGACCCCTCCAAGGAGTGGCTCAGCACCGAGCCAGTCCTGGCTGTGCAGAGCCTGCGTGGTGAGGCCGGGTGGCTCATCCACGCCGGGGGAAGTGAGTTGGGATCTTTCAAACTGTTTGTAGTTGAGACACCGAGGGAGAATTGGTCGAGGTGATCGCTGGGTTTCTGCTGTAGTGAGAGTCCCAGTAGGCACAGTAGTAGGTAGCTGTGTCATCTGGAATTATATTGCTTATTGTAAGAGTACAAATTTTCTGTCTAGAAATCCTTTCAATTGTATACATGCGCCCTTGGAAGCTCTCATCTAATTTTTTTGCCCCTGTTGAAATGTAGAACATCCACTCTGGAGCTTTATTCTCCTTCTGTTGGTACCAATGTATCGCAGTGTTATCAAAATCTTTAGAGACATGTTTAAAATGACATTGCAGACGTGTTGTTCCTTGAGATTTGGTGATGGATACAGGGGTCTGTGTGGGAATTTCCTGGGCAAATCCATCTACAAGAGAAGAGAATTGAAGAGAAGTGAAGGATAGCGAAGGGAAGTGAAGAGAAGGAAAGGCAAAGGTAAGCAAAGGCAAGGAGGAAAGGCAAGGCAAGGAAGGCAGGGCAAGGGAAAGGCAAGGGAAAGGCGAGGCAAGGCAATGTTATTAACTGTCAACCAGGGATTTGGGAAGATATTCTTTACTGCAGAGGAAAAGTAAGATAAAGAAGTAAGGACTTACGAGACCAAGTGGTTGTGGCCACCAGCGCTGCCAGCAGCAGCATGTTTGCTTGTCCCACTCAGCTGTCTCAGAGTTCTCTGTTCTCTGAGTTGAGACTCGCAGAAGGAAACTGTCCCCGGGGCAGACTGAGCTGTGCCACGTGGGAGGAGGAGGTGCCTCCCTCAGGTGGCAGCTGGTGAGCCCCTGCATCAAGCCAGAGGGATGTGTCCCCCGGGCTCCTTCTGGCAGCACTGGTGGTCAGGGAGCAAGGGCAGCATAGTGGGGAACAGGAAGAGTTTTTCCTTAGAAATACTTGGGAATGGCAGGCATGATGTTCCCATTACCAAAGTGTTTGTCAGTGGTACATGCTAGTGTCATCTGGAATGACATCCTTTATCATAAGAACACACCGATTCTGGTCAGAAACCCTTTCAGCTCTGTACCTGTCTTTCTGCAAGCCACTTTCCAGTGAAGTTTTCCCTTCTGCAAAGAACAGTAGCCTCTCTGGAGCTTCATTCTCCTTCCGTTTATGCCAGAGTATGACAGTACTATCAAACTTGTTGGTAAGCTTTTGATTTCACAGGACATTTGTGAAGTTTTCTTGAACTCGGTGATGGATACAGGGGTCTGTAAGGAAATTTCCTATGCAAATCCATCTAGAAGAAAAAAAAGGTGGAACAATCCTGTTAGTTGGAATTCAGGGACTTAGGAATAAGTGCAGCAACGGGCACCCTCTGAGGAAAGGTTGCAAATTGAGAAGGACAGGGACCTGCCACTGGCCCACCACTGTTTATGCCTCTGCGAGAGCAGACTTAAGAAAGGGAAGAAGAAACTGCTGCGCAACAGCAGCTTGGCGAGAGGAGTGAGCACCAGCCCTGCAGCCCCCAAGGTCAGTGCAGCAGGAGGGCAGGAGGTGCTCCAGGCACTCAGCAGCGGTTCCCCTGCGGCCTGTGGAGAGGCCCCTGGTGGAGCAGGCTGTCCCCCTGCAGCCCATGGGTCCCACGTGGAGCAGATCTCCAAGCTGCAGCCTGTGGAGGAGCCCACGCAGGAGCAGGGAGTCTGGGGGGAGCTGGCGCCCATGGGGGACCCGTGCTGGAGCAGTTTGCTCCTGGGGGATGGACCCCGTGGTACGGAGCCATGTGGGAGCAGTTCTTGAAGAGCTGCTGCCTGTGGGCAGCCCCTGCAGGCTCAGTTTGGGAAGGACGGCGTCCCGTGGGAGGGACCCCACGTGGAGCAGGGGCAGGGAGTGACCGTGAGGGAGCAGCTGAGAGAAAGCAGCATTTGGGACAGACCACAGCCCCCAGTCTTACAAGACCAAATGGATGTGGCCAGAACAGCTGGCAGCAGTAACATGCTTACGCATTAAGTGGGGTCTTCACTTGGGTAACAAATAAATCTAACTTTTATGGAAATGAATACGGGGTGGGTGGGAGAGGAGGTGGTTCATTTCAGCAGTATTCAATAGCAGGTCCCTTGCTGATCCATGCATCCCAGGCTCAGAAAATGTCGGAACTGCTGAGGTTGTCAAGGGACTCTTAAGGCCCCCAAGTCCAACCCCAATTCAGGCAGGGTCACCTAGAGCAGGTGGCCCAGGACTGTCCAGTGGGTCCTGATGGAGGCTCCACCTCCTCTCGGGACAACCTATTCCAGTGTTGGACTGCTCTCATGGTAAGAAAGTTTTTTCTTGTGCTCAGATTTATTTTCATTTCATCTGAGTTTCAGTTGGTGCCCATTGCCTCACAGGGCACCACGTATAGGAGCCTGACTCTGGGCCCTTTACACCCCGCTTCAGGGATTTATAGATATTGAGGGGCTCTCTGGACTGAAGAGTCCCAGCTCTCTCAGCCTTTCCTCTTTGGAGACGTGCCTCCGTCCCTTCATCATCTTCATGGATCGTTACTGGACTGTCCCCAGGATGTCCATTTCCCTCTAGTACTGGGGAGCCCAGAACTGGACTCAGCGCTCCACGTGGGGCCTCCCCAGCGCCGAGCGGTGGAGAAGGATCACCTCCCTCAGCCTGCTGGCAGCGCTTTGCCTCATGCAGCTCAGGGTACTGACAGCCATCTTGGCAGCAAGGGCACAATGTTTACTCTCATTCCTTCGCTAGACATCCAGCCAGGTCCTTTTCTGCATAGCTGCTTTCCAGCTGGCTGGCCATGTGTGGCCCAGGGCTCCCAGGTTAGATCTTCACTGCAAATATGCCCCTTCCGTGCTCCCTCCCTGCCCTTTCCTTGTTTTTTGCTAGCTCAGACCATGGTGGGAAAACATCCACCTTCAGCAAAGATTGTGTAAGCGGTGCTGCCTAAATGGACCTCTCTTTATCATCACCCACAGGGGTGCTCCTTTGCCCCACCCCACTGCATTGTACCCGCTGAGGCTGCAGTGTGCTGCATTTCATGCCTGTTTGTCCTGGTTTCAGTTAGGACAGAGTTAATTTTCCTCCTAGTAGCTGGCAGGGTGCTATGTTTTGGATTAGGATGAGAAGAGCGCTGATAACATGCTGATGTTTTAATTGTTGCAGAGCAGTGCTTACACCAAGCCAAGGACTTTTCAGCTTCTCGCTCTGTCCTGCTAGCGAGCAGGCTAGGGATGCAGCAGGAGGTGGGAGGGGACAGACCCAGGACAGCTGACCCAAACTGGCCAAAGGGGTATTCCATACCAACTGACGTCATGCTGAACAACATATAGGGGTGGCTAGCCGGGGTGAAGGGGGGGCCGGCTGCTCGGGGATAGGCTGGGCATCGGTCAACGGGTGGTGAGCAATTGCATTGTGCATCACTTATTTCGTACACATTATTACTATTAATACTATTATTATTATTATTGTTGTTGTTATTCTTTTCCCTGTCTTAATAAACTGTCTTTATCTCAACTCACAGACTTCACTTTCCCGTTTCTCTCCCCCATCCCGGAGAGGGAGGGGGGAGGGTGAGCGAACGGCTGTGTGGTGTTTGACTGCCAGCCGGGCTAAACCACAACACTGTTCTATTTGTCAACTCTTCAGACTTCCTTCCTTCAGTGGAAGGGACGCCCCAGGAGGGACGTTTTAGGAACTGAGAGGTGGGTGCAGGAAGGTAACGTTGGTTCCGTGCATTTGAGAGGAAGCTTGCCACTCAGGCTGCAGCCACCTTTCTGTACAGGCTGCCTACGATCTTCTCGCTCTGTGAGACTGCCAGTAGGCACAGTAGTAGGTACCTTCATCATCCTCACGTATGTCTTTGACTGATAGAGTGCAGGTATTTTTGCCTCTTTTAGAAGAGTGGTACTTGTCCTTGTAGGAATCCTTCTCGTAAGAAATCTGTGCTGTTGGGGTCACATAGAGAAGTCGTTCGGGAGCCCTGGTGGGTATATGTCGGTACCAATGGATGTAAGCAGCCTGGAAGTTATCTATGCCCTCGACTTTGCAATCAATCACTGCAGTCATAGATGTCCTTTTGGTGAGAGATGGCTGACGCTGTTGCAGGAGCACTTGTGCTTGCCCATCGAACAGAAGGAGAGAAAATAATACAACGAGCACTGTCAGCCGCCTGCTCAGAGCCGTATGCATGAGAGCCGCTTGCTGCTGCTCCACACGCTGCCCTCCTGAGAGAGGGAACATGCGCGACCTGGCTGCAGCCAGGGTCAGGACCGGCAGCAGCAGCATCCCGATGGTGCTCGCTCGCCTCTGGCTGTGGGAGAAAGATGCTGCCTCTGCAGCAGGGCCAGGGGGCTGTGCCTGAGGAGAGGATGTGACTCACTTGGGGGCCATCAGGAGAGAGGTCCCAAGAAGCAGGCAGGTAATGCTGCAGGAAAGCAGCACCGCCAAGCCCTGCTGAATGTCAGCGGTCGTTTATAAAGGGATTTTATAGTCTGGAGCAACCTACTGCTGCTTTCAGAGTAGTTGGAAGCTGCTAAGCAGTACCTGGGCTCAGAGGTTTTTCCTAAGGTCCACGGCCAACACAAGGAAGGAGAAGCAAGACAGTGGAGTTGAATGCATTTGAAGGCTGTCCAGTGACTTCCCGTCACACCATCTGAATGCCAAAGGCCAGGAAAATGCACGGCAGCCCCTTGGGAGCTCAGAAGCAGGACTGCTGCCCTTGCAGGTTCTTCTTGTTGCAGGTGAGGTGTGATGCTACGCCCCAGGGTAGCATCTGCAAATGCTGGGGGCTATACAAGGAAACACAAATGTTTTAGACCCCAGATTGAGTTAGCATAAAATAACGATGATCTGGGAGAGCAAAGTAGGACATCTGTTCTATGCTGTTGATAGCCCTTCTGCAGAGACCAGGTCACTGCTACTTCCCTCGGAGAGAAAACGGAACCAATTCCCACATCTCTGCTGTCCAATTGTTATTTTATTTAGGGCAGCCAGGTTTTAATTCTTCCTTTTCTCTCTTCTCCCCGCCTCCCTCCACCCGTCCAAAAAATGTTTTCCAGCTCGATAGGGGCACTCTGCTCTCGTACGGTTGTGACAGGAATCTGAGCTTTCCCTCTTCTGTGAGGTG
The DNA here is from genome assembly GCF_009769625.2 of Cygnus olor. Classification (NCBI taxonomy): domain Eukaryota; kingdom Metazoa; phylum Chordata; class Aves; order Anseriformes; family Anatidae; genus Cygnus; species Cygnus olor. The sequence goes on along the minus strand of NC_049170.1, from coordinate 61,422,674 downwards.
CGACTCATATCTCAGTGCTAAATGTGCAGCCAAGTTTTTCTTCTTCCTGTTCTCTCTTTCTCCTGCCATACCTGGGGAAATCCCCTTTTTGTTGCTGAAGTGAAATGACTTCTCTGCTGGTACCAGCCACAGCGAGCATCTGCACTGCCTACGACAGCCCCGAAGCGCCTTTGGTGCCTGGCTGCCTGCGAAGTGTGCTTGATGGGTTCGGGGCTGATGGGGAGGCAGGGTGGGCACGTTCCTTGAGGTTTTTGGGACTTTCAGGGTCTGGTCCAGGAAGCGAAGCATGTCTTTGTGCAGGCTGCTTATGGCTCTCTGCTGCTGTGCATCCCACCTGGCGCAGTAGTAGGTAGCAGCGTCTTGCAGGGTGACTTTGCTCACCGTCAGGGTGCAGACAGATTTGTCCAGGTCCTTCTCGATGCTGAATTTCCCCCCATCGGCCTCGTTCCCAAGGAAGAGCCTGGATGCCATGTAGGCAATGCGCTCGGGAGCTGCCCCAGGCTTCTTGCGGTACCAGTGAATGAAAGCTTTGTCAAAGTTGGGGACGGAGACGTGGCAGGTGATGAGCACCGTTTTGCTTTCTGGCTTGGTGATGGATACCGGGCTTTGCTGCAAGGCTCGTGCAGGGCCACCTGTGGGAAAGCAAGAGGGAAATTGGGAATGCAAAGCTGAAACAGCAGCAGAGCTTCCCCCGGGATGTGCAGGCAGCAGGGTGAGCAGGGCACATACAAGAGAAAGCAGCTGCCAGGACGAAAGCTCTCAGCAGCCACATGGTTGCTGCCCTCCGTAGGGCTTCCATGTGGGGACAGGCTCGGGGCCAGAGTGCGCCCAGCCAGGCCAGCAGGAGCCTGCAGCCAGGTGAGGTTTGCAGCCCTCGCCCGCCTGTGGTGGGGAGCACAGCCAGGGTTGTGTGCCAGCTGCTAGAGTGTTTTCTACGGCTGTGCTCTCCCAGTAAGCACAGTAATAGGTGGCTTCTTGCTCCTTTGTGACTCTTCTTATTGTGAGAGTACAGATGGGCTCCGTCTTCTTCTTCTCGGCCCCAAATGTTTCTCTGTAGGACTGGTTGTAGAAAACAGCCTCCCCTGTCTGCACGTACAGAAGGGGCTGTGGGGCTTCCCCAGGTTTCTGCTGGTACCAGTGGATGTAGGCATTCAGAAAGTCTGACCCTGAGAAATGGCACTCAATCCGCGCAGTGCTGTATGCCACTCTGCGCACGGAAGGTTTTGGCTGCCGGAGGCTTTGCGCGGCTCCATCTGCAAGGGAAATCAAGGAACAGCGCTGTGGTGACAGCAGGGGCGACCCCCGGGCGCTCCCAGACCCCGCAGCTCGCACCTAAGACTTACAGCAGCAAAGGGCTGCAGCAGCCAGAAGCACCTGCAGCGGCAGTGGCAGCATGCGTGTGGCACGACCTCAAGTCTGCCTCCGTGAACTGGCCCGGGCAGAGTGCGTCCGTCCCTGGCGACAGAGAGGGAGGGAGCAGGCACTTGAGGGGCGGAAAGGAGTGGCTCAGGCACCTGGCACCCAATGGCAGCTCCTCTGCGTGGCTGCAGCTCCTGGGGTGCCTGGGGTCTCCTCGGGCCTGTGGGAACCTCCCTGCAAGTGCTGGTGCCCTGCAGATGGAAGCCACTGCCCATCGCAGCTCCCCAAATTCAGCCCGGTGTGAGCAGCCACAGCTTGTCTTTACGGAAGCTGCCTCGTGGCCAGCTGCACACACTGTAGCACGGTCACAGGTAGGTTGCTGCAGCAGCTCCTTGCCCACTCTTACGGATTTGTGCCTCATTTTTAGCCTGGGTTCCTCTTGCTTCATCTCCACCTGAGTATATCTTTGCTTGCTGGAGGGGGAGACGAGATAAGAGAGTTTCCACCTGAAATCTCTCTTCCTGTGGTGGTGGTAGTGGTGGAGAGTTTCCCAATGCTGCAAAGTATGCTGTGATGCTTTCAAACTGTTAGTGAAATCTTCAGTAATTTAAAAATCATAAATATGCACAAAAGCATGCCCAGCCCTCAAATAAGTCTTCTGTTCCCTGGCCCTACCCCTGCCATTTCCCACATCCCTGAGAAAGTGGCATTTCTCTCTACCCATCAGGGACAGCTGTCTTTGTACTTAGCCATCTCCCATGGTCCGGGTGCCACGATAGGATTTTAGCACCTGGGATATGTGTCTAGCTCACTAGCTTAAACAGAAATGCTTTCTAGTGTAAACTTTCATGACATCTTCTGGACATCGGTAGCAATTCACTGACTTTTGTGTTCTTATTTTGTTCTGAAACCTGCCAGAAAGCCTGTTGTAGAACATCCTTCAACGTCTCATGCTTATTTAGTATCTAATTTTCTCACCAAATAGTGTACGCTTCCCAAATCTGACGCCTCACATGAGCACAGGTCTTTTCCTATCGTCTGGCATTTATCAGGCAAGCCCGAATCTTGTGATTGCACATTCAATACCGAGATCTGAACACCTACTGATGAGCAGCCCTCTCCTCCAGCTTGACTCCATCTCCACTGCTTCCCCATTAAGAATGTCTCAGAAATAGGCTTAAAAAATGACAGTTTCCTGATGCTGATACTACCGGGGTCCTTTCTTGAAGTAGAAACCAGTTGTTTACTCAATGCATAATTTTCCCAGCCCTATCAAGAACGTCCATGTCCTGCTGATTTCTGCCCCCAGATTGATGCGACTTTCTCACTCCAAGCCACAGGGAGTCTTCTCCCTCGTTTCAGTGGGATTTTGAATGCACTCAAAGTACTGCAGACAGCCTACACCCGGGGGTCCCTCTGTCGGCCTGGCCTAACTCGAGTTCCTAGCAGCTTCTTATAGGTAAAAGAGATTCTGCTATGGAAAGCAACAAACCAACGTTATTTTGCATGAAATCCGTGATGGTTTCTTCCTGCTAACACTATCCAAAACCCCAAATATGAATTTCAAACTCCAAATTTCTGTCTCAGAAAACCTAAATCTATGTAGCACTGACCAGCTTGTGAGGCACTGCTTTCTCTTTCCCTGTTTCCTCTTAGCCATAAATATTTCTCAGAATCGGTCACCCTTTCCTTTGGGAAAAAAATTTCTTACAGTTTTCTGTGTCAAGCCATGGGCTTTGAAAAGCTCCAGGACAACATGCTGAGTTATTTCCAGGAAAGGCAGCATGGAAAATTGCCCCTTTCCAGTAAAGACATTGTTACAACCAGTTCCCTGCCACGCTTGAGCAAAATAAGGGGAAGAGGAAGTGCTCAGGTTGCATTAGGAATTTGCCTTTCACCGTTCCCTTTGTACTTGCCACTTGCTCCGTCGACCTCCTGAGCTTTTGGCAGCTGACCCCTCCAAGGAGTGGCTCAGCACCGAGCCAGTCCTGGCTGTGCAGAGCCTGCGTGTTGAGGCTGGGCAGCTCATCCACGCCGGGAGAAGTGAGATGGGATCTTTCAAATCATTTGTGGTTGAGCCACCGAGGGAGAATTGGTCGAGGTGATTGCTGGGTTTCTGCTGTAGTGAGAGTACCAGTAGGCACAGTAGTAGGTAGCTGTGTCATCTGGAACTATACTTTTTAGTATGAGAGTACAAATTTTCTGGTCAGAAACCCTTTCAACTGCATACTTGCGCCCTTGGAAGCTCTTATCTGCTTTCGTTGTCCCTGTTGAAATGTAGAACATCCACTCTGGAGCTTTATTCACCTTCTGTTGGTACCAGTGTATGATGGTGTTATCAAAATCTTCAGAGACATGTTTAAAATGACACAGCAGACGTGTTGTTCCTTGAGATTTGGTGATGGATACAGGGGTCTGTGTGGGAATTTCCTGTGCAAATCCATCTAGGGAATGAAAAAAAAATAAAAGAGAGAGAGAGAAATTAAGTTATTAATTGGCAATAAGTGACTTGTGAAAATATCCATTAGTGCAACCATGTATGCCTGTGAGGAAAAGGTAGAAGGTAAAAAGGACTTACCAGACCAAGTGGTGGTGGCCACAAGTGCTGCCAGCAGCAGCAGCATGATTGCTTGTCCCACACAGCTGAGACTCAGAGGAGAGTGAAAGAGGCCCCAGGTGGGGACAAGGTTGAGTGGGAGGAGAAGATGTCTCCAGCAATGGCTCTTCTGGGAGCAACCGTGTGCGGCTACGTTTGCAGAGAACCCACTGCAGCCTGGGAAAGGACTTAGGCCAGGGAATGCTCACGTTGGTGAGGAGGTTGTCATCCCATCAGCTTTTCAGATGAATGTGAGAAAGACTGGGAAGTCCAAGGAGCGTGGCGTGTGGAAACTTGAGTCAGAGCTGCTGAGAAGGGGTTGAGAGTGAGAGCAGCTCCAGCCGTACATCAGGCCGTGAAGCTCCCAGCCCAGAGGCCACCCTGGTGGGTGCTGAGTGTGTGCGGTCACCTGCAGTGGGCAGGAGGCATGTCCCCACCCCGTCAGGGACCTCCTCTTGCTGCCTCCGCCTGGCCACCCAGCTGCGGCCTGCCGAAATGCCCCTGTGCCTGTGCTGCCCCCACTGCAGCAGCTCGTGGGGATCAACCTGCAGCAAGTGCATCAGCATCCCCAGGAGTAGGCGCCTCGTCTGTGGTTTTGCGTGGGGAGGCAATGCGCAGCTGCAGGGTTTTGGTTTTGAAGCTGAGATGAGGAGCAAACACTTCTTGGAAAGAGAGTGGGAAAGAAAAGTGGAGAAACATGCGGCATGTTGCTGAGAGGTTTGGAAAGGGTCCCTCTCTCAGCAGTACGTACCCCTGGAATAGCTCATTTAATTTCCTAATGGTACTGGGAGGCACAAGCAAGTGGCTGTGTTTCTTCAGTGGGTGAGCAAGGAAGAGAGGAGGATGGAACAGACCTGAAGGGGAAGGGAGAGAGACGCAAGCACCAAGTCAGTCATTGCAGCAGCACCCCAGGATAGTGTCCAGCATGGGCAGCTCTAGTTAATCTGCATCACATTTGTGTTGGCAATTACATGGAAAGGATGAGAGACCAACTGCCCGTCACCAACAGCTGCCAGGAAGGACGAAAAACAGTAGCAGTCCATTGCTATTCATCTGACCACAGAGTAGAAATGTCTCAGGTTCCTGACACAAGAGGAAGAGGAATGGAATAAAGTAGTGATGGGGCATGATTAGAGGTCAGACTTCCTGGTGTCTCCCGCGAGACGACGTGTACTGGGCCCAGCCTTTTATCAACAATATACCTCCCCACGTATCCCCCACTCCTCCCTCTCTGGTGTAGTCAACAAACTTGCTGAGGGTACACTCTGTCCCGTCATCCAAAGCATTAAGGGAGACGTTAAACAGGACTGGACCCAGGAATGATTCCCGGGATACACCGCTAGTTCGTGGCCTCCAGGTGGAATTTGTGCCACTGATCGCTACCCTCGGGGCCCAGCTGCTCATCCAGTTTTAAGCCCATCTTTTGTGTCTTCCTCCAGCCCCACACATCAACAGCCTTTCTCCCAGGATCTTAGGGGTGACAGTGTCAAGGGCTTTAATGAAGTCCCCCAGACTATCTGCACTGCTCCCCCCTCATCCATATCCTGCGGCAGAAAATCATCAGAGCAGGGCTGAATGACGAAGTATCTGCATTTGGGCAGAGTTCAGAGCTTGTGGTTCAGAGTGCCAAGTGCCTTTTTGTATGGTTTATCTTGGCCCATCTAACGCTGTGATGCCTTGATATAAATACCAGTACGCACAGTAGTAAGTGCCTGCATCCCTCTGGGTTACATAATCTATTGTAAGACTATAGCGAGGTTCAGAGGCATGTTTCCACACTTGATACTTTCGTCCATCTGTGCTGTCATCAAACGTGGGAGTCTTTCCTGACATGTACAGTATTCTCTTGGGTGGCTCTCCGGGAAGCTGCTTGTACCAGTGCACGACGGCATCACTGCTCAGCTGGCACTCCATTCTGGCCGAGCTGCCCTTCACCTGCCTCCGCATCACCGGGCTTTGCATCGGCACTGCCTGTGCATCTCCACCTGGAAGGGAATGGGGAGAAAATGGGTGAGGGCTCGGAACGGCTGCAGTCTGGAGCAGGGACAGTGTTCTCCGCACACGGGAAAGATAGGAGAAAGGGAACGGGGCTTACGGGACCAAGAAGAAGCTGCAAGCAGGATGGGCAGCAGCAGCATGCTGCCTGCTTGGGTGAACCGTAGGGGCAGGAACATTATAAAGCCCTCCAGGAGGAGAAGGAGTCAAACCGCTCTGGGGAGGAAATGACTCATTTGACACCCAAGGGTAGTGCCTCAGCTCCTTACCATTGGTTTGGGAGGGGTGAGGTGGATGGACAGGGGGTTGCTGCTGCTTAAATTTTCTGGCAAACTCGACCACAGCAATAAGAATGTAGAAAGGACCTAAAAGATTCGTTCTGAAGTTATTTTGTTCGTGTGTGTCTATGGTACCTTCCGCTCAGACTCACCTGTATCTCCTGCTGAGTGCACACATCCTGCCCGTCCCCAGGATGCTCTCCTCTCCTCGGACCCCACACTGTCCCAGAAGCACGTTTCCCCAGCCTTCCCTAGAAAATACGGCCTGCTCTGGAAGCTCTGTGGGCCAGTTCCTGGTGACTTCTGTCTTACTCTTTCTTGGAACAGCTCCAGCAGGTCTGCTCAGCCTCAGAGGAGAGGTGCAGCTGGCCCTTCTTTGGCAGGAGAGCCCTGGTGGCTGTGACAAAGCCACGGTGAGATGCGCGCTTATGCAAGGCAGCTGTTTGCTGCCCTCTGCTTTTTCGTGCTTTCAATCCGTTCTCCATACAGACTATATTTGTGCTTGAAACTGCTCAAACCCACGTGCAGAAACTTGCACTTGGCCCTGTTTAGATTCATGAGATTCACATGGGCCCTGATTTAAACAGATTTTATTTCATTGTCCTGATCCTGAAATATGCCAGGATTTTTCACCTTGGAGATGATGACAGCTCCATTTTGGGAACTGCTAATACTAGATTTTCATACAAAATTAGAAATAATCCTTCTTGGAGAACAATATGTCTTGTGGGACCTGACAGGTGTATTGAAATATATCTTCAAGTTCTTGAAACCTTTGACTTAGCTTCAGAAAGACTGCTAAGAGTGTATATTTAAGTACCACCGTTCTGTATATATCGCCTGTTTGTGCTTGACTTTTGTCTGATAAATAAACCATACCTTAGGAGCACCTCCCAGCTCCTAACAGCAGGTGTGGCGTACTTTACTTCATCCAACAGTCCAGGAAAAGTCAACAATCTTGGAAGAAAAGGCAAGATGTTCAGGATTGTGCAAATTAGAATACTTCTCATTGACTCTTCTGAGGACTGTGCTTATATCAATTTGCTCTGGAGTAGCAAGAGGGAGCTGCAGCAAACAGTGCTACGTGACTCCTATGATCGCCCCTTGAAAACTGCAGGCACTGCGTAGTCCTTCTTGTTTCCTGCTTAGAAGGGCAGTGCAGCTGTCTTCAGCTGAAGGTAGTTTGAGAAGGACTTTAAGATAGAGTTGTTTTTCTCTCATAAGAAATTCCCCCCACATCCAAGATGTCCGCCTGTCCCCTAGCCACTTATAGCACTTCTCCCTTCCCTGTTCCTCTCTGTCTCGGGCACCTCTAATTCCTTTCCAAGCATCTCCTGGGCTTTTTGTCTCATACAGCAATTGCTTGTTCTGTCTTGAAAGACAAAGCCCCTAAGTCTGGCAGCCAGTGAGGGCAGCTGCCTGCTCACTCCTCAGCAGGATGGTTGAACTGGCAAAAGCACTTTTCAACAGTGCCTCAGCTGAGAGAATGAAAATTTGGATTTCCCCTTCCTGTTTGTAGGACACGAGGGAAAATTCTTCTAGATCCATCACAGCCCTGCTTGCAGATTTAAGGCAAATGTTTGAATTTTAAATAGGGGCAATATCCAAAATCTGCCTCTCTCCTACAGTCGCTCAGCAGCTCTTAAAAGCCTGGTCTTAAGTCTTGTGGTACTACAGCTCTCTTGCTCTTCTTTTTCATCAGTCATTGTCTCCTTACTTCAGCTTACAGCTCCAAGGGACAAGGGACAATTTCACAGAGGGTTTGATGAGGAGCAGGACCCATGCTTGGAGCTCCGTATCACCTACTACAAATCAGTAGTTGTGGGCAAAGACAGAAAGATAAATCAGCATGGAAATGATTTACTTAGCGAGTCTTCTCCACAAGGACCAAGGGAAGGGGCAGTGATGCTGTTTTCCAATGTCTAGACAAATAAGCTGGAATGTCTCTACACAAAACATTCATGGTGTTGTGGGGCTGTTTCCTGTGCAAGCACATCTTTGCAGTAGTTTTTGTGGAGAAATGGCAGAAGGCTAAGGAAATGGCTGTGTGTAGTCCTACGTGACACAGTAATACCACCCACTGGCTTGGATGTCCCTCTTGTGCATCAGCAGCACACAGGTGTCTTTGCATGTGTAGACAAGATATTTCTTTTTGGAGAAACCAATAGTCCAATTTATATTTTGTGGTGGGGTGGAGGACAGTTTTCAGGCAACTTTTGGTGCCAGAGGACGTACGTTTACTTCGGAGGTAAATTAGGCAGTGTCCCCTGGGAGTGGCTGGGCTGTGATGAAGGTGTACCCAGAGCACACTGGGTGGGAGAGAAGGGAGGAGGCAGCAGGGGTGGGGACGCAGCAAGAAGTCCTTATCCGTGGCTAGGGGGGACACAGCAGTATCCTCAAACCACAGGCGCCCCCCGCACAAGGAAAGGGCACTGAGCTTTACTCCCCATTTCTGGCAAAGGCATAGTGCACAGAGGAGAAACAACAAGCCTTAGCTGCAGTGTGCAGGTTGTTTTGCACACAATCGCCAGCCATCACACAGCAGAACCAAGTCATTTGTCTGCAAGTTATTTGCAAAGTGTCATTTGAGCTTGGGATTTGGGTAATAAGAAATCACTGATACAGAACTGTATATTTAGGCTGGGGGACAAATGGAAGAGTAATGTAAAACCAAGATGAAATATATTCTGGGACAATTAGAAATAACTCATACATAAAACTTACTTACAAGGCAAGAGACAAGCTTGCAGGCTTTTCAAGAAGCCTGTAATTTTTCTTAACTCTGACACAGATCCTCAGGAAAAGTTCAGAGATGCTGGTATAGTTCAACCCAAAGAGAGAGAAAGAAATTTAATAATATATGTGCTGATACCCCCCATCCCCCAATGCAATGACTTGGTGGAGGCAGGTGATGTTTTTTTACAGTGGTGGCTTAATTTCATGTTAAAAAGAGAGGCAGAATGCATGTCAACGTGAAGATCTGGTGACACTATTGGCAAGGTGTAGGCTAATGGTCCATGGCACGTCTGGAAAGCAGTAAGAGAGAGCAGTGATGAGGAGGCAGTCACTAGATATATGCCCCTACACAGAGGCAGCAACATCCTGCTGGGACTGCGCAGCTGAGATTCACAGGGGGCAAACATGGCTCATGGACAATGTGCATCACTGATGGTGCAGATGGGAGAAGACTTATACCAATGTGCCATACTGTCTGAGAAGTAAATAGCTCTTCTGTAGCCATGATAAATCAGTGCACAGCTTGCTATATACCTTTCTGACCACCTGTGGACCTAATTTTTCTCTTTTGTTACCTAGTTTCTGCACAGTGGGGCAACTCTTGCTTTCTGGAATATAATGTCATACTACAGGGCATCAGACACATCGTTCTACATAAACAATGACCAGAACCTTTAAAAACATTTTAAAAATTGAAAATAATATGTACTTACAGGGGAAGAGACAAGCTGAGAAGGTTTCCAGTAAGCCTGCTGTGCCTCTGCTGCTGCTCCTCAAGGGCCCAACAGCACTGTGTGCTCCCAGGCGATGAGTACTCCGGGGCTGAAAGAACAAGATGAGAGACAAACTCCTAAAGCCTCCAATACTAAAATGTAGAGACTCAACAGCTGTTATTGCTTCAAGCCTCTTGGAAAGTTTCAGGCTTTGACTGTGAAAGGGAACACAGGCACACACAAGGCCTGAGGGGGAGCAAGAGGTCATGTCACCATGGAGTGAAACCTGTGGAGAAGGTGGGTGCCTCTCTCCACTGAAAGGGAGACCTACAAAGAGTTTGATATTTATGAGAGGGGAAAAATTGATAAAATGGCACATTAGTTCCCATTCGATGTACCAGAAGAGTGAACAGGTCTTCAAAGCATAAAGACTGTTTGCTGAATTTCCTTGAAAAGTTGACACAACTCATGAATTGACACTACTGTGTTGAATTTAATTCCAACTCCCAACACTGCTCTACTGGACTTCTGCATTGCCTCCTACTGACATCCATTCCCAGCTCTAACTCTCCTCCATCTTGTAGAGGAAACCCTATGGGAATGATAACAGCCATGTGTGAGCTCTTCCTTACTCCAGGAAAAACTGGGGTGGGGGGAAGGAAACATGATAGGAAAAGTCTTTTGGCCAGAAACCCTGCACCGATTAGATTTGTTTGAAACCCTCACCTCACAACCTCACATTTCCTGGCAGTATTTATTGCTATTGCTATTGTTATTATTGTCTCAGACCTCTTGGAAAAGGGAAAAAACACAAAGTAGGAATACTATGAATTTTATGCTGCTTTGCTGACACAAACTGAGCAGGCAGTGTAGAAATGTGGTGGAATATTTTACTTACTGGGCTTAATCCTACATGAGTATATCCCTACATCCACTCTCTACCTCCTTGTCTGTTTTGAGGATTCCATTTAGGGTGAAAGGTGATTTGGTGCAGTATTTTTGTATCCTCAAGAGCCATGGACGGGAATTGAGCCCCCTGCAAGCAACTGGCCTGCTGGTTTTGAGCGCTCCAACATTAAAAGACTGCTAACATTCATTTAGTAGTGCTGTTTCAGCTGGCAAATACCACAGTGCTCTGCTAACTCATAGGAACAATAGTCATCCCAGTGAAAGCAAGCCATGGGTAGGTGAATGGACAGAAGCAAAGACAGGGGTAGACATGTAAGAAGGTTATCAGGGAAGCTGACTTTACAGATCAAAGTCATGCCACTGAGCTAGAACATGAGGCCATTTGCAGGTTTTAAAGTGTTTTCTCATCGTTAGTAATCTGACTGATTATTTAAACACAGGTGGAATATAAAGTTATTTTAAGCAGAGGTAGCATAGAGAATTACTTCCTTCTCTTACCCTAACGTTGCGTCTTTGAGTTCAATCAGCTGAGTAACTTGTTACTCAGTGCAGATTTTCCATGAGCAACTGCTCTGGTTTGATCTATAGCATGAGTTTTAATACCTATGAGACACAAAGATATGTTGCAGCAATGAGTTAGGGTGCAGCTTGATAATGCACTTTTCTATCTTCATTTGCCTGCATGCTGAAGTAGCCGGTCACTGTGTACATAAGGCTGGTTTGCATCTGCTACTGCACTGAATTTTCCCTGTGTGCCTGCAGCTATGAGCCAAATTTGGATAATGAGACTTTTTGAATAAATTCATACCTTAAGATTCAATCAAATAACAGCTCTAGACCGGTCAGTACAAATTCTAGCGTCTACCACCCTCTGCTGGTGTGAAGGAGTAAAACCCTCAGAAGTCCTTTATGAGCAGCTGCGTAGTAAATACGGATGGATGCTGAGAACGCCTATAATACGCTGTTTTTTGTTTGTTTGTTCGTTTGTTTTGTTGTTGTTGTTTTGGTTTGGTTTGGTTTAAGCAAAGCATTTATGCACCAGTCACTTTTATTTTCATGATTACTTTCTAAATAGTCAGCAGTGTGATGTTCAGTCTTGGGCTAGGAGATACACAAAGATCCTCAGCGTGCTTCTCCTGTAAAACATGTATCTTATAGGCTTAAAATAGAGTGTTTTGAATCACTATGAACAACTAAAGACAATTTTCACTTTCAGTTATGACTCTATAAGAGAGAGTTGGGAGTTACAGCATTGTGCCTTGTATGGGTTCTGTCGGATTTTGGACACAGAGAACTTTGCATGACCTTCTCATTTAGCAATTTTATCTTAGCACACACAGGTTATTCCTTGAGATTACATGGTGTTTTGTTTTGTTATTTATTTATTTTTTATTCACTGACACACAGCTAGATTATTTATTCTATTGCAGCTCAACCTGTTTAAATTAAAGAAAAAAAAATCAAAGTTTTTATACAGAGTTTGGCCTTCTTCTGTATAATTGCCTGAAATGCAGGTATAGAAATCCTGAAGTACATTCCCCTCCTTTATAGTACATACCTTGGAAACTCAATAATTGAAGTTTAAAGTAACATACCTTTTGGGGGTTTTGGTGTTCTTGTTCCAGTTACGCGTCGTGCTAGCAACAGTCTGCCTAGCCAACTACACAGGCACAATTAGTCACCTGTGGTTAGCTTGGGGTGCACCAAAGCCTCTGCTCTGACAACACCGAAAGAGACCCCCCCCCCCCAACCTTTTTTCTCCTTCGAAGCCAGGTTGAATACGTATAGGACTTTGGTGCTTGTTCTTAGCAGCCACAAGGCTCTTCTTATAAAAGGTAGACAAGCAAGATAATGTTCCTCTGTGCTTTGTGCCAGGAGAGCCACCCAGAACCAGGCTGGACCTACTCTTCCGACAGCTCATGAAGAATTTTGGAGCCCTGGAGTATTAGGAGCTGTATTGCCCAGGTTAGTACATGGACACTATGAATGAATGGCAGGTGGCGGCCTTGAGCGCTGGGACTGCAGCATATCCCCATAAGGGCAGAGGAGGTCAATCCTCCTTGACAGATGTGGGTCTCTCTGACTCCTGGAGACCACAGTTCTGATGGCTACATGTTGCTTTGTTCCCTGCATTGCATTTAGTGGCTGTGGCTGGACAGAAGTCCTGTATATGCACAGTGGTACTTTTACTAATGTCTTAAGCATATTCTTTCACTAAAGTTTCCTTTAGCTGCTTTGAAGCATCTGAATATGAAGCACAATTCCCTTTGGACTGGTTTCAGCTCTGTCAAATTATTGTTAATTACAAGGGCTTCCTGTTGGTTACAGGAGACCCCATTTGGAAAGTGCTACAGTTTTCCCCATATGATGCTTCTGTGCTGAAGGTCAGCACAGATCAGACTGAAGACATCCATGCAAGAGCAACACAGCAGGTTTGAAATGCTGCTGGAGACAGGGAACACACAAAGGCAGCATCAGGGATGAAATCACATGGGTGAAGACCTAACAGATGAATACTTGAAAAGTGACTACCATATATATAATACACATTTAGGGAGATGATGAGCCCCAAACACACCCCACTTCATATTTTCTAATTCTGAACCTGGGCTAAGATCACATGCCATTTCCTAAAATGCCTCTCTAAATGAACACAGTTACTTTACTCCAGTAAGAGCTGGAGTTTTAAACCCTTGCAAAGTGGCCTCACTGGCTTGCTTGGAGCAAGTCAATTGCAGTCCCCTCAGCTGCAGCAAACATCTCGCCACCAGAGAGCACATCAGAGCTAGCAGTGAACACTGCTCATTACAGGGGATGGAAAAACATCTTCATGCTCTTTTGCACTGCTTTCAGAAATGCGACCTTGCTTAATTAACGGAACTAACTACTTTCTGTAGGCAGGGATTGGCTTATTAAGTGGTGCATCATTAACTGTGACCTTATCGTTTTAAATACAAAAAGTAAAAGACAGATCTTTTAAATCTCTTTTAAAAGCTAACAATAAAAAAATCCTATTTTGGCTTTCAAGCGGCCGAATGGCTGCTCATACTTTGCCTGTCCAGACTTGCAAACTGCACCTACAGCCAGCGACTGCTCTTCCACCAACCTCAACCGTTTATCTTACCCATCATAGTGACATGCTTTTGATGCCCTTTCCCTGAGTCAGCAAGACACTTTTAAAAATTTTCATTAAACATGATCTTAAAGAGACTATGATTTACTTCATGTCTTCCTGGCATTAGGGCGGTAAAGAGAGCATCCTGGAATGCCAGTCTGGGGAGGACCATACCCCACAGCCTCCCTGCCCTCTTCTCTTGGGGGCAAATGCATCCAGTTCTGAGTTCTGGAAGGGGTGGAACAAGGGATAGGGAGGAAGAAGAGGAGCAGGAGGAATGGGACAGAAGCATAATTCATCTTGTGCACTTTCCATTATTCATGAAAGGTTGTAAACCAGATAGACAGGCTGCAAATAAACAACTTATTAGTTCACTCGCATGAGGTGCTCCTCCATCTTCAGCTACTTTGTCTTACTTCCAAGGCCACACCGTGCAAAGCCAGCCTGCAGGTCCAGGAGATCGGGCCCCTTAATCTTCCAAGGTTTCATTTCATGTAAAATTAGAAGTTATAGTTGCTGTAGAAGGTTAACAGTATGTGCTGTCTCAGGCATAAATAAGCCGTTAGAGAAATCAAGACACAATGGGATATTGCTTTACAATCACCCTGAAAGCATGAAATTCAGTAATTCACCAAGTTCAATGTAGTGTGTTAATCAGAAAAATCCAAGCAAAGGGGGAAAATACTTCTGGGCTAATACAACTGCAGGGGGGAGGGTATGTAACAGCAGTACATACTGGAAAAAAAAATGTCCCTTGCTTGCCCATGAATAATCTTCTATAAATCACAGAGAAATACATTTATTTCATACTGTTCATCTCAGGAGCTGCAGAAATAAAAGTGTCTGAGAGAGAAGTCTGATTGTCTTATGAAACTAGAATAAGAAGAATCAAATATGAGAAACAGCTGTTAATCCCAAATGATAAATGTTTCTATTCACCAGCTAGTTTTCTATTCATCTTTCAGAAGGAAAAATTAAGAAAATCATTATTATGGCTAGCTATCAGTGTCATTCCTTTAGCATCTATCATCTCAGTGTATGAAATTTTGCAAGGAATTTTAAAGATAACATTAATAATACTCCTCATCCTTCCCACAAGAAGTCTATTTGCTTTGTGGCTCCAAGGTGCGTGTGTGAGATATGAAGACATACTTAATGCCAGAATGGTGTTATATCCACAGTAACCTGCAGCACATAAATCATATGCGCTTCATGTGCAATAGCATGGCTGCTGGGACATTTTCATTACTTCTTCTTATTGCCAGTAAATAATGACATTGCTTGCAGTGAGTAGACATCTGATGGTTTTTGCAATTACATTTGTCTTTATACTGTGGTGGATTGAAGAAACAAAGATCAAGCAGCATAGCTGATCATGAAAGCTCTTCGCTGTATATCAGAGACCTTTCCCATCTCTATACCATCTCGTGTACTGCAAACCCCTTACCAGTGAATTTAGCATATTGACCTGTAAAAAGGTTATTAGAATAATCAAGGTCAAGCCTATTGAATTTGACTTTGGTACTTCTAGCAACAAAAGGGCATAAAGATAACTGCACACAATCAACACCAGGTAAAGAAATGCTGTAGGAATATCACACCATTTTTTGCTTCTTAGTGTTATGGCTGTTATGCATGATGGTCCAACTTGATTGTAGGCTCTTGACAGAGAAGGGGCCACATAGCATCTGCAGGGAAACTGAGGCTCCATTGTCCAATGTGGGTCTGTTGCATGTGTGATCTGTAGAGCAGCTATACTGAAATGCAATGTTGAGATCTAGGTAAGCAGGAAACTGTGGCCTGAAGGTCATCACTCGCACCATAAATCAGGTTTAATAGGTTATTACGACCACCTCAAAGTGGTGTACTGGAATTTGGAATTTATTGCAACACCAAAAACAAATGAAAAGTTGCTCCCTTGGATAAATTCTTGCCTCTGGATCACTATTGATTGCCAAACCTGTTAAAGGAATGAAAAGAATACCAAAGAGCTTCCCACAACCTCCTGAGACTCTGATTGCTCATTGTGACATTTTAAAGCCAAAATCCAAGTTACCACAGTTGAGCCACTCAGCTTCTCCATAAAACACAGTTATCAACAGAGTTTCTTTAGAAAGCTACTGTACTCTGAAAGACAGAAAGAAAACTACTTTGCTCTTCTTTGAGAGCAATAAAAAAATCTTTCTTCAATTGAAATCTGACAAATTAGAGTAGAAACCACCTATACATAAAAAGAGCCCACAAGCAAAACATCACAAAAAATAACTGAATTGCTTAAAAAAAAATGTAGGTGTTCCTAAATAGTTGTAGTTTCCATGCATCAGCAAGCAGAACAGAGCATATTTATGGAGATTTTTTCTTTTCACAGAAGATAAATGGACAAGCATAAAAATGAGTAAGAGGTAGCAATCTTCAGCTGGGTGACAGTCAAGTGCAGACAAGCTACCTTGTGCTTGTGGACAGATATTAGCTGGCGGCCAGAGTCCATTTCCAGGAGGAGCAGCTAGGAGATGCACTGAGCCTTTTGGAGCCCTGGCCATGACTAAAGTTGAGAGCAAGAATTTAGATGGTACGCCTGTTATACTGTTTTTCTTTGGAAAAAGAGTTATTAAATTAAGGTTAGATTCTCTAATACAACATGTGAACTATGTGAAATTCTTTGAAACAAAACTTCAAAAGCACCACAGATGAAACAGCTTCTTTGGATCAAAGGTTTATTTTTAATGACACAGCACTGGAAAACATAAGTTACAGATGACTTTTTGATACAGGATACATTATATATCTTAATTTAAAAGGATCTGTGAAGGTATGCTGCATAAATACATATAGTGAAAATATATTGTGTTTATTTCTCATAGATTAGTTCTGTTGTGATTTTTTTTTCTTATTCAGCCAATTAAATAACAAAGTATAGATTAGCATCATAACAGCTCCCCCTCCAGATTATCTCATCGTAACTACTGCAGCTGGAAGAGGAGACTGAGCCATGCCTTCTCAAAGGTTTAGCAGCTTTGAACATGATGTTATTCATCATCTCAGAATGAAAATTTCACATTACAAACACAGATACTGTATAATGTTTTGGCAATGGAGCAGCTAGTTTTGCTTTCAAACAAAACTGTTTCCTGTAATGCCAGACAGTGAAAGAGCAATGCATGTACTGATGACACTACACAGTCAAAGAACTATGATGACATTGTGAAAATGCATATATATCCATATGCACTTATATATACACGACTTCTTGTGTGTATATATATATTATGCATGTCCAAAAATAACATTGAAAAACATTGCAGCAGTTAATTATCTTTTTTAAACACATGAAACTTATAATAGTTTGACCTCATTACTACAGGATTACTAATTAAATCTTCTGCAGTGCAAATCAATACAATACACTTAGTGCAGAGAAGTTAAGGTTTTGGTATTGAGGAGGCTAATTTCAGATTTCATGGGAAAGGACCAAATACAGGATCACCATAGCTCTGACAAAGCACAAGCAAACCTGCTGCCACGTACATGTGAACAAATAAGGACATTTCTTTTTTATTTGATTTTTTTTTCCACATACTGCTTCAGAAATTGCTAGCTTAACTGTTTGCACTCATGCTCATTTTGATATGTTTCCACAAGCTTTGTCTGGCACCAATCTGTAAACCATTAACAGCTTAAACTACAAAAAAGTGGGCTCCTGTGTTTCAAAGAGTTTAAAAACCTACTGACTGAGCTTCATGCCACATTCGTGTGCCTGAGAGAAGAACTACTCCAGATGGCGTGTGAAGTTCTCTGGGAAAAGTCCTTTGTAACTATTTGCATCCCTGTACTGAAGCCACTCGGATTCCTTAATGCCTGTCAACCAGCCAGCCTCCTGTAAGAAAAAAGACAGAGAGTCTTAAACTTCAGGTCTCTCCACTTCCTTTTTACATGATTCAGACCTGAAGAGGTTTTAGAGTCACATGGCTAAAAGATACTGTGCTTTGGTTAAATAGCAGCCTCTGATTTTGCACAGATTGTTTTCTTGATTCTGCCAGACCAGTATTATGTGAGACCGAGTGATGGAATCACAGAATCACAGAATCGTCTAGGTTGGAAGAGACCTCCAAGATCACCTAGTCCAACCTCTGACCTAACACTAACAAGTCCTCCACTAAACCATATCTCTAAGTTCAACATCTAAACGTCTCTTAAAGGCCTCCAGGGATGGTGACTCAACCACTTCCCTGGGCAAATTGTGAGCATACTGTATGGCCTTTAGCCCATCTAAGCTTTAGATGAACTCAAAGTTGAATAATCAGCCTTCTGAGTCATTCAGTATTAAAACAGATCAGCATTTGGGCAAATGCATATTGAGATTTTTTAAAGTTCTCACAACAATATTGGTGTACTTGCACAATAAGAGCATAACAGTGGGCTAGAATCATTATATAATAAGACAGATAAGGGGAAAAATGAAGTTTTAAATTTGACTTTCTTTTTTCTTGAGGGTTCTTTTGTGTCATTCATGTATTGGCAGTCAGAGGAAATAACAGTTCTTGTATCTTCTGCTATTACCGTCCCTAGAAACTCAGAGTCAGTTGATACTCAAATACTTTTCCAAAAATTCCTGGAAACGTCAGCCTAAACCAGAACTTGACATGCAAAACTGCAACCCAAATCATCATCAATTTAAAGAGAGATTTCTTATTGGAGGGTGCTGGGTTGTCTTATGTACTATCAATTTTACCTGCAATAAAACCCATTCAGTATTTTTTGAAGTGATCAACCTATTTTCATCTCACTGACTCCATGCTTTGTTTCTTTTAAGAACAGGAGCCAGAGCAAAGTGATGATTAACAGGAAATTTATAATGCTGCCATATTATTAATGTACAGAAAGTACACGAGGAGATGGAGTAACTGGGGACATGTTTTTGAAGCACATAGATTATCTGACAGAGAGAAACTACAGTTTTCTAGCATGGCCAGAGTACATTCTACTAAGGACTGCACAGTTTTAATGGATAATAATTTCAACTCAATAATAATGGAAAAATTGAAGCCATTGGGTGAGACTGGTTAGTTTTGAGCAGGAAACATAGGCTGATGTCACCAGCTATATAAGAATTATGGTTTTAGACAGGTCAATTTTATAGGAGAAAAAAAGAACAAGATAAAAATACTACATACAAATCAACAAAGTATTTGGTAAAAGACAAAAACGTTGAGTTTTATGGTGATGTTAAACATGAAGGGCAAATGTGTACTAAGTAATAAAGATAGGAACAGAATGGTCTCAGAAACATACGTGAGGGTTTATTTTCTCCATCACTGCACACAATTTACTCTAATTAATGCTAATGGGACTTGGATGCACACCACAAAAGAAAAAGATACTTCATGGATTCCTAAGTGAAGATTAAGCATAATTAATACAAAACATTCCAAGAAAAAACGTCTGAAGATAAAGAAAAAGATTCTGATATCCTTACAGCAGTGTTCTATTCTGCAAATACTGATAATGAAATCAGTTGAACTGCCCATGTGGTACTGTGCAGCATAATTTGTGTAAGGATAACAGAATCTATCCCTATAGAAGAACAGAATGCCCTACTGAAAGAAAAAATCTTTATCTTTTAGTCAGAAATTAAAACAAACTAAAACAAAACAATTATTTGTCTCTTGTATTAGAAGAAAGCTCAGCTGAGAACCTGAACACTGGTTATTACCTACCTTTTCACAGCATCAGGCATCAAACCAATTTCAAATACATTCCCCAGCTCTCCAAATATGTGCTTGTGGAGTTAGTTTTTAGACCTATTTTAAGAAATGTTCTTCATTCAGAGCAGAGTTCTTAGCTACCTCACTGAGCAGGATCCAGTACCCCACCTCCCAGTCCCCAATTCAATGGGAGACTATTCACTGACACTTCTGGCACAAGCAGATGCCCATGAAGTGGCTGGTACTAAGAGGATGGTCTTCTTTTAAAGCAGTAGTCAAAAATCAATTTACTGCATTTCAGTTCAACATGTGGAATGAAATTGTTTAAAAATTCACTGGAAATGCATAGTTAAAACAAAATGTAATTACTTAATTGAAATTAAACCATTGGGTTCTTTTATCAAAGACAAGGTGATCACCAGTGCAGTTCAAGAACACTTCTGTGTGAGGTTTCCAGAGGGCAGAATTAGCTTTGGAGGTACAGAGCACACAGAGGAGCACCTCCATGTAACTTGGCTGAAGGACAGCACAGTTGTAGTAGTCTCAGTGGCCAGTCTTTGGGCAAACGTGTATTATTTCTCCAAAACCCCACGTAAAAGGTCTGAACACATGGGGATCACCTAACCAGTTCTGCTTCAACATTAAGACAAGATGATAGCAACACAATGCACAATTCATAAGTTACCTTCTGTTTTAAGTCTATGTGTGCATGTATGCCTGTATAAAATTCACTACAAAGTAGCATAAAAAAGCTCTAGAAAAAATATGTTGTGGTTGGATCTTGTTCTTTATCTGGGACTTTAGCCATAGTCACCTATACTGTTTAGTCTCAAATGAAAATAAGTACAAAAACAAAATTAGAATGTTCATGTTTTTTAACAGCAGTGACATTTTGAATTAACATTTCCTATCAACTATAATATGTGAGAAAAAAAAAAAGAAACAAAGAAAAATGTAAACAAGTGAAATAATCATGTTTTTACCTGATCAGCTGTGGTCTCAGAAGGAATTACTAGTACAATATCTCCTCGTTTTAAATTAAGTTCATCACTGTTAGCTGCTTTAAAATCATGTAGAACTTCAACCTAAAGAAAATAATACCAAACACATAGACATGATCAAAATGGAGATAGTGGGAAAAAAAAAAAAAAAGGAAAGATTAATGCACTCTTTCATTTATCTATTCTTTTAACTCCCTAATAACTAAATAACTAATAACCCCCCAATAAATAAATAATAATTATTATTTTTTTAACTCCCCATTCTTTACGGAAACATGGCCATAGATAGGTATGATAGGCATTGTTAATGTTAACATCATTTCACATTAAAGTTCCTATTCATAATTTCAGAAAGAGGTATAGCTTAGGTAAATCTTCCTGAGAGATACGTGACATCCTTTCCCAAGGTTATAGTATATCTCAGGGACAGATGATAGTGCAAAACCCCACAAGTACTGCCTCTTGGACAAGTCCTATGACCTTACACCTTCTGTGTAAGGAACTTCTGTGTAAGGAACATTCCCCACTATCATTACTAGGTCTGAGAGAAAGATGGCAGGATTTTGCTAATAAGCTTGGAAAAGACTCCCAGGAACTGTTATTTCAGCCCCTCACTTGTTCTGGCCACTAGATATTATTCTTGCTGTAAACGTCTACGGAAACTGGAGTGAGAGGTGTGGCACCAATTTCAATAGACAATTAAAGAGGCAAGTAATGGGAACCCTAGCTTATGTTTGTCCTGGAGAGAACTCCCATTAACTGGCAGATGGGAATGCCAAAAATATCTGTCTTTCAAAGGGGTGATTATTAATACATTGGTGGGGTCATTACGCTGTTGTGAACAGATCCTTTTAACTAAATAGTTCTATAGTACCTCCTTAAGAGAGATGCTACCCTAGTTTTCTCAAAGGCACAGCCAGTTCCATAGCAGCTCTGCAATAATGAAAGGAAACGGCATCAAGAACCAGATGGCAGGCATATATTCTGCTTCTCCTTATTTATGTCTGACTCAAGAGAGGGTGATGAAAAACAAAAGATGAACTATGTCAGCATGTCTGAGTCAAAACTGCACAATACTGGTTACCCTAACCTTAATGCTATTCTCAAAGTTTCCTGAAAACACAGAGCAATGAGAATAGATCAGAAAGAATAGCATACTGCTGTAGTGCTATGGGACTAATTACTCTGAAGTATGCAAAGATAATAGGAAGCATGTAAAGTTCATCCATCCTCAAGGAGCTTTCCTCCTGCTCAGTGATGCTGAAGTGAGAAGAATTATCAAAGAACCTTGTGAACCAGGAAACCCTGTGGGTCTTGCCAGCTAAGGAGAGAATTTCTTTCATGCCTCATTAAGCTTTTCTGTTTGATTACCCTAACAGTTTATAAGTATAATATTACTACAGTCATAAAATGACCCTTCAGCTTCATCACAACGAATTTTAGAAGTCCCATAGATTTCAATAGAGCCAGAACTTCTATTATGGATTCTCAGGCAGGAAAAAAAAATGCCTTTTCTGATATTGTTAACATATGATCATACAATATTGCTGACTAAATCTGTGGCAATGGACTTTTACTCAGTATATTCACTGTCAGTAGTAATTTGGTGAGATGAAAGGAGTACTCCTGCACATCCTACAGCTACATAATGAAATACCCAAAAACAACAGTGTGCAGAAAATATATTTTCTCAAATTTCTCATACAGAGACAACACAACCAAAAAGTTGTGTGTGTGTGTATGTGCGTACACGTGGCTGTGAAACTAAGCATCTTTTGGCCTCAGAAAAACATCACAATGTTTGCACGTTCAGACACAGAAGCTAGATCTGAAGGGATGTCTAAAAGAAGAATGAACAAGCTGACCTTAAAGAGAAAGCCGGGTGGCATGGCAGAAGCTGCATCTTCTGATGAAACATGCTGATCTTGAGAAGGTGCAGCCTGTATTTCTTCAGTGGGTTTCTGCTCACTTCCAACTTGGGAAGTTTCACTGGGAGAACTGTCAGCGCCCTGAGTGCCTAACTCTGCTGAAGCGTCTTTGGACTCATTCATGATGACTTCGTGTTCTTCTCCCTCTCCTTCATTGTTTGATGCTGGCTCTATTACTACTGAAGGGATGCTGCTGACCTTTTCCTAGGGAAAAACAAACAAAGAAAAAAACAACAAAAGGCAACAGAAGAGTATTTATTACTTTATTTCAAGTTGGAAAACACAGTTGTTTACCTATTGCAGAGAGCAAATATGGGGATTTCTTTCTTCACTGTAGAGTGGATTCTTGCATAAAGACAGAAAACCGCACTTGTGCAGAAATAAAAAGGAGTATATCCCTTCTCTTTAATTTTCACCATCTCCCCTTATTTCTCCTAAGTCTACTTGCTGTATTACCATAAATTGTTGGGGTAAATAATAAAAATACTCTGCAGGTAGTTTGGGTTTCATTTTCAATGTGTGTTGAAATTACCAGAACTTTCTCCTCATGCCTGTTCTTTGGGTGTGCTTGGATAATGCCACCATTTCCATGAGTCACTGTCCTATGTTTTTTTTTTAAATTCAAATCAGCAGGATAACAGTGATATAAAGGTGGTGAAAGAGGGAAACATGACCTTTTACTTTGATGGACTGAGGGGATTTCTTCTGCTTTACAGCAATATAATGGGAAGCTGAGAAAGCTAGCATCTGACCAATAATGCAGCTTAGGACAAAAAGCATTTAATGAAACTTTTTGGAACATCCAAGCTGAAAAGTATATGTTCACTACTCTTCTGTGAGATCATCTTTCTCTGGTGCACAGCAGAAATACAACGTGAGATGACAGAAGGTGGCAATTGTCTGCCCAGCTGCAGGGTCTGCTCTAGTAGCTGTTCCCCAGCTCCTCAGAGATCAAAGAACAAACACCGAGCCAGATGCAGATACATATTTTGACCACCTAGATTTACCAAAAGCAAAGTAATGCTACTGATAGGACCTGAAACTGGGAGACAAAAAAAAATAACAAAAAAATCTGTAACTTTCTCTGTTTTTCCAGAGAAAGCCCTGAACACCGTTAGGCTACGTGATAAAGCTTATCTGCATGCCCACAGAGGAGCACAGAATCAGTACCAGGAGGGGAAACCCAAATAATACACTGCTCAGACTGCTTTCAGGCCCATCACAGGAGCCGTCAACCCACTGAGGGCCCATCTCCCAGAGGAGCACAGGGGCAAAAAGACAGGTGGGAGCACAAATTAAGGACTCAAAAGGGACCTGTCCAATAGCAGCCTCAGCCTGAGTATCCAGGTGTGACAAGAATACGGGGAACGTATTATTGCACAAGACTTCCTATGGTATGTTTAGGGGAGAAACCAAAAGCAGGGAAAGGGGTGGATCTAGGTGATCTGGGGAGGAATTAGTGTGGGACAACAAAGGGATAATGCATGTAAATAGTGGATGGTTTGAATGTGTGTCTGGCTGTGCCCTGTACCTGTTGAGCGTGGTCTGTTGTATCTTCTCATTAAATCGCATGCTACCTCTTCTCCAGGGTGAAGGCTCTCTAATATCCATGTATATGTACATATTGGGGTCACTGCCCCTGTGTCAGTGACTGGTTGGTTACTGGTGCCCAGAGGAGTCCTGGCCAGCTCCGTCTGTGGATACGTGTGTGTGTACGTCCATGTACAAAAGTGTGTACCAGCAACTGGAGCAGGGCTGCTGCCTTGAGGGATTGAACACCCAGGTAGAAGCAAGTGGTGAGAGTGGGATACAAAAGCAGCATGTATATGAGAATATATACATCTTCTCGCTGGTAGGCCTCCACCCTGCTCAGCTGGTGAGGGGAGCAGGATGAGGCTGCCAGTTCTGTTCGTATTTGTACTCTGCATGTCTGTGATTTCTGTGGCTGGCTGTGTACACATGTATGTTTGTGGTGTATGTGTGTGCTCTGTCTGTACTGTTGGGGAATACATGCTCAGCCTCATTACTCATTGGACCTGGAGGTACAGAGCTGCAGCAGCCTTGCCTGTTTCGGGATGCTGGATCTGGGCCAATTCCTCTAACACTCTCCCATGTAGCAGCATGAGTTACCTGAGATGCATCAGCCTCCTTTTCTTCTCCCTGAGGTTCTTCACCTTCAGCAACAGCCTCCTTCTCAGTGATAGCAGCACTATCACCAGCTCCTGCTGCCACTGTCAGACTGTCTTCTGCTGCCGCTGTCCCCTCCACTGCAGTTACCACCTGTGAATAACAGGAAGGAGAAACCTTTCAGGACACAAGTTGTGGACATCAGCTGGAGATATCCCCTGCTCTGTGACCTCCTTGGACATTGCCAACCCGTGGCTTTGGTTTCATTGGGTTTCTCCTGACGTATGGGGGAGATCAGTATGGGAGGCTGCCATCCTGTGCCTGATGTGCTGTGCAGGGAGCTTAAGGGTAAGCTTGTATGTACAGTGAGGCTGATTAACAAGTGGGAGAGAGACATTTATGAAACCTCACTGTGAACATTTAGCAGAGTCCACAGGTGCTATTAGCGTAGTAAAAGTTTGTCAAGACTCTTGTATTTTTCACTGGTTCTTCTTTCTGATAAGATATGCAAATAAAATGCTCTCGTTCCATTATCCTCTGAAACAGTTATGTGACTGCAATCTCAAGGCTTAATTGCTTCCAAGCTACATTCTGTAAGAAAAGTGTGTTCTTAGGAACAGGCTACAAGTCTTCTCCAGCTGCTATCACCTACCTCTAGATCTGGGCTGGCTTCAAGAACATTGCCTTAATTACAGACTCCTTTCTAATAGAGACTTGCAAATTGGGCTACATCAGCAGAAGCAAATATATGGATATGGATAAAGTCCAGAAATCTTCAGATGTCATCAGATATGAGAAAAAGTAACTGTACATATCTGTATATAGGTCAGTATAAAACAAAACCAAACATGAATAAAGGCCCAAGCAGGTTGGATATGACTGAATCATTTGTCATCAGTTCATGCTGAAAAGTGAATGTGTTTCGTTCCAGTTGTTGAAAGGCAGATAGAAAAGTACCTTCCTATAGATCAATGTTAAATCCATCATCCAGCAGATACTATTGCGATAATTTGTGTATCAACCTAACATTTGTATTGGTATATACTGGCATATGTTAAAGGTAATATATTGGAAGTATATTTACACTGGATTCATTCTAGAGGTTGGAGGGTGAAGGTAAGTTATGAAACACATTCTGTTAATCCAATTAACTTCAGTATGGAATTTTTAACACTGAAGAAAAACTGTTTTCTAGGTACCTATGTCAAGCTACATTTAGCAGAAATGTCTCCAATCTTCAGTTACAGTCTGCTGCTCCTTGTTTCTTCAGCTTGATCTTCCCTTCATGGATGGGACTAATTCAGCTACCTGAACTGAACTTGAACTGCCTGCAATTGTTCATGGGCATTCTTCAGACATTGTTTTTTTTAGCAATACCTAATATTGAGCACCACTCCTATTGATTGCTATTAATTAATGTGATAAATTCTTCTGGAGTCCTTGAAGGCAGAAAATACTACTATGTTTTGTAAAAATTACCAGAGAAGCTTTTAGCTTGAACTAAGAAGTCTGCTGGTGAAGGATGCTCTGTCATAAACAGAAGTAACATCAAAAGACGGGGCAAACATTGACATCTTCTCCTGTGACTTGTAAGGTCTGCAAGCCTGTCTCTCATAGTATTGCCAATTTTAGCAGTCTTGACCCAGGAAGATATTCAAATAAATGATCGATGTAAAAGCCCTGGAAGAGACTAGTATGTAACAGGGAGAACAGAGTGCATGTCAGATTGATTTTATACCATGCACTTCTAACAGCATGCTGCAGAAATCGATCTTGCTGTCTGTTGTGATTAGGATCAATGCTTCTTTTTTATTTATTGGATTTGTATAACCCATTTTATTTCACTAAGGAGGAGAATTCTAATTTACATGAATCAGCTCTCAAATAGTCTGCACCAAGAGGGTGACACTCTCACAGCCTGTAGCTGTAACATGCTGAATGCATACCACAGCTCACAACTGCGCAATCATTTATTCTTGTGCCTTAGAATACAAAAACAAAGCCAGCTAGATGATTAGAAGAAGCTTTTACAAAATCTTATGTGTACTAACACAGAATGAAACTCACTATCAGCCTCAAATATTTTTGATTAATATTAAAAGAAAGAAAAAAGAAAAAAGGGGGCAATTCAATCCACAGAATTCAGGACAGCTAGCATCCCACACACAGCTATGGTTACCACACACTTGCTGATATAGTTATCAATCTTACCTACCTTCATATTGAGAACCAACCCCACAAACCTGTTTTACATAACACTACACAGTCTAATAGTATTCCAAACTAGTTATTTCTAGCAGTATTATTGACACTTGGAGAGTTTCCCCATTACAAAGGAGACAAAGAAGGGGCCATCTAATATAATGAGGGCTGTGATAAAAGAACCACTTGGATTTAACTGCAGTTAGAGTGAATGCTTCTTTACCCAGGAAGCAGCTGATCCACGCAGTTGGGTTTTCCACTAATTAACAGCACTGTCAGCTCAGTACAATGCCACAGATTTGGCAGCAGCAAGAATGAGGCCAGGAAGAGGAGAAGGAGGGCTACCGAGTCTGCAGCTGGGGGCTGTGGGAGGAGCTCACTGAGCTATGCCGATTTTCCAGAGCTGAAGATCTAACTCCATGGCTGGGTTCAGAAAAGGACTGGGTAATTTTTATGACAATTAGTCATAATTACAGCTAAGCCAGCTAACATAAAGCCAAGAAGAACTAATCATCATGCTTTAGGGAACATATCAATTGTTTGCAAACTCTTGGAAGACTTTTTGGGGAATACCAAAGAATCAGTTATGAAAGGTACATCATCAGAGGGACCATCCTCCACTGGAGCCAGGATATCAGTTTAGCAAATAGCTTGATGCCTGACAGGAGCTCTTCTGCATTCAGCAATACTGCTTCTTTAAACAGCACACAGGGTCAAACTTACCGGAGAAAAGACCTTGACTTTAAACAAGGATGTGTATTGGAAAACTGGGGAGAGATACATTTCAAAGACTTAGCCTTGGTGCTCAGGGATGGCGAGGAATTTCTTCTTGGACCAGAGCTGTTGGGAGCAATAAGCCAATGCTAGAGAAGCAATGCAAAGACACTCTTGCGCTCTGTCCACACCAAGAGCCACAGCAACTGGGCTTGATTTACCACCTCCGTCCTGTACATTCCTGCCAGAGTAATTCTACTGATTTCTAGGTGGGTGCGTCAGGCCGGTGAGGAGTACAGCACCAGTGAGTCAGTGCTGCGGGTCACTGGGGAGAAGTCAGTCCCTGGCAGTAGGGCCTCATCCTGACTCAGAACTGTGCTGCTCGGGAGGTACAGCTGCTGGCAGCAAGCCTCACTTCCCAGTGACACCGGGGGAGCCTGGAGCCACATAAATATATGAGATTCCAGCAGGGCTACTGCCAGATTTCTTTCTCAGACTCTACTTCTCTTCCTGCATTTAGTACGTAGCCTTCCTCCTGTGCTGCTTTCTGTGTACTTTTGAACATGTTATAGAATCATGTTAGTGTAAAAGGCTTCAGAGTGACTTGTTTTATCACCTCTGAAGAAATACAAGCAAAACGCAACCATTAGATTTCATGCATGCCCAGCTACAGAGAAATTCAGTATGTCATTGAGTCTTTCATAATGCTGCCCCAAGATATTTATCACTCTATACTGCTGCAACAAGCAGTTTGTAAGGTAGGTCCTGCTCTGAGTGAGAGTTGTTTTGATGCCACAGCTGGGTCACAGTTGCATTGTATTGGCTGCATACTGATACCATGCAAATGACAAATATATATTTTTGCCACACTTCTCTTGAAGATATTAAAGCACAACCACACTCCTGATGTTCTTCATATGTACCTCGCTTTCTTTCTCAGCAACTCCAGTTGTCTCTTTATCCCCTGCCTCGACACTGTCCTGTATAAAGAGGAAATATGGTCATCACCTTACTCATGCTGAGGGAATGGTTGCAGAGAAATAGGTATTAATCAAGCTTAATGAAGGCATAGCATGTATGGGATGCAATGAAATGAATGGTGGGAACTAAATATGGGATAGTATATAGCAAGTAGAAAGTTTCTTGCTGTCAGATATCATCTGAATTAAAAGTAGCTGTAGGCTAAAAAAAAAAAGGCAAAAGAAAAAGAAAGAAATAAAGCCTTTTACTTATATCATTGCCACTGTGCTGGAAGTGCTAAGGACAATTTCATTTATTTTTGCTATCAGTATTTGTATTTTTGAAGAATTTTTAATAACCAACAACCCACAACACTGCTGACCTTGCAGTTTTCCATCAACCTCAAATTTCTCTCACCCAAGACTCACACTGTTCTCATTATAACCTGATGCTTCCCCTGCAACTCACCAGACTTTCCAGGTAAACTTTCTAAAACACTTACTACTTCCACATATGTTGGACTGCAACTCATTTAAAGGGATTGTTCAAAAGCTGGGTCACAAAGTTCATCATTTTTTTGCAGAATCACCTTTCTTTAGGTCCATATTCAGTGGTACATGCAGTAGGTGCCTGACATCCAAAAAGTAGACGTGTGTCAGTGGCTTTCTAAATCTGACACCCATGTAGATGTTCAAGGGATCACAGTTGCGCTGAGCAGTAATGGGCTCCCCCCAAATAATACTTTTTACAGCACAGATGGTATCTAACATCAGGTTCCTTCCCACAGAAGCTGTAAAACTGCATGAGTTCCAAGTTTTGGAAATGAGGAAAAAAAGGCACAATTATTCCCAAACTCTGTGGGACAGCTGTGACCTTTCTGGTTTCCAATTCTACTGCACCATGTAGGGATTTAACCAGCAACACCCCTTCTTCTGCTTGAGCTTGGGTTCAATTTTGGCTACTATTCCACGTAGATCAACAGGTTTAGGTCTAGTTAGGTCAACAAACTATCAAAATTGCTAAAATTCAGGACTGATTTCTAAAGATGCTTTTCTAAGGAAAAGTAAATCAAAGCCGCCTTATAGAAATCTACTTTGCTAATAAATTTTGAGGCTGTTTTGCAAACACAGCTATGTCAGGTTTTTCAGAAGACCTGTAAGGGTGAAGACAAGTTATGCAAACCTATGTGAGGACACCGTAGCTTGGACTGCTTGAACTCACTTTAGTGATCAGAAATTAGTTAGACCTCAAGTATTCAGGCTCCAGCCAACTGCCTCCACATGCCTGCAATAGTCACTCCAACATTTCTACAAGTTTCAGCTGAAATGCTTGCATGTTCCTTTTTTAATAAGAGGATGCTGAGTTATATCCAAACTTCACATCACTCATGTTTTTTCTAATCTAATCTTCTAGTATTGCCTGCAGTCACCTCATAAGCCCCAATCATGTCCAGATGCCAGGGCAAGGAAGCTGCTGACAGCAACGTTACCATGGAAACCTCTCATAGCTTTATCCTGTTAAAATTACAGTTATATAACCTTTTTTTTTTTTTTTCAAATCATTAATTTTTCTTTGAAGTTGTCAAACCTCTGCCACGAAGTCCTGTTTTTTTACAATAAGTTTGAAAGAGATTGTAGAGGGTCTTAAAAAAACAAATATCAACTGCAAAATACATATTTCTCACTAGCAATGCATGAATGCATATAGCTACCCACAGAAGTCTTGCTCTTTTTTTTATTTTGCACAGAAGATATATACACATATGTTTCTATTGCCCATAAAAGCCATATGTCCAATGGGAAGTTGATAGATAAACGCTTTCCCTATTTTTGCTACAAAAAAGTGCTGATTTTTTCCCATCATCTGTATTTACAAGTCAATTTGCCTTCAGAAATGAGCATCATTCTGCACTTTATGGTCAGGAACGTGCCAGTCCCTGTCCTTCTCTTAATAATAACCTGGCGATATTCTCTCGTAAGAATCCCGTCAGCCAAGCTCACAGCAGTAGTTTGGGCTTCTTTGTAAAAATGTACATACCTGTATTTTCAAACGACAACTGTTTTTCAGGGTAACTGAATGCAGTTATGGTGGGAAAGGGAAAAGAAAGGGGAATTGCCCTGCTTCCTAAGAATTATTTTGCACTAGTCAAATTAGCTGCATTGCTCTTTTGATTAGCTGTAAACTGGGAGTTTTAGAAGGGAGGCACGGTAGCAGGAACTGTGCCATTTTTAAGGCATAAAAGCCTAGTAAAAAGGAAGACTAAAAAAAGTCTGAGTTAAGCAACACCCCAATTCCCTAAACAGAGTAAAATCTGCTTCTGCACACCTCAAAAGAAGAACACTGTTCTACATCAGTTCTCTCTCATTTTTGGAGGCCATATATTTTTCAATGGCCTCATGCTCCAATCTTACACCTGTACTTAGCTGCAAGCTCCAAATTTGGACACAGATGACCACTCTTCTATATCTGACCATTGGACTGCTCTCCCAAATTACATGCTCTGCCATTTGGGTGCCACGAATTGTAGCTACAGTGGGATTCAACCATAATTGGATACTCTCTAAGCTGAAGGCTCTTTCTTGGCCTGTGCTGTACTTGTTCAGTGCCTGCAAAGAGTTTATCAGAAGGCAGTTTCACATGTGCCTACACACAGCTTTGAAAACCACAGTATTTAGCTGAGTGTCTGAGTGCTTTAATGGGAGAACATCAGAGTCCAGACAGGCATCAGATCCAAAGCACAGAAAGGCTCTTTCCAAACTAATGAGCATAAGGAAATCAAAAAGCTGATCTCTGAGCAGAGCTGTGAACTCCGGGTGTTATGTTTCCCATGAATGAGAATAAGAAAGGGAAATAACAAGACTTGCTAAGCTTTCTCTTTGTTATACCGTACACTTATTATCTTTGTTTGATATGAAAAATTGATGTGGTGATAGGGGTATTATTATTTGAAAAGAAATCAATCAGCGGTTAATGCATTATATCCTTTAGACTCTATCCTTTGGATTTTACATCTGCCTTTGGGGATACTGTGGAAATAAGGAAGCAAAACTGTTTCAGTGTGCAAAAGTCCATGCAAGAAGAACTTTTTACTATGGCTGGCTTCAGTTCTTCTGGTGCACACGGTGATTCTGGTCCTTTAGTTACCTAACATTTTGTTCCCCCCCACCAAAATAAGGATCAACTGTTGCCATCAACTAATAGAAATTGTATTTGTTCTAAAGGAACAAGAACATGTAATAAAATCCCATACAGCAATTATGATGAACTCTTGTAATGAAATCTTTGGCAATACTGTTCAGGCAGACTATGAAACAGAAAGTAAAGGAACCCAAATCCTGAGCAGGGAATGGTACTGTATTCCCTAGACTACCCTCTCCTCAATTTAAATAAAAGCCCTACCAAGAAATTTACTACAAAGTTCCTACAACAAAAAATGCATGCCATGAATTCTATGGATTAATGAGATTTGACAGGAAATTTACTACAGAAAAATTAAACTGATTAGTGGCTGTGACTACAAACTGGAAATTACTAAGACCAATAAAAGATTCCTATCAGGAAAGCATCTATTAATATTTTACAACTCCAATTTATAAGTAAACCATCACTCATTAAGTAAATGAACGCAGAACTGCTGTTGAGAAATGACATGTTTTCATCTTTTGAAACTCAGTTTACTTTTCCTTAGCTTTGATCACATTTGTTGTTAATTCTAACCTTCAGAACTTTTTTGTGAGTCCTGGAAAGCACTGCTTGAAAATAACAACCCCTCAGAGCCAAATGAAGAATGACTCGAATGACTCTTTTTTTTTTTCCTTTTTTTTTTTAAAATGAATACTTTTAGCTTATTTTCCCAGATCTCTCTCCCAAATTAGTAAGGACAACTTCATAAATAACAAAAGAAAACAAACACACACACACACAAAAACAAACAAACAAAAACCCACCAAGTATGAACCTAATAACTGTTTAACTTCTATTTAATGCCTATGACCATCCTCCTGGATTACTACTAAATTGCCTGGTGCTCACAGTGTTTCTCTCCCCACTCCCAATAGCTCTGCAGTCCTTTGCAGCACCTACTGGAAGGACACAGACCAAGAACTCCTCAGTGATGGTCAGGCAGCAAAATGGATTACCTGAAAAGGTCATGCCAGCTGATGAGTGAAGGCGTGGTGAATGACCACAGCCTGTCACTTAATTAGCACTTCAGACATACAACAGATTTTAGAATTTCATCTTAGTGCACGAAAAAAAGGACAAGACTTCCTTTCAGAGAAAAAAAAAATTTCCATCACATTTTTTTTCTTCATTAAATCCTTACAGGAAAACAAGAGAAAGCCATCTAGAAACAACCTTCAAAGCTCCATTGACATCTGTTCTTTTACCAGAAGAGGACTCCTGACCAATACTGATTTCCCATCCCTCCTCTCTTCACCTTCCCTCCCTCCTTCTTTATTCCAAACTATCAAATTTACTCTGACTAGATGTGAGGCATTTTAGACAGGAGTTTGACAGAACAATGTGCCTCAGACAGGCAGTCTAATTGTTTGCCTTACTATAGAGTTGACAAGTTATTACTGTGATTTATATCAACTCAAAAGAAAACACACATGGGGGAAGAGCCTGGTCTCAGCAGACTGTGGGGCCTTCTTACTTTGTGTATGTTATTGTAGGGAGATGATGTTGAGGTTGCTTGCTCCAGTGTTTCCTACAGATATGAACAAGAAGTGAATTAAAAAAATTGAAACATACTCAAAATTCATGCAAGTGTAATCAGAATTGAATCCTATTCATAATTCTAGGAAACACACTGGGATTGCTTCCCTCCATAGCCATGCTGCTGCCACACCTAAGAGTCCACAGAGAATGGGAAGGATTAAACAAAATCAGGGATTATCTTCCCTCTTCCCCAAAGTCCTCCAGAGCAGCCTGCCCAGCATTGTGCTCCCTTCCATCCACGATGCATTATTTTTTCGTTTTTTCTCTGTTAGAAAGATGGGAGCAAGGGAGGAATGATTATTAGGTAGGTGCTGCAACTAAAACTCATCCCTGCCTCTTCATATCATTCACACTGGATACCATTTTTTAATCCCATGATATGAACAGTTGTAACCTCTCAAGTAAATTCATCGATCTGTTTTTGAGAAAGTCTTTAATTAAACTAGAGTGATACTCCAAAGCCTTGCACACGGACACTAGTATTTCCTCCTTTCTGATGAAGACAGTTTGCATAGTATCACGTGTGACTTTTTCATGGGTCCAACACCATCAGCAGATAACCAGCCTCTCACTGGTGGGTAGAGCTTCATAACACTTTCAAGCCAGCCCTCAGTTGTGTTTGTATGCTCTCTTAATGCCGTCCCCTTGTGTTAGTGACATTACCCAGCCTGTAGTCATCAATAAAAGTCACCATCAGGCTTGTGGTGTCTGGGCCATTGCAGTTAGCAGAAATGTTAAATATGATCAACTCCATAGACAGACCCACGAGACAGTACATGTCTCTGCATATCTGATAAGTTGATGCTCTGCACTGACTTGTCTGCAGGTGACAGATACTCCTACTTTCTTCAGTTGATTTGCACCCTGCTTAATATTATTTCCCAAATGGCAAAATATCAAATGCTTTACTGAAAAATGCCTACTTTTATGATGAGGAAGGCATCATCATTCCTACTTCATAGATAAAGATACACAGGGACTTGCCCAAGGCCAACAGCAGGTTCAGCAAACTGAACCCAGTTCCTCTGTGAACATTTACTGCACTGAAGCATGCTTGATGGTCAATGAACACAGCTATGAAGCTTCCACTGGCTTCTGTGGCAAAGGAACTGACCCAGAAAACTTCCACTATTTCTGCCCAGATTTTCAGCAGGAATTGGCAATGGTGCTCAGGTTTAGCCCTCACATTTTTACTCAGCAACATGGAATGTGAGGGAAAACAAAATATTTGGGGGTCATTTTATTCACTATAAAAAGGAATGATTGACCTTTCCTGTAACAGGGTGGTTGTCTCTGAGGATATCAACTCAGATTCCCCAAAAACAGCATTCTGCAGTATAACTGTACAACTTTCCTGTTGTACAGTTTTCCTGTAGCACTGTACAACTTCATACCTAGTCAGCTTCTGGTCCATCAGATTTCTGTTCATATTTTAACAGTGTTGAACACTTGTTACAGACTTTGAACAGTTATTGAATCAAGGACAGCATCAATACTGTCAGACTGGCAGCCTACAAAAACTGATGCATTTCTTTTGAGGGGCTTCTCAGCCTGTGGGTACCACCCACCTCCAAGACCTCCTGAAAGTAGTATGTAGAAGAGGAACCTCAGTTTGACAAAAAGAGTATTCACTGGGATACCTGTCGTAAAAAGGGTGCTACCCCTACGCCTATCGTCTCAGACCACCTCTCATTTTGTAGAGATACTGAGTATCCTGCTTTGCTCTTCTTGCAGAGCTGTTATTTCTTCTCCTCCCTCTCTTTCCCAAATACTGACACCTAAACATTTCCATACAGGTGCTTTGGAGTTCCCTCCTTGGCTCATGGCTAGCTTATAAAACCATAAGACTTATAGATCTTTATATTACAATCACATTTTGCTGGTACCTTCATGCTCTAGCAAGGGCCATACAAGATATGCATTGCCTTAGTGCTTACAGCTCAGCTTAAAATAAAATGAGAAAACTGCTAATAAGGTCATTTATAAATGGCATGAATTCTTTCCCCTTCTGAAGTTCATCTGGAATCAAACAGAACAGCAGATAAAACCACAATCTTTCAGCTGAACTTCAGTCTAAAATGCCAGTCTTAAGAGGAATGACATTTTAGGGCCCAAAGCAGCACGCGTTGCTGGAAAGACATGCTGTGACGCAGTCAGGCACTGGAGAAGCCAACCACGGATGGGCAGCGAAGAATGGAAAGGATGGCTGAAATGCAGCAGGCACGTTCACCATGATGAGAGGTGGCTCAGATGAGGCCGGTGAGGTGGACACGGGGGGCAGGTCACTCACCACAGCCTGCTCTGCTGGCTTGGCAGGCTCAGCAGGGATGGCCTCCTTTTCCACAGCAGCAGCAGCAGGGGTTTCCTCGACCTTGGGTTCTCCAGGTGGAGCTTCTTCGGCCTCAGTCTTTTGTTTTATTGATTTTTAAGTAGACAGTGGAAAAATTGTTGAGGAGCACGTAATAGTGGGGAGAGAGGAAGGAAATGGGAACTCTGCCTGGCACCACAGTGTTGCTTCACTCCTGGCAGGCTCAGTGTTTGCAGGGCTTTGCCAGGGAGAAGATGGCAATGCTTGGCATTACAACACCTTGTTACTGCTTAGCATCTACAGGGCTTCTGCATCCTCAGTGTCCTATACGTAAACTGAGCCAGACCTATATACCCCACTTATAAAGAAAGAGAGCACTACTTTACTGAGTTACTGAAAGTGGCAGTGAAAATGGGGGGAAAACAGTCAGTTTGCTCAAGAATGCTTCAGAAAGTGATGGTAAGGCCACACGTGTTCCAACCTATAGCTTCAAATATGAGTTTTTAAAATTATCCCCTATTCCTTAGTTCTGTCAGCTCTCAGACCCCTTCTCCAGTAAACGGGGGAAGCAATTAGCAGAGACCCAAACAGTTTTTACATACACACTGACTGCTTCACACTGAATTCTGGAAGTGTGAAACTCATCCCCGGTTTCTTCTTAACTTGCATTCCCTCTTAAGCTCTCAATCACCTACAAGGCATCCATTTATCAACAACACTATTGGGATTCCTACCCTTTTAAAATCTGGGATAGGATTATTTTTTTTTTTTAGCAAGCAGATATAGTAAACATCACCAGCCCTGCAACACATTCAGTCCTGTAGCAAAATAGCTCACAGCAAAATCACAATCTCTGTTGGTGCCGTCACCTTGCAAATATGCACACATACAAGGGGAGAGCTGCAAGCTGTGCTCAGCATATTTCATTTATAAAGATGGCTGACTCAACCATTTAAAATAAACCCAGTAGATTAATTTGCCATGAACAAATTGCTCATCATAATAAGAAGCTTGAAAGCTATTTAGCTGCTTTGGAGTTGATAACATACAGCTGGCTAGAAGGTCTCCTGTGATGAAGAGACAGCTTCCATGAAATTCTTAAAAAAAAAAAAATACTAAAATCTTCTCCCCCCTGATATTTTTCAGGAACACAAAACGAAACAAAACAACATGGCCTTTCACTTCTTTTCCCACATATTCCTTAAGCAGACTGGTTTTTAATGAGGTACAGAGAAGTCTGCCTAAACAAGAACTTCAGGATTTGGAACAGAATAAAGAAACATTCATTATATTATTCCACACTGTGCAGAAATCTCTCTCGGAAGTGTGTTAATATCAGCTCTAGGGAATTTCACAAAGAAGAAACAGGACTGAAATGAGAAACTCAAGACAGATTTATCGCAGGTAAGATGACTAATGAGTTTCCTGAGGTTTAATGCTGGAAGAAACTTTCAGGCTTAAAACCAAGGGCAAAATGTTATAATGCAGATTCTGTTGAAGTGCTTGAAGTGACTTGTGGGCAAGCAGTCTTCAGACTATTTACCACATTTGAACTACAAGTAAAAATACTAAAAATGCTCTCATTGTACTCAGTAACCATTCCAAATACAAGCACCACCACAGGCATTATACGAAAGCCACATTAAATACTATTCAGTATCATGCTGCTGTTCTTTAGTAGCTATAGCACTGGCCCAGCAATGCTGCTGTTCCACATTCACACTCCAGGCTAACCAAAGACTAACAGAAACTAAGAAACTGCCAAAGTATGATCATTTCCAAAAATATTTCCCACCCCTTTATTATGCCTACTATTAATAATGTGGAGGATAGATAAAGCTACAGTAATATTGGGGTATGTAAACAGCCATCATGTACCATCACTTCCTTGATGTACACTGGACCATAGTTCCCATTCTCGTTGTTTCTTAACTGCAATAAATGAGGAAACTGTTTGACTATACCTTTGAAAAACAAAAGTATGTGAAGGAAGCCTGTTTTTCTTTTCTTTTATGCCATGCTATCCTTGTGAAAGACTTTCAGTGAGTAAAGATTTACAACTACAGTGATACACCCACTTACTCTTTCAGGTTAAGGTTTTGTGAATTAGAGTGGGAAAACATGAACAAGGAGCAGATATTTTGGCACAAATTAAAAATGGTACTCTTTTTATAGGTCATTTATAAAGGAAGCAAAAGTTACCACTTACCAAAGTCTCTGTCACGTTCTCGTTTGATTGCACTGTAAATGCACCAGCATCCTAGATACAAAAATGAAAATCAATGAGACAATATTTGACATGGAATCTTTGCAGTTGTCTACAAAAGACCTGATATTTTGTACCTTATTCAGGCAAAGTCATCTATAACTTCACCCAGAATAAGTTGGCAAATAGATCATCTATATAGTTATTAATATTTGTTACTAGTTAAGCAATATCAATATTAAAGACACTATTTTTTCAAGTGTATATTCCACGATTCTAAGCTGTGCTAAGTTATTAAAGCAGTGAAGAACCCTTCATTAAATACATGAGAATAGCAAGGACTTTGTTTCAGTCACACTGCACTTCAAAGTCGAGAAAGATTTTTTTTTTCTTCCAGACTGCATGTACATGTGCATGGGGAGTATGCAAACTCTGAGCTACTTTCACTTCCTTGTGATTCTGGGTTTTTATTTGAATAGCAGCTATAGTGCCAAGTAATTAGAGATACAAAGTTCTACATGCATTAAGAATGTACAAAAGTGGAGAATGAATTTTTCAATACCTTACTCAGAAACATTTAATTTGGAAAACATTGTTGGGTCCCAGTCCTACCGTGAGGGTGTGGGCATCAAATTTTTATTTCCTTGGGGCAAACATTTTGCCTTAGTGAAATGGGATGGAAGACTTGTGTTTTTGTCTTTTCTTATAGATCTTTTACTAATTTAAAAGACCTGAAGTAAAATAAATAAGCAGTGAAAGGCTCATTTCCAGCCTTGTAGATGCTCAGCTTTTTTCGTATGTGCTGAAAAATGGTGTACAGAGTGTTCTGTGAATAAGCCATTCTCTGAAAGGTTGCTGGAACTTAACAAAGCCCTAGATCATCTGCATTACGATTTGGGATTTAGGCACTGCCCTGGAATTTGACAGCATAAGTATGGTATCTTCGTGTGCTGCACTGCTGCAATGCATAATGCAGTCTCACCAACAGCAGAGCAGTAAACACTCGGGTTTAACTTCCAGATTAAGATATATTTTAAATGAAAAGAAAGTTGCAGAAACAAATAAATCACATTTTATATATACATATATACAGTTACTGAAAGTATGTGAAAGCCATGAGGAAGCCATGCTTTACAAGATTTGGGGATAGTGAGAAAAATAAAATTAAAAAAAAAAAAAAAAACAATGAAAATGCTAAACCAGTTCATTTATGAGAAAAGAAAATTAGTCTTCCTAAGGTCGTGGGAATTTTCCAACTAAATTCAATCAGGCCAAGAGTAGTAGCATCCTGGTAACATCTACAAATACTTTCTGAGAACAGACAAGTTTAGGATTTGTGTCATTATGACATTATTGTACAGCTAATCTGTAGAACAGATTTTCCAAAACTGTACAGCTAGTCCTAATCTCTTCTCAACAGTATAGAAAAAATAAAATCTCAAAACTTGTTTATTTCTTACCTGTGCAAATCCATTAAATGCAGTGCTGGATGACTAAGTAAAAGTGAAGATCAGAACAAATTATCATTTGTTTACTAGATGAGAACATGAGTAAAATATTTCTATTTGCAAAACAAAAATAAGACAGACCAAAAACAATATTAAAAAAAGAACAAAAGGAAGGGCAAGGCAGCAAGATATATGACAGTGCTATTTGATAACAGGTTTCACAGGCTTAAAGAAGACACCAAAATAAAAAGAAAAAACAGAGAGAAAGTATTTTTATATACTAAAAAAGAAAAAGGCTGTAGATGCATTTAAAATTATATGTATGAAATACAGAAGCTGTGAGACACCACGTGCCTTCACAGTGTGACACTTTATTCACCTTTTTGAAATGCATTTTTGTCAGCCTGTTTCATTACATGGCTGAAGGGCACTACACTATGAACAGTTGCGTGACCATTTTTTCAAAAAAGAATAGCAAGGGCTTAGGAGGGGTACTGGGAAACACAGATGGATTGTTTTGAAACAACAAGGTTATGCATGGCCTAAGGAACTCTTTGTCTAGACTAGGCTACACACTGGGGTAGGTACCTCTTCTTTATCAGCCTCAATTTCCTGGTACAACAATCCATATCTCCGGTTAGCAATTTCATCTTCAGATAAATCTGAGTTGTTGGTCTCATTGTCTTTAGGACTAGTTGAACTCTCGGTGCTAGCATTTCGGGAATTTCCCATTTGAAACAGAGCCAAGGGTCTAGCTATTTCCTTGCTCGGTCCAGGACAGCTAACACTTGCCTGCTCCCCAGGCAAGCCTTGTTTTACTGGTTCCTCCTGACTTTTATTGCTTGTGCTTACACCTACTTCTCCCCAGCTGTTACCAGTCCCTCCCAGGTCCTGTGTAGACCATTTATCACTAATGCCTAACCAAGCATTTTCGATGTTACCTTCCTCTGCATCTTGCTGCTGGGGGAAAAAGGGCCAATTATCCAGTCCATTGGCTTGGCCATCTGACAGGTTAGAAAACCCCCAGGAGTCATTAGTAACTGTTGGATCCCAGTTTGCCAGCCAGGGGTCTGTTTCCAAGACTTCAGGAATACCACTGTGACTAGGATGCTCTTCAGTGACTGCTGCTTCTGGCCTACCTGTCATTTGGTCTTCTGTATTATCCAGGCAAAGATTACTGCAGTTTGTGCTAGCAGCATCAGGTGTCTCGGGCAACAATGCCCTCACTTTTTCAGCAGCAGCTTGACCTTCATCAGCAGCACTACCATTGTCTTCAGGTCCTTTACCAGACTCTTCTGCACTGAACAATTCAGTGTCACACAGAATGTTTCCAGTATTTGTAGGGTCCTTTTCTGTGTGGTCAGTTACCTCTAGGTCAACATGCTCTGTCCTGTTTATACACACCATGGATGGATTCTCTCCAGTAACATTGTCATTTTGGTCTAAGCCATCCTCAAACATCCTTTCATGGTCCTGAGTCCAGACACCAAAGACTCTCTCAGGTTCACTGCTAGTGTCTTCTGTAGTTTTATAGTCATCCACTACTACTTTGTCCCCATCTTCCAATCCTGTGCTCAGCAATGCTTTTTCTCCATCTACCTCCTCAACAACATTAACCTCTTTGAATTCTTTTCCCCCAGGGTTTTCTAGGTTAGCAACACTAGCTCTCCCAGCTTCCCCATTGTTATCTTCCAATTCATGTAAATTTTCTGCCTCTGTGCTGACTAAAGTTTCACACTCTGACTTTGCTAAACCCTTATGAAGTTCTGCCTCACTATTTCCTTTTGTTTCACAACCTTGCTCTTCCGTT
The DNA here is from genome assembly GCF_009769625.2 of Cygnus olor. NCBI lineage: Eukaryota > Metazoa > Chordata > Aves > Anseriformes > Anatidae > Cygnus > Cygnus olor. The sequence continues at coordinate 61,381,845 of NC_049170.1, read as the reverse complement.
TCCTCTGTACCTTCTACCTCCTTGCAGTTAACAGCTCTGGTCTCTACCTTTTCACTTGGCTTGACGCCTGCCCACAGAGACTCTTCTTCCGCATGCTCTTCCTCTGCCATTTGCACATCACATGGGAGGGGTTTATCCAGCAAGCTATCAGTTCCTAGGATGGGTGTCTCAAAACTGGTTATGTTCTCTAAAGGCTGATTGGTCACCACATCTTCCCATGGGACATTTTTAGCATCCAACAGGTCCTCCAGTGAAGTCCTCTGGTTTTCAGTTACTGAAGCAGACCCTGGTGCAGCATCCTCCTGCTCACCTACAGCAGGCCAAATACTAGCAGGCAGCGTACCCATGGATTCGCTTGAGGTTTGCTCTGCCCCAGGGAAAAGCAAAGAACTGCCTGTAGTAATTTCCTGGCTGACACTGGGTGTGCTAACATCTAGGCCCCAGTTGAGAGAACCTAGATCAGTTTGGGATCTGTTAATATCTTCTGATGACCCAATGTTTGGGGTTTCCTCCATGACCAGGTTACACAGGGAAAGACTTTCTGAAGAGTCAGGCTTTAAGCAGACAGAAAAGCAAAGAAAAAACACAAGATGAAAAAGATAAAGGCGGACTTGATGAGAAAACACAAAATTTATATTTTACTATAGCAGTTTTAATTTAAAGAATGAAAGTGACTAAATTAAGCAGTTTAAGGAAAAGCTTTGTGACTTGCAACATTTGGAGGCAGTAGATTGCAATCTAGAAGAGCGGCACTGCTAGACAAAACAGAAAACTATACATTATACCACATTGAATAAAGCATATATCTAGAGTGGTTGCAATTTTGGGGGGAGGTTTGCTTACCGGCTGCGCCAATTCGCTGCTTGTCTGTATAGAAAAAAAAATGTATATATAAAGCACAGAAAACAAGAATATGTTCTTTTTTTGTTGCTGTTTTTAGAGCGGAAGTTCATTAATTATCATTACCTAACCAGCAGCAGTTACAAAACTGGTGTGGAGAAGCAGCAGAGCTACTCTACTGAAGACTAATCACAGGCCCCTTCTTTTAAGTCACGCTTCTAGCCACTGGACTGCATGAGAAAAGAAGTTCTTCAGGTACACTGAATATTTCTCATGCCTTGCCTTCCTCTGAGACCCACTGACATTTTTATCATGAGTACCCTATTACGTCCCAACTGAAGGGAGGAATCACTCTGACACAGCAAACACAGAAGGAGGCAACCAAAGTGGTATCAGTGCGCAGCTTTGATACTCCATCACTGCACCATGCAGAGGCATTTGCATCCACACACGGTAAGGCATCAAGCCACAAAGCCAGCTGTCTACACCACCACTTTGAACAGATACAAATTCTGCAAGGAAGATCAACAACTACTCTGCACTTGGTATGAAGAGGAACTCCGTAAAGGTTAAGTAGTCCCAATTTCAAACATTTAGCTGTGAAGCTCATTACTTGCTTTTTTTTTTTAACTAAAGCAAAGAGGGAAATAATTATAATACACAATGCATACATAACATTAATGAGCTATAAATAAAACTGTGAAAAAAAGACAATGGCAAAGATATCTACTATTAGTTTAAAGCTATAAATCTGAAATATTTCTGGGTTATTTTAGCTGGTCTAGACATTGGTAACCTTGCAATTTTGGCTAGTCTGCATATATGACTTTTTCCAGATTTTATTTAACCTTTCCCAGTAGAAAGGAATGAGTGTTTAATATACATCATATAAGTCATGTGTTCACAAAATAGTGCTGCAAATCTGAATGCATGAGAAGCATTCACAGATTTCTGTGCTGGCTGAATCTGAAAAAGGCCAAAAAATGGGTGTTCCAGGCTGCACGTCAAGTCAACTCAACTATCTCCATGACAAAAATTGAAAGAAAGCTTATGAAAACAAGCTGTTTTCTTCCTGCAGATCATTGTATCTGATTTGACGCCAGGAGGTGTAAAGAAAGATCTCTGCAGCTTTCTAAAGCAGAAGCTGCTTTTGTGAATAAATCCAGTTCACTGTATGCTCACTATTAAAAGAACAAGTTAAATTTTCTCTTCACTCCTGAATTGTGAGAAAATAGGTGCCCACTGGGTTAAAATCCTACAAGTTAAAGGAAATATATCTTCAGATAATTAAGAGAAGTGACTAGCATCCATTCCTACCCTCTGAAAACTATAAAGCAGATGAGAATAAAAGCAGCAAACATTTAGCTGTAATGATCATGAATCTTATTAGCCTAGATTTCTGACATCATTTAGGTTTTGTAGGCCAAGCAAGAGAGATTTTTTTCTTCCTGTTGGTTTTAAAAAAATCCCAGGTGGTTTCATATACTTTAAAGTGTTTGTCATGGTCTGTAAATTCTATATCTTGGCTTCTGGGGAAAGCATTATAAATCTGAGTTGAGGGTGTTACAAAATCATACACACAAAAACATCCCAATTCACAATGATAAATGTCAGTCAGCCTTACCGTCCATAGATCCCATGGCAATGTCTGAAAAAAGGAGAGGAAAAAGACACTCTTAGACAAACATTGTTCATTTACTGTATGTTCAACATGCTACATAACTGCATGCATTAACTAACGTGAGAGAAGAACTTATAAATAAGCATGTTTATAATATGTATATATTTTATATCTGAATGTGTGTGTGTGTGTGTGTGTGTACATATCTGCATAATATGCCCCTTTTGGTTAAGTAGGATGAGCACTAAGTGGTGGACTGTGGTATTTCCCACTTCCAAGTAGCAGTTGTTTTCCAGTGAATTCATACTGCTGTATACTTGAGTAACAACTAGATTCTGAACTGGTGACTCTGAATGACCTTCAACAGGTGCATACAGGTGCCTCAGTAAGGTGTAAGCTTTAAGAAGCTTATGTAGGTCAGGATTTTTAGGCAGGAAATGATTCAGCTATCCACTGAAAACAAGTGAGTTTTCTTATAACTTCAACACAACACAGGATAATGCTTTTGGGGAAAGAAAACAAGAAAGTTGACCACTGCATGCTTTTGGGGAAAGAAAACAAGAAAGTTGACCACTGCTTTAATTTTGTTTTCCAGTTTGTTAAGCAATAAATGTTAGTGACCTCTCAACAAAAGAGCTGAGTGGACAAATGAAAGAAGAGAAGCAGACTTCAGGCCTAATATTAATAGCCCCCACATGAGAAGGAACTCAAATTCTGTCGGAGATACTTTGAAACACCTCTACTACATTCACACCTAAGTTAAAGTCCATGAAAAATGAAAAAATGAGATATTCATAAAGTAAAGCGTAAAACTGTTCCTGAAATACTTCCAAATGTTAAATGTGACATCTAACATTTGCCTAAGAGAAAGAATTGCTGCATTTGGCTTCTTTTCTTGCCTGCTTCTTTTTTTATAACCACAGAATCAATTGGTTTAATTTTGTTTAAGTCCAGGTGAGTGTGCCCTCTGCAGGTGTAACTCACAAGTGTACCTGCTTATTCTGATGTAACCTTATTAGCTGAAAAATGATAGGTCTCTTCTACTAGCCCTAACTGGTGCAACCCCCAGACATCCTACCGACTTCCGTGGAATGGGATTGCTCATTTTCATTTCTTAATTTTTCTTTCATTTCTCACAAGACTTTGTGCACAAGGTGAAGGGAGCATACTGAGGAAAAGGCAAGACAGACCACAGCTAGCAAAAGGAGTTGAGGGCCAGGCACATTTAGAAAGGCCACCTCAGAAGCAGGTGTAGAAACATGTCCTGGTTTCACCTAGGATAGAGTTAATTTTCCTCCTAGTAGCTGGTATGGTGCTGTGTTTTGGATTTAGGATGAGAATAATGTTGATAACATGCTGTTGTATTGTTACAGAGCAGTGCTTACACTAAGCCAAGGACCTTTCACCTTCTCGCTCTGTCCTGTCAGCGAGGGGGCTGGGGGTTCAACAGGAGCTGGGAGGGGACAGACCCAGGACAGCTGACCCAAACTGGCCAAAGGGATGTCCAATTCCTTGTGGTGTCATGCTGAGCAATTATTATGGGGTGGCTGGCCAGGGTCAGGGGGACCACTGCTTGAGGATGGGCTGGGCATCGGTCAGCGGGTGGTGAGAAATTACATTGTGCATCACTTGTTTTGTACACATCATTATTATTATCATTATTATTATTATTTCTTTTCTGTCCTAATAAACTGTCTTTATCTCTACCCACAAGCTTTTACATTTTTTTTCAAATTCTCTTCTCCATCATAATGGGGAAGAGAGGGTGAGTGAATGGCTGTGTGGTGCTGAGCTGCTGGCCAGGTTAAACCACAACAATACAGAAAAGCAAGTGAGGAAAGGCAGACTAGGGCTCATTTACTGTAATCTGATCACGGTGGCAGAGTACTGGGGGGAGGTAATTAAATGATCAATAGGGAAGTCATGTCTGGCCTCTCGAGGCATCATAGTACAGATTACTCCTGTCTTCAGTTCACTACTTCAGCACAGTTTGCTGAAGGGAAAATATCCATAACTGAGGCAAAACCAGTACAGATATAGAAAGACCACTTCAGGCTGTCTTCCTAATTCCCTGCAAAATAGCATAGGGGTCTCCAAATACTGCAGCCACAGATTTAATTCTATCTGTGCTCCCATAGCAATGACGCTGTCACATCCAGTGAGACGGAAACTTGACTGCAGAGCTATTCTTCCTTCTTCTAAAAATACAGTACGCTGACTCTTCCACACATGCCTGCAGATGTGGACCATTTTTAACATGTATATTTGGTGGGATGAGAGGTGAAAGGAGAAGAGATGGAAGGTGCTCAGTTAATTCTTCCTGTGTACCTAGATGAAAACTTACTTTTCTACACAGAATTATATTCTCTATCTCATAGTACAGTTGAATTTAAAACAACTATTTTCATTAAAGTAATAAAATATACTGCAGTCACACTGTACAGTATGATGTCAGGACAAACAGGGTCTGTCAGTGAGGTTACATATTTTTGTTTTAATGATCCCACTGCTCTCATCAGGATTATTACACGACAGGCTGAAAGGGGACAGTTAGCAAAGTCACAGTCAGAATTTTCTGTCACTGCTGAGCGCCAAGTGATTTCTTTTCTTTTCTTTTCTTTTCTTTTCTTTTCTTTTCTTTTCTTTTCTTTTCTTTTCTTTTCTTTTCTTTTCTTTTCTTTTCTTTTCTTTTCTTTTCTTTTCTTGTTTCCAGGAAGCATGAAAAATAACAAGATGCACAAGGCCTCTATTATAATTAAACACTCCTAGCAAACCACAATGAGAAACTTCAGCTGCTGTTCGGAGTGCTGACTCTGCACTGTTTTTCTGACAGTGCATAACCCATCAGAAATCAGTACAGATCTCACTATATAATGAGGACTCCACACCAAATAAGAAATTAATTAACTGAGGTCAAGGACTGTCTCAGCCTTAAAGCTTCTTATCTGATCGCTCCTTTTACAGTGCTGCATTCCTGAACAGCTGATTAGTCCTCTCATGTCTCATAGTACAAGGCAGGTTAGTGATAGCCACAGGGATAATAGGTTTTGCTAATAGTGTGCTAATATTGGTTCCTTGTCTATGTATAACACTGAGCTCCAGCTCTACTGGACAAGGGAACTACTGTATTTTACTATCAGCCCTAGGGGTAGTGAGGGCGAGTTCTGGATCTTAAAATAGTAGGTGCTTTAAGGCAAACCAAAGAAAATCAGCAACTTTCATATAAGCTTTTTTTTTTTTTTTTTTTAATATATTGCTGAGAGAAACTAGAAACTACCATGGCAAATATTAATGTAGAACACAGAATTCTTTAACACAACATCCTGCAAAGGAGCATGCTATTCCATCTTCTCACTTTCCTTGAGATTAGGTCTAAAATTAATTTATGAAACCAAAACCACTCAGATCATATCCCCTGCTTGGTATGGAAAATGCATCACAGCAAAACAATTGCATGCTGACTCCATAAGACCTAGGCCCCCTTACACCTGTTTCCAGACATGAAAAGTCAAAGCTAGGTCAGAAGCATTGTCAGAAAAGCAGGTGTTGGAGGATTATAATGTTAGCATTAAGAGATGTTCTAAAGAAGGAAGATAACGATGTGCCAAAGTCAAGGCCAAGGTACCAGCAACCATTCTCATTGGCAGACAACTCATTTTACCACCTGACAACTTCCTCTTCCTCCAGTATATCATCAAGTATGAGGTTACTAAAAGGGAAAGATATATGGCTGACAAGAGCTGCTCAGGAAGATCCAGTGTTTCAGATGCTGCCAATATACTGCTCACTAGTATATCAGGAAAACCTTTGCTACCAAAGACAGTACTTTGCCTTTGTGTGCTTTGCTTGCCTCAAAAGCAAAGAGATACCTGAGACATGGGCGAATGAGATACTCCTGTTGATACAGCTTCTGGCTTGAAAGGGTCGAAGTCCAGATCTAGCAAAGATTCTTCTTTCTTAGCTTCAGGAACTTCATTCTGTTAGAAGAGAAACATAACTCTTGAAAAACTTCTCTCTCAAAAACTGACCCAGGCAACAAAACGTTAAAAGGCCCAGGAAAAAAAAAATAAAAAATTAGGTCATCGATTTTCAAGCTGCAGTGCAATCCAGGACAGGAGGAAGCTCTGAAGACTTTCCTGAGCTTTAGTGTAGCTTTTAATCGTATTTTTATGAGCTTCACTTTTATGATGTCTTTGTTTTCTGCATAGTAGACTTATGTGTTTTCAGGCTAAACAAATTGCAACCCTCTTGAAAAAGTGTTGAGTGTTCACTGTTTGACTCTGAACATGCCTTTAAGTGCTCTGAAGTGGACACCAAAATTAAAAAACTGCATAAATGGTGCCCAGCGTCCATACATTCTACTAAGTGAGTCTCTCCGCAAACACAAACATTAGTAATATGTCAACACAGGAGGACATAAATGCATTTAAATTAAATTTCAGTTCTGAACAAGAATAACAATTCACATTTAACGCTGCACTTAGCACTAAACTTTAGGAAACGTCTTACGTAACTCTAACTAAATCTTGGTAACCTCATCTGCTCTTACAAAACTGGATTACACACTGGAGCTTTTTTTTTGTTGTTGTTTGCAATTAATGAATTAGCCAAGGCCTCTGAGGTCACTGTAAATATCTATATTGTTTCAGTGCACTAGAAATCCTTCCCTCTGTAAATTAACATGAGCAAATAATTATCATCCCTCAACACAAAATGTAATTTTTAATTAATGTGAGTCCATTGCTGAGATTTAATTATCACTAATGATAAATGCTCTAGGCAAGCATCTTAGTTTTATTAACAAGTTTAGTACTGTCCACTGCTAGTTCATAGAATTATAGAATCATACAATGGTTTGGGTTGGAAGGGACCCCAGTTCCAATCCCCCTGCCATGGGCAGGGACACCTCCCACCAGACCAGGTTGCTCAAAGCCCCATCCAGCCTGGCCTTGAACACCTCCAGCGATGGGGCATCCACAGCTTCTCTGGGCAGCCTGTGCTAGTGCTGTGTAGTAAATAATTTATTCCTTATACCTAATCTAAATCTCCCCTCTTTTAGTTTAAAGCCATCATCCCTTGTTCAATCACTACACACTCTGATAAACTGTCCCTCTCCAGCTTTCCTGCAGGCCCCCTTTAGGTACTGGAAGGCCGCTATAAGGTCTCAGAGCCTTCTCTTCTCCAGTCTGAACAACCCCAACTCCCTCAGCCTGTCTTCCTGAGAAGAGGTGCTCCAGTTCTCTGATCATCCTTATGGCCCTCCTCTGGACCTGCTCCAACAGGTCCCTGTCTTTCTTATGCTGGGGACTCCAGAGCTGAAAGCAGTACTCCAGGTGGGGCCTTACAAAAGTAGAGCACACCTCCCTTGACCTGCTGGGCATGCAAGTGATCCATCCATCAAATCCACGTCTCTCTGATTTAGAGAGAAGGTTGTCATGTGGAACAGTGTTGAATGCTTTGCAGAACTCCAGGTAGATGACATCAGTTGCTCTTTCCCTACCCACCGATGCTGTAACCCCATCGCAGAAGGCCACAAAATTTGCCAGGCACAATTCATCCTTAGAGAAGCAATGTTGGATGTCACCAATCACCTCCTTGTTTTCCATGTCCCTTAGCATATTTTCCAGGAGGATCTGCTCCATGATCTTGCCAGGCACAAAGGTGAGAATGACTGGCCTATAGTTCCCTGGGTTTTCCTTTTTCCCTTTGTTAAAAACGGGGGTTATGTTTCCCCTCTTCCAGTCAGTGGGAATTTGACTGCCACGGCATCTCAAATATGATAGATAAAGACTTAGCAACTACATCTGCCAGTTCCCTCAAGAACTGGGGATGTATCTCATCAGGTCCCATGGACTTGTGCACCTTCAGGTGTCTTAGATGAACCTAATCTTCTAATTGTTCTTCTTCTAGTTGTTCAGTGTTTATTGAACAGTGAGAGAAGCTTGTCTTTCAATATACAGAATATATAGGTAGTAAAGAATTAAAGTGCTATTTTGGAAACAGTATCATTGGAATACCGTTTTTTTTACACATACATTCATATATAATCTTACATAAGAACAGTAACACAGGGTAAGACCAAAAGCGCACACAGTTCAACCTTCTGCCCCTGACAAAAGTGTACAGCAGGGGAAGTCTACAAAAAGAGGACGGTCATAAGAACAGCAAGATGACAATAAATCAAAGCTGTTCTATTGTTAAAACATTTAAGAGTGTAAACTTTCCCAATTAGTATTACTATCTGTAAACAAATGTTCAAAAACTGTAGGTAATTAACCTCCAACTGCAGATAATTAATGGCTTCCATAAGCCACAAGCCACCTGGGAACAGGGTCAAAATAACTCCTTTAAAGGCTCCTATGCTGAGAACAACAGAGTAGCCAGGAATTCTTCAGTTTGGTAGTTGGGCAATGTAGGCATGGTTTACGCTGGTGTGAGAGGCACAGGGGCTGACTGCTCTGTGACATCCCCAAAGCAAGAAGGAAGGTAGCTGGGAAGTTGACAGGGGGCAGATGTGGAATAAAGAAAAGGTGATGTTGCTTCATGTGGCACAGAGTTCAGCTAGGGGAGTCCTTGCCTGTACTGTGAATGCGAAAAATCTACATGTGTTGAAAGACTGAACAGAAAAATCTGTGCAGAAGCAGTTTGCTGAGAATGATTAAACATGCAGAAACCATGTTCAGGAAGCCCCTGAGTGCAACTGGCTGTAGGCAGGAAGACTTCATGAGAAAGGAATATAAGGAGAATCAACTTGGCCTGCCTTAATTTATATTCTTCCTTGACCTCTGCTTTTGGACACTTGGTGATGACAGATAACCGGTCTGACCCACTGAAGCTGTGTTATGTTCTCACACTTGAAAAGGTCAAAACCAAAACACCCCTCCCCACCAGTGGCCAGCATTACATTCATTCAGTTTTGCCTTTCAACTGATACATTTAGATTTTATCACATATACCCTTGAGGCACTAGTACTCATATGGTCATACAGCTTGATGAAATAACACAGAAATGGAAGGAGATGGAGAAGTTAATTAACTCTCGGTGAGGTTCAGGAATGAAGATGTTATTTATGAGGACTGAATCAATAGAATTGGAGTCTCAGTTAGGTCCTGCAAGATGGCAACTAAGGGATCTGTTGTGATTGTTTACCAATCACTGACTGCAAAAATTACTATTATCAGGTATCCTCAGATCAAAACAAACAGAATGCTTCTTGTTACTCTAGGAGCAAAGGCCCAAGCAAAGTTACAGTGTAAATGAGATACCAAGTTAGACTGAGATTTAGGAAAATGAGGAACCTCAGGAAATCCTTCCATAAAGGACAAAGCCATTACAGGAACACCTGGCAATTGCCCTGTGTTAATTCCACCACTGCATTACAAAGCATGGATAAATGCTATGCTTGAAAGAGACAGCTGTTGTAGAGGCAAGGCTGCACCCCTAAATGGACATGTACGTACAAGGGATGGAGAAGGCATAAAAAACTGTAAGCACTGCCAGAACTGCCATCCCCTCTCCACACAGACTTTGAACAAGCTTTAAAATAGCCTCAGCTATGTGTTATTCACTTCAGGGCTGCTGGACACAGACACGTTAAGTACCTGGTGGAGGCCATATTATAAAGTCCCACAGTGTCCAAGCTAGTGAACACTAGTAATTGGAACACTAGCAAAATTTTATATAAGCAGCTTTCCAAAACCTATAACACGATTAGCCATGAAAATCGCTATCTGATTTTTAATTTAGTAGCCAAAGCTGCAAAGACATTTACACTGTGTCTCAGCACCTCAGCATACCAAACACATGGCAGCAATGTGATGGGACAGGAGAGGAAAACAAGAAATAAAGCAAGGAACACTCACTTCTAAACAATCTTCTCATCTGGTTGCCCAGATATCACATCTTCTCATGTCATTTACTTAGCAGTAATTAAATCCAGTCTTGAAAATTAATAAACTGGAAGTGTGAGCTGCTTTATTGAATCTGAGCTGAATACTCAACAGCATCAAGCAGAACTGTCTTTCGTTCAGCATCTCATACAGCACCAAATGTATTACTGCTGCTTGGTAAAGAAAGATGAAAAACAGCTACAGGCTATTTGCTTCCCGTGTTCCAGAGGAGAAAAGTGTTTAGGCCTATTCATAATCCTCTCTGAGACACGGATTAAAGCAGCAAAGTGCTATTCATCAGCTTGTTGGTTTTGTGTCTCTGTATGAGGACAGTGCCAGCAGTGGTCCCTTGGGAAGTCCTGAACCATTAAAGAGCTATGCAAATTTGACAGCTTCCTCTGTACTACACCCCCCATCCCACCCCACCCCCCAAAGAACTCTGGCTGTACAGGAGATGCCATAAGCACCAAGAGGAATGTCTGTGTTTCTTGCGGTTTATGTGCAATATATTTTTAATTATTGGTTCTCTTATAGAAGAATATAAAACCCACTGTATCACACTATTTGTGTGTTCTTGTACACATTCATAGGTCTCAGATACAGTAAGGCTGCTTTAGTGATGGGGATGGATTTTTTGGAGGGAGAAGGGCAGATCATTTAAGAGAAGGTGGCCAGGGAATAACTTAGGTCATTCCCAGGTCAGTGACTGGGGAGGAGGGAGGGACATAAATCACTCACTGAAGGGAAATCGATTTTTTCTTTGAAAGACCGGGGAAAGATTTCATTTCTCAAGAGCATGCCCCACCTTTATTATGCCATTACGTTTTTATACCTATCCCTTGTAGAAATGCTGTAAAGAATTTGGAAATGTGACTTATATTCATTTAAAGCTCTATTCTGGTGTCAGCTCTTGATGGAAAAGCAAATCTGTTCCATTTCTGCTTCCCTAGCTGGCTTGACAGCTGAAGGTTAGGTAGATACAGCATTTAATGCAGGCAGCCACATCTAGCACAGATGGCTCTGGCCACAGATGTCAAGCCTTACATTGCCAGAGTGATAACTCCCGTGAAGTCTGTAAACAATGAGGCAACCTATCTGCAATCCCCCTACTGCAAGGGGGCCCTGCAGCAGTTGTGTACCTGCTTCCCAGTGTGGGAGTTGCCATTAATTCTTTAATCGTGTGAGACCTTAACTATGAATAACTCTATCCTCTTCCAAAGCCCTATGGAAAAGATCCCTATGGAAAAGAGGCAACACCTTTTTCTCCCTTCTGCAAGAAAACAAACCATCACATGTTCAAATTCTCTAAAATATCTTTTTCACTGCTGTGCCTACATTCTCCTGTGATGTCAAAAGAACTAGTACAAAAACAATAATTCACATGAAAACAAAAATTCATAAACATTCTGCATAAGCTTCAGATCTGCATATTTCTCCACAATCTACCAGACACAGGCTCAATTTTCAGAGCTGTAATTACCATAATAGAAATGGCCCATTATTAAACAACCAGCAGTTACCCTAACTGCATGAAATCTGAATAACTGAATGCAAATTATACAGATTTATTTTATACAACTCTGGTTTTTGTTTGTTCTAGGCAATTATTTTAAATTTCACAATAATGAGATAAAAAGTCATTCTGATCTCTGCTGTGTAACTAATGTTTCTGTGAATCAAAACCAAACAAATGATTAATCTAGCTGGACTAGCCTTTTACACCTGCAAAGAGTTGATTAAGACAGCAAAGCTCCTTTAAAAAAAAATCACTCAAAAAAGAAAAGGTATATATCTTATGATTTTGATAAAGGAAACAGAAACAACCAAGGACCACTGCAAAATACCTCTTGAGACACTTGGAATTAGAGAAGAAGCATCTTAGATGAGCTTTCAGTTTATAATGAAACCTGGATTCACTTAAATCTCAAACATGGATGCAATTCACAGTGTTTTTAGTTAGGTCTCTCACCAGGAAATCTCATCTCTCATTTGAAAAACCATGCTTCCTATATGCTAGCAATGCTAGCCCTTTTGTATGATCATACATGTCCTATTCAAAGATAAAATACTATGTATGTGATCCTTTCAAGATAATATAAAAAGGTAATTGTGCCTGTACCTTCTGCCAGCACCCTTCACCTCCCTCCCCACTGAGATCAGCCTTAAGTCCACAGTCTTGGAGAACTTCAGGTGATTGCAAGGTTGGATGGTTCACCATCCGCTGAAGCTTACCTGTGATGGAGTTGTCACATTGATTTCTGGGACAAAGTTGTCATCAAATAGGTTAATGATGTTCTCCTGTTGCAACTCCTTTGTGGGTGTGAGCTTAGGCAGTGGTGGGACTGGCGGACCTTTCCTCAGCTAGGGAGACAGCAAAAATATCACAGACTAGTTCATAGATAAAATAAAGTGCTTTAAGCTAGGTCTAAATGGCTTGAGATGGGTTTTTCTCTCTGCTGCTTCACCTTAAATGTAGGAATAAGCCATGGAGCCAAATGAACTGTTTGGTTGCTCATCATGCCTAACCGGAAAATAAAATTCCTTCTGATGTGTCCCCCCATAGAAAAAGCAATCAGCACAGAAGCTACACCCCATTCTGAAAACATCAGTAACATCAACACAAGTCTTGTCTTGTCTTTGATACGTTCACAGAGTATCACCGACAATTCTCATGTTACAGGTGATGCCTTTCATGAAACTGATTCTTATTTCTAATACTGGTGAGAATAAAAATGACTTCAGAAGCATCAAACTTCTCAATCCAGTGTTGATAACAACTAATAAGCCTTTAGTTATCAGTAGTTATATCACAGCAGTACTTAAACCAGCTCTGTTATTTACTGTTTTAGAGGGAAATCCATGTTGACAGACCAGTGATACTCCAAGGCTAATTTTTTTCCACTGTAAGTACGAATTTGAACAAGAATGATGACGAGCAACATATAATGTATTGAAATTCATGAGGTAGTTTTAGAAATGGGTTTTTCAAATTATCTCTCCTGAGATATAGGTCTTTAGAATCTATGTTACTTTCTAAGGTGTGTTTTGCTTAGTCACCACAAGTCCTCCTGGTTCACAAGCTACTTTAAATTTTCCTCAATCCTCCTGATGAAAAATAAAAACCAAACATTTTCCACCCATGCTTGTGACACAGAGGTGAACAAGCAATGACCAGTATTGAGCACAACAGAGCCAGTGACCTCCCTGTTGTTTCTCAGTCTATGCCCAGATGAAAAATATTACCATATGTAGTATCTCAGCTATCTTTTACTGCAAAACTGGATAGTTTCCTTCGCCAGATTTCTGCTTACCTGTGTGGGTGATTTAGGCCGGGCTGGTGCCGGAGATGCTGGTGCCAGCATATGATTGGGACTAGCAGTAGGACTAGGCAGGGGAGAGGCCTCCTCTGGTGGTGACGGTGTTTTTGCAATACGGAGTGGACCTGAATCACTAGACAAGAATAAAAGCAATGGTCAGGACATACACATCATGCTGATTTATTACCTCGAAAATTTGATGCAATAGTTGAACTGCATCCCGTATGTAATGCCAGTGACCTCAAAAGGCAGTATACACTGGGGATGAACTGAACCATTAAATAATGATTAAAATCAAAACTGTAATTAAATATAATCAAAATTCACCGATCTATTGTGTTGAACGAAGTTTTAATTTTTGAGCGACTTTTATTTTTGGAACATCTGTTGTATCTGTTTACCTGATCATTATAACTTGAGGTAAACAGAATACTGCATTTCTTTCAGATTCCGTATTTGAAATAATGTTTTATGTATAAGTTTGTAACTATCATAAAATGGGAGTTGGAATTACTGTCTTCATTTCACACTGCTCTCAAAATAAAAGGCTGTAAAGTTAAAAATCCCAGAAGAAGACATAACAATGAATAATGCAAATAATTTTAAAAGCTCAGCAACTTCAGAAAGATTTCAATACAATAAAACACAACTAAGATTATTGTACAGGTATAACTATTTAGAAGGACGACTCACCACAACTATAAACAAGCAGTAGTCAAGTGACTTCAGCAGAGCTCTGCTGATATTAAGAAAAGATCTCATGAAGTACTGAAAAGGGATCTGCCCTTCCTGTGAAGGGACCTGCTATAAACACGGGGACACATTCAAGCTACCTAGAAATGCTGAAAGCTTACAACTCAGGAAAGCTATAAACTACAACATTCAACAACCATGGTACTTGGTAAGAGAAGAGCGAGTCCTACACATCTTCAGGGAGAACAGAAGCACTACATGATTGAGGAGACCACACCATAAATATGTTCCTAATGCTAATGCAAGAAAAATTAATTCATTGGAAAGGACAGACTTAGCTCACACTCACCACCTCTTTCTGTGGAAATATTAAAAAAGAAAAAAAGGCAGTTATTCAGAAATTTATTTCCCAGGTACAATATTTGCCTTCAAGATAGAGTATTCAATAGCATATACAAGTTTAATTTTTTTAATATAGTTCTTTAAAGGAAATATTAGATAATATATTTATCTATTATCTACTTCTCATGTATCTAAAAAGGAAAACTGTTTTATCTTACAAAGACCCATTCCTGAGTAAGGTTTTAGAGCACGATAACTAATAATAAAAACTCAAAATCTATCCAGAATTTCACATAAGGCTCTGTGAACAGTACAGCAAAAATATACTGTGTATAAGCTGTTATCCTTACAGAAGTCTGAACCAAAAAAAAAGGAAAAAAAAAACACTAAAAATTGATGACCTATAACTAAAATCTTCCTCACTTTGAAAATAGTAGATCTCAAAGAAGAGAGCAACATGGTAATTTAAAAACAATAATAATTCATTTTTTAAAAAGCATCTTTAAAATAAGTTACGAATATCACACAGCATTAACTTATGCCTGCTCATTTGTAGCTAGAATCCTATTATTTTTCTCTCTCACCGATGGAAAGAAAAATTCAGTGGGAATGAGAATGTGTGCATGCTGGGGATGGTCTAGGAGATACAGGTGGCCAAAATACTTGTTTATTACAAAAACTACTTGAAGTTTTCCCACACAGCATTTTATTTCATCCCATAAAAATATTTTACAAATGGTCAGTGGGAAATATAGTCTGACTCAGAAACTAAAATTTTGGACACATTCTTAATAAAATTGTTCTGAATTTTGCATTAGGTTAGAAGCTCCAATATTCTATTCTTTGTCCTTCCAAAGTGAGATCAAAGGAAATGTAGAAATGTCAGCCATATGTTTGAGGCAGATGTTATGCTGCTTGGTAAATCTTAATTGTTGCTAATCTGAACATGGCTTGAAGGCAAATTAGCAGTAGCCATAACATTGTTCTGATTGCTTCTTGATGAGCTGGGATTGGCTGGAAATTCAGCATTTTTGTATTCACTCTAATTATCATTGTGTTTTAATAAGTGCCACTGTTTTATAATTTCAACGTTTTCTTATCAGTATTACAGTACTGAGATCAAATTCTGTCAGAAAGGCTTTGTTATCTGCAAGTGAAAAATCAGAAATAGTGCATTAGCATCCAATGACCTTAAGAAAGCACCATCTGATTTTTATGCATTTTTGGTTTTGTGTTTATTTTAAGACAAGATTTCTCTTGGAAGTCATTAAAAATATGGCATTTTGTGACATTCTTTTTTACTTCACCTTTTCAGCTTTTATGATACTCTCCGATCCCATTTCCTGACTTTTTTCCATGAGCACAGGAGATAAAACATGACTTACAAAGGTCAGGACTCTCACCTAATTATATGCCTTTTGGAACTAAAAACACATGCTATATTTCAAGGCTTTACAAAATATTCTGAAAGTTAGCAACATTGCTGTAGACCAATTACCTATAAATAAATGGGCTATATACTTAGCTGGTGCAAATTGCTGTAATAGTCTACGGTGAACTAAATTGCAGCAGCTGAAAATCTGTCCCTTATTTTATTTTATTTTATTTTATTTTATTTTATTTTATTTTATTTTATTTTATTTTATTTTCCAAAGGAAAAATAAGTAGGTAATGAAGGAAGTTTTGCACCTCTACTCATGTTCAGAAGAACTTCTGTCCTCCTGAATGAACAAACCTGGTGACTGGGTTGGGCAGTGATCACTATATATGGTGTAGGTGATTACTACTTGTCCTGAAACTAACTGCAACGCAGTTCATTAAAATAAGAAACAAAGTCACCTTGGTGCCCCTTGAATGGTGAAGGCCTTGTCTGCATGCTGATCTCCCAGCTTCGTCATCACTTCATAGAGTTTGTGGCATAGCTGAGAAAACAAAACAATTGTCTGAGTTTACGTGAAACGTTACAGTGATGATTAAAAACACAGGTGATAAATCATGTTTGGTAACTGCTCTGATTTCTTTAAAATTGCAAATAGTTCTTTCCAAAGATAAGCAGTGCCACGTATATAAAAAGTCTAAGTGGAAACCTTTCAGAATCAAATAGAAACATTGTCAAAGATAACAGCAGTTCATAAAAAATGGTTTTCATAGAACAGCTTTATAAATATGACTTACTGCTGTCTGCTCTCTGATGGAGGGAGTCACCTGAAGTTTGAAGCAACATGTGCAGCAGAGAAGATTCATGTTTCCCCTCAAAAACCTGATCCCAACTCAAGTGGGACTTTGGTCAAGCAAGTTTTCTGTGTCATTTTGGTTTCTATAAGTTAATAGGTTACTATAGATAATACAATTCCACTTAGGTGTTTAGTACATTCAAAAGGTCCTTACTGAAATTACTGTGTTTACCTAATAGTGACAGATCTAATATTGCATTGCTGACAATGCATGTAATGGTCTCAAAGGCTGTGGTTGACATATTTTCTCTTGTTTAAAGCAATGTGGTGCTTAGCAATTGGACATAGAAAAAATACTGAAGGCAAAAGCGTGTTCAGAAGAATAGAGAAAATATTAAAATAAAAAGTGAAATTAATGCTACAACTGATAATGCATCATAATCCAGGGTTGTATGGACTACCTTTTTCTTAAGGAGAGTACAAAAATGGCAAATAGAAACCAATATGAGAATTATAATACAAATCTGGACCTAGGGCAAATTCTCATCTGTGCTGCTGCTTGATTTTTACTATTGTGTTACAAGACATTTGTTTGCTGTTATGTAAACAAATACATCATATAATCAATTATACATGAGATATACATTTTACTCACTAAAGCTATCTCCTTGTGAAACTTGGCTTCAAGGCTGGATACATTTTTGAAGGTATTCACATAGAAGCCAACTCGCCTATGGAAGATGGCACAGGGAAAGGAGAAAGAGAATAAAGGATGGGGGTAGGAGGGCCACAAAGGAAAATGAATTAATTTTTTCCAGACCACAAGCAACATTCTTGACTACTATTCTCAGCAAAGCAAATAATTGTAGTGAATATCAAAACTTCAAACTCATTTGCTCATGACTATTTCTGTTCTGGTTAAGAACCATCACATTTCACTCTGCACAGAAGGAGCATACATTCACAAAGCACAGAGGTGAGAGTACTCAGCCTGAGTACTCAGCCTTCCCTAATGAAACAATCCTGAAATTCATACATACGAAAGAAAATCATTTCTAATATAGAACAAACATTTTTGGACACGCCTTCAAAAATCTGCTTGCTTGGAGTGAGTGATTATGTGCCTTTCATACACTTTAACAGCAAGAGGTATTTTCTTAGTTTTTGAATTACTCTTTTTCCCTGTTTAAAACTCTCATATGTAATTTCTCTTAACTTTCATTAACCCAAATCATCTTTGGCATAAGAATAAGCTTGCAAAATGTCAACTCTATGGATCATTTTCCTTCTGAAGAATTGTAATAACTAAAAATAGGACTCTGAAAGCATTTGCTTCCTAAAACATAGTTTCCAATCTATGACTATTGCTCAAATTAAATTTTATCTTTCACTGAGACAGGCAACACACATATTGAAATAAAAGGGTCCTTACTCTAGATCATTAACGTGCAGTTTTACTTTTAGTAAACCCATAAAACAAATATCTTGGAATGCTAAGAAGCTTGTCAACCGAAATAGACAAAAACACAGCAGAAAAACTCTCTATCGATCTCAAATTTAACAGGAACTAGTTCAGAAGGCAGAGGAGACAAAGGATACTTCAGTGACTCACAACACACTTTCAGTCCAGACTGTCACTTGTTAAAGAACATAGCACTCTAATGAGATGCTTATTTCTCTACTGCTTTTGTTCTCCTGCTCATTGTCTGTATAAACACCATCCATGGTTATACATCCTAGATAAATGATCTATTCCATCAAATGTCTTTACAGTACAAACACAGTCAGTGTAAAACTATGAAATATGTATTCTGACGTAATCATAATTACATACTATTTTTTACTTTCTTATATTGCTTTGGTGTTATTTTATAGGAACTTGAAAACAACAATTATACCTTTGTAAAGTTCTTTGCTTCTATACCTAGAGAAAAATGACCTATAAATAGACCCATTGTAAATTTTGTAGAACAGTATTTAGCTGCTCTATAGTTACTCTTGACAGTGGAAATATTTGATCCTTTTATCAATAGTGGGTTTTTTTTGTTGTTTGTTTGTTTGTTTTCTCGAAAGGATCAGGTATCCACCATCAAAGTTTCTGAGAAAGGTGATGGAAGCAGTGGGCTCTAGTCAAAATCTGCCATTCTGTGCTCTGCCACAGGTCTTTATCCATAAAGTGGAGACATTCTCGCACCTTTTAATGAAGATATGATAAAGTGTCTTAAATGCCAAGATACACTGAAAGAAATAAGCATAAATATATTTACAGTAAGTATAATTTTGTATTATTATCAGGCATTTTCCCTTTCACTGTTTCAAAACGATGATGGACAGGATTTCGAGGACTTTCTATCAGCTCATTAAAATCTCCTGGTTCCCCTTTATTAGTCTCCCTTTAGGCCTTTTAGACAATATCTGTGTAGGCTTACCGTGACCACAGAGATGGCAACTCTTCTTGCAGATCAGTGTTAAACTCTTCAAATACTTTCTGTGCTTTCTGAAACTCTTCTTCTGCCTAAAACAAAAACAGGATGACTTAACCTATCACTTTAAGACATAGTAAAACCTGGCAAAGCTGTGTTTGTGTTTGGTTTTGTTTTTGTGTCTGTATTTAAATTTTTAACAAAGTATGTGACTTAGTCCCAAACAACAAAGGCCAACACAGGACTTGCTGTGCCCTAAATCTCATTAAGAGAGAAAGTTAGATCTCAAATGGGACTCACTCCTAAAACTGGCTAAGCATACCCTCACCATCCATCAAAATACTTAATATGCATATATCCTTAAGGATATCTATCACTAGTTCTACTTCTGAAAGTGGAAAGAGAAGAGAAGCTTTGCTCTAGGTCTCTGCACAGAAATGGAGATCCCAAAGTCATCTGTCAGCATCCTTCTAAGTGTGTTACCTTGGTAATCCTTCCTTCGTCTTTTCTTTTTGAGCTCTGCAGGGCTTCTAGATGATGTCTTGCACTGTCATAGTCCACTAGCTTTCTGCTTCGTTTTGCAATCCGAGTCTGCATAGAGGTAAAAATGAAAGTCAGCATAACTGACACCTCTTTTTAAAAAAAATTATTTTACCTATGTAGTTCTTCAAGTCTTTTACGTTTCATTCTCCCTCATCTGCCATTCATACAGACTTACTATAACAACATAAAGGAACATAGGCATGGAAAAAGAGACATACTAATCACCTTATCTTTTTTTTTTTAAAAAAAAAAAAAAGAAATCTATTTACAGATTGCTTGTAAGGCTTTTTTTGTGGGTGTAGTGAGATACCAATGTTATGCAAGACTTGTCTCATTTTCCAGAATAAGTGGACCTGCTAAACTCATGGTAACACTGTGTTTTTAACCTTACACATAGTGTGCAAATTTAATGAATAATTAACATATTTTTAGAGTAGAAAAAATGCTTAAAACGTACTTCTCAGTATGGCTACTCTGACACATAACTTAGATATAATATATTAGGAACAATTAACATAAAATAGGCATTCTAATTTAACTGCAAAAGTCCTTTGATATATATTGACTTTACAAAGCTCTACATTATATGTGAATTCCACATGCAGAGCAGACATAAGCACAGTTTGACTTTGTATCAAGTTTGAGAGTGCTTATCAGTAACGTTGCGATTTTTTTTATATTAGTTCCTGATGTAAACATCAAAGGAGATGGCTGTATGATACCTATTCAATTCTAAATCATCACAAAGAATTTCCAGCTATGTTTGTATAGCCGCATCCAAATATTAAATTATCTACCTCTCACTTTTAACCATTCTTTATCCCCATGCATATCATTTAGCAACCACCTCCCTGAACTGTACACCAAGAGAGACCTGGGAGAGGCTAGAATCTGCGTAACAGTCTCTCCTCATGTCTACTACAAAGTCTTATTATAACTAATTAAAAGACAGAAACCATGGTTTAGTTAAGAGAAAGACATTTAGATAACCACAGGTGCACCTGGCCAACAACAAAAGGCCTGCATTTCATCTTGAATTTATCTGGCAACTTAACAGCTGTAGAGCTTAATCCGTCCTTTTTGAAGTCAATGAGAATTTTCTCATATCAAATAAAATTTGAGCAGGAAAAAGCATTGTAAAAGTTTTATGTATAAAGGCTAATTTACATCCAAGTACTACAGCATGAAAATTATTTTGGAAAATTAGTGCAGCCTGATGTCAAGGATTAGCTTACAGAACTACAGAAGAGAAAGACACTCCCCCAACCTTTTTACTTTTTTGTGTGTGTGAAATTTCATTTTATGTTTATATTATGACTCAATAGTAATTGGTGATTTTTACAAATTGTCCTTTATAGGGAAACATTACTATACTTTGATATCAGGAAACTGTCCTAGATATGTATCCAAGGTCAACAACGACCCATCCACCAGTTTTTGATGGAAGTCTTCCCAAAGTTCATCACATTTCTGTAAAGGCAGATGGAAAGAGAAAAATGTACTTAGTAGTTTAATTCCGCTTCAAACCTAGGGGAAATACAATGGTAAATGGTAAAGATTAATCTTTCTGAAGTTTTAAAATCTTCTTTATGGCAATAAATCAGAATGCAGTTATAAACTAAATTAAAAAGAACACCTTGACATTGCAAGCTTTAATTAACAACAAAAGAAGTTTCAGTTTAATAATCATTTTTTTCATTCTTTCAGCTGTGTGAAAATAATAATAACATGGATTCAAGGTCTTCCTCAGGGTTTCAGATTCCTGAGGATGGCCAATGCAGAATCTGAAGCAGCTCTAGCATAGAGTATGTTCACTGATGATGAACCTTCCTTACAGAGAAGAGATGTACAACTAACAATTAAAAAAATAAAGGAAATAAAGGAAAAAAAAAAGTGGCTTTCCCAGCTATCACAAAGATTTGTAAGCTTAGTTTTGTTTAGTCGTTTTCCAAATAAAACCTGTGGAGATCCTCCCTAAGAAAGGTCCATCCTTCTCCCCATAATTTTTGTGCCATTAAGATGCATGTGATGAAATGGCTGTCTTACAGACCAAACTCCACCTCGCACTGCTAGAGAACTAGGATTCCAGATCTGAAAATTGCCAACATTAATAGATAAAATAAACAAATTAATTCCAGAAGCTACTGTGGTCTTCCTCAGTCCTCTTCGCAGCTTGTGGGCAGCACTCTTTGCAGCTTTCAGGTTTTTAATAACATGTTAATGCGGCTGATGTTACAAGGAACAGGATGCAGTTCCTTGCCAAATGCAAAATCCTGCTGCAAAGAGACGGTGTTTGAGGTCCTGGGTTTTCAGCTGAGCAATTCATTAGCATGTGTTAAACATCCTGTTCCCCCTTCTCTTTGGACATTTCAAAATGTCTGAATTTCCTTAGATGGGAGGGTGGCTAAAGGGGGCTTTTAAGTCCAGAAAGCTACTCCGTAGTGTATACTTTATCACAAGCTAATAGGACATACTGTAAATGCTGTGTGATGCCAGCGTTCAGTTCATTCATTTTCTACCCTAGCAGAGTCCCTAATGGATTATTACACTCTATTAATCATGTTTATAAAATATCTCATTTATTAATATAACATTTAATCACAGTGGTCACCAGAGCAGCAGCGCATTAGATCACAGCAAGCAACTGCCAGTCCTGTGCATTTGATGTACATGTTGGACAATTTTAGATCATGGAGCTTTGTAAAAGCTAATGGGACCAAAACCAACACTGAAGAGTCCTTTAAGACATCATCTTTCCTGCCACGCAGGAGTAGGTCATTTTGATGTACCCTTTTTGGAAGGATAATTTATATCTTGGACAGCACAAACAAACCATTCTCTTGAGTTGCAGGTTGATGGATGCATAAATCTACACTTATGTCATATTGGGACAAAAATAGGAGCAGCGATTTTGTAATATTGCCCACATGAGTCTCTTATTAAGAGCACACACCTAACACTTATTTCTATACCTAATAGAGATTAAGGGTCAAATCTTGGTCCTTGTACGCACAATTACAAATTCTGAGTGTAAAATTTAATAGCCTATAAATACAAGGTGAGGTGCTACAGCAAGATACAGCAGCAGGTTTTCTAGCCATTTAACCTAAAAGGATATAAATGGTATTGTATCTTAACTTACACTGTATGGAAGTTGAGTACTTCTAAAATCAAAAACATGTCACGCCTTCAGCAGCAGGGAAGGGTAGAGGAAGGCAACCACAGGGAAGAAAGCAATCATTAGGCTGATTTGGGAAGACTGCTCTGTCTTCCAATTTCTTGTTAATGATGCTATCCAGAAGGCCCTGCACATTGAATCCCAGGTGGTTAAAAGCTGCACTGATAAGTTTACACCTTCTTGTCATCACCAGCAATTTTGCTGACAGAATTCCCCAGAACTAAGGATGTTTACTTAGGCAATTCAGAGCACCTCAAGTCAGACTCCCTTCTAGAAAAGGCCTATATAGGCACCTTCTAGAAAAGCCTATATTTCTCTAATCACTGAAGGAATCTAGTAAAGGCTGAAGTGAATAGCACCCTGCAACCTAATTTGGCCTTAAAGTCTAAATTCTTGCCAGAGAGAGACAAGTGCCCCATCAGGTACTTTGTTTAGTGCTACAGGCTTAGTAGTTATTAAACAGCACACTAGAATAAGCAGATTTAATAATTTTCAATATTCAATTGATTTGAGAATCCTGACTGTAAAACTGCATCAGATGTACACTTTTCCTCAATAGCTCAGATTAATCCATTTGCAACCAAAATACTACTTTTTTCTTCTTTCCATGCATCTTACCTCTCCAATCATCTTCACATCTTCTCGGCCATACCAATCTGGCTCATAGACTTCATGGAGAGACTCTGTAAGCTTCTTTGAGGCATCTTGCATGCCTGTAATTAGAAAAAGGAACATATAACTGCAAACTACAAGAGACAGTTAATAAATAACTTTATTTCAGCCCACATGTACCCCACTTCCCTCTGCCATGTTTAGAATATAATTTTCCAGAGCTGAAACAAAAGCTTTATACTCAGCCAGCTCTCCCAGATTAATAAGAAATGTCCCCCATAGTAGAATTACCCATATTTATATATATGAAAAAAATTCCTATCAAATTAGGAATTTCATTTGCTATTCTGAACTAAACATATCTGAACATGAAAACAACTCTGAAGGTAGTCCTGCTCACTAGAGACATTTAATAACTCATCAAAACACTATCACTCAGAAGCCAAACAAACAGCTTGGCTTTGTTTATTCTCAGCTCTGCCTTCCTGTAGAATAGTTTCCTAGTTTGTCCATAATGAGTACCATGCCTGCCTGTGTGCAAGAGGAGGCATCTCCAGGGTGGGGTGGTTAAAATGGCAGAGATTCTGGGAATTGCTGTCTATAAAATGGACTTAGGAGAAAAGTTAGAAGGGTTCCACCCTGAACAAAAGTGCTCCCCAGAATGGGAGAGGTTGTACAAAGGCAGAATGTATCTCAGGACTACTTTGTTTCCTTGTTTTCAAAGTTTTTTAAGTTTCAAGAGCTTTCATATGTAAAGTGAGACTGATTAAGAAAAGTTTATTATTCTTGTTCCCATAATAATGATGGTGACCTAAAGGTATGCAAGTAATGAAGCAAAGGACTGGCAAGAGCTGAGGCAGTGTCTGCAAGCTGAGGGAAAAGCGATGTCTGAACCTGGGGAGTGTGTTGTAATGGACCTGGCTTTACGAAGAATGCCAACACAGTACATTTAGCTGTATGTGGATCCCACTGCTTATTTACACTTGCAGTGGGGTGGTGTCCACAGAGAAGTGCACTGAACCAAACAGCATCAGTCACCTATGGAGTTCTTGCCACTGCAGATGAAACAACAACAGGGACTATTTATCATTATGACTGTAATACAAAGAAGATCTGGATTAAATGTAAAGTAGCTTCGTTATATTCCAAGGAAGAGCCTAAATCTGTCTGCAGTGAATAAATTGCTGCCCTCAGTGATGGCACTGGGGTTTGCCTTTCTGTCTGAGTGGTGCAGGAATACATTAGATGTTGAATATGGTTTGGAAACAGGTAAAACAAAACTGATCTCACATAAGACGCTAAGCTCAGAATCAGTAATTTTAAAATGACAAAGGTACTTCAACTTCTTTGCAAAATCTGAACAACACTAACTGCTAAAAATATTTTTTGACCTGCATTAAGTTAAAACAAACAGACAAACAAAACAAACCTAATTTTTTCTCCAGCCAAAGTCTGCCTGCTGCAGCACATCTGTGCTGTCTTGAAAATATCTCTAGTGTGATTTTCAAATTTAACTGGCTGGATTTAGGAATAACATCAAGCTTTCATCCTTTAATCAAAAGGTGCTGTGCCAAAACAGAGTATTTGATTTCTTCAGGGATTGTCTTGGGGGTGCTTCTAAATGACAGAGCTCAGCTTGAAGAATTTGTATGGCATAAGGACTTAAGATGCATTTCTTCCTTCTCTCCTTCGTGGTTAATGGTTAGGATAATGTATCCGACTAAGAAAGAGTTACTGAATAGAGGTTGTGTTTGTTTTTTGTCTATAATATGCCAGATTATAGTAAAATATAGATGATCTTTATTTATTTTTCCAGGCAGGACTCATTTAAAATCTTCTTTAATGCCACTGCATATGAATAAACTCAGGAGGTGAGGCAAAACCAGCAGTGTCACCATGCTTAAGAAGGCTGTATTCTGTCCAGTCGGGGCAAGAATCCCTGCTCATGTTTGATCCTTTCTGAACTCCTGCCCTCGAGGACACTGCACACTAAACCTGCAATCTAAATTCTCGCGGCAGCATGTGAACACAGCTTCTCTCTAATCTCTCCTGCAGTCTGCATTCAGCTCAGCCACAGACTAGTCTCTGGTAAAGCACCTTTACCTACACAGATTTTTTTGTTGTTGTTGTTAAATACTACAGAATTCAGACATGTACCTGCTAAAGAGTGTAAGTAAATGACCCTTAATATCCCACGCTCAAGGCATACCAATTTGTGCCAACTTTTACAAGTTTTTCAGCCCTGAGAATCTGGTAATCTTTCATTCAAGCACAATCCCTGCAAAAAGGATCAGTCAAATCCAGCTGTGGTGTGAGGCAAGGGGCATTATAACATCTGGCTACCTTGGTCAGAAGGCTTCAGTAGGAAATTCCCACGGGACAAGACCACCCAGGCTACTCTTTTCCTGCTGTAGCTATACCATATTTACTGCAGTACCTCAAATGAGTGCATAAGTAAATACTAATCTGGTGGCTTCACAATCTTTTTCATGACCACAGCATAAACTTACAATGTCCACGGATTTCTTTATTTCTTTATTTATTTTTATTTGGCTGGTTTTCACATTGAGATTTTTCTTATGTACTGATACCTTTTATGTGTTATTCAGCACTTAAGTTAAGAGGATTACTGTCATCCATAGACTGCAGGCTGCCTCTCTCTGCTGTTTTCAGCTGCTATCGCTAAGAAAGATTGTTTAAAGCAAGTCATGAAACCATTATGAAATGTGAAAATATTTTTTACTGCTGATAAACAGAAATTTATATTTAATATTAACTGTTTCGTTAAGTACCATTTATTCTTGGTAATTGGGTCACTTATTTAATAACTATAATGCCCAAATAATTGAATTGCTTAGAAAAAATGATGTTCACTGAAGTCTGAGGCTCTCGCATGAGATCATCCCTCTTTCTTTGGGAAAGAGCTCCTGTTCCTGGAGCCCCAAAGGATTCCTAAAGGCACACATGCAGTAGGGACCTAAGAGGGGGCATGCAGAGACATTCCCATTACAGAGCCCTATGGATGGCAGAGAGTAAGTTACTATTTACCATCACGTTTCCCACGTACTCAAACTCACATGGACATTGAGACCAATCTGGGACTCCATGTCAACCTCAGGACTCACATACAGTGGGGTCTCCTCACGCCCTGACAGGGAAATCTAGGCAGAATCATGGAGAAAATTCCATCTTCTCAATTAAGTGAGGCACCTTGGTCTGGCTCTTAATATTTTATTATTTCTTGGAATCATCGAATCATTTAGGTTGGAAGCTTGAGTGGGGAAAGACAACTTCATGTAAGGTTCTCCAGGGAACTGAGAGGTTCTCCTGCCACATGGGGTGTATTTATTATTGCCTATTACCCATTAGTTTCCACTAGAACAACTCAGCTGTTTCATAACTCATTGCTAAATTTTACAGAAAGATGGCAAAGGGTTTTCTTTCTTCTAAGAAATTAAATGATTGATTTTATATTTGTGTATCTGAAGGATATGTGCAATTCTGTCAGCCACATACTGACAACTAGGCAGTAAAGCTGCTTACAGCCCCTCCAAACCTCAATTTCTCTTCCTATAGACCAGTTACTACTTCTCACTATGTTAAGCCACATGACAAATACTTTTTTATGATGCAGGATTCCTTTTCACCTCTGTCACCTTCATGCAAATCCAGGTATATATCTCCCCATCTGTACTTGTACTTGCAAAGAGCTCAAAGTAGAAAGTAGGACGCTGATTTAGAGTTTCTTTAACAATTGGCCCATAAAACCTTTGAAGTCACCTACAGCTCTCAAAAGCTCGAAGAAAATATCATGGAGTAGAGAATCCAGATACATGTTGCCAAGGAGACAGGAGGAGACAAAAGATCCGAGGCATGAGATGACTACAGCTGTGGGAGACAGTACGCTGCATTGGCAGTACAGCCACCACTGATGCATAGCAGACATGGAACTACCAGGCAGGTGAAATAAAGTAGCATGTAAAAACCATTCAGATTTACAATAGCTTTATGATATGGTTCCTCTGGTCTTTAAGTAACCAGTAGTAAAGGTAAGGCTCCATCTGAGACTTAAGAAGCACCTCTGAATTAGGGAAGGAGCCTGAATACATCAAAAAATATATTACTTTAAGAATGTGTGATACTAAACCTCAGAAAATGTTGAGTATATTAAAATGAAGGGATGAAGGGTGATAAGAAGGATCCTTTGACCGTTCCTTGCTTAAATTGTGCCCAGATCTCATACTTCAGCTTTCAATATTCAGTCACTCAAAAGTCATGCAGCCAAATGACAACTACTAGAACTGACAACATTCCAGCTTCATAAATTGCATTTAGTTAAAATTAACTATCTTGCCAATTCCTGAAACCCTTTAAAATGAACCCTGTAAAGTGAACTGCTTTTCTCTCACTCTAAGAATACAAGGATATCAGGCGCATTTATATGATCAACCTTTTCCCCTTCAAAACGAACCCTTGATCACAGCATGCCTCCAAAGCCTAGATGTCCTACATACTGGAATCCCACTCCAGCGCCTAAATACCCATAGTGGAGGTTCACATGCTTCTCTGCATAGCCACCCCAAAATTTTTAATGATGGCTGTCTTTCAAAGAACAGCAACACAGAGCTTGTGGCAGTTGCTAAATCTCCTTCTGCCACCCGAAATCTGGAGGGGCTTTGGCCACTGCTGAGCTCATCAGCTTTGGGGAAGACCCAGAGACATGTATCTTGGACTACTGCTCTTGGCCACTGTTCCAGTCCTCAGAAGGAATGTGTGCTAACACATGTGCCAAGGATGCCCACTGGTGGCTTGTTGACTTTGGAGAATAATGTTTTTTATGATTTTGTGAGCTGCTTATGATTGGATCTTTTTAAAGATGTGAAGATAACAAGGTATTAGCAAACTCTTCACATTCCTAGGGAGAAAGTCAATCCAAGTTATTTTCAAATATGGACTTATAGGCTGCAACAAGAGAAAGATGCAGAACAGAAAAGCACAGTTAGACAGGCAAAACTTGCACAATGAAAAATTTCACATAAAGTTAAAGGCAAAACCTGCTGCAAAGAATAGCCCACTAGACAGTAAACCAACAAAAGGACCACTAATGCACAAAGTACAAGGAAAGGAAGAGAGTCAGAGAGAAAGAAAGAAAATGAAACATGGAGAGAAGGATTGTTGTCACCAACACGGAAATCAAAGCAGCATGTAAACTGTAAAGTCAGCCTACGTGACAGAGAAGCCATCTGGGCAAACAGCCTCATCACGTTGCTTCTGGCTATGCATACAGATGATAATGCGTGTGGGGAAGGAATGACTGAAAAATCAGAATGTAAAATCAGCATCCAATGGGTCCCCCCAAACAGAAAGTTGCTGAAATTCCTTCTAAAAAGAAAAAAAGACATGGTGCAAATCTCTAAAAGGAGATTTACCTCTTTTCTGGTATAGGACTTTCCCTGCCCAGTCCTTCTAGCAAATAGCAATCAAAGCCATTAAGCTACTGCTTTGTTCTCCATCTTACACTTCCCATCAAAAGGAGCTTCCCTGCCTGACAACAGCTGCTGAAGCTTTGTTATGACACAGTGATTTCCAGAAATGTCGATATTGGTTTATAACATTTTTTTTTCTACTTGACTGAAGACAGGTTAAAAATACGTACATATAAGAATTCTATTTATTTATCTCAAGAAGCTGTTAATGCTTCTGTGATGGTCACCAATTTGTATTCCTTTCCCTTTAGGACCTCATCTCCAACTTCTCAGAAGACAAGTGGGATAAGACAGAATAATCTCTGTATACAGCACTAAGGTGAGTATGCTGGATTTATGAATGTCCACTAGTATTTAAATAGCTGTTTACTTATTCTCTGACATTTAATCACTGACCAATAGCTTCTGCTATTTGGATCTTTAGTACAAAGCGATCACATACTATTTTCAAACTTAAAAACAATAATAAAATAAAATAGATCCAGCAGTCAGAAACAAATGATAAGTCACAACATCTCAGGGAGCATGATTTCAGAGGGAGAAGATCTATCATTCAATTGTAATACCTGGAAATGTAATGAAACCTGGAAACCTGCAAGGGGTCTCTCATCTTGCATAGAGTATTTGGTATTCTAGCATTTGCAAAGACAAGTGACAACGTGCAGATTTTGTGGGTCCTCTCTGCAGCAGTTCTGCACACAAAGGACAGCTGAAGATAAGCCATGCATGCAGCACTGTGCACATGACTTGACATCAAAGCTGCAGAAACTCTTGCAACAGAATAAAGAGCTTGAGATGGATCCAAACCAGAAAAGTGGACTACTCACTAGAGCAGCCATTACTTGTATTTGCCTTTGTATACCTTAAACAAGCCTACTTACCTCAATTTTTATCAGAAGTTTGGTTTATGAAAACACGACTTAAAAATTACCTTTGATGGCTGCTAAATATGCTCTCAATTCTCTCTGGAGCCTGGAACCCTCTGCCTGGAAAAGAAAAAAAAAAAGTAAGTTAAAAGATATTTCAATTATATTATTGCAATCACATTTTAGTTATATTTTATGCCTTAAAATGTACATACACTGTGTCAAACTTAATAAGAGCAATTTCGTAAGTTGAATTGAGTTACCTGGTGAATAATGTTACATCTTGTAAGCATATACATGTTCATACAGAAAAGGTGGCCTGCCCAAGATGTTATGTGTAGTGTACTCTCTAGGCTAAAATTTCTAGTTTTATCAGCCACTTGGACAGGGAAGAATTCCAGTCAAAGAAAGACATGTATATTTCACAGCCATGGTCCAGTTCAAGTCAGCCTGGCCCATGCCTTAACCTCAAACACAAAGAAATATTATTAAGAATGCTGCATACCCTGCATACCCATTTGAAACCACTCAAAATTGATGCCATCCTAGACTTGCAAAAAATCCATGCCCCTACATAAATGGCTTACTACTTTTGCAAACATCGAAATATTTTGCAAGCACATAACTCCTAAAAAACAATAACATCAGTTATTTTGTTTAGTTTGGCTACTGCATCTTGCAGTCTGCTGTGAACTCCCAGCTGTTTCATCAGCACATGAATCAATATGATCTTTCTTATACCAACAGACTTAAAAACTCAGACTAAACAGAAGAAAACAGGTTGCTTTACTTTATTTCTGACTGTAGCACAATTTGGACTTCACAGTTCCTAGGATTTGCAATAAAATCTCTACTACATGATAGCACATACTTTATTGCTAAAAAAAGCTGTTCTCCAGGACACTTTCAATAGCCTGAAGATTATGGAAACCCTCTGTGCTTATTGGTTCCCAATATCCTTCAAGGTACTTATTTAAGTGCTTGGAAACTACAGAAACATCAGCTTGCAATCACATTTTCTCACATCCAGC
Source organism: Cygnus olor (assembly GCF_009769625.2). Lineage (NCBI taxonomy): Eukaryota > Metazoa > Chordata > Aves > Anseriformes > Anatidae > Cygnus > Cygnus olor. The sequence continues at coordinate 61,350,829 of NC_049170.1, read as the reverse complement.
TCTACCATATGGAAAAATCAGCTGCAAAATATGAGCGACTGCTTTGGAGTTGTTCTCATATTTTTCATATGATAGTTAAACCCCCAAATGGTGCATGTGTGAATACTTCAGGAGACAGAGTCTCAACTGGTATAAGCTGTCGTAACACCACTGAAGTCCAAAGACTTCGGATGCCAGTGTACACCGTTGGGGCCTGTGTCTGGGGGGGGAGTTGGGGGCCTGGGTCTGGGGCAGGGGGTTTGGGAGCTGCTTTTAGACAGTTGGGGCCTGCATCTGGGGGGGGAGGGGGTTGGGGCCTGTGTCTGGGGGCGGTTTGGGGCCTGCTTGTAGAAGTATATAAACTGTGTTATGGAACCAGTAGGCGTGCCCCTGCTTGTGGGACGCCCGCCATTGCAATCGCAAATGAAAATGCTACTTCACTGAGATCCTCACCCAAGCCTATGTTATTGGCTACAGAGTGTTTCTCACAAGGTGTTAGGGTTTTAAGGTTTCAGGGCTAGGGCACTAGGGTTGGGTTTTCGGGTTAGGGTTTTCAGGGTTTAGGGTTAGGATTTTAAGGTTTTTAGGGTTGCGGATTTAACGGTTCGGGTTTAAAGGGTTTGCGGGGTAGGGTTTTAAGGGCTTGGGGGTTAATGCGTTAGGGTTTTAGGGGTTTTTTGGTTTTTAGTGTTGATAAGGTTTTTAGGGTTAGGGTCTTAGGGTTTTTTTTTTGGTCAGGTATTTAGGGTTAGGGTTTTAAGGTCTTAATTTTTTTTAAGTTAGGGTCATTAGGGTTATGGTTTTAGGGTCTTTAGGGTTAGGGTTTTAGGGTTTTAATTTTTTTGATTAGGGTTTTTAGGGTTTTAGGGGTTTTAGGCTTAGGGTTTTAGGGGTTTTAGTGTTTTAAATTTTTTTTTGCTTAGGGTTTTAGGGTTAGGGTTTTAGGGTTTTTAGGGTTAGGGTTTTAGGGTTTTATTTTTTTGGTAAGGATTGTAGGATTAGGGTTTTTAGGGCTTTAGGGTTTTTAGGGTTAGGGTTAGCTCCGTTAGCTCCGCCGTTAGGGTCAGGGTTAGGGTTAATGTCAGGGTTAGGGTCTGGGTCATTAGGGTCAGGGTCAGGGTAAGCTCGGTTTAGGGTTAGGGTTTAGGGTTTAAGGTTAAAGTTAGGGTTAGCTCTGCCATTAGGGTTATATGCATATATAGGGTTTTACGCATGTCAGTCTTCTTCTGGGATCCCTTGTACTCAGAAGCCATGTGAACGTACAGAAATTATCTTCCCAATTCATATCTTTCTTGGCATGAACACTAATATAACCTCTTGGCTTGTGAAGAAAATGGGAAGTAGATACTCACAGCAACTTCATGATCCTCTGTTACCCAGATGGCAACAATTTTTAGTTATGAAAGGAATTTCTGATGTTTTTGAACCAGTAAACTCCAGCTGGAAGGTTCTGAACTCTGTTAGCTACCCTCATTGTCAGTAAAAGTCCTGTACTTACTCATATACATGACATTTTGTCACTAAGAATAACTCGCTTACTCATTATTAACTTGCTTATTAGAATAAATAGCATGTGATGGACACACATTACTCAAACATGATGTTTATAACTGGACTACTGCATAATTTTACTCCTGGTATCCTAAACCACTGGGAGATCTGTTGTGGGTGGTTAGTGTCAGGAGTCATCAGCAACCACTTCTCTGGAAAACGTTTAAGAAAAAGTCAAAGCAGTAAACCACAATGCAAATATTTTGCCATATGTGCTGTTATAAATTCTGACAACTCATTCAAAAGAATATTTTTTAACGCAAATCTCCCTCAGTCTAGCTTCTATTAATAGGTCACAAAGCTATTGAAACATCTAAGCAGCATAGAGTCATGCGAATTATCCTTCGTTAGCAAATGTATGAAACATGATGTTAAAGCACCTGTGGGCAAGGGCCTGATTCTGTTAAATTTGAGAGTAAATCTCTCAATTTCAGTGGTAACAGAGTTAGACCCTTCTAGAAAATACCAGAAATACAAATTTGCATTGGAAATCCTTAAATCTGTGAATTCTGCAAAACACGCATCTACACATTGTGCAACTCCCTATTAGTGAAGGTCAATTCACTTTTATCAGCTAGCACACTAATCATTATTCACAGAATGAAAATATTGCACTGATGGCTCCACACGCCTTGCAAACCATCATATAGTGATTATAAAAAGCACTGTTTTTAAGATTACTATATAGTTAGATTTTCTCCTTATTGATACACGCTTTCTCCTTTTTGGTCTCTCACATGAAAGCCTCTGGTGGCTCTGAAACCACTGCTCCAATTGTCTTCATTAAGGCCATCAATTTCGTTAATTGAGATGCAGCTTCTTGAAGGGGAATGAAAAATAGGTGTCATTTGGCAGATGCTGTGCTCCTCTGAAATGAAATTTCCCAAGAGAGCACTGATGCTTCCTTTATCATTTCATAATTTTTTTTATTTGTTTTACATAAGGTAGCAAAATGAGTCAGAGTATCATAATATGCAAGAAAACTCACGGGAGAAATCTCAGTAGCATACGTAATGGCAAACTTCTCACAATCTGGTAGTTTGATAACAGCAGACATGTTCTCACCAGATTCCAGCTCTAGAAATCAATGTTCTTAGCTCACCTGGTCAAACTCAACATACAAATTACCACAAGTCTGTCAGGCAATCGTGTTAAACTGTGCATATGAGCAAGGGGGCATACTGACCACCCAAAACAACATCTCTCACTAGGAGAATTATTAAGTTCTCTACAGTCACATCCCAAACAACAATTTGGTATTTTGCGTTTGTAGCAGAGGGTCAGTGCTGCTGTCAGATGCCTTTTGCTACCCTCTGGTCTTATTACATGGGCAGTATATTATGTAGCTGGTAGAAACACATGTCCTCAATGAGGTAAGGAGGCTCAGTGTTTTAGGATCATTCGTCACCTACAGTCACAGGTCTTAGAGACCTTTTCAGAAGCATTAAGCCTTTTCGGCAATACTGATTTCTGTGTACATTTATTTTTGGTCTCATTTCTTTAAAGAATAGTGTTTAGGTATGCCTTAGCACTGGAATCATGAGAGCCATAACACAGCCACCATAGACCAGAAGCCTGAGGAGACCTACAAAAAGTTTTAATAACTAAAACCATAAAACACATGGTTTGTGTCTTACTAGCTTTTGCTTTCTGATGCACCAGAAAAATAATTGCTTCCACCCAGAAACTAAAGGCAGGCCACCGTGCCTCCACAAAAGGTGGAATTGGATGACCTATTTGCCAGGCTTACTTATTCACAGCTTTCCAGGCAGACCAGAAGAGTTTGATTTTTCTATCATGTCACATACAGGATGTAAACAAAATACATCTTTACTGGAAAGGCCAGCATGGCATGCGCTTGATACCAAAACCAAATAAATCACTCCACTTTAGCAAGAGTCAAAAGCTCTGCACAATGCTGAGCCTGGAGCATAGGTTACTTACTAACCTGCCCCACACAAATGTAGAAAAGCTAATTATTAATGCAGCTCTGAGTCTAATACTGGAATTTGGGCGAATTAATTCATATGAAAGCATTTTCTGTACCACCTGGCAAACACCCTCTATTGTAACGTGCACTTTTTAGCTGCAATGTAAAGCAAGGCTGTTGCTCTGTTCACAAACAGCTAGGTAGAATTTACATGATAGGCCTTAAGGGACCTCAGAAGTACGGATGCAAACGACTACTTCATTAAGTGAAGTTTAACAATAAAATAGGCTATTGGGATGCAGCCTTAATTCAGTATGAAGTACATCAGCATGCTACAATACCCTATTTAACCATTCTCTCTCTTATACTCCCTAGAACTGTCCTCCAAATTTGGACTTTTTTTTTTCTCAAAGAAACACATTTCTTCTTTTCTATTTCTACCAGCTGTGAGAGACTTGGGGTTTGAATTATTTGTCTAGTGTGTCACTTGAAAAAAAGGTGGGTTTGCAAACTGCTCTGGAAACACAGAGGTTTTCAGCATGCCAGTACCTACCAGGGCAGCACCAAATTTGTCCACCCACCAAGAAGGCTCAAGAGGAAGAATTTCATCATTCTAGTAATGAAGTAACATCATGAGTTGGAGGAAACTGCATCAAATTGATTGGACTCCTCAGACAGTTTGGACGAATCTGAAAAGTACGAACTTTCAGGCTAGAGCCATCATCCTCTGCCCCACATTAGTGGTGGCACCCAATAGCCACATAAGAAAACTCAGTGCCTGCAGCAATGCTCTAACTACCCTTTTACTTCTGACTGCTGATGCCAAAAGCAACTCGCTGTGTTTGAGATGAGGGCTGAGCAGAAAATACTTAGTGCCCTCCATAGACAAAGTCCCAAACTTTTTGTTCTCTATTTCCAGTGCCTCCGGACTAAACCTCTCCCTCCTCAAGCTAGGATTCTACCTCCACACATATTACATCTTCTTACAGTCATACTCAGATTCCCTAACTAGGGCTCAAACTAATTATTTTAATGCATATTTCAAGTATGCAAGGTCAACAAGTGCAGAATCTACAAGTATATGGCTAAAAGTAATCTATACATACAGATTTTCTGACTTACAGATTTTCTATACATATAGATTTTCTGAAAACTAGACTTTCTGAATGTATGTGTAGCCTGTCTATGCCTATAGCTGCATATTCATAACTATATTCACAATTAGCATGTATAAGCTATGTATTAAAAGTTTTCGTAGAAAACTGTTCAGAACTGTTTATTGTGAACTGGATCATGTTCAGTAAATGCATTACAGTCCAGAGCTCGGCTGCGTGAGCTATCTCCAGGGTCAGTTATTATAAAGAATTCCCGAAGAAACATATACCAGTCTGCTTTAAAAATAGTCAGAAATAACTTGATCATTCAACTTCACATTCTGGGAGAAAACAATTAGCACAGTTTCTAAAGCTGCGGAGGCATAGCAGGTTATATCCAGGGGCAATAAAGGCAGCCCAGCATGACTGCAGTTTAGACTTCAGATTCGGAGCAATCAACAGGCAGAATCAAGAAAGCAAAACATCAGATCAAGCACACTCTCCTTGGAAGTGAGGAATTAGTTGGAAAGGGTCTGGCCTGCTCCTGCAGAGATAATTTTGTAGCATAAAACAGAGAGCCTCACCTTCCTATGAATCCTGCCTGACTAGAAGTTAGTGTCTCTTCATGTCTTGGGAAAAATGCCCTCTCAGTTGTAAGATAATTATTAAACATATATTTTAGGATGAAATGGCAATCATCAGAGAACATCCTCCCACAGACACCCAAATTATCTGCACATTGTATTGCTTGTATTTGGCTTAGTGGTCATTCAGTATCTGAAGCGGACTTTGGCATGGCCCCTCAAAAGATGTCTGTCAGATGAAATCTGTGAATACAGTTTGCAACATTCTTTTTTTCCTGAACTTCAGGGTCAATTAAGGGGCTGGGCACATCCACAATTAGCTGTGCAGCAAGAAAGATCTAAGCCTCAGGAAAATTCTTGCAGTACACTAAAAATCTGTGTCACATAAGAGTTTATATAAGGTCCATGAGTTTTGTTTTACAGTGGCAATTTCCTGTTTACAACTTAAGTGGAAGGTGAATAACAATTTTATTCACTGCTAAAAGTCAAAATCTTTTATTGTTGGTTTCAGCTGCAGCAGCTTACTGCTTCTGACAGGAAAATCCAGAGGCTTTGCAAGGCCACTGTGCTCTGTTCTCTCCAGACATGGAATGACTCAGTTTCTCCATGGTGATTCATCCAATAATTCAGCTCTGTGCTTCATGTCCAGAAGGGGACCTTATCCAGCTGTATTCAGAAAGAGATGGAAATAGACCACTGGGGAGCCTCAATGATGTTTTTCTACAGAAGGGAAGATTGATCCGCTGGATGTATCCTTACACTGAACCTCCTGCTCAATTTGGTGCATACCCATCAACCAATCTGCTATGCAGGCAAAAATTGTTAAGATCTCAGTTTTTGCATTACCTACTTCCTGGGTTATGAGCACTATGCTCTTTCTCTGCTTTCCCTGAGCTGAACTGGGAGCCCTCATTTATGATCTTTGGAGAGTATCAATAAAAGGATAATTCTATCCATAATGCCAATTGACCTCCCAAGTGACACAGGTTCAATAAGGTAGGGAAACAAGAACAACAGTCCATTTTCACAGCTTTCAACTTACCCAAAGGCTGCATGGCACCAGCTGCTACAAACAACTTAGAAAGACACAGATCTGAAGTAACAGTCTTCCTCAAAACCAAGCGTAGGTAAGTGAGATGACCAGGAAATAGAGACAAATCACTGCTAAGTGAGACTGCAAGCAACAAAGTTTGGACTTTCTCTCAAACTGCTTCTGTCATTGGAAGACCTGACTGGGAAGCCACCTGAATGTTCCACACCAACAATTCTGTGGACCTGAACACAATGATCGATCACCCCAGCTGCCTTTTTACTCTTTAATACCTTGAATTTAATTTTTCTTTTTCTAAAGGCTCTACAGTTGCAGAGATAACCTTGGAAGCAAGATTGAATGTAAACCAAGAAGAAAAGGAGTCCACAGAGGACAGCATTTCTGCAAGGTGTTGATCAATATGAGTGATAAATTTAGATGCACATTGTAATGTTTCAAATCTTTGCCTCCCTAGTCAGTTGTAGATTAAAGCATGGAAGAAACTAAGAAAAATTAAGCAATTTATATCCTTCTTATTTGTGCATGTGGCAGAAGCAGTGTTTTAGCATCATTTTTCCTCCTTGTACTTGAAGAATTGTGCAAAACAGAATTCTCTGAGAACAAGCCCAGCAGAACACAGTAACATATGTGATTAGTTTCATAAATGTACGAATGATCTCTCTCATTTGGTATGCCAGTGGATCTAACCTAAACTGCATGTGCCACTCAAAAGAGTTGTAGTATTTCCCTCAGTGCTCACTCCTCCTTATCCAGTTCCTCCCATAGCTCCAAGTCACATTTGCATCGATTTAATATCTTTCAGTTCCTGTAGAGTCCTTGACTGCTTGTTACTGTCTCTAAGTACATCAAAGGAGAAGGAAATAAAAATGAAGGAATGTTAAGATCCTCCTTAGCCCTTGGAAGAAACAAACACTTGAGACATAATTTTGATGAAAAAAAAAAAAAAGGTTTTTCTCTTTCATCTCTCTTCATTTTTAATTGACTCAGGTTTTTTTTTTTAGCTAAAAATACATTTCACAGAATTCTCTTTCTTCATGGGGATGCTCCAGCTGCTCCTTTCCCACCCAATAACAGCCTTACAGATGCACCTTATTTCTAGTAACACAGTTACTAGCCGTGCAAACAGCTGTGATATTGAAAACAAGGATAAGAAGCAATATAAGGAAAATCAGAAAGAAAGAAATGCCCAGTTGATATCTCAGCATATTTGGAAAAGAAGATGGGGAAGAAAAGGGAAAATATGACAACTCTACAGGGCTTCAAAGCTTCTCAGTGTTTTTTCAGCCCTATTAAATCCCATCATCTTCCTGACCTTGAGGAAGGAACCACCCTCGTTAGAGAAACAGATTCTTTACTTCCCATTGTCATCATTTTGGGGGAAGAATGGACATCTACCCAGCCCAGTTACTCCCCAAACCTCCCTCTCTTTCTCTAGACAGACAGTGGAAAATAATAGCTAAATCACCATAAGATATAAAAGAGTTAATCAGTGCCCTAGCAAATCAGAGTGCATGATTTGTGTTTATGTGGAAAGGACAGAAATGCATGTGGTAGACAGGACTGACTCAGGGTAGGAATTGAAAACCCTAAAATGAACAAATTTTTACATCACGTAAAGTGTGTGGAAGTAGTTCTCACCCTTCAGTACCTTTACATATGAGCTCTAAAAGATAGCTCATGAAGGCTACTGATACCTCAGTTCACACTTACATAATGAGATTATTTTCTTGATGGCATTAATGCAGCTCATGGTAGGCATTAATTTGTACTAGAAAGCTGCTATATAATTAATTGCAATTAATCAACTTGGAGCTGAAAAGTCTGTCCAACAAAGTGAGGAGTAATAGAGGTTAGAATTTAACATTGCATTGGGAGCAGATTATAAATCTTAAGGGCACCTTTGTTTTCATATATGTGTTTATAATTGAACCCTGCTCCCCAGGAGTGATTCATCAGCACTGCCACCACAGATCTCGTCATCCCTGCATTAACAGGGAGCGTAACAACACACAGCAGTCTAAAACTATTCTGCTGTTCACTTCATATAAAACTAGTATTATTATATACCATTGATGAAAACAACCCACAAAATGAAACCAAGGAAATAAATTATTTCTTCGTAACAAGGCAACTACAAAGCTATATCACATTGGGTTTGGGTTTTGTTCTCAATTACACTGTTGAAAATGTGCGTGCACTTCATTGATCCCAAGGAGTTCTGGCATGACAGTGTTGTACATTATTAGAATATAGCTATTTAATATGAATGCACATCTTACATATTTGCACGCACAAATCCGATCATTCTTTTCTGTTTGAAAACTGTTGAACAAAATCTTACACCAATATGGTTCAAAATATTTTCTTTTACCTTCTCCCCTGCAACACCTTCTTCAAAATCAAAAGTTAAAATACACTGCATTCTTCTTAAGAGACAATTAAAGAAACTGAAAAAGTAACTGACCTCTTGTCTTTTGAAATTTTGTACATATTCTTCAAATTGTTCATCTTTTGTTTCATCTGCTTTTCCTAGTTTTTGAAGTACCTATATTGGTGAAAAAATAAAAAGGATTAATGTTAGTGTCACAAAACAAAAATGCTGTTACTTTCAACACTTTTGTTCTTGCTGTCAGGCTTAAATAGTATTTTATTTTTGGAGTGTTGCAAGCACTACTGTTTCCAAAGTTTATAAGGGAAACTATTTTGTCAAAAATTAAAAAGGATGACTATAGACAATGAGAAGCATCTTGTGTGCATGGGCAGAAGCATGGTGTGTGTAAACCTACTTCAAAGTATGGAGTTCCTGGGAGGGGTGCATGTGTGGTTTTTGTTTGTTTGTTTTAATGAAGCAATTTTTCTTTTAGCAGAGACTCCCAGGGTCTCAAAACAAGGAAGAATGAAATAAAATTTGCTGGCAATGCAAGCAAGTTCTCTTCCCATTCAGACAGAGCAAAAAATCAAGTTCTGCTACGTTTTTCTACTGTTTATGGCTTATTATGTCCAACAATATTATCTGTATCTGCACGATTTTTAGCACAAAATGAGAATGAAAAATTTTAAGGCTGTATGAGAAATTGGTAGAGCTAATGCTTATTTAAAACTTTTACTGTTTCATATTTGCCCCCCCCCTCCCCCGTCAATTCTCAAGTGGATTGTCATACTAGGTAATAAATATACTGCAATATGTCAGCAGAAGGGCTATTCATGTGATAGTAATCTCAAAAGTAATTGGATATTGCTACACTTTACACTCTGTTTAACTACAACAAATGCATTCTGTTATTAAATCAAAGCATTATCAGTTCATTTTAACATTGAAGACTTACATGTAGGAGCAATTAGGCTTTACCTTTCTTGTCAAACACCCCCCAAAACTTTATAGAATATTGTTAGAGGGATAAAACATATCAGGGAGTGATATTTAGTTTGTTCTCCCAAGGCAAAGAAACCAAACTTTCCATTTTCACAGGAAAAGCAAAAAACAAACACACAAAAAATCACCTCCCCCCATTCCTCCTCCCCCCCCGAAAAAAAAAAAAAAAAAAGTAGCTGATGCCATGAATAAACACATCAGCAGTCCAAGTATAAAAACATATATAAACACAAACAGTCCCAGTCCTGGCATATTTTGACTCAGACCATCTGCCTCTCAACCCCAACCAGCTTGGAGCCACAAAAACCAGGGTGCACAAAGGGGCAGAGAGCACTGCCACAGTGGAAACCAGGAATAAAGATGATCACAAAGGTGATGCAACACTACCCGTGCAAGTGACATGTGAAACTTCAGGGAAGTTTTGACATATTTACAGCAGAAAGACAGAAAGAATGACATCTGAGAGGGGGAAAAAGAAAAGAAAAAAAAAAAAAAAAAACTTTTCTTGCCTGTAGCTATGTTTTAACTTTTCATTCCCCTGGCTCATTTGGGCATTCTGGGTTGCATTTAATTCTCAAAGATCTCATGTGCTCTCATCACTAATCTCTTCATAAAATATTAAAAAAGTATCACAGATGGCTTTACAGAGGAATCATTTAATTTAACATTTCGAATCATCACAGGACTTCACATTGCTCCCTGTCACCAATGAGCCAAACAGCCTGCCCCCAGCTGCAGCATGGCTTTGATCTGCACCAGGCGGCTCTCTGAAAATCCAACATTTCCTTTTCAAAGAGCCAGCTGCCAGGTAAGCCTCCTCGCCAAGGCAATACATTTGAGTTGTGTTCACAGGAACAAGTGCAGGCACATTAATTAGAGTCAGAAAGATCCATAACACAAGTAACAAAACAGGGCAAAAAAAGTTGTCATGAAAAACTCTTTCCTCTTTCCCGAGATATTAATGGCACACATCCATGTCTCCAGATGCATGCTCAGGTTCAGAAGGGAACAACCTACCTCTTTACAGCACCTCAACTTTTTTCTTGTTTGTTTTTTAATCCTATCTGCTACTTTTAAATTCTCTTCATGTATTTTTCTCAACTGAGACCAAGAGGCAGTGTTTGAACTTGTCTTCTGCGAACGGCAACTCTAATTTTAATTCAGGGTTAATAACATATAATGACATAGCTTTCCAGCTTTCCTAAACCTAACCCAAATCAGAATGTAAATGCTCACTACAGGTGTATCACACATTTGGAACTCAAAGTACTGGCCAGTGGCTTGGTATTAGCTGACGATACTTGTGATACTTGCCCTCACTGAAGTCCTGCAGCCCATGCAATACACACAGACAAGTAGGGCTCACCCACTGTTTTCCTAAATGCAATCCTAACCCTAACACTAACCCCATGACCCCATGGAGAGACAGTTGAGCAGACTGAAGCTGGAGTAAGTCATTCCTCAGAGGTCTCTTTAGCTCCCATCCTTCACCTAGCCACATTGACCACTGAATAAATAGCATAGCCTTTTACAACCAACCCTTTCCTGACTGTAACCATAACTTACCACTAGTCAGAGAGGACACCAGACTGAGGGCAAGTCTCAAACTGATCTCTGCTGAACCTTTCAGCACTTATTTGTGCACTTCTGTCTTAAAGCAGAAGTCTGTTGTCAAAAGTCTATAGTTTGCAGTTTAGTTATTATGACCCAGTTTGGTCACGTATTTATAGGGTGTCTTTGGGACAGAGGGAAGGCTAGATGAAGGCTTATCTACATTACACATGGATTCTTCTAACTCCAACCTCCCTGTGGACAGGCTGAAATAAATTTCAGACACATCTTTCATCTTGTTACACGGAGATCTTGGGTCAAAATTAGAGTTAGGGTCTAGGTTAGGGCTAGGGCTGTGGCTACAAAAAGGAAAGTAGACAGCTCCAGGTTAGTAGTAAATACCCAGCACCCTGAAGAATTAGGATGTGCAATGGACCTAACACTTTATTGTGTTTCCCATGTGATCACCTCTTTAATCAGCCTATTAGCATTAGGCTTAGATATTGGTCAAGAGAAAGCTGGTTTGAAGTGTCCAGGTCACCAGAATGCATCTGATGGTCCTTAAAGGTAAAATGAAGGCTGTGCACAGGAGCAGCAAGTGCCTAACCTCTCTCTGAAGCCTTAGTTCAACCACCCTTCTATACAAGGATTAGATTTAGTAACAGGAATAGCTCAGTTTATTGGTGGCCCTTGAGGACAGGAGAAGGGTGAGTAAATAGTGCTTTACGACAGCATTGGGGTGCTCTACAACGTGCCAAAGAAAGGAGATCTGGACAGTTAAGTAGATAATATTTTATTTTAGGTCCATGTGGTCACTTACTTACCCATATTGCGGATTTGGATTCAGACATTAAGGAAAGGACAGGCAAATGAAGCAAAGCTATTGCTGAGCATCTCATGGCCCATAGAGCTAGAATGCATCCTGGACACAAAGAGGGCAGGTAGCTATTATATATATATAATATATAATATATAACATATAACATATAATATGTAACGTATAATATATAACATATATATTCTTAGCATGACAACACAGAGAAATAATGTTTGGGATTAGGTTTAGAAACATCCATCAATGTGTATGAACAGCCTATACCATTTAAATTTTTATTTAAATTACATAGAAAAAATGATGAGGCAGACATGAATTGAATCAAGAAACATTCTACAGTCAAGTACTCTGCAGTTTTCTGAAGACAGCAAAAAATATTTGGTGAACATGTTCACCCTATCCAAAAAAAAAAAAAAAAGGCAAAAAACCTACCCCATATTTCATTTAATTAGCCTAAATCAACTACCAGTAAGTCTTCTGTTAAAATAACATTAAAAAAAAAAAAGAATTTGAAACAGTTGCTTTTTTTTTTCTTGATTTAACTGTGATCTCCAAATGTGATACTGTACAGTCTGCTTAATGCACTGAATTATGCTAAGGATCTAAAACAAATATCAGTATTGAACCAGCTTGCTGCTAAAAATATACAAACTAAATAATTAAGTCCAATTATTAAGAAAATGAAGTAAAAGCTAAATTTGATCTGATGGTGAACCTCAATTCTGTTGAGTGAATACATGTACAGAAACTGTCTGCCTGGTAATGCGGTACTGAGATAAATGACAGATTTGACCCAAACACAAAATTTGGGGAAGGACATCAAGCATTGTCTGGTATTCATAAATGTCATATTTCCATTTGGGGATGTTGCATCTTCAGTAACCATTTTGGAGGACATAAGACTGAGCACTTCCTATTTTAAATCATTTAAGCACTTTCATTTACCAAAAATAATACATTTCAGATATGTGAGGATTTTAACTGTTAGGAAGAAAGAGTCAATAATTTGCTTATCTTGAATTAAAATGATCAATTGTACAATGGCTGTGAAGTTAAGTGTCTGCAATATGCCAAAGATAGGAAATTAATATAATAGAAACAAAACAAAAGAGATAAGACTGAGTAAGCTTGATTATATTGAAAACTTATGTCTTGTGGTAAGGATGACAGTGTTATAATAGTGGTTGAGGCAGTGACCATGATGGGCCTATCCATCTTTCCCTAAAATAGTTTCCCAAACTATGGTAATTCAAGGGGAAAAATAATAAATAAATAAATAAATAGAGAGAGAGAGAAAGAAAGAAACTGATTTTCCGATCTAAATCACAGGAAACCGGGATTTGCCTCAGGAGCAGCTCAGCTCCCTGCACAGCAGTAGCAGAGTGAACAGGAACTGCTAGTAGCCTCATCAGACATCCCCACGTACATCACCCCCAGTTATACATCCATATTCTTAAAGAATAACCGACACAATCAAAATCACTCAAGGCAGGAAGACAGGATTGCTCAGAGAGGAATACCCAGGGCGAGACTTTATCATAAATTCACAAAGACTTAACAGATTGAAAAGACTAAGATAATCTAACCCACCACAGGTATCATTAATTAAGGATATTACAGAGTAACTCCAGTATGAAAAGCAAAACAAACACTTTTGAGAGTCAAAAACCATTGCCATGAAGTCACTACCTTAAATCTTTAGAGAACAGCAAAGTGTTCAGGATCTCAGCAGATGCAAACTCATGCACCTACAACATTGTTCTACAACACTTTTTAAAATACAGCTATTTTTTTCTTCTACAACCTGTAAAAGAAAAACTCAGAATGCATAAATAATTTGTGCAGATTCCCAAAGTAGTTTCAGGATGGTAATTCTGGGCAGAAATTGATTAAAATGAAAACAGACCATTCAGAAGAAACCATATGAGAGTCACCTATCTGCAAATTTTCATAAGGATTTCAGCATATGCTCACAAAGCTGAAAAAAGTATTTGCTCAATATAAAATACAAGATTTGAAAGCAGTGTCTTATGAGGCACGTGATGAGAACACATCTGAAAAATAAAAGAGAAAAAAAGAAATACAGTAGGATAAGTTTGAAGTAAATGTGACTATATTTCAACTTACCCAACTACGAAATAGTAGTCATAAGGAGAACATATAGAATCGTGGAATGGTTTGGGTTGGACGAGACCTTAAAGAGCACCCATTTCCACCCCCCTGCCGTGGGCAGGAACACCTCCCACTAGACCAGGTTGCCCAAGGTCCCATCCAGCCTGGCGTTGAACCTCCTGGGATGGGGCATCCAGAGCTTCCCTGGGCAGCCTGTGCCAGTGCCTCACTACCCTTACAGTGAAGAATTTCTTCCTAACATCTAATCTAAATCTCCCCTCTTTTAGTTTAAAGCCATTCCCCCTTGTCCTATCACTACACTCCCTGACAGAGTCCCTTCCCAGCTTTCTTGTAGGCCCCCGTTAGGTACTGTAAGGCTGCTCCAAGGTCTCCCTGGAGCCTTCTCTTCTCCAGGCTGAACAACCCCAACTCTCTTGGCCTATCTTCATAGGAGAGGTTCTCCAGCCCCCTAAGCATCCTCATGGTCCTCCTCTGGACTCACTTCAACAGGTCCATGTCCTTCTTATGTTGGGGGCCCCAGAGCTGAACCCCAGCTTACCACAGCCTGACAGGAATTCCAGATGGACCCAAACAGGAAACAAACAAACAAACAGAAAATGAACTCGCACCTCCAAATTTAAAATGTTAAGATAAAATTGTTTCACATGATGGGATGATATATAAAGCATTCAATGTCATAAAACCGTTAAAAAAAAAAAAGTGTCAAATTAAAAAAGCTAAGCATGATCCATGATACCCAGCTGGTATTTGCGAAGTGTAGGAACAAAGTTGAAGAAACCCTGTTTGTTCCAGAAATAAAATCTAGCTTGGAAGACAACATATCAAAGTATGAAATCTGGAACAGAGCTAATGCAAAACATATTCACTGACTCTCCCTCGAGTGTTAGAGCAGGGTGTTAAACCCAAGAAGCAGAACAAATACTCAAGACTTGCCGAAGCCACATGAGATTCCCACCTCCTCACCATTAGCACATGGGTAGCTGAAGCAAAACCAGAGAGCGAATCAGTATAAGGATGCTCCTCAGTCATTCCCCTGCAAAGACGGGCAAAGGAAGAATGTGAATTGGATTCCAGATATCTGAGTGTTAAACTGATGTACCTAAACATTTAGTCCAACTAATGAAAAGTCCTCTCTCCAAAGAGGTCACATTCATATTTAACTACTCAAAATCTTTTGGGGTGGCATTTAAAAAAAAAAAAAAAAAAAAAAAAAGTATATCTTATTTTATCATGATGTCAAAGTCTGGAGTCTTATTCTGCCTCCATTTCACAACACCAGCACAGACACAACAAAAGATGGTCAGAAAAAGAAGACAGGAAGAGATAAGTTTTAAGATTATCACATAATAGCATTAAACTACGCACAATGTATTTCACAGGAATTAGATAGAATTTTCTAATTAGCAAATGAATAAATGAAAGATTCCTTAGAAACTTGTTAAAAATTTTTACAGTCCTATTCTTCATTGTCTCTCAGATTTTTTAAAGCAAATATAGGATTATATACAAGAAATATGAAGTATTGTATTCATTTCTGCAGAAATTAATTTACATAGAATATGAGTTAAAGCCTCAGGGTATCTGTGCAAAGTGATTATTATTATCAGAGCTGTGGAAACTGAGTTACAAGGTAAGCACTTCACAAATTAGGGTGTGGGTGTTTTTTTGTTTTTTTTTTTTTTGATCTAGCCAGAAACCATACCATACATAACATTATCAGGATTTAGTAAAATAAGGCGATCAGCAACCAAACATACCCAGCAAGTATAAATTAACATTTTAGCACTGAGTAAAAATAAAGATTTCTGAATTAACAGAGTATTGCTCAGTTTCAATTCTGCTGAGATTTTGATCCCACCATGGCCCCTGTGTAACAGGCTCCATCACTTCTCTTTTCCAAGAGGTGGACTGAATTTCATACTTTCTGCACTGTACAGCTGTAAATTTTCCAATAACTATGGCTTGCCTTTGTACAACTGCTTTTCCACCCCTGCAATCCAGCAGAAACAACAGCTGAGAGTGATCAATATTTGTGCAAGCCTCAGTTTTCATTAATATTTACTCAACTTTTGTGAAAAAGTCCCTTTGTCACCGAGAGAATATCAAAAGCCCAAAAACCTGTTTTAAAGAGAACACTGGGCATTTTACTATGACTAGTATACAAAACGTAGAAAGATGCTACAATAAAGATATTGACTGATAAGCAGTTGTTTCATGTGGTGCTGGATTACAGCAAAACCAGTCCAGGCATCCCAAGGCCTGCTGCTGAACACGGGAGCCAAGCCAGGAAGGGTGATGCTCCAGCTTGTTTTTGAAGTCTCAAGAAGATCCACTGGTGTGTACAACACAGCAATGATCATTAACAAAACAAGCCTGAAATCATTAAGGAGCAAACAATGACTCTCCAACCTAAAACACAAATTACTTTTCTCATTTATTTATTTATTTATTTATTTAGAAATAGCTGTGGTGGAGGTGGCCAATAAATTTACAAGATCTCAGTCAGACAGAGAAGCAAGCAGAAGACTTGTGAGACATACCCATACTCTCATCCTTCTCTGACCACTCTCTTTTTCCTCATCTTGAACATCTGCAGCCTGGATCATTTCCATTACTGATCTTAAGAAATGATTAAACTTAGCTCAGGTTTCCAGGTCAACACTAGCTAATCTGTAGTTATCACTCTGTTTTGCTGTGCACGCTTTCAGTATTAATGATATAGAAAATTCCTGATCATTCAACAAATTGCAGTCAATCCTCATTGCTACACAATGTATCTTCTATCTCTATTATTGTACTTCCATTTGTTCCCCAGCCTCCTGTTCAGCTCTTATCTTATATTGGCACAATAATCCTTATTTGCCCACCATTTACAGTTGAATTTAATTGCTGGAGTCTGCCACCATAAATCATATATGAGGATTAAAGATTCAAAGCAAACTTCAATTTGGGAACTTATGTTTAGTGGAGGACTGCGAGTTCACAACCTCTGTCCTAATATGTCAGAGCTGATTTCTGCTGTACAGGGTCACAAGGAAAGAAAAGTCATACCCTGAACTGCGTTAATGCACAAAATATGTCCCAAGCGATGGAAGATGGTAGCTGCTACAAACCAAGTGCATCCTCCAGGATGCAAAAGCATAAAAACTACTTTACAGGTCATACTAAGTGTCTATTTGATCTACCAGCCTCTCCCCAAGAGAAGATGCCAAGGGGAGCTACAAGGCAAGTGTGCAGTGGCACTTCTCCAGAACTCCCTCCCAGACTCTAACAAACTGCATTTCAATGATTTCTCAATGTGGCATTGTCATGTTTTAAATTCCCAATGGATTTTTTGCATTGATGGACAGTCCTGTTATTGTTGAGCTCAGGTGAGATACTTGCTGTTTCAAGAAGCATGAAGGTTCACTTTTCTCATGCACGCTTTTCTTTTGTTAATTTAATGTCAGCTTTTGTTTGCTCGCACTTTGAGTGTTATAAAATACCACGATGCATGGGAACAGTTATGTAACAAATGAGAAGAGAGCTAAATAATAATCAGACAAGCATAAAATCCTATGATAAGATATGTTCTCTTAATCAAAATTGAAAGAGGGAAATGTGCTCTTTCTACACAGTCTAAATGACAAATATGAACATTATGCTATGAGAGATGATTATAATAACCTTTCTGCAAATTACAGAATCTAATTGTACATCATGGCCCAGACGATGTTAAAATGCTCTAGAGAGATCCACAAAATAAACAACATTATGATTCCTCTCACAATGAAGCCACAAACCCCTACATTAGTCCTTGGTCATTTGGTTAAAGCCAGAAAGTACATTAGAGAGCGTACTGACTTGCACGTTGCAGAGCAGCACAATGCTAGACCATTACTCACCCTTCCCTTTTAACATCCAGAAAATTTGCTCTACTGTAACTGGGCACACTTGCAAAATTTAACATAACAGTTGGCTATTGTTCCGCTTAAGTGTGATTTTAAGAGGTCCAGCAATAAAGCTTAGCTGGCCAGTAGAATTTATAGAGAATTTAAGGAGACTTGAGGATGAACCTGGAGTTCATGAGGTCTTGTTTTGCTGGTGAGAAGAGAATGGATGCTAACAGCTGTGGCAATGTATTGGTAGGGACTTTTCCTGCTTGTCTCTGACAACTTGCATGGAGTTTAATGCTATGGGGCCCTCTCACCTCGTAGGGTGGCTCATTGCTCTCTGCATGTGTTCTGAAGGGTGCTTATCCCCACTGAAAGTGAAAGCCTAGCACAGCTTCAAAGAACCGCAGTGTACTTCAAAAAAATAAACTATGGAGAGGCAAGCTGTTAGACTAGTTTTCACCAGTCTGCTCTGTGTGATTAGCCTGTATATAATAGGGAAGGGCATCCAGATAGGTGATTTGAAAGGGATGCAGTTTAAAGAGGAAAACAAAATAGAAAGAAAGGAGAAACAACATAGACCAAGCTTAAAAGGAGGAAAACACAAGTGAGAAACCAAAGAGAAAAAAAAGGGAGAAAAATCAGTTAGATAACAAGGACCAGCCTAAAAGCAAAGAATCAACTTTGAGAAACTGTGAGTTTGATTCATTTGCCTACCCATAGGCAACTCACATGGCACAGGATCTCTCAAACACCACTGTGCAGGTGGCAAACATGACACAGGTCCTGTGGAGGTTTCTCCTGGAACAGCAGCTTGAGGTAAGGCAGGACACGACTCCAACAGCCTATGTGTGAGCAGCAGAATTGAGCTATTAATATCGTAGCACCATTTACAATCCTCACATACTTTTGAGTATTATTTTTCCTCACAAAATCTATTAATGCACTACTACCTCCTTTTTTGTTCACTTTACCATTGAGGAAACAAGATACAGTACAGAGAAGTAACTTCTGTGCCAACTTCAGAAGTTGATCACAAGCAGGGTACCAGATCTGATTTTTCTACACTCATGTCTTAATCTCTAGGCCGTCCTTCTGTAAAAAGGAGATGCATCATACAGAAATCTGCTGTGTTCAGATTATTTGCATTAGTGTTATACAGAACAAAAGAGAAAGAGTGAACAAAAAGGCATCTTAAAGATTGTCTTTCCAATCTGTTTGCCCTTTTCTAGCTAGTGATGATCTCTTATTTCTTGAAATGATTGATCACTTCTTTTCATTGAAGAGCAGCTAAATTTAACTGCCAGCACAATTAGCAGTAACATCCTTGGCTGAATTTCTGTCCCCTTTACTGCATCCCAAATAAATCAAAAGACTACTCTGCTGAATTAATAAATATTCCTATCATTTGCTATTGCTTCTGCCTAAACTTACTCATCTGTCTTAAAAGTACTTGGACCAGAGTGTCTCAGCCTTGTAGAAACTGGCTGTGCATCCAGGCTTGGTTACACCCTACGCATCACTTTTTATTTGCCTCTTTCTAACCAGCTCTTCTACTTCCCTGCTCCCTTTTGGTTTATCCTCTACACTTTCTGTTGAGCAGATACTTTCCATAATACCACTCCTACAAAATATATTAATGAGAAATAGATTATTTTCTACCCTGATAACAACTCACTTAGCTCATGTTATAACTTCATTTATCCAATCTTCTCTTCATTTTTTTGCCCTATTTGGGCTGCAAGCTTTTCAAAGCAGAAACCATCTGATCCTTTACCCATTTACAGTATTGAAGGCAAGGGGACCATCATCTTGATTTGCTTGAAGATCCTACTCAAAAAGCTGTGATTTGTGATTAATAATAACTTCACTTCTGATGTTTAAATTAACCTAGTGACCAGCTAGTTCCTTCGCTAATTACTTGCTACTCCTAGTACTTCAGAGCTATGGGGAAAAAAAGCTAAAGCAGCCATTCAAAACACTCGATCACCACATTTTCAAATCATAAAAAGAGGCATCAAACCAATTATAAAAGAATTACTATTCAAAATAAAATAAAATAAAATAATGGTCCAAATTGGATCTGAGTAATTATCAAAAAATAGTAGATTGCATATATACTTATTTTCAAAACTAATTTCTGAGCTCCTGTAAATAGAACATTGAAGTCAACTAGTGACATTTAGGATAAAAATCTTTCAAGCTGGAAACAGCCACAATACAATAAACAAACCTGTCTCCTGCACAATAAGACCACTAAAGCTCATCATTGCACAAGGAACCTAGTTAATTTATCCTACTGTAGTCCTCAGCAGTGATACCTGACAGGCATTCTGTTATCTCTAAATTAATCAAGTTTTTCCTTGGCCGAGAAGAAAGATAAAACTAATTTATCTGTGGATAGCATAGTTTTGCTTTCTTAATTAAACATTTAAATTCTACCTGGAAAAAGTAAACTTTGTCCTTTACAGATTGTCTCTCTGGATTCATCACAGCAAGTATGTGACGTTCCTTCTGCCTGATGGCAGTCAAATAAAAAACAATCAAGCAAAAAGCTTTTCAGCCACAAAGCCAAAATAAAAATCACATTCAGTATAACAGACTTGAATTTAAAAGTGCATGTATTCTCCCAGCGTCCAGTTTGATGGAGGACATATAGCAGAATCCTGTTTTATTTTATTTATCTCTGGCTGTATGCTTTCAGTGGATCAAAGAACTTAGAAAAACAAACAAACAGAATTTCAATTTAAGTAATGATGCTTTTCAGGCTATTTCCCATTACATTCACATTGCAGCGCCTGATTTTCTGTACTCAGTTCTGAGATCCAGGGACAATAATTTCTTTCAGGCTGGATTAAACTCACCAAACTGAACCAATTTGTAATAACAGAAATGGATTTTGGCACTAAGTAGATAAAGAGTGTTAGTGTTAAAACACAATGTCCCTACAGTAGATTTATGTGAAGTTGGTAAGTCCAACCTGATAGCATCATAGGCATCTCCAGGTAACTTCTAATCAAAAAAGGCAAATAAAGGGCAATTTACAAAAGAAAGTAACTTCCGAAGCCTGGAAGAAAGCCAGATAACTTTCAGAACAAATCAGAATTTCCATGGGAGAGGCAGGAAATCAAAATCTGACCTAAAAGAGATATTTCAATTTGATATAATATACTTTTCTATCAGCTATCTGCAAGGTCCAGGGGAACTGCTCCAGTTTTAGCTCTGCAATAAGATTACAATCCACATTCTTAGAACCCAACTTCCAGTTACATCAGTAAGTGTGGTGATGATGGCAGAGACAGGAGTTCAGCCATTCCTGATATGAGTAGTAACAGACCTCACATATTTCTCATTGTGCAGCCTTGAAGACTTAACAGGTGAATACACTTTCCTTTCATATCACCATTACATCTACAAGGCAGGCTACCACTGTTTTTGTGTCTTAGCAGTTTGGCATCTAAATTAATCCATATGCTCAATGTAGCAATACAGCTGCCTAATCCTGACTGCCTCCTCCAGAGTGAGCTCTGACATTTTCACAGATATTCTTCCTCCTTGAGAAAGGTGTTGGCTGAGGCTTGAAAGAAACCCTCACATTTAGTCCAGTATGCATAGGGGTGCAGATACTACCTACCCTGAGGGCTCCTTAATGCCCAGCCAGGACAGAATTTCTCTATGCAGACTCAGGGTAACCTTCATTATGGGACTTACAGTACAGCCCTGAAGAAGCAAACCCAAAAGTTTCCAGTGTGGTTTGATGGAGTGCCAACAGAATATTTCACCACCTGTTAGGCAGTCTCATGTCATGCCACACATAGCAACGCAGAACATGAAGATAACTTTGCCTAGTACTTTGCAAAACATTTGCTAGATTGATGTTCATCTGTGGAGGAATTTACTGTTTCTTCATAGATCATGAATATATTACACACCAAATATCAATGATGTGCCTGACATGGCAGCATTTGATAATGAGCTATTCTTCACCTTCAGATGGTCCAGAGCTTTCTCCTCTCTCCTCATCCAGAGGAAGAGGAACCAACATAACACCTCCAGATGAATTCACTCCCCTGTAGATGGAATGATAATTAAGTCTCTGTTTCAAATAATGAAGGAAATTATGTCCCAGCAGCATGAAAAATTAGGTAGAGTATACATACTTGTTCAATTAACATAAAAACTCAGGAAATCATTGATATCACCCAGGTGTTTCTTTTTTTTTTTTTTTTAAATAGCTTTTTAAAATATTCACTGATCCACAAGAGATTTATTTCAGACTTACCAAAAGAATCTGTGAAGGCATAATCTCATAACAATCACAAATATCCCAAGACAAGATTTATAAAAGAATAATTAAGCTACCATAGTATGGTAACATTGATTAGCACATAATGCTAGCCAAATACTTCTGAAGAAAGTTACCGTTTTCCACCTCATTGCTTTTTAGAATTACTCAACATTTTTGCATTACTGAAGGTCAATCACAACATCAACATCAAAGTTTTCTGAGTATTCCTCACAACATCAAAGTATTCTGAAGATGCTCAGCTAACACAACGTATTTCTACTTTCCTCATTAATTGCTGCTGAGGATAAGCTTGCCTGTTCTCAGGAGTTCATGTGCATCATTTCTTCATATTCACCCCAAGTCATGGCTTTTTGGTAAGTGAAGGAATTATTTAGAAATTATTTCAAAACCAAGGAAAAAATTAATCATACTCATGCATACACATGAGGTTGGGGTAATAATACAAATGAAACGGGACTTCAGGATGATAGGCAAAAGAAAAGGAAAGCTCTGAACTGACACTGATGTTAGCAAGGTCTACCAGCTGTGGTAGTGTCAAGAGCTCCAGATCTGACATCTAGATTTTGCATGAGATGTTGCAGGCAAATAGGGCTCTATCCTCTCCCACAGGGTTTGGGGATGAGACTCCAGAATCGGCCCTTTCTCTAGCAGCTCAGCTGCTGAACATAGAAATAGATACGGTTTGCTTGGATCAGCAACATCCAGAGCACTGTGGGTATGGCCCACTTTTCAGTGAAGTCCTTTCTTTGCCAAGCAAACAGAAGTCCTGCTCTATTCCACATACTTCTGCAAAAACAATACATTCAAGAGCTCTCTAATGGTTACAGTTTCCATGCAAAAAAGGTGTCAGGAAAAGGAACGTATCTGCTGATGCTGGAAAAGAACTGGTATGTGAAGTCTGTTTTTCCAGACCTCTTACAGCGGGAGATGTTATGTCCTTCTGGGGTCACTGCTCATCAGAAGTCATGTTCTGACACCTTTTAGTGGTTTTTACTTGTACAAACACTGAGTCAGAGGAATGTACCACTGTGGAAGCATGATTAACATGAAAGAACTCAGGAACTGGTCAAAGGACAGGTTCAATTCAGAGAGAGAGTTAAGACATATAAGAAAAATATCACAAACTAAGTGCTAGGAAATTTAGAAAACTACACTTCCAGAACTGGGATAAAATAGAATAGTGGGATGCTGTGGCCATATAACCTAATAGTGTGGTCACCAAAGCATGCTGGATGAAAAGCAGTAGCAAAGGTGAGCTAGAATGACTCACTAGCAAGTTCTATGCTGTGAGACCTTTCAAACTCTTCAAAAGCAAATTATATGCATTGAGGCTGAACCAATGCTTCAGTGAACAGCTCAGCAGAAGTCTTCATCATTGCAGATAAGGCAGAAGGACCTTCTTCCACAGGAAATGGGCACGGACGGGCTATTATTGAAAATCACCGGAAATGTGGTACACAGCTGACCAGCTGGTACAACTGGATGTAACAGGGCACTACATTAACAGTCTTCATACCTTTTGTATCTTGGCACAGCATGGGACAGGGGTAAATGACTCTCTTCTTCCTTTTGCAGATTAGCTGTGCTGATGTCTTCCATCCAGTGGCAAAGGTGGAAAAACAGCACTGTTCAGCTTAAAGTAGTTCATAAAAAATTAAATGGAAAACTTGTCATTCCTGTGTTCAGTCTACTCTTTTTTTTGTAAAGTAAATGCCTTGACTTCAACCTTCCCTCATGGTAGTTTTCCAGTATCCTCTTGGCTTTTCTGTGGATTCTCTCCAGTTTGTAGGTAATTTTCTTCTCTAGTAATAGTACGTCTCATTTAGAGTTTCCCTGAATTGTTCAAAGTCCTTGAATTTCCCTTCATTCTCCCACCTTTAAAAATCAGCCATAGGTAGGAAAATAATTAGAAAAACACTTGATGTATTATAAATCAGTGGTAAAAAGAAATGTGTTAACCACTAAAAGAATCAGCTTAACATGTGAAAATAGACCCAAAAATGGCATCAGACAAAAAATCAGCAAAGGAGATTTAAAAAAAAAAAAAAAAAAAAAATATATTCAGGGCTAAATCCTAAGAATAAAAGCATTTTGTACATTTCTCATCAAAAAGATATCTGTTTCTGAGTGTCTCACTCCATTTGGAGCTGAAACCTACTGTTAGTTTAAATACTCCTACCCACCATGATCACCACAGTATAGTTATCCCCCAGCACCTCTTAAAATCACTCTGGGATTGGATTATAATACCTCCATTTCTAGGGGGAAGAAACTGAGGAACAGGAATCAGTTAAGCAGATTGATTAATTGATTAATCCCAGCCTGTAGCTAACCATGCAATATACCAACAGGAGACTTTTTAAATGAACGCTCGGATGTTGTGCTTCAACACCATGCCTGTGTATGTAATCCTCTCTCGAAAACAACTGAAAAACACAAAGAACTGAAAAAGTATGTGTACACATAGATATATAAAAAGGGCCACATCTTGGTTATTTTACTGGTGTTATTAGATTTGGGAACCTGAATGTGTGAGAAAAACAAGCTGGATTAGTTTCTCTATCATATACAGAAAAAAATATATACATATGGCAATGATTGTTTAATATTGTCTTTCATACCTACTACTCAAGCTGTCATATTTCTTACAGCAAAAAGTTAAAAGTCAGTTTAACGATAGTGGTGCAAATATAAGTAAATCAAAACTTGCTGTGAATACTTTTGTAAGTGTATGGCATTATTAGATTTATTTATTTAGTAATCAAATATAGTCCTTGAAATTTTCAACTGTGTAAAATAGCTTCTGCAGCAAGTAATTTGTTAACAAAGACATTTTAAAAATGAAGTTGATTCTAAGCTTTCATAAGGATCGCTTTTCACATAACAAACCATAATGACTTTAAAAGGCAAGCAGAACTGTAGGCATTTATAAATATAAATCTAACCTCTGACTGCTACTACCAGATTAGAAATGCACCATATTCGTAACATTTTGTTCATTTATAGGAATATATAGGAGTATTTCTAGGAATACAGTTGTATTTGTCACTCAAAGGTATTGAAAGATGTTAGAAGTACTTCAGGATACTCTCAGATGTCTTTAAAAATATTGGCTTTGTTATTTAAATGTATAGTGACATTGTTTCCAGCAGCAAAGTATACTCCATAGCTGATCATCAAACTTGTCCCTGAAGAGCCAGCTTTCTGCTCAACAGTAGAAAGTACTGATGGCTGGCTACCAAAGTATGCAGAAAGGAGAGCTATGAAAAGTCTGTGAAGGGAGATGTACCCTGTTCCGAGGTGGACAAACTTTTTTTCTGCATGTCATGCTACAGTGTTAGAACACAGGAGATGAATATTATAGACTTCCTCTCGATCCAACATGCCTAGCAAAGCAGTAAGTACCTGTACTTCAGTTTGAGTCTCAGCACCTTCCTATTGCCAAATTCCAGCTCCTTTCATGCAAGATGGTTAGGATGGTACTAGAAGGCAGAAGCTCCCAGGAAGACAATGGTTTCCAGGGAAATAGATGATTATTTTCAGAACCTTCTTATCTACCACAGCAGTAACAAAATACACTAAGTGAAAGATTTAACATATTCCATAGCAAAAGGCTCATAATACCAATAATACTCATAATGTCATATCTAGAAGTTGCGAAAGTTGTTCAATACTTTGCTTCTTTTGTAATTCATCTCTGAGTGTTAAATTACACACTGCAAGATTCAGTCCATTACATTTTGCCTAATACTCATCTCTGTGTAGACAGTGAGATTGCTGAAAGTGCTAAAAACAACTACAGTTCTCTGTGGAGCCTAGGAAAGGAAAAAAAATAATGGTGCCTACATCTGTGAATTTTTAGAAGAAAAAAAAAAGCATTTAAAGGCTTTCCCAAGCTATCAATCAGTCAACAGGATCATGGCATACACTTCATCTAATTGTGTTTATAGGGAAAAAGGCCCTCCAGGTACCTGCAAGTTGCTTATTCTGCACATGGATTACATCCTTAGACTGTGGAGCAGAGATTTGAAAAAGCTGTCAGTTCAGCTTTTTCCTTATGAGGGAAAATGTACTGAATCATTAGTGTTGTAATTAGATTGGACTTCCCGAATTTAACTAATCCCTACCTTGTTCATGAATTGGAACTATTGCAGCAGTACTCTGGCTCCCAGTTTCCTTCTAAACAAGCAGCATCCACTGCCTTTCAGCAGAGACTGTATTTTCCCCTCAGCAGAACAACAAGTATTTTAGTGATACTAAAATGTTTGTCTTTGCAAACATTAGAGTAGAGACATTACATCGATTTCCAGTCACAGGAGCAGTTTAACATTAAACAGCTGACTTTTATAAATTTAAACTTTACTGTAAGGCTTAATTCTAGAGCAAGCTATTAATATCATCACTGTTCTGACCTAAAGCGATGCCCACTTTAACTGCAAGGCTACAAGCCTGCAAGGAGTGCAGGCAATGAGGCACCCATGAGCATATACATACAGACACACAGAAATACGTATATATACACTTAGGTGTGTATATAGACATTTTTGTTGCAGTACATATATATGCACACATACACACCCATTGTATTTGTGTAGCTGGGACCAGGATGGCACTTCTGAAGTGAATCTCCTGGTCATCTCCACTGATTGTTATTCTAGAGGAACCAAAACTGTGGGGGCACTCTGGGAGCACAGCTGGTATGTTCCAGTCCCACACAGCTATTCAATTAGAGTTAATGCAATTTATAAAAATAAATAAATACAGGGGAAACCGGGTCCTCCACACCTGCTGTTTGGATCTAGAGATAGACCCTTATCAGTTCTCACCCCTTGCTAACATAGACACAGCCCTTCTTGTCCTGGCCTCCAGGAAACTGGTAAAGACAAAAGTTTATCCTGGATGGGAGAGGTCTGGGGCCTCTTAAATTACAGTCTCCTTCACGTGGGCACACCTAGGTAGTCGGGCATAAACTAATACCAACTAATATAGTACTTCTGCTACAACTATAATGTATAAGCCCATTCAAGTCTCATGTACTCCAGGAATGTCTAATTTGGGGTTTGTTTGTTTTTTAAAGCATTAAGAAATCTTGGATGAATACAAACCATATAACCAGTTTTTCTGTTCCCCTGTTTTTAAGATTCTATAGAACAGTATTTTTCTTACTCATACTTTCTGCTTGAACTGATGTGAAAGAGTTCACATAAAAACAAGAAAATTATTACATAATTCAAGATGTCATTTTAATCTTAAGACAACCCTTTCAACTTTCCATGAAAATTATTCTTACTTCTGAAAAAATTTCCACTAATATAATCATAAAGTGCCAGTCAATATACTAAATTGAATAAAAATATGTTTTGAAAATCTGTCTACTTTTGTCAAGTTTATCAGACTTCCTCCTACAATGTGAAGAATTCCATTTGGAGTGAAATCTGAACTACAGCGTTAAGGAAATGTAACATCAAGTACCACGCACAAACCTCTTCTGACTCCATTAATAAATAGAACACTGTGGGAAAATAAAGCAGGAAAAGCTTTATTTAATACACATCATAAACTCAAGGAATCAACTGTTAGTGAGTGTAATTTTACAAATGTAATGTCCTAATTCTTAATAACTATCCCAGAGGTAGGAGACAGAAACCCTGAGTTGTCTTATGACCTATCTTATTGCAATTGAAACTGCAAACACACACAGAAATCTAAAACAGGCATCAGATTTTATGTCACGCTGAGTGATAAAACTTTAGGACAAGATGACTTCTATTCGGCACCCCTGGTCTCTTTATGCCACCTCCATTGTAATTTCAATGTGACTCATGCTAATTTATCCATGTGATGCTCTTGACTGCTATGGCTCCTGTAGCCCTGCAGATAAGGTAAGGAAAATAAAAGTAGGTAATTATACAAGGTACTCCCAGACTGTGACACAGTGTTAAGGCGAAGAAAGTTCACAAAATACAACTTAAATGAAAGATTGTCTAAACAATGATGCTACTCCTACCAGGATAGTTCTTTTGTTACCCACATGTTCCTGCTTATAGAGACTAAAGACTCTACATCGAAATCGTGTAATACACAAGGTAATAACAGGACAGAGGAAATATTAAAAGGCACAAAGTAAGAATAAATTCTTTTTTTTTTTTTTCTTTCTTCAGGTGCTGAGTTTTATGCAGTAGATATATACTATGATGGATAACTGCAATGGAAATCCTGGATGCTGCAAGAAATTTTATTAGCTATTCAGTAGATGCCATTGTCTCCTCAAATTTAAATTAATCCCAGTACTTCAGAGCAGGTTGCTAGGAGGCCATTAGAGCTGCTACATTTTCATAGAAGTACTAAAGCTAAATCCCGTTAGCTGCAGACATGGATCACAGCATGTTTTTCATAGCAAGAAGAATAAAACCATTCTAGTTCTTATGTTCCACCTCTCAACTTTCTCCTCCATTTTGCATTTGATATGTTCTTCTCTTCCTGGTCTCAGCTGTTGTCAGCATTGCTATGCACTGTAAAGCACTTGCCACATCCTTCAAAAAGGAAACTGAATTTCAGTAGTGCCTGAAATGGTTTCTGCATAAAACATTGTGGTCCTCACGGATGATAAAGCAATATAAATACACAGCTATGTGATTAATGTAAGGCAATATGATTAAGTGCAAGTCAGTGTGATTAACAGAGCTACAACACATTAGCCCTCTGTTTTCTCTTTCCATAATTAACTTAATCGATTCTAAATTTGTTCCAAAATTAGGATGACGCTATTTAAAGCATTTTTCAGATTCAAAGTACCATGTTGGTAAGCATTTCTTTTCCTAACCTTCAGCTATTTACTATTTTGCTTCAGAATAAATATGCATCTGTGAATATTTCAGGATCTCTCTCAGTGTCACAGTGGCTGATTCCAGGGGAAATTGCTGTGTGTAGATTACAGCACTGCTCTAAAAATAAATGTTTCAGAGATTTTGGGGTCATGTTTGTTTAAGAGAAAAACAGTTTTACCACAGTGATACAACACTCCTTATGAATATGGACAAGGAATGCTTTTATTATATATGTATATTATGAATGCTTTTATTATGTATGAAAGTAGTATTTGGAAGTAGATGAAAACTATTAAAAATCCACAGAAGAGATGAAGAATTTCTCAATCCCTGAAGCCAGACAGGGAAGAATTCAGCTCGGGTGTTCAGAAATCAAGCAATTAGCTGTACACTTCCCAAAGTAGTAACCTAAAAATCCCTTTTCCCTAACAGGAGGCAGGCGTGATTGCCCAAAGCCATCCCTGGAGGTCTTTAAAAGACGTTTAGATGTAGCCCTTAGTGATATGGTTTAGTGGAGGTCTTGTTAGTGTTAGGACAGAGGTTGGACTAGATGATCTTGGAGGTCTCTTCCAACCTAGACGATTCTGTGATTCTGTGAAAGCACTATTGCTTCTTAGGACCACCTTATGAATCCCCCAGCTGTCCGTACAGTGGGAAGATGCTGTCAGATCACAAAAAGGTTTCATTGCTGCTTCAGGCAATACTGAGCACAACTCCATGCTCCTCACTCACCTAGCTGGAGTCAGTTAGCTTGGCTTCTTGCAGATCAGTGCTGGTTCCCACTGCTGTGTGCCAGCACCCAGCGACCTTTCCACCGCAACCTGCTTGTCCCCACTGCACTGATCAGAGCAGCCTCACAACAGCAGCACCTGGCAGGAAATATTAATAGCCTGATACAAGAGATAGGATCAGTGGAACAACCACCAGAAATACAAAGGAGATCCCTAGAGCTGCTGCTTCCATTCATTTTTATTAAAAAAAAAAAAAAACGCTGAACTCTTGGACAAATGAAGAACTCATGACTGTGCAACTGCATAACATCACCGCAAGTAAATCACAGGAACTGAGAAACACTGAACAAGAGCAGAGCGTGAGCTCTGCCCCCAGGGGGACTTTTTCTGGAAAGAAAGAGCTACTGGGCTGTCCTACCTCAGGGACAACTGCTGGGCAGGCGTAGTTGTAAAGTGCTGGGCATATGCAGGGATACGCTGAATAACCCCTGGGAAATCTGCTAGTCTACGGTCAGAGCAGATTTTCTCCTCCCCCCTACATCATCCTTTGCCAGTAAGCAGTGTATGTTCAATGCTATTGATTCTTAGGAGATCTTCTCATTTTGACATACATCTGATAGAAAAAAAGGTTAAGAATATTTGGATTATCATAGCTGTTAGTCCTTCCATTCTTGTAGAAAACAACAACAGCAAAAAAAAAAAAAAAAAGAAGAAGAACAGAAAAAGTGTTCAAATTTAAAGGAAAATAAAAAAAAAAATCCACCAACAAATTTTTGGCATAGATAGGAGCCTGGAAAATTTCACCTGTAAGTAAGGACAACTTGAAAAGCCATCACTATTCAATTGAAGGGATATCAGAAGGGAATTAATCAAGTAATCAGAAAGAATAAGAATGCAGCATCTAACTGTGCTGCCAGGATAATTTTGATGAGAATTTGAAGTAGCCACAGTGGGATTTATCATGTTATCCTGCTCAGAATAGAAAGCACGGGAAGCATTGGATGGATTCCTACACAAGTGCAAGAAAAGCATGTGATGTGTTTTCCATAACATGGCACAAAATTCATGGCTTTAACTTTATAGCATTTTACCCATAAATGTAAGAAATCTAATTTCTGCCCAAACAACCATGCAATCACTGCCAGTTAATTTTAATGCAATTATTTCTCCTCTGAGCAGATTTTACATTCCAAAAAAGATGCCAATTGAGTAAAGATGCCAACAGAGAGAGATGAGGACTGAAAGATAAATAGATACTCATATGGCCAAAGTTCAATGGCTCTAAGTTAAGTTCTATTAATAAATATTTAGGAATGAAATTGCAAGGTACTTCAGTGTCTAGTTAAAGACAGGAAAAAAAAAAAAAAAAAAAACACCTAATCTTTGAATAAGCCAGAACTCTTTAGCACCCCCAAAATCTATAAAATCTTTTGCCAATTTTCTAGGTCATGAGGTGATCCTCAATGATCCTCAAAAGGATTTTTCAGTTTCAATTTAGAATCTTCTGCAGCAAAACTAAACATAGATAACCAAATATGGAAAAAAATAATCAATAGCCTATGAGCACAGATTTTAGAAAGAGTCAATGTGAACCCTGTAGGGCCATTTAAGCACTTTCTTCAGGAAAAACAAACAAACAAAAAAAACAATACCACTACTATTTGAGAAACCTTCCCTCTGCACTATATCATTCAATATAACAAGCCTGGAAATTCACACACAGCTTTCAAATACCTGAAGAGCTTTAGCAGTATCTGTTATATTAAAGTTAATTCAACTTTTCAGAGTTACTGCCTTGTACCTTGCAGAACTTAAAGGAAACATATACTTCTCAAGAGAGTAGATAAGCTCCGCATCAGGAGAAAGCAACAAGGGACATACAAGCAGAACTTCGAGCTTGCCCTGCACACTTGGATGGTACAGAGATTTCTCCCTAGCTTGCAGGTCCTAGATTTCCCTTTTGCAGTCATAACTCCTCATTTCTCATTTTGTGAAGGGCTACCACAGACACTATAAACAAGCTATCACATATCAAGCAAATCATAGCCCAAACCCCTTCTCCTGTCTCTAGAACAGAAGGATAGAACAATTTGCATTTAAGTGAAGGAGACATGAGAGGCACGGTGCTGCCCCATAGACCCAACCCACACTGCTTCACCACGCTGCTTCACCACGCTCCTTGTTGGTACTCATATTTTTCTGTGGGATCCGGAGAGTCGGAGCATTGTATGCTGCACAAGGAGGTCACTACATTGGCATCTTGAAATTTTAGCTGGAATTTGAGGTGAGAGCTGAGCAATCCAGAGATGAAATTCTGAGAACAACTAATTTGCTCAGTCAACCATTTCCATACAGCTTAGTAACCTATGCAAGAAATTGAGCAAGAGTCCATAACCAAGGGGAATCTAAATTCCCCATTCAAGCCTGGAAATTATTTTTTGCTTGTGTATCTATAATGTTTGTCCTTTTGAAATCCAATTCTCCTTAAGCTGACTGTTTATTAAGCAAGTCCAGCTCCTATGTGATTAAAACCCATTATAAAACTATCTCCTTACTTAGCAGAAAAATCTCCAATGCCTTTCAAGAAGTATCTATTTATGTTGGCCTTTAAAATACAATTATTATACCTCTCTATTAGACCTGCTGTGCCAATAGAGAATTGGATTATATTTTACATTAAATTCACCCACAAACTTTGAGAAAGAAATTCTGATTGTAAAAAATCTGTTTATCATCAATGACTATGACAGCAAGAACGTAATTCCTGTATTTTGGACTATGTATGCCAAGCTATCAGATCAGAGATTTTTTTTTTTTATTTAACTGTAAATTTATAAGCTTTATTCTTGAGAAGTATGGTGAACAACTGTGCCATTTCTACAATTTCTTTCTTCTCCAGACTATCCCAAACTTGAGTGTTTTTTACAAATAGAATGGAAAAAATAGATATAGGAGAATGCTACTGAAAAACTGAAAGTACATCTGAAAAAAAAAAAAAAAAGCAACACTATATTATGCAAATGTATATGTTTACTGGGTAATTTACACGACTTTGATTGAAGTCTCTATATTAAAAGGATCCTGTAATATTTCTGTAGTGGATGAGCTGGTATCAGAACAGTGCGTCTTCATTTTCTTACTCTTTTCCTTAGAGATCAGATAAATGTTTCCCAGATGATTATATAGTGTCTGCTAGGAAGATGCTGTCATTTCTGTCAGAAAAATATACTCTTGGAAAAGAAATTTTGTGGGACTGAGCATTTGTTCAGATGTTTTTATCCTCCTGAAAAAAAAAAAAAGGACCTTTTGTAAACAAATATTTTTCACAAGCATGCTCCCCAGGGGTCTGTTGCTCTGCTTCTACTCCTCCGTGCAAGACGTTTTGCTGACTCACCGAGTCCCCGGGCAAGGTGAATCCTGTCACTGCCAGCTCAGGAAAATGCTGAGCACGAGCATGAAAATGCACGTTTATTGTCATTGCATGAGGAAACTGTGGGAAGGAGGAGTGTGCCAGAAAGAAAACATATGAGCAGCTGAGCTTAGCTGGAAGACCTCACTGAAAGTTACCTGCTTCTTAGTTTTATCTAATATAGCACAGGAGAGCATCAGGAAACACATTTATTCATAGCCTCCATGCACGTATGCTCACCAGTGACCCATGGGGTGGAACATGCACACTGACTTCTGGCAAGAACGTGGAGCGTTTTCTTCCTTGGAGGGGAAAAAAAAAAAAAGTACTGGTAGTACTGTTAGCATATGCGGTATTCAGTTTATACTCACCCATTAACTGAATGCTGGGTCTTCTTACTTAAAAAAATAATAATTAAAAAAAATAATTTCTGCTATTGCAAGACCAGATTGCTGCAGAAATTTGCAATCCAAAAAGATCTCAATGTAAAAAAAAAAAAAAAGAAAAAAAAAAAACGTATAATTTGATATTTTAATTATCCTGCTGTCAAATGTCTAAAAGTTGTTGTTTGACTTAAAGGATTTGGAAGCTGTTGCAGCAAAGGAAGGAGGCAGATACAAAAGCTAAATGAATACCAGATGGTTTATCAAAAAGCATAAGTGTAGGGGTGTGCAGAGATCCCAGGCTTGGGTGGGCTTGCCTGGCTTCACTAGCCTAGCAGCTCCATCTTGGCTTATAAAACTCCAGTTCTGGTGAGCAGGCCACCATGGCTGCACAGCTCTTGGAGCCATAGTTTTGGTATCACTGCACAGTGCTGTATTTTATTCTACCACATCGGTGCACTTGGTAACAAATTTACTCAACTGTTAGCTACAGAAGCATGTAAAGAAATGAAGGGTTATCATACAAACAGGGGCAACCTTACCCAGATACGAAATACTTGGGGAAATGTATTGCAGCTTTTCGTGCTGTAACAGGTTTAAGAAAATAATGATGCTTTCATTAATTCATTAATTCATTAATTCATTAATGATGGCTTTCAGCAAAGTAACCTTTGCTAACCCAGGAAGTCCTCTTTCGAGGAGCCCTTAACAGTACAATGCACAGACAAATTGCTTCTGTGAATCACGGCTTCATGTAAGAAATGCCACTGACTACAAACAGGCAGCGGACAGAACTGCTTCAGGGTTTTCTGTTCTCTAAATACTCCTGTGCAAGAGTGTAAGTGCATCAAGTCCCCAAGGTATGTCAGGAGAGGAAACAAGAAAACAACACAGCTTTTCTGAGAGAAAACAACTGTTATTCTCCCAAATTAAACACGCACACAGATATTAATCAGAGATGTGCAAACACTCTATTCATCTCTGCTCTCCACCTCTTTTTCTCCACCTGCAGCTCCCCTGTCATCACTGGTTTCCTTTCAAACTGTTTTGTTTGTCTGTTTTATTCTGTACCAGCATCTCCAATATTTCTGGGTTCTTGCTCTCTGACCTTAGTCCACCACCTCTTTCTTTGCCATCTCTCTCAAGGAGTTTCCTCCTTAGCTCACCTCTTTTGTAATCTCCTTTTCTTTTAGGATAGGTGCTTTTGACCTCCAACTAAAAACCTTACCACACAGTCTATCTTTGACACCACGTCAAAGATGAATTGCCTCAATTAAACAGAAGCTTTTCTCAGGACTAGACATTTAATTGCTTAGCTCATAGTTACACAATTAGCTTGATGAAATTTTCTTTACAATTTAAAGCAAGTACATTTGCTTTACTAATAATTAATTTAAACCACATGATAATATTTTTTAAAATCGCATAAGTAGTTCAACTATTAAAAAATACAGAAATCAGTTTTAAACACTGCAGCCAGTTATAGACAAGCCAGTAAGTGCCCAATATATACAACAACCATGAGAAATGACATTTGGAAGTCAGCAACCCTGAAGGGAAAAAAAAATAAAAAATGAACAAGCTGTTTAAAAAGTGCACTGGAGCAATAATAACTCAAAGAAACTGCAGTCTGTTCAAAAATGCCATGCAGGAAGATAATCAGATTAGATGCAGAAATATACATTATTTCCACCAGAATAATTAATTCCACTGTATCTGGACACCTGCTCACGCTTTGGTATCATCATCTCCATCTACTCCAAGATCTTCTTGTGCAGTCACAGCAGCACTAGCCAGCCTCTTAAAGCTGGGAAGCACTCCCATGTTTATGCAACAGAGGTAAACAGTTTCCTATTTGTAAGGCCTCTCCTGGGAGTAAGTCCCAGGAGGCTCATATTTTTTCAAGAATAGCTTGTTACCATTTGTTCTGGTTAACTTTGAGAAGGAAGATCCTGTTTTAATGCCTTTCTTTCTGTTCATCTCACCATATGGGCAAACAACCCCTAGATTTTGTGATAGGGCCAGGAAAACAACTATAAGAAAATGGCTTCAGTGCCTCCATACTGTACACAATACCCCTGTCATTCCTAGCAGCAGCAAATAACACCACCACAAAATGCCTGATCTGAAAATGAAAATGACTTTACAAACTGTGGTGAAAAATGTGAACAAAAAATTGACTTGCAGTATTTTTTATTTCTTGCATCATTCCTTTTTTTTTTTTTCTTTTTTTTTCCCCTCCTCTGAAGATGGGGCTATGATTAAATAAAATCATACCTTGGGCTCTTTATCTGAACTTAGCCGACCTCAGACTGATTGATGTTGTCTGTTCATCACACTCCCAAATGCTCCATAGCAACATACAGCTTCTACTCTTCATTAACAAGTTAAGAAGCACAAATTGCTAGTTAATCATGTGAAATGCTTATTAGCAGTGTACAAATCAGTCACTAACAGCTAGGAAAAAAATCACTCATGATTAAAAAAAAAAATTCTCCAGTTAGTTTACCTCAGTTCTTGTTTATCTCGAGATTTTATTCTCTCTCCATTTAATAGCCTAAGTCACCCCTCAAAAAGCTTTTTCTTTATAACTGCAACCTAAACACCGAATAATATCTAAACCTATTTAAAATAGAATATAAAAATACTACATTTCTTTACAGTTCATAACATGAACAGTTTATGTTTGTATTACCCTTTCATGCATTATATTTTTATAAACACCTTACATATAATTAGGATATAAGTGATCAGTCTTTTAGGAGAAATGCATATGCAGATCCTGGACATGTTTTCTTCTTTCATGTAAGCCAAATTTTTTTAAAAAGCTGTTCAACAGGAACACAGCAAGGTGAGAGGAGTGTCTCACAGGATAACGCATATCACAGTCCGAAGCTTTGAGGCAGCATGCAGGAGAGGGTACAGAAGACAATGATAACCATTGTTCAAATTTATGTATTTTCAGATAATAGCATTGCTCTCTGGGAATTTATACATGGTGTGAGCCAGTACTGTGAAAATGTAATCTTCTTCCCAGTAGAGAAAGATTAACTAATCAGGAACTTCCAATAGCCACGTAACTCAGCTCTGATCTGTTCAGCCCAAGATTCTAAGAAGGAATTTTCCTCTTTTTGAATTTTCCTATTGGCCTAACAGCATATTACCTCTGTGTACCCAAAGGGTCCAGCTACCACGCATGATGCAGACCCCTGCAGAACTATTTCAGCAAACCCACAGAGCACAAGCACGGAGCGTCATCACCACAGCGTATTACCAACTCAAACATCACACTTTCTGCAACAAGGCTAAGCAGACCAAAGAGGATGCTAACAGATCATACACTCCAGGTTCAAGATACTTGCTCAGAGAGCTGGATGCCACCACGCCACTCTGCACAGTGTGGAGTGGATAGACCCAAATGGCTCAGTTCACTCGCTCTCCCAATGCAGAGTGCTTCTTCAAAAGAAACCTGGAACTAAAAATCACTGCTTGGGATTAAAACTCAGCAAACAACTCGCTAAAAGGCTTAACAAAACAAAATGAAAAAAAATAATGAAATGCAAGTCTAAATAGGTAATAGGAAGGCATTCCTGAAATACCACACTTGCACTCCAGTGAGTGGTGCCACAAAGGTCACCAAGGCCCATCTTGGACCACGCATTCTTCTGGAAATAAGTAAGCACAAGGGTATTGAAGAAAGACTGCCATGAAGTTATCTAATATGGTTACAAAAGATGCATTTCCAACTGCAAACCTACTAGAGATGCTTCGACACATGTAGAACCTTGGATGTTTTAGAGCTTCTGGAAAAATACTGATGGCAAGGTGCCAGATGCTTCAACTCCATGATGTCAGGTATAATTCCATGATGCCAGAGAGTATCTGACATTCCCAGTGTTCTTCAATAAAGCTTGGAAGGTGACACTATCCTTTTCTGTTCATCTCCACAGACAGCAACTATAGTTTTGGTGTTTTACACCTCTAATTTCAGGGACAAGAGAGACATAATACACACCAGGTAGAGCCAGACACCCCAGTCAGCACTCACTGGAGGCTCTGTGCTGACAAGAGTCCATATTTTTACCTTAAATTGCATATGATACTTTCATTTATATTCTATTGAAGTCTGTATGGCTTTTGTTGAAAATAGAAAGAAAACTCAGATAAACCAAATCAATAAAAACCTCGACATTTGAGGAGACATCCAACATTCCCCAAACTAATGGCAAATTCTCTCAGCCAGAAATAGATGAATCCCACCATGATAATCTGACCATAACAAATCTTCATTTGAAAATATCTATGTAGGTAATTGTTTCAAGATTTCATTTATTCAGAGGACCTCTTTCAGTTTGATTCACTTCCCTTTGATGTTACGAAGAAATGGGATGATGAAAGCAACAAGTATTGTAATCTATGGTGTAAATTAACATTTCTGATTATATTTCAACCCACAGTAACATTTTCTACACAAGCCATTGTTCCATACATAATCTACTCTTAGCAGTTTTCCTGATTATGTTTATTATTGCCATCTGATTTTTATTATGGCATCTTTATTCAATCTTTTTCCCCATTCAGAGAGAGGTCAATAGAATTGCTGGAATGCTAGAAGTATTTTGTAAGTAATAGGGATGTGCAAAATGAACCTCTTTTGTAGGGTGCATGAGTTTGCAAGACCATATTGGAGTCACCTGTGAGCACACCTAGTCCCTGAGCAAGCTGGTACTGGGAAAATATTTTAGTTTAATGTCTGGAGCACTTTTGTTAGTGGAGATCACAGTCATTCATTATCTTTCAACATGGGGACATCAGCTTGCTAGGCTGGCCAACCGTAACCACATCAGTGACATAGGTACTTCAGAGCAATGTGAGGCTCGTTACAGACATGTATTTAGTAACCTATCACACAGTTTTCCTCAGCTTGTTTCGTGGTCTTTACGACGAAGGGAGTATTTGCTCAATAGATGTCTCACCCAGCTGGCTGTGTCTATGGCTTACACATCGAGGTGCATCCTGTTCATGATGCCTACACACTGCTTTCTGGATTCAGCAGGATTAAAATATGTTCCCTGGATTCCGACTTCACAATTGAGGCTTGAGAGCAAAACTGTGAGCAATCAACACATTAAGTCATTCCAGCCTTGGCAGAAGACAATACTGTTCAATTCTGAAAGTCAAGAAATAATTCATGCTTGAAATAAATAATTAAGAGCTCTACTGTGCTTTGGAGGTAGAGCCCTATCCTGGGAATAGCCTTCAGACACAGCACCAAGCCTGGTGCAGTCTGCAGCCCCCAAAGGACTATCAGAGCAGGGCAAGACAACATTGGGCTTGAAGAATTCCCCCCCTTTTTTGTTTATTTCCTTCTTGTAACTGATCCATAGCTAGAATCTCACAATCCAGATGCTGCAAAGTGACTGCTATTAGCGGTGCAAGACTTGCTCTGCTTTGTGAAAAAGGAAACGAAGCACACTCCACCTGCAAACTACCCAGGCTGGTCTGTAACTGGAGATAACAGTTCTAGCAAATGACATCTTAAGGCTGGAAATTTCCATTTCAAGCCTCCCAGTGCCCTAAAGGGGTCCCAAAAGTCAAATCTTGACTTCATTATTTTGCCATGTCACAACAGATCAGCTTCTGTGACATGTTCTCTAGCTTTTCATAGTGACAAATAGTGAGACAGTAATATTTCTATCAGAGCAAAATTTAGGGAGAAATACATGTTATTGCAGTCTGTCTGTAAATGAGAGAGATTCCTAAATGGTAGAGTATTTTATGCTATTGTTTTATCCTTCTCTTCTCCACAGTAGAAGGGGAAGCTACATCCCTGTGGATGCTCACAGATCTGCTCTAGCAGGAAAAAGTAGACAAAAACAAAAAGATCATCAGCTCAGCTGAAGTTAGAAAACTTAAAAATGTTTGATAAGTTTTCCCTGCAGGCATTAATGATTCCAGTGTCTCACACTTCACCTAAACGCAGTAAAAAAAATTAATCTTGTTCATAAACAAGTTCATGCCAGCATTCAGATTCAAGACTATGGAAGATAAATATTTATAGACTAGCTTTTGCAACTTGTCATATTCTAGTGCAGACCTTCATTAGCAAACCATAACAGCAGTTTAGGGAAAGGAAAATCCAAAGCTGCAGAAGATACACAAATCCCCATTCCATTAACATGGAAGTTGTTCTAGGCTGCATTTTAAATACACCCAATTCACACAACTGTTCATGTTTTGGGATGAACTTCTGTCTTCCTCTAGCTTCGTGTTGGCAAGATTTTATTCCTTCCAATCTAAAATCTTAGTGAATTCACAAATCTTATATAGATACCATCAAAGTCAAGCCACATTTTATGGGCCAAACCTTTGAAGCTGTGTGATGGTGAGATTTTACATATATGCTTTCAAGGAAATGACAACCTAGAAAAGAGATCCTATTAGTTGAACAGACACCAAGGTTTCTTTAGCCATCCCAACTAAGAACTTATAGTATAGTCAAGGTTCCAAACTTTGGGTCTGTAATTTTTGTTCTGATTTAAAAATTGTTTTGGTGACAAAACCAGAAAACTTCTGAGAAAGTACAATCACCAAAAATACGTATAAAACGAAAGTATTTCCAAACTCCTCATTATCAGATTACGTGATTCTTCCACATCACAGATCACAGAAGACAAACTTTACAGCACTCCTGATGGAGTAAAGACCACATGCAAGCATTCTTAGAAATAGAAGAGAATTGACACTCATGTTAAGAAGTTTTGTTATTGATGCCTTGATTGCAAATCAAACTCCAGCCAGGGCTCACACTTCAGACAATAGACAATTTCTTTCGCAGTCAAGTTATTTTCCCCCATGTGGTTGGTCTCTCTGGTGTCCCTGATGGTGCAATTGAAGGTTTTCTGGCAAACTGGACTTTGACAAGAGCCCTCTTTGAATCGCAGCATAGACGAATCCACCAGAGCAAGAGACTCGGTCCCACTGGAAAACAGGTTTCAGTATTTCTGGTGATCATGAGACCTTACATGCCCAAAGAAAATTTCACCATGAAAATTACGTTTCCACAGCCATTAGAAACTCACTATGCAGCTTTGATCTTCTCCTGGATTTATTATTACCACACTATGTGCTGTTAGACAATAACTAGTATATAATTTGATTTTGTAATAGTTATCTCAAGAAACAAAAGAAGTGATTCTTTCATAAAGTTCTCCTCTAGTTACATACATATTTAAGCATATGATGTCTGCACAGAGCTGAGGAGCCACCAGTGCAAGGCTCTGGAATCTGTGGAATTATGACTAACACATCTGAAGCTAAAACCCCCTAAATGGTTAGTTTTACCCTCCTGACATTATTTTGCTTTTTTCCCTGCTTTTCCAGGTGCATTATTTCCAGCCAATTTTCCCTTCCTAAGGAAAATTATCTACGATTTAATGAAATGTTCATACATCATGCCCAGTAGTAAGTATCTCACTTTCCTTTTGTGTCTTCTAAGTGGCTCAGAGTTTGCAGCTACGCTGCTTTCAAGAAAATAAAATAGCAGACTGCCAGAGTACATCTGTCCTAGAGTGTGAGTTGGCTCCACAACTGTTTTCCCAAGAGTGACCAATTGTTGTGGTTTAGCCCGGCTGGCAGCTAAACACCACATAGCCGTTCGCTCACCCTCCCCCCTCCCTCTCTGGGATGGGGGAGAGAAACGGGAAAGTGAAGCCTGTGAGTTGAGATAAAGACAGTTTATTAAGACAGGAAAATAATAATAACTATAATAATAATAGTATTAATAATAATAATGTGTACGAAACAAGTGATGCACAATGCAATTGCTCACCACCTGTTGACCGATGCCCAGCCTATCCCCGAGCAGCCGGCCCCCCCTCCACCCCGGCTAGCCACCCCTATATATTGTTCAGCATGATGTCAGATGGTATGGAATACCCCTTTGGCCACTTTGGGTCAGCTGTCCTGGGTCTGTCCCCTCCCAGCTCCTGCTGCATCCCTAGCCTGCTCGCTAGCAGGACAGAGCGAGAAGCTGAAAAGTCCTTGGCTTGGTGTAAGCACTGCTCTACAACAATTAAAACATCAGCATGTTATCAGCGCTCTTCTCATCCTAATCCAAAATATAGCACCCTACCAGCTACTAGGAGGAAAATTAACTCTGTCCTAACTGAAACCAGGACACCAATACAGAGATTTCAAGTAAAGCACAAGATCTATTAAAGGCAGCAAGAGAAATACTTGAACAACTAAAAATTGCTCTCCTAAATAAAATTATGATTACCTATAGAATTCAAAGCCTCTGAACCCCTCCCTAAATCTTGTTCTGAGTTAAGGCAGTGTGCAACAGTATCTGCCATCCCTCATATAAGTACTGCACACTAGCCCAATTTGCTTACCCTTGGCACGTATAAAACATCAGGTTTTATTTCAGATTTGTTTCTCTACCCTTAATACTATTTGGTGGGTTCAAGCCTTTAGTGGTACTCCCTTTGAAAGAGCTTCTAATCTATCTTCCTATATGGAGAGCTTGATCTAGCTTGACAGGCCATAATAAAGGTTTGGTGTTCTAAATTAAATAGCTCAGAGCTGTGAAAAGACTTATATTTATATTACCATGACTACATTTTAACTTCTCCCATCAGTTAGGTAAAGACTCATTTGTACTTCATAACCGTAGGGAGTAGCAAACCTCAAGACATCATTTTTCTATTCTCCCATGCTGAAACAGGGTATGCATATCCACACCAAATCTGGTACACGCTGCTCTAACCTATCCTATAAAATACAAGTAAATAAAATAAAGCATAAATAAAATAGTCTGACCTATACCTAAGTAAAATAAGTCTGACCTATTCTATAAAATACAAGTAAATAAAATAAAGCATGGAATGACGTAGTAGTAGTAGTAGTAGTAGTAGTAGTAGTAGTGACTTGGTAGCCAGTTTCATTGCTTCATTATCATTAAAGTCCACATTTTTTCTAATAAGCAGCCCAACCCTTTCTTTGTTTTCACTTTAAGCTGTTTGCATTTTGTCATGTGTCCAGTTGACAGAGGACAGTTGAACACCATCATCTCTAAAGGAAAGCAATAGCAAGTAGTTTCACATATGAGAAGACTTATCACCTCTGGACTTAGTGTTTCCTAATCTAGACTAAGAACAGTAAATTTCCTCAACTCTTTGTCGCATGTCATTTTTTCCCCTCAACCTCAGTGTACATCTAATATCTATTTTTCACGGAATTTTTGCCCCAAACTATACAACGGATGGCAGCTTATATCATAATGTAGCTGGCTTGAGCGAGTAGTTTACCTTTGCCATTTTCATCAACATTTCTCCACTAGCTCTAATAACTCCTAAATCGAGTTCTCCTTTCTTGGACTGGCCTTGTACTGTTGGCTCTTGTTCATTTTTACAAATTTTCAGATTGTTGATTTTGGTTGCTAGATTGCTTTGGATCATCATCCCATCCATTATCCTGCCTTAGGAAACCTGCACCAGTCTGAAGTCAGCACAAATACATCATCTATTCCAACAGGCAGCGATAGCTACAGGTCCAAGTTTGTGTGATGCTGGGGACATTAGCCGGACTCTTTTTTCTCTGCCTGCTTCTTATTTGAAGTGATAAGGGTTCAACCGATCTCTTGTTTGGACAGACCTTAAGACAAACAAACAAACAAACAAAAACACACACAAATAAACAAACAAAAAAATAGAAACAGATGCCCTCCTAAAACCAGGATTTTCTACCATCCCTATGCTTAGCCTCCATCCTGTAACACACTTTTCTACCAGTCCAGAAACCATCACACTTTCATCTATTCTTTTAGGAGTCCTTTTCACAGGAAAGGGTTGGAAGTGTTCTTTTCACTTCTCTCATTGAATGTTGTACTTACACAAACCCAACTTCTTGATCAGCTCTTTTGAGGTATTTTCAACACTTCTATACGTACATGGATTTCAGAGACACCGGACTGACTATTCAGACTCCGTTCTCCACAACTCCCCCTCCTGTCTTCCCAGTAATCCATAAATTTGAGGTCATGTAAAGTTGTTTTCTAGGCATTCACAGCAAAAGTGCTCTAGAAGAAGCATGTCATTGCCCTAGATACCTTATCCATGCAATCCAATCCGACATATATTAAGTCATTTGTCTGATTCACTATGTTGCAGCTCAGCATTTAGGTAATCTGTTTTTCAGCCTGAAACTACCGCATCATATCTAGACCTTTTATGAACTTCCCTTGAGGTTCTAACTGGATTCCTCCATAGTACAGCTGTGATAAACAAGTTTTCTGTCTGAAGATGATTATTAAAATCAATCTCTTGAGCTAAGTACTCCAATGTGTCATTGGAACTGTCATACAACAGTAAAGACTAAAGAGCTCACACACACACACAAAAAAATTATGAAAAAGCAAGAAAAATAAAGAAGTCTATATGGCCAGAACTGCAGACCAATTTCAGAGTAACACTTAAGAGTAACACTTAAGATAGCAAAAAAGGGAGAAGCAGTTTTAAAGCAGTTAATATGTTGAGCTTCAACAACTTACTAAAAATGTATCTTATTTAAAAAATAAAAATAAAAAAAAGAAATCAGAAGCTTTTCCCCAAAACTTTCTGACTTTATAGCGAAAAACTAGTATTTTTGTTAGTTTTGTAAATGGATGTTATTCTGGTTTTATGACAATTAGGCTGCCAAAAAAAATTCTTTAATTCATAGAGGTTAAATGGAAAATGAACTTCCAGCAGAAGTGTTTACTAAAATGAAGAAAATT
The DNA here is from genome assembly GCF_009769625.2 of Cygnus olor. Classification (NCBI taxonomy): domain Eukaryota; kingdom Metazoa; phylum Chordata; class Aves; order Anseriformes; family Anatidae; genus Cygnus; species Cygnus olor. The sequence goes on along the minus strand of NC_049170.1, from coordinate 61,306,440 downwards.
AGATGACCTGACTTTATGCTGGAGTCTCTAACTTTTTAATAAGGGGCTTTTGGAACAGCAAGAAGTATAATTACTTTTGTTTGTTTTGCTGTGAATTAAATGAAAATAATTTAAGAACATGATGAAAGTAATTGACAAACAAAAAATACTCAACAGGTAATACGCTATGGGGCATTTTTCAGCAGAAACTTCATTTTGTTCTCAACTCAGAGAAGAATTTTAATGGGAAAACTTCTACCAGCTGTAATAATTGTATTTATGTTCTTCACAGTTTATACCAGAGGAATCGCTTGTAGAATATTCAAATTGCTTTGTCACTGCGCTTTGATTTGCAAAAGCAATTCAAAATAATAAACAGAAAAGTTTCCCATGTCCTCGAAGGTGACCTAACAGAACACTGCAATAAAAGGCTCAGTGCTAGAAAAATTAGAGAAGTGTTAAGATGAAAACCTTTTTAAAGCTGGTGAGATCTAATGATTTCCTGACATCCTTCCACTGTAAGGACAAAACTACTGGAACTAGATTTTTATCATCTGGGCTGTTTCAGGTTAACAGATGATTTCTACAGCCTCTTTTGTTCTGTCCACAGAGAAAAACAATGACCTCTAATGAAAACTGCATGCAGGCACACAATATTAGAGGTATGTTTTGACTGTCAGTGGACTCAACCTGATCTTTTAGAAAGAAATTTCAGGGAGCTATCATTGGCATTACATAACAGAAGATATGAAAAAAATCTAAAACATTGTGTTCTGAGCTGCCCTGGCAATTAACAGTCTTGTGCCCACACCTTTCCCACTCCCTCCCATCCCCACATACTTCAAGGGTGAGAGGTGAGATGTTTCTTAAAAGTAGAAGAAAAAAAAATAAATATGACCATATGACCAATCTAGGAGAAGTAAAAGAAATGCCACACTCTGTTTTGTGCTTTTATTGAAGGGACAAAAATATGTATTGCATCCACTTAATATTGCAAAATACACCAGTAGTTCACAAATCTTTTGAACAATTTCAGAGATGACAGACATTTTTACTTGTACACATCCTAAAGGTGAAAGGATACTACAGACTATTTAATGTAGATTTCTGGATCTCTTGTCTCCAGCAGAACAGAGTTTTACCACTGGATTTACAGTCGGTCTGCATTTTGGCTTTCAGTATATTAACTGCATATTATACACAGACTGGAAACTACAAAACACACACTGTCTGCAAAATGAGTTAGCAAAAAATTATTAGGTAAAGAATATTTGTGGTCTATCCTAGACTTCAAGATATCTGCCTTGTCAGAAAAAAAAAAAAAAAAAGAAAAAAAACAAGAAAGGAATATAACAGAACTGAGAGCAAAACATTTTGAATATATTCATACTTTTGCAACACCTAAATAAATACATAATCAAAAATCTATCAAATGCTATTAAATATGCAGTTATAATTTCTGACAAAGGGGAATGGTGGAAGCAATGTTGCAGGATTGCCCATTTCTTAATTCCCTCTCCTAAGCAATCACCTGTTGGCCACAGCTAGACCCAGACCACTGCCCAATATACTCTCGTATTGCAACTTCTTCTGAAGCAGGTACCTGCAATGATACGTGAAATACCTAGTCATTTACATGTTACATCTCAGTTGCCTCGTATGACAGACACCATTAGGAAAAAGTCCACATTTACCAAGTTTATTATACTGCAGCGGAAAGCTCTACATTCTCCACTGCCTTTGACTTCGAGAACTGCTCGTACCCCTTCCTGACTGATTTACCTGGATCTTACAGCTTTACCCGGATCTTCCTGACTCTACAGGAAAAGAGAGGACAAAAACCTGTGTTTCATAGAACTTGGGACAGGTAGCAACAGTAACATACATATGGGGATGAACACAAGAAGAAATCTGAAATGGCTGCCCTGGCTGCTCAATGCCTGCTCTTCATTATGCCGCTGGAAACTGCTCTCCAGAGGGGCATTTAAAGCTGAGACTGGCCAGGTGTGTATTGCACTCCTAAGTGGGGCATATTACCCCCCAAAACAAAACAAAACAAAACAAAAAAAACTCTACCTCTTTATCTGGGGGGGGGGAATATTCACAAGGGTTGAGATGAAGATTAAGGGTCCAAAGCCCTACCTAGATCAGCAGCTTCCAGAGAGAACTTGTTTAAAACTTGTAATAGGCTACAGATGTACCTATAGCAGCCACAGTATACTCTTTGGACCATAAAGTAATGTTGCATGCCCTGCCTAGATCGATCAATTTGTGTGCAATCCATTTCCACACTGTGAAGAACAATGAAGTTACATTAAATATTGTAAGTTCCTCAACACAGAAGCAAGGGAAGGGAGGGAGCAGAGCCGACACAGGTCAGAAGACAATGCAAATGGCAGTAGCTGCTCGTTATGGATAAAAGCACTTTTAAAAGCCTTTACTCAGACTTTACCTAGGTCCCGCTTAGGCACCACTTCCATTGGGAGGGGTTTTGCTGGTTCTGGGGAGTGGGATGAGCAGGGCTATGCCGTCAGGGGGCCAAGCTGGGCGGCTGAAATGGGGCCATGGTCCTACAGGTAAGGGTGGGGAGAGGCCCAAGGCCTGGCTGGGCTGGGACAGTGAGGGCTGTTGGTGCCCTCAGGGCCCTGACAGCTGGAACAACACCAAAACAGCAATTAAAGATGGAGTTTTGATGCCTACTTTTTTTCCATTTCACACTTTTTCAGTGCTTTTGGAATCATGGGAGGATCTCGCCTCTATTAATTGAACATCTCTGTCTGCCTCAGAGGGCAGCGTAATCTTCAGCAAACAGGTAAGATCTGTCATATGTATAATGATACTTGCTCTATTTGTATGTGTGATCCTTAAATATATTTTCAATAAGGCTCTGCATGTCCATGGGGTTTTCGTAGGCCACAGTTTCCCAGAGCAAGAACATTAAAATTAATGTAGATAAAACCACCAGTTTTATCTGTAGATAATGTAGATAAAACCACCAGCAGACGGACAGATTTTCACCTGATGTAAAATAAACAACATAAAGCCAGTGAAGTCTGGAGATTTAGGTGAGCTTATAGAGCACTTGAGAATATACCTCTGTACGTCCACTTCAGATAACAGCAAGTTATCTTCAAATTAGTAATTTTATATATATATATATATATCTCCTGTGTTAGAGGTTTCCATGCCAAAAATCTGGCATCACAACAGGTAATGTGAAGATGTGAAGAAACACCCTTGCCAGGACAAGAGTCCCAAGGCAGAAATGTACATGCTCTGATGTTGTCTGCATTGATACAGCATACGCTTATATCAAGCAACCACACGGCACACATGCAAAACATGCCTGAAACTAGTCCCACGCAGTAAATGCATATGGGAAGTGTTGGACGAAATGCAAAAAATCTCAAACTCATTACATAAAGTGTATCTGTGTGGAAAAGGAAGAATGTCTGGGGAGAGTCTTTCTTCCCTGCAATGAGAAACAAGAACAATTCCACGTGGTAAATCACTTGCTGAAAGATTTTATTTGATGTTATTGGACTCCCCAGAAACATTACGGGAGCAAGTTAGCAGCAGAGCACAGATATCACAAAGCTGATAGGTGCTGCAATTATGATTATGATGAAATTATGGTATTTTGGCTGCTGCTGTACACTGAAAAAGTTTAGAAGATAGAATGGCACTCTAAGTGTATCACAAAGATAAGCTGGAGCTAAATATCCTGAAGTAATTCCCAAGTTCATCTAGTCAGTCTGAAAAGCAGGGCTCCTACACTTACAGACCCACTCACTCCCTGTGGTCCCTTCAATTAAAGATTTGGTTCATAAGCTAATAAATCACCTCGGACTGAATCCTGAACTTCTGCAGAGAGGCATTGCCATTGCTTTGCTGCTCAACAGGATCTTTCACAAGCCCATAAAATAAAGCAAGAGGAGCAACCCAGGCCTCAATTAAGCAAAAGCTGAAGATGAATCAACATATTTTAAAAAATGTTCTCAGCTACACCAGATACATTTCCATTGGTTACTGCAGATTCACCTGTATGAGCCAAAGACAGACTCTAATCTAGAGTTTAACTTATCCATGTGGAATGAATTCCTGCATTTTTCTAGAGGTTGGTTTCCACTTTGGGGCAGGCAGTACCTTGCTCCTGCAATGCAACGCCCATCTTCTGTACAGGCTGACAAAACACAACACCGGCAAAGGGGATGAATAGGTGTTGAATTTCATTGGTTCATTCCAGCAAATCTCACAAAGTCATCATGAAATCCATCAATAACAAGAGTTATCAAGGTACCTAAAAGCTTTTTCCCTCCTCCCCATTCTTATTTGTAACTCTCAGTTCTTCTTACATGAGAAAACTGCTGCTGATCTATACTGTTGAGGATCTGCACCCCAAAATCCAGCTGATCTCCTTTGTGTAGACAAAGGCCAAGACTGCAGTGTAGACTCAGGTCAAGGGCAATTTTTCGTTTTCACTGTTCGGTGTTCATAAGGTTGCACCAGGAGCATTGCAACATCCACTTCTGGGCTACACATCGGAAGAAATATGTGGGAAAATGAGAGAGAGGCCAGTGGAGGGCCACTGGGATGCTCGGGGCTGGAGATTGGCATAAGAAGGGAGCTGGGCTTGTTCAGCCAGGAAAAGACAGAGCTAAGGGAAGGAAATTACCTTACTCTGTTTTCTGTCTCTAAATATCTAACTGGCCATTATAGAGAAGACTGAGCCAGGCTACTCAGAGGAGCACAGAAAGAAAAATAGAGCAATGAAAATTCATCATGACATGGTGCAGCACTGCAACAAGCTGCCCAGAGAGTCTGGGCAATCTCTGTCCTTGCAGATATTCAAGACACGCCTGGACACAGTCCTGAGCAACCTGACCTAGCTTTGAGGATGTCCCTGCTCTGAGCTGGAGGTGGACTAGATGGCATCGACAAGCCTCTTCCAACCCAAATTATTCTGTAATTCTAAATCCAAACTTAAATGAAAGATTAGTCACAGGCCTGACTGAAAGAGAGGAAGAGAGAGGTAGTGATGGACACTCTACAGTCTGTGTACGTGATTAAGAAATGCACTGAGAAATGCTAATCACAGGGAAAAAAAGGAAGACTTACTTGCTCCCATTTTCAGTAAATCCATGCTGAAGTCTTTTATAAGATGGAAGAAAAAAAAAAAAAACCCTTATTTTTCCAAAATATGATAAAACCAGCCTGATACACTGTCCTACCCTGTTTCTTGTGAAGTTAAACTGAAAAATCAAAGGAGGTGAAAAACAGACCATATTTTAGGTCAGTAATTCTTTGGGACCAGCCTAAGCTTTTTACACCTTCAGACCTCAAATGAAGCGAAACAAAATACAGTGTAAGACGTGTGCGAAATGAAAAGGGAGCAATCAAACTGCACGCATATTCCAAGTATCATCAACTGATTGGTACAAACAGGCAAGGAAAAATTAGCAAGATTAAAAACAGTGACAGACGGTCCCAGACTGATCTATTAAGCCCTCTGTATTTGTGCGTAGGTGTTTGTTGCAAGGGTAGCAAGCAAAAGGCTTGAGCAAGTGAATATGCATGCACCCTTGCAAAATTTTAGCACAAAGTCAGTGTCAGGCACTTCCTCCCAGTTGTTATAAGTGTGCAGGTTTGCTTAAATTTGCTGAAACTGTTACAACTAGCCACAAAACTTACAGTATCAGCAAAACAGAAGTACCAATTTATGCAGACCACGGCTAGGTCAACAAGGAAAGGTCAACCAGGAATTTTATGATCACAGGACAGATTTGCTACTGACATTGCCAGCCAGATTCCCTAAAAGCAAGGAGAAACATGGCTTCTGATATTGAAGGGATACTCAAAGTAAGGTTCCCCTTACACTAGAATATATGTATACACATTACCAGATGTAATTTGCAGAAAACCATGCATCTAGCTATGACTAAATTCAGTCCCACGCAGAGCCAGTACGGAGACCATGTAGCAATAATCTTGTGCTAGCATAGTGAACTGAATTACATTTAACCAACAGAGCCTCATCCTGCTGCTGATAAAATCATCATGAGCAGGAAAACCTTTAAAGAATGGGTACTACTGTGATTTGATACCAAGTTCATCACAATTTGTAATAGGCATAAAGCCTAACTACTGTGATGGATGTAATCAATGTTTCTCAATGCATGGCTCTGATTGGAATTCTTTTATTCAGACTATACTCCTACACAATCCAATTAAAGATCAGGTTTTGTATTAAAACAACTCAAAACATTGGAAAAAAATTAAAAAAGAAAAAGACAATGGGAATAAACGTAGCCTGGGTGGAAAGCCAGCTGACACTGCTTTCTGCACATTTCTTTCTGCTATATGATAGTCCACTACATTTCAGTGAGATTACCGATAGAGTAAGATGTCTTTTGGCATAAGGATGAATCACAGAAGAGCTTGTGCTGATGAAAGACCCTTCCCTGATTTATCCAATACATATAAATCATTGCCTTTTCTGATGAAGGGGGCAAGAAAGGAAGAATTTTATCACTCCTACGCTTGTCAGAGACGAAAGGATCAGTCAGATGCCAGATGGGAGTACAGGCATTTTCTCATGTCTCTGGTAAAATTAGCTACTGCAGATTTTATGGACCAAGCAATGATAGGCGTCTACACAACCAGGATTAGAAAATAACCCATTGTTTTGAAATTACGCTCTTTACTATATGTCAGGTTTACATAATACAGAGTAACTGGATTTTATTCTCTACACGTACACTCTTCTGGAAGATATGAGATATTAATTGTAAATCTCAGCTATTAGTCATTTTTATAATACTTCTATAAAAATATTTTATGCCAGACACATCAGTGTTGATTTTTGTCCCTATTTAAACCTCTAGTCCTATTTTGTAATTTTTCAGTATATGTAAAGATATTAAGAAGTTGCTAATTTTCCCTTTAATTTTAAATAGCTAGCCCCACTAAAACTAAAATTCTCATCAGGAGGTGCTGGCCTTAACCATTGACCATTGTATCACTTTCTTCTTATATTGGTACTATCTAGTGGGTATTGGACCCAACTACTTCAGTGTTTACTAAACTCCAAATGCTTTAAGACTGAGTTATTTAATTCTCATAGCATCATAGATTATATAAAAGCAATGCAGCCATCTGTTTGGGTTCAATTTATATTAACACGAGTGTGTTTGCTTGCCATATTGACATGAAGTTATGACAAAATTCTTTAAGACGGCATATGTGAAAGACAATTTTTTTTTAAAATCTTAGTTCCTAAGAATTATGGAAAAGGACAGAGGAAAATACCATGCCTTCTCTTCAAACAGCTGCATTTTGTTGAACATCTACAAAGAAAATCTGTTGTGCCCCATTCCAGACAGATAGACCCTTACAGCAAATGTGGTAAAGCAAGGGAACTCACCTAGTGGCTTTTTTATGTCATACAGACATTGGTTGCCTACCAGCGACCCATTGTAACCAGCATCCTGGGGCAGTCCAGCATTCATTTCAGTGAACACAAGGTTTCCCGCTGATTATTCTCATTTACTTCAATGGAGGTCCAGTCCAACCATGTATCAGTGTCAAGTGTATGCCTTTTACTTGTCTATTTTGTAATTGTTCAACAATTCTGCTGTTGTGCAGCAAACTAATCTGATCTTAAATTCTTCTCTTTCTCTCAAAGGCATTAGTTTACGGATAAGAAAACCAGATAAACTGTGTTTAGGATGTGAACTGTATTTTTTCCTAGCTCACTGAGAACACAAATGCCATTTCTCCCTTCTGCAGTACACAGAGAATACACCCCTGCCCATGCACAGGGGTTTACACCTTGCTTCTTGCCTCACCAAGTAAGGGCTTGGAAAACTCGTATTTTGCTAGGGCAGATGCTGGATGAAGATGAAGTTACTTTCATGGATAACCAAAAACATTACTGCCTCCAATTACTGCATCTGCCTGGAGTCTCCATTTCTAGACACCTGAGGGGTGGAGAGTGGAAACCCTCCATGTCACACAGCCAGGTACCAGCTGCACAGAAAAGCAAGTTCAGGAATAAGGAATTGAGTTCCAACAACCCTAAATGAAGTGAAGAAGGAGGAGCTGAGCCTCTTAAAAAGTACCAGAGCTAAAAATTTTGAATGAAACATGCTCTTCATTTAACACTTCCTAGTAGTACAGCAGGTAACTTAGACTTGAGAGGAAAGCACCTGGCTCACTACTGCTATAGCTAAAGCTGATTTAGATGAAGGGGAACCTGTTGGTATACAGGTATAGAATGGAAAGGAGTTTGTGACCCTTTTTTAGAAAGTCTTTCTCCATTTTTCTGCTGCTATTTTCACTTATTTTACTTATTGTAAGACAATGAAAAAGACAGGAATTCATCACAATCCCCCTGAGGTTTTCTATTATTTTTTGGTCAACACTTAATGGCAACAGCTTCCCAGAAGCAGAATTGAGAATACCCTGAACTGCAGAGAGAGAAGAGGAACGACAACTGATTTGCATTTGAGACTGACTTTTCACTGCCTTTTTTTTCCCAGATCCATTAAATGTGCAAATATTCCAAGATCTATTAATGCGTAATAAATTTTGCTGGATTGGTGACTCCTTTCATGCAAATAAGGAATCTTTTTATATAAGGGAGTGTAAGAAAAAAATCCTTCTTTCAGCCAGAGAAGGGAAAAGTCTGTGCTGGGTTTAAATCACTACTTCAATCCTTAAAACGTTTCTCATACCAGATACTAATGAGCAATCCAACAACACTATTAAATAGCGTACTTCATAGTCAAACTGAAAATTGGATACTAGAGTGGGGAGAAAAAAAAAAAAAACACCACCAACAACAAAACACACACACACAATTTATTGCTCACATAAATAGATCCTCCTGAAAAGTGACTTCGCAGCCTGGGTGCTGCATAGTGCCTCCTTTAAAATATACTTTTTAATGGGGTACAGCTTCTTAAATTATTTTCCACAGAATCACTGTATACAAAAAGCTTCCCTCGCTGAAAAAACAAACAAACAAACAAACAAAAAAACAAACTTAACAGCACAGTAGAAGTTGAAGCATTGACAAAAAAACACACCATACTCAAACTTGTCGTTCATTCTGCAGTCTGCGAACGTGTGTTCTTGACCTAAAATATTTGTCAGTTAGAGCTTGTTCCTCTCTGTCCTGCCATGTTGCTATGTCATGACTCTTGGAGATCTGACTGGGTAAGATGCCATACAAAAGGCAGGTGTGTTTGTCAGCTAACAGTCGCCTAAATTCCTTCCGGATTTGTTTTTCAGTTTGGCTGTCAAATCGACCTGGATTCTCAGCCAACTTGTGAATTACCATTTATTTTTACCCTAATATGCAACTTTGGGCAAAAAACACTGGCAGTATGCTTGCAACAAATATAATCTTGGACTGGTGCTACAGGCAAACATAATGCTAGCGTGGTATTAAGAATAAAACCTTCTTCAGCCATGTAAAACATCTGCAAGGTTTGCCTTCTCTGAAGCATGCTTTTTAGACCCTGCCTGGAACTAGAGATTTCATAGGAGGTTGTTTTTCTTTTGTTGTTTGACTTGAAATACAACAGGAGCAGACAGCAGAAGTAAGCTCAAAAGCCGTGGGGTACACACAGCACCTTGACTCCATTGAATGTGGAGTGACAGAACTGCCAGGCTACATCCTAAGGCAACCAGCTGGTTGAAATTCCTGTGGACTCAGCTGGAGCTTCCTACAAAAATAAAGTTTGTGAATATAGCCCACTGAAGACTGCTTCAGCTTACACATTTGCTTTTATGCACTGGTGTCTTAACTGCTAGGTAACTTTGCTCTCCATTTCACCTTCTCTGTCTTTCAGCTTTTCCCCAGTCTTGCCTATGTGGGGTGCTGTCACTTTATTCCCAGCTTCCCATCACTGGGAGGACCTTGGTCAGCCCTGCAGATGCCGAGTGAATAGCCAGGTTCCACTCTGTCTGCCCCACCTCTCGTACAAAACAGAGGGCAAATATAACAAAATGACCTTTCAGTAGAAAGCTTGCAGTGTTTGTAGGCTTGGTACTGATTTTTAAACATGCAATCATCTTTGGAGAGTGCAGCTGTGCTCACCTCTGAAGGAACCAGATGCTGCAACAAAAGTTGATTTTTTTTTTGTAAATTGCTTTGGTGGTTAACTTTACAATAATTTGTTCAGGTAGCCCTAAAAGAACAGAGGAAGGGAGAGATTGGAGATGAACAAACATGAAGGAAGATGCAACTGTGCTGATACTAATTCTACTCACACTTTTGCTGAGAATTAAGTAGGACAACACTTAAAGATGAGCAAGTCACATTTTGGCAGTTTGCAAGACCGTCACATCATAGGGAATATGTGTTTTTTTTGTTTGTTTTTTTTTTTTAATTTTATGAATTAATCCAGAAGACATTTCAGAACATAGAGGGAGGGCTGTAGTATTTTTTTTAAAATCAAAAGGATTTCCTTGTATTGTTATACTTCCACATTTCTTGAAACCCAAATTCCATATTTTGAATTCACGTCTCATCTGAAAACACCAGATTCATTTCTGGACCTCGTCCAGGCATCTTCTCACCTGGACATTGACCTCATTCTGCTGCGGTTGTTTTCCGCTCGCTGTTTCACATGTAATGAATCTGCTCCTTTAACGCTTCCTGAATGCAGTCCCACAGTGACAGTGCTGTGGTTGCAGCATCCAGCCATGCCCTGCCTGGAGCTCCTTCATTTAACATCATATGTTTTTCTTCCCTTACCAAGGTCAACTTCAGAGACTGCTGCCCTAAGCCAAGACTGGGCCAACCTGCTCCTTTCCTCTCTTCAGGCCTGAGCTTACCCTTGACTTTTCACTCTTTTTTTTGGTCTGCCTTTGATTTTAGCCCTTCTATCACCCTTGTGATACAAACGTGTTTAGTACAGACCTGGAAAACATGAAACAGTCAATTAAATTATTTCCCATCTGATTAGCCTATTAACTGTTCCTTATGTAAAAATAAGGAACAAAATTTGTCCTATAGTTAAAATTGTTCATCATTTTATTTTGGCAAAATGATTTCATGATCATAGCTGATATGTTTCAGCAGTATATCTTATGTATTTTAAAAGTTCATCCAAACACTGTAGAGTGGCTAGAGCAGCATGAAAAGATAACACTGTTCCACCCACATAAACAAACCTAAAAGCAGATTAAGCTGATAATGGCATCCACACAGAGCTGCACAGGTTTAATAAAAATATCACATTTTTATTTACTTCTCTACATGTCCTGCATGCAAGTCTTTAAACAACTCCCTGAATCTAAACCAAGCATATAAATTTTATGTGAAAAATCAGTGTATTTTCACAGATCTCAAAGACTGATTATTTTTCACAGAAAATGCATCATCTTTATTCAATTAAATTTCTCTATATGCAGTGTTTTATCTTTGTGCTTATACATATTAACCCTCATGCAGGTGGGTCACTTAATTAGGCTTTGCTGAAACCTGAAGTGTGAATCACCAGTAGAAATAACTCTGTTCCCATAGCACTGCAGACCATCATCTACCTCTGCTACACACCAAACCCTTACACTTCCATAAAAGCAAACGTTCACTGACAATCACAATCTGGAAAAAGAAATTCAGATTCTCTGTGTTCTTTAGGCAATTTTTAATTTTTAACAAAATGCAGGTTTGAGAAAATAAGGTATCAGTCTATTCTTCTAGTATTTTTCAAACAAACCTGGATTGAGAGTTCTCAGCATGTGCAGACACACATATGAGCATATGTGTGTGTTACAACAACAGCATTTTGTGAAATGTTTCTGGAAAAATAGTAAGGGTTTCCATTTGTTAATCTAGACTATACATTATTTTTCAAATGGTTTGTTTTAGCGACAGCCCAGGGATTTGGCAAGCATTCCTCTTGTCTTTTGTATCATAGATAAAGAGGATTGATTGCAGCTCATGGGCTGTATCACTGGGCTCTGTATCACCATAAACTACAGATTTAACAATCTTGTAGGTGCAAAAAAGTGGGATGAAAGACTCCAAGCTGAGAATTCAAGGGAGCATCAAAGGAATTAATCTACTACAGAGGCAGGCAGAACAAAGCAGAGGATCTTATCTGGAAGTAAGCAGGAGCTTTTTGTCATAAAAATAAGAGGGGTTGAAAAAGAAGGAACAAGAGAAATAACTGAGAAGTAGTAGTGGGGCACCGGGAGTAAGAGACTTGAAATATGGTCCAGCCCCTGACATCTCTGTGCCCCTGCCCAAAGAAAGGCCTCTGAACTCTCCCATTGCCTTGCCAACCTTCTTAGTTAGAAAACACCTGAACAGAACTGTACCAAGTGCTTGTCCACACCAGTCCCCAGCTCCAGTGTCTTACAATTGCTCCTGTCCTACAGATAAAGAAGAATATTACTGAGAAAACAAAGAAAGGCCGAGAAAAGGAACAGGCTGTTTCCTACCTTAGCTTTCTCCTAGCACGAATGGAACTTCAGAAACACGTTACACGTTTCTTTACCGAAGGCCTATGATTTACCTTACACTCAAACTGATTAATGAACTTCAGTTAACAGGTATACGATTGCTTTTCCAAGTTGCTCATTGGTTTAAGATTCTGGCAACTACTGACAAACTAGCTGTTCATTTGGGCAGGATCAAATTATCTCATATTCAAGAAGAGCAAAGGCTCAGCACCATGCAGCACAGATACTGTGGAGCATTAGGGAAGTGAGACCCAGCATTTGACACATTCAGGACTGGAGGCTCCAAACAGCTGAGTTTGCAGCCAAGCCCAGTGAATCAAACCAGACAACAGCTCCCCAAGGAAAATGCTCTCCCTGTTGAAGCGGTAGAGCCATCTGCTACCCCTTCTCCCCTACCACTCCTCAGTCCCTGAGGTGAGTAGGAGGACTGGCAGAGCAGGCAGTGACTCCTGCCAGAGGTTTTGGTGGGGGTGAACCCGCCTCACCGTGTGTATTTTGGGAAGGTGGAAGAATCCCCCTGCCATCTGCAGGTGAGTTCAGTGAGCTTCGATCCTCTTCCTAGGGGAAACTGCATACATTAACTGGAGGTTTCAAATCTATTTGGTGCTTGGAGGCACAGCAAGACATTCCCTCATTTCTTTGCAAGACTGGATAAGCAGAGGGAGATGCCAAAGCTACTGGGAGCCCCAGCATCTCTCCAATACACACCCTGAAAGTCTGACTCCTACTCATACCACAGCGTGAAGGCAGCACTGTGCAGTGGAGCAGTTGGGGACCAGTCATGGCAGCCCCTCTAAGCACTAGCAAGGGGCAGACCTTGGTTCAGAAGCACCAAGTCTTAGGCAATACGAACAGGCAAGGGATAAAGGATCTTCTGGAGGGGCAAGGTGTAGCAAAGAAGATTGTTCAGACCCAAGCCCAACAAATTAGCTGCAGATCCTTTCTAAAGAATATATATATATATATATATATATATATATATATATATATATATATATATCTCAGTGAAATGCATAGGGACAGATAAACTTCAGGAGACTGCTTTGTAGAGAGAACGGTAGAAGAACAAATGGACAACCAAGAACTAAAAGAGGAGATGGAAAAAAAAAAGTGAAAAGACAATTGTCAAGGAAGAACAGAGGAAGAGGTCACCTCGGTATTGACGAAACTTTGGTCAGTGAATGTGGAGATATTGATCCCCATAAAACTGAGGAAACAGAACTTTCATCACTTGATGGAAGCTAACTGACAATGAGGAAGGCATCACAGTATCGTGGCTGTTACTGCATATGGGGAGAAAACTAGAAACAGAAAAACTGATTCCCTTCCCTCATGCAGGAAGGAAAGTGTCACACGAGAACCTAACAGGCAGGAGCCCTAAGTGTTTCCTCTCCCCTTTTTTACATACTCGGCAGCCAGATGATCAAAATCTACCTCTATGTTTTACATATCAGAAATTAAAACAGTTAAAACCAATCAATATTTTACTAGCAGCTACTCTTTGGCCTGCTTGGGAGGGTCGTGCAGCAACCCCGGTTAGATCAGAGGTCATGCTGACAAAAAAAGCACTGTGTAGAGAAAAATCACTTGTAAATTTGGAGGCAAAAAGAGAAAATACCCTCTACATCAAGGAAAGAAAGACCAGGGAATAAAGGTCCTTTTTTTATTTATTTATTACAATTTAAGCCATTTATATTAAGCAAGAAGAGAACTTTCTGACTGGAAGTGCCTAAGCAACAGCATCAAATCATTTTAGCAGAACTGCAAAATCTCCACCATGAAATACTTTCAAAAGCAGGCAAGGAAAGCATTCCCATGGAATAACTTAAGTTCAGCTGATTCCACTTTGGTTCAGAAGAATGGGCCAGACGACCACTTGTGCTCCTCTTTTCTACAATTTCTGTGAGATGGGAGTGGAGGAAAAAAAAAAAAAAAGAAAAAAAAAGTTAAGTGCAAGCTTTACATACTAGAACCTAAAGCTAGAAGAATCTGGGCTACATAGTTTAGACCATACCATTCACATGAGAAATTATTGACTTCTGGTTGGTTTTGTTTGTCTACTCAGGGATTAACAATTAGCTCTTCAGAGGTGGAAGTGCCTCTACCTTGCATGTGTCTGTGCCAGCATGGTCCCAAGTGTTGGGGTTTGTCATAACACTATCATGGGTTCAGTGTTTAGAACATACATGGGGCCAATGTTTTGAACCATTAGACAGTAATTTGCTTTTATGAACCTGAGGTTGCTAGAACAATATCATCACACTTGCAGGCAGATGGAATAAATGTAACACGTCTTTCATGACTACAACCCAAACACGGATACCCATCTACTTCATCAGAGCATGTGGTGGGTACAGAACTATCAGTTTCCCTTCTTGGCGGTTATATTTTTCAGTTATGGCACCTCCTCCTTCACGACATCTTTAACTACTAGTTACTCCTGCAAAGTTCTCATGACCTAGAGCATTTAATGCCTTACCTTTTGGACGTAACCAAATATAATACTAACTGGAAGCTGAACATGCGAAAAAGCATGAGTGGCATTTTCAAAAGCCACTTAAAACTCCCAGGAGCTGCCTTACTGAGTTTCAAAAGTGTTGTGACAACACCCAGTCTGTGCAGTTAAAGGTGCTAGGATACGAAGGGGAGAACAGGGAGGTAACTAGTGTTGTAAATTGGGCTGACAGCTTTAGTTCAAGTTTTCAGAGGAATCTAGGGACACAAACTCAGTGTTTTCATCCAAGTAATCTTGTCCTTGGGACTGCCTGAGCCAACCTGAGTTACAAATACATCTGTTCAGTTTTCAGTATAAGCAGATATTTAAGAATGTCAGTGTTTTGTTTACTTTTATGACTAGGATGTAGGCTCCTAAAGTGCTCTGATGCATTGAAAACTTTAATCCAGATCATTCAACTGACTGTTGGCAGCTTCCAGCAGATGCTGCAAGCTCAGCACATCCAGGCTTCCTGAATATTGGGAAAAAGTCATTGGAGAAAGGCAGTGGAGAACAGCACAGTTTGGTACATCGGACGCTTGAATTGAATTAAAGTCGGGGTGTCAGGGCATGCATGCTACTGAAAGTGCCATATTTTGCATGATACGAAAAACGGACTGACCAATAATTATTTCTGGTCATTTAAATTCCTGTTTCATTTTGAGAACTAGCCTGGCCCAGCCCACCTTGGACAATTAGATCCTTACCCTCATTTAGCCATAGGCTATTTTGTAATGTCATTGCCTTATCAAGCCATTGACACATTTACCCCACCCGTTTCCCCAGGATGAAGTAATTTACAAGTATTTCTAGACTATTATAAGAAAATAAAACATTATTGATGTTATCAAGTCTAATATACAAATACCAGAAGTCTACTGTATCACATAATAATAATAATCATTTTTGTTTAAACTAGGAAAATAGTATCAAAGGATGTATCTATGAAACTCTTGGATTAAGCACTTCTAATGCAAGACAGCTGGATTTATCCAATGAGATATTTCCTGTTACTGAGCTTTTGTCATATAAATAAGGAGCAGACACGTGTATATGGGCATATACACTACCTAGACCATGAAACTAAAATTTCTCCTAGACTGCAAAGAAATTAAGATAATGATTACATCATTAGAAAAACAATTTCCATAAAGCTTTATGTTTTATAGCCATTCCATGTTTTTAATACAGCTGCCGCACCAGTAATAAATAATAGAAAACTATTTACAAATGTGTTATAAAGCCAGTTGACGATAGAGACACATTAAGAAAACTGCAGGTGCTCAAATTCAGAGTAGGCAACAAGATAAAACAACTCAGAATGTGTTTAAAATCCCTCTAGGCCAGTGTGATATTATACACCCATCAGAGAACCATCCTGTTCACACCATCAAATACCAGACTTTTAATTCCTAGACTTTTAACTCTTAAAATTTAATCTACTCGATGACAATCACCCTATAAATAAATAAAAAACAGTAATTATGTGTCATGCGCATTGGGGGGAGTGGGGCTTTTGGGCTTTTATTTATGTATTTGAAAACAAACAGAAAAAACACGGTGTTTTAGCAAGAATAATGAAGGATTTTCCATCTTATGTTGTGCAACCACAGATGAACTCAAGACTGACCAGAAGCATAGGGATGAGAGAACAGGAGAGCACAGCTCACACAGCAACTCCATATGCATGCCGTGTGGAAAGAAGCAGGGTAACTGAGCTGCATGGTGCACACTGCTGTGTCAGACCACCAGCAGCTTTTATTCCCTGTAAATATGCAAGGTTTAGACCCAGGGACACGATAAGAACCAGCCACCACAGATGCCACGACAAGGCCAATGTATGCATGCCAACCCAGCCAATTTTTCCCCTCCCGAGGGCAGCAGACCACCAAAGTGCAGGCAGAGCAGCCCAACCATCAGAGCCCACCAGCACACCCCGGTCGCTCCCAGGGTGCTGCTCCAGGGCCAGTGCATGAGCTGCCTTCGCCACAACACCAGGACCAGGTGTGCTCTGGGATGCCCATGCATTTCTGCTGGCCTTCCCTGGCTGAGCAGACACACTTGGAAGCAGTATACATGATTTTATATCTTACACCTGTGATTCACTGGACAGTTAATAGGAACAACACTAGCAAACAGCACTGACCAAGATGCCAGGAAACAAATAGTATTTGTAGACCTCTACTCCAGCTACTGACCCAGCTCAAGTCACACCATAAAGTCTCCAGATCTCCTCAAAATATTGAATAATTCATTATTTTATTCAAAAGCAGTTACAATCAAAACCTGAAAGAATGGAAATGCATCATGAGTTTGGTATTGAAAAGTCCAGTGCTTTATGACCTTGTGAGCCAGATACGAGCTTCTGAAAGACCAAATCCATCACCTGCCTGTGACGGTCTCAGCCATTAGGTGCATAAATAATGACATGATTACACATGGGACTTTTCTACATGAAAGTTGTGATTTTTATTTCCTTAGAGCACCGCAGAGTTCACTGCACGGCACAAAGGCAGCGGGGATTCCGCGGCAGCGAGATATGAAAAACAGCGGGCATAAAGTAATCTCTTCTAATTCTCCTGAGCCCCGTGATGACATGCGGGAGCACAGAGTACCTGCCAGAGGGGTATAGAGGCTTTGTCAGCCCTCAAAAGGGACGAGGGCATGTAACACTCAGTGACCCCTCTGACTCAAATTCGCACTGAGAACAGCTTTATAACAAACCGCACCGATAGCTGATACGGAAGCTGCACACAGCCACACACAAATGCTTTTATTGCTTGGTTTGATGCCTGTGGTCCAGTGTTCAGGCACAGAGCAGCTAAATGTGGGTTATTTACGTGCAGCATTTACATCTGTTGGCTTTTATTAGCGAAGGTCCTTTATCAGAAACTCCTGCAAATTCTCCCTGACTTTGCTGCTTGTTCAGCTAGAGCATCACACGAATCGGCACCGGGTTTTCTCAGCGACAAACACAAATCGCGATGCTTCGACCGACATCACGACATACACCAGAAACACCCACAGCCACGGAAAGCAGCGGATGGCCACAAGCCCTGCTCGGGCTGCTCTCGTTGGGCTACCGACCCCACACCGGGGTAGCCCCGTGGCTCCGGCCAGGCCGCTGGCAGCCGGGCGATGAGGAGCGCTTTAGCCGGGGATGAGCCGGCGTGGATATTAAAGGCAAGGCAATCCTCTTAGAGATGGGGCCAGCAGGTGCGCCCACCCTGCGCCCACCCGAGCTGCGAGCAAACGGGGGGCGGCTGGGCCAGGCCTGAGGTGGCATCGCCCCCGGGTAAAGCCGGGTAAAGCCGTGCCAAGCCGGGCCGAGCCGAGCCGAGCCGAGTCGGGCTGGCCCCTCACGACGCCCGACCCGGTAAGTGGGGCGGTTACATAAGAGCGGCCGCCGCCGGGCAGAGGGGACCCGCTGCCCCCCATTACCCCCTCCCCCCCCCCCAGGCAATGCTGCTGCCTCTCCCCGGCCCCCTCCCGGCTTGCTGCCCCCGGCCAGCACCTTCTCCTGGGCGCGGTTGAGGCGTTTCTGGACGTTTTTGGCGAAGATGCCCGTCTTCATGTCGGCCATGGCTGGCGGCGGGGGGAGCGGGGGGGAGGCGGGCGGGCGGGCGAAGCAGAGCCCGGCGGCGGCGAGCGAGGCAGGGATGGATGGAGGGAGGGAAGGAGGGCGAGGAAGAGGAGGAGGAGGAGGAGGAAGAGGAGGAGGGCCTTAAAGACAGCCGGGAGAGGCGGGGCCGCCCGAGCCTCAGGTGAGCCGCGGCCCCCCGCCGAGGCAGCCGTGCGCCCCGCAAGGGGGTAGCGTCTCCTCGCTGTGGTTCTCCCACATTGTAAATAAATAACACAAAATCCAGGGAGATGCAGGCCGCGGGGAGCACACAAAGGTTGCCAGAAGCCGCCAGTGCTGAGGTGATGATGGCTGAGACCCTCTGGTGGCTCCCGGCCTCCAAGCTCTGCCAGCACCCTCGGGTCTGCTCTGGGTGACTTTTGGGGGACGAGGTGTTGGGGATCTGCATCCAGGGCTGTGCACAAGTGTGGCTGGCAGTGGCACTGAGTCTGAAATCTGCCTTCATAGTTAGCCCCAAATTCACAGCTGGTATTTATTCCTGCTCCTTGGCCAAGCACAGAGTGCCCTGATCCCAGAGAACAGAAACAAACACCGCAAAGCAAAGCACAGTGGAGCTCCAGGCTCTGAGCCTGTGTTCTTCTACAGGGAGCTGTTCTAGATCTGTAATGCTTTCCACTGATTTTTCAGATCGGTGCAAAACACAAGCCAGAAGGTCATCACTTGTACCTGCCAAAAGGAAACATCTCCTACAGCTAGTAAGTCCAACCGTGTTTCATGAGACCTTGCATTTCTGATACCTGTCCAGTCACAGACCTGCATGATATGTTTTCCTGTAACATTAGGAAGCAGAATAAATGTACTGACTGCAGAGGTAACAGTGTTTAATGAACTTGCGACCTATGGTAGGTGCTTACTTAATTATTATATAAACAACTTTAAAAAAGAGAAAAATACAAAACAAATGCAGAAATACAAAGAAAGTGCATCATAGCAACCAAGGAAAGCATTTTATTAAAAAAAAAAAAAAATGGCAGGCAGAGTCTCCTATACCGTTGTTAAGCTGATGAAAGATCAAAACAAAATCCCAGTGTGCCTGTGGCTCCAAATTCTTTAACAGCTTCTTCAGAGTTTTTCTTTCTGGCCAGGTGGATGTCTATTCCAAAAGGATTCTGTGACTTTAATAATAATAATAATAAAAATCTTCAAAAAGAGTATCTTAACTTTGATTACTCGTGAATTTTCTTCATCAAAAGATAACCAACACAGCACATAGCAGCAGCAGATTATATTTGGTTACAGGGCTGCATGCAAGCTACTAGGGAAGACACTTCGCTATGCCTTTTTGTCCCCGGCTGTCTGTCTAATCTAGTGATAGTGGATCCCACAGTGCCAAGCCTCAAAACACTTTTTCATGCTGGTGGATGAGGAGCATGAAGGTGTGTCAGCTGTACTCAGTCATACACCTCATACACCCAGTCTTTTCCTCCTCAGTCAGTCAATCTGCACTGGTTTTGCCCCATTTAATGGCCTTGGACAACAGCCAGGAATGTCTTTTTCACTGGTCAGTTTATGAATGTGCGTGGTGCTCTACATCATCTAGATTTTGGAAAGTAAGTAACAGCAAATGGTCAGGCTAATAGATCCATATTCCCTATGCTAGCAAAATCTCAGTCTGTCATTTATAACCTTTATCTAAAATCTATTTTAAGAGAAAACTTCCCTATTAAAATATGTTTTAAAGGAAATTTCTTCCTCTGTGTTGCTAATACCTTAGTCTGAAATAAATAATGTTTCAAAATGAAGAATTATTTACTACACATTACCCTGGTTGTTTATTCCTTATATTTGTTATGGTATTGTTTATTTGGTTTTATTTAAATTGAGACTTCATTTCAGTTTCACACTGGAATAGCAGGGATGATCAGTGATTCATAGAAAAATGTTCCTAGTGGAGTGTCTACTTTTAAATGTAAAATCTGTAAGGGGCAGGGTGGAGGTAAATGTTACTACTGTTGCTACGTCACCACTTTTGCCAGGTGTTTATCCTGGTTCACCCAAAATCTTAGAGAAGGAGCAAATCTACATCTCTTCTGACTCATCCACAACAAGGTTTCTAATCACTTCTGCTTTTCTGAGCACTCTTAATGCATGTAAAACAATAAAATGAGAAGAGACTGGTCTGTTGGAGTCAATTTTACAATGTCAAGAAGAGAAAAAAAATGGCAAGTATCTTACAGCCATCTCCACTGAAATGATAATTCCAATATAGCTATCAGCTGTTTAGGAGTAACACAGAGATTTCCACCTCAAGGAACTGTACAAACAGTAACAGAGACTTACAACTAATAAGCCAGGTATGGTAGATAAAAGACATTTCAATCATAAGCAGACTATTTAACAGGTCAGAGCAGTGGCAAAGTAGAGTGGGAAATGAAGATTATCCAAATAAAGCTGCAGTTGAAATCACACAGTAACTGGGGATTTTGGAAGGCAGAATGCCTGTACACAAGTTCAGCACCAGTCAGGACAAACAGATTAGCGATAGAAAAGCAACATGAGAAGTTAAATAACTTCAAGTGTAATGGATCTGATTTTTAAACATTTTTATATAAACAATGCCTGCTTAATATTGTTCTAGCAGTTTAGGTCAGGATATAATGGGCAGAGAAAGACTTACTAAGCTATCAGACCAGTTCCCTTATGTCTCACTGGTCTTTGATTGTGGGTCATGGAGAGGAGAGCTACCTGTCAAATCATGAGAAGGTAATGAACACTGTGGAAGATATCTGTCAGAAGAAAAAAGTATCTTCATAAAACAAATATGGTGCCAAACCCTGCAAAAATCTACTCCAGAGGACAAAAATAATAAAATCTGATTTTAATAAAATATATATGTTCTATATTTAAAGACTTAGGCATTTACTTTTAATTAAAATTTTTATAGTTAAAGCCAAATACAGATTTAATTTTATTTTTATATTTTTCATCACTGTTGTAACTTCAGATTAACACTTCTCTCTCAGTCATTAATGTGCTAACATACATTGAATCTATACTTACATTCTGGCACAGAACACCAGTTTCATCACTGGGATGCATTTTGTCTGAGAGGTGCAAGTGCTCTTTGATTTCAGCTTAATTTTTTGAACCTGTCTGGTTTCACAGAGCTACACACAGGGAGGATGTGCTTGGCAATGGCCTCACGTTTTTCCTCTGGAGGTCTGTCCTGCCACTGATTTCTATCAGCAAACAGTTGGGATGATACCCCAGGCTCTGAAACCCCTGCAAATGAGCCTTAGGTTGGAAAGCAGCACTAATGAGACGCTTGCAGAACTCACTCACAGAATGAGCACCGGTGATGTGTCTGTGTGAAAGTCGCTCCTGGGTAGCACCTGTGGAGCACAGGTATTTGTGTTGGACTTCAGCAGGGGGTGTGTTCCTTGCCCTTTCCAAGTCTTCTTCCCTGAAAAAAGAAGGAATTAGAGAAATGTTTCAAAAACAGCATTTAATGTCACGCTAGTGAGAGAGTGCCTGGAATTACCACTGCCTTTTTGGGGGAATCTTTCCAGGTTTGAGGCTGCTCAAGTAGATAAGTAGACATGACAAGAGATCCAAAATCTGTTAGGGCTGGGAGGTGGGGGTAGGTGTAAGGAATTAAGTATCTCTCAGCTCTATACTAAATATCACTTTTCTTTGTACACAGTTGAAGTGTCAATAAAATACATAGTTAGAGGAAAAGACTAAGATGATAAGGACAAGCATTTTGGACATCCAAGAATGGGCTTCTGCATTGCCAGAGCTCCTGGAATTCACAGCTCCCTCCCCTAGTGAGGGTAACTGCCAGTCTGGACCCTGCTGCAAAAGGAGCTGCACAACAAAATTGGCTTTACGTCGTGTCATTTAGACAGCAATAGGGTCTTGATAGGCACATATACATTGTTGATTCAGACACAAAGAATGCTTCCTGAATAGGAGACACATGTTCTGTTTGGCCTTATCCTGATATGTCAGGCTTTATATGAAAAACACTGGGAATGGTTCAGAAGAAGGATTATAGAAAATCATGTGTACAACATGAGTTCTTGCACCTAAGCAGAAAAACTCCCATGATGTGATTTAAAAAAATGGAGGCTCCCAAACTCCAACTCTTTAGAAGAATTTAATTTTTCTGAGAAGTAGCAACCACACATGGCCTAAATTCGGGCTTCCTTAGTCCATGAGGTGAGCATTCAGAAGTCATTCAAAATTGCTTGTGAAAAGTCTGCATATAGATAGACGTGCTTGACACATTTCATGCTGTCAATCATAGAATCGTAAGGTCAGAGGCCAGAACCAGAAATATATGCCTTTTAACTGGCAGCTAAAAAGGATGGAAACACTTTCTGTCGGGTACCCTTTGGATCTCTCCTGGAAGAAAAAATAATCTCTTTGCTTAGAAAGTGTATTCCCCCATTACACACGTTTCCATACCCTTCCTCATCTCTTTCCCATCAAATATATTTATGATATTCCTGATTATTTACAGTGAGAATCTAGAAAAAAAAAACACCTTTCATTAAGATAACAGCAATAATGAATATTGTAACGTTTTACGTCTCTGTTTTTTTTTAAACAAATTCTACCACAAATCTTCCCTTCCTTGGTGAATTCCTCACCAGAGGTAAGTAAGTTCTTCACACAAACTAGGCACTTGTAAGGGAGCAGCTGCATGACATCAATTTGATTCCATAAATGACTCTTGCTCATGAACTGGAGGACAATTACATTCTGAGCACATCATATCATCACCTATCTTCTCCATTTTTATTCCTAGTGCTAATGAACATTTACACAGTGCCATCAATCCACAAACTCACATAGGCTAGGACGAGGAGTGGGGTGCAAGATGTGTAATCCTAATCCTGAAAAATTTTAATTTTCATGTGAAGAGAAAGATGGCTAAAGAAGAACATCTATCAAGATGCTCCATTTCAGAGCTGTAACTATTCTGATTGTGTGTGTCTTAATTTGAAAAGGCCATGAAACTCAAAGGTTACATTTATTATCTCATGAAGGTCACAGGATTTATTTTTCAAGAAGGCACATGTATGTAAGCTAATTGTGTTGGTTCGGTCTCTGACACAGTGCTTACTAAATATAAGTAGATTTTTCCTCTTAATCCTGTAGGGCTGGGCTATGGAGGTTGGAAACCTCTTGTCCTGCAGCAGTTCTTGTCTTGACACTTGGTGATTTCAATGAAACAAAACCATTTAGAGCAACCAGGATCTGCTTCTGAAGGTGCAGAAGATCACCTTTGAGAGGAGATGCCCTGCTCTTGCTACTAGCACTAGACCCACCAGACATGTCCCAAAACAGTAACATCTGCCAGGAATGGTGTGACCTCTGGCCACAAGAGAGGCATTTTAGCAGTGAGTTCCATAGAGTATAGCAAATGATTAATCCAAACTTCAGGAAGGCATCTTTTCTCAAGACTCAGCCAATTGTAGCATCTGTTGCTTTTAGTTGTGGAGTCTAAAGTCAGCTTAAGAAACCCATGGCCTCTGAAGACCTCACTGCTAGCTTTTGATTAATAAGGATCCTTATTCAAATTTCTCCTTTCTTCTTTCTTAATATGTAGCTTGTCCTTAATTCAGCTAGGCTGGTCCTGACTTCGGTTTCTTACCATAATCCCCTGGAGAAGTCCTACTTCTAAATGCCTGACTAGCTTAACAGACTGTTTAGCTGTGGTTAGCATATTTTTCAGCATATTTGAAAAGTTAAGTTCCATGTTTATTTTATTTTCTATTCTCCCCTCCCCAGAATATATCCCTGCAGCATTTTGAAGAGTTATAAACAAAGAGCAGGGACTGGAGATCAGTTACCCTACATCCAGACGCTCAGCAAAGCTTTATTTGGCCTTTCCCTAAAAGCCATTTCTGATCTGTATCACCTTATTATAGATGTATACATGACAATAAACACTCCACTCATCCAGCCACTGTCTCTGGAAGGACATTTTTCTGAACTACTTCAATCATTAGATGAAAAGACACTTTAAATGCTAACAGTCACTATAGGAACCAAACTCTGAAACTGTTGCAGGCTTCCTAGTCCTTGGCATGTGAGACAGTGATTTTTCTCACACTGTGTGGAAACAACAACAACAAAAAAAGTCTATAGCTAATAATGTTATGCTGGTCTTATTTTAGAAGCGTATTTTTGCAGCTTTTTGCATCTTTCATCTGTGGCAGCCTTGCTAAAAGTTTGTTATACATCATCCAAATTAAATTTTAACACCTTCTCCCTTCCCTCCCCCCTCTTCAAAACGGTATTGAGAACTGTTCACACATTGCTACTGTTCTCCTTGTTGTATCTGAGAAGTGGCACGCAGCAAGAGGAGAGAGCTAACTACACAGAAATGATATTTTCTAACTCTATGTCTGTTAAAACAGTGATTTTTAAAGAAAAAAAATTGTAGTAAATCTTTATCACTAATGCATTACTATTACATATCAATTAATTGAAAATGAAACAAAAAACCTGTATTAGACCAATACACTTTGTATAATCAATAATGAATGCTTTGCTCTGTAGAGAGAGGTCATGGACTTATTACACTTCTCTGTATTCCCTGAACACCTGTAAAACAGGCAGAAAAAATAAAATCTGTCATACTAAGAAAACTGAGGAACAGGGTCAGAGAGCAGATCTGTGGCAGGTTGAAAGTTCAGGCCCCTTGGTGCAGTACTAGAATAAAATTTTTCCTTCATTGTGGCCACAATTTGCAGAAAAGGAGTGAGCAGAACCTGGTGGTGAGTATTTTTCACTGAACACTGGTTTCTCTTCACCTCAATACAGTATTGTTTAAAACCAGTATTTTCAGATACTCTAATATTTTTTTGTTTAAATCTGACCAAGAATTTTAAAGGGAAGGACCCACTCATATGCCCCTTGAAATCAAGGAAATAATTTCTGAGCAAGGCTAGTGGAATAGTAGATGAGCATTAAATAAATTTAAGAGTGTTAAAGGCATAAGTGCTAGTGTCAGTAGTTTCACTACAATGGAGAGCAAATGGGATGGTAACCAGCTGATACACACCTCAACAAGGAGCTCACGGGGGCAGCTAAGAAATGGTACAGAGCCATGAGTAGGAACAGTGATACACACAACACTAGTTATCTCAGTGTAGCTGGTATCTACCCATGAACAAATCTCTGAAGCCCCCACTGCTTCCATATGTCAAGTGAGAAATGAGTTTCTTCTGATCCTTCTCTTCATTTCTGCCTAAAAGTCCCAGCATGGCTGTGTATGGGGACACACATTTTTGGTCTGTTTGTAGGGTTTCACTGTGACCGCAGGGAAGCAAGCTCCATCTCATGTCAGGAGACCTACAGGGAGTCATGCCGCGGTGTGAGCTGCTGCAAAGCCATTCCCAAACACTGCTGGAGCAGCCCTGTCGAGGCAGGTGCCCATCATGGAATGAGAAAGGTAAAGTAAAGCTTAAGGAGCAAGGCACAAAACCTACTTTTCCCTTTGCAGAGTAGACGCCCTGAATGCCAGACTATTACTAGACGAGCGGGTGGTAACAATCTCACCTCCTACTCTTCCCACCCAGAGAAGAAAAATCATGATTTAAGGCACTGAACAGCATCAGGTGCCGAGTCCCACTTTCACAAAGATGCCTAGCTACACCTACGTTCACGTGAGAAAAACATCCCTGTCTTGAGCATTTCATAGCAACTGGCAGAGGCATCCCTGCAGTCGGAGTCATGAGCCAAGGGCTGGTTTTGATGCATGCACAACGCAGGCTCAGGCTCCTGAGACAGAGGCTAAGATGCGAGGAGAAGCTGTGAGAAATCATGTTGGTAGAGCTGTATAAAGCACAGAAAGTAAAACTGCAGGCTGAGGCAAGTTTGCTGAGTCTGCTATAGACAGCAAATGGAGAATTTCAGAGGAAGAATGGTGACCTGAAAAAGTATTTGATTATAAAGGTAAAACAAGGAATCGGAATAGCAATGAGAAGGTTCCACCTTGTTGAGAGGAGGGATGGGATTCATCCAGTGCCTTGCTGGGGTGGTGGCATGTTAGACTAGCATCTTACCAGTCTTGGCTGGGAGACAATACTGAACTGCTTTGCAATTACAAGTCCTATATATTGGTAATATACTGTGTAAACCCTGCTTTTAGTTTCCAGCTGCACATGGTAAATATCTGAACAATGTGACTGGGAGTCTAGGTCAAACTGCCAGGGAGGTTTTGCTCCCTCTCCCTTCCTCAGAGCTCAGGAAATTTTGGAAACTATCTCAGCCCCTCTAGACCCAACTTTCCAATGCAGTTTAGGCTTTGAAAGACTGAGGTTTTTATTTGCATCTGTGTCTGATGACCTAGGTAGGAGATGAGAAGCAATATGCATATGGAAATGTATAGTGGAGCATATGGAGATGTAGGGGTGAATAGGGAGCAATGAGACCTGATAAAGATAAGCAGAAGCAGACTGAGGCAGATTGTTGTCGCGTAGATGTGAAAAGATATTTTAAGTCAGGCTTTAAATTACATGACTCATCAAAATATTACTTAAAACAAAGAGTTTACATGACACATTTCCACGCACATTGAGATATAATTTAAAACCTTGATCCAAAAGAGCAGTGATACCAATTCCTGAGCTCCAAAATTAGCCTGCAGATGTCAGAAGGGCAGCAAGATTAGGATCATGCAGCAATGCAAACAGCAAGACCCCTTTGTTGGCATCATCTTTTGCAATATTCATTTCTTTTTAAAACTCCTAGATATAAAGACTTCAGAAGAGGTAAACAACACTTGGCAGAAGGGGAGAAGTTGTCTATGCTCATATTGAAACATACCATAATGCAAACGAAAAGTATCCGCTTTCCATAGCATAGTGGTTTAACCCAGCAGGCAGCTAAGTGTCACACAGCTGCTCGCTCACTCTCCCCAGGTGCGAAGGGGGTGAGAATTGTAAAGGTAAAAGTGCAAGAGCTTGTGGCTTGATATAAAGACAGCTTACTAGGTAAAGCAAAAGCCATACACGCAAGCAAAGCAAACCCGGGAATTCATTCACTGCTTCCCATCGGCAGGCAGGTGTTCAGCCACTCCCAGGAAATCAGGGCTCATTCTGCATAATGGCTTTTTGGGAAGACAAAGTCCATCGCTCCAAATGTCCCCCCCTTCCCTCTTCTTTACCGCAGCTTTTGTTGTTGAGCATGATGCCATATGGCATTGAATATCCCTTTGGCCAGTTTGGGTCAGCTGTCTTGGTTGTGTCCCCTCCCAGCTTCTTGTGCGAATTAGCTTTATCTCAGCCAAAACCATGACACACAGTGATTGTCGTCTTTATAACTAAGTTATAACACAACTAACAGGTGCGCCAAGAAAATAGTCTTAGGAGAGAGCAAAAAGAGAGGGAAATAACTTGGACAAAAGCTTTCTGTCTTTTACTGGTAGTGAGAAATAAAGAACTACAGGAATGAGTGTAACAGTCTCAAGCCTATTGCCCAGTTCTCACAAACAGATCAATGCCAAATTAATGTAATCTGATGTGATGAAGAAACAGCCCCTGGTAGACAACATGTGGAATTGCTTACATTTTTCATGGATTTTTAATTACAGTCGTAATGAACTACAAAGCTGCTTTGAAGTACCAGGGCTTCAAGAACTGTCCTATCAAAGTCAATAAAAAACTTTGGTTTGACTTTAATAATTTTGACTTAGGATTTCCTATTCTGAGGCAGAGGATGCACATATTCACATATTGTGACTGCAACACAACACAATGCAACATTAATTGTAATATAGGCTTTGGTACTACTCAACCTTAACATGCAATTGCCTACACAAAGACAATGAACAGCTTTGCTTTGAATTTTCATGGCAGCTGTTACTTTTAATTTGTTTTTAATGTGAGTTTTAAGGAACACATTTTTCTTGGTGAGCTAGTGTCATTAAGTGAAAGTGAAAACATGATCCTTTTGGAATGGAAGAATTCCAAGGCTTTTCCACTTTATTTCACGTCTCTGTTGCTAACCCCTCTAATGGTATTGCACCCTAGACCTAACAAAATTAAAGCACAAGGCCAGCTTATAAGAAGTTAGGGAAATCAAATTCCATTGTAAGACTTTACAGTAATTGTTAAGAGCAAGATTCTTCTCCTCTCCCTGCAGCCCTCTACAAGTTCAACTTTTGAGTAGAAATTAGGCTCTATTTAGACAAATGGATGGAAGCACTCTCCTCCTAAGACAAATGACAGCAATTACCTATGGCCTACATGAAATGGAATTTAGAGCTAGCATTTTAAGGTAGATAAAGTTTGTATTGATGAATCAAAGCCATCAGCGAGAAAAGCGAGCAGGAGGATTGAAGCAAAAGTTTAAGAAGGTAGATGCTGCTTAGCGCCTGAAAGGCCAGAGGCTGGAAAGGGGAGAAGGAGAAGAGGTTGGGATGCATATCAAATGATGCTGTGGTATCTTGTTCAACCAGCCTGGGTCAGGCAGATGGCCACAATGAATATTTAAAGACGTGACAGATGAATTGTAATGGAAGCAGAAGTGATGCTGGTGTCATTGTGAAACCATACCAGGATCACTAAAGCCCATCAGTTCAGAAGTTTTACATTTTCTTATAATGTATTTCTCCTGTCCCACCTAACTGCATCACAACATCACTTTGATGCCATAATTTTTACATTGGCGATCCATCACGTGCAGGACATTTACACTGCTACATTCATAAAATCCAGATGTACATCCCTTGTGAGGCATTCATAGAAGCATACCCAATATTGTACTGTAATATCTTAATAAATCAGGCCATACACTTTACGACTCTGCTGGAACATTTGTCATGAGAGGAACATATTAGGAATAGTCATTTATTAATCCTAAGAGATGCTGTGCACCACAGAGCAAGGAAAGGCAGCTGCCCGAGAGCTGACATAACTTCCAAACAGACAACAACACAAGGCAGCAAGCAGAACAACACTGTTTTTTCCTACACCTACAGAGATCCTTCTAAAGTGCATAATTAACTTCATTAGGAAAATCTTCTTACTAGTCTTTGCTAATTCATCTGCCTATGGAGAAATTGAAAAGGTGAACTATCACAAGGAGTTTATATTAGCAAGCCAGAATTGTGTGAATTTGGTCTGATTCAAAATTTATTGAGGGCAATGAGACTCTTTCAACCATATTGTATGAGCTATGTGTCAAAGTCCATAATCCAGGAAGGTTTTTGAGTAATGTGCAGATGAGGGCACAGTACACATGGTGATAATGGCTAGTGGTGGGAATATCCTTAGTGCATAATACTCAGCATCAGGTAACAAAGGAGGGATTGCTAATGACAGGATAAGCTAGAGAAAAACTGGTCCACCTTGCAACGAGCCATTTGATCTTAAAAGAGCACATTATATGTTCATCAATGCCAGGAGCTAAAACTGCCGAAGTTGGAAGCATCATTTCAGGGAGGATCTGTCTGGTGTGATGCTGGAGGATCAGGATGTTTGGGCATCTGGCTTCATTCCAAGTTTTACTAAGCATCAAAAAATATAAAATAAAATTAAGACTCTGGAAACAAGGATCATGCCTGTACTATGTATTTTTTCCTCACATATTCCTGCTTCACTTACAAAGTTAAAAAGTGATTAAATGACAAATAGGTTTATAAGCATCTCAAAATGCATCATATAAAAGATGTCTAACTAGAACATTTTTCCTTTGACTTTTTTTTTTCCTCCAAGATGCTCTTTAAAAACGCGAGGCTGGTTTAGTTTGCAAAGCAGGATTATTTCCACAGCCTGGCACAGTCCTTACCAGCAGCTCGTGTCTTTTGCCGACATAAAGAAGCAATCTTATAAACAGATTAACGCAACATTAAGAGGAGGTTCTGAAGCTGGTTATGCACCACCCTCTTGCTTCTTAAAATATACATCTGAGAACAAACAACCAGAATATGTGTTAAATAAGATAGTGCCATTTTTTTGCTGTTGTCTTTTATAGTTTATTTAGCCTTAAATGCTGTATTGCAAAGAATGATGAATATTTGAGTATAATTAAAATTGTCGCAGTGATTTTGACTATCACTGTGCTGAGGCTCTGCTTTTATAATTCTTGCTTTACACAGCTGATCCAAACGGAGTCCAAAATAACAGAAAATTGTAGAGAGAAATTTGAACACGAGCGATAGTGTCTGTAAAAGCCAAATTAACAATGTTATCACATACAGAGTAAGACTACTCTTACCTTTTTGTTCATAAATGCCATGAAAAATCTGCCAGAGCAAGTTTCCATGCAATTCACGCTGAGTGTTGTTATCCAGTTCTCACAGATTAAGATCGCAACCACAGAACAGCACTCACCTGGACTGGCCTTATGGGTCAGACCACTCCTGAACCATCCCCACTCACTGTGCTTCAATTCACACCCCAGAGCAGTCACAGTGTGCAAAGTGGATTCCTTTTGAATGAAACTAAACCGAAAAACCTGCTTCCAGAGCCAATCTTGTTTGCTGCAGTTGCCTGCAGGTGCATAACCCCCTAGACCAAACTAGGCTTTGTTTGGAGCAAATAATCATCCATAATGTAGACAGTGAAACCTCAGCACTAGTTGCTTTGCTCCACAGCCTGGCTCCTCTTGCACTGTGCTGCTTGCTGGTGCCATCATAGAGATCAATTCTATGTTTTTCAGAACCAATAAACCATTTGGGAATGTGAATTTGTTCTGCTTCAGTCTAGTGAGATTGCACCAAGTCCAGCACGTGAGACAGAGATTTTGCTTTCATCACAGGAAGGTTTTGTGTTGGTTGGTTGGTGCTGTTGTTTTTTATGGTTTTTATCACATGATAGAAAGCGTCACAACACATAAAAAGAAGTTACAAAGAATTATGTTCACTTCTTTGCAAAAACCTTGTGAAAAGGACATAAGGAAACCTATAGACTGGCTCAACATGGTGCACCTTCTCAAGGATTTGTTTATTTTAGTCCATAAAATAAATAATCTCATTTGCATTTACAAGGTCATCTTCACTTTTATGCATGTGGTCATTGTCATTGTGGTGCCCAGCATTTTCAGTTATGAATTTTCTCCTTTGCTGTCCTTCTAAAACCTCACCGTCTGCCATTCAGTGAGGTTTACTGGCCATCTGAAAAAAAGTAGGAGTTGAACCATCACCTTCTCTGATGGTACAGACTTCTGTTGTGCCACTCGGTAGCGCGAGCAGCTGAAAGTGTTGCAGCGTGACTTTCTCAGTGATAGATTTTGGCTGAGTAAAAGCAGTTGTTCTACTTGCTCTCCTGCCAATGTCCCTTTTAAGAAAAATTAATAACAGCAGAGCAATGACTGCTGCCTCTGAAGGACTGTGAAGCTCCCTCCCTGTAAGGCACCTCCTCTCACCATGCCAAATCCCGAGCAGCAGCCAGCCAGCAATCTGCTACCATGAGGCGCAGAGGAAGGGGAGAAAAGAGAGGAACCCTGGGACAAGCCCATGCTTGAGAGAAAGAAGGATCCAGATTTTCTACGTGGAACAAATGAAATAAGGATCCCATTTCACTTCTTTATGCTTACAGCAGGACCGCTGGATTGTTTCAC
The DNA here is from genome assembly GCF_009769625.2 of Cygnus olor. NCBI lineage: Eukaryota > Metazoa > Chordata > Aves > Anseriformes > Anatidae > Cygnus > Cygnus olor. Next base: position 61,274,326 of record NC_049170.1, on the reverse strand, counting down.
TGGCTCCTTCACCAGGGAGAGTCTAGCATCCCGTCCCAGCCTGTGCTGAATGAAGCAGATCAAGTGGTGAGCTGGGGCATATCTCCTGTAAGTGAGCTGCCACCACAGCAGGTGGGACAGCACCTGACATTAGGGGGAGGACAAGGGATCCTGTTACAGTGTGCTGATGCAGAACCTGACAGAGAAAGGCACAAACACAGGTTTTTCTGCTGCCACACCAAGCTGCCCTCGGCAGCTCCCGCAGAGCGAACCCAGCGGGCTCCACGGCTGGACACAGGGCACTTGCCCACAGGAGAAATCACTTCTGCAAAACATTTTAACTGGCTTGAGAGCAGCTTCAAAATAAATTCGCCACCTCAGAATGGATTTGAGTGGAAAAATATCATCTCTTTCATTATTCTGGAGACCTCTTCCTCCCATTGCAGGGATCATGTGAAAAGTGACTGTCTAACTGATCAACAAGCAACAGAAGAGGGGATTCAGTGAGGACAGAATGAACCTTTGCATGGAGCCATTATAATCCCAGCATTATTGCTTTGTGAAACTTGTATTAAAGTTAGCAGAAGATTTCTGCAGGAAAAAGCAGTGGTAGAGGAACACTATAAAATAATAATAATAATAATAATAATAATAATAATAATAATAATAATGTCACAGTTCGAGGAAGTAAATGCTGTAGCTATCTCCTGTCCACACCAAGATCAGCTGCACAGCTCAACCTTTTCTGGAACAACTGTTTTTGTGTTGGGCAAAAAGCAAAAGAAAATAAAAGGCATTCACAAGCTTGGTAAAGTCTTTAATGGCAACATCTATTGGCCCTTACATGCAGACTTTCAGGAGACCTGTAGGATGTGGTACTGCTTGGACATACATAAAACTAGATTGAAAAGACCTCTAGACAACATCCTAGTCCTGTAGGGAGTAATTCTTCAGTGTCAGAAAGAAGGATTAAGTGATTTAATGTTTCTTCATCTCTAAATTGCTGTAAGTTTTGGTAAAGAAATATTTTGGTCACAGACATACTATTTTTGAAAGATGCTTCCCATATCTCACAAAATGCCATTAAAAATAGGGAAGACTTTGCCTTTTCTTTCCTTTTCCTTCATAAGCTAATTTACCACACTGAATCAGGTCCACGAAGCCTTGTTAAAATGTATTTCAGCCTTTTGAGATGGAAGCAATGGGTATTGGGATTTCCTGTAGAACTCAGCAAGTGGAGACACCAAAGAAATGTGCACTTCTTTCCTAATGCACTATACTTTTCCTAGTAATTCCCACATGCTGCTTGCCTTTTGGCTGCCACCAGCTGTTGGGATGACATTTTTATAGAAATGTAGTGGCTCCTGGGTCTCTCTTCTCAGTGATGATAGCTAATTTAAAATCCGTCATTGCCTTTGAATTGCTATTTTTTCTCTTTTGTTAATGAGATTAAGTGACAATTGAATAAAATCTTGCCCAGTCACTGGACAAGATACTTTAGGACATGTCCTCAGTCAACTTTCTCTTTTGATTCTGGAAACTTTTACGTGTTTAGCAAATATGTTTTTCTCCCCTTCCATCCCTTCACCACACCATCAATACTTAGGTTGAACAGCCTGAGCCCCAGTGCTTATCCCTGTGGAATTTTACTAGCAATTTTTCCTTCCTTGTTATCCTACTCCATATCTCATTTTAAATGGATATAAATCTTCTATAGCAAACTTTTGCTTCTTGTTTCAAGGTTGATATTTTTCTTTCTCTCTCTCTCTCTCCTTAAAGCACCTGCAGAAGGACTTCAACATGAGTTTTTGTCTGTCTGTACGTGTAAAAACACTTCTGAACATCTGAATCAGTTACTGACAAGTCCATCAGGTCCTTCCAGAAACTCAGATAAATGTGAGGGATACCTTCCATCTCCATAATCCATGCTCACTTTTCCCCAGTATGTGATATAAAATAGGTATGTTCATGTCTCTCTTTTTAATAGTGCTTCTATTGATATCTCCACTGAATGGCCCGTATTTCTATGGATTTGTCTTGGACATTTTTAGAAAATGTTAGCAGCATATTTACTACTTTTCATTCCTCTTATAGTACTTATAACAGAGCTTACATACAACAGTTAATCATGTAGCAATATCCTGTCTTGAGATCCATCAGAATTTTAGGTGAATAGCTACTGATGCATGTGGTTTGATACTATCTAATGATTTTTTTTTCCTACATTTTCTATAAACAGTTTAATTTCAGAAGTTTCCTCGTTAAAAAAGGCTCCACTCTAGGTTTTCCTTGAGCACTTTCATAATAAATACATCTTCAGGGAACTCATTTGCTTTTCCTGCTGGGGTCTGTCTTTGTTGAAATCATTTTTTTGCCTTTTTTTTTTTTTTTTTAAATTCAATTCAGGTGGCCATATCCCTCTGTAGCTTATCGATGAAGTCTTTAGCATTAGCTTTGAGTTTCAGCATGTTGCCTCTGATTGACTCTTTTGGCCTATACTATTGTGGCTGGATACGAACTGCCAGAATGCCATGTTCTTCTTCCATTTTCCTTGACACATCTTGCATTTTTTGAAGAAAATCTGTTTATATCTAAGCAGGCTCTTCCCTCTGCTGCTTATCAAAGCTTGCTTTGGGAAGGGGAAATGCTTTTAAAAGTCCGCAATGATGAATTTAGCATTTTTCATACCGCTCATAAGCACTTTACTGCTTTTAATTTGCTACTTTTATTTTATTTTTTAAAGTTCTTTTTTTTTCTCTCTCTTTAAAGAATTAACCTTTTATTTGACAGATTACTCTTTTGCTGCTGTGTCTTACAAGGATATTGACTTTGATCCTATTAAGAACTCTCTTATTGAGTGGCTTTTCAGTTGTAGCATTCAGGTTCTCTGCAGTTCCCAGGGCAAAAATCAAGGACTGCTTCCCCTTTTGTGCTCTCTGATTAAGTGCTTTGAGAGTTAGTTATTTGCAGAACTGAAAATGTATTTTTCTCATGATGCCTAATCCTGACTTTCACAGTCAACCTGGGAATGGCTGAAGTCTGAAGACACTGAAGACATTGTTATTGCTCCTCCTTGACTCCTTACTCTCCATGCTACCATAGTAATATTTTGCTTTATATTTAGGCATAAAATTTCAAGCCATTAATGACTGTATTACCTGTTGATGGTATTCATTTATTTATCTCCTTTGATTCTATTTTTTCCCTAACATATAGTGTCTGTCCTTCCCTCACAAGGTTTTCTCTGATATTTTTACAGAATTTGAACCTTGGTATCAAGGTGTCTTATCAATACCTTCTTCTCAGCAAACCCTCAAACAAAAGCCTGGACTACAGAGATCACTTTCAAACAGCACTTCTACGATACACAGTAAGTTTTCCTCTGGATTTTATGTACCCTGATTACAAGTTTGGGGGTTTCCTTTTGTTATTTTTTTTTCTTACAGTTCCTCAAATATATTAAAATCTGTCTTTTTGCTTTATTGAAAATATATTTTTTGTAATTTTATATTTGGAGTCTTCTGGGCAAAGAGTAACCAACTTCATTGTTAGTCTTTGGTTCAAAACACCGCTAACTTATTTCAGTGCCAGGAACTTGATTTCAATACTGGTTTAGGTGGAACCCACTTCATTATAACCTTAAATCCCCTTTCACCATGCTATTTTCTTGAATATATTTTGGGACTTTGCCTTTCTATGTTTCATGCTTCAGCGACTGGGAATATTTCAGAAGTGTTACCATGAGGATTTTAATTTCATCTTTTAACACAACTGTTCTATATTCTTAGCCCATTTTAGGTTATTTTTCTTACATGATCATGTGCTGACAACAGTTACTATGAATATTCTTGAGACAATGCATCCACAATCACAATGATCAAAAAAAAAAAGTGTTGGTTCCTCCCCTCAAAAAGAAATTTGCTTTAGACCAGAATTAAATGATAAGCATAACATCACACTAGAAGTCTGTGGCCAGTTTGAGTTTTTATTTGCTGGGACTCAACCCCAGCAAAATATATAAAACCATCTCCTGTCTCCTGCCACTGCATGAATAGTCATGCAGCCCATTCAGGAACATAGTTCGATTCAATTCAGCATAAAATCTGGTTGCAGTCATGAAAGAACAGGCTGCAGTGGAGCACAAAAGGAGAGAGGAAGGATTCAATATCCAGAAAAATCTCTTTAAGAAAGCCTGATGATTTAATTTCTTTACCTAACCTCACTGTGCAACAAAACTAGATTTTCATTCTTCAGATCCAACAGCATTTGCCTTTCCAGTATAACACTGCAATGCAGCATATGGAAAGAAGTGTGTAAAAACAACTATAACCATCAATATACTCATATTTCACAGGAGCAGCTGAAGGTGTAACGTCTTTAAATGCGCTTATAATTTTGTTTTAATGTGGTTTTGGAAGTACACATTATTAATTAAAATGGTTTCCACTGTTTCCTAGAATGGTAAATGACACTTATAAACCTCTAATGCTATGAATCCTATAGATGACCATGAAGCTCTACTATTAAAGTAATTTTGTACTACATGCATCTGGGCAGTTACAGACTATCAAAACCTGCTCAAAAACAAAAGCTCCAGATCAAATCAATTTTATGGTGTTTATTCATAATACAAACTAGCAAGAAGGAGAATGCACATCCAGGCTGCCTTTTTTTCAGTCTTTTAAAGGTGACCGGGTCCTATCATAAGAAGTAAACCGGAGAGAACATCAGTGAATAAAATGCACCCTATAAAAACAGAACTTTCATTAACCTCTAAAACAGCTGCAGGGGATTTTGTATATGCTGATGACTGCCCTCAGCTCATCACCTCTGATCTCTGACCCCTAGCATATGTGTTACACCTTGCTTTATGCATAGCTCACCAAAACAACTGTTTTTTTAAATGAAATCAGTACCTAAACCTCTATAGTGATCCTGCTAAAGGAACAAATTTTCTTCCTCCCTCCTCCAAAAATGTGCCTGCCATTATTTTCCTCTTTCTACCATATGCAAAGTGTTTTTATTCATTCCTCTGTATTAGTTTGAGTCCAGCCTCATCTGTCATTCATCAGTAGTGAAAAGGTATTAAATATGCTTTTTAAGAGCTGATACAAGATGAACAACTTCAGACCAGCCTGGCACAGTTCCTTAGTAGAGACAATGGAGGAAGTGAGGATTTCCACTGCAATTCCCAGTCACTGAGAGCTACAAGGGTAGTTGTTGGCTATGTGAGTGAGCAGACAAGAGCAGCAGCTTCCTGTGGAAGAAAAAGGCAGCAAAGGAAGATCTGCTGCCAGAAACATGCTCAAATGCAATGTATTTTTACCAAAGCTAAGTAAGCTGGCACTGTTTCAGTGAATAAAGACTGTAAAGACTGAATAACATTTCTGCCAAGTGCAGGTGCTTAGGAACATCTGCCCTTTCCTTGAGAACCATGATCTAACCCTGTGGTTATTTATACTGTTTTCATCTCTGGACTGGACTGCAGTGTTATAAAATTCCCAAGCACAAGCCTTCAGCATGAAGAAATCACTCCTGATTATCTTTTAACAGTCATGACAATCAGAAGAGGTAACTGAAGGCTGGAAGAAAGCAAATGTCACTTTTTGAGGCCCTAGTCTTCATTTTAACTGATCCTCTGGGATACCATCATCTGTAGGAAGGGCAGAATGTAGAATCTGGGGAACTGCAGGCTCATCAGCATTACCTCAGTCCCTGAGTGGATCAATGAATTATGGAAACCATTTCCAGACACATGAAGGTAAAGAAGGTGATCAGGAACAGTCAGCATGGATTTACAAAGGGAAAATCATGCTTTACCAAACTTATTGCCTTCCACAATGAGGTAACTAGCTTGGTAGATGAGTGGAAAACAGAAAATATTGTTTATCTTGACTTTAGCAAGGCTTTTGAGGCTGTCTACTGTAACATCCTCATAAGTAAGCTGCTGAAGAGGAAGTTGAGTAAGTTTTCAGGTAGACTGAAAACTGTTTTCAGGTAGACTGAAAACTGGCTGAACAGCCAGGCCCAGAGGGTTGTGATCAGCAGCACAAAGTCCAGATGGCAAGTCACTAGTGGTGTACTCCAGGGGTCAATTAACTCCACTCTGTTTAACTAAAGATCTCAATTACTTTGCAGAAATTCCAGATGGGGACTCTTAATAGCTGGTGATGGACCCTGCAAAGTGCTTCAGTGATGCTTGTGCTAGCATGTGCGAAGAGCTCCTGTTCAACAGATTCTGCAGAGTAAAAACACTATTGCCAACTGCACCTTTCAGTGCTACTACTTTACTGTGTGCAAGGCGTGGTATTATATATGGACAGTTGCTCATTTCTAAAAACATTTCCCCTCAATCTGATTTAAAAAAAAAAAAAAGCCCACCACAACTGTTTATTGTGGTCTCGTCCTTCGCTACCACCAGAAACAAAGAAATCTGCATCTGATGTGATCTGGAATACACCATGCATCTAATATCTTGCAAAATGCCACTCTGCAGCCATCACACACCAAGACATGATCAATCACCAAGACCTCATCAATCTCACTGGACTTAAATCCTATTGGGACTGCACTAAAATCAAGGGGAAAAGAAACTACCATTCAACTGTCCCCTGCAGCTCCTGCCACTTTCTAGCCCTTAATTAATCTAGAACATCTCTACCTCTGCCAGCTCCTCCAGGCTGCAGAGGAACTGACCTCCACTTGGCAGGTTTCTGCTGCAGCACCACAACTGGTTGCGAACACGACTCAGCAGTAGAAGCCACTGGCACCTTGTCCATTCAGATTGCAAACTCCTGGGGGAAATAAAGTCACAGCCTGAACACATAAAGGTCTCTAAGACCTGCTCTGTTGCAAAAGCTTATTATGATCCCCCTGGAATTTAATTTAAGACTAAATTTAGGCTGTTTCCACCATGACTCACTGCCTTCTCTTAGAACTTCTCATACATCCTGCTTTCCTGTGTTTGATACCTCAGACACTTCAGATGTCCTCTTTTCAGCATAATTTAATATTTGATTATAGTAAAAGAAAGCATGTGTTGTCTTGAAGAAGAGAAAACTATCATCTAGGGATTTCTCTAATGCCAAGACAAAATTAATCTTTCATGGCACAGTGGAGTAAAAATTCAGTCCCAAAAGAAGGTAATTAAAGAGTTATTCCCTAGATGTGAGAATGACTCCTTACTTAGAAGTTTTGCTTAAATTGTTTTGAGAGTACAGCAATTGATTTAGAGCTAGTATTTGGTGAAAACCTGCTTGGGGGAGAAGTTCTAGAGAGGAAGAGAATGATGTTGTGTCTAGTATTTGTAAACACGGGTAAAAGTAATGCTGCACGGATATGAAGTCAGAAGTGCACCCCACAACAGGAAAGAGAGAAAAGTCTTCTCATTGAGGCTTTCCTCAGATAAAGGCCCTCATTCAGCATTAGGCAAGAACTTTCTTGCAAGTTCTTTTCAAACTACTATCAAATGACACATGCAAGGACTGATCCAACCAACCTGCCAAGATGACACGGTATTTTCCAAGGCAACTGAGACATATAAAACTTGAATGCTAAGTCACAGCAGATCAGAAATGGGAAGACTCTAGCTCAATAACCATTAACTTTAAGGTGGAAAGTGAATAAAGTTCTAAAGATGAAAACTTGATAAGCCAGCCTGTGCAGTCTATACAGAGTATTGACAGTGATTACCCACCTATCAGCCAAAATTTAGAAAAAGATGTTGCAACAATCTCCTACTAAAAACATTAGTTACAAAACATTGCAGACAAGTGAATATTTCTTGTTCTTTGCTTTATAGTAGTACTTGACAATTCTGCAGTCAAGCCAGTAGCAGCAACTGTCCACGAATTTCAAATAGGTTTTTCAATTAGGAACATGATGTGGATCTAAAAACATAGAAACAACTCATTCTGTGTTGCTGTGTGTCTCAGTAACACAAGACAATTCCTTCATTCCTGTGCCTCAGCACTCAGCTGCTGCCCTTAGCAGTCCAGGTTAACTTGTCCAACTTTTGTCCTTTTGCCACCATAGCCAAAGGAGCAGCATGTGACTTCCCTCTTGCATATTGACAGAGTTGTGCATAAGGTTAAAGCCTGAAGGGTCTACCTAAGGCATACAAAAAGCACAGTTACCCGAGGGCCATATATATCTTTAATTTTGAGCGTGGAATAGAAAAGCCTAGGGAGGCCAGAAATGGCAGCTACAAAACCATCAGTTTTTGATGTGACACCAGAGTTGCTGCGAAGCAATAGCTGCAGAAACCTGTCCTGCTGCTGCTGCACAGCTAAGCACTCTGCACATGCTCCAGTTCTGCGGTGAAACACTACTCCTACTAATTCAGTGGTAAAACTTACCTAAAACGCTCAGCTCTCCAGCCCTCCAAAGCGTTAAGCATCTGTCAGAGACCTAACAACTTATTCCTGTTCCTGCACAGGAGACCCCCTGCCTTCAGGTTCCCCAGAGGACAGCGCCTGTCAGATGCAGCTGGAGGACACACCTTGTATGTGGCATGACTCCTCAAAGGATTAACTGACCCACTGACACACGTAATGCAGGACAGCAGGTTCTTGCCCACGCACCAAGCACAGCTGATTCAGTACATCGATGTTCAAGAAGCTGCTTCAAGCCCACTGAGACATAGCTTCCAGCCTGCAAACACAGCTGTAGTAGGAGATGCAAAAACCAATCATGCATCTCAACATCAGTAAGTCCCAAAAGATCTGCAGAGGTTGTCCCAGTCCCTTTCAGACACTGTCAGCCATAAAAGAACACCCAATAAACACCCGAACAGAGAACATTTATAAGTAACAGCCACCCCTCACCTGGGGCTGACAAAATTTCAGCGTGGCCTAACATTGACACCAAACCTATCACATATGCCTATTGTGGGTTTCAAAACAATAAATTGTTTTGATTTAAAAATAAATAATCCTAAGACTCATTATGACTTTTGTCTCATTGATATGGCAGACGAATACATTCCTACTTGGCCCATCACATATCCTTGCAGTTACAATTGGTCACAACTGAAGAAATCATACAGAACAGAATGGATCAGTGAAGAAAAAACAAAAATCCCTCGTTAAATTTACCTTAGGTTTACCTCAGTTTGAAGCACAAGCACTGTGATAAATGGATTGACATCTTAAATAAGCTCTGGTGAAGCTGGTAGGTACTATTCTGTGCTTTCCTGAAGGGTTATGCAACTTTATGGTTACTTATTAGGCAGAACTGTTCTCCAGAAGAAAAGCTCTTGGGTAGCTGAATATTTTAGACTCCAGCCTCAGACTTTTTCTATGATGTGAATGTTTCTTAGGAAGAAAAGTGAATCAAAGTCAGGACTGTGTGCTTCTTGCTGAAAGCTTAAATAGGGGATTTGGAATTCAAGAACATGAAAAGGGTAGTCCCTGAAGCCCAAACAAAAAAAAACCTTTGGATTTAGAGAAGATTTTGATTAGATTTTCACACAGTGATTTAAAATTACTTGCATAATGCAAAGAATATGCCAGGGCATAATGCAACATGGTTGCCAGTGATGGCAAGCTGTCACTAAATGCTCAAATGCTTTAGGGAATTTAAGGCCAAGCTGAAGTAAACAACATACTTGCTTTAAATTATCACATAAGTGAACTACAGAACACCTTGTGGCATAACTGTGCAAGAGCAATTTGACTTTTTTCCTCCTGGAAGCTGACAGCTTATGGCGCTGCACAGTTCATTCTTAGGGTATAACATGGAAAAGCTGCTTAGAGCTACTGAGGAAAAGGTTTTTAAAAAAAAGTTTTTGAACTTGTTCACTGGCATGCAAGAGCTCAAATATCATGATGAAACAGCCCTTGAGCTTACTGGAGCATTTTGTTTACAAGGAATCAAAGCAACTTTGCTGATCAGTGTAGCAAAGAAGGGATAAATGAACAATAAACCCGAGAATGTGTACTAGCCACTGAAAATGAACTGCTACAGAGCCAGGCAGTAATTCTTGTGGGTGAAGTTTGATGTATGCAGACCATGCTCTGCACTACCAAGTTCCTAACCTTCCGTTACTTCATCTATTGCATGTCCACAAATAACCTGCACCATTTTTTGTTTTCCCCTCAGCTATTTGTATTATCACAACAGAATACTATTGCTATGTTTTGAGGGATCTAGCCTTTTACCGATAGTTCTGTTGTCTGTAACTATGCAGTTACGGCATTTATAATATACTTAAAATTGTATTCTGGTACTATACAGAACCACATTGTGGACAAAATCACACATTGGATTTCTAGAGCAGCTCAGCCAACTGCCTTGAGGATAGCAAGAGAGTATCGTGAATTTACATCAACTAGAAATCCTTTTTTATTTTTATTTTTTAATATAGATCATTTTAAGGTGTACCTGCATGGGAATAAGGTATGGAAGAATTTAGAGGGATTACGTCTTCCAGTTTTACAGATACACTGCAGTATCGCTACAGTGTTCTTTCAAAACTTCAGATATTAACTACTTGTTCAAACTTCACAACTTGTTGGTGAAGCAATGTATGTTTACTTTCAAACTTCAGTGACTAAACGGAGGAAAAATATTTGGAGTTCTGAAAATAACTTCTCATAGGGATGCTTGTATTACTTAATTTCATCAGAGAACATTATGAAGAGATTACATTCTGTGATAATGTACTCTGAAAAATCACTTCCTTTGGATGTTTAAATTAAAAATAAATGTGTTTTTGTTAATATCCGAAGAGACTTATTTAACTTACCTCTTTTGAGCTCGCAAGGACAAAAGAAAATCTTGGATATCTCATTTTTGAAAGGCCACTTTTTTCTGTATTTAAATGAAGTCATATACTACATTTACACTTACTTTATAAGTGTAAAGACCTACTGCTGACATTTAAAAATAAAGTCTCTGGATGGGTTTAATATTAGGAAAACATAACTGCATAAACTACTGCACTGTGAAGACTGAGTAAATAACCAGTTTATAACAAAATGAATGTGTTGCCACGCAAAAAAAAAGGTACATTCCCAATGTATGGAATTAACAATTAACAAGTTTGTTGATTTAATATATGATTCAGTACACAGTCAGCTTCAAGTCCTGAAGCAGCTCCATGGAAAGCAGTAAGACTCCTCATGGGTCTCACTGAAGTTAAACAGTTCACTAACAGAGTAAATCTGGACTGCAGTAGTTTGGTGAGCTGAATTCACAGTGATTCATCTTTCTTTATGTGACCATGATATGTTCCCAATATGTGAAGCACTTTAACTGATACCAAACACAAATCTCCAAACTTCTTTTCCCCCTTTTTATTTCCCTTTTCTGTTCCAGAGTTAAGTAATGAACAAGCTGAGCAGAGGAACAGTGAAATATGAATTGCAGAACAAGGAGTTCCTAGGTAAAGATTTTCACATCTTCTCTTTCCAGAAAGTATTTGGTAAGCAGGATAACTTAAAGAAAACAGTTTTAAATCACATTCAGAATTATATACAGAAATGACAACTAAACAAAAACTACAGTAGCTCTGCATGGTCCTAACAGATTTGGTGTCACACACTGGCATGTAGAACAAGGCGACTGCTATTTCTTCATCTCCAGGATTGCACTTCCTGGCCCTCGGTGTTTGGCACTGCATATGTTGCAGAACTGGACAGAAGATACCTGGAAATGAAAAAAAAATCAAGAGCCTCTTAGAGAAATATAGCCAGGTTAGAATGTGGGAAGATGAATGAAAATTGCCAATGTTTGTCCCAGTGTCACTATTCATTGTCAGGCTGTTCCCTACAGACATACTCATGGATAGGTTTAGGAAGGTGATGTAGTGGAGCATGGTAAAACAGGTTGTTTTGGAGTCAGAGGGCCGTACACCATTCACCCCACTTGTATTACCACGACCCTCCAGGCGAGTAAGTCAAATTCTCTCCACAACAAAGATGAAAAATACAGACTCAAAATGTTGCTGATTATCTTCACAGATGAAGAAGAGACTAAGTCACTTGGCTGGCTCCACTGACCACTGGATGTCTTAGTCACAGTCACACCTGAACACCCTTCCGTTTACTATCAAATAAGTGCTCATCGTTACTGCTGCATTTAGCCCTCTGTGATGCTTTATGCACACACTACTTTCCTTAACTTACATCACCAGTAACCAAGTATCAGTAACACAACTGGCTGTCTAAAGCCAAGAAATACTATAGCAGTGGAGAATTTGTTTCAGATATGGACAGATACCTGTATATTAATATGTAACACAGAATAAATATTATGTAATATGTCACATTTAAAAATCACATTTGATGAGTTACCCAGTCCCACCCCTGTCTCAGCATACTGTGATTGCTAGATAAATTTTAGATTATTTGTCAGATAATCACATTTGTGGTAAATATTATTTGAATAAATAATAGTTGGTGGGCTTTCTTGTGCAAACGATCTAATATTCATTAAGATTATGATAACAATTTAAGTATACAAGCTGTACCAGATGGCTATAAGCACTCTGCTTGGTCACTTTGCGGTGACTCAAAGTGATTTTTTAACTAGATGTTCATTTTCAGAGAGAAACAGAATCAGCAAATTTTAAATCCCATTTCCTTTGTGATTTTAGTACTATTCTTATGCTTTCATTTCTAAATTCAAACATGGTTATATCTAGAAATTACTCTGTTTTCACTGAAAAAAAATATTTCCCTAATGAAGAAAAACATTCTAAGCATAAAAATAATTGCAAAGATATTTAAATATTTGCTTTCTGAAACACAAATTGGGATCAGATTCATATAATAAAAATCACCTGAAAAAATACCTTATTCTTTTCTTTAATTAAACATATTTAAGCTGTTGCAACAGAAAAGAACTAATAAAAATTCAAATGTGTCATATTTTCTGTATGACTCAAAGTTGTGTTGCCCATTCAGATTGAAGAAATTGGTAATGTACTTCTCAAACAGCAGCAATTTCTTTTTAAATTGCACGTACTTTGGTTGCAGTGGCCCAACACATCTTTTCCCTATTCACATTCTATTACACGGTACCATCACAAATAATTACTGTAATCGTATTATAATTCCTGATAGAGCCATGCCCTTCTCCACAAATGAGAAAAGGAGACATGATTTGTCCTTTTGTCTTTGGCAAAGGTGACAGAGATAGTAAGCTAGTTCCTTACTGTGTTAGATACCGGGAGACACTCTTTGTGAAACATGTGTCTGCAGTGGAACACTACCACATTGAAGGACTTGGATGCATCTGGGAAAAAGAAAAGTAAATCCATTACAAGAGGACAATGAAACAAAGAATTCAGTGACTGCAGCTGTATACGCCCCCATTCCATTATACACACAGTGTATACATCAAGTCATATCTTTATCATATTTAATTCCAATTTATTCTGTCTTATTTAGAGAAACCACACAGAGTGATGCTATCAGGTAATGTGTCAGGTTTGAGCAACCTGGTCTAGTGGGAGGTACCCCTGCCCATGGCTGGGGGACCGGAATTAGATGATTTTTAAGGTCCCTATCAACCCAAACCATTCTATGATTCGTTCTATTCACAGCTGGCAAACAAAAAACTGGTTTTTATCTGTATACTTTGTCTTATATATTCTTGTTGAAGATGCCATAACAGATATTTTCCTGGTCAAACTACTACTCCTTAAGATGCCTGGCGACTATGCTGATATTTCTAAATATAGTTCTCTTGCAGAATGTACATCTTTAAAAATAGTTTACTGAATTTCTAGTTTCAAGACTAACTTTATAAAATGTTTTAAAACTACAGTCATTATAAGCTGTTTCAAATATGCCAGCAGTGACTGAAGCCATGAGTTTTCTACCACTCAGACAAAATGTATATTCCGTAAAAGTTTATAGTCTGCAAGTTCTGTATAAATCATAAAACAGCTATAAGCAAGATTTGATGGGAACAGCTTAGTTTCACAGTTCTGATAATCTTTAAGAATATGTATGTTGATTGACTAAAGTTCCTTCCATTCGATATAATGCAAAACAGAAAATAAGAAAATCAAACATGAGTAAGAAAGAAGAAAGAAAATCTGTATTTACTACAACAAAAATGTTCAAATTAGACTGTTCCCACACTGGAATTCAACAGCAAGGTTCACACAGGAGACTGAAATTTACACGGTGATTACCAAGGGAAGAGTATTACACATTTCTGTGAATAACAGCAAACAGTAGGTCCTCATAAAATATAAAAATAGACGGTTTCTTACTCTTCCAGAAAAGCATCCTACCTGAAGGAAGTATCGGAGACAGGCATGATTCACATATATTCTCTTCTGGGGAAAAAAAAAAAAGAATGAAATTTGTATAAATTTGTAACAACTTTATTAACATACTCCATGTTTCCTTTTTTTTTCTTCTTTTAATAAAGCGGGCATTAACATATTGCTGTTACAGAAATGGATCTTGATCTTAAAGTATTTCCTTAAGATACCTACCACAGACTATTAAAAATTGAAGAGCAATACTGAAGCAATATTCTATTAACAGCAGGAAAAATGTTTCGCTCCTCTGATTTCAGTGCAGGCAGAAGTGCAGGAGCTAGACTAAGAACAGGGCTGTAGAGACACAAGGCAAACTCCAAAAAAAAAAAGCAGCACAGGATGGGTTCCTGATTTCTCTGCAGCGTTTTCTAGCAGAAGCTCTGATCCTCTGTCTTTCCATCAGCTTTTGCCTCATGGCATTAACACACATCTTGCATGAATCACAGAACTTTTCACGTACACAATTAGCACCTTGTAAAATATTTTAAACTATTTCTAAAAACTATCTTGTTGCAGATTATTATTACCTGACTGTTTTGGCACTGAACAGCATTTTCCACTGTTACAGACTTCAGGACGCAATATATTACTGGCTATGCTGAGACTAAGAAAGTGAAAAGCTGCATGCTGGGTCTTGTTTTTGCAATACAAGTGCTTTCTTTGCAAAAGGGAAAGCAGCTAGCACCCTACTGTACTCTACAAATAAGGTATAATACTCAGGCTTTCTGTCAGCTTCCAAAATGGACTGTCATGTGGCTTAGGTTTATAAACCAAGTAAAAGACTTCAAAACCTTGAATGTCACCACATTTCCTCTGTACCCACCATCCACTAGAACACCCTTCATTTGAGTTCGATGCATTTTCTTCAACAAAGAAAGAGAGTCAGCAACAAGTATCTTCTTGCAACCTTCCCGCAGCAAGATCTATTGTGCAAAGGACACAAAATACAGTAGTTATGGAATAGATGGGCATAGCAGCTACTTTGCAAGTCATCTATGGGGTTTTGCTGTTATAGAAAGCACAAAGAATGTTTAAGCCTTTCCAAACAATTATACCTCTAGCAGTGGGGGCAAAAAGGAAAGGAGGAAAAGAGGAACATCCTGCTACTACCACCTCTATTTAAATGAAAAAAACACATTTAAATAAATATAAAATCCTTTGCAAACATACTACTGTTGTAAATTACGACAATCTTCCAGCAAGCTGCTCTTAAGAAAATAAAACTGAGAGACGTTTTTTTACATTGTCTCTCAGAAATGGTCTCTAAACCACTTCAAAACTTTCTCCAAACTCTCTTCAAAACTTTCTCTCTCTTTTTCCAGACCTTCCCTACTTACTTTAGGAAAGGCATTTACTAATCATAAAACCTTTCCAAAAAACAGTAATTCTAAATATATTTTGTTCATACGTATTTCCTACTGAGGTGTCATTTAGTTAGCCATATTAAAAAAGCCTATGCAATTAACCAAAGATCCAGATTTTGTTCCTCCTTAGCAAAAGTCTTAGATTCCTTTTTTTTTTTTTAAACTTATTCAGTATTTTACATTAGATTGACATGTTATTGTCTGTCAATGTTGTGAAACACAAAAAAAGGCATCAAAATTATACAGAGCATTATTTCCCAATGCCTAGTGAGGAAAGTTCATGAAAATATGACAAACACAAATTAAAACTTGTGAAAGTTTTCTTCCCTCCACCCCACACTAAATTGATGTTTGGAAATTTGTTTTCCAAGACTGCAATTGTTCTGAAAAATGTTTTCAAAGAGGTTCACAATCAATTTTGAGCTGAACAAACCTACAAAAAAAAAGTGTTATAAAGAGGGAGTGTCCATTTGTTTCTCCTGATTATTTGTACTACAGGAGACTTTGAAAAAAGTCTTGTGAAAATGAAATTTTTTACCCTTAAAAAAGCACAGGACCGTAAACACAATTAGGACACTATGTTAAGGCTAGAGAAAGAAGTTTTAAGTGGATATATTACTTTACTAAATTAATGAAAACATCTGGAACCAAATCATTTATTGAGGTAAAGAATCTGATTTTCTGACTATACTAGAGAAGGTGCTACTGCAGAATGAAAACCACAAGCCATGAAAACTATTTAATTTAGAAAGTCTTGATTTACATATGCCTAATATTATCTTTAGAGGAAACCACTGCAGTATGCAGAAGGGTATACCTGAAGCACAAGAAATACATTCAGGCCTTGATTCAGCTTAGCCCTCAACCAAACCCAAGTTTCTCAAGGACAATTACTTAAATGCTTCCAAAATGCGTCACAAACCAATCAAAAGCGCATTATTTTTTAGTCATTATGACCAAGAAGCCGGCGTCCCACTGTGCAAGCTGCCACCTGCCCCCTAGTGCCTCTAAGGTGTCTGAACAGCGGCTTATTCGGATTCAGAAGAGCCTAACAGCTTTTCCAGATGCTCTTTCAATCAGTGTTCATCAGATTATCATTGATGTCTGTTAGTTCATAACCTCTGTTGTGAATGGACAGACATGAATGCTACGAATGGAAGAATTATGGATGGACAGCCCCAGTTGTCCATCAGAGAGTTACTGCAGGTTCAATCCATGTTTAAACTAATAACATAATAACATTTGAGTAAAATGGCTAATCCATAAAACCTAGAGGTACTGAATCTAAATGAATTGATTTTATATTTTAAAACTGAGGTAGAGGGGGCGTAATATTAGAATACCAAAATCTTTTGATGTCTTTTTCTAAAAATTGTCAAAAAAGGTTCAGAAATTAGGCACATCATTCTGAAATGAGGCAGGTGTTTACATCTCTTCCAACAACACAAGCTTTTTGTATATTTCACTTAGGTATAGACAGAAGCTGAAAAGATTCTTATTTTATAAATTCAGAAAATGTAACAGACTTATGGCTAACACACAAGTGTACAAATAAGGGACTTTTTATATCAGCCTTCGCTGTGAGAGAGAAGTCTGATACAGCAACTATAGAAACTACAGACCTGGAGGATGATTACATGACTTACTTTAAGAAAGCTTCCCAGATTCCTAATTCCTAAGTTAAGACCACTGTGAGATCAGATAGCAGAGACTTGAACACATGTGAACAATTTCATATTCCTTTCCCATTTAATTCTCAGAGAAGCAGATAATAAAGGCAAATACAAAGATTGACTACACATTAGAGAAAAAAGGTCTTTGTTATGACTAAATCACTGTAACACTGATGAATTTCAGTCCAAAGATGATGTATATAAAAAAAATAAAACAAAACCAATAGCATTAGTTTCATTGGAAAAAAAAAAAAAGAGAGAATGTTTACTTTGCACAGAAATCCTAGTAAATGTCAATTTTTGCTACAATTTTCACATAAAAGCAAGACTGACCTCACTCTGTTGGTAAGGGAGGTTTAAAAAATAATTGCACTGGTGAAGTCCTAATGGGAACAGAGGACATGTATGAGTCTAAGAAAAGTACCATCACTAAGTGTGGAAAGTAGATTACACCAGAACAATGTTATTTTTTGGTGCTGATCAAGCCTAAGCTGTTTGCATCCATTTCATTCAAGGGGCTCAAAACAGGCAAATACCATGCTTACTTAAAAGCAAGTAGCAAACTACCTGCATTTTCAGGATGGTCTTCAAACGGCAGAGCTTTTGGCTGTGAGAGCGTGAAGCTGGCTGTCCATCCCTCATTTAGAAGCCTAAATCACTGTCAGCAGATCCTGACCTGTTCTTACTGCTGCTACCTTGGAATGTGAAATAGAAAAACAGGCACCAGACTAAAAATCTGTGTCTAGGAAATGCCTTTTGACAGGAGTTTACACATTACTGACTGAAGACAGGTTGGATATCCCAGGAGAAAGCATTCCTCCCACATTCAAATATTTCACTGTTGACAAAGAATGTTAGAACTTCTTGAGTCTCAGAACTTTTTTTTTTTGTAGTTTTGTTTTGTTTTTCCTCCAGTGAAGGTGTTCTTATATAGGAGCTCCAGTTAAATACAGTTTGACTCCAGAAGACTGTAAAAAAATATTTTATTCTGACTGAATCCTGACTTTCAGTAGAAAAAACGAACTTGCAGATTTAAAGAATTTAAGGACTGTTGGATGAAAAAGACAATACAGCTGGCTGGTGTTCTGATCTAAGTAAATATAAAAGTCAGTTCTTAAAACTACAACTTTATCTTGACAACTTTTCACTTGTACGGAGATAGCTAAGTTTTGATTCTTTGTCTTTGCAAGCCCTTTTAAATGCAAACAATAAAGATGAAAAGTATTAAGCTTTTGCCAGGATATTAATATGTCTTGGCTCCAAACAGTTAGCCTGTCACAGATTTGAATGGTATTTAGTTATGTTGGAAATGATGACTGTTAAAAAATGAACTAGGTACATATTATTCCTACTAAATATGCATGTCCCTCCTTAAGACACCATATCCTCAGAAGTTTATAAATTCAAAAGAAGTAGTCCGTGGCCTATTTTATCTACAAATTTATAGCACTGAAGAACTAGATTTCAGGAGCTAAATAATAAAAAAAAAAGTTTTAGACTACACTTAGTAACTACTCCTGTTGAAATGCAGACAACTGTAACTTTGTTTTTACTGTCTATGTCTTCATAACTTTGTCAATGTTACTGTACAAAAACACTAAAATTGCTATTGTTTCAGCAGGAAGTAAACTTCATCATTATAAAATATCAGTGGCACCCAATTATCTGTTGTGGTTTTAATACATTAACTTTGAAGATGACGAACAGAAAACATAAAAAATGATCCTTAGGAAGGGAAGGTGAAAAAAGGCAATAACTATCTGTAGTTTTATTCCCAATTCACTTAAATTCACTTAATTCCCAATTCACTTAAATGAGTGCTTAAATCTGACACTGTTTAGGAAAATACTCCTGACACTGTTTAGGAATATGCTCAGCTTTAGGTTGTATGAAATTGCATTTCCTGAAATGGGAAAATAAAAATGGTATTCTAATAAAAATAATAAGGTAGCTGATAGACCCCTACTTGTAAAGCAGAGCTGTAACTCCACAGCAGAGAAATAAATTAGTAATACTTATTTGAACTTGTGGTCTAAGAGCAAAGTCTCACATGATCAGCATCTTATTTTTACCCAATAGAATACCTAATCCTATCTCAGTGCCATGTTTGTTTGGCAGCAAACATTAGCTCCTTCACACGTGTAAGTTATCCACATTACTTTAGAGCTGAGGTGAACTTAGGGTAGCACATAAAACAGTTGCAGCAGTTCATCTAATGATATCTGCTTCATATCTGCAATATGCCAATTTTAATAAAAACTTATATTATTCAGGGAAGATGCCAGATTAAAAAAAGAAGTTACAACAAATTTTGTTGCATTACTAGACTTCCTCGCTGGATTCTCTAATGCACAGTGCAAGCTACATATGGCATGTTTTGGCAGCCATTCAATTTCATTCACTTGATTTGTTGTCATGTAAATAATTGTTTTCAAAGAGAGAAAGTCTGTCTAAAGCACTGCTTTTAGCTCATACCTACATTTCAAATCACATCTAATGAAATGTTTACTGCTACAGAAATTTAAGAGCATAATAGGAAATTTGTACCTGAATACTTGCATAAGTACAGTTTTGCATAAAACAATCTTACCAGGGCTTGCCAAAGGAGGTCACAATTAAATAACAGAAAGGCACAGCTGCAGTACTTTTTGGGAGCTGATGTTATGACAAGATCAGCACAGTTTTCATATTTGGCAGTAACTTGCAAGCCAAGCAATGGGTTCTAACTTCACGTATTCTCCTGATTTGTGGTTCTTGGCACAAGATTTTCCTTTTTACCTTTGAAAATGGGAATGATGAGACTTATGCACATACAAAACTGGTGATCTGAAGAGATGAAATCACAGAAAGTCCTAACCAAAAAAATTTGGATCGCTATACACGTTTGAAGTGTCTGGTACATTAGGTAATACAAATCAGGAATCTGAAAGGAGTTGTCTCAGGCCTGAATAGAGGACATACATTTCACAGCACGAACCTGCACAACATGATGTAAAGGTGCGACCAGGCATCATACCAACACACCAGAGACTAGCTTTGAAACAGCTAATGAGGCAGCAGTAGTAATGATGAAGTGATGGTGGAATTGCCCTCTGCTAGGAAACGCTGCTTAAGACATTTATTTACATGAAGGTCTATCTGCAAAAATGGTTCTATCAAAAACTGAGCTTGCCAACTTAAAGATACTTAGGTGAGCATGTTCAAGAGCTGTGATTGCATCTTTAAATTTCAGTGTAGACACACCATCTGTTTATAACGGTGCACTTCACATTCCTGTAACACTTCAGGAGCAGTCTTATTTTAAGCTATAGCTTACATTTCTGTAAAGAAAAATAGTCACTTTAATTTCTTTCTTTCTTTTTTTTTTTTTTGCTATATTGTTTTGCTATTGTACAAGCAAGCCAAGCACAATTTACATTAAGCTTCCCTAATTTCTATTACTCCTAAGAGGTATAAATTTTAGCCCCAGAGCTATCCAAATCTACTTTAAAATGAATTAATTTAAAATCCATGAAGCGCTTCAATGCTAAGAGCAAATAATTTTAGATACCGCTCTAGAGGTTAAACACATCCTTTTAATCCCAAAGTAATTTTGTTAAAAGCTATCTGAAGACAAAAAGGATTCTTTCCTCCCCAAAATGTAACCAAACGACTTCATCAGCCACCAACAGACTTCACATATAGGCAAAATCACTCTGGGCGCAGACGTAGAAAATGTTCCGTTTTGATTTCCACAGAATGCAGTAACAGTGGGATCAGCAGTGCAAGCAGCAGGGTACTGACAGCAACAAGATTAACATGTAACTGCTTAAACGCAGAATGCAACTTAGCTAGCATTATTTTGGAAGGATAGTAGTATCTAATTAAGTCAATCAAAAACCTGCAAATAATGCTACGACATGCAGTATATACAGACATGTACCTGTCTATCTGGGGTACCTCCTTGCACGTTACATATGTATAGGAGAACAAGACACTTAAAATGCTTCTTTGAAATACTCAAAGTCACGATCTAAAAGAAATACCTATATCATCCAAGGTTTCAACATTTCTACTTACCCACAAGGCTTATAACGGTATGAGAGAGATTTAGAAGACCAGAAGCTATCTAAGAGAAGAGAGTATTCATCCTGACTAATTCCTACCCTTTCTGTCAAAGTTTCATACCAACTGACATTGGTAACATTGGTAACGGCAGACATCCGAACAAAATGAACAAGCCTTCAGGATAACGATTTATCATGCTACTCCGTAGTGAAGTGTTTTTTTTTTTTGTTTTGTTTTTTTTGTCTTTTTGAAAATGATTATCACAGGAAGAATGCAACATTTACCTGCAAGTTGTAATCCTGAAGAATTTTCACTAGAGAGTCTCTCAAATTAGGAATCTCCATGCCTTCCTTAATGCGGTGGATCAAAAGAATGGGATCAACATGTGTTCCAATATTGTTCAACAAACCAGTAATAAAAGCTGTGAAAACCAAGAGACGAGTAAATTAAGATAAAAATCCAGGCAAACACCTGACCAAAGGATGTTTCAGTGACAGCCAGAGGCTTTGGCTGTTTCTATGACAGTTCTATACTGAGAGAGAGCATTAAGCCTCTTTCATATAGCCTTTACATCTTTCTTGCAGATATATTCACTTGAAAATAGGCCTTTGGGGAAGAGGAAGACACAGAGTTTGGCAATGCACAGAACTCCTAGGCTATCTGGAAAAGGGATACCAGAGTATCCAGTGCAAGTCATCAAAAACGTGAGTAAATAACACATTTCAATTCAATAAAAAAGGCATTTGAGCAAACAGAAACAGAAAATTAACTTCATTATTTGAATATTCCATACTTAATTACAGGGTTAAAAACCATATTTGTAAGTATTTAACCTAACTCCAAGGGAACATGTTTCTCAGCAGTGAAAAGAGTGATGCAAAAGTCTTGCTTTTTGAAGTGCAACTGGCTAAATGAAACACTAGAAGGATGAACCTCAAAGAAGGCTCAGAGGCAACCTTATTGCTCTCTACAACTTCGTGAGCAGCAGAAGTGGAGAGGGAGGTGCTGGTCTCTTCTCCCTGGTAACCGATGACAGTATGTGTGGGAATGCCACAAAGCTGTGCCAGGAGAGGCTATTGTTCTAAAGGAGTAACAGATTTTGTTCGCTGTTGCTTGTCAGAATTAGTGGTCAAGTGATGAAAAGATATTTATTCTGATATTAATTCTACAAGACATGCAATCCTTTGGATAAAGAGATCCCAACAGAGATTTTACAGTCTTGATTTAAAGCACCAGAAGAGGTTGTAAAACTAACAGGATAGTTAAAACAATTGTCTATTTTCCCAGTCATAAGAACTCTGAATCTCCCTCCTGAACAAAACTGATTAGGAGATTCTGACAGATTCTGATTCTATCTGAACTTTAAAGTTGAGTAGACGTTCATATCACGAAGAGCAAAAATACTCTTGTTATTGCAGATCTTATCTTTGTGCCACAGAAACAAAACAACATGGTTATTTTATTGAGGGGCAGACAGGTGTAGGCTTTTCATTTTCAGAATTTCAAAGGGAAGCAGCTGTAATAAACAGACCACACAACATCCTCATCAAGCCTGCTGACTATGTTTTGAATGTGTCTAAAAATAAAGCTTCATATACTGCCAAATTAAAAGCACCATTCTCTGCTTAACTTGATGTAAGGACATAACTATGCAGAGCTTAGTCAAGTGTTAAATCCCTAAGTACTCATTCTGTAGCATGCCCACGTGCTGCCTTACTGGACATTTTTATGCCCAGGACAGCTATGGCATGCTCCACAAACCAAAACACCTTCCTGGCTATCCATAAACATTTTGCTAACATGCGTGTGGATAAATCAATCCTTCACCTGCAATAGCTGCTAAGCTGCTAAACAAGGCTGCTAAGAAACTATCCTGCTTACGTGGTTTGTCGATAGAATATAAAATTAGATCTTCCCAAAGTTCTCCATCATCTTGTTCCTTGGCAAATTCAATAGCTTTATCTACATCTTGCAATTCTTCCATTATCATCTTCAAGGCACTGCGGCTATTGCCCATTCTACCTAGAAGAACAGAATAAGTAAAGAGATTATAAACCCTAAAGTACTGAGCATTGATAAATACTTAAGAAGCTTGTATTGCTCTTTCCATATGAATTTTGTAAGCATGAAGTTGCCTCAGGCTAATTCAAGACCTAATCTAATCTAATTTGACGAAAGGTATGCAAATCCCAGAGCAGTCAGTACAACCTGAACATGGGCTCAAATACTTTGCTGGGCTGGGACCCAGAGACTTTCTTAAGGATGTGTTGGGTCATATCAGGGGTTCTAAATATCAGCAATATCTGATGTAAGGTTGAGTGTGTGTGTGTATATGTGTGCATATAAACTTTAACATGAGTTACCCCCTGTTAAGAGCCTCCATGGACACACATAATTTGCCTTAAGTATAGTGCAGCCTACACCCATGGAAAATGACAGAAAGAGGAAGCAGTAGTATAAACCCTGAACTGTTCTTTAAGTAAATCCTACTCTGTTCTCAAATGGTCCACAAAACATTCTTATTTAAACAAAGATTGATTATATCAATAATAAATGTTTTCCATTCTGTTTGTGACTAATACATAAAAATCTTAGAGTCATACAATGTCTCCCATTTAGAGATACCTTGTCCTGCTGAGGAAGCTAAAAATCTAAATTTAAATTTAAACAGTTTAAAATTAACTTTATTTAAAAAAAAAAGCAACATAAGCAAATCTTCCACCTCAACAAAAGACAATACTAAGCTTCTGAGATGCATACAGAGCAAAACATGTTTTATTTCTCCCCTCCCTTCAAACAGATAGGATTACTTTACTCTTGGAGATCATTACAAAAATAAACAATTTCTGCCCCCATAACCTCTCTCCCCAAAACACACCAACACAAAACCTCAAAAAAAAAAAAAAAAGAAAAACAACAAACCAGAAACACAGTAACACAATACATGAATGTAAGACATCATACAAATAATCCAGTCTTTGTTCTACTTTCTAAATCATGTTATTTGGTTCTATTGACTATATACCAGCAGCTTTGTCTTTGGGAAAGCAAGTTAAATGATCGTAGACAATAACTCATATTTTCGCAGCTTAAACTTTATAACAAGATTAAATGCATGTTATATTTTATCACAGCAAAAGTTACTTACTCAGAAGATAGACTGTCTCTTCTACAAAGTTCCTCTGCTGGCAGATCTCTAGAGCCTTGAATTTAAGAGAAGGGAGGAGGGAAAGAGAATACAGGGAACCATGTAACATGATATTTTATTGATCATCAATGCTACAAGAGACTAAAGGATACTTTTCCATGAAGTTGCATTACTCATTTTGACAGGAACAGAGCTCCCTTAATAAGTACTGTCAGGTCCTCTGGCATTAATTAAAAGGAGAAACTCCATGGCATTTTTTGATTTTTCTCTAAGATAAGTCTGGAGACAGGATGGGCATTTGAGTCTGGATTATGTCAATCTCTAGCTTTAAATCTACTGGCAACTTCTTTCTCCTTCCAAAAGTTGGCTAATCCAAAATCATTAAGGTTATCTACGGTCAAGACTTTTTTCCTGCAGGTGGACTTATGAGGTCTCCAGTGATAGAGGTCTACTTGACATTCATTCTTAACACAATGAATGTAGATCTGTACATACCTGCAGGGTAACCAGAACTGCTTGGGGAGGTAGAGAGAGAAACCTCAAAATTTTTTGCGAACAGCCTCAAAGACAACAAAATAAAAAATAATCTAATCCAAGTATGAAAGCATTTCTTGTAAATTTGGTTTAAAGACATCAAAGCCAATGCCATGAGCAGTTACAGAACTTGTGCATAGTTGACCAAAACCACAATTACTAAAATTACCAAACTGATTACCAAAGACTTTTTAGTAACTGAAGGGCTGGATATGCTATAAATGATGCCATGTCTGTTTCCAATCTGAAAGCAGAAAGCAAACTCAAGATTGATGGCATTGCTACAAAAACAAACGTTCACCAATAAAGACAGTTATACTTGGAAATAAAAAACGTAAGTTGATAAGATACAGCTACAGCTGAAGATATAGGTAGGAATTAACTCTTCCTTCCATTCTCAAATTGTTTCAGATGGGTTACTCTGCAAATTGAAGATATACACAATGAACTTCAGAGCAGGGGTAGTGATTTCTCAACTAGATACTTTGGAGGCTTGTAACTATCCATAATTACTAATGAATATATTATAAACACAGCTGACAATCTTTTTTCTCTCCACTTAGACATTAGAGTACGAAGTACCAGGTATTCAGTATTTCCAGGAGCTGCACATTTACTGACTGTCATGCTCCCTCTAGAGGAAAATAGGGAACAACCGTACTTCTCTTTCAGTTTGTTTTATAAAACAGTTGCTAAACTAAACTTGAATAACAGTGGCTTACTGTTAAAGAACAGGAATGATTTAGTCTTGCATGGTTTATCATTTATTTATGACAACAGTAAGTGTGAATTTGTCCATTATAATGTGGGTTTTTTATTCTTTTTCTTTTTTTTTCCTTTGTCATTTTTAAACAGCGCTGGAATCTGCTTAACAGGAATTGAAGATACGGATATCTGGGAAATAATTGTTTCCCCTTGTATTTCCTTGGAGCAAAGATTTGTATGTGGCAAAAAGCATTATTATATGACATGTAAGGTAAGAAGTATAATTATAGATTATCAGCAAAAGTAAATTCAGTTAAGATTTGTACTTTGTTGGTATCCTTCCTCTCTTCTTTAGCTTCTTCTTACTGAAACATATTCATATTTTAACATAAGGTTAAAGTGACTCTTTTCTAATATTGTTTTTCTTTCACTTCTATGATTATTGCATCAACTTTCTAAAGGTTCATGGGTCTCTGATGTGTTCTTTTTCACAGCCCTTGATTTCAGCAAAGCAGTGCCAGCAGTGTGCTAGCATCATTTATGCACTACACTTTTCTGTATCACCCATCACTGAATATAGGTGGTTGGATCTGGAATAACTAAAATTAGTTTGCATCAAAAGAAAAAAGAAGTGCAGGTAAGTTTTGATACATAAAACCATGATTGTGCAAATTACACAGTAGGCAAAAGCTAGAGAGAATCACAGTTAAAAAAGCAGGCATCACTGACAAAAGTCTCTAGCTGGAAACCTCTCAGGCTCATTGTCTAGAAAGATCACTGAGACAACCTAGTTTTTTGGATATTTTCGAAGACCAAGGCTGCAAGGATAACACAGTATTTTCCAGTGCTTCCTGTTGAAGAAAAGACGACTGACAGTTTACAAAAAGCAAGCAAAATAAGAGAGGTGCTAAGAATGCTACTGGTTCTGTTTAGAGTGCTAACCATGTAAAATGCAATATTTGATACTACATTTAAACTATTCCACTGGCGTCATCATTACATTGCACACAGAGAGGTAACATTTCAGAATGGCTGAGCAGAGCAGAGCTTAACAGCAAAACCACAAATAATAAAATAATGACCTAGCTGAAGAGGAAAACTCAAATTTCCGTTCCACTCACTTTAATACAAGAAGGGTAAAAAAAAAAAAAAAAAAATCAAAATATGCCCATCATCAGTTTGTTTATTTTTTGTCTGATGAGAAAGATCAAGGAGGGGAAAACATAAAAAGATTAAAGAAGGTGGCAACACCATACTTTGTAAAATTCTAAGTCTACTAGCAGAAGTACAAGGTCAAAACACTTTTGGCTCTGTTCCTTTAGCGACTGTTACATTGTGTAAACTACTGGAAAGCAATTTAGGACCTTAGAATACAAAATTAGAAAAAGTCCAGTTACAGTTATTCATTTTTTAAGATCTGACACTGAGTAGCTTTAGGTTCTTCAAAACAACTGTTGATTTCTTGCAACCACAACCCACTGTCTAATCAGGTCAGGCACTGATGCATGGATATGCTTTAGGTATGCATCAAGAGCAAATCTGGGAATTTGCATTAAAAATAGCCACAGTTTCTGCCTTCTGAGCTAAGAGAGGTCTCAGCTATCAGCCAGTTGTGGGTGCATCACTTCTGCAGGTGATGATCACAAACTCAAGGGATTCCTCCTTTTGGCAGCAGAGGGCAGTACCATACACATTTACAAATTTACCAGACTACAAGTGACAGACATAAAAATCAAAGACTTGTTTTCACATCTTGAGGGGCTTACCTTCTCTAGTGGACAGTGTGTGCTGTCTCTGAGAAATGGTAGTAAATTTGGACGATCATATTCAGCATAAAGGCTGATCTGTTTCTCATGATATCGTTGTCCTTTATGGTGATCTCTTTTGAAAAGCTTGTGCAAATACTAGAAATAAAAAGAATTGGAACTAAAAACTCTTTATAACATTATTTGGACTCTGCTGTATAAAAATCTCCTCCAAATTTCTGCAGGTATATAATAGTACATACTAAAATGCACAGAGACTGAATACCGATTCAGAGGACTAATTTACATTTTTCTGAAGTACCCTCATCACAGCAGTCTCTGTAAACCACCTCTGTTAAAGAGGCTTTCAGCAACACTTGAGTAAACGTCTTTAACTTTCAAGGAAACTACTGGATTTTGAATTTTATGGAAAACTTTGGGACAAATATGTCATATGAAACATTTTGGTTATATAGATATGCTTGACCCATTATGGATAAGCAAAGATTATGAAATATTTCAACTGAAGTACTCATACTATAAATAGTGAGCAAAGCCCCTTCTCTCTTGATGAGCACAAAAAAGTCTTAAGAATAATCTGGAGGGTCCCTTTTACCCAAAGGGAAGCAGGCTCACACTTTGAAACTAATGCACCTCCTCCATAAACTGACAGTCAGTCTTTGTAAAGCACTTGGGCTGCAGGCTGCACACTTCATAAAGCTGTTTGCTAAAATCAGATCTCTAAACATAAACCCACGCTCTCCAGCAGATCGATGCACTGAACCCCAACCAGCACACAGCAGCAAGTAAACTTCCCTCCCTAACAGAGTTCAAGACTGCAGTTACATGTTACGCATTCTACTGACAGCACATTCCAACTGAAGAGATGCTCTTGGAATAGCAATGTGGAGCTTCCCGTGATACCGTAATTCTGCACAAACCAGAACAATCCTGAAGTGTATGGAAGCTACTGCTCTAGAAAGACAAGCAGTTTACTGCCTGGAACAGCAAAATGCTCTTCAGAGTTGCAACCACCGTCCAACCCCATTTTAGTGTAGGGAAAGAGGAAGGATGCAAACAAGAAGTAATTGACCAGAGAAGACAAGCATCTACAATGTGAATAAGGAATACCTCAGAAGATGTTAAGTAGCAAGCAGTATGTTATCAAGTTCTCACAAATTAATCATTTTAAGATTATTTTACTACTGGCAAAATGCTATTGCCATGGTAAAAAGTGGATTAGCAGGAAGCAGTCACTTTGGTTCTGATGATATATGCAATTTCAGTGTCAGGAGCACATTGACAGTATATCTATAAAAGATGTATCCTGCAAAGATCATATTCAGCTCAAAGTGAAACTAGCAGAATATAGAATGCTGTAGTTCAGGTACCACATGCTGTAGTTCAGGTCTGTTTTCTAACTCTTCAACAACTCTGTCAATCTGAAAAAAAACACAAATGAAAACCGAGAGATCAGCAAACTTGTGAAGAACATGGCATTCACCGGACTGAAAGCAGGACGGAAAAGGCAAGCAAGCACTGGGATCACCATGCCATAAACTTGTTATACTCACGGAAATTTTATCTTCATTGTCCAAAAGCAGTCTACTGCTTTCTAAGTAAAGAAAGAAAACCCAGTTACGGAATAAGTTTGCACAACTTCTCACTTTTGATACAGTATTATGCTCGTTCGCTGCTTGGTATCCAACGGACACTGCAGACCTACTCTTTCAACAGCATTAATTCAGAGAGTAGTTTGCATAACATCAGCATTCTCTAACAGCAGAGCATTACAGGTAAACACATCACGTATTCTTCCAGAACACCTCTCCTAAGTTTCCACACTATCACCAATCACTTCTATACACTTACATTGCAGGTAAAATATGCCCATTGAATCGTGGGTCACAGAAGCCTACTGGCAAATGCTGTACAAATACTATTTATCCCATTGCAAAAGACAATTTTAGGTGATGACCATATATGAAACACACAGCCTAACTTGCCTCACAACTAGATTCCTCCAGCCTACCTGCACATTGATACAGGAACACAAACAGACACGATCACGTAAAGCAGAGTGGCCACCAGGGTTCCTTTTCTGCTTCCTCTTTCTTAAAAGCAAAATTTGCTTCACATTAAAAGAAAAAAATCACAGATGCCTGTGATATAACTTTTTTTTTTTTTTTTTTTAAATTCATTAAAAAAAGAAACTACACAGTATTTGTCATATGTAGTTTACGAGGGGCATACCAAAGACGATCATCTTTGTTATAGTCCCAGTGCTGAAACAAGAGCTGCACAGAAACAGCAGTCTACTGGGTTTTCCTCCCAAGGATCATATGCAGATTGTTTCCCAAGGACCATATAGGTTCTTTCCCCAAAGCTCACACTAAAGCTCATTTGCTGAGGTTTTAGCCAACTGGGAAGAAAGAAGGTTGAATGCAATACATATGTATACTTCTTGATTTAGGGGATTTAACTCAATCTTGCAACGTTTCAGAAGTAGATTAATCAATTGCAATGAAAGAAAAGTGGAAAGTACATTTAAAGCCTGCCTCACAATAAATTAACTGTTTACTTTCTGTAGCTCATTAATAATATTATTTGATTAGAAATGCAGAAGGAGTATCATCATGAAAGTCTACCTGAGAATCACAACAACTATCTCTGATACAGCACTCTTCTCACAGTGAATGATAATTTGTATGGAAATACAAAGAAAAATTTCATCCTTGGGTCAATTACTTGCAGTCTAGGCAAACATATTATCTCAGAAAGTATCCAAACACAGCAAGCACACTCCCTGCTGAGGCAGTATCTTTAGCTCATTTATTTTTCTTCTGTTAAAATACCTCTAGCTGAAAGTGAATATAAAATCATTAAAATCACCATACCTCTGAATCAAAATCCATGAGCAGAACAATTTTATCTCTGATGGAACTGAAAAGATTGTGCTTGTGGATCAACTGGAAGACATCTTTGTGTCTCAGAGTTAGGGTAAATTTCTAGGGCTTCTGCCATAGCGCTGGTCATAAGTATACCTGATAAAAAACCAATGTTATAATTTACTTGATCTAATTGTAGGAAAATTACCTGAGGGAAAAAATAAATATACCCTAGGATGTAAAACTTATTAGGATGCTACTTGATTTAATGAATGTTTGAATAGTTGCCATGATTCACTTTTGTTGATGGGGAACTAACACTGGGCAATGTTATTTTCAATTCTGTTTACAGAACAGAACACAAATATGTAGCTGTTATGTGGTTCTCTGAGTTTTCACTATCCTCTGTTTTCAAACCACAGGGGAAGCTACACAAAACATTAGCTTTTCTATTTTTGGAAGCTAACTGGAAGTCACTTCAGAGCTAAGAAAACATTATTCTCTTAAAACTTTGGGATGGGCTTTAACAGAGGAACAGACAGTAGCTTTGCTTTCTTCAAAGAGGCAGTATGGGAAGAACTTAATATGAGAATCAGGCTGAGAAAAAGAAGAACTTATCCCTGGAAGAAGTAGCCTAAAACCAGACCAGTTTTAACACATTTTCCAGTCACATATTTCCAGCCATGCAGTAAACTTAAATATACTACTTTTGAAAAAGAGGGAAAAAAACAACTGTTTATTTTCCCGTGGATAATTCTGGAACACACACCACAAAAGAGGCTTCCTCTGACAGCACAATGAGGAATGCTAGCTATTTGTTTTGGAAAGAGGAGTAGCAAAACTGATCTTCTACGGAACTCTTTGCCTTCTGCAGAAAAACTGCAGAAAAGCAAGTATTCTGTTAAGAGATTTAGGTTATTTATAACCTACAGTATATTATCTTAAGCTTACTTTTTGTAACAGGAGTTTGAAATTGTACTCACAGTTCTGCAAGTGTTCTTAGCAAAGTCCTGTTCTGTGGATCTTTCTTCAGGTGATCTACTACAGCTTGAACTATGATTGTGTTGTTGTAGAGATCTCCAGGCCACTCTTTTATCAGTGTTGCAAACCCCTAAAAGTATAAGAGATTGTAACAGAAACAGAAAGAACTGCCTAAGGAACATTTCAAAACATCAAAGCCTCTGAGATGATACCTGCTGTGCTTCACCTCTAAGCAACTGTTACGTGCCCAGAGACCTGCACAGTTTAGCACAGATTTTCCTTCTTAGGGCAATGTTATCAAGATCCATGAAGCTGGGTCTCTTTCAGGTGCTGTATGCTTTGTGCAGTACCTGGACCACTTGTGCTATATTAAATGAACTAAAAATAAAAGTATTCATAATAAGTAAACAATCTCACAAAATTTGTATGCTCTGAAGAACATTCTACTTATTCTTCTGAAAACAAACAAAATCTATTTTTTTATTTTTTCACTATCATGAAGTTGTCCACTGGCAACCTGTTTGAACACAATGGAGAATTTGTAATCGGAATTCTATGTTGTTGAGGGTATTTGGCTGGCAATAGCTACTACATGTGGACATCAGGCTGCAGTACCTCGTAGTCACTTTCCAAAAACTCATGCAGGACCATCTCATAGATAAGAGGTTTCAAAACTGGATCCCGTCTGGGCAAGTAACGACTAACTGCCTATAGGAACAAAGAGAACAAAGAGAACAAAATAAGAAGGGACATGATAAGTAACGTCCCAGTACTTCAATTATATGAAAAAGAATTATTGTGAAAAAACAACAAAACCATGCACAAAACATGTCTCTTGATAAACATTGGAAGCATTGTATAATCATATTTGTAAGCAGCATCGTAATATTACTTGCTTCAAGATGGCACACCAGAATCTTATTACTTCCCTGAAGGAATTTTCATTAGAAAGGCAGCAGTAAGATACTAGTTGGTGGAATTGGCTAATCAGCCACTGGACTTACCGAGGTGTGAACATTTACTGACAGTCATTAGAAAATAAAACACACAAGACCCCTCAGAAGATGAAAGTTATCAAAATCCATTTCGTCTAGCCTTGCTATTATATATGGTAAAAAGGTACGAGCAGTCGTTAGCTGAAAAACTTTTACGGAAATGGCTGCTACACAATGACAGGAGCAACGTCTGCCAGGCTGGGATGCAGGGCGGGAGCTCGGCATCGGCCTGGGAGCCAGGGATGTCCTTGATGTGCAGCTGGACACCTGAGCACCAGAGACATCCTGAAGAGACCATCAATAAGGAAACAACAAGAATCTGGGGAACAACTTTTCACCTGGGAAGGTGAAAAAGAGCCTGGGCATAAGGAAATTGGCCCAAGAAAGTGGCAACGTGCATGAGAAATCAAGAGTTGTTTAAAAAGTACGAGGAACATGGTCAGCTATTTGCTGTCCCAGGAGGATGGTAGAAATGAACAGCACCTCTTGGTTACCTGACGTGGTGGTGTCCTATGCTTTCTTAGGTGTAACAGTTATAAATGGTATAAAACAGGTCTGATTTTTACCCAAAACAGAGCTCCTTTCATCTGAGAAGCTTCCTGTGCTGCTCCATGGAGAGGAGCCCATGCTTGAGCAGTCTGCTCCTGAAGGACTGCACCTTGTGGTACGGCTCCCGAGCTGGCAGTTCTCAGGCCAGCAGGCATTTTCTTCTGCCCCATGTTCAGGAGACTTTCTGTCAGCCTTTTTTCCGTTAGGGCATGGTCACCTTTATGGCTCCTCTGACCACTCACACTTTCCCATTCCCCTGATGACTTCCCACCCCCAAATCTCCCACAGGTGCACACCACCCGTAGCCATTCCCCAATCTGTCCCCTCCAAGCTGCAGCCGACATCCCCAAACCAATTTGTGACTGCAGACAGAGGCTTTGTGAAATGGAAATGAAATATAAAAATGGAATTTATTCTGGTTGGAATTGTGGCTGCTGCCACCTTCCCAGCCCCAGGCAAGGCCCAGCTGCCCGCACAGATACTGGTACGGCTCCTGGGCTGGCAGTTCTCAGGCCAGCAGGCATTTTCTTCTGCCCCAGGTTCAGGAGATTTTTTTTTTTTTTTTTTGCAGAGAGGGATCTGGGGTTTTTTGTTGATAGCAAGCTAAATATGAGCCAGCAGTGTGCCCTGGCATCCAAGAGAGCCAACCGTATCCTGGGGTGCATCGAGCACGGCACTGCTAGTCAGTTGAGGGAAGGGACTGTCCCACTCTGCTCTGCGGTGGTGCGGCCTCACCTCGAGTACTGTGTGCAGTTCTGGGCACCACAGTACAAAAGGATGTGGAACTATTGGAGAGCGTCCAGAGGAGGGCTATGAAGATGGTGAACCACCTAGGGGGAAGATGTATGAGGAGCGGCTGAGGTCACTTGGCCTGTTCAGCCTGGAAAAGAGGAGGCTGAGGGGAGACCTCATCGTGGTCTACAGCTTTCTCGTGGTGGGGAGTGGAGGGGCAGGTGACCTATTCTCCGTAATCACCAGTGATAGGACCCGCGGGAATGGTGTCAAGCTGCGACAGGGGAGGTTCAGGCTGGATATCAGAAGAGGTTCTTCACCGAGAGGGTGGTCTCGCACTAGAACAGGACGTAGTCATGGCACCAAGCCTGTCAGAGTTTAAGCAGCATTTGGACTATGCTCTCAGTCACATGGTCTCAGTTTTTGGGTAGACCTGTGTGGTGCCAGGAGTTGGACTCAAAGACCCTTGTGGGTCCCTTCCAACTCAGGATATGTATTGTACTCTAATTTGTGACTTACTGTGAGGCCACTACATTTTTGAAGAGTTCTGTTTCACCAGGTATTTTTACAGACCCAAATAAAAATTAATTTGAGAATATACCTCTCCAAGGAAACGTTGAACGCATGTGATCTGTTGCTCTATAGGAGGTGTTAAGAAACTGCATGCTGGCAGTCAGGAAACAAGAACCTGCTATAATTATTCAGCTCATGCCATTGAATTTCAGCACAGCATCTTATTAGCACTATATTCCATGCACGAAGAGGCCAAGGCTATTACAGCTTGCCAAAATAATCCCTACCACTACCAGCCATGCTGGTACTCCTGGGTTTGTAGCTGAAGGCCCAGCCCTGATGAAATTCCTCCAAACACTCAGTGATGTTGCCTGTTGCCCACTAACAGTACATGTTACAGTAGCATTTGTTATTGAGGTTGCTTGAACAAAGCTGGAAAAATAACAGCTCACTACGCAACACAGGTTGTTGTTTTTTTCCTTCCAGTTTTACAAACAGCAATGACTATTCACAATAAATTCTCCCGGTATTTAACTCAAAACAATTGCTGAAGTTATACATTTCATGATAGTCTTCCATCTGCAGGAAAAAAGGAGGTTAAAATAAAACATTGACAAAAAAAAACACTGTTAATGACTTTGCAAAAATTAGAAGTTCATTGCTCACAGGACATCTCTCCCCAGTTTGAGCTCGGCCAGCCTTCAAAGCTTAGCATGCTGCCAACATCAGCTCTCACCATCTGTCACAGAATTTAACAGCTAACTTGGGGCACGCTCTTGCCAGCTGCCCCAGGGAACCAAATGCCTAAACCCAAATAAGAAGCCTTCTTTCAACAACCACACGGTAAGAAAGCTGGAATATCATCTGGAGACTTGAAGAAGAGGACACTCCTGAACTACTGCTTTCATATCACTTTTGTCTTCCTGCCACCTCCTAGGCAAACAGCTTTTGCTGTCCAACAGGCTTTGCTGCAATTCTCGGCTCCAGTTTGCCAGCACAGCTCTCTGCAGAGCAGGGTAGCTGCCTCATTACAGGGGGCCAGGATAATGTGGGAAGGAAATCACTCCTGCCCAAAGTCCCACTGCTACAAAGGAAAATCACAGCCACCTTCTGCAGTTGCCAAACTGCCCAGCAAAGACACAAAAGCATCCAAGCTATTTTTGAGCCTAGGCATAAAGCTGAACCAAGACATGGGAGGTTACAAACTCTTCCTATTTTATTTTTACACAGTAGGTAAAGAGTGAGGTCAGACAGACAAAAAGCTCCAGAATTGGGATGCCTTTGTATCAATTCCTGAGCCATGTTGGCAAAGTGACTTTAAATGAAAAGAAGATACTATACACAGAAACATTTTCTTTCCTTCTTTCTTCTTCAGACATGCTGTCAGACTTCTGATCAATAAAAGCAGGGTATACATAAGAAACCCCATACAGAAGGTGACATGAGATAGCCTAAAACATCTCACCAATAAGCCCAAACACAAATACATATTCCTCAGAGGATACCTGTGAGCTGAAACGGGCTGTTTGAATAATGCCGCTCAATGCTAAGCCCACCATAGTCAGGTGAAGTTTTTGATGTGTCCTCTAGCCAACATTTTGGTCATTAAAACATTCCTGCTGCTAGCTGATCATCCTGCATCCCTGCTGAAAGTCAGTGCTGCCAAAGCAGAGTCAAAATAACGGAGCATATGCCTCGTGCCACAACCAACAGCACTCACAGAGTTTGGCCTCTTCCTTCAAATCCACCTTCCTCAGTTGTTGGAGCCAAGTCCCTGGATTTTACACTGAAGTGCCTCATGCACAGGCACGTTAACTCCACCAAACCACAGCTGCTGGAGGAGGAGTGGGGCAGATCGACTCAAGGCTCTAAAATCTTGAAACTGCTGTAACAAAGTTTGCTAGAGGACGTTCAACTCAAGCCGCAACAGACACCAAGATACCAAAATGCAGCCTTTGGTAGCCAAATAGGACATTTTAGTATAGAACACACACACACAAAAAAACCTAAACCCACAAGTTAGTTATTGGCAAATCACATTATACTGGAAATATCAGATTTCAGGCAACAGCTAATAGATGCAGCAAAAATTCTTAGAGAAAATTCCCTTTTTAAAGGCACAAGTAATTCTGAAGAGTGACAGTGTAGCACAGATATTCCAAAGCTAAGTACCCAGCATCCAAAGTTCATGTAATTTCATTTCTTGATGCTAGAAAACACTTTGCCTCCAAATCTCAAATACAGTCCCCTCATCAGGGCTAAAAGACTTATAGCACAGTTATACTTTTGTGTAATAGCTGCTGGTTGGGTAAATAGGTAAAAATTCCGAATAACATAAAGAAACTCACAGCATTTCAAGAACTTACAAAGGATAAGCTAAGTCTGATCTAATAGTCTGGTATCTTTAGTAACTTGGGAAAACTTACTTGTCATTGCAATAGTAAAATAAACAAGGCATCTTCTAGAACTGCAGCTTGTTGAAACTGAATAATGTAATGTACTGCATCTTATGTTTTTCTAAGTTCCACTTTCAATGGGCTGAAAAAACCAAACTGTTTAGAAAGGCGAGTAATTTAGCAGAGATTTTTTGCAGCAAACCTGCAAATATTTTTATATTTTACAGTTGCTGGATGACTTAAGGGAGTCAAGAAAAACATCCATTCCAGACGCTTGCATCTAAAAACAAAATAAAACCAAAAGGACGAAGAAGCAGTGTATCAAATTTCACCTGCGCCTGCACTCAGGCCCTTTTTGGATTGAAATAAAGAGACAAACATGAGATTTCATCTTCCAGTGTGGCAAAGAGTGCACCGGACCACTAAGAACTCATATAAAAGGCAAGGCTGTTCTCACACTGGTGTGACTCTAAAACAAAAGCCAGGCATTTCTAAAAACAGTAATGCTGAAACACTTTCACTCTTTGAACAGAATTAAACAGCTCAACAACAGCTATGGACTGCATGCTGTGAGATTTATAATATGTCCTTTTTGGGCTCATTGACTTTGAATAGGAAGACATAAAATTCAGAAATAAACGTACATGCGTTACTGAAGGGAGTGTGCATAATGTTTTCTACTGGTTGGCAGTGACAGCACTATATAGCCTTATGTCCTGGGCAATTTATTAACTGAGAATCTCACACTAAGCATGTACCATTACGGTAGTTGGTTTCCTAGGAGGGAAAAACAAACAGAGCAGGCTGCTCCTCTTTTGCCACCATTTCTAGCACAGACCATATATTTCCCTAAATTACTTTGCCAATTTTGCAATTAATGCTGTGTCTCTGTTGCAAGGGATTTGGATTTTCAGGAAAGGTTGGCATCCACAGAGGCTCTTTCCCTTAAGAGCTGGGGCAGGATTTTTCAGGAGATATTAGAAGGAAGTGAAAAGTAAATGAATGATGTATTTAACTGTAAGCATCTGTGAAAGTAAGGGTCTTTTACTTGTGGCTGTCAACAGCTAAAATAGGTAGCTGGTACCTGGATGTGGTCTGCCTCCAACCCTGTTTGGAGGCTTTTAACATATACATATCAACCTGAATGACAACTGTATGACAAGAGGTCTTGCCCAGGAATTTCAAGGGCAGTGCTGTCTTGTGCTGCCACATTAGAGCCATTACATGTCAAACCTTTAGATACTTGGTCAAAACAGAGGAAACAGAGCATGCCAATTACTTCCGTTTCAGAGATAAAAATTAACTTACCTTAAGCTGACCTATTTCTTTAAACTTGTAAACTTCAAATTCCCAGAGTTCTGTGTTTTTGCCAAGAATTTTCTGGCACTTTCTGGAAGGAAGATTAAAGGGGAGAGAATAAACGTAATACACAGAATAATACAATATGACAGCATTACGCATGATTCTTCCTCCTCTCTTCTCCCTTATCAGGGCTCTTTCAAAGGTCACTAATTTTGGCAAGCGTTGCTTCAAGCAGAGTATGCCAGATAACTCCTCCTGTCAGGGCTTACAATTTCACTACATTCAGGAGAACCTGACTGCTTACATTAATGCATTATTTTGCATGCATCTGCAAATGCAATTTGCAAATTGCAAATTTGCATTTGCAATGCAATACATTAATGCATTCAGTCTTACTGATTAGGACCGCATTAGCTTAATGAGTGAAAAATTTAAGTTTCAGCTAAATAAAATAAAGTGCCTTAAAGATATACATACACATACATATGAAAACACAAATCTCAGGTGATTTCTTATACTTCAGATAACCAAATTTGACATTTGGTTACGTGCATGGAAACACAAATATCTTCTGAAGATCTTACATGCATTGACACACTAATAAGATCACATCCAAAGAAAACCTCAGTGTTGAAAATCTAGTGTGGTTTGAAAAAATCATGGCTTATTTTCAAAATATGTATGTCCTAATTACAATTAAACTTAAGAAAGATTCCAGTAACTTTTGGGTCACTACAGGCAACAAAATATAGAACACAGTAACACATCTATATGTTTGATACCTTAGAGGACTCCACAACACGAAGAAAATCAACATTTCAAAATACTTCAGAATCAGTAATTGCTTCCACTTTTTCTCACATACACACTTTAGCCAGCAAAGATGATCTCATAATATCTTACCGAGCAGCCAGATCATACTCTCCTTTCTCTACTAGGTGATTTATATAGGCTAAGCCAATGTCCTAAAGGGAACAAAATAAGGAGTTAGTTATAAAAGTTTGGAAATCAAGTACTTTACTGCTACAATAACTACCATTTCAGCTGTAGGCCTTGTTGTTAGGTCAGCACCAGGCCCTAAATGAATACCCCCAGTTCTTTAGATGTAGGGCCCACAGAACAGTCAACACAAAAATGTTTGCCTAAACCACTCAAGGACTCAAATTAAGATGTTCTTTTAAATAATTTTCATAATCTCATTGACATGGGAAGACTGTACCACTTCTGTATGTTAAGGACTGGTCAAAAAACATAGCTGATCATTCAGTACTTGCATTATTTATCTCAAAAATAAGAACATCAACCACTGTCTGAGACACCTCCTCTGTGAACACAAAGTTTGCATCCGAGAAAATGTTGGTTGAGAATGTAAATTACAGAATGGGTTGGGTTGGAAGGGACCTTAAAGGTCATCGAGTTCCAACCCCCTGCCACGGGAAGGGACACCTCCTAGACCAGGTTGCCAAAAGCCCATCCAGCCTGGCCTTGAACACTTCCAGGGATAGAACATCTACAGCTTCTCTGGGCAACCTGTTCCAGTGTCTCACCATCCTCATCGTAAATAATTTCTTCTTAATATCTGATCTAAATGTAGCCTCTTTTAGTTTTAAGCCATTACTTCTTGTCCTGTCACTGAACTCCCTGACAAAGAGTCCCTCCCCATCTTCCTGTAAGGCCCCCTTTAGCTACTGAAAGGCCACTATAAAGTTCTCCCTGGAGTCTTCTCTTCCCAGGCTGAACAACCCCAACTCTGTCTTCACAGGAGAGGTACTCCAGCTCTCCAATCCTAATGAAGTCTTCCTACTGCTTCATAAAGTAAAGAAATGATATATAATAATCTCACAAAGTTCTCAGTAATAACATACTAAATTCATCTTCTCAAGAGATATCACATAGGTCAACTGTAAAGTAATTTGGTAGGCAATTTAATACATTAAGGTCAACAA
Organism: Cygnus olor; assembly: GCF_009769625.2. Classification (NCBI taxonomy): domain Eukaryota; kingdom Metazoa; phylum Chordata; class Aves; order Anseriformes; family Anatidae; genus Cygnus; species Cygnus olor. Next base: position 61,234,548 of record NC_049170.1, on the reverse strand, counting down.
CCATGCCTTATATTGTAATCCCAGTGGTGGTGTCAAGGTCAACATAGACCAGTGTATTCATTGCATAATGGAAGAGTCATATTGCTAAAAATGCATTTTTTCCAGCCACAAAGAGGGCTGTAAAATGAAAGAAGAAGTCCTTGTTTCCTGAAAAGACAGACATTTGGGAAGGTCTTCTCAGACAGAACACATTTTTTTCTGATCAAAATCAAAGACAGTACTGAGAACAGCAGAATATGAATGGAGATATCCAATAGCTTCAATCAGTCAATCTATTACAAAGCTGGAAAAAAGAAAAAACATAAATATATTCCAGACTTTAGGATTTCATGCCACTATATGAACCATCTCTATATTCTCAACTTCACCATTCCTGAGAATGAAGATTGCTGGCAGTCTCTCTCTCCTGAGGGCCAGTCTCCCAGCAAGCAGAGAAGACAGTGTAATGAAAGGGCTGCAGTTGTATAAGATACTTGCACTCTGCTGAGGAGGTACAGAGGGGCATGCTCATTACTGCAAACTAAAAAATGCCCAAGACACCACCTGACTTGTCAGGTGGTGCAACTGTGGTGTCATTGGTCTGATCGCTGATAGGCACTGAAACATGATTTGTTTAAATCCCTGTACCACTAAGACTTCACTTAGGGCTTGATATCAACAATTTTTCCCTTAACACCTTCTGTAGGTTTTGCATTAGGGGCCAAACGCTCACTGACTGTGCTTGTGTATACCCACAATGAATTGAAACCTAGTGGAATAAATTTTTGCAAACCAAGAGAAAAGCATAAATATATATATATTCTAATGTATGTCAGGATGTCCTCTAAGAATTTTCTACATCTTTTGCAAGGGTCATGAAGCAGCTAAATCATGCAAGCTGTGATACGTGATGGCATGCCATTAGGACTTCATTCAACTTTTGTACAGCATCAGAAGAAAAGAATTTTTAAGATGTATTTATATGCAGTGTGCATATTGCAGAAATAATCTGGCTAAAAATTAAACACCTCTTCAAACACTTTGTACCTAAAAAGAACACTTCCATTAAGAAAAACCAGTATTAACAAAATACCAATGTGTTCATACTGAGGTCAATTTAAAAATAAAATAAGTGAAAATTTAGTGATGCTTTTGTGGCTGTTACATTATCTCCCTCACTCTTTGTCTGTAACAACAATACCCTTTTTTGTGCTCTGAAGGAACTATAAACATGGGAAATAACTATACAGGGGAAAAAGAAGCTTAACTATGTAAAATAATGAGAATTGCAAGCAACATGAGAGAGCTAGATGTGAAACCGCAACTGAATTTCAATAGCATTTAAAGGTCTTCCGACAGCACCTTTGAAACTCCTGCCAAAACCCTGTCAAACATACAAGGTAAAAGTTAGAGAAATGTGTCACCCCCCAACCCAATCTCTAGTATTGTAATTACCCGTGTTACTTGAAACAACAGAAAATTTAAAACAAAAGTAAAAGCAAACAAAACCCCATGAGCAATCAGAGAAGTGCAATTCTTTCTCTTTAATGTCAATAGCACCTTCATAAAATCCACATCCTTTTGTGTTTCACACACTAACATTCCTGTTCTGCAGCTGAAACCAGGAAATCGAATGCTAGTCAGAGTATGCCTGACAGGCTATTGTCTGGTGTGACACGAACAGGGAATGTATTTGTAGCATCTCACAGTGCTCTAAAGAAATCAGATATTTTGTTTTGAATAGAAGTTTTGAGACTTACCAAAATCTGTGCTTTTTTATGGTTTTCTGACTGATCTCAGCTGCCATCAAAGCTTCCTATATTCAAAAAGTAGAAAACAGAATACTAGCCAAATACACAAACTTTCAATACAGAAAGCTCTAGAACTGCATAAATCAACTATTTTTTTTCAGAGCAGGGGTGTTTGAAGCAGTAGTAGAATTTTTAATGCCATGGTTGAATGAACAGCTTTGAATTCATACTCAAACAAAAGCAGTCAACCAAAGAGAAAACTACTTTGTTTCCATCTTGGGTTCACTCCACATTACTAATATTAGGATCAAATCTCCAGATTACAACGAAACAGACAATGCAATCCCATTGGATCATTTTCAAATGAGAACCATTCACTACCAAAACCTGTGAAAAAAATCATCAGGATGGCATTGGGGGAAGGGTATACTTTTCTCTTTATACCCCAAAAGCCTTCTCCAATCAGTATGATTTATATTTAAGTGTCATTTGCAGTTCCTCTCCCTCCTTCAAGTGCACAGAAACAAAGCTGCACTTTTACAAACAAACGAAACCTTTAACATACATCTTAACACACAAGCTATCTGCTACCTTGAATAGCTTTCACAAAGGCACGCACACAGCTGTCACTTGCAAATTACTGGAGTCTTCAGGGACCAAATGCTGTGATTTACATAAACAGCATAACTGTGTTCATCATGTGAGTTTGCTATTCAGATGCAAAAGTATCCACAAGGATTTAAACAAATCTGCATGAGGAATATGACTGCATTAACGAAAGAAGTAAGTGCTGAACAGCAGTTTTTTCTTATAAGGGGCATCCAACAAGTAACACGTAAATAACCATCTGAAAGTTACTTCATGTGCAGTAACAAGTGTTCTAAATCACTGACTGCAGGACAGCAGAATCCAGAAACACTGGGTGCATGTTGAGATAGTCTGTAAGAATTTACTATTGTTTTAGGTGTTAAGATACACATGCTTAAAAACATTAATTTTTAGAAAACTAACTACTGAGCTGCTTTTTCAAAGGGAGCTGTATATCCTTGTTTTTCAGTATTAGCTCTTTTTTTTTTTGTGAGCAATACTGCTTTCAGCACCAACACCTACACTTGGAGCCCATATTATTTTACTTTTAAAAACTTCAATGTTGAAGGTAAGTAACATGGAACAACACACAATGCCCTAACACCATTTTTGTTCTATAGTGAAAGCAATATAGAATGGGAAAATCTAATATCCCTCACTAAGTCCATTTTCCTTCCCTCTTTAGTCAGGAGAGATCTAAAAACACCCACACAGCTCAGTAGTCAACTGTTCTGCTGCTTTAAAGCCAAAAACCAGCTTTAGTAATTTTTAGTAACAGCTAATGCATTTCATATCTGATGCTGAGGGCAGCATTCACAGCATTTAATTCATCTACATCATTTGGGTGCAATTCTGACGAGTTGTTGTTCCAGTAAGAAATCTAACTCTCCACAGATGTGATACAGAGATGTATGGTCAATACCTGCCCTCACAATCATTTAGACAATGACTGAATGAACAGAAAATATTTAATCTAAATGATCTAGCTAAGTTCATCACCCCACCACAACTTCAAAAACAGGTAAGTCTGAAGCAAAGACTGTTGTAAAAATTACTTCATATTTCTTCTTTTCCAGAAGCCAGTCAATGTGGTCATCTTGGTCCCGCTCTTTAGCCACAACCACGTCTCTTGGCTGCTGATATAAAAAAGTGATTCACCTTCCGAATACTCTGCAAATACATACACAATTTTATTATTATTATTTTTTCCTTAAGTAAAACTCTGCTTTTTACTACACCCTAGAGGGGAATTTAAGAAGAGGAAGCCAGCAAAGCTACTCCAGCAGAACATGCTTCTTTAGGAAGCTGGATTCTCCAATAAATTAGAACTGGTTTAAATGGCAAAATAGCTTTCAAAAAAAAATCACTACAGCTTATTGCAAATTCTGATTCATCCACTACGTGTAAACTTTATGATGGTTTAGAACACATTATTATATTTAGAGGACTATTACACCACATAGCCTGCAATAAACTTATCCTCCCCATCAAGGTCAAGGCCATCAAAAGCATAAATGATAGATGCCATAACCCCTGGGGACATAGCACATCATTACAGCAATGCATTTGCAATGCTGTAAGTTAAGGTTGTATGTATAATGCATTTGCTTATACCATAAGCCTTTATTTTTGAGTAAGCTCAAAGTAAAAATGTACTTAAAGGTAAAACCAAGCACAGAAGATGGCTGTTCAGAATAATTATTACTTGCAGAGAACCCATGAAGAATCACTATCAATATTTTGTGGGTATGGGAAAGAAACCCATCCCCCAGCCTGTAGCTGTATCTATGCATGCATACAAACACAGTCCTGAACCTATAAGCAATCCACAAAATACTGCTTGCTTTAAAGCCATCGAAAAAAATCTAGACTTGTCAGGTTAACTAGAATATTCATTAAGCATAAAAGTAGAACTGTGGGCATCAGTGTTCTGCTTTTGGACAGGTATAAAGCAATCTAAATTCCACTGATAGCAGCAGAGATGTTTTGGAGATCAGGAGGAGATATAGTTTATTTCTAGTGGCTTAAGGGCACTGATGAACACAGAGGCCTGCCAAGCCTATGATTTGAAGTGTGCTGCCAGAGAAGTTGTTTAATAATCAGATTCATGGATTTTAAAAGCCAGAAGGTATGTTTCTGTTTAACACTGGCTATATCATATTCGCCAAGGATTTCTGCATCAGCTGTGCCATGCATCTTCCTGAACTACAATACATACATCAGAAAATCACACCGGCTTATTTAAAAGACTGGTATATGCTGTGCCAGAGTTTATTCTCCCTGCCTGTTACATAATTAAACCCATCTTCAAGGCTGAACTTGCCAAACTCCAGTTTCTACTCATTTTACCACTTTAAGGTCTGTCATATGCTGGAAGCTTTGTCAGTACAGAGAAGCTAAATAAATACTAACGTGAACCTTTTAAGCTGATCTTACCACTGAAATTATGTTTATTCCATCTTTGGCTAACATAGCTTTTCCAGACACTGTTTCATTCATTTCAGTATTCCTGAAGCCCTTCTAGGTTTGTCCAATGATATGCAAGAGCTCCTAAAGATCATGTTAAGTAGGTCTCTATCAAAGATAATTCTTTCCATGACACTGAGCATTACACAAGATCTAGATTTCTCCCTTCCCCACTATGTCTGGCTTAATAAATGGCATTGGAAATTATGTGTAAATACACCCTTTGTAAATAAAGCACGTTTGTGTTTTTCATCTGACTTGTTCTTGTGGACTTCAGTGTACACTTCAGTGTCATAAGCAGTTATTCAAGGAGATGACAAAAATGAAAAAGTAGGCTCAAAGTATTTCCAAATCAGGTCATTTTAATTCATGTCCAAAACCAAAACAAAACAATATTAAGGACACCTACCTAAATGATAATCTCTACATTCATTTTCCTGAAATCCTCGTACGGTTAGCGCATCAGAAGAAATCTCCTCACAAGACTCAGGCAGGGGCTGTACGATGTCCAGTCTGGGCCGTGCACAACACTCCACCTCCTAGAAAAACACAAATGTCTTAGCTGCATCCTACACAATTTACTTAGCAATACCAGCTGATGGTCACCTATGAATAAGGTTGAAATTCAACAACTGCAGCCATTCCCAAAGATGCTGTATCAGTATTCACTTGGCACTGGGTACTCAGTTGTGAACCATTTGAATTGTAAAACCATGATCCACTGAGGAGCTGTAATTACATCTGGAACACAAAGGAAAGTTATTCCAACTTTTGACTTGCTTCTCTTGAACAGGTCAGCATAGAGAAGGAGATTCAGACAAGACACAGGTCTAAATTCTACCCTGAGTCTGACCATTATTTTTCTACTCTTGGTGACAGAAGTTTCCAGAGCTATGACAGACGATCATCAACCACTGCATTCAACAAGCAACAGAACAATTTCAGAGACATTGTCAGCTGGGCTTAGGCCCTGGAGGACAGAGCTCTACAAATCAGTGTTATTCCAGTACAAAGATTAACTTCTTTTTGAGGTGTTTTCTTTTTTTTTTTTTTGTTCTGTTTTTTGTTTGTTTGTTTTTTAGAGAAGTTTGCACTTCTAAGAATCCAACAGCAACAGAGCTAAAATTAATTTGAGAATAAAGTAAAACCTTTGCTGTGCTGGTGATCTTCAGTAATGTGAACTCTGGCAGTGCAAAGTAGGTGGTTATAGTAAGACGATAACACAGGGAAATCGCTGGCTTCAGCTAGCTTTATTTTTAATTAAGTTAAGGTCCAAGATAATGCCTTATTTCATACTTCTAGCTATGAACTGTAGCAAAATACAGAGTGAGAGAACAGGGCAATGCAAAAAGTGGATTTACACAGCTCCAGCCTACCCATTTGGCTGCAGCACCACTCGGATCTTTCCCTGATTTGACTGTTCCAGAGCAAGTGAAAAATGAAACACAGCCGTGAGTTCAACTCAGATGCAATTTGTAACAAGTAAGAAGTTGTCATTTGAAAGCTGTGAAATCAAGCGTAGCAAGAACAGTGTTCCTCACAACCCAGCAGCATCCGTAGTGAGCGGTGAGCTCAACCAGCCTGGGCTCTGCAGAGCTGAGGTAGTAGCAGGGGGCTCCCAGCAGGCCAGGTCACAGCACAGTGCTGGGGAGAGGAGTCATTTTGTCTCCTTGCTATAGGTACTCAGGGGACTGGGAGGCTATCAAAGTCCAGCTTGCAGTTTGCTGTTTGTTTAAAAGGCTGATTAAAGGCAAATACACAAGAAATCTCTTTCCTATGTTCTATTCCATTGTACTACCTGACATCCTCTTTTCATCCTTCTTCCCTAAAGCAGCCAGAATGAGTTCCACCCTTCTCAGTTACTACTGGCTTTCCACTAGCTCCCTTCTTCGTTACTGACAACTTCCCCATTTCCTTGCTTCCTTGCGTTCCAGCCCGCCTTTTCCTCCCCCTTCTCATCCCATTTGTTTGCCTCCTTTTCTTTCGCTGACTCTCACGCACTAGAGGACTACCACACCGGCTCTCTGGGGAAACTGTGCTGTGACATTATTTTTCTCCTTCGTATAAATAAAGAAATAATAACCTGACATCCTGCAGCAGAGCTGGAAGCTAACCCTATTGATTTCGGCAGGCTTGAGCATTTGTTTGAACCTACAGCATTTCATCGCCTAGCAACTTGTGCACCCAGTTGCTCGAGGTTACTATGGCGATGGGTGCCTAATGCAGACGTGCTATCAAAGAGATGATCAAGAGCATCTGCCACTCTCACACTGCGACTTCAAGGGTTTCCTCCGCTACCTCGCCTTTCATTCGGCAATACGAAATAAATGTTGGAGCCAGCTGCCGTACGCACCCGCTTGCTGTAGGAACAGCTGACACGAATCCTAATTTTTAGCTATCTACGCACGGATCTTGGTGCACACAGCTAAGGTCTTGGAGGCAAAGTGAGCAACAACGCTACTTGGCTTGCATCAACACATCCCACCCAGCACAGTGACTCCTATTGTCTGAGTTCATCAGCTTCACTGCTCCCATTACTTTTGAGGCATAGTGTCAGCAAGGTGTTCCTTCGGCTGTAAGGATCCTTCCGTTGTTCTTGGTGCAGAAAATAGCAGAAAGAATGAGAGAAAGGAGAGGAAAAGAGAGAGGGAAGGGAAAAAGGAAGAAAAAAAAGCAAGACTACCTAGGGACCTTCTCCACTCCTGCAGGAAACAAAGGAACCCAGACTTTTAAAGGTAAATCCATTAGTCTTCATGGACCTCCACTGCCCTGATTTGATAGGTCAGAGAAGTCCAAGCCTGCTCACGACAGACTGACTACAAACTCTTTCACAGGTAATCAGATCTGCATGACTGGTGCAAGCCCTAACTCACTGGACGTGGCTTGGCACTGTGATGAAACTGTAACGTAAAAACAATTACCGGTTTTTTCCGAAATCTCCTTTACGTATGAAAGTTATAACAAGCTGGTCACAAAGAGGTGCAAGCCCACTGATATAAAATTCAGTATCGAACTGGAAAACTGAAACACAGGAAAGAAAACAAATTGTTAGGCAAACAAATGTATGAACTGCTCCCTAAGAAAAACACTCAACTGATTTTCAGAGACAACCAATGGCACACAGTATCGGTACAGAGAAATGAAGATGTGATACATATAACAAACCTAAAGTCTCCCAGTTGGATCAGCAGATGGATGAAAAATTACATTTAACAGATTAAATCCATTAAGGCTTGCAAGAAGAAATGTTTGTGCTCCAGGACATGCTAGAGATGAAACTATGAAATGAATGTCAGCTAAACTTTCAGTAATCACCACTGTGGGGGTTGGGCTGGAGGACTAAGAAAAAAAACACCACCAAACTCAGTAAAATAGGTAACATATGAAACATCTTTGTAGGTTTGCATATTTGCAGCAAGTCATGTTGCCTTAAGAGAATCACGCTTGCTACATCTGATATGATCTTGCTACATCTGATATGATATGTATGATAAATGAAAACACAAAGCTCATTATTAATTTATCATCATGAGAAGATTTAAAAGATACACTCATTACTAAGAAAAGATATGGTTAAATAGTGGCTTTCTTGTTCTTAAAACTGAAATGTAATTTCCTAAACTGTCTTGATTTCAAGACCAATTTAAGTGTTGATTATTTTGAGATCAAAAGAAAAGAGTTTGAACTGTATTTACAAAAGGCCCAATTAAAGTACATGTCTTCCACAGCTATAACGTTTAATTTTTATTCTTTATGGGTTTAACAGAACAGGCATTAAACATCTGGGGCTCTCTCTCATGGGGCCCAAAACACAACATTGGGAATTTGATGAAGTACCAAGACCAAGTGTTTTCAGTAATTAGTATTTGATTAGCAAACTTATTTTTGTAAAATAAGGTATATCAGATCACCGTAACTTTCTCCCAATAAATGGCTTCAGGAAAATCTAAGTATAAGTAGAAAATAAATGTCTCCTTGCTTTCTAATTAGCAAGCTACATTACTAGTACCTATTGTTCATTGAAATAGGTACTAATTATTTTAGTAAAGCAAATAGAAAATACAGTATAATGATGGTAATGTAGAGTTAATTTTCTTCAGCTACGGTAATAAGAAGAAACAAGAGAAATAATCATCCTCCCTGCGAAAGAAGAAAAAAATATTGACAATAAAATAAAGATTGACATCTGTCTTTCCCTGAATAAGCAAATGCTGTTTTTCTCTTAATGACCGTTGACACTTTGAGATCATGGGGACCAAAGCATGGCATAAGGGTAAAACACAATCTATTCTAGGAGAAGAAAATAGGTTCACATTGTAATCCTGTATGCAATTTTTTTGTTCTATCCTGCAAGACTGATGAGATACTTGTACTGCATCACATATTGCTCTGAATGGTGGCTTTAAACCAACTATGTTAAGAACGTCTACGTAATAAATCTTACTCCCAGTTTACAATCTAATATTTGGCCATATACACGTAAGGCAGACACAAGAACACAGAAAACTAAAAAAGAAGTGAAATCCAAAGCAGTAGGTAGAAGGACAGCAAAGAAATATTTGTTGACAGCTTAAAAAATGACAAGGAAGGCTTTTGGAGGCATCTAAAACATTGTCATTTGAATTTGGAGAGGAAAACAGGGTGGTGAATGGTATCTTTATAAAGATTATAGGGACAGTTTTCAAAAATCCTGTGTTTGACCTGCACTGGAGCTTCAGTTCCTTAGCCAGGGAGGCACTGCTAAAAACGATTGTAACACCCCTGTAATGGTGTATTTAGGATAAAGCAGCACTGCTGTTCAGCGAGACAAAAAAGAAAATCACTTGAAGCTTTGTTTTTTAATAGAGTTTAGTTTCCTTGGTTTCACTTTCAGCTTTCTCTCAGCTCATCCTCCTCAAGAGGCCTTGTGGAAACACAATGCTCCAGCTCTCTGCGACAGCCTTGAACAAAGACTGGCACAGACAGTGCTTCTTGACCTAGCAGAAACCTTTGAGGCAGCTCATCAAAAACAGTTTTACTGAAAAATTACAGCAGTTATAGCTTTACAGAACACTATGAGGTTAATTTGACTTATTCTCTGGACAGTTTGTTGTGATAAAGGCAGGGGGAAATCCAACATGGACGTATTGCAGAAATGCTGCTAATTTGAAAAAGATCCAAAACAATTAAACCAGGCGTAGCACTGAAGTAAATGGAAATGAAAGCGGTATTACCATGTGTCATGCATGTTTATGCCTGTCACAAGAAGGATGGAAGATATGCTGACAGTGGATCTACTTTATGTTCACCATCTATATACAACTGTCAAACAAATTACCAGGAAGCACAAAGACAAAACCTGTAAATCACCTTGTTCATTAAATGAAATGTACAAAATACACAATACAACACATGCTACCTTGTTACCCAAATAAAACAACCTTCTCTGTATTTTAAAGATACACAGGCAGTGGACTGGAACTAAAAAGGTCTGTTTTGTTTAATCAAATCTCAAAAAAAAAAAAAACAGTCCCTGCTTCTCCACTGCAGATTTAGCATGTGAAATTTTGTTTACAGTGATGTCACAAGGTTTTGCCATTAATTTCAACAGGGCCAAGGTTTCCACGTTATCTTTTGAGAAAGTAGGCAGGAAGCTGCATAGATTGAACATGAAACTTAATGTGTAGAGGAAAAGAAGTCTTGTTGTTGCTTTTGTTTTTTTAATTCCATATGATAGAAATGGAGAGGCAGACAGTCTAGTTTTCAGGTAGCCCATTCATACAACAGATGAGAGACACAAAGCAAGCTGAACCTACCAAAACCTACCATGAATTCCAGTGCACTGCTAGCTGCTGGGGTGATGTCAGTATGCACTCCCAAATTACCTTTTCGCCAGCTACTTCAAGCACATCTGCAAAATTCGCAGTCATTTCTGCTGGCTGCAGTATAACACACCCTTAAGTGTTCTGAAGGTGGCATCTCCAACACCAGTGTTTTTACTAAACAAGGTTGTTTATCCAAAACGAAATAGTATACAAAATGGCATGCGTTGATTAACTATTATTATCAGGTTCACGCAGTTGCATTTGATATACAATATAATTTTTGCCCCACAGTATATGCATTCAGTTCCAATTACAGGCCAGGGAAGGCTTTTGTCCTGCATTATCATTACTTAAGTTGTCTTGAGGTGCATACAGGCAAATTACATATACACGGTTTACTTTTAAAGAAATAAAAGAATACTATTACTTTTAGATGTACTATCAACATAAACCTTGAATACAAACCTCACATATCTAATGTTCATAAATTTCTAATATTCATAATTTTCTTTGAAAATCATTATGCATTTACACCTGCTTCAGCATTTGAGTTTTTCTGTACTCAGATGATTTCTCTCTCCTGTTAGACTCCACAGCAGTCTTCATAAATTCAGATTTCCAGGGTAGACCTACGTCTGATTAGGAACCTGAGCAGAAAGCTCAAGATGTGCCCAGTTAAGGAAATGTCAGCCACGACTCAAAAGGAAACAAAAATTTCTGGGGAGGACCAGTGAAGTAACCCACGTGAGTGTCCTTTATTTGTGCAATATTTTATTGCAATTGCCTGCAATTTTTCTCCCCATATTACTATAGTGAAAATTAAGCAACTATTTACCTAATCATATACATGTTGCAATGGCATTTTAATGGACTGTTCCCTTCAATTTCAGTAGGAAGAGCAGTAAGGTAGGACCCAAATCAATGGTAGGACCTATACACCAATGATTACAAAAACACTATTTCTCAGTTTATGCTCCCAAAATCAGAATTCATAGCCTCCACTCTTCATTAAAAATAATATGTTAGAAAAAGTGTGATCTTCAAATTTATTTTTGTTTGAATGCAGAAAGTTTGGAAAGGCTTTAAGAGAAAAATTAATAGCGATCAATTATCATTCGTAATATAACCTCAAATGCCACATAGCAAAGAGGATGAGAATTTTCACTGAAATAAATCAGGGCACTATAAATGATATTGTAAAATTTAATATGACGACAGAAAGAAAAAAAAAAAAGCTTAAAATCGGTGAAAACTCTGTAAAACCTCTATACCTGAAAGTTGTTGCCTTACTAGCTACCAGCACAGAATGAAAATAAGCAAGAATTTTGCTACTGAATATAATTTCTCTCAACTACAATATCATGCAAATTAGAAACATCAAGAAAAAACAACAACAACAAACAAACAAAACAACTGCTTGGTCATGCCAGTAATCATCTATCTGGGCATTCTGCTCTTTCAATTAAATTAGGAAATGTTTTGTGTACTGTAAGCAGTGCCACAACTTGCTGTCTTACTTGCAGCCAGGCTTTGTGAAACAGCAGTGTTACACTGGGGTTGAAATCCTCTTACCCCTATTCTCTCCCACACAAGAATAAAATCATCTTCAGAAATACGGCAATTGTCTGTACAGTTCTGCAGACAGAAGCACCTGCAACCTTTAAGCAAATCCCATAGAAACCTCGATGACAGCCGGAAAGTCAGGACCTTAAGTTTCAAAGCTTCAAAGTTGATTTTCTGAAAAACTATTTTTTTTTCCATTACAGATCGAACTGAAAGATTTTATCAACAAACAGGGAAATATTCAGTAGTTTGATAGTAATTAGTTTGATAGTGTGAAGTAATTTTTATCAAGTAATTTACAAATGATCAGTTTTTGTCTCATGACAAAACACGATGAACAGAAGTCTAAGTGGAATCAGTTATACCAATTGATTTTTTTTCCTTTCCTTTTTTTCAGCAGTTTGCTTTTCAGAATGTAGACAGACATAGTCCAATTAAATGTTTGCATAAATCAGCATATAAAGTTGATGACATTTATTCATCATTGATTTACTGCTCACCCTATTTGTTAAGCAAGCTTTAAGCTCTGTCTATGTAAAGACAAATATGCTGCTATGGTAGATCCCAGTATCTCACTTCACAAACCAAGAAATAAATATTCCCATGTTTTCTTTTCAGATAAAAATGTGTGATCTCAGTACTTGATGGTAACTTGGCATGCAGCGGTACAGCTATTCCCTCATAGAACATGAAGATGTGTTGTTACAAGAATATCCACATGCAATTCTTATACCAGAAGTCTGCTTTGTCAGGAATGTGGGGAAATGCACATGGGAGAAAAGTGCTCGAGGCACTGCTGGCTGCTTGGCACCTGGAATTAAGCTGAGATTCCTCAGATAAAATCTGCACTAACATGAATTGAATGGGAAGTCTCTAATCAACTTCAAGTCTTTTACTGACTTTTAATGTTAATTTTTATTTTCCACTATTATTAGAGAGACAAACTCAAGCATAGGTAAAGTAACTCACAAAGGATCCATAAACCCGAGCTGCCTGACAGTCACACCAGAGGACTACTTCATGCTTGTAAGATGCCCAGTTTCACTTTGAAAAGGAATTGCATTAGCTGCAAAGTGCTAATTAGTTCATTAGGAAGCAGCCTTCTAGCAGGCTACATTTGAGTAGGGCTCCCTGTTTAGAACAGAAGTTGTCTAGCATTACAGCTTTTGTACATGTATTGGGAGCAAGCACAGAGGTCAAGCACTCTTTAAGAAGGATCACAATGGCATTTAGTCCATGTTAAGCCTGTAATTCAATACCAATACTTTCTAATCAATACGCTACTTCACAGTGGTAGCTGACAGAGCTAAACTGATAGGATCTGCTCAGCTAACATACATTTAAACCTAAATAGAAACATTTCACCGGAGTTTATCTTTGACACTGAATAGAGACTCATGTAAGCAATGAATTGTAACATGGAACCAGGGACAACAGAAAAGATTAATAAAGAAAAGCACCATTAATAATACCGAATTGTACAAATAAACTTGGCAATATCATACAGATCTCAGTGCATAAGAACTATATATCTTTTTCTAATTTCTCTTGCATGCAACCACAGCATTATCTTCTTTGAAGTACAACATCCACAACAGCTCAGTGGTGGTACTTTCCCACATCACGGGCCATCTGGTTTAGAATCAGGGTAGGTACCATATTTATTTCCTGCCTCAGAGCAAGTATGGCTGTGTATCAAGATAAAATCCTAGCACCACAGGATCCTGTGGACCTAACTTGCAAGGCTGGAGATGCTCCGCTTCCTTATTCACTGGGCTGCAAGCCACTGAAGAAACATTTACGGTCTACTGATGCCACCAAAGCTTGCTAAGATGTTATTGTAGAACTTTGAGACCTTCAGAACATCTCTAAAAACACAAATCTGAAACTGCTGAGATACAAGAAATCACTATATTGTCATAGGCTCCATATGTATTACCCTGATGAGATGATGCCAAGATGTTATATGCCAAAAGGATATGTATGGCAGGGTAGCTGAATATCCTTCAGATATTCTTGTCTTGTGTAAATTCTTTACGTTATGAGAGTAAATCAGCTTACGCATCCACTTAGGATATTAATACTCTTGTAAAAAACTATACTGGTTGCTGGTCAGTCTGCCCAATAATAATTTCAGACCTTACAGCTATGCATCTGAAAAGTAAAAGTTTAAACTATAGTAAGATTGAAAAAGATGCTGTGGAATAACATAACTCTCAAAGACTTTCTAAGTGATTACGTCAAAAGTTACTGTACTGTCTATTGAGACTTGAACAAGTATCTCACTCTTTTCCCTCCCAGCATACAATCCACGTTCCAAAGAGTAGTACTGGCAGCATTTGGCAGAGCCATTTCAGTGCTTTGACATGAAACCAGAAAGAAAAATCTCAGGCACATCATTAACAGGCTAAGTGAGATATAACTGCAGTCCTCAAGAATACAGAGAAGAAATCTAGGCTAAAAATTGAAATATGTAAAAGTTAGTTCTGCAAAAATCTCTAACCTTCAGAATTGCACCTAAATAGTTTGATCACAGCTTTTTATTATTTTTGAATGAAGTTCCAATAGACAGTATTGTAAGGCTAGCTCCCTCCCTGTAAACCTACAACTTCAGTTATAGTATAAGTTCCCTCTGTTCACTTAACACTATGTAACTCACCTCATTTATTTATTTCCTAAAAGCTACTTAGAGGTACAGAAAAGATTTATATAAGAGTTCGATGGTAAAACTCAAGGCTGAACTTGTCCTTGACATAATTCTCTCAAAAATCCTAGAATTCCATGGTTAATTATTCTTTTGGGACTATATAATCTTTACCAACAAATAGCTTTCAAGAAGTCTCAGTTAATGGTCAGGCCTGCCTTCTCTCAGTATCCAGAATTCCTAAAGAGTTTAACGTCAGAACATCCTCGCTGATTTTCAAAAGCTACTTTAGAACTGTTCTTTTCTGAAATCATAAAGCAGTATACATCTATGTTATGTACCATTCTGGTCAGTACACTGACCTGAGTCAGGATTTTGTTTGAACATTCTTGTTTACAGTCTCATGTCATTACAGTCAAGACAAGGAAGCACAAAACGTTACAAACAGTTGTCCATTCTGCACTGCAGAGTCCCAGAGGGCCTGCTTATCTTGGCAGTGTTACCTCTTCATAGATCTTTCCTCATCAGAAGCTTCTTTTGGGAACAGAAGAGTTTTTGTTTACCCCCCTGCCCCCTCAAATTTTGTTTGAATTTCTTGACATTTTTTGTCAAGACCTTTTCCATCATTAATCACCAATAACAAAATTATTCACATCACCAAAAGAAAAGTGAAAGCAAAGTACAAAATGCAGAAGCAAAAAAGGCAACAAGAAGAAATTCAAATCAACTTTCTAGGACTATACTGAAGAGATGCTCAGAAAAAAAAAAAGTTATGAGCAAGGAAGCTAAACAATGAGTAATTGATTAAGCTAGTGTCTGTTTTCTCCTTATATTACTACATCCATCATCATTTAACCAAGATGAAAACCCAAGTTCTCTGTAAAAATCTGCCTGAAAGGAAAGTTGAGACATCCACTCTTTCTTTACACAAGGCTCTTTGATTTTGGGAGAGCACAGAATTTAAGACTTTATGATTACAAAAAAATTATGCAGGACATTATGACTACCTCATCAAGTAAAAACGAGGAGACATTTATGTTAACTGTTGTCTCTGAACTCTAACAGCTTTTTCAGGCTGAACGTGAAAACAAACCTTTGAAACCTTATCTGATTGTGAAAAGGCACGTGTTCGTACAGTCATACCTATTTCCACGTAGCGGTTTGGAAGGTCACGCATTTCACTGGCATGCCGCTCCTTTACTGAGCAAATCTAGGAAAACAGATATTTGGATCATTATGATGAATACGCATTCCTAAAATTATGCTAACTTTCCCCAGAAACTTACTGAGGTGTTCTTGGACAGGCATTTCTCTGCTTTGATAAACACTGGCTTTAGAACAGTGATGATGCATCACTGAGGAAGAAAACCCGACAGGAAAGTTGTGTCTGTAGCTCACAGCCTTATAAATATGCTGGGAGAGGAGAAGATGGGCCATCAGAGAGAAATCTGAAAGCATCTGCTCACTACTGTTTCTTCACAGCAGCATATGAGAGTTTGATTTTGCTATCTTCTCACACTTGGTGTCTCATTACCTTATTATTTCAGAAAGCATATGCTACTGCAAATCCAAGTAACAGGAGGAGAGCACATACGTATAAAGAAATGCAGACACCCATATGTTGTGAAGCACACGTAATACAAGGGGAAAGACAGATGCCAAACTTATGACAAACCTCCTCATTTGTAAAACTTTAAGTGTAATGCTCCAAAAGCTTTTTATGCTTCACCTACCTCACTTTACCCTCCCTCTCCATCTACTCCTACCAAGCACTTTTAATTTCCCACTGTGCAACGATGTAGCAAGCTGTTATTAGACAACATCTAACAGGCTCTAATGAACTCCTGTCAGGTGCTGGTCTGCACAAATCGCAGTCTGCTGTGCACAAGTTCGAAATGCTAGTTCCCTGCTGAAAGCGAAGCAAAGCCCCAAGCAACCTGTCCTCCATCCCCTTTTTTTTTTCCCCTTGGCTGGCTGAAATTCTGTGTCTGTCTTACCAACGATAAACTCCTCAGCCCCCAAAATAAGCCCCTCCAAAAATAACTCATGGTAAGTTGTCCTTCCTTAATGCTAATCAAAAGAAATGAATTCAACAGCCCCTCTAAAAGCTTTCAAAAGAGGAAATCTCTTGAAGGCACAGAGGAGAGAAGTGTCCCTGAGGATTACACTTGCTGCATGCTCACGCACAGAAATCTGTCTGACCGCTGGGTGTCTATCACTCCTTCTCCTCCTCCTCACGAGGGTCAGTCCAATGACATTTCTATGGCAGCAGGAGTTCTGCAGACTGTAGTCAAACCAAACTATTTTTTTTCGATTGTCTTTGCTTTTCAGAAATAATCCTCTGTTTGTCTGTGATAACAGTAAGCATTTATTACAAAGACAGGTAATTGCACCTTTACTGAATTTCCCCAGCCAATAATCAGCGTTAAATTATCCTTCCAGCAAAGGCTGCAGGGATACATATCAGGGCGAATGCTTATGTCATCTCGAGGCACATTGGTAATTCGTTGCTTGGAAATCATGTCAAGTATCTTCACGCCCTGAAAGTTTAAATACAAGAGAACTTTATTCAGTATGACAAACTCTTACCCACCAGAGCCCATTTTATTCTGTACAGTAAAACAGTCATAGCAGCTTATGGCATAAGTTGCAGGGTAGGGATGAAAGTGCCAACACAAATAACTGTTGATACAAAGACCAATCTCACCCAGCAGGTGACAGGAGAAACAATGAGATTAGAGTAAGTTAAATATTTTAAATTTACACGCTAAATACAAAGATATAACGAGTCAACGAGTGACAGATGAGCAAATCCAGTCATGAACCAGACCAGCTTGTTTAGGCTGGTGCTACTAGTGGAGAAGCAAAAGCATCCCAGGCTCCTCCAAAACATTCCCCATCGAGAAACAGAAATTTCCACCTCAGAAAAAAAGGAAAGATGAAGTAACAACAAATTAAGGTAAATGAAGACAATCTGTACTTCTATAAAAATGTATTTATACTCTTATGTTGAAAGAAAAAAAGGAAGCATACTTAAATGATGCTTGGTTTTATACGGTGTGATTTTTCACTGCCTCCTTAGGAAATATCTCAAACTAACACAACAAAAAGTTTAAAGAAAGGAAGATTAAAGTCATTTTAGAGGGAGGGAGAAGGGGAAGAGCCATTGATTGGATTTTTCCATACCACTTAGAAAATGTGAGCTATAACCTTTCCAGTAGTAAAATGGAGATTAATTTCATGTTAAATAATAACTTCTTTCTTTGTGATTTAAAAACAAAAGTTGCCAACATAACACCAAGTGTTTTAGTAGATATTTCCCTTAAGCTCAGTGAGCAGAAAACCACATCTCATGATCACAAAAAAGGGATGGAAAAGACCTTGAAAGGTCAGCATCCAGGATGACATTCCACATTAGGATTTTTCTAGTTGCAAAACTGATTCAAAAGATTCTCCTGCCTGTTTCCACCCTGCCTGCTCCCCACCCCCCGGAATTTCTGTGTCCCCAGCTATACCAGTTCAACTGTTTTTAAGTAAAAGAATCTAAACACAAGGGTCATGGTCTAAGCCAAAACTAAGCTAGAAGCTTGGCTTTCCCTCCTCCCCACCCTCCCCTTTTCTTAAAAAAAACAAACAAACCAAAAAAAAAAACAACAAACACCTTAAATCCTTAAATCACAAGGAGCAGTAAGTAGTATGGAGGTGAACAGAAAGACTCCTATTGGCATCTTGTAGGTTAAAAGTCATCAAGCATCAAGGTTTCAAAATAAACAAAAAGCCAAAAAAAAACCATGAAAACAAAAACAAAGCAACAAAAACTTGTACACATCATCTGCAATGTACAGAGCCCAGATCTCAGGGTAGCATAAAGAAAGAGCTTATGCTTTGTGTTTTCTAAACTCATCTCTTAAAGTTTGCAGTCTTGCTTGAACTGCATTTTAATAAAGCTGTCTTTTATTAATCTCACCACTTTAAGTATGATTTCCAAATCAGTGACCCATATCACATCTGTTTTTCAACAAGGCAGCAAATTGAATTCTATATGGGGCAGATGAGCTTACATTTAAAGTGGCTCTCAAACCAGCAGGGTAGAATCCTCTATAGTTAAAGCATGCCATTTGCACTGTAACTGAAAGGACTTCCAGTCTCAATTTCCTGTCATGAAGGAGCCTAAAACATGTTTTTGTGAGAGTTAGGAAAGTTAATGCTGCTAAGGATTTGGTCCTCAGGTGTCTCAGTCTGTAAGACTTACACTCTTGGTCATGGAAGAAGGAGAAGAGGGAAAAGTGTCAAGCATAGGAGCAGAATTAGACCCTGCCTAATTAATTGGGAGCCCATCTTGGAATGTCCAACGTCTAGCAAGCATGCATACAGTGTGCAATAAAACAAACAAACAAAAAAAAACAAACACATGAGAAAATAAGAACTAGATACAGACAGTAAATGGCAAGCCTATAAATGATTTTCTCCAACTTACTTTGAAAGAAAAAAAAAAAAACAGGAACAAATACCTTGCTAGAGGATGGAGAAATTTTAAAAAGGTAAAGGGGGAAGGGAAGGGAAAAGGCCAATAACCAAATATATTAATCTTTTGGAGGGCAAGTGTCATTTCATTTTTCATTGAAAGATAGGCCCTGACCATGGCTTTTTGTCTCTGACAGATGGCTCTCAACATTTTATTAGTATTCTGTGTTCTGATGTGACACATCATCTCTAGGGATAGCTCTCCTCAACTGTCCTATCTATTCCCTGCAGATTCACCTAGAATATATATTGTAATTGTATGGCTCTGAAAAGAACAAAACCTTCTGAAGAGTTAATGTTACGAAAATCAAGCACTTCCTTAAGTTTCAGTGCTAATGCAGTCATTAAAGGGAAGCAAATAAACACAAAGTCCACCGCTAACAATTTCATATCAAGCTGTTTTTAAAGGGAATAAAAGAACAACAGCTTTAAAATATTTTAATAAATGCTTCCTTCCAGGAGGGAAAAAAGAAGGGAGAAAGCAAATGTTTTCAGTAATACCTTCACCACATTTTAAAATAAAAATCTGGAATTTAGACATCATACATTCTTAAAAATGTATCCCTGTCTGCTGAGTTTTAAAACACAGACCTTGACCCATCAATTACATATACACTGTTAGGTGAAATGCAACACTCAGCATGAAAGCAAGAGTTCCCTTTAAAATATGAATTACACTTAGAGCAAAAAGGGCCTGTTTTCTCTTAAATCTAGCCTTTTCAAGTGGCTTACCAAAATAAGGAATTATTACTATAATTTTTTATAATCTGCTACATTAGGAATATATATTATGCTGTTAGTTCAATAGAAATTTCAAAATTTAGACAGGTTTTTTTTTTGGGTGGTGGAGGAGGAGGGATTAGGAGGATATTATACTTATAAAGAAGAGTTCATATTAGCATTCCTTCCTCAAGCAATTTGCTTCAACAAATCTCACTGGCCAAAACTCTGATATACAATAGGGTACAGCTGTGACCACCCCTAGCATTCGTATGTACGTAGAGCTGCTTTTCTAAATTTCTTCAGAAGCTGCAAGTTACATGGAGAACACCGAACAGACAGCAGTAAATGCAAACAGCAGGGCTCTCTATGAAGAAATCATACCTAAAGCACGATCCTTCAGTGCCTCATGTACTGGATTCTTCTAACGTACCAGTTTTCAAAGGAATATTTTAACAATTAACACCATTTTAAAACATTTCAAACATCAGCGTAAAGCAGCGGTATTTCTGCTCATTTAACAGAGGTGACAAAAACTTACCATATTATTGGCCCAAGCTATTAAGTGTCCTCTCCATTTTATGTTTCTTATGTTTCCTTCCCCTTCATGTAAAACCGAAGGCTTCCATCTATTCATCCAGCCTCTCTCATATAGCAGCAACTGTGAAGAAGTGCAACAAGAAATATTTCTGTGACACAGTGCTGTATGCAAACAAAGGAGTTTTTTGCTTCCTTATCTCTTACTCTGCTTGGATTCGAGGGTAGGGAGAAATACACAGCTATCACAAAACAAAAGCGAATGCAATCAAACATTTTCATATAGTACATTTACACTGAGAATCTTACATACTAAAAAAATCAAGTTACTTTGATAATTATATTAATCAGCAGCCTTCCTATGAAGTTTTTTCAAAGAATAGTAAATATATTTCTTTCCATTTGAAAGATAAAGCACTTAAGGCATTTGAGAACCTAACAGCACTTGTGACAAGAGTTAAGAAAGCTAATAAAGAAACTAGGCTGTCTTACACCTATCCACCAATCTGTTGATAGGCTTTCTTCTCTCCAAAAAGCAGGAGATCGTAAAAAACATCTCTTATGTCTGGGCTAGTCAAAATTATTGAAGACCTTCAAGTCTGAAGCCTTTCGCTTGGCCTCATATGGAACTACCCAGCCTTCAGTAGGGCTCTAGAGATGCTGCACGGTCCCACACATGCAACTGCACTCGCAACAAGCACTGCTGATTGTAAGACTTGTGTGATGGGGGATCCCAGGTTCTGCAAATACAGAAGGATTTTGCAATATCTAAAAAGCACAGACTATTTTTTGAAATATTTTGCACAGCAAAGAAAAACACTACTACATGCAGACAGTCTGTATGACAGTCCAACTTCTTTAGCGTTCCTACGTGGTTTCAGGAAGTTATTTAATAGGATTATAAGACAGAATCACTTCAAGCGATGCAAAGCATAGTGCTTGGAGGGGAACAGGAGTAAGGTACCAGTCCTGCCAACTGTTGCCTGAGTACACACACATGGACACATACACAACCTGAACCCTAGCTCATAAAATGCAGAAGAACCATTAAGAAGTGTAAAATTACAAACTGCAAGGACCTAATTTGAGTGACTATGTTGCTACTGTTCACATATGCTTTTTTACACCAGGCTTGTGTCCTCCACCTCTGTTTGCATAAATAATGATATGACACTAATTGTTTAAAATAACATCTTTTAATAAAGTAAGTGACTTTTGATGATAATTACACTGACTGCTTGCCTATCCCACAGCCACAAGATGGCACCAAAAGACAAAGATTTCCTCCAAAAGTTTGAAGCAGTCACTATCCAGGATGGTCACAAAATTTTGCATGGAGCACACAGCAGACATCAGAGCACACCCGGCCACTTTAACTCCACCTGAAATGACCCAGTGCCTTTCCCACAGCTCATGTGAAGGGCTCTCTTTTAGACAGTCTCAGGGATTTTCCCACCCGTAAAAAGGCTACGCAACAAAACAAAACCCAAACTAATCAGCTCTACTCAGAAGCTGAGGATGTTACTTAAAACTGAGTACCATGCTGATTCCAACTTTAAAATTACTTTTTTTCCAGTTCACAAACTTCTAAGGGGAAGCCACACAGATGCTTCTTTCAATACAATCCAGTAGAGACAGCAGCAAATACATAGCATTTTCACCTGGACTTTCTGCACAAGGCTGTGAAAAACGATGTGGATGATGTGAAGTAAAACTGGCTGATATAAATTACATTAACCGATCTTTGTTCTGCTTATGACTTATGTGCGATTTAAGTTTATTTAACCTACAAAATCCAGCTGTTTCATGGAATGACACTTGCAATGACATTTTCCAGCTATTTTGTTACTGTTCTTGGCTTGTGAACGTCATGTTTTTTTCATGCCTCTCTACCTGAGTATGAAACTGAAAGAAAATAATTGACCTGAGAAAGTGGTGAGGAGAAAAGTAAAACAAAATCCTGCTTCAGCCTATGCTCAACTTTGCTTAATTAAATTCTCAAACCAAGGACTATAGAAGACAACAGGCTGATCTTGCCTGTAAAAGATGGAAAGTTAATCTGAATCACTGCGGCACCCCAAATTCCCCAACTCACATCACAAAGTGCAATAGAAGCTAAAGGATGCTCAATATTATAGCTCCAAGACAAAACTATTTTCATCTCCAAACACACTTTACTACTTTATCTGTGGTGGAATTATCTCCATTTTACTGATATATAATGTTATTTATTTATTATTTCCTACTGCGATACCTGGAAACTGAAATACTGAACACACAACTTTGCTACTTGCTTTGGAACTGCTATCCACTGAATGCAGCTCTCTCAAAATAAGCAGACTAATTTATTTCTCGGTCTTCCTTTCTGTCTTTATAATGAAATATTTATTGCACCAGAAAGCCATTTAAAACTTCAATAGCAGCTAGATACATTACAAAAATCTACCATTCCTGGAGGGGTTCCTTCTATCACCTCCCACTCTTTTTGGTAGTTGAAAATATTTTAGGACTTTATTTCCCATAAATCCCCTATTTTGACGGTCAGCATTCCCAGTACTTATATTTCAACTGTAGCCACAAAATCACTGTCTTGCGTTCTGTGCAATAGTTTATACTTTCCTCTTTTTGATTTGCTCTGGTAAATCTTTCAAGTTCTTTTTTACAATACAGTAGTGCTTAGAATGCACTTCCAGCACCTCTCGCGTGTAACCACAACATGATAATACAGCTAAGACAAAATAAAATTAACTTTGACTGCAAGGGTCCCCACCAATATTCCTTCACAGTACATTGAAATATTCCTATATCTCTCTACTGATTTTTCTGTGGGTCTTAACTGCTTATGCTTGTCTACTGATTACTGAGAAAAAAGACACATTGAAATGTGTGAGATGAGGATGGTGCAGGTCTTGGTTCTTTTTGGTTTTAAGAACAAGTTAAAATAATTCTCTTGGACTAGTGACTACATCTCTCCGTATCTTTCACTACCAGGAGATTAAACTCCTCTGAGAGCTCAAAACTCTATTTGCACTGTGCATCCACTAAAGAGAATAGACTAGTGCTTGAATTTAATGGAGCCTATCATGCAATTAGCATTAACACTAATTGCATGTAATCCCAGCTTTTAAACTATGCACAGGAATTCTCAGTCCTCTGAATAAAGAGGCCAATGACTGTAGTTTTGGTCGTATCAATACAGTGAAATAATTCAATTTAACTTCATCCCACTACCAAATAGGAAAATGCTAAAATCAAAGATGTCTATTCTCACACAGTAAAAAGTTTCAAAGTACAAGACTTTTCCTGTAGCACTGTGCACAGCATCACGTGTGAAGAACATCTCTCTTCTACTCCACACAATTGCTTTGTTTCAACACAGTGCCTTCTCTGTAAAGAGCTGTAGGACTTCTGCTGAAGCAAAAGGCTGAGACTTCACTTTGTAACTGAAGAGCCACCCTTCCTTTTCCTACAGCAGCCCTGCTGGATTAATTTTCACATTCAACGAAATAAATACGAGGAAAAATATTGTCCTTGTCCTGTTCTTTGTTTGCCCGAGTGTGACGACATGCCTACCTGTGGCATTTGTTCTGGGTTTTGGCACCTGCTTCACCAGCTCTCTCCTCAGTCAGGCACGATCACAAAAACCTAAAATGCTACTGCCACGGATGCAACTGATCACTGTAGATATTTATTGTTTTAAGCATAAAAACAACATTTACAGGCACAGCCAAGATTAACAGATATCTGGGAGTAACACAGAACAGCACGCCACATGAAGACTTACTGTTTAATCGTGCATCCCTAGGAAAATATATAGCGACAATAAAAAATTATCACTTCTGTGTGGAGCGGCAACGGGCTGGATGAGTTCAAACGAGGCAGAGAATATTGTAAGCCTCAAGTTTTCAGCTGAAGATAGGTTCTCAAAATATCATCACCAATCACTGTTGTACAAGGGGCTGGGGTGTGGGTGGAGTGGGGGCAGCAGGCGCAGCACTGGGAGTCTGGGGAAACTGAACATGAAAGCAGAAGCAGACATGGCTCTGGGAAGTGATGGCAATAGTGAGATGCAACACAGGAGCTTCTGCTGTACAGTTCATGGGCAGAGAAGCTAGAAATTTTGAAGAGTTCAATACAAAAAAGTGCCATAGGACTTCTAACAGGCTATACTTTTAATAACTCAGCCACTAGATTCTAGATGTCGCCTATTCACAAATAGCTACAGACCTTAACACCTTTGGAAGCAAGTCCTGCAGCCTCGCAGGCAGAGCCACAAGTTCTCCCACATTTCATGTATTTAGATCCTCTTTGCTTGCCACCTCAGGCAACAACAAAGTTTTCTACACAGACTTTTGCAAAACACACAACTATAGACTACCCACACGCAGGACTACATGCAATCTCTTCTCACTTTCCACAAACAAAATCAGTCCATTACAGCACAAGATGAATGTTTCTCTTCTTCTTCATTGTGAAAACCCAGCCTCAGTTAAGCACAACAAAATAAGCTGCTTATTAAGTAAATCAGACTTCATAGCACTACATCTCCAAGTCTCATCTGTTGAATAATACAGGATACATCCAGGCACCATACATCACAGCACGCAAATGTCAGACCTGTACTATTGTGCCTTGGTTGCTTGCTGCTACAGTTTGCTTCCTGTTTATGGTAAATTATCCAATGCATGGACAGAAATTGCCACAGTATTTACTCCTTCTTCACTTAAACCGGACCTTTGAGTATTTACTGACTGACATTTTATAGCTTACAAAGCAATCTGCCTTTCTTGTCTGGTACTCTTCTACCCAACATAATGCCAAACAGCTGACTATCTGCTTTCTAAAAATGGACTGTGCTGCAAACAGCATCCTGACAATTTAATAATTTGTCAAAGTAGTCCAACCAGTTATTATGAAGTACATATCATAGAGTTCAGAGGTAAAGGTCATCTACTTACAAAGCAAAGTGCTTCTGCTGACACTAAAAAGCAGACAATTAAAAGAAAAAAAAAAATCCGAGACATTCCCTGGCAGACTTGACTTCAACATACAAATTCAACTATCCGTAAGAGCAGTTGCCGTTCCACAAGAATGCTGTTTCTCTTCCTGTTTGTGCATTGTTTGCAATTGCTATTCTTCTTCTGTGTACAGCATTGCTTTACCTGGAGTGGAAAAGGAATTTAGATCATCTTGTTTTGCCTCTCAGACAGGAGACAATGTGGGTCCATCCCAGGCTTCTAACACTGAAATTTTATTTTTGATTTTTTTTTAAATGAGAAATTTGCCCCAGGCAACACTAAGTTCTCTCTGCTTTTATAACAGACAAAGAGAGGAGTCTAATGTTCAACCATGGGCATCTATATGCTCAGATGCTAATTCTGAGAGGATAAATTGGACTTCAGTATGTTGACGTAAATATCTGCATTTGAAAACCAGTTCTTATAATGTATTTTCTCCAGCAACAGAAACACAGACTGCATTAAAGATTTTAAATATTTCCACCGTATATATTTCATATACACATATGATACAGATACAGATAGATATGAAGATGTAACTACTTGCAGTCACCAGGTAAATTTTCAGTTTTATCTTGGTTCCCTAGCTCTGAAAATCCAGCTGAAATTGTTTCAGATTGGATACTCAAATCAACAGTTATTATGAAAAATGAATGCCCTACGAATGCATCTTTTGAGATGCTGAATGTCCTCCTCCCATACTGGTTTCAGTATTCGTTTGCTGAATTGTGCTCGGTCCCCAACCACCATGCTGAGCAGAACCCATCCCCCCAATACTTTAATAGCACAAATTCAGCAGAGTGACTTAATCACTCCAGAGAATTCATTCTTCTACAAACTTTACTAAAAAATCTGTCATGTCTAGTTATTGATCTTAACGTCAAATAGGGAGTGCCTTCAATGCCTCTGCCAAGAAGGAAACCTCCAATTGTCCAGCTCTCCGAAGTTATCTTCACACAAGAGGCAGTCGCCAATACCTTCACTTCGGAACTGCAATATCCTTCAGTCTTCTCTCTTTGGTGGTTCTGCCTCTTTAACCCTCTGGGATAAAATGGATACTCCAACTCTGAAATAATGTTCATTTAGATGATGTGTTGGGAAAGACCAGCATTCTTATAGTTAAATAAAGAACACCTTGTTTTCAGCTTTACCACCCTCATTTTGTTGGCTTTTACCCTGTTATTTTTTAAGATTAGACCCTTTTTTAAAAGGTAGAAGGTTACGGCCTTCAATAGCACAGTATTTGTCTTTTCACTTGCTTTGAAGCTCTACTGTCTGCTCTGGACAGGAATGCCCTGTTATTTACAATATACAGTATTATTATTTCAGGGTTACCATCATCTGCCAAGCCACCACAATGGTGCTGAAGTTAATTGCAGAGGTAACAGGGAGGGGAGCAAGGAAGTGCTTCTTTTGAGTATAGTACTTATTGCTTCTCACTGAGTTCCCATCAACATTTCTCTAATACCTGCCTTTTTTCTAGGCACAGATAATGCTCATTCATTGAAAAAACAAAGGGAAAATGCCTTTCCAGCCCAAAATAGAAGGCAATGGTACTGTTGCAAGCTTAATGGAAGTTCTTTATTTTTAAAAACAAGTGTTTTAATAAGAAAACAATTTAAATTGGTTAATTAGTTCATAATGCAGTCTAGGAAAAACGTTCTTAAAGGACTAGGCATGCGCCTAGTTAAACATATGCCAGGTAGAGTTAAACTTCCAGCAATCTGTAGTGATTTAAGCAGTTACCCCAGGGAGCACTGTTCTCAAGTCAGCTTTAGGTCAGGCTGCGCTTCAAAGCCACAGCAAATCTCAGCACCACCCGACCGCTCACACTGCTCCCAACCATCCACCTGCCTTTGGAACCGAGCAGCTGTAACACGTGGCCCCAAACCACACTGCTTTGCTCCTCTCCCTCCCTCTCTCTTCTAATTTTTTTTAAAGACATCGTAGCTTGCCTTGAACTTGACAAAATGCTCTGCAATGGGTATTTGAACTGGAAAGCCTATTGTGCATACATTTCACATTACTATGATGAGCTGTATTTTTCTCAAAAAAATAATTAAGGAGGTGGTAGCTTACAATTACAGCCCCCCACCCTGTTCACAGAAGTACTACAATTAAGGATCCTACTAAGGCAGATGCTTGTCTATAAAATTAATAAATTTAAGCAGATCTTTAAGTGTTTTCTTGATTTAAGACCAAACACAGCATTACAAGTTAGCGGGTGGGTGCAGTTCTTGATTTCTGAGTGCAGATGTGGTTTGGCTTCTCTGTTTTATTTTGCTGTAAACCAAAGTCCGCATGAAATTCACGTAAGAAATCAAGAACATCCTTCTCGTATTCTGTGACAACGTTCATAATGCAACTAGACGGGTTTGAGTACACGACCAAATTCCTTTCTGGCTCGCTCCTTTTATCTGCTTTAAAGGTCTTAGCAAACGATTAAAAACACAAAAGAAAATTAAAACGCTAATATATGTAAAGTCACCATCTCCCAAAGTAAGAAAAAACAACGATACGCCCCACAGCATTTGGGCAGAGTTCACATCCCTCACACTATTTTTGTGAATGCAGCTCAGGCAAGGAGCATAGCATGAGAGCCTTAATCAAAGCTTTTCTCTTAAGACTGATATAAGCGAGGATAGCCTTATTTCCATAGCAGCATCACAACCTCGAATAGCTGTCTTCCTGCAGCTCCATCCTCACCGCCTCTGTGCAGGTGGGGCAGGACAGGCAGCGTGCCTCACACCGCTGCCAGCTATCAAGCAGCTGAAATCTCCGTGTCCACACAAAAGCTTAAAAAGCAGAGAGACCTTGGGAGTTGAGCATCTCCTGCCTGAAGAAGTTGGCACAACTGCACAACTTCCAGGCATCAGGCCACAGCCCGAGGGGACGTGCTGCAGGCTCCCTGCTCCTGGCTCTCGTGGACCAAATTCCCACTGCCTGCTGCCCCCCATGCAGCTCGTTGGCTTCAGACTTCAGGAGGGGTATAAAGAGCAGAAATGTTTTTCAAGGCCTTTTCCGAAAAAAAAAAAAAGTATCTTTGATAAATAGGTAGGCGAAATTTAATTTCCTGAATCTTTACAGAGCATTTTGTTGTCACCATTATACAAGTAAATACACTCCTTTTGGAGGAAGGGAGAAAAGAGGAGTGGTTTCTACCACATGGCTAAAAGGTTTTATTTGTTGGTTTTATGTATCAATAAAATCAAATTACAGGCATCAAGGGATATTTATTTCAATGCTAAATACCTTATGTTAAGATGTCAATTAAAGTTTTCCTGAAGAGGAAAGTTCCTCAGCAAAAAATGAATGCATTAAAAATGAGTATACCATTCCCCAGAGGACAGAATATAAAACAACCTGTCAAGTAATCAAAGATAACCAAAGAGAATGTTAACTCCCTGATGTTTTTTTCTGTTCAGCATCAGGTGAATGCAAGCTCTTTTACCACCTGAGAGAGTCCTGTTCTATTAATTCCCTGCCTCCCTCTTTCCATACCACTTCTATCAGCACTAAAAAGCTTCACAAACTGATGGCTGACAAAGACATACACTGACTATGCATTCTTTTAAGGGCAACACCAGGTCCAACCAGCTTGCAAAAGCTGCCAAACATGCACACTATTTACAAAACAAAAAACACAGCTATTCTTGGAAACATACTGAACTGTTTATGAAAATTTAGTTGTATGGAGCACAAGTGTTTAACATTCAGTTTAATGTATCTACAGGTGAGGATTGTTTACCCTTAATTGATGAGAGAAGGCAACAGGAAAATTCCATGAATTCAAGAAACTGGTCCAAATCAAATCTTCTCATATTTTAACTGAAAATATGCTATGTGACACATCATACTTGTAGAGCCTGGAAACATCTGTACTCTGAAAAATCAGAATCACATCCTACACCAATAAAACATTGTAATGTGCATATAAAATAGCACACTCCTCAAATAGAAGACTTTGATAACACAGATATGAGTATATAAAAAAAAGAAAGTGGGTGCTCTTCTCTATTCAGAACTCTCCTGAATTACTACAAAAGACCAACGTATATTATAAAAGATCAGTATTAAGGTCTAACTTCTGCTCCCACTTCAACAAATCAAAATGAATGTAAATGAATGTAGAAAGGCTACCCTAGGAAATACAAATGATTTCTTTTTTTTTTTTTTTTTTTCCTCCAAGCTGAAAGGCCAGAAGTATTTTTATTCTGAAGCTATACTTGTTGCAACATGTTTTTAACACAGTTAGTGCATTACTTTTTTCCTGGAATCTCAATTAAGAGTGTGGTACAATACAGTGCATAAAGAGAAGGCAAAAGATGAATTCTTTGTTCTAGATGTTAAAAAAAATCACAGATACAAGCCTTCTGAGCAGTTTTCAAAAGCTGTTTAAAGATAGTTCTTTACACTGAGACTGCTTACCTTTTTTCCTCCTGTTACAAATTGCTTGAAGTGAGATCTTACAAAATGAGGATGAACAGCAACAATCTGAGTATAAACAGGAGAAAAAAGATGATTATAACTCAAATAAGAGTTTAAAAGGTGCATTGCATCTTTTTTTTTTTTTTAACTAGATAACTCTTTGCCAAATATCAAACATTACAGCTGAGTTCTGTCTCTGAAGTACAGACCAGTTCTTTCAGACATCTGAGTCTGTTTCTTAGTCCCACTCGTTTTTCCTAGAACAAAAATAATGTTCTCCATATTGTAAGGCACGTGACATGCAAGATGCTGAGGGACATCAGGCAGAACAACCACTTTTTTCCACATCAGGCAGCAGAATGAGGTCCACGCAGCACAGGAGCACTGCAAGCATTCCTCCAAGTGAGTCTTCTTTGGGACCTACCTAGAGGACAACGCTTGACATTGTCAGATGACTATCTTGCGTGTTGTTACACAGCTTGAACAGCCTCCTTACTTTGCCCCACCAAGCACCAGGCTCACGTTCCAACTGATAGCTGGGTCTGGCATGTTGAATCACAGTGCCAAACAAAGGGCTTTTGTGTTACATGTCAAGAGATACAGCTGTAAGAGCAGTATGGCAGTAGGAGCCAAGTGAGTTGCATCCAATGTATGTGAAAACTTCATGAGCTCATTCTTTTTCTCCCCTCCAAGAGTGAATGCGAACATGTAAGAACCCAAGCAGAAAAACACAGTAGCTTGCACACACCACCTTTTCTCCCACAATAAATGCTTCTTGCTAAGAAAGCTAGATCTTCCCATACGTCTACTAGAGGCATTTTTTCAACAGCCAGCCAGCCACACTTGTCTCTACCAGAGTAAAACTGAATTCTTCCCTCCACGGAGAGTACATCAGCATCGCCACCCATTGCTCCATCCCAGGATAGGCTTAACAGATATGAATTGGTTGCAAAATATTGACCTCACAAGTAGCAGAACCCTCAGAATTTATATCACACATCTACAAAGAGAGAAATATGTTGAGACAGCTGAAACAGGACACTTTGCCTTTTGTATTTGAAAAACTCAATAATATGTCTTACAAAACCTAGATCAGCTTTCTTTCTGCCTAACCAGATCAAAAGCTTTTATATTGAGATAGATAACTATTTTCTAGTGACTTGAATAACATTACAAGGAAGCAGTATTCCTCTCTCATTTAGATTCAATGTGACCTTTCTGTTATTAAAGACAACAACAACACAATTACTAAAGATTAAAACAAGCACTTACTTTAATAGGACAGTCAAACATTTCATGAAACTCTTCCGCTGAATACAATCCAAACACCTGCACCTAATTTGAAAAAAAAACAACAAAAATATGTGCCCAATAACCACTCGACAATTAAAGGTGAATGTAAAACACTAACAAGTAGAAATTTAGTGTGAATGCCAACAGCTGCAACATTTTCCTGAAGTAAAAAGTCATATTTAACTCTTCAGTTAATTGAGACATCTTTGACTTCTATTTTGGCTTATCTCTAAATATTTTCAGCAGAGCAAAAGTACTTATTTGAATCTAACTTGTTTTTTTTCCCCTAAACAGAAACACAGAAACGACAAGTTCCTTTTGCTTTAGGCTGATCAAATCTGTTTAACAGATACTGATCTAGGTAAGGTATGAGCAACATAATAACATTCAGGGGAAGATAAATTAAAAACTCTTCCTTTCTGAGAAAGAAATGGAAGATTTTTTTCCCTCCAAGCAATACAGGCTTTACATAAGAAAAAAGAAATTTGTGACAATAAAGCAAAACCAGCCTGAAAACCAAGTCCCATATGTTTCTTGGCATCCTCTGCTCCTCCCAGGCGCATTCAGTGCTACTTTGTTTTATTCCATGACCACTGGGAACGTCTCTCTCTGAAGATTGCTCCCTTCTCATCTATGTTGATGTCTTAGTACATTTAAGAGTCAGCACTGGAGCTGTAACCATAGGCCATCAGAATATCTATCAGAATTAATTAATCTCAAGAAGGCTCAACACAAATAAAAAAAAAGTATCTTTCTACCATCAAGAGAATTAATGGATTTTTAAATGTTTTCTTCTCTTTATTTACAGAATTGGTACAGAGGTATAAAGTATAAAAAAAATTAGACTTCTTAGATGCTATGACCCCAGAGTAGGGTTTCCTCAAGCTTTCTGCAGGTGCAACCCACTTTTAGTCTAGTGTGTTGTCACGCAACACCCCATTCTCTTCCCTGATTCTCACATGAAATGGTGACAGTTCATTTCCTCCAGAGCTTAGGAGTAAAGTAGGGCTGAAGACTGATGGCTAGGAATTAGTAATTGATATACTAATTATTATTTCCACAAGGAATAATAAACGGTTTGCTTTTACATGATGATTTTAAGAGGTTTGCACCCACTGCCAGAAGCCTCAGCAGGGATGGATGCTGCTGGTGGGAGAAAGGAGGGAAAAGAGCATCCCGGGAAGCGAGTCCATGAAAACCTGTATCTGGCAGCAAATCTACTTTAGAAGGCTTCTGGACAGGCTTAGTCATTCATCCTTAGTTTCTGGGAGAGGTAATCCCTTCAGTAATTCTGCTCTACATGTTCAGCTAGTTGGACTAACTACATGTTGGACTAACTAAAAGATTTAAATCCTCTTTTAACTCTGTTGTGTTCTCTCTCTCTCCAGCCCCACTGCGACTACTTGAGTTGGAAGGGGTGGGGGGACAGCTACAAAAAAAAAAAGGCAAAAATATAAATCAAAAATCACTAGAGAAAGATCTGCAGAACAAAGCCACTAAGTCCCAGGAATGGGCCACAGAAATAAAGCTTAATGGCTCTATGAAAAGATCAATTCAGCTATCAGAGGATGAGAACCCAGACAACCAAGGAGACAGAGTTAAAAATTAGAGCCCAAGTAAACTACAAGAGGAACTAAGCCATGGGAGAGGAAATAAACCACCCTCAGCTTGGCTCAAAGTTTGGCAGTGGTGGTAAGCTAAAACCACCCCACAACACCTTATCTCCCTTTCAAGCTCATCTCCTGGATACATTTCCGTAGCAGCATTATCAGCTCTGTCCATTACTCATTAGTGAATATACAGTCTCTAACAACATGCTTTACAAATACTGCAGCATGCGCTGTGTGGGGCTGAGCTACTGCTCCAAAGGATTGGAAAATCAATATTTGGAGACAGTGAGATGCATCGCAAAGCTGTGATTATGTAAGCCAACCAAAGGGTTATGTTTGAGTTGGGCCTGGCTGTGAGCCTAGAAAACCTTCGGGCTGATGTCTAGAGGATTTTGTTTTCTGTGTTTTTGTTTTCATCAGTTGGCACACTGTACCCAGTGCAACAGACTAAACAAAATAAGGTGCAGAGGAAAGAGAAAATACAAGGAAAGGAAGGAGGAAGAAAACTAATAAAAATGGTTAACACACAAGTCTAGAAATTCCAGGAAAGTAACATTCTCAAAAACATCTCTCCAATTAAAAACAATTAACCAGAATTAACATTGGCAATGGTGCCTTCAACATTTTCCTAATACTGAATCAAATGCGGCAATAAGACGTTTCTTTAAGAGTTTGAAAACAAAATGAAGCCAGTTAACTAAAGAGGAAAAAACAACTCAGCATAAAATACGTTATCATGTTTACTCTAGGGACACCATATAACAGTTTATTACTTCTTAATGTCTTTTATTCTTCAGAGAGAAAGTGATTCCTTTGATATTACAAAGCTATATTGGATTTATCTATTTCTACTTTCTATCCCCACTCAGCTCATGATGTTTTTAGGTAGCTGGAAAAAGGATTTCATGATGAGAGCCTGCTGTATTTTGCCAGCTCTCTCCAACTTTAAATAACCAGGATTCACCACTCCTGCAGATCCACACTTAGCTGTTTCTTTGCTTCCACATGGTGGAAGAAGCAGCCAACCTTTTGGTGGTGAAAACACAAGAAGACACATGTAATCTATCTGAGCCATATTTTTTGAAAAATGTAGAATTTAATACTTCATAAATCTTAATGTAAAGGTTGCTGTAGTAAACATGACACTAAAACATGTAAACACATGGGGTTTCAATATTCTTTATGCTTCTTTGTATAAGAAGTTCAAAGTCAATAAAGATACAAATTATACTACCGTTCTGTAATAACATGGAGAACTTTTGCAAAACAAGGAGTCAGACCAAGGTTCTTCAAGATAGTACACAAGCAAATATCTAACCTAAAAAAAAAAACCACAGCTCTGAAGCTGCAAGTGTGCTTCCCCTTCTAATTTATTCCAGTGCCAGCATTTTCCTCGTATACCCTCGTATTTCAACACCTGGCCAGTGGCTACACAAAAATGCTGGTGGGTTTTGTTTTTTTTTTTTGACTTCTGTTGCTTTCCATGGAGATGATGGTCAGCTGCAGAGAGTCCATTGGCAAGGAACATTTTCAAAGAAAAAAACTTTAAGTATGGAAAACCTGTAAGTGGCCTGTGGGACACATCCTCAGTAATTTGTAGAAAATATATATATCAACCTAGTTAGCTCAAAATGCATAGCTGTTATCATATCCTTCTTGTTTGTTTGTTTGAATCAGATTTAACAAAATTAACTTGTTTCTTTCCCTCCCCCTTCCCTCCCTCCCTCCAAGGAGTTCACTATTTCTGCTTATTTATCTGAGTTAATGATAATCTTGCAACCACTTGAACAAGCATTTAACTTCTTACAATACAAACACACTCACTGAGGTACTGAAAGAGGGATACATGGAGTGTGAAGTTACACTTTTCCTATGACCGAGAACGTTGAAGTGCTACATTATCTAGCCGGGAATTTCTGCCTTTTTATTATACAGCAGCACAACATACAAGTATGTGCTTTCACCCACTCCTTGGGTGGATTCTTTCATAAAGACACACCTTTCTCAGTAAAGTCAAAAGTTTAACTTCTAAAACACCCAGACCTTTTAAGTCTTTAGTGTACAGTATGGTGAGGTTGCAATGCCCCTGGACTTCACGAACACAAGCGTGGTTCATATTGCACTTGTGTTACTTCAACCCTGTGTCAAAAGCATTATCTGAATTAACTTTAGCTTGAGAAACAAAGTTGAGGTTGTCTTGTATAGTGTACAGTGTCACCTAGTGGATCCACAATACCTATTTCACTAAATGAAAGCAGATTCATCATTTAAAGTAATGGAGTTTTGTCCTTTTCAAATACAGCCACATCAGAATAGGAATAATGAATTTCTGAATATTTCTGCAATCAAATACATAATTTAACATTAATGTATTATATTAAATAAAAAGCATGGCTTGTAGCCTTACTGCAACATATATATTTCAAGTAAGTAATTCACAATCATATCTAAGGAGTCCTTACAGCAAGTGCTCATTCCCCCTCACCATTCAAAATACCCCAAGCACCAATGCAAGCTCAACGTTTTTTATTACTGTGCACAATTATTGACCCTTCCCTTATCTTGCTAAGACAATTAGGATACTGTTGCTGTGTTTCTCACAGGCTGTAAAATTCTACAACCCACTTTGATAGGCACTAGTATCCCAATTACTGTGTCAAGATACTGACATCAAGAGATCTCTGAGAAACAAAAGGCTTGGATACATGAAGTGGCTCTCTGCCTGTTGCAGAAAAAAACACCTATTTGGAAGGGAAAAAATCCACGTGCATACAGTCTAAAGGGGTTGTTTCCCCATTTTGACTATTGCAAGATTCAATTTTAGTCTTCATTTATACAACTTATACTGAATAGGATAAATCCATTAGGATCACCAACACTCCTCCTCCCCCCCCAGATCTACTCTGTAAGAAATGTTCTACTCAGGAAGCCAGGTGGAAATTGAGAAATGATTTAAATGATTTTTAACGCACTGCATTTGTATATGAACATCATATTCAAAACAGAAGCTTAAAAACACCCTGTGCATTAGAATTTTATCATTGCAAACCAACATTAGAAAAGACTGCCATCGACTTAAAAACAAAAAAGACATTCTTATAAGTGGAAAATCAATCACCAAAACCACTAAATGTCACAGCTCAACATTCCAGAGAAGCACTGATAATTGTTAGTTATACACTGCACAAATGATATATGTCCTCAGTCAAGGAAGTAGGTGCCAGTTTTTTAGGAAACTGTACATATATTGATTTTACATTTATTTAATGTGGCTGTTGTAAGACACTTTATTCTTCTGATAAACTATGATTGCTTATCAAAAGATTCTATAATTCAAGAGAAACATTCATAACGTGTGTGAAAATGAAAACCACCAGCCCACAGAAATCATGCCCACAAAATCCAATTTTGTGGATTTATAGCAGAAAGGCATTAAACTACTGTCTTGCAGGAACAGCAGACTAGTCACTGAAGTATAACTGGCACAGCAGTAATGATTAAGGTGACGTGTCCTCCTGCCACAGCTGTTAATCAGCTTAATACCAGTTACATTATTGACATTCTTGTAATTACTTTTCCTACAGCACATTTGTGCAAAATATATTTGACTTTAATTTTGAGTATTCAAAGGTGAACCCCGTTCTCAAAATGGATGGTCAAAGCGGTGCTAAATGTAGGAATTAACCCCACAAGTATCACAATTATCACAGGTTTAACACTGAGGACTGCCTTTTTCCTTGTTAGATACACAAATGGGTTAGTTGTACCTTTCCATCTTCTGAGCAAACACCCATGTGTTCTCCACTTTCATCCAGACTGATCTGATTTATCTTCACTGGGCTCTAGAGAAAGAAAAGAAAAAGAAAAAAGACTTTTAAAGTTACATTTAAAGTTGCAGCAGCAATCATATGCTTTAATGACCTCTATGCTTTCTGAGATTTATGTATGAAAGGTTGTACGATGTTAAGTTGCACAAATCCAAAAACCACAGAATAGGTCTTTTTCCAATAATGCCAAAACACAGCCTTCTTTCCAGCCTTTTGTCTGACCCAGAAACCTGACATTTTTTGCAGTTACCTGCCTCAGAGGCCTAGAGCCCTCATGAAGGGCCAGGCTCCCAGGACTGGAGCATCTGAGTCTGTGCACCACGGCTATTCGTTAAGAACCTCTCCTGCTATCAAAACTCAGCATAAAACATGCTGACAACACAGGCATCAAAGCAACTGAAAATTCTCCTGGTTTGGTCTGATGGCTGTACTGGTAATTATTTCTTCCTGCAAATCCCTTCTCTGGCTTTCATTTTTGCCTCTAATAGTGTTTTCAGAAGCTAGTATTAGAAGGTATTGAAGTGCAACATAGTTGTACTCAGAGAAATATTGAGAAAAGCCTCAATACTGCACCAATTTAATAAATTTTCATTTTTCCTATCCATTTAAGATATTCTTTTACTTCTATCCTGCAGGGTTAGACAGCTTGTTACTGTTTACTTTAGCTTAAACATCTGTCCTTAAGTACTGAGGACTAACATAACATTATTTGGGTAATGCTGTGCATATCCTCTCATGTATAAAAAAAACCTTTCAATTATATTAAATATCAAGAACCTTCTTATGTATTATGAACCTGATTTCACCCTCCGTAATATATCATCATTTCAAGCATCACTGAAGGATCCTTACCCAAGTCAGTCTCTTAGATATTTAAGAATAACTTTTCAAACTCTTACAAAGTTTTGAACAGATGGCACCACGAAACAGATCACTTCTGTGATTCTGAGCATCTTAAAAGAGAAATTCATCATAGGTTTGTATGAAAAGAAAGCATCACTGGAAGAGTGCTAGAGTCATGGGGTCATATTAGATGTTACAGATGTGTGCCTAAAATACCACAAGTCCTTACAGATGCTATGGCAGATGGAATTACACCACCATTAAAAGTTTTATGAAAACATGCTGTTCAGATGAACAGCCTACAGGGGATAAAACTGAGGTCTTCTCAGAGTCTTTGGAAAGCTTTTCACCTTTTCTTTCACACAGACACAAAACGTAACTCAGGGAAATGAAGTTTTCCTCACCTCCACCTTGGAAAAAAACAAAAACAAAAAAACAGAACACTAGCATTTGCCTAAATTATGTTTTCATTCTCTAAAATCTTCTTTCTAATCAAGGTTGAACAACCGCATGCTGCATTGCAGCTGGGAAAGGATGCTGCCAGCCCTTTTGCTCTCCTGTTTCCTTGCACGCAGAAGACATCGCTCCTGGTCATCAGGGAGCGCTGCATGGAAATACCATGACTGCTGCCTATCACAACATGGGCTTTCCACCCTGTGTCGCCTGCCAAAAAGTGCACTGCCAAGGAAGCCATCAACCCAACTTCCCTTGATTTATGTGCTCCAGGTGTATTTTCATCTGCTGCACGGTGGATACGCTGACTTGCTGTGTTTCTGAGCCAGAAGTGAGCACGGCCCTGGTCGTGCAGACAGCTGGTGCTCGTTCCTCCTGGCACATCTGGGGGCATCCGCTGAGAGGCACAGCTCACGTCCACTGGCCTGCTGGTGTGGTCAGTGGCCTCATGAAAGCTCTGATTCTTGGATGCTACACCCACACCTGGCTAATACCTTGGAAATGCCTTTCTAAATTTCTGGTTTGCTCAGAAAGGTGCAAGAGAAGATTTGTGTCTCTGCTGGGGGGGAGCAGGGAGGGGGGCAGACAGCCACCCACAAAAAAAAACAACATGTCTCCACTGCCCCCCCTACCATGAGAAACACCTCTGTCCCCCTGGAAAGGAGGAGCACAGACTGTTCAACTGAGCTCATCACGTGTCATGGTTTTTGTTCTCAGTGGTATCTAAGTTGCTGTTGCGACAACTTTCTCACAGAGGTTCTCGTCCTTTACTACTCTGCAACTGGAAAGGCAAAAAGTCTACCCTGAAATAGCACTACCCAGACACAGGGTCATTCCTAAGTTCCTGCGTTCAGTCAGCCCCCCTCTTCTCATCTCTCCAGCACCTAAAACCTGCCGTCAGTGCTTGCAGGACAGCAAGAGCAGATCTAGCAGCATTCCTTCAACGGGCAAGAAAGCCCAAGACAAAAAGAAACAAAAGACAGGCCAGAAGAGCCAACAGCTCAGCCTGTAGGTCCACACTGTTCCCACTGTGCTGGTAAATGGCTTGGATAAAGTTTGATGCTCAAAAAACAAAGTGCAGTAAGCAGGCAAGGAAGGCTGTGTTAATTATCTTGGTATAAAAGGTGAAGCTGAAGAGCAGGATGATGGACTTGATCCATCACACTGCTGTTTGAAGGCTGCACAGCACACTTCGGAGATTAAATGTGTGATTGTGCTCAGGTAACCAAACAGTGCCTAGCAAGGCAAAACTTCACCACGTACATTATTTCACATTATGTACATTTTTCACATTCAAAATTGCATGTTATACTTCAGAAATGTTTGTTAAGTAGAAATTTGTTAGGAAGAAATTAAGTAGATGTGGTATTTCATGACACTGTATATAACTGGCAACTTGTTTCAAGCCTCCTGAATGCCCAATGCTTCTATTATTTATTTTTAACTTTTCTTTTTTTCACTTCCTTCCCAGCACTTTTTTCCCTGTTGCCTGCACCATACACAGAGGACACTCAGGGAAGACAAATTCATCTAAAAGCAGAGCTGCTCACTTACACAGACTTCCAGCTAATTTCCAACAGAAGACACTATGCTAGATGGTGTACACAAAGTACAGCAATCATGGAGTATTTTTTTTCCATAGCTCAAGCTGAATTGGCACTGTTGGTTACCAGCCTGTTTGCTGACTTTACCAGTCAGAACTTGCCATGCAGCTCAGAAAGTGATGATAGACCATAGACTCAATAACAGTCAAGTCTGAATATTAAATGCATTTTACGGTAAAGTTATATAGCAAGGTGAAGAACTCCAGTGCCAGGAACTTCTAGTTTGGCACTGAGTTACAATCAAGGCTATAATTTCCAGAATTATATTCCACAGTAAAGCCATTTAAGATATGTACATAAAGCTATCCAGAAAATCAGAAATAAGAGACCGCTGATAAAATTAGTGTGCTATCTAAATCCAAGGTGTTTCTCCTAGAATCAGCTCCAACTCATCCATTCAAATTAGTTATTTTTATAAATACACAGCTGCGTGCCAGCCAGCAAAGCTACTTACCATTTCAAAATTAGTCATACTTATATCCTATCAACAGCTTGTGGATAATTTTGAGATTTCAGAAAAGAGAAGCACAGACAATTTTGTGGCTTCCCCTCCCTTTCTTTTTTAAATAATAATAAATATATATAAATATATAAATATATATTAATATATATATATACATATATACATATATATACACACACATATATATGTATATATATACATATATGTATATGTATATATATACATATATATACATATATATGCAATATATAAATAAATATTTTATTTATATATTAAATATATGTGATATTAAATATATATATATATTGTGTATATATATATATATATATACACACACACATATATATAAAAATTAAATGTTACTAACTCAGCCATGGAGTTACAACTCTTTTCCTTATTTATTTGTTCTTAAAGCTTATTCCAACTTTCCCATTGAAGAGTTTAATTTGCTTGTCAAAAGGAATAGGTTTGGTTTTTAAAGCATAAGCACCCCTCCTGCAGCATCTACCTGCACACGTTGACAAAATAAGAAGAATCACTGAAGGTCAGAGAGGACACATAGCCACTAACCCACTGCCATCTGGAAGACTGATCATTTGATACAGTCTGAACTAGGAAATGCTCTGGGGTTTGGCCAGTTAGCTGTTTTAAACTTTTTTTTTTTTGAGGGGAGGAGGTAAAGGGGGAGGAAAAACCTCCAAATTTATAGGCATCATATTAAAAATAAAATAAAATAAAATAAAATAATTACAACAGTAAGGTCAAAGCATTAATCCAAAACTTAAAAAAATCCTACTCATTTATTACTCAATAATAAATATGAACTAACCTCAAATCCTATGCCATAAAAACCTGGGCACCTGTGTATAAAATTCTGAGTTGCTAACAATTAATTAGCACTACTTTGGGTAATATTTTTTTTTAACCTAATCAGGACTAGCTTTAGGCCAACCAAGGGAAAGAAAAAAAGGAAAAAAAAAACAAGAGAAAAAAAGCAAAAAGCACAAGCAAACAAAAAAAACCACCGCCAACTTCTTTTTAGTCATAAGGATACTTACAGGACTGAATAAGTAGTAGTAACGCACACAGTATCTATAAATCGACATGATTCAAGTCTGGCAATAAGGAGGATCCTGCTAGTTAGGAAGGGAGATACACTGAACTGATTAACCTGAGAACAGCTTCTGAATTTCATAAAGTGTGGAAGTTCTGGCAAAGAAGGAAGAAATGTCTTCAGCTGAATTTCCATTAGCGGCAGTTTTCTTTCTGATGGAGACATGTTTGGAATTCTCGACAACATAAGTAAGTTTGACTGTTCAAAATCAATAATGTCAAGCTGACACTACAGAACAAAAAAATGTTACCTTAATGGAAGAAAGAAAAGTTTAGGGAGAAGGAAAAAGAGCTAGCAGGGATCTTGCTCAAACAGATCTAAATACAGGCTTTTGGAAAACTCTAAATTTAAAGGAAAGGAAAATCGAGCATCTACCAACAAATGTACCTCACGCACTAATCAATTACCTAATGTAAAAATGCTTGAAATAAACGCACTTAGTATGGATTATGTCAGCTCTTCAATTAGGGCTAAATTCACGGCCACTCAGAAAGCTTCTTTTAATTGTGTTCTTTGTGGCAACTCCTTCCCCCCTGACACTCATCATCAACCCACCTTATACTATCAGTCCCCCAACGGTGAACCTGAGAAATCAATCTGCTAATGTATAATTTGTAAAGCTCCTCTGACTAACAAATGGATAATTGATTCTTTCACAAATGCTGCATCCCAATGGATATGAACTGGATGAACAAGAAACATAAGACTGGATTTCACTCCAATTCTGTGAGAAATGCAATATTTACAAGCTCGGAATCTAAACATTTTAATAGTTGCCTGTGACTTCATGCCTTTTAGCCATGGTTAGCAGGCAAGCAACAAACACATTAAGAGTGTGAAAAGCAAAGCAGTGTTCGATCATACTTGCTGCAAAGCTCGTTCTACTTCAAGAGGTTCCCAATGCTAATACAAGCCATTTATGCAGCATTTTCATCCACTCTTTAAGAAGTATTTTCAAGAACTTTCCCTAAATTAACCCAAAGATTCTTAATTATCCACCTACGCACATGCATGCGTATATACTTACCCACAGGAGAAAATCATCCCTAAGTCTTTTTTGCTGCGTTACGTTATCTACCTAACCATTCTGTAGCTGCTCTTCATACTACAGGAAAACTGTATAAACTAGAGTTTAAACTGTAATAAAAAAATAAACAAATCTGTCTCCTAAAAGTTTCTGTTTTACACTTATTCATGTGTTTCCATCTGTACAATATTCACATAAACACGTAAAACTCCAGTGTTCAGCAATACAACCTCACTTTTTAAAAAGTTAATCCACGGGAATATGAACTACTATCTTTCTGATTGTATTGTTTTCACCATTAAAATGGTGGAAATACTTCTTTCCAATGGAAGCGATTACTTCTACCATGGAGGTCTGGTGTCAAATGCTGATTTGTAAACAAACTGCCTTAGCTATTGTCGTATTTAAGCAAAGATGCTCTCTATATATAAGCCTTGCACTAGCAGGATGAGGAACTTGCTCTAAATAAAGCCTCAACTCTTCAGCTTTTACATCCATATATTAGATGTTCTATACACCACTGAATTATGAAAAACACTGTTGTTAAGGCTACTGGAAAAAAAAGAACTCAGAACATTCAGTACTTGCCTTCTCCAAGGGTATCTTTCCAATTTGAAATGATAACCTCAGCCCACCTAGAAGAAAGCCTAATTTAACTAACTGGCCAAAAAAGAACTTCTACTTTTTAAGGGCTTTTCATTTTGGGAAGTGAGAGGAGGTGACAGGAAATACAGCAAACAGTTGAAGACACTGTCAATATTTAAAAAATATTACGGTGCTGTACTGACTTATGCATAGTTTGCGTATTTGTTGAGTCTTACTAACACAATAGAGTGAAAAGGAATCCAGAAAAGCAAATTTTGATGCTATCTCATGGATTATATACAACATGGTATAAGTATGTATACACCTATGCATACATGCACATCTGAGAAACATGTAGCAAAACAAAGGTTTAAATTGAAAAGTCAGCTTTAAAAGTTACAGAACAAGCTGTTTGCCACTGTCTCCAATAGAAATAGCATATTCTGACTTTACAATATGAATTTTCATTTGCTGAAAATGTACTAATATCCACACCAAAGAGGTTTTGTTCAGCAATACTGGTAGTATTCTGATAAGTGAAGATTCCTGCTCCAGTGCTTTTCCTATAACACTCTTGAATCTGTCATTCTCCAAATGAAAAATGGGAGATTATATTGGTTAGACGAAAAGGGAGGGGGGAAGGCTGGGGAGAGTGACAAGGTCTGGGACACAGAACAATAACAACATTAACTTTTATTTTGTCTGCGGGAAGGCAAACCTTGCCTACAAAAAAGAAAGATCTCAAAAGCTTGTCGGAATGTAAGGGAATATGAGGACAAGGAATCTCTAATATACGGTCTAAGAAAGTGAGAAAGACCAAAAAGCCTACAGTGATTTCAATATTTTCCACATCAGTGAATCCCTTAATCTTGTTTGTCAACTACAGGGACTAAGCAAAAATACATCCAAAGAGAAAAATTAACAAGGGATCTCCCTAAACCTGTAGTAGTTGCTAGATAATCAGAATGCTCATCTAGGAATGACCAAGCTATGATTGAAAACAAATCTATACTGAAAGCCTATACCTCCTCCTAGCCACATTTAACTGTTAGCTAATTCCTGACAGATCCAAAACAGAATCTCATTTCTCTTAAAACACTGGTGTGTAAAGCTGTGTCCTTCTGGGAGCTTTGTGCCATGGCAAACAAATTACTCCCTTTTCCTCCTCTCCCCAGGTCCCCTTCACAACCACTGTGTAACTGCAAGGCCTCAAAGATGAAATGTCCTAAGCCTGCCTCTACTTCACTGTCGCTATCTCTGTAGTAAAGCATCTGAGAATATGGAACAATATTCCCCAGCACACACTTATGGGGGGGGCTGAAGTAAGAGTTGATGTTGGGGAGCCGAGTAAGGGCTGCAGGCGATAACTACGTATACGTGCCTCAGACAACGCAGCACATGGTGGGAGAAGACTATTCCATGCCACCTGGAGGCTCACCTCACTGATTTCTCTAACTGCTTTCTTTTCAGAATGGCTCCCCAAGCACTGCGAACTTGGAGAACTCATCACGGAACATCAGCTTCCACACAGGCTACTGCGTTATAAATTGGGCTTTGGAGAACAATACCAAAA
Source organism: Cygnus olor (assembly GCF_009769625.2). NCBI lineage: Eukaryota > Metazoa > Chordata > Aves > Anseriformes > Anatidae > Cygnus > Cygnus olor. The sequence continues at coordinate 61,190,134 of NC_049170.1, read as the reverse complement.
AAATGTATATAAATCTCTGAGGATCAAACTTAGTGGGGCACTTTCACAGGCTGTTTTTAATAGAAAAACACCAGCACCGTCATTAACGCACTTAACAGGATTTTGTAGAATTTTAGAAGTGCGAAGTTTGAGATTTTTCTCCATTTCTTGATAAACCACAGTTGAAAGAAGTGACTGATGAGAGAGGCCAACCAGGTCATACAGTGCATGTTCTTGTCAGGACAGGTTTGCTTTAGAGATTATTTTATTGGTGCTTTGACCAAACAACTTTTAAAGAAGCAATGAGGCTCTTTACTGTCCTTTTCAGGGGTCATTCATTGTTTTGCCAGCATCACTTCCAGGAAGGTTTTCACCACAGCCATGACAATCCCCCTCCCTGACATAACACAGAACAGAGGACACGACCACAGGGCACCCAGCATCCCTGCTTTTCCACATGCCCATTACAAAGCTATTACCCTTGCCACAACCACATAGTTTTCATCCTTCTATCAGCTCCTGCAATGAAAAACTGCACTAAGTTTTTTTTTTCCAGTTATTTTAGCCTGCCAACCATCCTACTATAAATGATGATCCCAGTCCAGTATCTACTGAAACCAGTGAAAAGATCTCCCACTGACTCAATCACAGAACACAAATAATATGAAGGAAGAACTCCCTTTCCTGACTGAAAAAAAGACATAGCTAGTCACATCCTTGGCACTGTTGAATATTACACTGGGTGATCAATGCTGAAGTTCAGCCAATAGCTAAAATTGAAGTGACATTTTTCCACATTGATAACATCCAGTTATCAACACTTGTACAGAGCTGTCTGCAAGAATAAATACATTTCTCGATTACTGAAAGCATTCTATTCTCTTCGGACACCAACTCGGAAACTTCGTTTATTTGCAGTTGTGTCATTTGAGCAAGTCTCACAAACCTGGCAGAGAGATCCTCAAAAATGATCAATTTTGGGTTTTGGATTCTTGAAAGGATCCTAAAAAATTCTGCAAATCAAAAAGATGGGGGGAGAGGGAGGAGAGTACTCACACAAGTAGAAACTATTAATCTTGAAGTGCCCTGTAACTTACTATAAGTGGCAAATCATATGCAGTATTCTTACTGTGTCAGTAAGATAGGGAAAGCTAAATGTGAAGATGAATTGATCCTGTGCAACTTCCACATGGCATTTGCATATAAAGAGGCTCTATTTCAATACCAGCAAGTGTAGACATCCTTGCTTATAATAAGCTTTATTTAATGTAGGTCCAAAAACACAAGCAGATTCATTCATTCTTCCATCTTTAATCTGCTCACATTTCAAAGCTCCTATCTTCAAGAACTGCCAAGGCCTGTAGCAATTACAGATTTCTGTTCTGAGTCAGGGTTGCAATGCTGAACACAAAACCAGCAGATTTCTAAAATTTCTTAATCTTTTACTTATTTCTCTGTGCCACAGGACTGTGAGTGGAACTAGCTTCCTCATCAGCGTCACAATAGAGATGATCAGCTTTTAAGTAGCTACTTTTGTCAACAAGCAATATGAGGGCATTAACACCCAAGACCAGTGAAATCTGGACTGTCCATATGTAGCATTCCATCAGGAGTGCAACAAAAACTACTATACACTGTCATGTCTGTTAAAGCAAGTTGGTCTCATCCTTTAGATGTGAGTCTTCATTAGATTTACAAAGTTCATTATCAACAATATCTTACCCCCTGTGGGAAAAAAAGGCTTAGTTTTGCCTTCATGTTTTGTTCATCATATTATGCCCCTGTTATGTCATTCTATGTTTTAAGTAGTGTTGCATTTTTATTGTTAACAGAAACAAAGGGCTGCAGCTCTATCATTAATGTCAACTTATATAAAAAACATCGTCCTCCAGAACTCAGTTGCTTTGGACTTTCTAACTACGAAAACATTTTCTAATGCAAATAATATTTTATTAATGCCAGAACTCTGAATAATTCTGACAAGCAAACTGCTATTATTTTTTATATGTGCATGCAAGTGCCTGCCTTCGGTGTACACAAAAATGTCATTCAGGTATAATACGCCATTTAACAAAAGGAGAACAGCTCTAGGAATCAGCAGTATACCAGCTTCTTCGAAGGCAAACCTTTCCATATCCTTCCTATGCTTTTAAAGGTTGTGAGGATTTAGAAGACACATCTGTGTTACCTGAAACTAGCTGTTTCATTGCTGATAATAAAAACTCTAGAGCAACTTGGCCCAGTAGTCTAGCAGCATATCAACAAAGAGGACTTGGGGAGGGTTATGAGACAGATGTGGCACAATATGCTTTTGAGATGACTGGAAAAAGGAATAGACAAAGCACTGAACATATGCCTTTGGCCGGTAAAAATCACCTGATCAAACTTGGTCAAGTTCCTAGTAGGGCACAGACATCCCCAATGGCTGAGAATCTGAGGTTTCTTCCGAGAGAGAGAACAACCTAGTCTTGCCAGGAACAAAGTCACTGGAAGGCACAGAAAAGTACAAATACTCTATATTAACAGTTGTTTGAAATATACTGGCACTCTTCTGAGGGTTTCTTTTAGGTGCCAATTACGCTCTAGTAAAATAATACTCTGCTTAAATCTGATATGAAAAAATAATTCTGTTTATGGTTGTTTCTTTAACGGTTATGTGCATGGTTATGTCCTTCAAATCAGAAGCTATGCTTCTGTGTTATTCTTAAAAGCAAATAAACATTGTTGCTTAATTGTCAAATTGTGGTGTGTAGGGAAATTTAAAACAAAAAAAGCCAGTAATAGTTGCAAAGAAAATGAATTTTCTAAATAATCACAAGATACAAAATGCAGTATACATTCAAGCAACAAATGTTACCAAACCAGGATGGTGAAAGAGTTCAGGAAAAAAATAAAAAAACAACTAAACAAAAAGAATTTTTTTAATGTTTCTGCATAATGTCACAAGTAATTTTGTTTGAAAATGCCACATGTAAATACACTTAGCAGAATTACAGTAGGTCTTCTATTTGATCTTTCATAAAAATAGATTCAGAGTTCCTGCAAGGTCTGATGAAAAAAACAAAAATACATTGAAAACTTTGCCCTTTGGTTGACCAACAGGCTACATTAAAGGCTATAGAATTAATGTTCTAAATGTCTAGCATTCTCCCATAATGAGATATCTTCCCCTACAATTTTCCAGATATTAAAGATTTATTTGAGAAAGCCCACAGAGCAGGATAGAATGCTACTAAATCAACAGAAACTGACTTGTTTGCTATCTCTAGATGACCGTGACAAAACAGTATTCAGTAACAGCCCTTTACCTCATTAAAGAGCGACATTAACAAACTCGTTCTGAAATCAGTGACATTGAGGAGGGCTTCTAAGGTACCTGAACATAGCACCTTAAGAGTTGGTCATGACATATGACTGACAGACAACAAAATATCCACTCTGAAGAAAAGTGATGGATATTAAAGAACAAAAAGGAAACTTCTTCCTATGCTTCTATGTCAAGAAAAAAACAAACAAACAAACAAAACAAACAGAAAAAACAACATGCATTTTAAGAGTAATGAAGTTATAGAAAGACATTCAGCCTAAGGATGGGGTTGACATCCTTCTCAAAAGAAGGTATATGGACATCATAGCTGCTAGTGAAAAGTCAAAGAAGGAAAGAAATGACTGCAGTCCCAAAAACAGCTGATGAAGTACACAAGCTTTATAATTTTAACAGAAATTAAATATACAGCATAGAGATTACTGTTTGTGACTACACAAGCCTATGTTTGACTTGTACAAGCTAACCTCATTTAAAAAACAAGTGTCTGGACCACGCAAGATCTTCTGTCGCCGAACCTATACTCCCAATTAAACTTTTTACATTACTCTGCATTAAGCTACAGCTATTACAAGTTACAAGCTTGAAAGAATAATTGAAGGCAATAGCCATCTTTCCTTCAGTTTTGAGCTTATAAAAATTAACTGTATATGACACAACTGAAACATTTAATATTTCACCCAGACACCAAGCAATATATCTAGTAATAACAAATAATTTCCACATCGACCTGATCTATTTATTCAAGTAAAAATTCAACCAACACTCCACTCAAGGTAAGAGGGATACACTGGATAAAAGGTGATGTGCAAAACTTCTACAAGACATTTTTTGTTTCAACCTTGTTGAGGGAAGGGAACATCCCGCTCTGAGCTGGTGCAACCTCACCTTGAGCGCTGCATGCGGTTTTTGGTGCCACAATATAAGAAGGACATAAAACTAATAGAGAGCATCTGAAGAAGGGCAACAATGATGGTGAAGGGTCTAGAGGGCAAGACATACGAGAAGCAGCTGAGGTCCCTTGGTTTGTTCAGCCCAGAGCAGAGCAGGCTGAGGGGAGGCCTCATGGCGGCCTGCAGCTCCCTCACGAGGGGAGCGGAGGGGCAGGCGCTGAGCTCTGCTCTCTGGGGACAGCGACAGGACCTGAGGGAACGGCATGGAGCTGGGACAGGGGAGGGTCAGGCTGGATATCTGGAAACGGTTCTTCACAGAGAGGGTGGTTGTGCACTGGAACAGACTCCCCAGGGAACTGGTCACGGCACTGAGCCTGCTGGAGTTCAAGAAGCATTTGGACAATGCTCTGAGGCATATGTTTTGATTTTATGTAGTCCTGTGGGGAGCCAGGATTCGGAGTCAATGATCCTTGTGGGTCCCTTCCAACTCCAGATATTCTGTGATTTGTCATACAAGAAACTTTTATAGACCTAGAAAATAACGGGTCTGATACCACAACTTCACCCAGTCAAAATAACTCACTTCTCATCAAATGACAGACATGCAGGTACACTATGACTCCTGCTAAGGAAGGGTCCTAATATTCAGTAGCATCATAGTTCCCATTGAAAACACTCCAGATTACAAACAACCTGGAGTGGTTTGTAGGCACAATAACAGGAAAACATCATAATACACACTTTCCAACCCTTTATAAGATCCAAAATTACAGACTCAAAGGCCATGCAAGTTACTCCCACAACTACTATAAAGAAAACCTCTGGACTCCCACAACTACTGTAGAAAGCTCTGAACTTCCAAATAATCTACAGCTAAAATGAAAAGACAGGTAGACAGAAACAGAAGGAAGGCTATTATATTGGGTGTAGACATCCAAGTCTTAAAAGCAAAACTCTGAAGAATGTCACTTTTCTCCAGTTTTCCCACTGGGCTGAGCTAGGGGTTAAACTCAAAGCACTGAAGCCATGGGACCACACCACCAACTTGGCTGGTAGGTCCCACAGAGGGGAAGGACGCTTCCCTGCATAGACACACTTTGCTATCAGAACATAAATTTTTTACTTCATTTTATTGGAGCCCACATTTATAGCAGCATGCCTTTTTTTTTTTTTTTAAACAAATAGCAGGATTTTAGCTTCAAATTTAACAGGCACACTGACACACTGCAAATACTAACACAGAGCTACCCAGATCTTTACTCTAAATTCCATTGCTTCGTTTCATTTCCCGACTAAGTCTTTTTTCATAGTCTGACAGTGACAACTAAAATGATGTAGTTAAAGTAATAAACAGGGAATTTTAAGTAGCATGTCAAAATAAGTGACATTTATATCATCTTAGTCTTAAACTCTCATGTAAAGTTCCATTCAAAACAACTTCTTCATTATACAATCAAATGCTAAAAGTTACCTCCCCCATTGAAAGATGCTGCATTATCTCTCTCAACAGTTAGTGGATTTTGCATCAATTCCAGCAACAGCATTCAGTGCTCGGCAACTGCTGCTTCTTCATTAGCAAATATGGTTTTCTTGTTAGCAATTAAACTCTTTCAAAAGCCTGTCAAGCCAACAGAAACCTCTGACATCTGTTTGCAACTTTCTGAGGTATCAGCAACACCAACAAGCCATTGATTCATCTTTAAGCAAGCAACACTCTTGCTCCACAAGCTGCAAGTGCTGTAACTTTCTAAAGTCTAAGGACAATAATATTACAGCTGAAGGAACTCCTCTTTGAATTTTCAAGGTAGCAGAGAGGACCTGGTGATTTTGAATTTCTGACACTCTGATTAAAACAACAAAGAAATAATTAGTACTACCCAATGGGAAACAATTAGAAAAAAAAATTGAGTTCAGGAAAAAAAAAAATCTGCAAAAAATGGGCCTCTACTTAATTGTTTCATTCTCTCTTTCTGAAATTCCAGCACTCTTGAACAGCTCACAAATTTTGCATGTAAAGACTACTTCAACTTCTTTGCACTAATAGAAGCTTTAAAATGCTATTTACATTTGTTTTCTAGGCTCATGCATCATCTTTGAAGCACCTCTGATGCATTAAACATTTAAATCCTCCCCTACTCGTAAAATAGGCTGCGTTTCCACTCCTTACAGAGTATCACTGGCACCAGCCAAGACTTCTTACAGTTTTTGCTTTAAGTTTGATGTTTATTAGAAGACTAGAACGGGGACAGGTTTTCTTGCCCTTTAGAAGGTTTTTGATTTGTTACTTAACTAAACATGTTTGTACGGCTTTCTTCATACCTACAAGTCTTTAATCCACAACATGTCAGTTGAAGCAATAATTATATTAATAAATTGTAGACAGTCTAAGAGGAAAAGAAAGATGGAGAGGCATTTGGAATTAACATGCTGTGAATCAGTCCTGCATCATCCTTTGTCAGTGGCATTAGCAGGCTTCCCCCTCCCCTTTCTTGTTGCCTTTAGTAATAATTTTCAGTGCATTTGACACATTTCATCTCACTCAATGCACTGAACCCTAATACAACAGAACACCAGTTTGTCAAACATACGTTATTTGAGGATGCATATCAGTTAATCTTAGGCGGCTGACATTGTCAAAGACAGCTACACTGGTGAGAGCTAAAAACACACTAAGCAAGGAGGAAAGGAGATCATGCAAGGATCACAAGTGTGGCCATTGAGATACCAGCACCACCGAAGGCAACCCCCACAAATTCCTGTCTCATAATTCTCCCCAAACAGTTTCAAAACAAACACTTTCACTTTTGTTGGTAAGAGGAGTTGCAAACCTGAAAAGACTAGTAGTCCACCTGGTACGGATCCAGCATCAGGTATTTTAAGAGCAGGATGAAAGAAAGACTGTTCTGAAGACTTCTTAGCCATTGAGGTTAGTTTCACAGAAGCCTCAGTGAATTTTATGGGTCAAAATAGAGCACACAAATAAATCTTTGCAACACTAGAAACAGTATTTGTAATTCAGCATCAAAACAATGTGGGTATTCTAAGGACACTACAGGATGAAGTTCTAAAAGATTTCTTCAAAAAATAACCAGAGTATTAAAGTAGCAGAACTTACATGGCTGCCAGGCTTTACATTTTAGTGTTTCTTGCACGATGTTTTTTTGTTTTTGTTTTTTTTTTAATTAATTCAAACTTCAACAGGAAGGTCATCATCCAGAAACTGACCATCTTAAAGATTCTGCAACATACCTGTCAGTTTTCTCTCTCAAAGTTCACAGGAACTGAAGACATGATAAAGTAATTATGCTGTAAGTCCTCTGAGATCAGTCTCTATTTCTGTGTCACAATTTGGATCAAATCCAAATGTGAGCCAATATAAAACACAACTGACTTCTCATAAAAACAAAATTCATATTTGTTCAACTTCCAAGCCCATGAACATGGTTATTTGAGATTAACAGAGAGAAATGGAAAATCGAGAAGACTAAAACAGAAGTAATATTTTCTACATCTATATAACTTTTTGGGGGGATGGAAGGGGAACATTCTTATGTCTCCCTCTCTATGGTACAGTTTTACTTAACTATGGCCAAAGCAAAATCACCAAGACTCAAACATGAAACATATCTACACCATTGTTAAAAGGAACACTTAAGATCACCCATAAAAAAAAAATCCCTCTCTTAATTCTGGTTTATTTCACATACTGACAGTATCTGGAATCTAGTGACTTAAAGTTTCACCTGTAAGGTTTGTTTTCCCTATTTACACATTTAACAGACTGAGATGTATAGAAAAGTAATTTTTGTTTTTACCTTGGCTTAAAAAAAACACAAACTGAGTAAGGCTCAAATGCAGAGCAATTCCTTGAATTACATAACTGATTTCTTCTAGATGGAAGGCTTCACATTACTACCTTATTATTTCTGCCATCCCATAAGGCAGAAAACATCTGCTAAATGGAATCTTTCAAAATGCAAAACTTGTAAAATTCACTCCCAAGGAATACTGTGCACTGCAAATAATTCAAGATGTTGCCTACTCTCTAAGAAGAGACTATTTTAGTTACTTGGAACAATTTTTAAATGCTACTGATTTCCAGAAATTCTCTGGAAATCTTTCTCCTATTTAGAACTTCAAATCTTTCTCCTATTTGCTACTTCAAGGTAGAATCACACCAGCTATTCAGCAGTAGAAGCACTTCTCAGAGGGAACTTGCTCATTCCGGACTCAATGAAGAACCAGAGAATATGTAACCAGAGAAAATACTCTTTGTCACAGAGAATTTACAAGAGAATGTTTTGCATCTATAGGAGTTCAAGAAGTAGCTTGCTTCTTTTCAAGAGAAATGTAGGTTTTCTTTGCGATTCAACACACAGCAATGCTCTAACGCATAGACAGGCTGTTCTGTTCAACAACATCCAGTAGATCCAAATAAAAGATTTTCTGTAAAAGCCAAGTGCTTCTTGATCAAAATTAATTTTCTTCAAATTAAAAAAAAAAAGCACCCTTTCCACCTGATCCGTGTTATAATTTATCTGTTGCACAGAGGACTTGTACCATTACAAAGAAAAGACATACTAAGAAGAGACAAATAAACATTTTCTTCCTATTCTTCATCTTGAAAAGCAGCTTTTAATCAAAAAATATTGTTAAAAAAAGAAATCATTGCCATCTCTATAAGAAGGCGCAGCACAAAAATCTTTAGCTTGAAGCCAGGAAAAGTCTGGAAAACATGTAAAAACATAAAAGTTATAGAGTAGAAAGTGGTTTATATGGCCTAACCTTAACTCCATCATAAGAAATGACCCTCCCAGCAGCCACTGGTAGGACTTTAATAATAAAGAAAAGCAAAGGAAGGAATAGCAGATTGGAGTGAATGGTGTAAAGAGGATGCAGGGATTTTGTTTTACAATTTTTAATAGACACTAAGATCCCTTATGACTTGCTGTACACCTAGGCAATGCCCCACATCTTTACACAGAAAGATGAGGATTTCACCTTTAGGAACCAGTGTGGGAGAAGGCGGCCTTGGTCATGCACCTAAAAGAAAGATGACAGTACTACAAATGAACTCTTCCAAGTGCCTGACCTAGAGAGGAATGAATACACGTCTAAGACGTTTAATGCCTGTCTCCAGAGAAAATCTCCACTTCATTTGAGCAAGTCTTTGAGTCAAGTCATTTGCTTCAGCAACAGAAGCAAAGAATTTGTGTGTGCTTTACTCTGGTCTTTCCCAAAGAGATTACTCTAAAGAGAAAGAAACTGCATCTTTAGCAAGTAGCATACATGTAATCTAATTGGTACTAGAAGGCAGACACAAAAAGCCTTTCCTCTTTTGAAATGCAGTCAGCATCTCTTCTGTAGGGCCAAGGAACATAAAATGCTAAAAGAAATAGGAGAACATCATTAGCTTGACTTTTATTAATACCCAGGAAGGTCGCTGTTAATCTGACTGTTGTTATCTATAAAAATTTCTCCAAAGGTTGTGCCTAGGAGACTGGGTTTTGGCTGAGACTTTTTTCCCCTTGCACAACAATTGTGTAATTAGATTTTTCAAAAATATAAACAAAACCTTTCACCCCTCCCATGCAGCTAGCTGTGTCAGCTTTAGAACATACGTTGTCTCTGCAAACATGCCAATGTCTTGCCATGGATACTCTGACAAGGGCTGACATTGCTATGAAAAACTGATGCTTGGTTACCAGATTTTGTGACAATACCAGAAAGGGAAAAAAAATAAAGATTTAAAATTGCTAATCCCCTTCCTCCCACCCTCATGGAGAACGGAGAGATTGAAAAAGAAGTATTAAATATGTAAGATTGAAAATAATAAAATAATAATAAAAGAACAGAAAAATCAACAAATATGCACAATTAAAAGAAACGTTTAACATTCTGAAACACAATTTTAAATTGAGCATTTCATTCATCCTCTAATATCAGGAACCAAAATAAAAAAAGTCTGCCTCTTCTCCTTCAATCAATACACTCCCTTAAGAGTCCAAGCTTCAAAACATTCACATAAAATATTAGCGTTATATATTTGCAGTAGATAAACTGAACTAGCAAGGCAATCAATCAATTTTCAATTACTTGTGGCAAGTAGATAAGACGATAGTGTACACACTAACAACTGACAATAGTCACCTAATGAGCAGGCTCAAACCTTATGGAAGTCACAAGCCTCTGGGGGTCCATAATTAATAATAACCATTAACAATCATAAATATGTATTTCCTCTTCTGTCTTCACCAAGAAAGTTTATTACATGTAAACTGAGATGTCCTCATCACAAAACCATCCAGTGCAACTTCTTTCAAGGACCACAAAATGTCTCTTGTTTTATGGGGGACAGGGGGTGCATAATTCATGAAATGCATTAGCAAAATTTCAGGTGTAGCAAAAGCATTAATTTATTACTTAGTACATCACATCATTTTATATCCCAGTAGATGTGTTCCAAATAATGCCATACTTACAACGTCAAACTTCTGTGTGATGTTCCCCTGGACATCAAGTAAATAAACTTTGCCATAATGCGTTCCCAGTGCCAAAAACTGTAAAAGAAACAGATAGATTATACAAAGAGAAGACACCATAACCAGAACTACAGCATTGCTAAATGAACTCCAGGATGTTTAGCAGATTAATGATTAGCAGCACTCAGAAGAAAAAAAAATAACTTCTATAGACAAAGCTTATTTTAACTGCACCTAAAGAATAAAACAGGGCTTCCAGCCCATATTACTGTGATAGTGCAAGTTAGCTGTCAGAATGAGTCATGAGGACCCTCATCTACTGACAACTAATGGTGTGTCTGCAGTCCGTACACACTGCCTGATGGACTGTGGCAGCAAATTAAAAATGCAGTGTGAAAGCAAGGACTAACACACAGACCTGAAACAGTTCTGGGCTCCCTTCCACAGCTTTCTTTCAATTGCAGTGGTTTCCTTTGGGCTTTATTTTAAATTTTCCTTCATCATTAACACAAAACAAACCATTGAAACACAGGAAAAGGCCACTGGTAAAATACTGCTGGATTATAGAAGGTCTCTTGCTGCATTTAAGCACAGAGATAACCACCGGGTTTGCTTTCTTTCACATAGTAACACTTCTATGTCGAGCACTCTGAAGATAAATAATGCTTCTCCTTGGCAATCTCAGGGGTTTCATTCTAAAAATACGTAACAAAATAAAGAAATCTCCACACGAATACATACAACCACAAACTTATTTTGATACAAACAAGACTGCAATTGATTCTGAGAGATCTGCTGTTAATTGAACCATGTGAACTACTCCTAAGTAGTACCGAAGTTCTTCCTTTTCTGTTTGATTTATGACAGAGGTTTCTTTTATTCCCCCCCTCCTTTTCAGCATTACTTAAATAGTCTAGGCTCCTCAATTCTCTGTATTTCACTGCATGCGAGCATGCTTCATTGCAACCTATAATGAAATGCTCAAATTTACAGGCACTGCTAAGCGTGTCAGTCAGGCAGCACAATCTTTAAAAAATAACCTTACAGAAAGTCAAGGTTTAAAAGGATTTATCAAAATGGAATTGCTTAAAATGAAATTTCAGTTCAGGCACTTAAAATATGAAGCTACATTAAAAGGAGTCAAAAAAGGGAAAGAAGGGGTTCATTAGAAATTCATCCCCTGCAATGCCTTTCACTCCTGCAAGGTTGCCTTTTTTCAGGAAGAAAAAAGTCCCCCGGGTAAAAAAATCAATACTGGTTAATAAAACATCAGGTGTGCAGACATAACTAGGTATGACTATTCCACTGCACAGGCCTGCTTGAATGCACCAGGTGCCATGACGATTAGTCATCCAGTGCAGACAGCAAGCCTGGTGAAAATATGATGCTTTAGCAGTGAAAAGAAAAGAAAATAATAATAATTCTGGGTGGAAATTAGTCGGAATACGGATTCCTAGCAAAGTTAAAGTGCTTTAATCAGAGACATACTTTACATAGCACTATGTCATTTTGTTAATAATTAGTCTTTAGCAGGGCTTTTCCCGTTTTAGCAGGAAAACAAAAAAAATCTAACCAAAGAACACCCTCACAAAACCTATGACCCACCTTCATTCTTCAGCTCCCTGCTGTAAGAGACATATTCCTAAAAGACTCTGGCACCTACCTTCTAACCATATTGATCCTTCTTATAAATAGTGTATCTAGTTTGCTGGAACACTAAAAGTGTTGGGATCCTTAAACAGCTTTCCAGTATTGTCACTCTTTGTGACACCACAGTTAAAGCTGTATCTATGCACTTCCTTACAGAAAAATCCTGTTTATTTCTTGGCTTTCAAAATTTACCTGAAGCTCAGAAAGGTAAGGCAAACAGGTCACAGACCAGGATGAAATGCTTGCCAATTTTCAAAATATCCGTTTAATTCTAAGTTGCCAAAAACATTTTAAAAAGACTTATTGTTTTCATTCCCACAGTTAAAATACACGCTTCATCTTAAGAGCCTCTTGAGCCATGGCAACAGTCCTTTGAGTAAAAGAAACACAGCACAAGTCAATCTAAAAATATAGCCAAATAATAGAGATAGATGCCTCAACAATAACCGTTAAGGAGCTGTTACTGGCTGTGAAAGATTATACATTCAGAAAACAGCAATTATGTTTTACATACTAATAGTTACTTGACAAATCATTAACTCATACTTTCAGATGTTCTTTAGCATTCTTCAATATTTTAAAAATGCTCTCCAATATTTATAAAAGACAAGAAAACAAAGCAATTGCTTTAATCAAAGAAACAGCTGAAGTTTCTTCACTGCAAGAACAAAGAAACAATTCTTAGTAAAATTTATTTATTTTTCATTGTCAATCCCATTCTCCCATTCATTCTTGTACATCTGAAACTTTAGTTTAGTATTAAAGCATTAAAAAAAAAAGATTAAAAAAGCATTGTAATTCCTTTCCTTCACACTGTATTAACAGAAACTCAGCCATCTACCACAGCTGGATAAATACTAAGCTGGCCCTTGGCATTATCAAGTCTGTTTTCAGGGATTCAGGCTGTATAAATAAGCATAATATATGACATATTATATGACAATTTCTTTTCTGAGATAAAGGGAATTTGGGACTTTATCTCAACTGTAGTTCATGGTACTGTCCATAATTAAAATCTAGTGAGCATTTCCCAGTAGCTTATGTAAACATTGCATCTAACAAATTACTGCACCTTGAATTCTCACCTCATTTTCCTACTGAGAAAGGAGGGGCTGTTCAACACAGGCTTACCATGAATTTTGTTTATATTATTGTTGGCTTGCACTGCACCTCTAGATTTGGCAGTACTTCTACAGAGAAATATACTGGTGCATTATAAGCACAGATAAAATACATAAAACCCAAGCAGAAGAACTATCTCTGCCACAAAATAGCATGATACCTTTTCATGCACCGTCATGCAGCTGGCTGCATCCTTCTGTAGAATTTCAGTCACTCCATTAGAAAGCCGTTCATACTTCAGCTTAGGCTCTTCTTCACTCTCATCTTCCTACATTTTTAAAAGCACAAGGAAAAAACGAACAAACAAAAAAAATTAGAAGTTCATTTTAAATACCAAGAAATTTACAGATACCCCACAACTGTCACACAGCACCAGGCGAAGATGGATCACCATCGTATCTTAACAACAGCCATTACAACCAAAAGCCAAACTTTCACATTTTTGTCATTCCAGAAGGTTTGGGTTGTGCTTTATTTTTGTTGTTGATTACTCTTTTCACTCCAAAGTTCTGAGCGCAAACAAAGACTGTTTAACAGCATATCAATTGAGCTGCATTGTAAGAGGCACTTAGTTAATATCTAAAAAGCAGGAAAAGATGTATGTGTGTACTTTGTTCCATAAAGTTAGTCATTCCCAATTCAGAAGAAAAATATAAATGGCAGGAGGGTTGGAACTGGATGATCTTTAAGGTCCTTTCCAACCCAAGCCATTCTATGATTCTGTGATGATTCTATGATATGGAAAAATGGATGATAAAATAACGTGTGCCGCTATAGCCACATTTAACTCTAAGCTGAAGCATGCAGGTTACAAAAAACTTCAGGACCTTTACAAGATGCTGCACCTCTGTAGGAAGGGTAGGGGCAAAACACTGTGAACAAAAATAAACAGAATCCACTAGGAATAAGTTAATTGTACAAAACATACCAGTGGGTTTATGTTCAAAACAAGAAATATAAATATGTTGTTGCAAAACTGTCTGGGAAAAAGATCCAGACACAGTATGTTGTTATGGATCACCTATATCATCTGCAGTAAATCCCAAAGCTTTCCTTTTTTTTTTTTTTTCCCAAACATGTTAGGTATTATCACCAATCACTACCTAGATGCAAAGACAATGGCATACTGTGAACAAAGAGGAGACTGAGCTAAAAACCACAAGGAACGAACTCACTGCTCACAAAACACCCACCATGCTTATCTCCTAAGGAAAGGAAATCCAAGGTGCAAAATAGGACTCTGGTCATTGGCATCTACCTGTAACAGATGGTCTACAGCAGTACAAGGCCAGAGAGAGATTTCATAACCTTCAATAAGCCTCAGTTAATACTACACATGCCTAGACATACAAAACCCATATATATACCTTGGTTCTCACTGGGAAAAAGTATATACCTTTCCTAATAATCTCCTACACACACTGCCAGTTCTAATGAATGCATCAACATGGAGTGTATTTCACACACAAAACATTCCTTTCATTCCTAAACTACCAAAATACACCAATGAGTGCTTTAGGAAAGCAGATCCCTTACTTCCCACCAACCACTGGTTTCCATTTCCTAGAACAGAAAATAAAAATGCACTGTGGCAGCCTATGGCAGAAGAAGTCTATTTGTGCTATGTTTTATTGTAGCTAATGATCTGAAAAGTAAAGGTGGAAAAAGAGAGACATTAATAAAAATATTTTAAGTTGCCTTTGGAGTAGCAAAGCCAGTCTTTCCCGTTTACCATGTGTGCTACCACCGCACACGTTAATAAACACATACCCTCGTACAAACCATATAAAAGCCATACAGACTAATGGAAACATTCAATATTCGGCATCCTGCTTATAGAAATACACTGCAAAGAGAAGATCTTTTAATATGTTATTCCAGAGTTTTGTGACAGAATACAAATGAGATTAATATAGGGATGTCAGCAGTCCATGACGTAGCAGTCTGAAGTGAGGTGTCAAAATGTCCACCAAGAAACAATTTTATTCAGTAAAGCCCAACACTGAACAAAGTTGTTACTAGACAGAATGACAATGTCAAATTACAGGGCTCTATATAAATCAGCCAAATTACTTGTGTCCACAGATCCTTAATAAATGACTGCAGTGGAGCAGAAGGAGGTAATGTCAAAGAAACAGGAGTACAGGGAGTGGAAGGAATATGCGTCTGTTTTACAGCAATTAATGCATTATTGCATTTTATACATTGCTTACAAAGATTACACTTGAAATGCATGGGTAATCTCTGAATAAATTCATAAAAGTCAAAATTGAACTCCAGTCATCTAGTTTTCATAAGATCCCGCATGTTGCCTAAGTCTGGACATCAAATGTGCAACCAACGTGAAAAGTTAATTCTAGTCTCTTCAGTCGTTTGCATAAAAGCATTCATCCATGGACCATTAGATAAAGTTACTGTAAATAAGTTTTGCCTGTCTTATTTATGAGTGAAAACTAAGTAACTTTGCCTGCACATGCATATACAAAAAATATATACTTTCAGAAGTCAGTGCACTGAAGCATTCTGCCAGGCTTCAAGAAAAAGTAAATAAAATGAAAACTTCAAATATAAGGCACAATGATGTACCCATTTCACACTTTCTTGACAGGTATCTTTTATGTTAAGTAAAAGTCAAGCTAAAAGGTGAATTGAAATGTGTGTGTGGAAGGGGGAACTTTGCTGTAAACACAGTGAAACGAAAAAGATGATTTGCAAAATTGCAAGATTTCCCTATTGCTTCAGACCCTACATTATGCACTAAATGCATTTGATGATCCCTTCTTCAGAGTATCAGAGTTTAATCATTTTCAAGGTATTTTTCTATCAGGAAAAGCTGTTATGCAGTCTGAACTTCTAAGGTAAACACAACCCAGTGTTAATAAAAAGCAAATCAATAATTTTTGTTAAATTTTAATAATCCTGAAAACCTACAAATAAAACCATCAGCAGCCTGAGTTGAGATGACAGTTAGCTGTGTTTCTATGACAACCTGGAGGAATTGTACAAGTCCTGACTCGCAGCAAAGCTGCGATATAAACAGTGACATTTACCCCAGACAAGAAAACTCACAGCTTCCTTTTTTTTTAAAAAAAAAAAAAGAAAACAAAAAAATAAAAATCAATTTCTCAACTAACATGGATTTTTACTAAGTGTATGGCACTTTTAATTAAAGAGAAGTCCTTTAAACCATCCTAGAGGAATCTAAACATTTGAAAATAAATTTTCTAGCACTGCTTCTTGTACCACCGCTGAACACTTCCTTCCATACAGCCTGCCTAAAAAAAAAAAACACAACACAAAACCACTGAATTCTGAAATTCTTGTCAAATGTATTGAGAGAAAAAGAAATATATACTCTACAAGATGTTTAAAGTAGTCCACAGATGGCAGCTTTCAATTCTGAAAATGAAGAAGACCCACAGAGCTGACAAGAGGAAGCTACCCTTGGGTAGGTTTAAAATAAATAATAACCACTTTTCAACCACAGGAATGCTAATTTGAAACTCATTTTCCATTTATTTTTCTCTTTGCCTGTTACTGCTGAAGCCAAGAGTAAAATTGCTCAAAACACACAACAAAGAACTTGCTCCAGGTATCCATAAGTATTTCCCACTGAAAGACACGTTCTAACCAGCCGGGGAGACCAATATACATCCCTTCCTATTGAGGGCTCTCATTTGTCACTGCTGAGCTCCTGAAATGAACACAAAATGAACACAAACTCCCCTTCGTGCTCCTACCACCCCGTGGGGACAAAGCTCACTACCACATCCTCCTCAGGAAGAGACCAACTCAACCAAAGGGCACTGCAAATGTGCAATATGCTCTCCAAAGGCCGATTTCACTGCGAGGAAGCTCATTTGCCTTACTAAATGCAAGTTCGTGGCCTTCTTCAGGTATTCTGGCCCTGCCTTTCCTAGTCTGGAAGCAGGCACAACCGCAGTGAAATCACGAGTCGAAAACCAATCCACATAAATTGGTCCTTGCAAAGTCAATTTCCAGCAAGAACCTGTGGGCAGCTCCTGGAGTTATTCCATTAGCCCACATTTGCTCCTGTAGCAGTGGATCTGCCCACAGGACAGTCTGTCACATGAAGTACATGCTCTACTGATTGTGGATACTCTAATTATGTTACGGGCATTGACAGCGAAGTGTCATCTTTCCTGCACAATTTGTCCTCTAAGTTTTTCAAAGCCTTTCTGGAAATAAACGGTGCATACATTATAAGGCAAGTGCCATTCATCTTTGCTCACACGTTGTCCATCCAGTTCCAGATAGATCCCCACTTACTGGAGGTGGTCACCCCAGCATTGTTTACGCTTTCAAGTTTTGACCCTGCAAAGCATTTAAACTCAAATGGAAAAAATACCTGAGCTAATCACTCCTGGGATTTCAAGGGGGCTACGCTCGCATCCTACTGCAACAAACCCTGGTGTCACAGGTCTTAAGAGGACATGTCTTGAAGAAATGAAGAAAAGAGAAAAAAAAAAGAAAAAAAATGCCAGCTCATTTTCATACTTTCTTTCAAATTCATCTCTGTTTGAGAAACTGTAAGAAAACTGTTAAATTGGCTCACTTTCTCCCAGCTTAGAAGCCATTAAAAATGCTCTGCTGCCCAAGTACAAAAACAACATTTCTTGACATTTAATGTAGGCCAGATCTGTGGAAAGCCATGTAGAACCAACTAAGAAATTATTTTTTCCTTCCAAAAACAATTATCACTCAGAAGAAAAAAAATAAACTAGTTCCAGTTTCAGAATTAATTAATTGATGAACTATGTGAAAATCTTGAACTAAACCAAAGAAATTAACACAGTTTATTTTGGGATTGAAATTAAGGTTCATAGAGCACCCTCTGTTATGCAAAAAATAAACGCTTCCTTTGTGTGTTGCTGATGGTAGGTTCACTTATTAAAGAAATCCAACAACAAATAAAATACGTAAAAAGACTTCTAGTCCCAGAACACAGTCTCCATGGAGAATTACTTAATTCTCTAAATGTAAAGAAGCACAAAGTGCAGCAACATTTCCAGCAGCACTCTGTTATCAAGATCACCAATTACCTTCGCAGACAAACCAAGGCTCTCTCAACAACTTCTTGACTTGATCCAGAAGAGAAAAATGTCCAACTGTTAGCTTTTTATGGAAGTGGTGTCTTAACTGGAGGGTTAGATTTTTATTTTAAAGTTTTATTTTGGAAGGTCTCTGAGAGGTGCACCACTTTTAAGACAACAGAGTCCTGAGCCCTCATGAGCCCGAGGAAATACAACCCAGCCTCCACTAACCACCCATTTGCAAGACATGGGAATATGGCTAGTGAATTAAATAATCCAGCAAAAGCCTGCTGCAAGTCAGCACATCACACGGGAGCAGCACATGATGTACCACACGCAGGAGGTTTAATATTCTTAAAGCAGTTTTCAAAATTATTAAAAGACAAGTTGTAACAAATTGCTAATGTCTGTTGATGGATTTAAGGAATAACATCGTAATGTTGCTACACAGTTTGTATATCCCTTCAACTTCCAGCCCAGATGACCTCTTAAAATAGTTTGGGTTTCGTTTATTTGAGAACATGGCAATGAATAAAACCTCCTAATTTTAAAGTACTAAATGGTTTATCATGCTCGTAATTTTAAGTATGATAACACCTTGGTTATAATTGTGATGGGGATAAATCAACTTTCTCCCTCCTCCTCATTACATTCCCATTTACTAGGCGCAAAACAGTCTTCATAAATGCTACTCTCACTTTATGCCTGCTGGTATCAGGTTATTACCTGTACTTTAAAGACAAGAGGTAAGAGGTAAAAACTTTGAACACATATATTAAATCTGAATCGGTGCATAATCTATTTGATATCAGAAGGGATCGAAGAATATTTCTGGAAAGTTGTTCACTTTCCTCCACCCCAAAATCCAACATGCTTTTTGTTTCCCTGCAGTAGATCCAATTAACCTTATCTGATATTAACACAGGTGGCATTCAGCATGTATACTAGCAAAGCCCTGCTCTTCTTCATGATTTGGAAAGATCACTTTATTTGAAAATCATGACCAGTTCTGGTCAGAAATGGGAAGAGGAAGGAGGTTTGGTCTGGAAAGTCTTAGAAGTCGGACTTCTTCCATTGGACCATCCGACTTCTTTAGCGTTTGTCTCTGTCACCACAATATTTGAAGGAAGGCTCCCACAAAATAAAACGTTTTCACCACTCCTGTCACGGAAGTCATAAAAGCCCATACCCAAACTCGGGTTTCTTCTCAAAATCAGTGTTTAGGTCCCAGTTACTGTGAAGAATCATTTAAGGAAAATCATTATTTCTAATAAAAAGAGCTGAAAATTCACAACACAAATAGTTCCTACCATTTGTGTTTCATTATTGTAAAAACAGAACTGTGTCACTACTTGGTATAATGAAGAAACACAAACTGCCAACCAGAAGCCCATTCATTCCTAGCAAGGTAAAACCTCATAGTTATAAATTAAAGATCTTCAAGTAGATCTGGCTGTATTTGCTTTTCAAACAGATCCCTGTGTCCTGAAATGATGCAACACTTCACTTTATTTGCAAGGAAGCATCTCAAACATCACCGTCCCAGCTGCTCATTTCTATATTTCACCTCCTTTTAAAAGAAAAAGTAAAATCCAAAAGCAAAACCAGAAGAGAGCTCTCCATCCTCCACTGTTTTGGGACCTATATCCACTTGTGCTGAAAAAACAAGTGACATTGAGCCAACAAAGAGAATTATACTAGAAGAATATACACCTATTGCATAGTGCAGCTTCATCGTTACTCTTTCTCCATCGCTAGGATTTGATTTCCAGACTTCTGTTCTTTTCTCAGTGATAAAGAGACTACCCATGCTATTTTCAGGATTAGGATC
Source organism: Cygnus olor (assembly GCF_009769625.2). Classification (NCBI taxonomy): domain Eukaryota; kingdom Metazoa; phylum Chordata; class Aves; order Anseriformes; family Anatidae; genus Cygnus; species Cygnus olor. Next base: position 61,169,798 of record NC_049170.1, on the reverse strand, counting down.
CTGACTCAATTTCTCTCAATGCAATCAAATCTCTACCACTAGAAGGATGCTAAGAAAAACTCAGACTAAGGCCTTTAACCTCCAAAAGCTCAGTTTGTTAGGTAATAAAGGAACTAGAACAAAATTTCATTGCAAGTTGTTGTCTTATTTATTGTGCCAAATTTAAATATTGTGTGCTTAACCAGACTCTGTGGAGGTCAAAAGTGACTAAGAAAATTCAAACCTCTTTTCCTCTGAAACTCCAATATTGAAAAGTTTGTTCCCACAAAGAGCTGAATCAGACAAAACCTGAAAAGACAAGTTTCCTTTAAAAAATGAGCCAAATTATACAATTACTGATCTGAAGTGACAAACTGGTTAGTAATATCAATAAAGAAACAAATTACTGAGGTGGGCAAGGGGTACATAATTATCTTTATAAAACCTTGCTTATTTACTTCAATTTTGTGGAACACTTGTATGACAGTGCAAAATACAGCAGCCTGTGCACTTTTAACAGTATTTAAACACAGGTTCTGTGAGAATTAGTTTAGAATAAATGCTAATATCACTCAGAATAAATAAATAAATCCATCTGTTTAGCTATACAATTACTTTCTATTCCATATCCATTGCTACACAAAACAACAAAATGACACAAAGACTGAAATTTCTAAACCATGAAGTCACACTTGTAACTTGAGGTGCTAACAAACATTTTCCTCTAGTTCTCTGGTGAAAATACAGTAATGCTAGCTCAGCGAAGGAAGTGAAGTGAATAACCTCCCATCCAGTTCCTTTATGATTCCTCTTACACAAATCGCCAATACCTTCCCAGTATCTGGCTGTAAAATTGGCAAACATGGATTACGATATTAAAATTTCACACAGCTGTTTTCTGTTCTTCCCATGCATTTTCTACAGGGATTTATCTAATCCCTCAACCTCTTTGGAAAAATACAGATATCCACCAGGAGCAAGGAATTACGATGATACGACTGCCTGTGAATATGTATCAAAACAGGCTGCATTCAGAGTATGAAATAACACATAGATGAAAGGCAAAGCAGAGAGCATTTTATTTCTTCTTAAAACCATTGTGGTATGCAGAATGTCATACTGTATTTGTGGAACACCAATTGAGGATTCACTCGCACAGGTTTGAAGGAGCTGGGCATCAGCCAAGTTGTGAAGCAGAAATAACGCAGATGACATACTGCAGATGAGCAATCATCATAAATCACATGTACAAAAAAAAGTAGTAAAGCCTATATAGCATGTGATTTGGTTTCAATTCAACTCCCGTAAGTTTCTTTTATTTTACTGGTAATTTTGTGCATGGCAAAGAATACGTGAAAACTTTTAAATCCACTCTGGTGTTCAAAAGCACAGGATTAGTCCATCCACTTCAACTGCACCATACACAGAGGCAGCACAGGATAGGCTGTTTTATCTTCCATGTCTAAATCCAACTCCAGCAGTGAAAAATCCAAACAGTTCAAATCTCAATGGAACTACACATTTCTACTTGTACTTTCCGTTTGCTGAGTAAGGAACTTGGGCAAACATTTGTTTCCTCCGTGAACACCACTTGAGCAGTCCAGTTGCCACATTGTGATGTACTGCATATGAAACCCCTACAGTGCAGTTTTGGGAACAGTAGTTTTTAAAGTTACTTCTACCCAGTCGCTATAGTGAAAGCTGAAAGTAAATAGCTGAGATTTCCCACTATTTTCCATTTTCCACCCCAGTGTTATTCCACCCAGATAAATGCATTTAGTATTTTGGAAAGGCCACATCTGTATACTCTGTTAACACTAGTTTTGCAATTGTATTTAGTTTATGTAACACGCTCAGCAGCATTTTTACTTTTTATGTATTCCACAACACACAGACAGAACAGGCACTTCTGGTTAATATTAATAGCTCATAAAATGAAGTATCTAATTTTCACTCAAAACCAGAAGATGTTAAAAGAATTTAGCAATAATCCATTTTTTCCTGCAAGTCAATCCTCTAACGATGTATATTATAATGTTAGTTACTAGTCATCGCAAACTTGTTTTTCAAATTAATGTATGAAAAGATTCCATTTAAACTTCAATAAATAATTTACCACGCTCATCCTACTGACTCAAATTGATAAATTATTTGCATGATACATTCTCTCATTAATAAGGAGGATAACTTTCTATTTGGAATTTATATATCTTTTCCTTCCATTCACCCTACTTAAAAGGCCAATTTCACTTAAAGCCATGTGGGGAGAAGCAATCTCTCTCCAGATTGCTCAGGTATGTGAAACATTCTTGAGCATTTTCCTCCCATTTTATATTTTTAAAACAATGGGAAGAGATAATGGCAACCATAGTATAAAGCCATTCAATAATAAAGACAGGAGGCATGATGACATGAAATGATTTACCAAAGGTCAGACAGAAAACAAAAAATGGCAGGTTGGGCTGAGTTACAGTAGCCAAGTCTACTTCTTATTCATTTTCTGTTGCAATGGTGATGCTCCTTCAAAAACTACTAGCCACAGAAGAGCTCACCTCTTCCAGCCCAATGCTCAACCCTCTATGTTAAGAGAACATTTTGATGGAAACAGAGTACGACAAGGAGCCTTTTTAACCAGATGCTTTATTTACTTGAAATGATTTAATTGCTTTGACCTAATCCAGACCTAGCCTACAAGACTAAGATCTGGAGTGCACTGAAAAGGAAAAGAAAACATCAAGGCTTTTTAGTTGCCCTCCTGTTAACGTTTACGTATTTCCTAACTATGCTCAAGTTCAGATCACAGTCTTTAAAACCTTAAAGAACAAAAACACCACCAATTGAAGTGGAAAAAGCGTAAAGGTGAGGGATATTTGTAAGCCAACGCAAGCTGTTTGAATGCTGGGTTAAACAAGAATTTCTACAATACTTCCCCTCTACAAATTCTCCTAGAATTTAATACGTTAATAGCGTTTAAATAGCTAACAGAATAAATTTAATGAACAAATATATCCCCTTCACAAGGCAGCAGTGATTAAAGATCAGAAAACAGGCCAGAAAACAGACTAGGAAACATAAAAATGGAAGTGCTAGAACGGAAATATACAATGTTATACAGAAGAGATACATGTTCCCTAACAAACACAAGTACCTAATAAAAAGAGCAATACACATATTTACACAGCATTTTAATTCTGAGAAAACAAATTATTATTCTTCAAAACTGTTTGTGGAATATGAGCATCTGCCATTTTTGTTGGTGGTTTCCTTTAACAGGCCAAGAATCCAAATCAAAGAGTTTACCCATCATGCAGTGCACCCCACACAAAAATCAAGTGTAATTCTTTACATAATCATAGAATCGTTTTACAGGATCAAGAACTAGTTTTATGATTCCACTGCCACTTCTTTTTGAAAAGGTTCTTCCTGTAAAGGAAATAAGTACTGGACCAGGACAATCTACTCCGGTCAATTAGAAAGGAACAGAAAACATTAAAGACTGACTAACCAAATTTCAGGATGTTAACTTGGCTCCAATTTCCTCATCAAGTTGGAAGGTTCTGGTTTTTGATACTTCCTGAATTTCATTTCATCAGTATCTCACACTGACAAAAAGTGTTTCATGAGCTAAGAAACTTGTCAGAGGTAGGAAACTACTGCTCCACTTCATAAGGGGGGGACAAGAAAGAGGAAGAGCATAATTAAGCCAGTACACCAAGTCGGAGGCTGAGACAGGAGCCAAAGGTCCCAGGACTCAAAGACCTGATTCAAAACACTTCTACTGCATGCAAGGTACACCTGGAACAACTGCTACTAATTTATGCAGACCAGCAATTTTCAAGGACACAATGTAAATGATATGCCTTTATCAGTACAAATTAATTCTTGGTGAGAATGTTTTGTGCGCTATCTATACAGTGAAGACAAAAAATCTGCTTGACCTCATAAGATTTCATAATGTCAGAGGTTGAATTTTAAGTTTCATACTGTGCAGCACCAACAAACCAAATCATCACAATACATTGACGCAGTGCAGAATGGCACGGAGGTTCAGAGAGAGGAACTTCAGGAAGACTGAAGTTGACTCTTTAGTAAGCTTTTGTTTGAATTAACAGACCCAAGAACTCTGTTCAGAGAATGCAAATGACTCATGGGTGAATTTCACATTACATAGTGTTGTATGTGCTACTGTAATCTAACTATTCCTTGTTTTAAGCTAAAAAAAAAAAATTACTTGTTCTCATGTAAAACAAAAATTTCTTTAAGTCACTCCACCGTGGTCCATTATGTAATATAACAGGATTCTCTCATTAAAATAAAAACCTTCTAAGACCAAATTACAGTCTGAGCAGCAGTAGCAACTTCAATGCAAGAAAAATATTATTGTGCATCCCACTTTAACACCATGTTGCAATGCTACTGCAGAAACCTCAATACTTCCTTCGTTTGATTAACATCATCATCTTCTACTTCACTGGGAACATCTAAGAAGGATCTGCCTGACAGAAAACAGCTCAACCAAGAAGAGTTAGATGTTAAAGAAACAGACACATTACAAAAAAGAAAAATACTTTGAAAACAGAAACTCAGACTCAGGCTATACATAATTTATTCAGATTTTTTTCTCCACAGTTTATGAACAGCCAGAAGTCAAATTACTTTATTGTCTGTTTTTAAGGTCTCATCATTTATTGTCTATTTTTAAGGTCTCATCATATGTGACAGTCCAAACATGCAGCTCCAGGTGCTGTAAAATAAACTTAAATAAGCTAATGAAACCTCCTTATACTAGGAATTTTCAATCAAACAAAACTGCTCAGGCTCAGCCCCAAATGCAGCCCATTTGATGATGGGGTTGCGAGAAGTAAAGCAAGTATACTTAATAAGCACAATTTGAAACAAACAAACCAAAGAGGAAAAACAAACAAGAAGATACAAAGAGAAAATGATTGTGTTTCAAGAGCACAACAGAAATACTTAGCAAATCGCGTAGGTTTTTCTCTTGAGAATTAAAACACACTGTTAGATACACTGCTTCCTCATCATATCAGTCTGTCTAAAGGAAAAATAAAGTTTATAATACCCCCATATCATATGTAAGTATATGAAATAAAGTCTAAGTTGTACTGTAGTTATCAGGAAAGATCTGCAGCATTTCTACAAGCGCTGACATAATCAGGCTTCTCAGTGCAAAGATACTGACAGTTGTTTAACATCTGAACATATGCATCACCTCTGAATTTCACACATTCTGACAAACAGCTGGCAAGTATTAAACCCATTTAAGCAGCCTTAAGAACTCAATTTCCTGAGAAGCAAGAGTTGTAACCAAACTTACAATGAGGGGCTCTTAGCTGATGTACATTCAAAACAGTCGTTTTTGCAGACTCTCATGTTTGAGGCCTATTGTAAAGCTTTACCTCCAGTCTGTGCTAATGAGCATCCTGACATTTGTTAAAGAACATTTCATTTAAAACAAATCAAGCAGGTAGCAACTTAGGATTAGCATGTTATATACTAAGAGCTAATAAAGGAATTACACTAAAGGAGTTGCTGCATAAAAGAGAAGCACTGCATGTTTGACTCTACTAAGGCAATGGCAAAGCAGTGTAAAAAGCACTGGAAGAAAAACATTTCGTATTTTGCTTATGCATGCAGTTCAGACAGGGACATCATTTACTCAAAAGAAGTTATTTAAAATTTATCTTCCTCCATAATAGAAAATATTCCTGTAGTATAACTTATACACATCGTATATTCACTGAAACCAACAGCGATAATTTTCAATTGTATGGAAAGCATTTAAATGAAATTAAGTGCAACCAATTGTATATGTAAAAATCTTTATTACTGTGATGGCAAAACTTCAACAAAATCCATGCCATAAATATTATTTTAAATAGATCACAGGACACAGACTGCAAGGATTAGTCCCAGACTCTAGTACCATCACCATAGGATTCATCCCCAATTATTCAAACTATGAGCCATCCAAAAGAAATCATACAATTTTACAATCACAAGAAGTAAAAGTAAAGCCACCAGTTCAATCTTATCTCTGTCCGTGCTTCAAACAATATAAGCAAACACTAACAACATTTAGACTTGGTGGTTCTACCACTATTTTTATACCACCTTTGACATTGCAAAGGTTTTATGATGCCTATGATTTCTTGAAGTGAAAACAAGAAAAAACCGTAATCTGGCAACCTAATTATACTAATACCACTGTAAATACTTAACTTGTAATGGGCTAAGTGTTGAAAGGCTATTAAAGTACTACTAAACCATGCTCTTCCTTCTTCTTAAAGAAGAAAAATCGACCTGTCAGGTAGCCATGCTCACTATCCTGTGAACATCAACCCTTGAGAGAAGATTATTTTTCTGCAAAATGCTGAGTACTTGGCCCAGTCACTATTAATGTGCATTTCACCTCATTAAGCCTCCTCCGCATCCAACGTAGCTCTAGAACGAACCCATTTCATGCTGGGCAAAAAGAGTCTGGTCCCAGCAGCTGTCCCACACAGAAACACGCCAGAAAAGAAACACGCCAAAGAAATCTTTGCTGATCACTAGGAATGCCCTACTGTGCCACCACAGCCACTCATGAAAGGCAGAGGAGAAAGTTATCCCACAACGAAAGCCACTGTCCTCTGCAGAAGGATTCTTTCAAAAGCCACCACCATAGCCTCTGCAGAAGGATTCTTTCAAAAGCCACCACCATAGCCTCTACAAAATCCACCATCCTGGAAATTAGGATTTAAACCTCCTTTTAACTTAAGTACAAAGCATGAAGATTTGGCACTAGGAAAAGAACAGAAAATCTTCCAACCAGCAAGTCCTTTAAAGTTCTGGAAGCCCAGGAGCCACTTTCATTTAGATACATAATGGGTGAAAATGCTCAGTCAAGCTAATACCCTGCTCTGTAAAATCTGTTCTCACTGGTGGCCTCAACTGAAGCTGCTCAACCACCCCTACTTCTTCCTTCCTATAGTCATCCTAGAACACGCTAAAGCCAAGTATCTCTTGCCAAATATTTTACGACCCCTTCAATGATTGCAACTTCGGAGTTACTATACTACTGTCCACAGACAAGTTCTTGAGTTCTCTGTAGTTCCCTTTCTCTCCTCATCCCAGTCCACTTTTTCCAGCACGTAGGCAGACCTCTCTCGAACACGAGACAGTTCTTGACAAAATGAAATCTCAACAACAGAGACTCTACAGAACATGATTAAATCCAGGCCTTGAAGTTATTAAATAACACAGGAACTACTTTAACGTATTATTACTGCATATATAATTACACTGTCAATTAAACTTTCATTTGCTTCATTTTCAAACAGAAGTGCATACACTTGAATCTTTCTCTCAACCTAATTCACTTCACTACAAGTTGGTGACTGTGTTTTTTTTAAATATAAGGAAGAACTTACTAGCAAATCACAGCTTCTTTTAAATACCTGAAGTACAGCTTAACACCACTGTAGAGTAGCAGCAGAACTTTTAAGTAAGCAGCTGCCAAAACAAACCATAAAGCATGGTATTTTTTCACACCGACAAAGGAGTAGCACTAACACCAATTCAGGTACCAAGCACTTTAAGCAGGCTTACCTCAGATTCATCTGTTGATTCTTCATTATACCCACTTTCCTGAAAACAATGCGAAGAAAATAGGGAAAATTAGCTAAGTGCATACATAACCCTAGACAACTGAGTAACAGTTCCCCTTTAAAGTACTTTTACACCTTTATTAAGAGGCATGAGAAAACTGGGAGCAACTCAAAGTTCAGAGTGATTCTGAACATGTCAGAAATTATCCTTTTCATTCATCCCCAATTCATGGACGTGTAATCTAGCGCTACACTAACACTCAGTGGCACCAGCTGACTATGAGACTATAGTTGGTTACCTGGCTAAAAGAAAGAGTGAACAGCATCATCTGTGCAGTTTCCCTCCTCTAAGAAGGAGCAGTAAGTTTTGCAATGTCTACTCATGTCTTGACTCACACGGCAGAACAGCATTCTCTGGTTATCTAGCAACCAGCTCTTGTATTCAACTATTAGTTCACTTATTTTAAAATTAACTTCAAGCCATTTTCCATAGACATCAGCACTGAATGACTTTCTCGTTCCCATCTTACATCAATGCAAACCAAGTGCCTTTCTCTTGCCTTTGAAGCAACGGCACCTTTAAAACATCTCTCTCTGGCAAGACATTGAATCTTACTGTGCTACAAAAAAATTTAAGTCGACTTCTGCTAATCTCTCACCTGACCACTGGTAAAATCTGCTGATGCAATGCCTCCTCAAAGAGGTCAGCAAAATGAAGATTTACTTAATGTATTTATCATTATCAATAGCAATAAAAGGTTACAACTAATACGCTGACAGTGAATGTAAGCATTTTAACAACAAAATACGATATAAGCAAAGAATGAGCAAGAGAGAAGGCAGCAACTTCCTATAAGCCTATGAGATAATATTTGGACAATACAATAAATAGGTAGGGAATTTCATCAGAGAAGGCAAAAAAAGAGACAATTACCAACGGCTTAAGGAGAAATGAAAGGGGAAGAAAATTTAATGCACCAATGACCAGTGTCATCTTTAGTTTGCTACATTTATTTGTTTTCCTTATTTATAAAATGCACTGCTTGTGACCTCTAGGCAGAAAGCAAATGCAAGCAAATGCCTCGTCTGCATTACAGGAGGTTTACCTTTAGTGACCATCACAACTGATCAGAAGAGATGTGGATGGGGGAGAAGAAAAGCACCATTTTTATTTTCTACCTGAAACACACCGCAAGATGTTACCATGACTGCTGCCACCTCTTTCCTACATTTTACTTACCGCAGCGATGTCCACCTCTAAAACATGTATCCCATAGAAGGGTTATCTGCCTAGTCTGCATTTATGACTTGAATTGGGAAATGCCAAGTAGAAAGGATATGGGAGTCAAGGGCAGATGAAGAGGGATTAAAACTTAGGTATCTTTTCAAGCCTGGGTTTGACTTTTCTTGTAGCACTGTTTCTTTGTCATTCTCACTGTCTCCACTCACTAAACAGTTGCCTTTCAGGAAACAGCAATTTTGTCATATAGAATCTCTGCATCCTAAATTCTACTTAACAATAATAACCAAATGATACGAGAACTAAAATATCATGATGTAACATTGCCGGCCTATAGGACAAGCAATAACACACAAAGTCCAATGCAAAAGATCACCAGATTCCTAACAGAAAAAAATCGTATTTTTTTTTTTCTTTCAGGGACACTAAGAGTTGAATACTCAACTCCTTTATACATCAAAACCATTAGATATATCATTTTGATATTCTGATACAATTCTCATAGTTGATATCAAAAGGAGAATTTGTTTGGAAAAAAAATTTGATCTGTTCTCCCCCCATAAAAAACATGCAATAGCAAAAAGTGACTTTTTTGCTGTTACACAAGATTTGCTAGTAGTGCAGCTATAACACTTAATTTTTTTCCCCCATAGTTCCTAATTGTTTTGGCTATTCAGGAGAACACAGATGCAAGTGAAAGAAGTGACAAGAAAGTGACAAGAGGGTGAGTTCACTACATTACACCAGACAGACAGACAGACACAAAGTGGAGTAACAAAGCCCACTTGCTGTTACACTTGTTGATTCTTATATCCACCCGTCACTTAAGATTTAGTGTAATCTTTCTTGTTTTAAGTTATGTTAAAGGACATCCTTGGAAAATATTGGCCTATGAAGTCAGGGCACACCAGAAGTTGATTAAAATGATCAATATGTTTTGATCTGGGATAACTACACTGTTAATGCTACTGTATTTGAAACCTACTACGATTGCGGCTACAAAGTTTCATAACTGGCACAGAAATTCAAGCAAATGCTTCCTGGCCTTTATGATTAACTAGGGAAAATAACATTCAGTAATTCAAAGGGAGTCTTGGCTTAGGAAACAAATCACAGAACCACAGAATGGTTTGCAAGGGACCTTAAACATCCAGTTCCAGCCCCCCTGCCATGGGCAGGGACACCTCCCACTAGACCAGGTCGCCCAAGGCCCCATCCAGCCTGGCCTTGAACACCTCCAGGGATGGGGCATCCACAGCTTCTCTGGGCAGCCTGCGCCAGGGCCTCACCACCCTGAGTGAAGAATTTCCTCCAATTTGTTCCTTGACAACAACTTAGCTGAAGGCATTTAGAATTGACTCGTACCTACCAACTCACTTTGCTAGCAACCTTCTGTGAAAAGCTTTTTCCCTGACTTCTCCCACTCGCACAGGCAAACTGGAACAGCAAACTGCAGTTACGACTACCCTGGGGTTTTGTCAGGTTACTTCCCCCTCCCACAAAATGCACGAACCAAGAGGATTATACTCCACTTCTACTTTTTAGTAGTCTTGTAACTGTGGAAAGAACATCCCTCAACAGGGATTTGTAGATGGCCAGAATCTCAAATCATGTAGGAATGACTGTCACTGGTAGGTCTCAGACAAAGGGAGAATCAGCGGTATGCTCCAGTCAGCTGGCAAATGCTGGTGCTCAAGCAGCCTAACCATAGAGAACAGCAACACGGATGGGGAAGCCATAGAAATGCAAAGTAATCTCTGACCCTTATAATCTCTCGTTTAGTAGATCCAACATAAGCTTTCAATAGATCTTCCTTTCTAATAAAACGGGTATAGTTTTCCCTTCACTTACGAAAAGAGATGTTACCAAGTACATTTTTAGTCCCATAACTTGGATCTGCCGGGAAGGGAAAATTATGAACTTGTATTTCCAAGGAACTGTGCCAACATTCACCTACACGGCGATATACACCTTCCTTCCAGTGTACCTGTGCATACTCTGCACAGAAAATAAACAGAAACGAGTAAGATACGATAATGAAAGTTTGCAAAACACAGACTGCTTTAATCCCTTATGTTGTTATAGAAGGTAAGAAGATTTATCAGGGTTAGTTTTATCCTGAGAGCTCTCTGAAGTGTTGTTACAGTTAAAAATTCACCAAATCAGGCAATAAAGCCTCCCCAAGAGAAGCCAGCCCCTAAAATTAAATCCCTGACAGCAGAAAATGTGGAAACCAAACACCTTTTCCCAAACAAGACAAATTTCCCTGGGAGAGTTTTAAAGCTCTCCCACACTAAGGCTTTTAAGAGGGACAGAAGTCATGTTGTTTAGCCTCTTGTCAAAAATAAAAGCCCTAGCCTGGCAAGGAAACTCAGAAAGTATTCAGAATAGTGAGGAAATTCATTCCTAGCTTGTATTTTGTCTCCTGGGAAGGAGTCATCTGGAAAGGGTGAGCTTTATGAGGCCACTCACTTCAGAGAGGTGCGGGTCACAAATACCAAACTGTCCCCATTTACCTGGGAAGATTCCTCTGTTGAGATGCACTCGCCCACATGCCCTGCACCGCAGGGCACACGCGAGTTTCTTAGCCCTTTTAGGGTTCTCAGCCCCATTTAGCGCCCCTTTTAGGGCTGAGAAGGACCTTTTGAGGCTGAGAAAGACCTTTCCCTTCCTCCAACCCCCAACCTTGGCTCTATGAGGGTGCCAGCTGCCTTCCAACCACCCACCCTCACTCCCAGCCCCTGGGGGCTACCTAAAAACCTGCCCCCCTCCTCCATCTTCTCCCCCTCTCCACCCCGGGCGCAGCAAAGCTCGGACCGCCGCTCCCTAGCCCCTCGGGGACCCTGCCCCGCCGCTTCCAGGAGCCTCCCCGGCCCCGCTCCCCGCTCCCCGGGGGCTCCTGGCCCCCGGCCCCGCGGCGGGGCAGCGCCCTGCCCGTCCCTCTCTACCTTCTCCGCGGCTTCCGCCATGGCGCGGCCGGCGGCCGTCATGTGAGGGGCAGGAAGGCGGTGGGGCGGAGGCACCCTGGGAAATGTAGTTTGGGGAGGTTTTTGCTGCTTTGGGGTGCCTTCTGTCCGTCTTTCTGTCCGTCTTGTTAAGCCACACGATGCCGAGGGCCAGTCCCAAGTGTGTCGGCCAGTCCTTGAGGGCAAGGCGCGTTTATTGGTGCCCACCTGAGCTTGGGCTGTAGGGCCAGAAGGGCCTTACAAAGCCGGCATCTCTTTCTGCAGTCAAAGAGCTGCTGCGTTTTCTCTTTTAAAACAGAAGATCTGAATGCCTTGCTTGCATCCAAGCTACTTTTTCTGCATGCTAAAAACCAATGCTAAAAAGCTGTAGGCTGCACTTTGTATCGCTCAAGTTCTGTCAGTGGAGAGGGCCCAAATCTAAGCTGGAGCTACTGTGTCCGGATACAAAGTCCTTACCGTTGCAATCAATGAATTTAAAATGTGCTTTAGTTTGGCAACTAAAGACAAATCTAGACTGTTATGCTGGAACCCTATGACCATAAGGCCATGAATTGCAAGTTAAATTCAGAGTGTTACCATGGCATTGGAAGTCAGGTATATCATTCTATACTTTTGGAAAGGAATAGCCTGAGTTTTGACAAAGGAAATACAACTGTCCCTTAAAGACAAACTGAGGGGCTGACACTGGGCTGAGGGAGAGCTATCAAGTCAAAAGTATTAATACAAGAACATATAACTATCATGACTACATTTCAGTTGGAAATAAGATAATATAAGAACACCTCCATTTTTCATCCATTACCAGATGTCTACGGACTATCAGGATACCACAGCAAAGAAATTTATAAATGCCATCCTGTTCATACAAACCAAGGGACTCCACAAAGAAGATGTTTGGCTGCCATTGTACAAAATATTGTTGAGACCTCATCTGGGAAAAACTGAATTTCAAGACACCTTTGATCAAAAAAGATGAATTCAAGATGAAAAGGGGCAAATCTGAAATGATCACAGAAATTTAGGGCCTATTTTATTGGTTTCTTCAGTCTAGAAATAAGAGGGAGCTGAAGAAGAAAATGAGCTATTAAAATAAAAGGTACAAGATGAAATAGTCGTCAGCTTGAAAACAGCTGATGCATTTCAGCTGGAAATGAGAAGTAGATTCCCATGTATCAGACAGGTGAGGTCCTCAGAAGAATCTTGCTGGCAAGAAATGTAGCTAATTTCAGGATGAGGTTTAATAAACTTCTGTAAGAGACTGTGAGAGACATTTGCTGATATCTGTGTAGCTAACATAGAAAACTCATTCCAGTCCCATTCTGACCTCCTTGAATCTTAGTCCTGTTGCTGTCAGTGGAGCCAGGATGTGTCCTCTATCTTATCTGGTACTTGAAGACAGTGTATATCTAGCGAAAGGAAACTTTGCCTGATGCATTTTTTTTCCTCATTTAGGAAAAAAAAATATTAGGGGTTTTGGTTTTCAGTTTTGTGGGTTTTTGTTTTTCCTAAACAGAGACATTTTGTAGCACGTTTTAAACTGGAATAAGCATTAATAACTGACTTTATAATTGCCAAGAAAAACAGAGTGTAAGGGAGGGATGGCAGATCTTGTAAACTTGGCTATTATAACACCTAATGGGACACATTTGTTCCAAACAGAGCAGTCAAAGAACAGCTGCTTTTGTTTCCACTGCACATAGAATAAGTGGTGTAAACAATGTGATTTACTTACAGCACGCTCCTTATATCTGGCAGAAACATGCAAAACTGTATTTTTTTGTTTGTTTGTTTAGGCTTAAGGTATGAATTCAATCTGCCATGATTATAGGTTTTTATTGTGTCAGAAAAATTTAATATGTTAGCATCTGATTCCACCACCCCTACCACACCCATACCCCAAAAGTGCTGACAGCCATCAGATTGCAATGACATCTATGAGTCTGAAAATCTTTCAGCACCTCTCACAAAGCATTCAGCATCCTACAGGCTTGGACCTGAGAACATCCCAGTCAACCGTCCAAGAGAAAAGGCTTAAAAATAGTTCAGCATAAATGGAAAAGTATAGCACCACCTAAGGGAAGTGAATGTTCCAGCCTAACTGTAAAAGTTGGTCTCTCTCACTGTCTGCCAGCACATAGATCTGAAGTTTTGGTGAAGTTGGTTGTACAAATGAGAGACTGTACAAGTGAGAGAGGTTTGGGACTCCTGGTAAGACTATGAACACTTTAAAGTTTAGGTGGAGCATTTGGGCTCAGATCCGCCTCAAGTGATAGTCTGGCTGTACCTTATAATTTAGCTTTAACTTGATTCACCTAAAATAACACTTTTTGTAAGACTTTTTAAGTAATGATTTCAGCCATGCCATGATGATTTTAATGTTCATAGTGCCTTCTTTAATGCAGAGTTGACAGGACTTCAGGACACGTAAAAAAGGATGCTGACACCCCCATCAAGCTTTCTAAAATTCAAGTCTGTCAGAAGTTTTTGATTTATCTTTTGCCACAGAAATTGGAATTATCGTTGAAACTTGGACCTTGACCATTACTCAGATTTCAAATGCTGGCTTGAATTTTTATCTCTTGCTTTAACACACTTTCTCCCTGACTACTGCGAAACATAACAAGTAGCAAGTATCCATGCCATTTGGTAAAGATTGTATTTCAGGCTCCAAGAGCTCTCAGTTGCTTTCAAGTAGGACTGATTCATCCAACAAAATATTCAGCTGAGTTATCTCTTTCCACTCTCACCACCACTTATTCAGTAAAAAAAGAAGAATAAAGCGGTGTTGTCTGTAATTTAATAGCATTTAAAAACACTATGCTAGATAAAACATAGCTAATATTGTTGTCAGAACAATAGAAGTTCAAAGGCTTTCCTCTTTCTGTTTGTTTGTTTTTTCAAAGAAACTTGCAGAGACTTTTCTTTTTTTTCCCTCGCTATCAGAGAATTATTTCTGTGAAGCTACTTTCAATTTGTACCATAGCTTCCCTTTGTACTTTAAAAAAGATCCTATTTCACCTGCTAGCATTATGTTGTTTTGCAAATGTTTACTTTTTTCTTCTTAGTCCACATCTAAAATTTATTTTATGAAATTTCCTCCTGAAATTAGTATCAGACCAAATGACTAAAAAAACCATTTTACTTAAAAAAAAAAAAAAAAAAAAAAATATTTTAGTGACTTGAAGCTAGATTAACCATGCTTATAAAGCTAAACTCATATGCAAATCTTCATAGCATAGTCACTAACAAGGATAAATAAATACCTGTTTGTTCAACATAGTAGTACCATGTGAACATCATAGTAACTGTCTTCTTTAATTGGAGCTAAAGATTACCTCTGTGTAATTTGCCATATCACCAAAAAGGCCAGGTAAGAAATGGAAGTACACATTACCTCTATGTCCTACCACTGTGTCAAATATAATTAAATATAAATAATCTGCCATTTTTATAAAAATGAGAGTGGTAAGCATATCAGAAAGGTTACTACAAATTCTTTAAAACGGTTGATCTCTGTTCCCTGACATTTAAAGACTTTTCAAAATTATAGAGAATTATTTTAAAATCCTTCAGCAATAACATTTCCCTTAGACTTTTCTTTCTTCCTCTGACCCTTTCTCCCTGCCTGTGTTTCTTCTGCTCCCTTTCTTCATCTCCACTCTCAGGCAATCTTTATTGAAAGATACCTTCTTGTGCTGGGTAGAGCACACAGAGAAGATGAAAAAGTGTGAAGAACAGTAAACAACATAAAGCCAGTACAATTATCCATTTATTAAAGATAAACAAGCGGTATATATAAAGGGAGAGGTAGTAAGGGACCCTCTTAAAAACCTTATAGTTAAAAATATTAAGGGTCTGGGCAAGAAGGAGCAAGTCTGAAATTGAAAAATGATTATACTACAAGAAAATTTCATAGATCTATAGATTATGAAGCCAGATGGGAATAGTCCTATGATTTAATCTGAACTCCTCCCTAACATGGGCCATGAGATTTACCTGAATTAATTCCTCTCTTTGTGCCAATTTTTTAAAAAGAAAACATATCCTTGACATAACAGTTCCAATTGTACAGACCTCTCTGCACTTCTGATAAGTCATTTCAAGGCCAGTTATACGCACTGCTGGAAGAATAAAGAATGCAAAATAAATGTCTTACCGGGACACTGTGGTGGTCCACCTAGCTTAGTACTTGGTCTCCAATAGTAGCAATAAGAGGTGCTATTTGGGAGTGCACTTGAGCCCAACTACAGAGCTCCACTCCCCCTGTTATCATTATCATTAGGGATGATAGCGTATCATTAGGGATGGTAGAAGGGTCATCCCTGACTACATCTGTTAATGAACCCATCGTTCATTTATTTGTCTCTTGGGGATGTGCTAACACTGCTTGCCTCCACAGTCTCCTGAGGCAATGAAATCCTGAAGTTCTCTGCCTGCTGCTTGAAGGTTTTGTTTTGTTTTGTTTTGTTTTTCTGTATTAAACTTCTCTGCTACGGATCTCCTGTGGATCCAATCAGTTTTGGTAAGCGCCCTTTAGTTCTAATATTGCAGGACCTGGTACATAATGATTTTTCTTTATCCCTATTTAAATTTAATTTTGTCTAGTGTCAGCTTTGACCCACTCCGTTATGTCCATTATGACATCACCCATCAGCAACTTTCAAAAGTTCACTGTTATCAGCTTTTTGTTCCCCATGAGAGTACTCATAGCCTAATATGAAATCACTTCTTAATTATTTGTAAAATTAAATATAAAGGTGACACTGAGTCTTTCACAAAAGATGTTTTACATCCTGCAAATCACTTTTGTGACTGCTGTCTGCTATATCTCCAATCTGTTAACATCTTTTTTGATTTGTCCCTATTGGAATATGACTGTATTAATGTTAAACTAATGCAAGATGCTCACCCTTCTTGCATTTATTATTGTGAATAACTCCACCATCAATTCTCATCAAAGTCATACCATGACTCTACCTGTCATTCCATTTTTAGGATTCTTTCTCCTTCCTAATAGAATTAAAGCACTCCTTGTCTTTAATTCTACTAACATTGATTTTTTTTTCTGCTTCCCATAATATGTATTTTCACAATTTCTAGCTTTTAATTTACAGTCAGTCCCGCTACTTTTTTCTTTTTGAAACAAAACATAAAAATGAAACCCTATAGGTATAAACTTATAATGGATGCTTTCACTCTTACTCAAGGATATTTTGTGGGTTTTTTTATCTTGTTGTGGAGTCCTAAGTATTCTTTTTATAGTTCCCACTTCTCATTTATATGTTCCTCCTAGCTGATTATTCATCGGTTTCATCTTTTTTAAAGCAGCATTTGCATTTGTTTCTAATAAGAGACATATTCTATTGTCAAACATAAATGTAACTTGAGTAATGAGCATTTTCATCAAAGAAAACACTCAGACTGATCTAATTTAAAATTAATGCATAATGTTTTTAGCAATCTTAAGATACTGTTTGGTCCAAGAGTCTCAAGAACTAGCTTAAACTTAATGCCAATGTTCTTATTTAGGTTTCGTTAGATTTCAGAAATTGGACTTCCTTTCTTTGCCAAGAGCTGCTGTCTGTCTTTACAAGTGAGGCCAATTCTTAAAATAAAATACAGATTAGGTTATCTACGTATAATCCTAGATCTTGAACCTAGATTTTTTTTTTATTTTATTAACATTTCTGGAATTTGAAATTGAAAATCCAGAATCCCAATATCCAAAACTTAAGTCTAGGTTACAATATTCTTTTAGAATTTATCTGGCTTACGGTGTGACTTTAGCAGAACTGTTTATCACATTCAGTATGATCAACTGTTTGTCATATATATTATGTGGCATAATGAAATCCTTGGCATTACTGAAGTGATGAGACACTTCTGTCTATATTCTTGCTACAGGTTGCACCAGCAAGAGAATCCCGGTTCCCAAGGTGACTGGTGCGGACTGGCTTGAGTCCATTCCTTTTTTGTAAGTTTCTAATTTTAAGTACCTGAAATGATGTGGAAATAGTGTTTCTGTCTGTCAGGTGGGTGTCTGCCATTGTGCTGAGTTTTGTCATGTTCAGGAGGAAGACATAAATGAGCACACAAAGGCACAAAGTGTCCTGGGGTAGTGCTAGAGGACTGTATTAAGAGGAAGGAGCCACACTCCCTGTGGTCTAGTGTGGTCACTCTCTGCCCCTGCTCCATGTGGGGTCCCTCCCACGGGATGCTGTCCTTCCCGAACTGATGCTGCGGGGGCTGCCCACAGGCAGCAGCTCTTCAAGAACTGCTCCCACATGGCTCTGTACCACAGGGTCCATCCATCCCCCAGGAGCAAACTGCTCCAGCACGGGTCCTCCACGGGCGGCAGCTCCCCCCAGACCCCAGGCTCCTGCGTGGGCTCCTCTCCATGGGCTGCAGCTCCAGCCCGGGGCCTGCTGCTGCGGGGGCTCTCCATGGGCCGCAGCCTCCTCCAGGCCACATCCACCTGCTCCACCGGGGGCTCCTCCACGGGCTGCAGCGTGGAGATCTGCTCCATGTGGGACCCATGGGCTGCAGGGGGACAGCCTGCTCCACCAGGGGCCTCTCCACAGGCTGCAGGGGAACTTGTGCCGCGTGCCTGGAGCACCTCCTGCCCTCCTGCTGCACTGACCTCAGGGGCTGTAGGGCTGGTGCTCACTCCTCGCTGTCCCAGCCGATGTTCAGCAGCAGGGTTTTTTGTTTGTTTGGTTGGTTTTGTTTGTTTGTTTTGTTTTGTGTTTTCCTTTTTTAAAATATGCCCTCACAGAGATGCAAACAACATTGCTTATTGGCTCGGCTCTGGCCAGTGTCAGGGCCCTTATCTCACATGGGGCAGCTTTGGATTCTTCTCGCAGAAGTCACCCCTATGGCCCCCCGCTACCAAAACCTTGCCACATAAACCAACTACAGAGGGCGCTGGTTTCCTCTATCCAGAAGGAACACCCATGTGCACAGTTTTGATGATCTGGGCAACAAGGCACTGCAAGAGAAAGAGTGATCCAAGCTGGCAGCGTGGTCCATACACAGAATCGTTTTGCACTCTGGTGGTCTCTCTACATGTGGGTGATATCACTCAAGTAGTTTTCTGTTATTTTTATTGTCTTATTACAAGTCTGCATGAATCCTAGTAATATACTGCTGCTTTCACTAATACCTGTTACAGCTGCTTCCAGATACTGACCATAGAAGATCAGAAGATAATGTAGAATTAAATTTACCTCTGTGTGGTGTGTTTTCTTCAACAGAAGACCACTTATTTGAAAAGGATCTTTCCACGTGGCTTACCTAAACTGACATGTCACAAAAATCTCTTTTCAAAATCTTACTCGGTAATATTTTTCTACATAAACTGTATTACTTTGACACACAGACATGCCTTGGATATCATTGGCCTACTTGTATTTTAATTTGAAGAAAAAGTAAGTTTCAGGGTACAAAGAACAAAATTAATAGAACATAAACCATTCTTCTTTTAATCTTAAATTTCACGCATGATGAGTGTTCTTCCAGTGTTAGTTAATAAGCGTTCACTAAAAGGGTCAGCAGTAGCAACATTTGTTCAAGTACCTTAGACAAGAATTTTGAAAAAAAAAAATTGAAGGAACAGATTGCTACCTAAATAGTAAAATTTTTATCAGATTAAATCCTGAAGAAAATATAATATGGTATATTTATATATATACAGTGGATGAATGAGTTGTCATTGGACTATGAAGTTTCTCTTATATTTGCCTTGGGCTGCTTCACTTGCTGTGTCTTGCAGACAGTAAATCACTTTATTTATGCCACATCTCCCTGTTAAAGTTTTGGAGTTCTTTTATAAGTCTTTTCCACCTGAAACAAAAGTGGTACTTTTGAACTTCTCATATTTTTTATGATTTAAAGGTGTATAACCTACAAATTATACGTATTTTCAAAATAACCTTCTCCCTCCACACACACAAAAAAGCCCCTATAAAGCAATATTTTCAGAAGTAGCTGTTTATCCCTGATGCCAGTGAAGTTGATAGGAACTTTATTATTGATTTCAGTAGAAAAAGATTTAGACCAACATTTTCTTCTTTTGAAAAGCTCACCATTGTTCTTCAGATAATTAATGTATAAGAAATACATATTTTAAATCTTGGCATCTGTATCATTGGATACAGAAAGTTCAATTTCCCTTATAGCTGTGTTGTATCTTGCCTTTAACTCTCAAGAGTCAAATCACCCAAGCCTGGTAAAACTCTCTCCTATTCCTTTTCTTCACAAGTGTTATTTCTGATAATTATTTTTCCTCACTTCTTCTGATCTGCTGTTATTGAAGGTTTTTAATGGAGTCAATGTTAAATAGATCACTGGAAAATGTATTTTGTATTTACAGTGAAAACCACTTCTCTTCTTCTTCTTGACATGCACTTAACCTCAAGGAAAAATACTTAGTTTTCCACTTACTTAAGTAGTGTATATAATGCACAGGAAATGATTGATGAGGTTATCAGAGTTCCTACCTCAGGAAAACTGTGTGCTTTTCATGCATAATATTCTGGTTATAGCCATTACGCTAACATTCCGAAGTGAATTTTCAACTTTGCCATCTTTGTATATGTGTTTTGTCATACTGTTTAACTGAGATCCAGGGAGCAGAGGGAAGGAAATAACTAAAAACATGAAAATGGAGGAGAAACAGCAAAATAAATATATAAAGTCACAATTATACTCCTGCCAAGCAAGTAACTACAGGTACTGTCATTTGACAACTCTGACATAAAATTCCTGTTCCACTAAATTCAATGAGTTTTTCTGTTCATCAAAAAGGGGTTAAGGCTTCACTAGGATATTCCACATTGCCTATTAAACTGAGGTCTGAACATTCAGTAGTTATGAGAATATGAAATTAGAGGCACATGACTGGCTCACATGTTCTGATTATGTAAGGCTGCATTCATTCCCAGGTATGACAACATAACTGAACTATCTTCCCTGAGGACAGATTCTGCAATTTCACTCATAAGAGAAGTTTGATTAACTTTCCTGCAGCCCAAAATATTAAATTGAATGTCCCCCTTGCCTGCACAGCCCTGTGAGCACCAAGGGGAATCTAGTAGGCCTCTAGACTGGCACTACCACCACACCTACGTGCTACCCTGTTTGAGCAGAGGTGCAGAATGGATCCTGACCAGCAGAGTAACCCCTTGATTGTCTCAGTGAACTCCCCCTTTTTTCCATTTGTTTATGACATTCACACAAATAATCATTTACATTTCAGACCCTTTACACTGATAGGAACTAAAAAAAAATGACCTCAGCATAACTGAGAATGAGTTATAAACATCAGTTTATCGCCATCAGGCCTTTTAATCACACATTCTTATACCTATGAGACAACCTCTCCATTTACTGAAAGTACAATCCTCTCTGTGTGTTCTGTTTTCTGATGTTCTAATCATAAACTAGTTTAAAAAAAAAAACAAAACTCTTAAAAATCATTCTTTCTTTCATTACATCTTTAGCTGCCTCTATCAGCCTGCGCCTTTGCACAGCTATGTTTTCCTTGCCATCTCTTCCGATCCTCTTACATCCCCTCAGGATCTGACCCAAGACCACATAGCTGAAGTCTGACGGTTCACCCTGGGACAATCCTTGATTATGAAGCAATGTCAGAGTCAAAATCCAGGTCCCTGGGGTGCAGGGTAGTACCTGTGACTGGTGCCTGAAGTAATATATGGGCTATTTAAGTATCTCCTCTTACCTCCTTCCACCCTGGAGTGGAATAACTTTTTAGTCAAATACAATGTCAGTGAGATTTATGTTGATGTACGAAACATAGCTAGCTCTGACAATGTATCAACAGGTTTAAGTATATTCAAATGTAAGCCTGTTGACACTGTGTTATCCAAAGGGTATGGATTTAAAAAATGCTGTACAATCCACCAACCCCTGACACAGAAACAGAACTAATGAAACATTAACAGTCACGCTGAAGTCAATGATCCTTACAAAGGAAGAGATTCGCCTCTGAAGGTTTTAAAAGATATGAGTATCCCATAGAAAAAAAGGCCACACAGCTTTCAAAGGAATCCACAACATTCCTGCAGCATGTGGTTATAGTATAAAAATGCTAACAAGATGATTGCTCTCAACGATGGATATGGATAAATACAGCTGCCACGGAGCAATAATAGGATGATATCCTCCCCCAAAGCAATTTTTTGAATCTGAAATAAATTGTTTCCATTCTTCTCATTCTTTAGCCCCCAAGAAGGTATTTTGTAGATAATAACACTTTTATGGCATGTTGGGTCAGATATCGAGAGGCTATACCTGCTGCGTGCTAAGTGGGCAGAGCAGAAGCAGAGCACCGGTCGTCACCTTCCCACTTCATTTAAGTAGATTTTTAGTACAGTGTTGAGAAGCGGCCTCAATTCTACTGGTGCCTGGTTTGCTGTCAGCACGTAGTGACAGGTCACCTGCAACACTTTTCTCCACAGTGTTTGCTGCCAGGCCAGCAAATACCCATAGTGCTTGAAAAGTGTTATTGTCTCTTTGCCTCGTGCAGCCTCCATGAAGAACAACTTCCCATTTGTCAGGTGGGGAAAGTGAGTCAAAGAGCAATACCAACTCATTTTAAGCAATTTGAAAGGAAAATCTCTGTGCCCTGATTGCCAGCCTTATGCTTTGGCTACAGGACAGCCCTTCCTCCCTTGATGGGCTGCCTTGAGTATTGCCTTTTTCCATTAAGCAAATATTGATTTTGTTCTCTTGCTTGAAAACAGGATAGAAATTAACATGGCTCTTTTTTGGTTACTTCATCGTATGTGAATCACTTGGGAATAGTATTTATTAGCTAACTGCTGTTGCATCCAATGGGCACTCGGAACCATTTTTTCCCCTGATATGTGTTAAACAGCAGCTATTAAGAATGCTCCTCTGTGACAAAGTGCCAGGCTTCCCCTTTAAGTATTTAACATCATGCCAACAGTCCAGCCCCCAACATGTACAACAGATGATATGATTTAGAAGAAACAGAACCAGGGCAATCAAAGACCCTGTTGTTTATTTTATGGGCGTCTGGCTCATTATAATTAGTGATTTATATTGTGGCTGTGACGACAGCATGCTACCTATTTTTGAACGAAGATGAGGGGATACAATTTCTTTCTGAAAGAACAGATTTCTAAATCAACACCGGATCTCATTTGAATGCCATCTAGTCCCTTGAAGTAGCTGGTAGTAGTAAGAGATGGCAGGATCAAAGGGCGATAGGAAAAGATGCAAGTGAGTGCCGTGAGGAGAGTTGGTGGTGGCAGGCACAGCATGCTGGGGTGTTGGAGGTTTTCTAGCACATCTAGCAGTAGTCCTGAGTGACTGGTGTACAGATCTCCTCCATCAAGCTCTACATAATCTGATACTTTGGAGTTTAATTAGATGGAGGTCAAAATTATTTGACTATTATTTCGTAAGGGAGTTGTTGTGACAAAACTTGATTGAGATGGTAGTAAGAGAAAGTCATGGGAGCTGCATGCTCTCCTATGATGTGCCATTGGCTCACTAAATGATAGGGGGAGAATCGTTTCACTCCTCTATACCTCAGTTTCCCCATCAATGAAATGGAAGTAATGAAATGTACTGATTGTTGTGAAGTATTTTGATATCTAGAGATGAAAAGTCCTAAGAACTTGAGGCTCAATCCAAAGCCCTTTGAAGTCCACAGAAGGCCCTTGATTCAGCTTTCATAATTTGCATTTGCCTTACTCTGCAAGTCACCCACCAGTCTCCTGAAATTTGGAAATGTCCCACCCAATGCATTTCTCAAAGACGTAAAAATAATCTCAAGTAATCATTATCATTATCTTTGACTATTTGACTATTCAGTTTGAATTTACAAACAGCAGAGCAATATATGCATTTGGATTATTTGTAATATTTTACAAGATCAAGGTGAAAACTTAGAAGATAGAGAAGGAAAAACGCAGCATGTTTCCTTGACACCAAAGAATGAACTCTGACAGAAACAAGCTTTTTTTTTTTATCTTTCTTCTCTGAAGATAGATGAAAAAGATCAGGAGAAACTATGTCTCATTAGAAGTAAATGCAGTCTGTGGCAATGCATACTAAATTTCCAGGTCATATCTTCTAAGAAGATATTAGGCACCAAGGGCAGGCAGTTAGATTGGAGGAAAAAATGCTAAAAAAGTAATTAAAAGTTGGTGTTTTTTTTTTCAATATAATAAACGAAGTGGCACAGACTTTCCAGAAGAATTTTAAATCTTTCAGTGTGATGGGTAAGGTGAGAGAAGGTTGTAAGATGAATGACAGTTCTGCTCATTATTCAACAAAGCTCACAACAAATGAAATGGGTGCCTTCAGAACATACTTTGTTTTCTTTTTCTGGAGACTAAGCAGCTTCTTTTTGCTAAAAGAGAAATATTATCTTTATGAAGAAAATATTTTTCCTAATCAATATTTTTTTAACCTCTGGGTTATTACTTCCTCAAATCTCTTTTTAATTTTTTTCCTCAAAATTGGTCTATGTACTTTAATGAAAAATCTGCAGAACAGACACATGCTATTGTTCACATTAAAGCTTTCAAAGGTTATTAACTGTGATGGGGCATTACTTGTCTTCAGCACATTTTTTCTGTAACGTATCACGTTTTTGGGATGTATGTGTGTGTATATATATAATTGGGAGCGGAAAGAATTAGCTGTTGGCAAAGCAGAAATATCCACACACTGGTTACAGTCAAAGATCCAAGAAATACACATTGCATTCTTGCTGTGCCATATGTTCCCTGCATCATCTTGTGTATGTCATTTAGCTTCTTTCTGCTTCAGCTCAGGTATCTTTTAAAATGAATTAATACCATAAGAACACGTACGTATCTTTCTCAACCACTTGAGAAGCCTGGAGATTAGTGGAAACTTTTAAATTTATTTTTATTAGACTTCTTGTGATGAAAAGTCATTTAAGTCTTCAATTTTTTTATTTGTTCACTTTGAGAATAGAAAATATGCAAAGAGTATACGAAACAATCTACATCTAAAAAGCCCTATGCCACCTAGTCACTCTCGAGAAGGCTTTCCTCCACTCCTGCTAAGTAATTAGGTTGCATCTCAAAGCAGTGTAAATTCTCAGGAGCCTAGTTACTTGCATCAGGACTTTAACTGTTCAAGAACTGTTGGAATTAGCCCAATGCTATTTTTTCTGGAGCCCTGCTTCCAGATCTAAGACAAGTCAATGTGTTTGAATGTATACCCTCTAACCAGATGTAGACCATACATCAAAACTCAGCCTTAGATGTTTTATTACGTTTTGAGCTCTGGCCAGAACAGGATGATGAACATTGTTTGAAACTGCTGATGCTATTGAAAAACCCTACAATAAAATCTCTCTTGCTATCTTTTGTAATTGATTACCAAGCCAAAAGCAAGATTTTATAATAAATGGCAAATCATGATCACTTTCTTTTCTATGCCTGTCGCCTATTTTGTTTGGAAAATCTTGGATAGCTTTTGCCCAGTTGCTTGGCATAACTCCAGTAAGCTTGTAAAATTTCAGTCTTCTCTCTCATCCCACACCCAAGTTATCAGATTTCTCTGTGCATTCTTCCTTCATCCCTCAGCACTCCCCTCCTACATGTTACACTCCCTATCCCACATGTACTTGGATGCACTATTTTTTTGAACTTATGTCATTAACTTGATCACTCATACAAAAGTATTCATCCTCTTAACTGCCCTGGGCCCACTTTTAATTAATAATCAAGCTAAGTCCAGAAATAGGATTACAGAATAAAGATGAATGTATAAATGGGATTACATGATATAATAGTAGGTGATATCATGAAGCTGGACTTGATCTTTGAGGTCCTTTCCTGGCATAACTGCTATGAATTTCTTTTCTTTTCTTTTCTTTTCTTTTCTTTTCTTTTCTTCTTTTTTTTTTCTTTTCTTTTCTTTTCTTTTCTCTTTTCTCTTTTCTTTTCTTTTCTTTTCTTCTTCTTTTCTTTTCTTTTCTTTTCTTTTTTTTCTTTCTTTTTTCTTTTCTTTTTCTCATGTTTAATTTTCTTTTTGATTTAATTTCATGAGTTTGGGGAACTTTTCCAAAGTGGGGGATATTGCTTCTAAATATACACAATTTCTATAATTATTTGTTTAATTAATGGTATAAGAACTATGTTTCTTTTGGGGAGATCTGAGCTGACTGAAGTACAGGGGTACATTCCAGGCTCTGTGAGGATGAGTGTGACGTTCCAACTTTGGAGCCATACTCTTCTGCAAGCTGAGATTGTTCAGACTAGGGCCCAGCCTCCTCTACTTCAAATTTCTGTTTCAGAATTGTTTGTATGTAAAATTTTGGCACTTCGTTCTATGCTTAGGAACATGATCCAATGCTATTAAAAGTACTAGAAACATTCAGATCAATTTCAATTGACATTGCATCAGAACAGAGTACAATAAAATACTCTCTGGATTCGTTTTTCACTCTACGAGTCCTTAAGGTTACTTAATTTTTTAGAGCTTGAATATATCATCAGAAAGGAAGAAAACATCTCTAATGTTCACATCAGCAGCAGAATAGCTTTGTTAGCAAAGTTTACAGTATTGTTCTTGTTCATAGTGTGGTGGACACATCATTAGATTGAGCAAAGGAAAACTGGTAATGACAGTTCTTGTTTTCTAAAATATAATGAAATCTGGTGTAGTGGAATAGATTCTCCCAGACAAGTAAATAGAGGAGAAAGCATGTCATAATCAACAGATATCTCAGTGAACCTCATGCTCCTTAAAGTTTACAGAAAGCAATAATTCCGGAATCCTTACTGTGCTTTCTGTGTCAAGTGCCAAATTCACTTCCCTTCAATACTGACAAAACAATTTAGGTACGTTATGATTAATGGTTCAAAAACTAAGATTCTGGTCTTGTAATAGACATGGCTCAGGAAATGCAAATGGAAGACCCTTATCATTACAAAGGTGAAGACTCCAAAGCACTCTGCAGAATTGCCCTAGCTAACTCTGTTTTTCTGTCACATGCTGCCTCCCTCCCATTTATACTGCATCTGCTGCAAACACATGGTTATGTCAGCCAGGTGGTCACAGATTCCATGATAGCAATAGTCATAACAACAGAAAACCTAATGATTTTTTTTTCCTGCTGTCCTGCTGTATCCTACTTGCTTTATTTCTGCTCGTGTAAAGAGTACTACTTGTGGTATCAAACCAACCACAGCAATTCATAATAAACACCACTATTATCCTTTGACTGGACGTTTTCTTCTAAAGCATAAAATCATGTCTGATAATGAATGAATATCTAAGATACAAGTTTACTGAGATTAACATCTATGTGTTTTTCTAAGACCCTTCTTCCGAGCAAAACAGTGTACAAAGTACCTTTCAAGGTCAAGTTCAATAGCAGGAAATCTCCAGCGACAAAGGTATATAGGATAACTGATACAGGCACATGCTGGAGAATGAGAATCTGCAATGAGTGAACATCCACCTGCAGGTTTTCCCTCTGAACCATTAATACAGGACCACAGGAAGCTTCTGTTGTTTCAGCTTCTCAGGAATTATAGGTTGTTTCTGTGCCTTGGCGGTACATTAAACAGAGACTGAGCAATGCAGATGCATATGAAGAGCCTCCTTCTGACATGCTGAGCAGTTAAGGGACATTGGCACCTCACGGAGTTGGGCCTCAGAGGAAGACATCCCTATAGCTTTTCTAAACTTGGACATTTTCTGAAATAGATGTTAAGGAATAGCTATTCTAAAGAGCTTTATATCAATATCTTTTTGTCTCAGAACAAAATTGTGTATTCATAAGAAGTTGAAGAATGGGGGCTGGAGAGCTCAGGAGACAGAGAAATATTTTGTGCTGTAGCCAAATTTCTTTCAGTATTTACATTCTGGTTTACAAATACAAAGAAAATGTAGGCAGATTCACAAGCCCTTTCAGCTCACAAAGGTATTTCTCTTCTCTGACGGCAGAAAAATCCCCCATCTCCTGGTCTTCTGGAGGATCCAGTCTGACTCCTTCCACACGAGTGCCGAGCTGCTTCTTTCTGACACTTTGGACCTCTTCCCTCCACCATCTTCCAGCCAAGGTCTGATAAGAACAGGGAATACTATGTTCCAGAGTAACATAACCCAGGTGTGTGTGCTTGAGCACAGAAACAGTCAGACATGAAAGTCTTGAGAAGATATTTGCTTTTGCTGATCAGTGACCAGAATCTCTGCCCTACTTCCACATCATGCCATGGCATTTTTATTTATTTTTTTCTACTCATTAGCCAAGTAAGAGCAGCAAGGCATGTCTTTTCTTTGGGTCTGATCTAAAGCCAGCTGAAGTCAATAAGGAACAACCCCCATCCAGTTTCACTTTGACTACTGCTTAACTTGTTAAGTTTTAAAACAATAACAAAAACAAACAAACAAACAAAAAACCTGAAAACTGAAAACAATTAAAAGATGTATTAAATCTCTTCCTTTCTGTGACTCCCTTCTCTTCTACCACTCAAAAATTTCCAGTTCAATGGCTTAAGGTAGATTTTGAGAAATCATTCTTAGCAATGCACTTTTCTCCACCATTGGAAAATGCAATTTTATCAATTGCACTCAAGGCATAGAAATGCAGCAGTTTACAGAATGCTGTAATTACAGAAATACAATTAGAAACACTTCTAAAATGCATTCATCATTCGTTAATTTATTTTAACTACCTTTGCCAGTGCCATATTACCTCGGCCCTTTGATATTTTAGATTGGAGAGAAGGAACAGCTCTGCAGCAATACTGACTAGCAAAGAGTCTCACTAGGGTAACACTGCAGTGCGGATGAATTATGAAAACAGATGGTGGCTAATGGCAGCTAAATTAAAAATAGCACTGTTATTAATCTAATAATTTATTTTAATTTTTTTTAATTTAATTTTTAATTTAATTTTATGTTATTAATTTAATAATTAAAGGCATTTCTGCATAACTCTTTACCCATAGATCTCTGAGCATTTTATAGACAGATTTTTAAACTGAGGACTCTATTTTGCCTTTCAATTGCAACAAAACCAGAGCACAGTCCTGGCACCTGTAGGTAGCAGTCTGTGCTCCATCTGTTGTGCTCTACATCAAGCCAGCTCTGCTGGCTTTTGCCATCAGGTGAGACGGTGGTATCACATGTTGAGTAATGTATGCTTTACAGGAACATGAGCCCTTACCACACTGTTCAAGATGCAGAAAGACTTTGGGGAAAGTGTTGTTCCCATAAGGCAGAGACATTCTTTCTCTCCTTTTCAGAGGAGCAGGAGACCCACATTCTTTCCCTGATCATTGTTCAGCAAGCTTCATGAAACACGGCTGTGATTGGAGTCGATGATCCTTGTGGGTCCCTTCCAACTTGAGATATACCATGATTCTAACAGGCCATGTCTGAGCAAAAAGTCTGGGGTTGTGTAGCTAGCTGGGTGCATTGATCTGTACTGCCATGAGGTGCTGGACCTCCACGGACTGCAGCTTTAGGAGATACCAGCTGAGAGCCTTAGAAGGTACACTCAAAATCAGTGAGAAATGATGAAATATTAGCTGTAGTAGCCTGGTGCCAGGTACAAGATCTCTGGACTTGCACTGTTGTGATAAACTATGAAAGTCAAAGGTCATGTGTGAAACAAGGGAGGGTCTTATACCTCTATATCTGTAAACATAGCTTTATTGTAGGATGGCATTGATGGGACTGTAGTCTGTACATTCTAAAGAAATGCAGGAGCAGAAGCAGAAAAGCCAAAATTCAGATTCTGAAAATGAGAAGTGAAAAAATGAAATTCACAATTATGTTATAGAAGCAGCCTGGGTGGTCTTAAACTAAGACTCTTTTAGAGCTAATTAAATAGGTATTGTTCAGAGGACAGGAAAGATCATGATTTTTTTTCTGAGATGCCAACAAAACTTCTATCCATTTGCAATATGACTTAAAACATCCACTTTATAATCTTCTTTTCCCTTGGTATACTCTGTACTAAATGCAGAACTGGTATAGTGCAGATAATGGTGTTTCCTGCTACCTCTAACCAAATTCTAGAATGAGGGGGAAAAAAAAAAAAAAATTCTGATTATTGTTGTTAAACTGGTACAGAGGTAAGAAGCAATTATATCAGATAGTTGTTCTTCCTTTAGAAAGAGAATATTAAATTTTTCACTCTCCCATTTACCTCTCTCCTTGGTAAAAATAATTACTTTATCTCACAAGCATAGAAACTTGCTCTCTTAAAGATCATGAATGAAAAAAGAAATCACTGAAAGTCAATAAAAATTCACAAATAAATGAACAAAATAAAATAAATTTTACACTCGGGAAGGTTAAAATCCTGCAATTCAGAACAAATATATTTCACTAATGCTGGTAAGAATTAGAAAACAAACTCCTAATGTTTTCATTCTAAGACTTCTGTAATGCTTTTGGGTTTTGAATTGTTGCTTTTACTGCCTTTCTGCTCATACTTAAACACTTCTGTCAAACCAGCAATATAAAGTCAAGGGACATATTATTTTACTGTACTTACTTGTTGTGTTGTGCTTTTGTATTAATGAAATCTTTCCCAAACAGCTGGTGTGATTAGATTCAAAGCTTTTAACTGGTTCACAACTGACTGTGATCACAAATACCACCTTTCAGTTCAGGTGTCTTGGACAGTAACCAGACTGCAATTTTTTTAACCCTTTCTTTTGACCAAGGACAGTGCTGGAACAGAAATTTTACAAAAGACCATCTGTGCTTCTTTATTTTCTGCTACATCAGATGTTGAGATTTTTGTTTTTTTTTTTTTTTAATCACCTGTAAAACAGTCAGAAGATGGGCCATGGCTTGCCGTGCTTAAATGATGCCAAGCCTGTCTTCTTCAACCTTGTTTTCTTGCAAAGCTTTAAGTTATGCAAACAAACAAAAACCCCGGCATACCACTTTCAGATTTTTTCTGAGCCATAGCAGAGTTCATTTCTACTCCAGGAGAGTTACAAAGCAGCTGTGTTTGAAATTCAGTCATTAGCAGCCCATCTTTCAGACTTCTAATATTAGCAGTGCTGTCAACACAGGTTACAAATCCTGCTAAGGAAACGAGGACTGAGTTCCTCTCCCTGCCCCTCTGCCTGCCCGCAAGTCCACTAGACCATTGCAGGTTCTAAATGAACAGTTCTGTGCTTCTGCTCAGACTGAATATCTATGTGTGTCTTGGCCTGTTGGAAGATTGTTGGTATTCAAGGTACACAGTAAAACTGAGGATGGTTATACACAAAGCTCTTCATCAAGGCATCCTAGACAGACTTTCATAGAGGTCATGAGTGCTTGGTGAATTCAAGAACACTTGAAGTTCTGAAGGAGGAAAACGCAGTATTTTAGGTAACCAGTTGCTGGAAATGCGTTTCATATTTTTTTCTGACAAAGTTCTGCATAGAAGATATATTCACTGTACTGATAAGTCTGAAGCAGGAGCAAAATTACAAGTCCCCAGAGTGTTCAGAAATCATGAGCCAGGAGTATAAGACTGGTTTAAATTACGGAAATGAAATGTGCATATACTTTGTCTCTGCTTTATTTATTTTTTTAGGCCATGTTGCACAGTGAATTCATATTTTTTTCCTTTCTCTACATATACCAGCACTAGAAATTAAATTTTAGAGGAAAACTGAGATTCCCATGCAATAAAGACTCCTGGAACTGGAATTTAAAGGAAAAACAGTGATTGTGAGACTCAGCAATTACATTTGTGGGTTCCTGTGGCCCATTTTGCCTTCCTGAAGAGCATGATCACTGCCATACTCATTTACACTACAGGTGTTTCACACAGTGGTTGCTTCTAGGTGTTTAGCAAAATAGTATAAAAATAAGGTACGTATAAAGGGATCCTTCTGACTTCCTATTATATGGGTAAAGGTAAACAAACAAACAAAAACATTTAATCAACTTATAAATCATAGAATCATAGATATCCATAGAAATCCTCCATAATTGAATTACATACTCCTTTAAAAAGTCACTCTGTGTTTGAAATGTTATTCCATCACACCACTTTCTTTTCTTGAGCTTGTGTATTGTAAGCAACAGTGGCCAACCACTCTGTGTTTGAGTTGTCCCCCTATGCGTGGTTTTAATCTTCTGTTCTATCCCTTCTTAGCTGTGGCTGTCCTAGCTCCTCCTTTAACTCATACCTCTGGAGACTCATCCTTAAGAGACCTTACTCCGTGGAAACATTAATGTTTATAGGGACTCTGATGTATTCACTATAATTCCTCAAAAATCATTCATCCCAAAGGCACAGGCACTTCAGCCTCAGTCCCTTTTAAGGAATTCAATGAGTTGTGAAGGTCTGATAGCCAGGAAACTGCATTTGTGCACCACAGTAATTTTTTGGGACTGGAAAGTAGCTGTAATTGACTGCAGATAGATTCTGAAGTAACTCTATTTTTATTTTTTATTTTTTTATTTTTTACTCCTTTTCCTCCTACCTCCAAAATAGTTGGGAATAGTGTTAGCTACCCAGGCAGTAGAAGACATCAATAACTACTTTACCTATCTTGTTGTTTCAGTGACTTGTGACAGAGGACTTGGGAGCCACTTAGTCAATACCCTAATGGAGATGCCTGTTAAAAATACCCTGTTATCTGGTTGGTAGATAAAGAAGATAAAAGAGGAATGTACAATGGAAAATGTTACAACAAATCAAAATGGTGGCATTCTACAATGTCTCAGGGTAAATGAATACATCTGAATTGGAACAATAGGGAATAAAGCCCCAGATTTTCAGGAAGCCCTGATATACTAGAGATTTGCATGCTACTGCCTCAGTTCTTCCAATCTTTTTCTGTTCTCATTCAGTGTACAAGTGAATTTATGATAGTGTTATTTCCTCATTTACCTCCTTTGTTAGTCTGGGAAAATCATATCAAAATAGACGAAAAAGGAGTTAATTCAGCTAGTTTTTCTCATGTCAGTTTTATAGAGATATACATTATGGAAGCAGGGATGGCAGTAGGGTGACAGCATGTTTCTGTCGTACTGGCTGGGGTCACCTGGGTGTAAAACACCCTGCTTTCTCCTCATCAGTCCGCAAAAGCTTGGAGTAAATTATTTGGAGGAACGAATATGAAGGAAATTAGCTCCATTCTTGTCCCAAATACCTATCATTCAGTATTCAAGAGTCAGGCATTTTTATTCCTCACTGATCTTGTTGTCCAAGCTGAACCTCCACAGCAGCTCTGGAAGAAACCAGGGAAATTTCTTGAGATGATCATCACCATCTTAGCTCTGAAACTTGTACTCCACATTGTCTCTCAGCGTCCCATCCTGCACCTGCTATTGCCAATGACTGCTGCTGTCCCTTTTCTTCCTATCCAGTTCCCATTCTCTCAAACATTCAGATGCCCGTGTCCCATTTCCTTGTCTTCATGCTTCTCCATTGTGCCAAATTTTCTATTTATTTTTTCCCTCCCCTCAGTTTCCTACCACCCTCTTGCTTTCCTTCCCAATCTTCTTCATTTAAAGATCCCCCCAAAAGTTGACATGAAATATGATACGAGCTGAACAAAATTTCTGAAGCCCGATACAAGTAGTAGGATATTCTTGCAGCTGCCTCAGTCAGTTTAATTTGGTTGAATGTCATTCTTTCTTCCCAGTTTCTTTAAATAGTGAACAATTTGGATCAGAAGTTGTGTTTCAGTTGTGTCTCATTATGAAATAAGTGATATAATGAGGCCGAAGTTCAAAATGGTGTGATATAAATGACCATAAAAGTCAAAAAGATTCTTGTTTTGAATGTCTAACTGCAGATGTGGATTCTGTATGGTTTATCATGTCAAAAGAAAGAACTACTGCAGTTCTGCATGGAACTTCCAGCACAACTAGGGGTTTGGGCTAAATCCAGTGTAATGTCAGCTATGTGGAAATGTACTGCCTTTACATTTGGGTACCTTATTTTAGTAAGAAGTGGTTCAAAAATGGAATCTTTTCTCAAGGGATTTTTTCTTCTTTCTTTTTTCTTTTCCTTTTCTTTTCTTTTCTTCTTTTCTTTTCTTTTCTTTTCTTTCTTTTTCTTTTCTTTTTTCTTTCTTTCTCTTCTTCTCTCTCTTCTCTTCTCTTCTCTTCTCTTCTCTTCTCTTCTCTTCTCTTCTCTTCTCTTCTCTTCTCTTTTTAAATTTCTAAAAGTAAGAAACTGAGAAAATAAGTGAAAGTTGAACAGATAGTTGAGAATTTGAGTGAAAGATTAATGGGGCATTTTTTCAGAACTAGCCACACAAGAAAGTTTTGAGGTCTTTTCTATTTTAGAGTAGCTGCAATAGTGGCCAGCAAC
Source organism: Cygnus olor (assembly GCF_009769625.2). Lineage (NCBI taxonomy): Eukaryota > Metazoa > Chordata > Aves > Anseriformes > Anatidae > Cygnus > Cygnus olor. Next base: position 61,135,679 of record NC_049170.1, on the reverse strand, counting down.
AACAAGTGCACAAGAAATTAAGGCTCGACCTTGACTTGGTAGCAGAAATCCATTTAGTTGTATTACCAAAAAAAAAATAAAAATGTTTCAGACATGTTGCACTAATATTAGCATAACATTTTTAAATTATTACTTTTTTTTCCCCCTGATTATGGGCACTCTTTTAGTCAATGAACAAAATGAAGCTTCACAGTGACCAGATAAAAATTCTCTTTGTTCTAATTTTATTGTCGTTAAGCAGTTTTTACAGCTATATTCTTGACTACAGCAAAACTGATAAATGTATTGTAGGAGTCTCTATTTGATTACCAAATCCCAGACAGTCAGAGTCAGGTCGCAAACCTCCAATGGACAGATATGTGTGAGCTTTTCAATCAAATCTGACAGAAATTAATTTGAGGCTAACATTTCCCTTTGAGATGCCTTCTGTGTTTGCTTGTGCACACAATACAAGCTTTTTCCTGCTGGAAGTTCTTAAAGAGGACCCTGATTTTAAGGGAATAGCTTTTCCCTTGCTGAATAGTAATAGGATTTGATATTATATAGGACAACATCTTTGAAACTTTGATTATCCCACCAGAGAAAATACTTTCATGTAAACAGGTTAAAGCTGTAAGCTGTGATATTCTTTTTTTTTTTTTTTTCTGACTCTGAAGACATTTATCTTGTGGCTTTATTCTGCTTCAGATATTTTATTTTATTTCTATAACATCAAATGGTAACATTATTCAATTGCTATTGTTTTCTTTGATGTCTCTATAGCAGGTGCTTATTGAACTGTGGCAAAACAGAGATAAAGGCACATGCAGGTGGGTGGGAGATGCTTTGGGAATAGACGGACTGTTAGACAGGGGTGATATTCTAATACAAGAGAAGTATCTAAATTTAAAATGCTGTATCAAACAGCCCTGCTCTACACTTGCTTGGCATCTGGGCCACTTTCTGTGCTGCCCGTCAGAGTTGTAGTCTTTGCCTTGGTCCGAGCTACCTCCTTCCCCTCTCTAGAACAGGCATGATGGTAACATAAAAGGATTCTCCATTTTAGCAATAGGAAAAGAGAGGCCCTAGAAGCAGTCCACAACCCTCTTCTTCTTCCTATCACTGGCACCTTTTTTATTATGTCAAAAACCCCTTGGAGCATTATGGAGTGAGATCAGAGGAGGTCTCAGGTCCTAGAAAGGAAGAGCTTCGAGGAGTATAGCTGGTCCTTTAGCTTACATGATAAAAGGTAAGTAGAGGCAGTTTTTTCATGTAGTGGAACACCTTGGGATAGTAGTTGAAAGAGATACTGTACTGAGTAGAGGGAGCTTATACCCTTTAACAGATGGGGCAGAGAGTATGAAGGCCTTCAATGCCATCCCGTCTTGCAGCATGAGGTGCTGTTTCAATGGGAAAAGTCCCTGTCCTTGGTGAGACAAAGTGAGATTTGTCAGAGGCAGGAGGCAAAGAACGCAGAGGAGTCCCTTCCCAGTCTTCCAGATCCCACCGACCCATTGCACATGAAGACAGCATCACAATATCTGGTGTCACTTTGTTTTCATAATGATAATTCTAAAATATGCTAACGATTCTGATCATTACTAGTTGTATATATGGCTGGATGCAGAAAATGGTGATGAATCCTAATGTTTCCCTATTTTCTAGATTCTTTCCATCTGCTTCTTCCTCCCTTTCCCATGCATATGACAGAGCAAGCATAACAACAGCCCAGCAGATCAATAGAAAAGTGGTATACAATAGTTTTAATGATGCGACTTGATTTTCCACTTCTTATTCTAAGCAAGCAGGCTGTTCTTTGCTGTGGTCCACTGCAGGAACTGGAGACATACCAAAGTAAGTGTTTCTTTGTTCTGCCCCATGATGCTTTGAAGGAGCAGGAAGGAGCTGAGGTGCTGGTGGAAGGCAAAGCTCTGGAACCTGAGCGTGGGGTCCTGCTAAAGGACCATCCTTGTACATGAGTGAGATGGCAGCCTCACTATGCAGAAGCGTGACACAGGTCATGGCTCTGTGAACCTCAGAGCAGAGTGCTTCCTCCTGTCCACAGAGATTTCTGCAGGCTGGAACTTGTGGCATCGCTTTCTAGCTCTCCAAAGAATCTTCCAACAGACATTGGGGAAGCTAAGATGCTATGCCAGATATTTCTAATGTGAAGAAGGGAAGGCGAACATGGAAAGACTTCCAATAAATAATCTGCAAGGAATTTCAATAAATCACTTTGTAAAATTGTAAACCGTGAGGGTGTAAAGTCTCATCTTAGACTCCAGTTGTCACATATGCCATAAAAACTAGCTTAATATGTATTCACTTAGTGTCTGAAACAGTCACAATGGCCTACTCTCTAAAGGCTTAAAGTTTTTTTACCATGTTTCAGAGAAGCATCTCTAACAATCAGAAAAGTCTTCCTAAAATAAACACAGGGAGCTGTTAATTCTAGCTCAAAGAATCTATGCTCTTAAACTGATCTGCTGCCCTTGATCTGTGAGGGAACTTGTTCTGATATTATGGGCCATTAGGAAAATTGAAATTCTTAAAAGTATTTCTGAGAGGTAGTTTAGGTCTTAAATTTCTGGAGAGGGTGTGAATGTACTTTTTAAAGTGATTATAAAACCTAATGATTTTATGTAATGGTAATTCCATGGTCTGTGAATTCTTATCATTCTCCTTTCAGTGTTTTCAGTCCAAGTACTGAATTGTGTACTAAAACTGGAACAAGAAACTGAATAAAGACATAAGAGTAGTATATTTCTTGTCCAATGTGAAAATAACCCTTAGTCTATAAGCTGAAAGCAAAATGAATGTGAACTACTCTGAATTTTAGAGTACTCTCAAGTTTATTATTGGTGTGGCTAGCAGCATTAACTGTTTATACTTTTTTTCTTTTTTTTTTCCCTCAACCCAAATATATCCATTGAGATCTTAGAGTCTGTTTTGTATATAAAAGTGCTTGTGGGAGTAGTTTTTAGAGTAAGGCCACAAAAGTCTTCCAGGAGTAAGGACGTCTGAAGATAGAACTCATTAAAATCCCTGCATGATATGACTTCTACAAGCCACAAAAAGAAATAATCTATAAGTGTGTGGACTTTATGCATGTTTACTTCCCTTGAAAACCAAATGTATTTTAAGCACCCGGGGACACCATAGGCATTTGCACCACTGAAGATTCTGAATGCAATAAGCAAGGACTGGCCTGCACAAAACCATGTACATTTGATACAAGTTGATGTATCCTGTGTCATATACTATTAATAATAGTTTTCATTTTTACACGCTGTCTAACTTAATCCAGATCATTTAAAACTGAAAAGGTAGATCCAAATGCTTTGCATATTAACATGGGACTTAGAATCTCATTCCTTGTTTTCTCAGATGTATATCAACATAGCGTTATTTACTTTACAAACACTTCTCGGATTTACCCTCGTGCAGGGTTCAGTTTGAAATTACTCCACTTAGTCAATATTCAGTTTTAAATTATTTCTATTACTTTACAGATCATATGTTGATACAATTCTCTTTTGTCCTGCTCCATGTCTTTCATCTGTGGGTGTTTTGGTCATCAGTCCCCTCTTCTTAGATGCTTTTACCCGCTTACTGGCTAAATCCATTCATCCCTGAAAAACAGATGAGTGTTCTGCCCTAGCCAGGAGCTACAGTCTCCACCTCTTCATTACTGTACTGCACTATGCCATTATCTGAGCTTGTTCTCTTCATGGCTGCTGGCACCTATTTATTTGATGCAGCGTATGTCTCATTGTAGGCTTATTAGCATCCTTGTCAAGACAATGTGTTAAGTCCTCTTCTTTCAAGACTGATGAATGCAAACAAGTAGAGAACAGAACCCATGAGCAATCCGTATCATTTCTCTGCCACATTAATACCTCTAACTCTAATTGACAGGGTAATTAAAACCCAAAGATATCCCAAGAAAGCAGCCTGGGTAGCTGTGATCGTGCCATGTAAGTGACACAGAACACATTCTGTGAAATAGGATCAAAATGGTTTCTCTGCATTTTGTGTCACCAAAGCAGCTGTCCTGATTATTCCATCCTATTAAGTGTGCTTTGAGCACGTCATAATCAATTAAAAATAGTTGTCATTTCAGATAACAGTTTTTGGAATTTTGAAACTAGCGATAGCTTCTGTGGGACAAAGACTCCCAAGGGCTCTCCTCCAGAGGGCGCCTGTCATTCACCTGCCTCTCACTCCTCATGTCTCTGACTGTTCAGGGTCAGTCCTCCATGAGAGACCTCTGCATCAGAGACACAGCTTTATTGCCCTGCTCTCACCCAAGTCTCCTCTTTGTGCTTTTCCCAGAGCCTGCACTTGTCTGTAGTTTCTCCTCAGTTGCTACAACCAACTGTTCATATTCTTCACCTCTTTCCAGTTCCCTGTTTTTTTTTTCTTTTTTTTTTTTTTTCTTCACTATCACTTACAGCACTTCATCCAACCACTTTCTTGCCCTTACAGTACATGCCTGAGGAAATCTTTGATGACATTTCTGCTCAGTCCTGCACTTGGAGGAGGGATTAATGGATAATCACGTCCTGTCCTAGGCACTGGCTCTGTCACTTTGTGGAAGGATGCATGTACCTTCTGACGGAGATGAGAGCTGTGGATCGTCTCTAGTATTTTGACCATCCTGAACAAATTTGTGAAAGCATATGTGAGGTGTGGTTTTCAAATTCTTCTATGTGAATCCAGTTTAGCTGAGTTTCAACAGGTGGGAAAAACAAAACAAAACAAAACACGACAAGTATCTGACACTAGCAAGGCTCAAAGATCAAGCCTCCTGTCTGAAACATTAAGTGCTTTCTGAACTAAATGGTTGCAAATCTTTTTGATGTGAGCAATACCTGCTCATTTCCCCTTGGATTTTTTTTTCCTTTACTCATTTTTGAAGTGTCTGGGTTGTTTTTCTTGTAAAAATATAACAAAACAAAGAGCATGAGAACAACTGTTCTCTGTCAGAGCAAAGGAAGACTAACCCAATAGTCTTCCTCCAAAGTGGACAACCTTGAATGTCTACAGGAGAGTATATGAGCAGTGCAAGTATACTTCTGTTAGGCTCTTGAGGGTGCTAGTGGTGGGAAGCAGCCAAGGTTCCAGGGGACCCATCACAGCTCAGCCTGGGGCCTTCAGCCTCTTCCTGAGCTATGTTGTAGGTGTGCCTATCTCTGCCCTTGTCTCCTGGATGGGTCTGACCTGCAGTGTAGGTAGCTGTTCTCCTGGGTGGACCCCTTTGGCCTAGGTCATAGCTTGTCTCCAGCCTTGTCTCCCAGGTAGACCTGGGAACTATGTCACAGCATTGTCTCCAGGCCTGTTTCCAGTTGTCTCTCCTAGAAACCCTAGCCAGACCCTGGACATGGGTCAACCCCCTCATTGAGTCAGGGGCTGCTGATGGAGTGGGTTAGCAGCTCCTGGCCCTGCCCACCAGGCTCAGACCACACAGGATGGTGCCTCACCAGTGAGGACATGGCCTACGCCAGGGTTACCAGCACCTCCTGGCTCACCTGCCTTTAGACAGCAGCTGGTCCTTGCTGTTCCCTGACGACCTTCTTTTATACCCTCATCCTCCAATATTTTGCAGCTTAGGCTATTCCTAAACCAGAGGGTGTTAATTTAGCAACCATCAGGGGCTTCTTTTTCCATAAACCTACCCTGCCTCACCTTTATGAGTCAGGTTTCTGTAACAGCAAACCATGGACAGAAACTGATCCTCAGCAGACATCTGAGCATTAAAGCCTGTCAAAGAGTCATAAACATCTTAAGGCCCATAAAATGTTAGAAGCACTTAAGTATAGGTTTTGCTATTAATTGCATCTATCGTAATTGTCATCACTAATAACTTTGCCATATGCATAAGCATATGTAGGTGTTAACAGCTAGATAACAAAGTTTAGTGATAGATGAAACAACCAAGGAACAATTAGTACATGGCAGCTATCTCAGTAGCTCAGACCTCTCACATTCTCACTCTCGATCCTGTGCAATACACAGCAGGATATAAAGTGTGTAACCAAACAATGTGAACTGACTACCAGCAGATCAAACATTTCTCACTGAAAGATGTCCTAATGTAATGCCAAGAAGTACCTCTCTGTATATAGCATACCTTTGTTTGACACATGAATATTCAAACACCATCGAAAGTGGTTGGAGCAAAGAAGCACAGATATATAGGTACATCATTTTACTTAGGCGCCTTTTTTTTTTTTTTCCCCATGGGAGAGAGGCACCTACTTAGGAGTGGGATCTAACGAATATGTAGTGTGTAGGAAATGTGTACCTTCAATGGCAATACCCACCTCTCCTGTCCCATCAACATGCACTCTTTTTTCTGGTCTTCAATGCTGGTCACTCCATGGTCTCATGTTGAAGTGGGAGAAGTGGCTATGCAAGATGAACCATTACAGCTTGAATAAATGAAAGCAAATATATCAGTGAATTAGAAGTTAATCATCACATACACACTGTGAACTTTTCTCCATTGGTTTGATAAGAGCATTACTGCTCTGAAGAGTTATACTGTTAAAGCTGTGACTGATTAATGAATTCTTATAATTTAATGAACAGGAAAGGATGCCTTATTTTTAATGTTTCTGCTGTCTTTCTCAATGTCATGTTCTAAATCCTGCCAATGATTTTGCAGAAATTCGGAAAAAAAAAAATAAATTTCTTCACTGTAAGAATCATCTTTTACTTATTTGTATTTCTTGGCTGCCTTGCTTGAATAATGTTGGTTCAAGCAAATACCATATACTCTTTGCATGATGTAAATCTCTGTTATTGTCTGTGTTATATCCAATAAAGAGATGTTTTTAAAAGCTTGTTGTCCCAGACACTGCAGAAGATGCCATGAGATGTGATGAATGTGGCTTTATTAGACTGTGGTAGCTAGGAACACACTGGGGAAGTATATTCTTAATCCTTACCCAGCCAATGTCACCTTTTCTTGCTAATCCATCTCACCTCCTGGCAGGCTTCCACCACAATTCTGTTTCACCTGGGAGAGGCCAGACATTAGCTTGTCATCTGACTAATTCCAGCATCATTGCTGTAATAACCTCCCCTCATTTTACGTAACACTAGAGGAAGACACTGGCTCTTTACTACAGAGACAGGAGGAGCCCATAGCCCCATTTCCAAGACTTTTTTTAGGAGGTGCTCTCCATCTGATATAAACTCTTCTTTAATCAGAAACCTGGAATATGAACAATAGCCCCTCCTTGAGATACAAAGACCATTTTTCAAACAACACAGCTTGCTAGATGTAGCAGGAAAGGGAGAGAATTTCTCCCCACCTTTCCAAAGATACAAAGTGTGGACAGCAAGCCTCTTTTCTCTATAATAACAGAAAGAAAGAAATTGCTTTTGCACAAATTTTCTTTAAACAGTGCAGAATGGTTCTGTGGGAAAGGAACCTCCCTACTGGCGTTGTAGGAATGAAAATGGGGATTATGCTCTGCCCTGTTCCAGCAACTTGCAGTTTTATTCCCCAAATTCATTTCGTGATATAGCCACAGTGTTTATGAATGGAAGGAATTGCCAGTCCCTGAAGTGAGTGAGGATGTCCTAGGAGTCTAGTTTTGGAAAGTGGAGCTGTGGGGTGAGCAGACAGCACCCAGATATTATGCAGTGAAAAATCTGGAGGAGATGAAATTAGAAGCAGCACTTAAAAAATGAAAAAAAAATCCTTGCAAAAGCAAAAATGATTGACCAGAATGGACTTGCAGAGAGAGAGCCTGTATCCATTAGTGTCTCTTAATACAAAACAATTCCTTTGGAATTAGCATACGTGAGAACAGAATTTTGCTCATACAGAAAAAACCCATTCAAATATCCATGAAAATCAAGATGCAAAATGCAATATAGTGCCTGGCCTGGCAGAGATGGATAGAGAGAGGGAGAGAGAGAGGAAGAGCTATTGACAGCTTAGAATTAGGCTTGTTTATCTTCAAAGAGTGCAAGCCCGAGCCTTGCGTGTTTAACCTGTTCAGCACCAGTGAGTAAAGGGCCTATGCTGCGAGGTACAACAGCTTGCTCTGACAGAGCTGTGCATCCATCACTCCAGAAAAGAGGAAAAATAGTCCCCCTAGTGTACCAAGGCTGTAAAAAGCAGGAGGATCTCTCGCTCAATTCACTAGAGCTGCTACAAGTTCTCCTATGGCATTTGAGCAACTGCAGAAAGACGTTATAAAACCCTGTGTTCTATGGACTGCAAGGTTTGCAGTTTTTGAGGCAGGGAAACATAAACAATCATAACTAAGGAGCAGGAAAAAATTAATGTGTGTTTTAACCATCTTAACTATGAAGTAATTGGCTTTTGCATTACTGTATAATTCTAATTCTTGCTGTTCTCACCGAGGAAATATATATTCTATTCTCCTGGAAGAAAGTAAAGACACTGTTATATACAATAATGCTGTTTTCAAACTTCTTAGCTTTGTACCTGGGAGTTAAATCAAGTACATTATTCTATCCAAAAGTACTGTTTTAATTTTTATTGTTTCAATTAAACAGGAGAAGCATACTGCAATAGCTGGGAAAAAAAATCAATCGAAAGATAGAAAGTCGTTGTGTCACTGCGCACCACCACTTTTCCTGGATTTCAGAAATCCACTGTGCAACTCAAAACACAGGCTTTGGATCCCTTTGAACTTGCAGTCTCACAAATTAAGTCATTGTTGAGCCTCTTCCATTTGTAACCTTGACCATTGCCCCTCTCTTAATAGTTTTAGGGCCAATGGTGCAAGCCTGGCCCATTGTGCAAGTGCTGCTGTGGCACATAAAGCCTACGTGCTCTGACCACCTTCCTCTAGGTGTGCTGTGGGAATTACACCAATAAACAGTTTCACATGAGATGAGAACATCTCTGCCAGGGATGCAGCACAGCTGGAGGGGATGCAATATTGTCTGCTGTCCTTCAACAGTTTTTCTCGAATTGGCAACAGGAGAGTGAGCCTGGCCTGCTGAGCTCCCCTTTGCACTCTGCTCTCCACTCCAGCCTGCCCTGGGGCAGATTACAAGACACCTCGTCCCCTCCCTTTTTTGATGGATATCCTGAGAGCTAAATTGCCTTTTGAGGAGAAAAGCAAGGGTATGTTTGGGGGGTAGGGAGACAATTCCTTGGTGTAATTAAAAAAAAAGTAAAAAGACAGTGTTTGGCTGTCAGTTCTTACAGGCCAATGGAGGGGCCCAAAGGATGAGGGATGGCAGTGATTTCATGCAGAAGCACTGGCTGGCCATGCATTTTTGTGGATTTTACACAGTGGACTGGCATTCCCTGGAGAACAGGTTAATGATGGTAAAAGGAGTGGCAGCACAGCTCCTCCTGGGTGTAAGGAGCTCGTTCAGCTCTGTGTGAGGCTGGCTGGTTTGTCGGTGCACAAGGGCACAGCAAACCTGTGTGCATGCATGTGTTTTTATGTGCACCACTGTGCTTAGCTGGGTGCTGCAACATGTGTCTACGTTAGTGTCTTTGCTAATTAAAACCCCAGAGAAGTAGTTGTGAGGTTGAGTTGCTCAGAGAAGTTAAGGAAATTTGAATGATGTTTGTGCAGATACATTACAAAAAGGCTCCTCTTGGAAAGAAACCATTAAAATCAACATCTTTTAACTTTCCGTTCAGATTCCTGTACAGTATTTGCCTTCAGACTGTCTGTTTTTCTGGAGACAGCCAACGCAATCTCCTCTACTCACTCCCCCATTTACCAACTGCATTTTGGGCTGCTTATGATGATATGGATGTTGATTGTGGCTTTCACAAGACGCCTGGATTTTCCACAGAGTCGTCCTGAGGGATGAAACCGCAGCAAATTCTCAGCTGACCAAAAGGCAGCTCAAGATATTCATTCAGTGTATTTTCTTCCATGAGTAAGAAGCAGATAAGATTTCAGCACAAATGGTGCATTTTAATATGTTTATAAGTGAAATGCAGAGCAGATGTTGAAAGCACCATTTCAAGTATTCCTACCTCATCCCAGAGGCAGAGTTTCAATGTTAATATTGCATCTCTCTCTAGAAAATGCTCGATTTGAAAAACTTTTAAAGCTAAAATATCTTGTTGGCCTAGAAGCACTCCTGGCTCCCTGCGCATCTAAGCATGAATTCTTTTCTTGTATCTGATTTTTGAATATGTACCAAGCTTCCTTTCTTAACTTTTTTTTTTTAAGTTTAAAAAATATATTATAAAGACTAGAATAATGCAAAATAAAATTGATATATCCTGCCCATCTCACTCGTCTTAAAATAAATTCTCTCTCTTTTACATGCATGCGCGCACACACACACACACACACATATATATACATACACACATGTTGCATTATATTCTAAGCATTCCTGGACGCTGGATCTTAAGATTATATTGTAAAAGCTATTCGACTGGTAAATGATGTGCCTACAATTGGGATATGTTGATATTATTGCATTTCTTTGGTATCACACACTAAGATCAATATTGTCAATACCTTTAAAAAAGAGATAACTTCAAAATATTGTCAGAAACTTATTTAAAATGGAAGGGGTGCATTATATTATGCTCAGAGACCAGGCTGCTTTTTTCTGCATTTTAGTTTCTGACAATCTTTGAAAACCAGCTTTTTTGCACCAGTAACATAAATGCAATTTTAGGAGGCTAGAAAAATGCACTAATATTTATAGGAAGCTGTGATGCAGCAAAAATTGTATGGGCTGTTATTCTAACCTATTGCCAGAGGACTGCATTGATCTTTGAAGGGTTAAAGTGCTACCGGGTTACATTAATGTCACCCTTCAGCAATCACTGGCCAATAACATATCAGCAATCAATGCCGTGGTGTGTTGTTCACAACACTCAGTTTTTGGAGACAAGTGGCTGATGTATTTTGACAAGAAGAAAAAAAATAGTCTTGGAAATTCTTACAAATCTTAACTCGGAGAGAAAAATATATGAAACGAACTGCTTCCATTAGAAAAAATGGTAATGTTTGCCATCATAAGTAACAACATTTTATGTCAGTTCAGTGGAGCAGTGAATGAACCAAACTCTGCTAACCTTCAAAATGGAAAGGATCTGTAAGTAGGATTTACATAGTCTGAATATTTTATATTTTGAGTGCTCATCACAGCTCGCATAAACTAATACCTAATATATATTTCAAATAAAGAGAACATTTAACTTCTGGGTGGAGTAAAGGAGCAAGACACATTTGGGTCGTGAATACTGATGCAGGTCCGCAGCCCCTGCTCCCTGCTGTCTTGTTGGTAATTTTCTTCTACCAAGTTCTCCTAATTTGTGCATGTATGGAAAGGCAGTGCGAGGCTGTTCACTTTGACACAAAGGAAACAGAAAAAAAAATTAATTAGGAAGTCAAACAGCCATAAAGTAGAAGCATAGAGGGGGAAAATAAAAAGCAGAGGCTGTGAGAGGATGCAAGGGGTTAAAGTGCTGACCACTGTCTGCATATATAAAATTATATCACCTTATCTGAAAAGTTTAGGCTCAAAGAAAAGCCTCGGCTTAAAATGCCTTTTAGGTTTATTAAATCTTTAGGCTGAAGATTACAGCAAGTGTTTTGTCTTTGGTGAGTAGCTGTTTGTCTCACTTTATTTACTTGGTATTGGGTATTTGTCAATGTCATTTCATATCTGCAGAAAATTCATACGTTATATGGAAGTATGTATGTGTGTGAGTGTGCTGAAGGTCACATGACTGTTTCATCCTATTTGGTGGAGCAGCTTGACTTTTTTTCCCTTGCTTTTGGTGATGGTTGTGAGTGCAGAAGTTGATTGACAGATGCATGCCAGAAAACCCCCATTCTCCTTTTCAAAGACTACATATGATGGATTGCGATCTTTCAGCTCAGCAGGACACAGGGACCATGCAAGCTGTAATTGGTCAGGTATGGAGTCAGCCATTTCTCAACTCCCCTTTTATTTTTTTTTTTTTCACAAGGGTCTAACCATATGATTCACATAATTCATATTTACAGTACCATCTTTCTATCTGTATCTTCAGCTACCAGCGAGTGTAGTACTGAAAGTGAGAAAGGCAAAAGAACCACAATAATCTGGCCAGGGAATCACGAGTTAAACCTAAAATACCATGCTTTTCTTTTAATAAACCCAGTTTATAATTTGGTCTGAGCTTTGCAAAATCGAGCTAGTTATTAATTACCTCTGTATTTTGTTTAAATGTGCTGAAGTAGAAGAACTGAAGAGTGAAAGTGTTTCTGTTTGCTAGGGAGTTGCTTTCTATTTCTGATGCTGTTCATTATTCCTATATTGACTGTATTCCTATACTACAGGCTGTGGATTTTATTCCCTCTTTTTTCTTTATTTCTTGCTTTTTCCTTTCCTTTCCTTTCCTTTTTTTTTTTTTTTTTTTTTTCGTTCTTTTTTTATTCTTTTACTCCTAACCCAGATAATGTGTGATTGAGCTTGGTAAACGTAGTAGTCTTTGCTGCTGCGGAGGGACAGCCTGCAAATTAAACACTGCCACAATCTGAAAGGTCCAGGTGGTCTGCTCGTGCTTCCTAATGCAATCCAGCACAACAGCTTTAATAAACAGCTCTATTTAGTTCTCCCTCCCTGTATCCAGGGAAGGGAACTGGTCTGGGGCTGCTGTGATGAAATGCCAGAAGAATATCTCTCAAAGGCCTCACAAGCTGATTTTTAGGCTTTTCCGTTTTGTCGTCTTTGTCTTCCAAATGGGTCAGTGAGTCCTTCTCTTTCTGTTTTGTGATTTCTGATAAGTCTGTAGTTTTCATGTGTGTCTTGTAACTGTGCTGTTTTGAGCTTAGCCAGAAGAGAGAAGAATCATTGTCTTTTCATTTGCTTCGAATAATAACCTGGAGTGGGGACAGAAATTAAATTATTTTCTCCTGTTGTACACGGAAGGCTGTTTTCCTATGAATGCAGCCAGAGTCGGAAGAGGGTGTCTGTTTTTCTTTTCTTCTAACAAAATCTTAAGCGCTCAACACCTTCTCATTAACCACTGCCTTGTAAATCAGTCTCTGGCAAAGGATATTTTTCGAACTCTCAAAAGTTTGTGTTTTTTGCATATGTTTCCAGTGTACTGAACGCATACTGCTGAAGTGATGACTTAGTATTTATTTCCTATATATTGATACAATGGTGGAAAAATACGCATCTTGTGCACTGTTTTCAACTAAATTATGGCAAAGCACAGAAGTCCCTCAAAGCACATGGTTTATTAATACCATCGTACACAGTAATGCATTTCTAGGCAGAAAATGTCAAATATGTAATACCATGTTTACCACAGACTTTTATTGCTTTAAATATTTTAAAAATAGAAAATACATTTTTTATTAAAAATCCCCCAAACATTAACAGCTTTCTATTAGGCTGCCTGGCACCTAAAAAGTGGGGCATATTTGCTGGTATTACACTGCTTGAAAATATGTATTTTAGAGCAGGTTAATTACCTTTTTGTGTAAACTTGTCCAGTCTTAAAGAGAAATATTTAATGATCGTAAAGCAAGTGCAATGGCAAGGTTTTGTGCAAGTACAGTTGACAGAAAATTTATCCTGAAACCTTGATAAATCTCAAAGCTTGTGATATCCCTTTAATGTAACTTTTTCTTTGGCATGTAAGAAAGTGCGAGTTAGCTGTTTTATATTTAAAGGTTGCTAGTTCTAGGAAAGTGATTTTGAGGCTTAAAAGGGTATGAACATTTTTTTTTCCCTGGGTGTAATATTGCATATTTCATCAATTTAAAAAAAAAAAGTTCAGTGAATACCTGGAAAAATGTTTATTGCATGTGTTACTTAATTTCATTTCCTAAAAATCAATAACACTTCAAAGAAAAATACATGTAGCTATTTTAGGTGACTAACTTATTTGTTTTATTTGTTATAATTGATGGATTTAATTATTGTGCAACTTAATTGTTAAGTATTTCAGGCATTTTTTGATCTGTGTATGCATATTTACCTATTGTATGTGTTAGTGGACACATCCAACAATGTTCATAAAACCACAAAATTTTCAAATATGTTTTTGATTTATTGTCCAGTGTTTGGTCATTATTAGCTATTTGTGAAGATAAAATGAAGTTAAAGAAAATTCTGGTTTTTGGTTGTTGGTTTTTTTTATTATTATTAAAAAAAAAAAAAGTATTCTCTAGTTATAGAATCAAAGACTTACTTAAAACTTGGGAAGCACAGAGCAATCAGCATAATTACCATACATGACTGAAACTAGAAATACACTTTCATAATGTACTCTAATACTCAGCTGATAAGAGAAAATAACCATCAAAAGACAAACCTTATGCCATGAAATCTTGCCATGTTGTAAGTCTGTATTTGGTATTGATAAATAATAAAGATTTGCATATTTGGGATGTGTATATTGCTAGAAGAGACATTCATTTCCTGACACAATTGTTTTAGAAAAAGTTCTTAAGAGTCTTCTTTAACTTTCAAACCTCAGAAATCAAAACTTTAAATAAATGTTTATCATTTTCCTTTTTATAATTTCAGAATCATGTCTTTTTTCTCCAGCTGTGAGAACTAATTTTTGTTTTAGCTAATCCTGCAGATATAGCTTTAAATTCCATCTTGTTTGCTGCTAATGGAGTGTGAACTTGCCTAATTAAAAATCCAAACTATACATGTGTATCTCTGCTCCAATAGAGATCAGAAACACTAGCAGTTATTTGTAGTTCAAACACTCGTCTGTGTATGACACAAAAGTAATAGCAGGAGCATGCTGATCTAAAGGCATTTTCAACACGAAGTACTTGTTCATCATTAAATGCATTTTCCACTCTTTTTTTTTTTTTTTTTAAATCCTTGATTTCCTCTGTCTCTGAGCACCAGTGTCCACAGTGGCTCCCACTGGTGATGGCAATGGTCAGCAGAGCTCTGCAATCCTAACCACTACCTAGCACCTGGCTGTACTGGCTCCAAGGTGCAGAACTGGATGCACGCCTTCCCTCTGGATTTTTCCTCCCCCAAGCAAGCAATTAAACAGCCAAGTACTCTGAAGAACAACCTCCTTGCCTAGTGTGTCAAGATCTAGAAGCTCATTGCTCATTGTGATTTTGATTCATAACTGGAGTGCTTGGAATGAAACCCCGATCCCTGACAGCAGTAGTCTGTAGCGTCCTTCCTTGCACGCTGAACCAAGATATCCGTTATTTTTACAAACGCCTTTTGCTTTTAGATAAACAATTAGCTGGATTTTGTGGCACATTCCGTGTATAGCCTGACCCTATTTAAATGAACAGGTAATTAAATGCATCATGTAATTATTCCAAATATTTTTCTACTTTCCGTATTTTCTAAAAATCTGTTCTGTACCTTTTTCTTCTATTTTGCTTTTCTTTTTCTTTCCTTTCTTTCTTTTTTTTTCTATTTTTTTCAGACCTGAGCTTGTGAGTGACAGGTTAGTTCATCAGCATTACAGCCCTCCTGTTTTTGTCTCATCTCATGCAGACAGGTCACCGTGTCCAATCACCCTTCTGGCTCTGCTGGCCCCAGGGGACCCAAGGCCAGCCTGCCATCTTGATCCACCGGCCTCAGGGCCCGGGTTGGCTGCACATTTGTGTTCACTGGTTCTTGCAAATATATGGGGGGTGGGGGGTGGAACGGTATGTGCGTGTGCTTAAATAAGATCTCTCTGAAGTGAGAGGAAGTAAATTAGGTAACACTCTTCTTCAAATAAGCATGCCTTTGTGATTATTATTGCGATGTTTGACTTTTCTTTCTACATGCTACCCATGTTTATTTTATATATTTCAATGGCATCCTCCATGTAACCTCATCATCTGGTAAAAGTTATTTATGCAAGGGTAAACACAGCTCTCTGCCCATAGAGAGTTCTGCTCCGGAGCCCAGTTTAGGTGAGTGATACATTGCTTAGCCGAGGTGGGTCTTCCTGTTCTATGTTTTAGTTTCTTGGTTTGGGATTTATTTGTTCTTTCCTTTTTTTTTTTTTTTTTTTTTTTTTCCTCCACAATTAATGGGGACAGAGCAGGGGGAAAAATGCTTTGGAGAGACCATTCACTTCATGGGCCACTTCCAGAAGTTTGCTCTGTTGTCAGTATTGTTTTGTAGTGCAGATCACTGCATATCCGGGAGTTTAATTTTTACCAAACAAAAATTAGGTCTATGGTGTTAGTTTGTCTTAAGCATCTTTAAGTGATTCCTCTTGTAGTAGTAGAGAAGGTCCTTTTCTCTTGGAATACCCATTCTTGTCTCTAATACACAGGAGCGCTTATAACTTACGCAAACAGAAAAGAACCAACTTACACATAATTTTAAGATGCGCTTTGAGAATACATGAAGGAATTAGGTGCTTTCATCATCAGTTTGGGACAAATCCTGTTCTCACAAGCAGGACCAGACCCTTTGCTGTAAGCATGACTACTTGCATAAGTGAGGTCAGAGTATGTGTCCCCTTGTCTGCTCTCTCAGTGCCCAGCACAGACACGGCTGTCCTTTGCAGTCACCAGCGGTCGCTTTCTGCACTTTAAGAAAGTGAGAGAGAGGTGTATGGACAGGTACAAGCTGACTGTTGTTTCCAGGAGTAGAGAGGCAGTGTAAACAATAAGAATCATGTTTGAGAAACTTCAAAAACATTCTTTTTTAATATTTATGAACAAGCTGGTACTCTGATAATGAAGCATTCCATCTCCACAGAAACGTGCTGTTTTATACGCTCTCCAGCATACTGTGTCCTTAAGAATTATTATTGTAAGGAGATGCAGGAATGTGGCTGTAATATTTTACAGTATAAATATTTGTTGTAGAGGAGTTTGGATCTCGTTAATTTAATATATGTAAATTCTTTGGTCCTAGGCCTGGATTCTAGCAAAAGAATGCATTTCTCTGTTGACTTTTCTTTTTACAGCAGAAAAGATGGATTTTTATCATTTTCATTCATGCTTAAGAAGATTTTTCTTGTTTTCACACCAAAATCAGGTTTTAATTGAAATCAGCCGTCTAAAAACATCTTTATTCATTTTTCCTTATTTAATTTTTTTTTTTCCTATTTCATGTGCTTCTCTGCTGTCTCGTGTTAGTTTGTGGGTCAGGCCAATTAAGAGGTCAAAGCTCTAAAAAGCTGTGATTTGCACTCTGTGTATATTCACTGTTATTCTAATTGTAAAAGAAAAATAATGTATGTCAGATGACCTTTAAATTGCTGGGCAAGCAACACTCATCCAGTGATGTAGATTTTTATCTTTTGGCAATGTATTTACATTCAAGTACCTCTGTGTTTCCTAGATGGTAGGCTGATAAACTAAATATCAGTCTGGGCCACTTCTGTATGTACAGTACATAGAAGTGACCGTGCTGAGCCTCTTATCTCACACTGACCTGTAGCTGTAACAAGACTTTTATTTTTCTTCTCTGATCTGAACTGCAACTCAAATGTGAGAAAATAAAAGGACAATTGAAGACAAATTGTATATAGCATTTTCAACATTAGATGAGGGCATGGCAAAATATTCTTGTTCCTGTGATTTACATCCCTCAGTGGCATTTACTTGCAATGCTGCTTCTTTTCCTGAAATTGTAAAAATAGCAGGAAGAACCTCAGACTGCTCAGTTCTGAATATACACGTGATTATATCTCATTTAAGTTAACAGGACTTACGCCTCTACTTAAAAGTTGCTCAGCAACTTAAGTGCATGTAAGAAGTCTGCAGCTGCTGAATCTTTAGGTATGTAAGCAATGCCTGCTGCCTCAAGCTGCACAGCACAGCACTGAGCTCAGTGGGACTCCTCACATAAATAACACTTTCCAGGATCTGGTCCAACTTGCCTATTGAGTAACTGTCACAGCTAATAAATATAACTAAGCCTGGTTTAAATGCCAGCTAAATAATTGTAATGTAAACTCTTACAATTAGAACTGACGATTAGGATTAAAGATAGTAATTCAAGGCCCCTGAACATTTTTAGGTTTCAAGGATGTCAGGGCTACAGGTAAATGGACTACAGCTTCAGGGTTTTTGTTTTATCATTGGCTGTGAAACCTCTGTGATATGTAGGACTATTTCTTCAAAAGAGAAAGATTAGTTGTTGATATTTGCTACTGATTCTCTGTTGACTGGTAGTGCTGTTCCACAGGAGAGCTTTATCTAACTGTTAGATCAAAAGAAAATTTTGAAGATCAAGAGACTGTTCTAAATTCCTAGCCATTTTGAAAAGTGGTAGAGGGAGCAAGCTGGAAAAAGAAAGTGGGGGGGGGGACACAAAAAGCTTTATTCCAATCCAACCTTACATTATCAATCACTTAAACTAAATTTTCTTAAGCTATTTAAAATAGATTTTGTAGTTACTAAGATTAAAAAAAGCCTATTATTATTATCATCAAAGAGTGGTACAATTTGTATACACCACACTTGATTATAGCAAAATTAGGTCCAGCAAGTTCTTATGCAGTCTTCCTTTCACTCACATGCATAACAGCAATCAATGTCATTAACGCTTGTGCATTAAAGTTGAGGAAATGTGTTTTGGGGAAGAGAACTTTGAAACATGATCTTACTCTCAGGTGTACTGCACAGCTGTCCTGTGCCTGTTGCTTGTGCCAGTAAGGATTTACAGGGCCAGATGCTGACACCTGTTCTTGTCAAAACAGGTGGGTCCAGTCTTGATGGGTTTTCATGGACCACCTTACTGTAAAACAAATCCAATAATTTGATAAGCACTGCTGCAAAATCTTACTTGCAAGAGTAACTTTTGCTCCTGTGATGTTTCCAGAAAGTGTTACGTATAACACAGCAAGTGTTACTTGCTCAGCATGATCTATTTGGTCTGCTCTTTGCAGGATGAGGCTCTCAACCCACAGATGGGCATTGCAAAGAAAACCAGGTACTTAAGCAAAAAGAAAGTGTTAGAAAGGAAATTCATGTTACTTCAGTCACTGATTTCATCAAGTAATTCTTATTTTACAAGTTTGTAGCATTTTCAGGGCTTTCAGGTTTATGTGTCTGAAAGACACAATCAAAGAAACAAAGAAGACACAATCCGGCTGTGTAATGGCTTCCAAAAAGGAAATGTTATAAGAGCAATGGTAAAAGACAAAAGTTTTTTTTTTAATTTTTATTTATTTTTATTTTTTTTGTCACCCCCTGCTATGGAAACAAGAGATTCAAGCAACAGAAAATAACAGGGCATGAGCTTTTTACAGGCAGATTAGTGAAAATCGTGTTAATCTTATTGCAGAACAGCTGCTGTTAGACATGCTATCACAGACACTGCTGTATCAGAATATTGTCCTTTTCACCAAACTGTTTTTATCTCTAACTACTTTTCCACTTACTGAGCCAACCTGTGAAGCTCTAACACAGCTTTTACTTGAGCTTCACTCGCATTTCCTGTGCAATGAAGTAAGGAGAAGTTTTGCTGGAATAACAAGTCTATTTAAAAAAAAAAAAAACAAAACAGTGACTTTGGCCCATTTCTGGAAGTTATGTTAAAAAAAAAAATTGCAGTACAGACTAAGACTGAAAGAGCAATATTCATATTTAAGATATTTCAAATCTTGATCTCAAGCTTATGACTTAAAATCACTGTCTGCTATCAATGGCAAAAGCAACAGCTTCCATTTATTCATATTCTAGCACAGGTGATTAAAGGCTGTATTTTTTTAAAATTGATAAAAATAGAGAACTGTACCTGATTGCTACCCAATCCAGATTTAAAAATTAAAAATGGTTAAACATACAAATAGCTCTAACATGGTTTAAGGCACACAATTCTGAGATATTGTGGTGATTGCTATATCTGTTGGTATTGGAACCAGATGCTGCCCAGTGTTGAATGCTTTCAGAGTCCTGGACTTCCCACCAGTTTAAGACTATGTTCCAGCAAGTCCTGAATGTTTTCAGTGGCCTTTGAGGTAGTATTTGGCCCTGAAGGTCCCAAGGGAAATTTTTCATTTGATATTTTTTCCAGTTCAGACATTGTTAATGAAGGAAAAAATGAAAGGCTTCCCATGAAAATTAAGTGTCTAGTGAAAGAAAATCTAGGGAACAAACAGCTATTGCAGGATTTCTGGCTATAAGCCTTACCTTCCCCTCACTCTGCCTGTCCCTTTCTGTGTACAAAACGTGCTTCACATTCTTCTAGTGGATTATACAAAGCAGAAATAATATCTGCAAACAAGAAGCTCTCAGTCTTTTGGAGGAAAGGTTGAAAGTTGTGGCAAATGCAAAAATGGCTTCTAATGTGGAAGAATAAAGCAGAGAACATCAAATTCATTTCACTTAGTGTCACTCATGATGATTTATCTTTTTAGTCAGGGCAAACTGTGGTCTCAGAGCTGAAACTTTTTTTTTTTTTTTCCATTAAGAGAAAAAAAAAATCCACCATAAAACAGGATGTTCCAGCTTGGTTCTTATGTCCTTAGGGTTGCAATATTGAATTCAGAATTGGGGAAGCTTAACCTTGCAGCCAGATTTGACAAACAGTAGGTAGAAGTGTTGGTTTGTGTATCGTAATATCCGTGGTTGGAAATAAAGAAAGATCAGATTTCTTCCAGAAGTTTGGATGTAGTATGGAGTTTGGATGTACCACCTGCTCCAGCTTCTCACCAGAAAAGGCAAGAAAACCCATGTGTGTAAGTCAGCGAGCAAAGCTCACGCTTTCAAAGCCTGACCGAAGACAAATTGGAGTACATGTGAGGGTTTGTTAACGGATCTGAACACAGTTATCTTTTTGTTTGTTTTACTGATGTTGCTTATTTGAAGGGCCATCATGAAACTATTGAAGCACATCCACGAGTGCACACCCACAGACTGATCAGGAAAGCTCACATCAGCACCATATTGCACATTAGACTATGTGACACTGAAGGCTTGGATGTCACCTTGGCTCAGTGGGATTCAGACATGTACAATCAAAATAATAAGCTAGTTTTCCAGCTCTACTCCATTAACCCTGGAGAGCAGGAGTCTGTGTGCAGGTAGGTGAAAACCTGGAGGCTTCACCTGAGATCTTAGGGGTTGATCAATCAACTCATTGGCCGCTGTTGGCCACAAGTAAGACCTGGGTTTTGAATAATCAGTCAAAAGAAGCACTGAAGCCTGGGGTTTCATTCCCTGCATGTATTGGCTGCAGTTTATTTTTTCCAACTCCTGCTGGATTCTTAGCAAGAGGAGAAATTGAGGGTTGCCCCCTAACTAGGGAATTAGAGTGACCCTGTGATAAATTTTAACCCAAGAGGCACTGTGGATATTCAGCAAGCCTTTGTTCTGTTCTGCTCATCTCCTTATGCCAGGCCCATCACCATAGTTATTAGATCTCAAAGATTACATTCTTTGATCTAGTGCTTTCTAAATCCTTAAACCACAGTTTATTTATTTAAAAGGTTATATCCAGCATTGGATTGGATTGTAAAGTACCCTTTGACTCTTTCATGAAGGACATAGTAGAAACACATGCTGCTGAAGGAGTATTTCCTTCTGACCACAAAGAACCACAGAAATTTATTGAATTAAGAACTGCACAGGAATCTGTGCTTTTAATCTGGTCACTGTGTTGAATTTTTTGTTTTACCTCATTGGTACAGTGATGTCATTCTTTTCTGATGAAACAGGCATTCATTAGGTATGTAGGTGAATCTCAGCTAGTCTCTAAATTAAAAACAAAAACAGCAAACAAACAAAACCTTGCAAAGTAACCTCACATTTTCTTAAGAAAATAAAATCACACTAAACCCCATCCAGATGTTAAAAGTGAGTGTATTCAAGATCTGTTCTTGGGGTCTGTTTTTGATCCGATGTTTACCAGTGTGAATCACAAGTAACTCTGCGAAGCTAAATATAGTTACATTTGGGTAAACATGATCAACAGCAGCTTTTAAGCTTGTTCCATCAGATTCAGAAGCCCTTACATGAGCAAATTTCCCAGAGTAGTCTACAATGCTTGATTAATTATGAACTGTGTGATGTGACTCCCAAGCAAACCAGCAAGAAGGCGCAGAAAGCAAAAGAAAAGGACACTGAAATTGAGCCCAGTGTGCTCTATCCCCTGACTGATATTAATTATACAAGATTCAAACTGGTCTCTTTTTTCCCCATCAGTCCTGCAAGGCAAACTGTAAGAATTCTCATGCAATTTCCCTTAATTCCAGAATAACCAAGACCGGAATTGGCACCTGAAAAGAGAAATCTTATTAAAAATAGCTATTATTGTTTCATTCTTTAATGCTTATGTTTGGTTATTTTTCTTTTTTTGAGAAGCTTAGCCCCTGGAGATAGTAGCCTGATTCTACTTTATACTTAGACCTCTTTATACCATCTGGCAGTACAAAACAGCTGTAAAGTGGGTGTAAAAGTCATTCATTTATGTGTACTTCAAAGCTTCTATATTTCCAGAATGGAAGAAAATCACCATAGTGTAAATGGGAATCAGGCCCAAATAGATAGAAGGGAATTTCCATTTTTCAGATGGAAATGGAAAAGGAATAGGCAGAAATCAGACAGGGGGAAAAGAAGAAGGAATAAGACTTATTTAGTTGCAGATAGGTGTCCATTAACATCCATTCTTCTGGTCAACTGAAATGAAAAAAAAGAAAGGGTGAAAGGGCCAGATCCTGTTTTACCATCAACTGTACATTTGCTGGTAGTAATGAAAACATGAAAGAGAGGAGAAGTGAGCACCAGTCAAACCTTAGTAGTCAGTAATTGACAACACAACCAAAACAAAATAAAGACTGCTTTCTCAATCAATCAAGTGCATTACTGTTTTAAAATGAGTATGATTCTGAGCTACCCACTCAACAGAACAAAAGGCTTAATCTATTTTTCTTTTTCCACTTTTTTTTTTTTTTTTTACCCATGGGCTGCATTGTAGTTCACTGCAACATTTGACAAAGATCTATGTTTCCAGAGCATTATTCCGTTAGTGTACCTGGATTAGTGAAAAAGAAAACAAATGAAATTCATAGGAATTAATGTCAGTTAAACTCCCTCTTTCTATACTTTACGTTGTCAGATGAATGCTTCAACTTGCAGTCAAAAGGCGAATAAAAACAGCAAAACAAAGAGAGAAGTGAAACACAGAATGACAGTTATGCTAATGGGAAACATCTTAAAATTTAGGCAGACATGGGAAAAAAACATTAAAATAACAATTTTGGGGTTGACCTAAGAGTTTTCTTTGAAAATTTCAGTAGCTTCCTACTCCATTTTCTTTCATAACCCTTTTAAAATAGGCACATAGGAGGCTTAAGAGTTTCTGTGAAGGTTGTGAGATTTTTCTCTTGCCTTCCCCATTTTGTGGAAGCCCAAGGGAAAAATATAGAAGGTGCTACAAACCCTGCCAATAATTAAAGTAATTCAGTATTTCCTATCTTAAGACCTTTTCTGCTGTTGCTCTTAGTAGTTTCACCTAGTTGGCTACCTCATCCTGAATATTTTTGAAGACAATTTCAGCCAAAATACTTCAGCTGTTTACTCAGAGGTTAGGGAAACATGGGTTAGTTTTACCCATGTTAAAGACACTCTATATTTAAGAGTGAAAGCTTGAATTTGATGAGGAGTAAGAGCATTTTGTCTACGATATCTCTTTGGGAATCCCATGACAATCCACCCATGTTTGATTACATTCCAAGCCTTTGAAAAATGTAGTTGGCACATGTTCACTTGGCAACTCCAAACAGCTATATCCCCTGAAGATTCACAGAAAAAAAGAAGCGTGAAAGTAACCTCAAAGTCATCAGCACATCAACAGGATCAGCTTATCTGAATCACATCTGACAGGTATTCGTCTAAGTGCTTCCTGAAAAATTCCAGCAATACTGATTCCACAATACCCTTGTGCTGTTTGTTCTGTGTTTCTCTCTTTAGCATGCGTTGTTATAAAGTTTTCCTTATGGAAAAATGAATCTTTCTTGCTCCAAGTTAAGCCCATATCTTCTCCCCTCTTTTATGGGTATAATTATTTATCCCTCTTGAAAGCCTAGTGTCTAACTTGGACTGTCTTGGAAAATGGTAGAGGGTATGGTATGGTAGAGGGCACTAGGGACCATTGCTCTTCTGTGTGCTCAGTGACATCTTTGCCCCTCTGGGGAAGATGGTGGAATGAGAGATTTGATTCAAATGAAGACAGGACAAGAACCAGGGAGGATACAGGCGTAGATTGAAACAAGGAGTCAGCCAGGAGTAGAAACTGGTAAGCAAAGGAGAGGAAAAGGGGGAACTTGTCAAAAGACAGGGTACAAGAGAGGTTGGGAACTGGAAAGAACAGTAAGTCAGCTTGTCTGTGAGAAAGCTGAGACCGGAGGGGCAGCAGGGAGGGGACCAGACCTGCCTGGGGACATAGGCTGAAATGGAGAACCTGTGTGGCAGGTCCCCTCACTGTTCAAAAAATTTCGGCTGGCAAATCCCACTAGCAAAGTGTCTAAGTTTTCCCTTAAAATTACTGCAAAGCTATATATGCAAAATATGAACAAGAGTATTTCAATTAAGTCACATAATTCAAATGAAATATTTGTACAGTTATAATGTGTTTTCCTTGTAAATATGTACAATAGCCTGTTTAGTTATGAAAACAGCTAAGGTTTACATAACTGTAAAAACACATTTTGTAGATGAGGTTCCTTTAGTGTGACCTGTGCACTTCTGCACTGTTTTCATAATTGTATTTGACAACATAGATACTATTTTATCATACTTCTTTCTGAATATTATATCTGATATATAATGTGCTTTGGTTTCCTGAAAGGAAAGAAAAAAAATATTACAGGCCAAATTCCAGAAAACGCATACTTGATTTCAATTTTTTTTTTGGGGGGGCGGAGGAGATTTTAAAGAAAAAATTAACTTTGAATTTAGTACTTACTATCTTTGATGGGAGGAGAAAATCTTCTGAAACTTCTTTAGCTTTTCTTTAGCATTACTTACAATTGCAACTATATATAAACTAATGCATGATTAGTAATAGAATACTACCATATTGAAGGAAAAGTAGGAATAGGTGGCTACTACAGAACACTTATGTGGAGCAGGGTGATACATATAGGGAAACAATTAATTGTCAACAAGGAGGTGTGAAAAAAAAAGAAGAAAAATAGAGATGCAGAGAGAAAGAGGAGTATAGCAGCTATAAAAAATATGTTTTACTTAGGCTGAAAATTCCAATTGTTTTTTAATATGTTTGTTACAGTTTTATATAGTGATCCAGCAACCATAGACCTTACAAAAGTTGAAAATTTAGAATTGAAGATAATAAAAATACCTCCACATTACATCTTTTCTCTTCAACTTTATCTATTCAGCAGTTGTTCAAAATAGAAGCTTGTAGTAATGGTGCAATATATGGGGTTTAAGCAGGTGTAACCACTTAGAGACAAGTATAAAAACAGGGCTTGAGCCTATCATTTTTATGTTCTTTATCACATTTTGCAAAAAACTTTTAGTTGTTTCTACTATTAATGTTAATTGCTTAAGTTTAGCTTTTCTGTCCTAACTCAAGACAGGCATAGGAGTTGTGTAGTGACTAGTTAGCACCTATGATGTTTCAGATAAAGGCTACAAAATCAAGAACAAGCCTATAAAGCTATACGTAAAACTGACTGACTCCCAAACTTGTTCTGTTAATAGAGGCATTGCTGCCTGTAGTAGTCTTCCCCTCCTGATGTGATTTAATGATCCTTTTGAAATTGCTTTTGTAAAAGGCTCTTTATTTTTTTGGTTAGTATCCTTCTGCTTTGGGTTAGCTTCTGCTTGGTAAAAGCTACCTTGGATACTCACAGCTTCTGTGGCTGTGTTGTATGCAATACTGAGTAAGGTTAGGAGGATAATTATATATTTCAGGTTCTCCGTTCATGTTTTTCATCTAGTAAAGGCCTCCCTTCCAGGCAGCAGGAAGGAGAAAAACTTCTATTATTTGACTGGCTGCCTTAAGTTTTGCTGAAATAATGTAATCTTTTGTTTTTGTAAATGAGCATGAGGTAAATCTGTGAGAATGGGTTTCATGTGCAAGCTCACTTAGGTACCAGGGGCCTGGATTTGTATCACTAAATTGCTTTACGCTGTAGTCCTGGGTCTGTACGCCTGTGCTCATGGACAGTTATTAAAGGTATTTGGACAGCAAATACTAGGTATGGAGACTCAAAATTTGGTTCTTTACCTCAAGGGCGTGGAGAATGTAGGACATGCAATTGCAAAATATATGGCAAATTTTTTAGTGTAGGTAATTTTTTTTCCTAACACTTCCACATTTGCAAGCCTGTGCAGTGCTGTCACCTTCTTTACTTGTTATGCTATAAAATGTTAGGCCCAGGGGTTTGTTTGTAGCATTTACCTGGTGACTTCTTGGTCATTGGTAAGCTTATTCATATGTATAACTCTTTTAAACTTGTATAGAAAAGCTAAGAAGGTATAGGAAGCACAGGCTGACCTGGTAGATCTTAATTGCACAAAGATGTGTAAGATATTTACATCAGATGAGGTAAAAACATTTATACAGCGAGGGATCTGCTCCCTGAGGGATAGAGAGCAGGGCAGGCCCAGCCTGAGGCTGCCTGAGCCCAGGCCCCAGTGTGGGGCAGTTGTGAGGAGGAAGGTAAGATGTCCTGCTGGGACACTGGCCACTGGTGGGCTTGGAGAAGAGCTGCAGCATTGCTGGAGTAGGGACTGAGGGTGCCAGGTGAGGCTGGTCAGAGTAAGTGGGGCCTGTGGCAGAGGAAGCTCAAAGTAGTCAGCTGTGAGACCAGCCTGGGGCTTGCAACCCTGTGCCGAAATGGGAAGGCTGAGTGGACTCATGTAGGTTTTGTTGTGTGGTACACAGTGTATACTTTCTGAACCTTTTAAAACCAAAATCCTGAATCATGCTGAGCTTGGATTCAAGACCAAATTTTGAGGGGGAATGAAAATCTGGAGATGACTGAAGACAGAGCGAGAGAGCAGAGGAGGTAGGTAAACGTCCTCCGTGTGAGTGCCCTCAGCAGTAGGGAGTTGACTTGCTGGAGGCAGGGTAAGCTGCACTATTCCCCCCTCTCCTTTCTCTGTCCTGGTGCTGTTTTGTGACTGATACCAGACATGCAAAATCATACTGGGGCCCAAATAAGGTGGTGCTGAGTCTGCCTTGAGCTATTGGGACCTATTGGCAAAGCAACTGCAGGCTTGGTTTTAATGCTGTGTCTTGAGGGTGTTCTGGGCTTGTGCTGCTCTTGGCGTTTCTCAGCTCAGGTACGTATAAACACAGCTGCAGGGATAGGTACTCTTTGTGTATCCCTGGGCTAATGCTAATATTGTTGGATTGCGGGGTATCTCTTAGTACCCATGAAATAACTAGTAAATATCACGTTGATTCTAATAGGGTCAGGGTTTGTTGCATATGTCTGTCTGAATTTTTTAAAAACTGGTTAAGAACAACAAAAAGGTTAGTGTGTTTCAGCCAGGAGTTTCCATCTTGTGATAACTGGTCCTATGTTAAGGCCCAGGTCTTAAAATTGCACGAGAATAGACTCAGGTGCAAGAATCCAGTTACTTAGTGTCCTAAGAGCTGACAAGAAGTTATAAATAATAATCAGAAATGAAGGGAAAAAATGTATTTAGCTAGGCCTTCCAAAACTTTGCAGTTGTGATGTGCTTTGGTATATCTGTTTACTAATGGCAATGAATGATCAATGAACCCTTTCATTGATCTCAAATATAAGGTAAATTGATTGGTGTTCTTGGCAAGTTTCTCGAAGTTGAGAGACAGTGGGAGAGGATTAAGCATGGTTACAGCTTCACCGAGTTTTAATTTTGCAGACAAGGCTCTCTGTATGAGATGCACGGGGAAGGCTAGAGGAAATGTGATAGTTAAATTCATCTGTGTTACGTTGAGGGGGAAGCTAATTGCCTGTGGAGTGTAGGCAATCTATGAGCTGCTGCAGACTCTGTTGTGAACAGGCTTTGGTTGGGAAATATTTGGGCAATCATTGTTAAAAGATTATAATTTCTTTCTGAATGGCTTCCTAAATCAGAGTTATGGAATACAGATCAGAGACCTATAATAAATATGTAGTCTGTACTTCATCATGTAGTACAAATTTAGAAAAAGTGTTTGGTTTATTTTTCTTTGTTTTTGTACTGTCTGACTTTCCAATGGATTATTGTTTAGAGGTGTGGTGCTTTTACCTTGCTAGGCAGCTGAACTCCACCACAACTGCTCTCTCACTCCCCCACCTCAGAAGAGGAGGGGAAGAAGAAAATGAAAGAAACAGTTCACAGGTTGAGATACGGATAATTTAGTTAAAGGAAAAATAATTATTAAGGGAAAATTATTAATTAATTTAACAAAAGGGAAAGGGGAATAGGGGAAAACAAAACAAACAAAAAATCAAAGGCTGTGTGGAAATGCAGAGGAAAGAAATTACTCTACTTCCCACCAACGAGCAATGCTTGACCATGTCCTTGAAGCAGAGCCTCAACGCATGTAGCCATTGTTCAGGAGGACAGACGTTTCACTATGAGAGCCCACCCCTCCCCTCTTCTTCCTTTTTCCACCTTTTATTGCTGCATGTGACATCATATGGTATGGAATATCCCTTTGGTTGGCTTAGGTCAGCTGCCATGGCGATGTTCCTTCCTCACCTCTTGCGTACCTCCAGCCTGCTGGTTCTGGGGGAGGTTTGGAGGGAGTCCTGATGCGGTGCCAGTATTGCTTAGCAGTAGACACAACACTGGTGTGATACCAATGCTGTTCTAGCTACAAGTGCAGAGCACAGCTATGTATGGTCTGCTGCAGGGAAAGCTAACTCCATCCCAGCCAGAGCCAGTACAAAAGGTTGAGGAAACAGTTTCAAGACTGGATTTTTTTTTGATAGGTAGCAATACATCTTTCCCCTTAAGTAAAAAATGTAAAAATCACAGATGAAAAAGTAGAACATCAATACAGAGTTTTGAAAACTGCTTTTTAAATGAGGAACAAAAATAATGATTCCACCAGTGCATACAGGGTTATGGGTTTAATTTTTACTTTTGTAGTGGGTTCTTTTTCCTGACACCTAGATGAAGGTTTTGACATTTCAACAGCAAAGATAAGAAAGCCAGGGTGTAGAGATGCATTCTGTTACCTCAGTTCTCATAGTACCACTTACAAAAGTCCTGTTAGCTTAAACAGAATCACAGTCAAGGAAAAACTGAATAATCTTGAGAATCCATAATTTGCTGTCCTGTGTCAAGCATTTTGCATTATATTGGTAACAAGCTTTCTTCTCAATAGAAGGTATGTTGGGCTTCCTACAATTAGCCTTCCCTATGACTGTTTTTTTGCTGTTTACTTGTAGAGGGCTTCTACATCAAAGGTTTTTATTGTTGGATAATATTGTGTCAGCATGTCTGCATTTGTCTTAAAGAATCTCTCTTTAGTATACTTGTACATTCCGAAGTGTTTCACAAACGCAATGTTCTGCTGCTTCTGAGCCCTTCAGTTGCCTGTAAGATGAAATGGAAAATACATAGTTGAGCCTAGTCACTTTACATGGCAGTGTATATATGGAAGTAGAGAGTGTATTATTACAAATAGAGTTTAAGAGGAAAGTGTACCAATTCTGATTTAGAGTTTGGCCAGAATACCCACTACTATAGGCCAGCAGGGGAAAAAAGTAGTTCTGCAGCTGCATCAATGCAGGCTGTTTTACCATGTTTCTCTATTAGGTAGTATATGCTCACATGTTAACACTTGTGCTTAGGAATACGGGGTTGTGTTTGGCCTCTGAAGCACCTGTATTCAGGCGTCTTCACTGGGTGAACTTTCCAATCTAGGAGATTGTTCTCCCTCAGGTACTTTCCCCAGGTGCTCCATCAGTAGAAGGAGCTCAGGTGTACTAGGATTACTTCACATCCAGTCTTTCTGCAGTTCACAGTAAGCACTAATTCATTTCATATTTGCTTGTTCCTAGCAAAATCTGATACAATAGCCCACTCCACTCCTGTATCAAACAAGATGGAGAGAGCTAGATTATAAAATAGGATGCAAATTTATTCCAATTGACTTAATACATAACCTTTTTGTGTTCAAATTGCATGCTGCACACAGGGATGTAGTTCTGACACTGCTGCTAAACATGCTGTTATCAGTATTGCTAAACAGGCCTTTATCATGAGCACCGGCAGACCAAGTGTAAATACTAATTAGGGCCTAATCCAAAAAATCTATTGAAGTTTGTGGCGAGATTCAGTGGGCTTTGGATGTATCCACTATTTCAGCAGAGAAATGCCTCTTCAGTTGAGAAATGATCTTGCTAATGGGACAATTTTGTTTACCTGAGTTCTTCACTGTTCCAAAGTTCTTCTGTTTTTACCTTTCTAGAAATAATGTGTAATCTCTTTAACAAGTATGAACTGACTACAAAGAAGCAGCAGCAAAACCTACTGTACTGCATAAAGAATGTCATAATGGAGACCTACATGTATAAATAAAGCACAGGGCATCTATCCAAATCTACCGTGTTGTGAAGCTACAAACTCTGTTAAGCTTGTTTACAGAAGGCTGTGGGCAAGGGATGAAAATCCTGGCTTCACTGGAGTCAACAGGAACTTAGTCATTAGCTGATATCACCCAGAGAGTTTATGGTAGTTATGAGTACAGAGAGTCAGTGCTGAGGAGAGAACAATTCCAGATCTGCTGTCATGGATCTTGATGGACTGAGATTATGGAAAACTTTCTACCTTCAAAAACCTGTGTATTAAATAATATATTACATGTACCATGGAGAAAATTCAAAAATAACTGCTGCAAAACCTGGACATATGTTCATTGTCAGTGGTCCAAAGAGCCTCGTCTTCCACAGACAAATCTTTATTATTTTTCCCTTTTTGCTTTGCAGTAATAACTGCACTTCACCGTATCCTTTCACTGCTTCAGGAGGGACAAGAATATTCCACACAAGATTCCTGTTAAATATTGCGCTTAGTATAATATTCAATACAGTGGTTTAATATTAATGCTGTATTGTAGTATTAATACACACTTCCTTGAAATGAGTACAGTAAGACCCTGTGGTACTTAAAAGTAACTATGGCAGCAGACCTTAAATGATGTATTGTCAGGCTAAAGTGTATCTCTTTCATTAAGTTTTTCTAGTTATAGAACTTTAAAGCCCTGCTTGCATGGGAGAAGCCTCACTAAACAGTGATGCTTCTCACGTTCTTAAAGTATAGGGTGTGCTTTGGGCCTTTGCTGGAATATGGCCTGACCTCTGACCAGGCAGATGAGGTCAGCATGGGAATCTCCACAGCAGACTGCATGCAGTAGTCTTTTTTCTGTTCTGTTTAAGTACATAATCACCCTTAGCAGCCTGAGCACGCCTTTGGGATTGATGTTGAGTTGTCCCAATGTCATTTGACTAGCATAAACAGAAAATCCCATGGGAATAAATGCAAGTGATGCGTTTGTTTCTACAGAACGTCTAAGAATATCTGTCTACCTGTTTGTAATGCCATCTATGCCAACTAAAAGACATACTCATCTAAGATGCTGGCTGTATATAAGCTTCCAGACAGACTTCAGGATGCTTACAGTCCATACCCAAGTAGGAGGTAGTTGAACCTTATTACATTGATTGAATTTCTCTGAAGAGAAAGATACTTCTTTTCAAGATCAGATTTAAATACATCTTGGTATTTTTTTCCTTCCCCTCAGAAGTGTGTAATTTTCATCTGATTAAAAAAAAGTTGTTGCTGCACTAATGGAAATTAGCACTTCTCCCAATTTTTAGGGATTAGTGTAGAGTTAATGTTACCTGAAAGGATATTAAATCATTACAAGCCTCCCCTTAATGAGATACTTGATTCTTTTCTATTTCTTAATTTTTAGATTTGGAGGCCAATATAAAACTCTAGCATATTTCTAGTAACTGGAGGAGTGTTGTATTATTATGTTTTAATGGAAGAATTGCCTTGGACACCTCCATCTAAATAACAGAAAAACCTTTAAAGAATTTTTAGTTTTCCAGATGTACTCTCATGTTTCATGAATCTTGTAATTTTGAGTCAGGAAGTTTTCTCCTGCAGCCTATGATTATTGATAGACTCTTCTTAATATGTATCTGTGTATCTTCTGATACTTAATTTCTAGTTTGATATTCATCTGCTCTGACTTAGGCATCTTGAAAAATATACATCAAAGTCTGAACTGTTTTAAGCCTGGTTTCTGTATATGTATATAAAGGAAGGCAAGGACAGTAAGCTACACTGGAAAGTCTTATTGAACTGGGTTAACTTTTAAGACAGGAGGGTGAATTGTACTTTTCATTATATATCAGTTGTAAACAGAAATACTTGTTTAAAAAGCTGTATTTGAAATACTGGATGGCAGGTTAATTCTTGCAAGTGAATTTCCATAGCCTGTCATATTTTGGCTTAATAAAATTGTCCTAAGTGGTATACCAAAGTTGAGGGCTGGAAATGCATTAACTCTCCTCCATCTAAGGAGGAGAACAGGTGCTTCATAGCATAGTTTTATATTCAAATGGAAAAAAAAAAAATCTCACTGGAAATTCCTGTGTGTTTTTTATTTTATCTAAATCATCTGTTGTATGAGGATATAAATTTCCCTCCAACAAATGTTTTAAAAAATACCATGAAATTAGTATTCACAGAACAAGTACTGACTGTCCTGTAATTCTTAAATGAGTTGAGTAGTGGGGGAAAGGGAAGCATCTTGCAAAAAAAAGTTTCTCTACTATACAGAGCTCTTTTTTTCTTTCCTCGAGTATTAATTCATAGTAATCACAATGAAGTGATTATATATTACACTGTCAAGCACCATAAAGAAATTATCAGTGAATGGAGGCCTCTGACTTATCTGGCCTTGTCACCTGAAACACCTTTTGACCATTATTTTAAGAACATGTCAAGTGCTCTGTGTTCAAAAGTCATGTTCCTTTGTAGAGCCTGGAACTGGGCTCTCATGGATTGAGAATTACTACTCTGTCTTACAAGTTCTGGTCACGTGGTTCTTCACAACAAGAAGTTCTTTGCTATATATGCATAATGATGTCTGGATAAGGCTTGTTGGTTAGTTTTTAACAGTTGTCAGCAATGGCTGCTCTAATGTGTTTTACTGTTCTTTCTTTAGGCAAACTTGTATGAAATCAAAGGCGTTGATTTTCTGATGCTGGACTTGCTATGGTGTGTAATGATGAAGTAATAACAAACACAAATTTTTTATAGGCAATAGGTTGTGAAAATTCTTCACAGTAAAAAGTTTAACTCCTCTACTTGTAGTTCTCTAAATGTTTCCAGATTCCGTCCAGGCAAATATTTACTAGGGAAAAGAAGGCCTGGAAGTGCCAATATTCTCATTGTTTGTAGGTACCAGTGGCTGCTTAAAGGGAGCCTCTTTGCTCTCTTTTGGCTGTCCAGTACCACAGAAGGTTTGTCAAAGCCGTGATCTTTCAAAGGGAACCAAGGTGGTGCTGGTGCTGTGCCAGAGGAGTCCAGGATGAAATCTCTTAGGAGATCCAGGAGGCCTCTGGCAAAGTCCTAACATCACTATATGAAGTTGTGCCCCTGTAAGGGGCCCCATGTGGAAACATGCCTCTGAACCAGGTGCTAAAGGAGCAGGATGCTTTGCCATCTTCCTCCTGCTTTTACCGTGCTTGCATTGGCACTACTTCTTGGCACCGGTGTCTGCTGTATCCCATCAGGAAGTAATGGGAGTTTACAATGACCCTCAAAAGATGAGGGGCTTAAATTTGTTCTTTTGCTATCTTGTTTCTTATTGTGCAGCTGCAAGCAAAAGGCAGGGTCCTGCTTGCATCTGGTAGGAAGCAGCTAAAGGGTAACTGAAAATTGGTGGTCTTAGTTTTTGAAGTTGAAATTAATTTCTGGGCAGAAGGGCCTCCTAATCAAGTAACTACCTGTATTTTTTGTTGTTTTGAGGGGGTAAGTGGGAGACCTCAGTCATGTACATTGAATTGTCACATGAGACTGAATTAAATTGCTTACATTTTAAATGGGGAGATGTGTTTTGAGTCTGGTACTTAGCAGGATAGTATTGCAGTAAATACGTGCATGCTTAAGTGTCACATGTCTGTGATTGCATGTTTTCTGAGTAGTTTTTCATAGTATCACCCCTGAATATTGTTTCTCAGAGTTCTTCAAAAGGTATCAAAAATTCAGCCAGTGAAGATGTTCAGTTCAAGTCTGTCGCCTACATATTACGTTATAGGTTTAAAATTGGTTGTGGAGATGAACACCAAAACCAAGACAGTCTCCCTGCCCAAAATTTGACCAACTTAGTATAATGTAGGAGAGGAAATGCTCTGAATTGTGAAACCTGCTCTGAGGCAGGATTAATTGAAACCTCAGATGTCAGTATGGCACAACTACCAAACGTATTGCCTCATCATGAACAGTACTGTCAAGTGACAGACCTATTCTATAGGGAACACCCTCCCCAAAAGAAAAACCTTCAGCTTCACAGGGTTGAATAAATATATATTTTTTTGTCTCCTGTCTCATGTCTGGAACCTCTTGAAGTGTGGATAGCAACTTGACAACAGGCCTCTTGCAGCCAGATCATGTTTTTTCTAAATAGGAGACAAAGCAAAGCAAATTTGGGGTATTTTTTTCCCCCAACTGATTTTGTGAACTGGCAACTCATGTGACAGGGCTGGCTTTTCTGTTCCATGCTGTGCTTTGTTTCCCCATGGTGGGACCCTATGAGGCATGGTAGGGGTGCTCCAGGGTGGCCCCTGAGCTGGCCCAAGGGCCTGGGGCTGTTGGGGCCCCAGCGAGTGGGAGCAGACCAAGGGGAAGTGGTCAGGCGAGGGAAAGGGGGCATTTTGTCAAGCAGAGCTATTGGGAAGTGGATCTAACAGGTGCCATTGGGAGAGCTGAGATGAAGTTTGGTCACTGCAGAAGAAATGGATGACAGGAGCAAGTGCCACAACCAGGCTGGGTGGCTTGAGCATTGCAGGATGGACACAGGGAGGTCAGCCAGCTCTTGCTGTGGCTGTGGTGGAAGGTCCTGTGCCTCCCCGTGCCCGTGGGCTGCTTGCTGTAGCCCCTCGCTTCATCTGCTGTCCCTCCTACTGTCAAAGTATTAAAAGGTTACAAAAATATATATAATAAAGCCCCTCCTCCCCTTGATCTATCCTATGCTGCTCTCTAGGAGAGCAATGTGTCCAACTTTGGCAGCTCTTAATTTCAGGCCCAAGATAAAGGAGCCAGTCTGAAACATGACAATGCAGATTGGAGGCCTCGTCATTTAGGGTCTGCTAGCTTGTGTTTTCCTCGGGGTCTGTGCTGTGTTTTCTACCTGTTTGGACATGAAGAACTGCACAAAGCCTATACTTCTAGGCAGAGCACAGATAATGGTGCTGCAACTGTTTGCAAAGAAAATGTCTGCAGTGGGATTAATTCTGTTACCGCTATAGAGTGGCACACGTGAGCCTGTGCAATGGGTCTAAGGAGCCCTGTCCTGCTTGGAGTGACCTACTGAGCTTGAATCTACATAATCTACAATAAATTGTTTGCTTGTGCTGTAGAGCACTTAACTATATAAAATTTATGTCACTAAAAGGGGGGGTGGGGGGAACAACAACAACAAAAAACACGATTTTCCTGTTCTCCATTCCATTTCCTATCTCTTATCATTTTAAAATATAAATGTGGATTGACTGGATCCCAGCAAAGTTCTGGCTGCTGCATGCTATTAATGTCCAGATACGATTTTCTCCTGGGATTTTTCTGTACGCTTAACTGAAAAGAACAAACCCTGGCCTAAGCTGGTCCTTCTTCACTTCTAATTCCCCTTGAAGAACAGTTTTCTTCCACCGCTTCTTGCGCTACAGCAATAAGTTCAAGCTCAGTCACCTATCTCCATAAACTGGTGGCAGGATAAAGCAGAACAAAAGCATGGTATTTCCAGTAAGGGGCTTAAAATCTCAGTTTCCATCATGAAGAATCCAACAGGAGAGACACTGTATTAAAATTGTTAGGGGTGCAGTAAAAATTCCGTAATGATGTGGTACCTGAACAACTGAAAGCTGCTAAGAGCTTTATAACACGGCAGCAAAACTGATCTGTGCTGTGGCATATTAATCAGGATTGGTGTCTGAGGTGCTCTGGCATTATGTACCAGTGCAAAGAGAGGGGGGTTGTTTGGAAGATGGTGGTCCCTACTGGACGGGCTGGAGCACAGATGCCTGCAGATGGCACCAGCTGGGTAGACGTGAAATGATTAAAGGAGAATGCTCAAGCTTTATTTCACTGTGAACTTTTTCTCAATGTACATGCTAATTATACTGAGTAACGAAAGAAAAGCTTTCTTTAGCAGTGTCTCCATTCCACCCTGCCAAAGTAAAAGGTATCTGCTGGCAGGATCTTCTTTCATGTTGTATCTGTTAGGCAGAATATTCTGAACTGCACAGAGTGCTGTCTGTGGTCACACCGTGCAACCTCCTGACCATATCTGCCCCCTTCCAGAGCACAGGGATCAGGATGGTTCTCCATTTTCGTCTGCAGCAGAAAAGGCTCAAGGTGAGACAGAAAGAGAGAACAAATCCTGTAAGGTAATTCTGTCACTCACCTCATCTTCATAATCTTTCCTTAGCTTCCTCTGCCTTCTAACCCTGGTATTGATCGTGTCATAGGCTACAGTAAACCAAGGCGGGGGGCTGAAAACCTTTCCGAACAGCAGTTGCCAGTCTGCCTGTTGCAGCTTGAAGAAGAAAAGCATGCTGTGAAAACAATCAGTGCATTTGCTTTAGATCTAAGTGATTCCAACTAGGTCGATGCTTCATGCTGATGTGTTGAAAACATTTAAAAAATTTCTCAGAGTTGGATTTCAACTGAAACATTTCAGCATGTGTCTGTCTCTCTGAAGTTATTTTTCACTAATGTAGCAGACAACTGTTT
The DNA here is from genome assembly GCF_009769625.2 of Cygnus olor. Taxonomy (NCBI): domain Eukaryota; kingdom Metazoa; phylum Chordata; class Aves; order Anseriformes; family Anatidae; genus Cygnus; species Cygnus olor. The sequence goes on along the minus strand of NC_049170.1, from coordinate 61,098,846 downwards.
TTTTTTTTTTTTTTTTTTTCCTTCCCACCCTAGCACAAAGCAATAGGGAAACTGGGCCTTTTGTCTGGACAGGTTTGTTTTGAATGTTCTTATGGGAGGAGGTGGTTTTTGTTTTGTTTTGTTTTGTTTTTTCTTCCATAAACTGAGGCTCTTGCAAATTGACTTTAGAGGAGTAGTAGTTTATTTCATGAAGGGAAAAAGAGGTAATCATGGTTTTACTGAATGAACGAGAATATGGCTTTACTTACCCTGCTTTTGTTCCCTTCATTTGAATTTTCATTCAGAGGTAGGCTAGATCATTCACAAATACACTAAGGATATTTTATTTTCTAAAGCACAATTCTTTGTAATGTCTTTACTCTCAATATAATTGTCCTGATTCTCTCTCAGCTTGGGATCATAGAGCAAATGAAGCATTGCAAAAGGAAGCTATCTTCATCCAAATTAGTGTTTATTCCTTTTCCAGGAGTGGCAGGAACCCAGGACAACATTCTTTTATGGCAGGTGGTAGCACAATCAGTTTCTGAAGTGCTTGGAAAAGACCACAGAGAAACAGAATTTGCTATATAGTTTCTCTTACTTCTGTTGTTTTCTTGTTTTTTCTCTTGTGTTTTTTTGTTTTTGTTTTCCTCACATGCTCTGCTGTTGCTAGCATCTATAGGAAGCTGAACCAGGCAAAAAAACACAGAACTGCTGTCCTAGTTTGGAGCTGGCTGTTCAGTGGTCTCTATGGGAGCAGATCAGTAGGACCTCACCACTGCTTCATTGCGCTTTGGCACAAACTCCTGTTGTTTCATGTGCCCCTTTCAGAAACAAGTGCTCATCAGTGCCTGTTGTTCTCTTTGGGATGCCTCTTTAATTATACAGAATATAAATGTATATTAAATATGTGTTGGAATTTCTTTTTCCCCAAGGAAGTGAAGTTACCCGTGTGTTGTTGCCATCTTTGCTGCTTGCTTCAAATAACACAAAGAACATTCTTGCACTGTTCCAACAGGAAATAGAGAACAAATACTTGCCTTGAGGTATTTCTTTGAGTTTCAGGATACTAGCAGATAGAGATGTTCCAAAAAAATAGATATTTTGTTGAAAGAAAATAATAATAATAAAAAACTTTAAAAGCTGTATTTATCTGGGGAGAGGAATTTCCCTCCTCCCCGAACTATGCCTTTGCAAATGCAGTGTGTTGGGTACGTGGCACTAATGGATTTCATACTTGAGCATTTATTTCACCAAATATCATGCAGTGAACAATAGTTGTCATTTAAGCAGCTATAGTTTGCAACTGTGTAAGTCCTAGACATTAAAACTAGATAAGCCAGCATAGGGGGTGTAGATGAGAAATTCTGCAGTCTTACTGGCATTATTTCATTCATTCATTTTTAAAATGAACTCCATGGGGATGCTGTAAAAGTGCAAGTTATAATTTAAATGTACTATTAGGAGTCCTGTTTATAAAGAATGTATATACTTAATTTATATACTCAAGCTGACAGTTTACTTAGATACTTGATTCGTTTTTTTCCCTAGAGCACTGGGTAGAGTCTAGAGAAGGAGAAACCGTTAAGATTGTTGTAAGAAGCTTATGCCCGATAGGAATTTAGCTAGATCAGACTTTTCTGCCATGATCTAGTGTGGCTGTTGAGCAATGATGAAAACCTCTCCAAAGATAGGCTCTCCTCGTGGGAATTGTCCCACTGGTTTTGACAGGACTACATTTGTGAGGAACGGAAAGGGAGGAGGGTTGTTTTAGAACTGAGTTCTCGGTGGTCCAAATGAGTGATCTTCTAGTGTGGACTCATGTTTTTAAGTTGCAGTTGTTCACGTAGTACCAAAGTTGTTGGGAATTCACATCAGTGCCTATTCACAAAAACATGGGCTGTTCCAGTAAAGGCCATTGCATGTGTACTCAGTTCCCCCACTGAATTCAGTGGGCATGAATTAACATATGCATTTTTTTGTGGACTACTGAGGAAGTAGTTAAGGGTGACTTTGCCTTCTGTGCTTGTCACTAGAATGACGTTAGGTATTCTGCTGTGTCTTTGCCTTTTCCACTTATAAAGACTTCTTTAAACCACTTTTAGTGTAACCTTTCCACCTTCCATGAATTGTAAACAAAGTGGGTTTGAGGATCATTACCTCAAAAGGAATTCAAGCCAAAATTGTGGTGCTTCCCACATGCATGCTGACCTTCACCCTACTTTTCTTGATGTATTTTTTTTAAGGTTTTACACAGCATTTGCCATAATTGGAATTGACACTGGAAAGCCACAGAAGGCAATTCATTTAATCTGAGTTTGTTGTGAAACTGAAAACAGGGTTCTGCCTGAATTCTCTGTAGATTTCCTGGCAGGAAGTGTCTTGGTGTTTTCAAGTGAAATTTGTTCAGAAGGACCTTAAAGAAAGGGTCTTGCTTTGATCCATCTCTTACAGAAGTCAATGAAAGAGACTCCATTGATTATAATGAACACTGGGAAGCTGCCCCATTCAGAATTGCATGTAACTTCCACTTCTGGACAATTGCTTTTCTTCAATAGCAATCCAAGGAGAGATTGATGTAACCACACAGGGAAGAAAGACGGTGAGTAAGAGGGAGTTCATCCCCAAAAGTAACCGAATGAGGAGGGAGTAGAGCATGAAGATCGCTATGCTTGGTCATGTGCTCAAGTGATGGGTGCAAACAAACTGGCCGCATATTGAATTAGAAGAAAGAAATAAAGGGAGAACAAGTTTGTTAGATAGAGTTGGCTGTAGGGCTCGTCATTCTGTAATATTTTTAAACTTTGTTTTCAAATGCTTTTTGTGCTTACATGCTTTTACTGCTATAAATAAAGTATATCAATATATCCAGAGGGGGAGAGAGAGCCTGCATAATGCTGTCCAACAACTACCTGTACCTCTACCCTGTTGCTCTCTTCAAATTGTCTTCTTTGCATCATGGTAATATACTTTAAATTGCCTCAAATATTTTATGTACGAAGGTCAGACTACTAATGCCATGTATCCTATAAGTTTACATCGTTTCAACAGGCTTGTCTAGCTAAATTGTCAGCCAGGTCATATACTTGTGTCAGTTTCTTCGATACAGAAATCCCACAGTGTGCCCCTGAGTGATAATTGAACCAGATGGATGCTAAATAAGGCAATGAGAATAGGACCTAGTATTTCAGATGCAGCTCTACCATCTTTCAATGCATGTAGGTCACTTGCAATTATCATGAGGTATAGGAACCTGGAGCCAATGACATTCCACCTGCAGTGGTAGCCACCAAGCCAACAAAAGTCTAGGGTAATAAGTATGTGGGTCTTGTGTGATCTGTAAACCAAAATTAAAATGAAAAACTTGGTGGTCAAGACTGTTCCTACTGGGAGTGTCAGGGGTAGGAGAGCTATAAGAGGCAAGGTGCCAGCAGAGTCCTTTCACGCTTGTCCTCACTTGCAGGTGTTTCATAAAGCTCTGACTGGGTATCTGACGGCAAGCATCTCACAGCAAAATACACTCTCAGGCATAAATCCACTTTTCCCATGTACTAGGGATATGTAGTGAGACCTTTAACTCCAGTTACTGCAGGCTATCAAGGAGACCAGCTTTTGCTTGGTCAAAAAGTTTTTATGCCTCTAACGCACTAAAGTCAATGCAACACTCCTTTAGCAGGATTAGAAGCTACACTCTACTTCCCACTCCCCCTCAGCCCCTAAATTTGTCTCCATTTCTCTTTTTCCACCCAGTGTGCCGGGCTCAGGGTTTCTTTTTCAGAAACATATTTCTTCTCTGGAAAAAGTTGATATAAAGGGGGAAAATAATTTTCTTTATCCTTTAATCCTTTATTCTCTTTGCTTTTAAAAGTTTATTTACTTCCTGCAGCTGGCCATCTTGAGCTTCTGCTTCTGTGCTGTGTCAAGACTTGCTTAAGCTTGAAGGTTTTTTTAGGCTTGACCAAGCATTGACAGCACTATCACAGGAGCTAATGCTCGAGTCTGCCAGTTTGATGGATTAAGTAAACTTATTGAAATCTTTTTTCTTTAATACTAAAAGATGCCAAGGGCTGTTTTCTATTCTACTGCTTTGTGTGAAACACCCACTGACATTAATGGGAGTCCCATGTGTGGAATTAGAGTAGAACATGGCCCTTAATATTTAAAAGACTTGTCAACCTTGTGCATGAAGTAATCTGGAGGCGTGTTGTGATGCTGCTTTGCTCTGCAGAGGCTGTTCTAGTTATCCTTCCCCTGCCTTTTAAAGACATTTCTTGCATGAACTGCATGGCTGCCAGCAACAGCATTACTTTACTTTTTTCCCTTCTAAAAGTTCCCCTTTTGTCAGCCATTTGTCTGCTTTGCTTGGTTAGTAAAATTGAGCTGAACTGTTTCAGTTTGGTTTATAAACAGCCTTGCTTTCTGACTTTTCATGCTGCTACTCTGGGGAGGAAGAGGAGGAAAGAGAAAGCTTAACAGAGAAGCTATTTCCAAAGGCCTTTACATTCATTTTGGTGTTTGAACAAAATGCTCACTCTTTCCTGTTTTACTTGCTTTGATGCTCTGCGTGTTCTTAAATTGTGCTGCACTCTAATGCAGTGGTGGTGTGATAGGTAGCCAAGGGAAGTTAAATGATGTTACAGAAAATTCACCGCCAACCCATTTGTATTTCAAATACATGCCCTGCTTATTGTGTTAGAACTTGTTGTGTAGGGCTACCAGTTAGTTATTGCTGGCCTTGGTAGGGCAGCAGCACCTGCTCAGAGAGCCAGCAACAAGTCTGGTGCCTTTGTCTTCCCAGAGAGAAACTTTCTCTGCCCAAACTCCTGCTCTTCCTAAGTCGTGGCTTTGGAAATTCTTCATCTTGACCTTGGGAACAACAGATTGTGCCCATGAAGGAACTCTTAGGTGGTTTTTCAGCAAGGGTGGTAGGGCTGGTGACGTAATTGCAAGTATTTGTGTGGATATGGGTTGTAATGCTAGCAGGTTAGGGGAGAAATGAATGGAGAGGGGGGAAAGAAGGCCCTAGGGTAAATCCTTCTGTATCTTGAAGCTAATTTTAATGAGACAAAGATGGTTACTTCCAGTCTCAAATGTCTATGAATACGGCCTTCAATTAGCATTGCCTAAGCCTATTGCAAATATGTCTAGGGAGTTTGCTCATCATGAAGTATTGTGGATGTTCTAACAGGATTTTAATTAAAATAAGATTGCTGCTTTTGCGAGTCTTAAGAATTGCTGCCCAAATCTATATACAGGATACAGTGAGCCTGCTTCTACTGATGTCAGTGTTCTGGATGAAGTTCTTAAATGTTCATCAGGATTAGAGATCTCAATAGATTTAAGCACGTTCATGCAAAAGTCTAATGAATTTAATATAAATAATGTGATTTAGTGCTGTGGCCTGTTCTGTAAAAGTGCTTGGCAATCTGTAGTCCCCAGGGATTTTTCAAGGTGTTTTCCAGAGGATCTGCCTGCTAAGGTATTTAAGTTTCTAAACTTCTCATACTTTCAAACCAGATCATCTGTGTAAGCAACTGAAAGATAGGTCAAGAGCATCCATCCAATTGTAGCCGAGATGTATGGTTATGAAAACATATATAGGCTTCGGTAATTAGTATATTTTCTTGGTTATATTTACTTGCTTAGTGTTAATGGTTAGCTAGCCAAACCTGAGGGTGGCTACAGAAGGTGCATTACATAAGCAGATGATACAGCAGTGAAGAATTGCAAAAAACTGATGGGAACCTTGAAGTTTTCTTCCCAGACTCTTCACCTTAAGTTTGTTCTTTGAAAACTGACAAAAGCAAGTGCAATGTTTCAGGGTGACAGTAGCACTGCACTGGAAATGTGCCTAAACTCAACCACTCTGATGGTAGTTTATTTTTTTTATTTTTATTTTTTAATGAATGAAAGAATGCCTTCCAGGCCATTCAAAGTGGACTTTGTCATGCAGGTTCCATGAAGTCCATTTGCAAAATGCACAATGTAAAAATGTGGCACTGCAATGCCTCCATTCCTTGGTTTCTCTGTGCATGCAGCTGCAATTAGTTCACTTCAAGGCAGGATGTTCTTCTGGGTGTTCTTTTCCTCAGCTATTTCTCCTATGCCTCTCCATATGGGGCCTATTCTTTGGTATTAGTCTCCCTCTTCAGTTCCCCATGCAGCTTACCTGTGACTCTTCCAAGTCTCTTGAATGCATTTTAAGTCTGTCTTCTGTTAGTTAAGAAATAGAAAAACACAAAGCCCAACAAAATGATACATTTTCTTTATTAGTCTTTCCATACGTAAAGGTGATTCTTATTACCATTCTTTCCTTCCCTTGCTTTGTCAAATGGGCAAAAATGCTGAAAATGCCGCCTTCTGCAAGGCAGATAAAACAGGTTAGAATACGTTCATTTAAAAAAAGGAAAACAACTTTTTTTACTATGTTTTTTTTTAATCAAAAAAGCTGTACTCTGTGGTGAGCTATGGCATACCAAGTTTTAAGTAGTTTTTTTTTGAGAAATCATGTGAAATCAAGTGACATTAAGAGGGTAAGTAAGTTTCATTCTTTGCTACAGGATTGCTCCATAATTTAATTTGAAAATTCACATTGTCAAGTTGTATTAGCATGAGTGTAACATGCCTTTGAATACAAATGCAATTTTTAGCTTGTGATACAGCAGAGTTCTCATCTGAAACTTTCTAGGCATTTATTATAGAAATATATCCTGGAATATTGCACATGTGTATATGTGATATATATATATATATATATATATATATATATATAAACATCCACATAGGGGTTCAGAGGATAATGCAGTTGATGAATCTCCTTAATTTATTTGGGACAATGAGTTAAAAACACTGCTATAATGTGTAGCTGGAAGAAACTCATGATATTCTGGAAAATGCACCCTAAGGTGCCCATTCTAATGTTAATTTTGCCAGTTGGACCACTGGCATAATTTGTTGTGGCTGTTTTATGACATAAATGAAGAGCCTCATCCCCTGATGCACGGTTTGCATGGGCCTCCCTTTGATGAGAAGGGCTCACCTGGATTTCCTGGATGCAGTCTCCCCTCCTTACAAAGCAATGGGATTTTTGTATTTTGATGGGTGCAGGATTTGTTTTTTTGTGCTAAGTTACAAGCATTGACCCTTGAAGGTGTGTGTGTGTGTGTGTCCTTTGGTGTTCAAACATTTTAGGAGATATCTCTCACCAGAGATCCATACCATTTAGTATCTGACTTCACTAGTGCAGATGAGGAATAGATAGGTAATCTCAAAGGGGCGGGTACAGACAGCTGTGATTTGTCTCGATTGTAATCATGCCAACACTTCCTTCTGGGCAGTGCCCAACACTTGGGATTGGCCTCCATAGCATTTTACTCCAGGAGCAGAAACAAGAACTCTGAATCTTCAGCCTTCGTTGTACAGTTTGTGAAAGCGTAAATTGTCAAAGGCAAAAATGGGTAGCTTAAAAAAAGTTGTTAGAGCAAAACTGAGCAGTTTCAGTATTGTTCAGAATGTACATGATGTCTGAATATGAAAACAAACACGAGAGGAGATGAAAAACTAAAAAAAGCAAAGTTCTTTATCACTTTCCTTACCCACTCCTTACTACTCTCTAATCCAGTAGCAACAGGCTCGTTTTGCCTAGACAGACAGGGAGCTGTAAGAGTTGTTCCCTTTGTGGGGAGACTATAACCAAATTTCAGATATGGGAGAAGTATTTAATCTGACAACCGCTGTTCTCCTATTCTGTGAAATTAGGAAAAAATGAAGAAAAATACTTTCCTGTGCAAGTGATGTTACCTGCATTTTCCCCAAAACTATTTCACTGAGAATGAAATAACAAAAATCTTTCTGTGAACAACAGAGGAAACCAAACACCTGGAGGTGCTAGCTGTGGGGGTTAGAGAATAGCCTGAATAAACGCTTACAGACTAAAACCAGTGATTCTTGCTACTCTGGGTCAGTCAGTCGCAGCAGGAGCACTGGGCATGGATCTGAACTGTAACTTCAGGAGGAGGCTGTCCTCAGAAATGTAGTGCAGGGTACACACAGAAAGAATGGGATTTATTCAGTAGGACGTACGGCCTGAAATACAGCTGTTACACCCCACTTCTGTCCTTTCTCATGAACTACTACTTAGCAAGGCGAATTCTTCTTTAAAAAATGAGGCAGAAGAGTGCTTCTTTGCAAACAGTATTAGGCCTTTTCTGATTTTTGTTTCTGTAATGCTGATTTCATAGAATCCTAGAATATCCTGAGTTGGAAGGGACCCATAAGGATCATCAAGTCCAACTCCTGGCACCGCACAGGTCTGCCCAAAAGTTTAGACCATGTGACTAAGTGCACAGTCCAATCTCTTCTTAAATTCAGACAGGCTTGGTGCAGTGACTACTTCACTGGGGAGCCTGTTCCAGTGTGCGACCACCCTCTCGGTGAAGAACCTCTTCCTGATGTCCAGCCTAAACCTCCCCTGCCTCAGCTTAACACCGTTCCCGCAGGTCCTATCACTGGTGATTACGGAGAATAGGTCACCTGCCTCTCCACTCCCTCTCGCGAGGAAGTTGTAGACTGCGATGAGTTCTCCCCTCAGCCTCCTCTTCTCCAGGCTGAACAGGCCCAGTGACCTCAGCCGCTCCTCATACGTCTTCCCCTCTAGGCCCTTCACCATCTTCGTTGCCCTCCTCTGGACACTCTCCAACAGTTTCACATCCTTTTTGTACTGTGGTGCCCAGAACTGCACACAGTACTCGAGGTGAGGCCGCACCAGCACAGAGTAGAGCGGGACAATCCCTTCCCTCGACCGACTAGCAGTGCCATGCTTGATGCATCCCAGGATACGGTTGGCCCTCCTGGCTGCCAGGGCACACTGCTGGCTCATATGCAACTTGCTGTCAACCACAACCCCCAGATCCCTCTCTGCAGGGCTGCTCTCCAGCGTCTCGTGGCCCAGTCTGTACGTACAGCCAGGGTTGCCCCGTCCCAGGTGCAGGACCCGGCACTTGCTTTTGTTAAACTTCATGTGGTTGGTGATCGCCCAGCTCTCCAATCTGTCCAGATCTCTCTGCAAGGCCTTTCCACCCTCATCCGAGTCCACAACTCCTCCAAGTTTGGTGTCATCAGCAAATTTGCTCAGAACACCTTCTAGTCCTACATCTAAATCATTTATAAAAACATTGAAGAGGACTGGCCATAAAATGGAGCCTTGAGGGACCCCACTAGTGACCATCCGCCAGCCAGATGTGGCCCCATTTACCACAACCCTTTGAGCCCTGCCCGTCAGCCAATTGCTCACCCATCACATGATGTTTTTGTTTAGCTGTATGCTGGACATTTTGTCCAGTAGGATCCTATGGGAAACCATGTCAAAAGCCTTGCTGAAGTCCAAAAAGATCACATCAGCTGGTTTCCCTTGATCGACTAGATGGGTGATCTTATCATAAAAGGAAATCAACTTTGTTAGGCAGGACCTACCCCTCATGAACCCATGTTGGCTGGGACCAATGACTGCATTGTCCCCCAGGTGCGCTTCAACAACTTCAAGGATCATCCTCTCCATAATTTTACCAGGCACTGACGTGAGACTGACAGGCCTGTAATTGCTAGGGTCTTCTTTCTTACCCTTCTTGAAAATTGGCACAACATTTGCCAGCTTCCAGTCCAATGGGACCTCACCAGATTCCCAAGATCGTTGAAAAATAATTGAGAGAGGTCCCGCGATGACGTCTGCCAGCTCTTTAAGCACCCTGGGATGAATCCCATCCGGACCCATGGACTTCTATGGATCCAGGTGGAGCAGCAAATCCCGCACACGTTCAGGGTCGGTTGGGAGTTTGTCATTCCCACCGTCATGGTCCTCCCGCTCAGGGTACTCTGGGTCCCGAAGACCATCATCAATGTTGAAGACAGAGGCGAAGAAGGCATTAAACGTCTCTGCTTTGCCTATGTCATTGTCTGTGAGGAGACCCTCCCCATCTAGTAGTGGACCTATGTTTTCTTTGGTGTTCTCCTTTTTCTGTTCACATATCTAAAAAACCCTTTTTTATTGTCTCCCACAGACATGGCCAGCTTCAACTCTAGTTGGGCTTTGGCCACACGAATTTTCTCCCTACAAACACGAACAGCATCCCTATATTTCTTCCTTGTCGCCTGACCCTCCTTCCAGCAGCCGTACACTTTCTTTTTTCGCCTAAGCTTCAGTAGAAGTTCCCTGGTCAGCCAGGCCGGCCTTCTGCCCCGCTTGCCTGACTTCCAATATTTTGGAATCGCCTGATCTTGTGCTTTTAGGAGGCAGTGCTTAAAGACTGACCAGCACTGATGGACGCCAATGCCTTCAAAAGCAGTTTCCCAGGGGACCTTGCCGACTAGTTCCCTGAGCAGCCTGAAGTCTGCTTTCCCCACATCCAGGGCTGAAGTTTTGGTGGCAGTTTTCCTTCTGTCACCATAAATTCTAAACTCAACCACTTCATGGTCACTATGACTGAGATGGCCGCCAATTGCCACGTCTCCCACAAGACCCTCTCTGTTCTCCAGCAACAGATCTAGGAGGGCGCCTTTCCTAGTTGGCTCTCTTAGCACCTGCACCAAGAAGTTATCATCTAGGTGCTTTATGAACCTCCCGGACTTGCTCGTGTCAGCCTTGTGGTGATCCCAGTTGACGTCTGGCAAGTTGAAATCCCCCATTAGGACAAGGGGAGTTGATCTCGAAGAATCTCTTAGTTCTGCAAAGAATAATTCATCGGCGTTGTCGTCCTGGCCAGGTGGTCTGTAATAGACTCCCACAATGACATCCCCTTTATTTGTTCGTCCCTTAATCCTTACCCAGAGGCTCTCAACTTTGCCATCGCCATCCTGAAGTTCCACACAGTCCCGCTCGTGCTTCACATACATCGTCACCCCGCCACCTCGCCTACCCTGCCTGTCCCTCCTGAAGAGCCTGTAACCATCTATTGCAACACACCAGCTACAGGACTCATCCCACCAGGTTCTGCTCATGCCGATGATGTTGTAGCTGTGGGACTGGGCCAAGACTTCCAGCTCATGCATTTTATTCCTCATACTGCGTGCGTTTGTGTAGAAGCACTTCAAATGCGCCTCCCTACATGCAGCACCTTGTGTATCCGACCGAAGGGCCTCACTAGCACACAGTCCCTCTGATTCTAGCACACCATCCCTTAGCTCATCACCAGCGTGCCTGGTTTTATTCCCTTCCCCCTTCGACTCTAGTTTAAAGCCCTATCTATCAGCCCTGCCAACTCCTGAGCAAAAATCCTTATCCCTCTCTGAGAGAGGCGCATCCCACCTGGTGCCAGGAGGCCCAGTGTCATGTAGACCTTCCCGTGATCGAAAAACCCAAAGTTCTGCCGGTTGCACCAGTCCCGAAGCCACGTGTTAATGTGACAAGTCTGCTCGTCAGCATCGATCCCCCCTATCGGAAGGAGAGAGGCAAGCACAACCTGTGCCTCTGATCCTTTAAATAGTCACCCCAAAGCCCTGAAGTCCCTTTTGATCACTCTCGGACTTCTCGTTGCTACCTAGTCATTACCAGCCTGAAAGACCAGTAGCGGGTAGTAGTCGGTGGGCCGTACCAGGCACTTGACTTTCTTAGCGAAGTCTCTCACCCGAGCCCCAGGGAGGCAACAGACTTCCCTGTGGGTTGGGTCCGGTCAGCATATTGGGCCCTCTGTCCCCTTCAAAAGGGAGTCCCCCATGACAAGAACCCTTCTTTCTTTTTTGACAGAAGATGTAGCAGTACGGGGGATAGGTTGCCTTGCCTTAGGCATCCTCTCCAACTGGGACGGGCTTTCGTCTACATCGTTGTTATGACTGTCATGTTCTAGACCCTCATACCTGCTATATAAGGGTAGATGGGAAGGTGAGGTGGGCAGGGACAGGGCTCGCCTACCACCCCGAACAGGAACCTGCCTCCATTCCCCCCCTTGGCCTAGGTCTCCTACTGCCTGGCGGGATGAGGGAACTTTTGTCTTCTGCATAGCAGGAGACACTTGTGCTGTGGCAGGCTCGTGAGTCTGTCTCAGAGAGGGTAGAGTACGCCTCCACCAGTCAATTTCCCTCTCTGACTCCCTGATGCTCCTGAGCTTGCTCACCTCCTCCTGAAGCTCCGCTACCTGGCTGAGCAGCTCTTCAACCTGGGCACACCTCCCACAGGCATACCCCTCGCTGCTGCTGTCGGATACCAACAGAAGACTCAGGCACACCCTGCAACCCAAGACCTGGATGGCGGTGTGTTTCCCCGAGCCCTCCATCTGAGTGGCCACATCGGTGACTGGCTGGAGAGGCCGCAAGAGATGCGGAGGCCATAGTTTTCTGCCTGGTTGATACCATGACCAGGTTCCTCGCAGGCAGGTTACAAGTACCGAAGGGAAAGACCGCTGCAAAAGAGTGGCGAGGGGCCCTCCCTGCTCACCCTGCCTGCGCGAACTGCCACGCCCTGCCCTTCTGATGCGCCACGCCCTGTTTGCCTGCCCTGTTCGCTGCCCACCTGGTTGCTCGCACTCCCTAGGGGCTGCTTTTGAACGGCTGGGGAGGGGGCGCCGCTGGCTCCGCCTACGCCTCGTCAGCCTCCTTCACAAGGGCTGCCGGGCCCTGGCGGCTCCCTCAGCTGCTTCGAGTGGCCTTGATGGTGGAAAAAAAAAGCCCTGCCTGTCTCAATCCCCTGCTCCTCTGCAGGACGCGTCTGCCCCGCAGCTGATCACCTCAGCAAGCTGATCGCCTCAAGCAAGCATTTGTGATGCTACAGGGAGATTGACTACCACCATGGTTTGGTTTCAATGAAGATTTTTTTTTATTCTCCTCTCCAGAACCTATAGTAAAAGAAGTCAAGTTCATATTTCTTCCTGAGATCTAAAAATTGTTTGGGGTATCTGAGAAGCATAAGACCATGTATATTATTGTGTGTGTGTGTATACGTTACATCTGCATGGACCACAGCCCCCTTTTGATGGGTGCTTGCCATAGGCTTCTACTTACTAGCTACATCTTTCTATCTTTCAGGTGTGTCCCTGTGCCTTTAGAATAAAAGGGAACAAGTAGCCTGGCCCTCCTTCCCTGTGTGGTTTTGACCTAGTCATCTAGGTCTAAATTTCAGACTAGAGTGGATGAAGCATCCAACTTTGAAACATTAACCCAGCCCCTCTGTGTACCCCATACAGTGCGTGTAGGGTGTGGGGGGACCTTATTTCTATTCCATGCTGTACCTGGTGGATGAATCTGCCAGAGGTGTTGTGAAGATTCACAATCTGAAGTGCGTGAAGTACTTTGGGGAGCCCCAGTGAAAGAGTTCAAAATACACAAGTCTGAGGAGAAGCTGCAGGGGGCTACTGAACGTCATCTCATGTGGTCCTCCATGGTAACAATGAGATCTGACAATCCAAAGGAACCTAATTTTATCCTTTTGCCCCTCATGACAGTGATATGCATTGACTTCATCAGGGATTGATGTGCCACTTGTGTTATTCTTCTTTATAATCTTCCTTTGTCCATAGTAGTTTTGCTTACTCCCATCTCATTCGTTTTGGTGGATATGGAGGTAGCGATGGTTGGGGGGTGAAAATAGTTTTACCTGCACTCTCTCTCAAAGGTGACAGAGTGCTGTTGCCCAGTCCGTTTGGGTATCTTCTAATAATGTACCCTAGACTGGGACCTAGGGCAACATCTAGGTATTGCTGTGTATTGCCCTGCTTATAAAAAACAAAACAAATCCCCCAAACAAAACAAAAAGAAAAGCTTACACAATTAAAAAAACTGTTCAAGCAGGATTCTTCAACTGTCAAATTATATACAGAAAAGCCAGTGCCTTGTATAAATGATGATGTCTTCTAGGACAATGCCAGAGAAATCTAATCAGATACAGTGTTTGTTTTTAGGGTTGTTACTAGCTCCAGTACAGTTTTGCATCTTAAAACATTCAGAATTGCACTACGAGGTTCAAAGCTCATCTGTTCTGGGGGAAGTCCAAGTCAAACGTGAAGTAGTTTTAGAGCAGTTAAATTTTTTTCCCCACCTATGTCTTCTCATCAGGTTTGGTTTCTCACTTTGTTCTGGACATCCTTAGGCTTGATTTCCTGTGTTTATTCCACAACCTTCTTGCCTGGTTTCCAGACTGTAGACTTCTCCAGGCAGCTAAAGACTGCCTCCTCTCTCCTCTGGTTTCTCAGCATTAGGGAGAGGGACAAAGCTCTTTTTTGCTTTCCCCAGCATGCGTCCCCTCAAAGATTACCACCCAGAATACTTCTGTGCTGGGAACGCCAGGAGTAGAATCGGAACCCAGTGCACTGAGTTTTGTACTGGCACTTAGATTTGGACTGGCCATTTCCATGCCCACATCATGTGTGTTACCACTGCCGCAGAAACAATGCTACAGACGCTTCTAGCAGGCTCCTCTTACTCTCTGCAGAAGGAGAAAGATTGTGTAAAAAGGAAAAATGAATTCCTCTGGTTGCGTGTGTAGCCCGCTTCTGATTTGGCAATACATTCGGACTGCTCTCTGTAGGCCGTGTTATCATGCTGTCTTCAGGCAGATGCTGCTTTTGCTGGTATGTAAAATTGCATGTTTAAATACAAGGTGGCTATCTGATTTGAAAGTGTAAATGCCAGTTGGCTTGTGCTACTTCAGTAACTAGCTGAACACCTTTCAGGTCTGTGAAGCATCTAGTAGAGTTACGGATGCTGTATATGTTATAATTAACTCTCATTGTCTGGAAATGCAGCTAATTATGTGCAGAAACAAAAAGTCATATAAATACACACAGTGTAGTAAATATTTGTATAGAGAATACAGAATATTTGTGTGGGTAGGGAGAGTGATATAGTAACAAACATATATGTGTGCATGGGTGTAATGACATTTCTTCGTATCACATCTATCAGGTTACAAGCAGCTAATAATTTTCTTTTTCTACTCACAGCCAAGCATTATAATGGCATATACTCATAAATCAACATCAACATGGAACATTGCTTAGCAAATATAAATGTATGTGCATTGCAGAATGATCTGAGATTACAAAAATATATCAGAAGTCAAAAGTAGCTGGTGGAGAAATGCTATGTCTTTAGTTTATTGAGATTGTTTGGAGGATCCTAATGTACTGTCACTGAAAGAATAATTTTTCCTTTACAATCTACTTAGCAAAGATTTATCGATCTTTTTCCCCTTCATAGAGAATTACTGATCCATTTTAGAAAATCAGATTTTCACACCTTTCATGAGAATGTGCACAGCGCAGTTCCCTAGGGATTGCCAAGGAAGTTGACTTTGACATGAAATCCCTAGGTACCGGCGCACAACAGCCTATAGTCTCATCACTGATTTGTTGCACAGGGTGGTAAAATACTTTTATACATTTATAGAGAAATGATTGCACTGCGAGGACTTATTTTTCCATGCTAGAGGATGTATTCAGGTCCTGTTATTTGTGTAAACAGCATTTTTCAGTTTTTTTTTTTCTTCTCAGCTGTGATGTTATGAACAGTAAGGTAAGATAAAAGTTGTTGAAATTCATGTTGCAAAGCAGTAGGGTACTGTAGAATTTTTCAGTGTGTGTAAATAACTTTCTTCAAGATGTGTCTACTCTCTGTCCTCATTATTGTAGTATCCTAGGTAGCTAAGCATTAGGCATGTTATATTGAAGTATGCATCATAATGAAGGTGATTTATTATAATTAAAACGGCATGGAGAGCAGCTTTTATTAGACATTGTTTCACAGGAGAGCTTAATAAAGAGCATTATTATTAGTTATAGATCTGTGTGAAGGATGTTGTTTACTGAGAGTTATGTGAGTATTAGTCAAAGTCTGAAGTTGCTCATTTGAGCTGTCCACTGTAGGGGGAAAAAAAGCATTCAGCGCAGCAAAGAGAAGAATTTTAAGATTGGAGGGGAGAGAGAGAGAGAGACGGAGAAAAGGAAATGCCGAGTGCATGAAGTGTTCTCTGCAGGAGCAGTTCTAGAATACTTTATTACATATCTACGGAGACAATGGCATGGACTGTAAGTAGCTCCTGTCTCTCAATATAATAATGCACATAAAGTCGGGGTCAGATTGGGTTCGCTCTGGGCTTTGATGCTGCAGAAGGTCACCAGGGGAATCGATGGACAAAAATGAGACCTGAGTTTCATGCAATCAATGAGATTTTTCTATTTAAAGTGGACACTGCTGGGTGCGAGTCTCAGAGCTTCAAATGTGGTTTTGCTCAGTTTTAGCAGATTGAAAGATGCACTGTAAATGTATTGTTTGTTTAATAACTGTGCTGGCATGAGGGGTGTATATCTAAACAGGTTAGTCTGGCAAACTCTATTATGAAGTTGCATGAGCTGCAAATAAATGGACAAATTAGCAGCTACTTTGAATGTTAATTGCACTGAGTTTTTATTATGTTTCTGCTGAGTTTTAATTGCCTGGCATTTAGATAAACCCTTAAAATGTGATTAGGAAGCTCCTGAATCATTTGATTAAAATCGTACGGGATTTACCTTTCTATAAAATATGCTTTCCTACTATTAGTCCTCTATACTCATTATAGGCAATTCTTTAATTTCTTTGAAATAGCTCACATTTCCATGGATTAAAACAAATTCTTACATGCCTTTGGTTAAGAAGCTACATTCTTTTGAGTGGCAAGTGGATGCTTGGGACAGAATTGCTTTGATAATTTTCTCCTTAAAGTTTTCAGGCAGCTGGAAGATATCTGTTGTTTTGCCTTTATTGTGTACAATTATCTCTCTAGGATAAGGGAAGCAATCGGGAAGAATGCGATCAGTGAGTCTGACATAGCTGTAACAGTGGCAAAAGCAAATAATTGACTGATACGTAGGAGATTCATCTCTGTTGTGAAATGGTTAAGAAATTAAAGTATGTTATAGGCCAATTTCAAACCACTGATATATATGAATTCAACTGCTTCGCAGTTGATGGAGTTGTTCCAAATTTACATTGACCTAACGTAGGTCCTGACACTGTTTTCAATTTCAAAGCAAGTCAGCTATTGGACTGTATTTTGTGAATGAAAGAGACTCTTAAATCTGGCATTTAAATGATCTGATTGGTTATTTTTAAAAAAGTAAAAAGAAAACAACTAACACACCCCAATAATGCTCTGTCTATAGACTGCAACCTGCATTTTCTGAGCTTCCATTTCACAAATTTAAATATCAAGTCTGAAGGATTGTTTATCCTATATCACTGCATAAGTAAATGTCCACCAGAGGCTATGAGGGAGGAAAGGGGGAAGCAGCAAACCCAACCCCTTGTATTTTTCAGTCTGTTCCTAAAAATGGCTTTTTTGATGACACTAAACAAAATCAAATTATTCCTTCACCACAGGTACAGAACAATCCCAAAATAAGGAAACAAGCCAAGGCCTCGACAGTCTTTTTCACTTAAACATCTTAAATACAGTAATTGAAGATTTGTGGGCAGAGCGCACACAGCAGAATCATAGCTTTTCTACAACTCAAGTCTAAATTTGTTTGCTAGTCTGAAAAAATGCCCCAAAGAAAAGTAGGTGTACAGATGAGAACTTAAGCTTCTGCCTCAATCTAATTTCTGTTAGCAGGGTCATTTACAATTCAAGCAGAATTTATGTTCACCTAAAGTGATTTATTTGCGTTTGCATCTATGCCCTGAGTAAGAACACTTCAGTTTATATTATTCTCATTAAAAAGAAAAACATCCTCCACCTCAACATCCTCTCCTGATGGTCCTTAGTGTTGCATTCTTAAGTTGTTAAACATTTTCTAGCTAAGCCTTTTTGATGAAACATAGAAGGAAATATATTAGGTAACTTTCATGTATAAAGATTTTGGCAATGAAAGCCCACTGCAGTTACCACATTCCATGGTAAAGCAGGTCTCTGGGAGATAATGGAAAGAGTAAGCAATTGCAGGTAGATTATATAAAACTCAAACAATAGAACAATGAGCCACCAGATTTTCTGTGAAATCTAAAATAAATCAGGAGGGGATACAGAAAAGGAGAAAAAAATACCACAACATCTGTAACACTTTTTTCTGCATGCACCTTGGTTATCAGTATTTCTTTCCTTACCTTCTGCTGCAGACATAGGAAGGTGATAAATATGCCATGTGCAAGTTTAGTTGAACGGAAGTATAGACAATTTGTGGCACATTTTTTTTTCACTGAATGTTGAGGTGTCTGTCTTGGGGCTGCAGGCCTGGCATGAAGGATCAACCAGGAGTAGAGTGAAGTTTTGTGTTTTGGTATGGATGCAATGACTGCTGCCCTTTAATGTGCTTTCTTTGAGTTAAGCATATGTAGCCCGTTTTGAACTCCCCAGTGATCTGCTGGCTGTTACAACCAGTCCCAACAGGGTCAAGTTCCCAAGTCTCCACTCATGGAAAAACTTATTTGAAATTTATGGTAAGATTTATTCTACTTGCAAAATCCTGAGCAAAGACAACTGGATGTTCTGTGTGAGGAATGGTGTAGAATTAGGTGCTGGATTAGTGCATGCTTCCCTGAGCAAACCTTACAGATGAGGATAATAAAAAGGTCTTTTTCTAATTCTCTGGTTTAAAAGGTATTGTATATTTCACTGCACTTTTTTTTTTTTCCTGAGTATTTTAGGAAAGCTGAAAGATGAACTTATGTATACAATAGCAGAAGAGTATGGGCCACAGAGAACAGAAGCACAAATGATCCAAACCTAAGGAAATAGAGATGAATGCAAATGAAAAATATTGCATACTGAAAATAAAGAATGCAGTTTATAAGGATTTTTCAATATTCACACTAATATACATTACTTTTTATCCTAATTAATGAACCACGTTGAAAACCTGTTTTCTACACTTTCCTCTCCTACCTATTTAAAAATACTGGGAAAATAGACATGTAAATGAAAACTTCCTATAGACCTTTTTAGCTTCTGCAAATAGCTCTTATTCAACCTATCATCCTACGTCTCCCTGATCTTAGCATTACAAGGGTCATATTTTCACAAAGATGAACCATTCATGGCAATTTCTCCAACAGATTTGACACAAACATTCTTTTCTTTGATATTGAAGATATAAGCTTTCTATTTTTGTCCTATTTTTTCCCCCAACCGACATATTTATTGAGGCTATTGCAAGGAAAATCCCACTTTCCATTAATATTTGACTTCTCTGTTTTTTTTCCTCTTGCAGAATTTCAGGCTAACAGAGCAGTAAGGGGTGCTTTGGTCATGTCAGATTATGTATGTGCATGAATACAATAATAAAAATCTCTGAAGTTTATTTAGAATTAATATTTAAATGGACATGTACACAAACACAGTGGTTAATACACATATATGTAGGGTTTTATTTGAGTAGACGCCTTCACGATTCTGCTGCTGTAGATCAACAAGTAGCATTTATTGATCTGTTATAACAGCAGTTCTAGTTCCGGAGAAGATTTTGATTGATTGTCCTCATCCAGAGTGAGTTCTTTCTCCATCTCTCTAGAGTGTTCAGTGGCATCAGCAGCGGATAGTATGGAGACAAAAGATTTCTTTCTGAAGGAAGGACTTTATAATTCTGTTTGGATTCCAAGTAATTATTTCAATGCCCTTTGCCATTTCTATCCAAGTAATCTGATACACCTCTTATGCTAAGAGTCTATAAATTATTGGTGGTAGTATAGATATCTCATGTCAAGCCTTTATTTTACTTAATAAGGTGATTACAAATTAATATACTGAATGGAGTAGGAATGTCTTTGTGACCTGTGCTGCTTGTTTTATCAGACAAATCTTCCTCTATTACATTATAAATTAAACCTGAAATCACTATTTCAGTTTTAAAAATTCCAAACATCTAAAGTATGCAGAATTCTTTATTAAAAAGCTAGAAAAACATGTAAATTCACTTTGCATTCTTTTAGTCTTTAATATTAAACTGTAAGATACCTTACTGCATATGTCAGTCCTAAATGTTATTTGTGATGACAGTTTATTCTCGGTCTAGGTCAAGAGGTAAGAATGTTTTGTATTCATTTAGTTAAATAAGCTCCTTAGACACTCCTCACTTACCAGTGCCAGATGCAACCAATGAAGGTATGTTATAAATCAGGTTTCCTTTGGATCACAGTCACCACCAGATAAGCCGCTCACTTTTCTCATCCTGCCATATTCCTGCCTCCTCTTATGGTCTAAATGGTCTCTCATGCTTTATCTGAGTTCCTTCTATCTGTTGACTGAAGAAAAAGGAAAGCTTGTCTGTCACCGTTTGCCTTTATAAACCGAAATGTTCAGTACAGAAGCCTGGAGAGGAAATGTGAACACCAGTACTACACCCTAGCGAGTTCTCCATCAACCAGTTCTCTTGGTGAAACTCAGCAAGACCTCCAGGTTTCTTCAGATTACTGTCCAAAAATAAATATCAGACTTTGCTCAACAATTTTATAGAAGTGTCATTCCCCGCCCCCCCCTTATCGTCCCCCCCCCCCCCTCCCCCCGCTGTTATTTGAAACCAACAATAATTCCCCCAACAAAGATTTGTATGCATGCATTTAGCTGCTCTGAAAAATGAGACTGTGGGTTAGAGTTAATAATCTCCTAACAAATTAAACTAGAAAAACCCGCTTGGAGGCTATTTTGCAATAGATCCATGCTTAGCAATGGCATGAGCAGTAAAACCTCAAGCCCTTGTAGAAGTAAACTGCCTTATCAGTTGTCCACCTTCCTGAAAGGTGGAGTCTGCCTTGTGGGTTGAAGGGAAGTCTTTGCTCCATGCCAGTGCAAGAAGACTTTGCTAGCTCTGAGGTGCAGCCTACCTCTGGATGGCAGTACGGTCACTGTGAATGGGTAGGAACTCCTCCAGCTTTCTCTTGGGAAGCACATGCCTGGTAAATTTGGCTGGTCTTCACTCACCCCCACTATGCTTTGCCTTTACCTCGATCTTTTTAAATTTGGCACAAGACACAAAGCTGCAAGGTTGGAGTGTATATGCACAGACAAAGGTCTATAGGAAACTTCCTTTTGAGCTGCGTTGTTTTCAAGCTTTTGAGTCCCTCCATCTTAATCATCTGCTACAACTGTTCAGTGTTGTGCAAGGCTGCTTTTTTTATTTGGTATTATTACACTACCTGATCTGAATTAGTGTATGATGTCCAGAAATGGTTGAGAAAGTAGGAATTTCTCTCATGCAAACTAGCAGTATTTAATAATAATACGATTTACTCACAGCTCATTTTTTTGGCAGACTTAAGCTCTACATTTAAAATATTTTTACAGTATATAAAGATGTTCAGGGTTAGTAATCAGCTTTCTTGAGCTATGAGAACCTGAGACACAGTAACCATAAGTGAAAAATTTGAGAGCATGGACTTTTCCATCTCTATGAACTGCAAGTAGGAATTGTCTGACAAATATTCCCCAAGTTTAGTGTAAGTTTTTTCTTTAGTCTTCAGAGTGTATATTGCTTTTTTTTTTTTCCTCTTGAAAACAAATGTTGCCAGCCAAAGCAATGGGATTTGAAGCAGTACAAGGAGCCAAAAATGGGACTTCAGTGAAGTTATGTAATTGTCATACTCATAATGTGCGATTGCTTCCTTAATAACATCTGTACATGTTGTAATTCTCTTAAAAGTATCATATTGGTGTAAAGGTGTATGCAGAACAATTATACTAAGCAATGTCAGGTTTTACTAGTGTTATATCTGTGACACCAACCGAAAGACTAAAGTACTCTGCTGTGCATGGTCATAGATGCTGTTAAAAGCAGTGTTTTGCTTTCTAGACTGCCTTTGCAATCTCATTGCCTTCAAATGAAGTACTAAATTACATTTGCAGAACCCTAGTGAAGACAATAGGATTACAATAGGTGTTACTGAGGTCATCATTTAATAATGATGTTAATATGGTATATGAGGCTGGAGGGAACCCACTTTGATAGTGAGATACTAGGCTGAGTCTGTAGAGGCAGCATTTAAAGGGAAGGGAATCCACTGTTTGCTTGCAAATGGTGTAAACTTGAGAAAGACTTTAAGAAAGAAAAGAAACGACTATATGTTCTCATTTTTGCATTTGTTATAAGTTCAGTGCTGTTTTAAAATGTTTCCTTGGGTAGTAGTGTAAAACGTATTCCTTTGACTTGCAGCAATTTTGAGGTGATAGACCTTTGTTTTTTCTTAGAAGATGCCATAACAGTGCATGATTGTGCACTTCTGTCTTGTGCATTTCCATGTCCATCCAGCTGAATGTCAAATATAACGGAAGAGCTTTTTCTACATGCTTTTTCAGGAGAAGGTTGTAATCTAAGCACTTTTCTTCCCCCCCCCCCCCCCCCCCCCCCCTTCATAATGCCCATTGTATGTATTGTCTTGTCATTTTCATCCTTTTCCTCCTAATTAGCTCTGGGGTTACTTTTCGGCAATTTGCCTTCACTGCTGGACTTCAGTCTCACAAAATCTGATCATATAAGTGGTCCCATTGATTCCAGTATGTATACTTAGTGCTGAGTTACATGCTTGAGGAACCAGTTTATACCCTTCAGATATAGATAAATGACTATCATATCCTAAAGCCATGATTTCACTGCAGCATAAACATGTCTTTGTTTCATCACAGTAGTTCAGTTCCTCTGTTATAATAAATTTAACAAATCTGATTTGGGCTTCTTGTAGTGCTTTCTCAGTATGTTGTCATCTTTTTGTTCAAGACCCTTAAAGATGAGTCTTGATTTGTTCAAGACCCTTACAGACACATTAGATCATCCAGGAGAAAGCCATGATATAGATGGTGTGACTGCACAGTATGTGTGTGGAGGGTAATACAGTAACGGCTTTGAAGACCGAGGTTCAAAGTCCAGTGTCAGTGTTGTTCATTCTTGTTCCCACTTTCAGTGTCATGCATCTTCTTGTTTTAACTTTTTTGCTTTGCATGTTGGTCTCAATCATTGGAACAACCTTCTCAGGAACGTGGTTTTCAAGATGCAATTGGACAGGCTGCTACACAATCTCATCTGGAGATTCTCATCTCCCTTTTCACATGAAAGGCTGGACCTGATGATCTTTTGAGGTCACTTCCAACCTGGGCTGTTCTGGGATCATAGAAACTGTGTCCAGGTACTTTTGAAAGTATTCCATTATTTGTCTATTTGTTGTTGTTAGGGAGAGAGGTGGAATCGAAGAATTTGTTATCATCGTTATGTGTATTCATTCACTTTTTATTTCCTGATGCCTGTAAAAACAGAATAACCGTGGAAACCTGCAGCTGGATGTTGTCTTCAGAAAACAAACAATTTGATCAACTCTATTGTTAGATTGTCTATCTAGATGATCTGGCTAATATTTTATTGTCAGTTTCCCGTTATTACTTACTCTCTGTTGCTGTGCTGGAATCAACTTGGGAGCAACAATGTTGAGAATAGTTCACTGCATAAGGGGTTGTGCATATAGCCGTGTGAAACTTCTATGATCATAAAGGCTTTAAAGCAGTACATAAGGGAGGTTTTGATGTGGTAAAGTCCAGAGAATTGTTACTTAAGCATGCAATTCATGTTAATGCACTCTGTTCCCTCATGAGTTGCTGATTGATCTAAGTAGGTTATAGCATAGTACCTTACTAGCTTTTCTTTAACTGGTGCATGGAACACAATTCAATACTTCTTCACATTTAATAGATGATCCTAGAAAACTGGAAAGCAATCCAGCATTTCTGGAGTCATTGTAGGAGTTAGACTTTCACCTTATTTTATTAACTTCCCTTTTATAAAACACTTGGTCTTAGTTATGTTCCGTGCTTAATCCTCACAGTCCTTTAAAAGTAGCATAACTTTTTTTTTTCTTCCCCTCAGTGTATTCCTTTCAAACTTCAAGGCTTGTGAGTTTCTAGACTTCGTGCATGAAGGGGTAGTTTGGAGTCCAACAGAAATTCAGTGCTGGGTATGTTAGGATTTGAAACTGAAAGATAGCCACAAGAGGGAAGATCTTGTAGCAGTGGACAAATAATACTGCTTATGTAGAGGTTACAGTTCCTGTTTTCTGCTAGTTTTGTATACTTTATAGGGATATGTGCATATCCTAGCATAACATAACGGATCCCATGTCAGTTGTGTTGATCCTAAGCTAAGTGTCTGGTCTGAGAATAATGCTTTTGTTACTTTGACTGCACAGATGAATCAATTGTTTGTGTGAGCAATTTGATTCTGCACTGGAGCTTCTGGTCCTGTTTTACTAATAATTCTGTATATAGACAGGTGAGTGTATTACTCTTGTACATTAGTTTGGAATCTAGCAAAGACTTTGTGATAGTCACTTAAGTGGCGTTATTATGCTCCCTACAAATATGCCTTACAAGTAGCACGTTCACATGGAAAAAAAGAGCTTTCTCTGAAACTATTGTGGCTGCTATTGCAGTAATGGGATATCAAACAGGCAAAATTGTATGTGTTGTCAATGGCTGCAATATAATTTCATTGACCTACAATGTTTAAAGTGAAGACATGATGGTAAGCTTCTATAAGGTGTCATATTGAAGTAATTGCCCACCAACTTGATTTTATGGCCAAAGAGAACATTTTAATGTCCCCGTAAATTCTGAGGACAATCTAGCCTGCATGGAAACACAGAGATCAAAGACCATGATTAAGCATTTCGCTATTATAATGCTGAGAATATTTATATAACACAAGAAGTAAATAGATGAAATAAGTGTGGGTGAAATTAAACTGGAAAGTTAATTTAAATCTACGAACAAAAGTTTGGTCTAAAATGCAAAAAAAAAAAAACCAAAACAAAACAAAACAAAAAAAATGGGGTGGTTTAAGTCAATGGTTTTACTCACCCCAAATGTCACAGCTTTTACTTGGTCCTTGCCTAAGTCTCTTTGGTTTTGCTTTCAATTTGCCAAGAGCTCAGCATTATGAAGAGCTCAGCACTCTTCAGGCCCATGTGATAGACTGAGTTCAGGTGATAGAAACAAGCCAGCATTTGGCTCCAGAGGAAGCGCATGAGCTGGGGGGATCAGGCCTGTGAGTGGAACAGAGCTGTCTGGCTGTGAGAAAAGGGAATTCAAGGAAATTCTTGGTTATGTGAATGCTCCACTCAGTTTCCCTGCTTTTAGATCTGACTCATTGCAGTGGGTCTGTCTGTCTGGAGTTAATGTTCTTTATGGCGGCGCATATGGTGCTGTTTTTTGGCTTTGGGACTAAAACCGTGCTGATAACACACCAGTGTTTTGGCAAAGTTAAGTCCTAGAAAAGCAGAGATCAAGAGAGAGATAAGTAGAGGCTCTGTAGGGACAGGGTTTTAAGATTAACTTACGTATTTTTATAGGGATGCTTACCAGTCACTGCTCTTTGCAAAACAATTAAACAGAATAGAGATGAGGTGACTTGGACAGCAGTGCTTAGAGGCTTAGTGGTAAGAGTGTGTGCCTGAGGTGCTGGTCCTCTTACTCTAACCACCAGGGAGCAAACTTTCTCCCACAAAAAAAAAAAAAGGCTGTTTTTTTCATTGAAAGATGGGTAACAGGGAGGAAGAAGGTGGAAGAAGGAATACTGATATGCTCTCACAGCTGTACTGGTACACTCCAGCTTGCTGGAGGAAACTCAGGTGGCTCTTTGCCTTTGTGTTTACAAACTGTAACTATACATACCTTCCTGATTCAAAAAAAAAACAATTATATACGTGGGTATAGTAATTAGCTTTTTTCTTAAAAGTAAAAAGCAAAGATGTAACCAAATGGTTCTTTAAACGTATATATGCCAAACACAATACTAGTTTCAATTTAGAATGATATATGAAGACAGTTTGTAATGAAAAAATAATGTGAGTTTGTGATCAATCTCTATTCTGCATTTTGTTTTATTTTGTAACTTTTTAAAAGTAACTTTTTAAAACATTCAGAAGCTATTAGTGACCATTTCTGTATTAATTTCTAGGTTTGCTTGTTTCCAAACATATTTTCTAATGTCCTTCCTATTTGCGCATGTTTAGTGCACACTTTGTGTAATCCTATATTTTGAAAATAAACTTATTGGAGACATGGCATAATTTGCAGAGTTATTTCAAACAATATGTTCAAAAGTACATTTATTACTTTTTAGAAATAATACATAAAGATTGAAGCATGTTGAAGAGCAACTTAAGACCAATAGCATTATGAGATTGCTTATGTTGACCTACATTTTTGAAACAACTAAACTACTTTTAGGACTATTTATTGATGTTCTGTTATTGATTTCAATGACAAAAAGATCAGGGCCTTTCCCTAGATCTCGGTGATTCTTCATGCAGGGAATTGAGTCTGTTGTGCCTGTTGATGCTGATGGCAACAGTCCAAATGGTTTCACTGGCAGGAGTGTTAGGACCATTTGTACACACCTATATATGTGTTTATAATATGTATAAATGCATATGTTTTGTGTATATAAAATCGATCAATATCTGTATGCAAGTGCACACGTATATATGACAATAGCATGATCTTCAGAAATTTTTCTGATGTTGAAGCAGAAGGAATCAATGGTATTTTTGACTGTGCTCTCTAAGGAGGGTGGTGATAGTTACTCTTTAAGGGTGAAATCAAGCATCCTAGTGTGTTCACCAGTTTGCGAAGGAGCAAGCAACAGAAGGTGTTACTGTAGCTGCATGTTGTTTTGTTGTTGTTTTTTAACCATTATCAGATTATCTACCCTAAAATATTGCTTAAAAGGAGTTTACTTAAAAAGTGAAAGGAAGCCAATGACAATTAATTGTGGCAACCTTTTTTAAATCAAACAAAAACAAACAAGAAAACACACACACACACACACAAACCACAACAAAACAAACAAATTGAACAGTATCTAATAAAGAATTGAATTGTCCATGTAGGAAAATACTAACAGATCTGAGAAATGCTTCATTCTTTGTTTATTGATAATCCACTTACTGTAATTGCTGCTAAAATGATCACTAAATGTTACGCTGTTTTCCTATTGTAAGCATTAAACAGGAAAAGTGCTGTTACACTGCTCTGAAGTGATCTTCCTACATGCCTGACACATAATAGTGCTACTGCATGTGGTGTGTGACATATCCAACCCTAGTACTAAAAGAAATGTTGGGAGTTTAAGTATACCTGCAACTTTCAGCAGATAAAAGCCTTTGACAAAAAGTGAGACTCTCTTTGGGCTTCATCTTAAAGAAACAAATCCTTATGCAGATTTCTTCAGGATGGACTGTGAAGCTGTGTGACGGTTAAGGGCATACTGAAGTTGGAATATATTCACTTAGAAATTAATATGTTGAGATTTACACTGTGAAAAGAAAGATGTGGTACCCAGGTGTTGATGAAGACCTGGTATGAAGAAAAGTAAACCAAAAGCTTCTCTATAATGATTAAAAAAAATTGCACTCATTTATCAGTGGGAAAGGCTTAGAAAATATAAAAAGCCCAACATTATTGATCTGCAACATTTGTGGTATTATTAAGTATGTTTAGCATTTATAACAGCAGGTTTTGTTGTCAGATGAGCTCAATGTAGGAGAACCATAGGAAAAATGATTTGGCATTCTTGCTCTTAACCTGATAGCTACACATCCTACTGCAGTGCGTCTTCTGATAGCTGGAAAAAGAAGAGGGTATTTTAGTTTGTGAAGCTCAGTTCTGGTGAAGCTTTCAGTTATTCAATATATGGGCATTTTTGCTATTTAATTCTGTCTAGATAAGATGAAAGGAAATAGAGGGCAATAAGGGTCCCCACCTCTAAGGTACAGTCCCAGTAGAAATCAGAATCATCTAGGTTGGAAAAGACCTTCAAGATCACCAAGTCCAGCCATCAACCTGACCTGCTGACTCCCATCACACATCACGGATCCATGCTCCTTAGTGTCATGGCCACATATCTCTTAAATGACTCCAGGGATGGGGACTCAGCCCCTTCCCTTGACAGCCTGTTCAAATACTCTACAATCCTCTGCTTGAAGAAGTTCTTCCTAATGTCCAATCTAAACCTCCTCTGGCACAACACCATTTCCTCAAGTCCTGTCACTTCTTACCCAAGAAAAGAGATCGATGCGCTCCTCTCTGCAACCTTCTGTCAGGTAGTTGTAGAGACTGATGAGGTCTCTCCTCAGCCTCCTCTTCTCCAGACTTAAAATCCCCAGTTCCCTCAGCTGCTCCTCACAACCCTTGTTTTCATGTACCTTCACCAGCCTCATTGCTCTTCTCTGCACACTCTTGGGCAACTCAATGTTCTTGGAGCAACGGGCCCAAAAGTGACCAGAGTGGCTGAGGTGTGGCCTCACCAGTGCCACGGCAAGTGGACCATCACTCCCCTAATCCCCCTGGCTACTCTGTTTCTGATTGCAGGCCAAGAGAAGTCATTTCCCATACTTGTCCATGGAATTCAAGTGTGCTGTATTAAAGCAAGTAGCGCGAAGAGGATCAAGAGCTCTGCTGACAATCTTGTTAATCACATAATACATAAAATAAATACGTAACATGCATGTTATGTATGAACACAGTGTTCAGCATCATAACCCATGCTATGATTTTTTTTTTCCAAATTCAAGTTACTGGTTCCTTTGTTTTACAGCTTGGAAACCTGAAATGTTAGGTAAAACAAAGTTTTCCTTTAAC
Source organism: Cygnus olor (assembly GCF_009769625.2). NCBI lineage: Eukaryota > Metazoa > Chordata > Aves > Anseriformes > Anatidae > Cygnus > Cygnus olor. The sequence goes on along the minus strand of NC_049170.1, from coordinate 61,070,297 downwards.
TAGAAAGTTCCTTTCAGTTGCTGTGAGTCCCTTCTAGGTTGCCTAGTTAAGTTTCTCTCTTGTTATCAACATTCAAGTTATCTTAAGTTTTGGTGTGGTTATGGACGTGCTGGTTTTTAAAAGTTATTTTATCTGAATTCTTGCTCTGATATTTATTTTCTCACTGTCTTTCTAGTGTGCACATCATAGACAAAACATGCCAAATAAAACCATATATAATGCTATACTTACATTCTGATTACGCCAAACTCATGCCATTTGGATGCTTTATGGTGGCAATCCCAGGAAGCAATGTTTTACCTAAAACAAATGAACAAAAAACCAACCGCATCCCACGACTACCAGCACTCCATGAAGTGTCTTGCATTTCTTAGTTTTGGGGGCCATGATGGCCTATTTCTTCCTTCTGGAAAACAGAAGGATTATTGTGATGAAGGAATGGTGTAGTTGCTGGATGGAGCTTTTAATGTCACAAGATTGGCTGGAGAGAGGATGGGATTAAATAAAAATCTTGTTTTTAAGGCTCCCTCAAAATAGGAGTCAAGTTAATATAAAAAACAACAACAGGTTATCAAACAGGCAGACTGGTGAAAGAGCACTTGTATGAAGATGATTTGGCAAGTAGAATCGTGTCCTTTATGTGGTCATTGTGGAGACTAAAGCAACCTAATGTGAAATCATTTTTACAGAAAATGAGAATTTTTTGTTTTTATAGGAAAACCTCTAGACAGCTACAATATGTTTATTACATTAGAGTGGAATGGTATTTTTTCCCCTAGGAATGATGAATACCTTTGCAGAAATGTTTTAATACTTTTTTTTTTTTTTTTTAATGGAAGACAATGTCTTGTACTTTGTAATGAAAATTTTCTCAAGTTCTCTGGTAAGTTGACCCACAGTATACGAATTCTAGAAAATCTTAGCTATTATAGACTTAGAATTTTTTGGATGACTTTTTATGTTTGACACAGCTCCCTGCTGAATAGAACCAACAGAGCAGAGGGAACAGTGCACTATTTCTATGAAGAAACTGTCAAAGTCTTATTCCGGTTAGGGGCTGTCTTCTAATTTTGAATTTAATTGCTCTCTTATGTGATCTACTCTTTTTGGAAGATCAGATGGCAGAAGAGTAGTAGGGGGGGAAAGTCTCTTGAGGGCTGATTTCTCCATACTGGCCCCAGGGGGTGGTGGTGGTGGTAAGTTACTGCCTGTTCCACCTGTGTCCTGTCATGATCTACAGAGCTTGCTCTTCTGGTCTCTCAAAAATCATCTGCTTTTATATGGTTGCGAGAACCTTGAGCTAGAAGGTTCCTTTCCCACACCGTTCTCAAGACTTATTTCTCCTAATGGTTGTGTGCTGTTGTCCATCTTGTGTTTTGAGGACCATGGTAGCTTTTCAGAATAGCAGCTTCTCTGGTTCTTGACCTCTGGATGCATACAAACCCTTGAAATATGTCCATGGATGAACAAGCTCCTTTTTAATGAGCAGCATGTCATTTAATACGGGAAATCATTGGAATATGGCTGGACTCTTGTTAACCTAGAATTAATAGATAACAGCTACGTAGCTACTCTGTGTATGTGGCAGAAAACTATAAAGATGAAATGGTTTGCAACAGGAGGAGCAGGAGGAATCTTTAGTCAGATTAATAACTGGATCAGAAGTAGTAAGGTCACCTCCATGAGCAAAAGCATTGTTTAGAGTAAAACTTCTGGGCTGTGGGTACTCTTGCATTAGTGATTCCTAAATGTCATGTAGGTCAGGAAAAATACAATGGCTGGATTCATGTCTTTTTCTTTTTTTTTTTTTTTTTTTTCCTGGCCAGTTCCAGATTGCTTTATTTGGACCACAGATGCAGCTGACACAGTTGCTTCTCTTGTTGTATATGGTAAAACCAGCATCCTTTAACTTTCTTGCATGTTTGAAGCATACAGCTTGACTCGCTATATGAAGCTCCTAGGGATACGCTTATAGCAATAAACCCAATAAAATAAAATTGTGACCCAGTTATTTATTACTGTGTGGCTGCCATGTGTATGTTTCCATTCTGCAGCCTCCTGTTAGTGTTGCAGAGCAACCTGACCAACAAATTTATGAGGACTTGCCTTGTGAACCTTTCAGCTTTCTGTCAATAGGTGCAAGAAACGTGTGAAACTTTTTCATTAGGGAAAATAAATGGTTCAGTATGGTGAAAAGTATGTCTAGTGAGGTACTTTTGTGTGTTTTAAAACCATGTTGAAGTATTATTCAAATCTCAAGACAGTAATTTGAAGGACGTTGCTGCATAAAAAGGTAGTTAAAAAAAACAAAACTTTTTTAAAAAGGTTGCTAAAACTACAATTAAAAACTCCATGAGTTTCAGAAAAACATTTTCTGTCAGAAGCTGTATTACGTTAAGCAGCACTAACCTTTTCAACTTCCAGAGAACCTAAAATTAAGAAAATAATAACATCACTGACTAACCTGAAAAGAACATTTAAATGAAAGCACTGTGAGCAGTGATAGTCTCCCTAACTTTCTAAATTAAATTGTTACATTAGTAATACTACACTTTATATGGGTATAATTGCACACTGCTAACTTATTACAATGTTGTTTTAAACTAGAGAATACTTTTTAACTGCAACCTGGCCATTAGATGTGAAGATGAGTATCACTGCAGAAATATGATGTCCAAAGTCAAAGTAGCGCTGAGAAAAGGGAGAAAAACAGAACTATCTTTTCCACTACAGAGATTTTCATGAGGAGATAAATATAGTTCTAGCTGAAGAAAAGTGGAGACTGTTTCGGGTGATGATATTTATATTGAGTGAGAAGAGCTGGGGATATATTAGCTTCTTGCTGTAAGAGGAAAGAGAGGCAATGCTGAAGATTGTAGTAAGTTAAATATGAGTAATATAGGTAATATAACTAAATATGTAATGCAGTAAACAGGAGTACAAGATTAAAGCAGTGAAGGAAGATCAATGATCGCATATCAGCAGTCTTGTTTGTTTTGCTTATAGAAACATCCATCTAAGGATGCTGGTAGAGGTGGCTGTGAAGAAAATAAGCTTTTCTCTAACTTTTCTGGGGCAATGACAGCCAGCAGGTAGCAATGATCAGAGGCTAGCAGGGGTCTGAAGGATGATTCAAAGAAGTTTGCATAAGCCACACTATGGATTGATTGGGATAGAAATATTGGCACATTAGTGACAGCGGATACAAGGTTTAAAGAAGGAAGAATCAAAATTGTCTGTTTAGAAATCTTTATAACAAAAATAAATATGAATGCCTCTAAAAGCAATAAGACAGAGGAAGGAGGACCAGTTCCTAAGAGGACAAAAGGATAACACATTCCTAAATTTCATTTGATACAAATAAAACTAATCCTTTCCCAGTAGAGATTTTTAATGCATTCCTCACTCAAAAGCCATAAGTTATGTACTAAAATAACGTTATCTAAGGTTATGATGTGCTCTGTCTTGATTAAAAAGAAATCTAAAATATCAAAAATTTTGGTGTAATCATTAGAATATCTGAACAGTGAACTTTTATTTATTGGTAACGTAATTGGAGTGATTGCTCAAACATGCACTCTCTGTATGTCCCTAACAGAATTCTGTGCATGATCAGAATCCTATAGGAGGGCATAATTTATTTCGTATTGTCAGGAAAAAAAAAATAGAAAATTACTTTAAGACAGAAATGAAGTGATTTCAAACTAAAGTAAAAATAAAAAAAAAGGAAAACAAAGGATCTTACTTTTTCTCTGTTATTAAAATAATATAATTAAATTCAGACCAGGAATGTTTATGGTGCAGAGTACAAAATTTAGCCCAATGGCTACACCAGTGCATGAAGCCTTTATAAAGCCCTATCATCACGCAAGTCCTACGTTAAGGATAAAAGTAGTTTGTACTCCCCTTTTTAGATCTCTGCCTAGGGCATGTTTCACAGGAAAACAATACAGTTTCGTGTAAAAGCTGTCTTTGATTACTAAATAGTTTTGCTTAGAAAGTGCACCTTTACCCTTAAAGAGCAGAGACAAAGCTTTTAACACGGTGATAAATATTCTTCTGTATTTTGTACAGTGTTGCAGAAAAGAAACTAAAGGTTTTGGCTTTTGAAAGAGGGTGTGTAACCAGAGCTGTAATTTGCATTTGCAAATCCACCTGTTTTTTACTGGCAAATTAAGCCCAACAGCTTGTAGAAGTCAAGTCTGGGAGCTGTGGAGCTGAGCAGAGGTGCAGGCAGCTATTGCGAGCTGACTTAGAGGAGCTATGAGCCGCCCTTAAGGGAGAGACACAGCAGGGAGGACCACTCGCTGCACAGAACTGTCAGCAGAAGCTCATAGAAAACAGGCAAGTCTGGTAATACCGGTGCTAGCTGGACAAGAAATGGATGACAAGTTATATGAGTATCTGCAAGAGATGCATGTAAAATTTGTCACTACATGCGTGGTATTTACAGGTATATTTTGAATAAGGGGATTGCAATTTCTCAAGTTCTCCTAGAACAAGAGCTTTGCTCTTGTGGTTATAAACCCATCTGAAATACCATAGCATTATATCCTTTTTATGTACCCTTGCCTTCTACTTAAAGAAGATAAACCCTTTTCACAAAGTTCATCTTGCTGTTTTTTTTTATGTATTCCTAAACTTTTCAATTTTATGTATGAATAGCTAAAACTTTTGTGTGGGTATTGATCAACAGAAGTTGCTGTGTTGCGCTGCAAAGTATAACCTGATCTTTCTCACCTTCCAAAAAGCAAGCACATCCAGGGCAGGGAGGAGAACAGATCCTGATCGGATTATCTGCAAAAGGTGCACATGCAATTCCTGGCCTCGGCTCATCGTCTGATACCCTGGGTCCTCACTGGGTGGAGAAGAAGGAGCCTGCTGGGCCAGTAGCTGGCCACTGTGACAGATGCGTACCAGCTACTGCAGATCTTGGGGGTGCTGGGGACATTTTTTTTTTTTTTTTTTTTTAAGAGAGAGAAACCATTAGGAAAACAGGAAAATCCCATCTTGTCCCTGGGAAATTTTCCAGACCAGTCCACTTGCCATGTGTTGGAATTTGAATTACATTGTTTGTGAAAATAAGTTTTTAATCATGTGTAATCCACTGTAGAAGAGACACATTCTTAAGTACTAAAAGCAGCTGAAGGTCTAGAGACAACCTGGAGTAAAAACTGTCCATTTTTTTTAAAAGTATGTTTTTGAAGGAAACAAACTCTCTCAACCCATCATTTCAGTGATTTATTTAGTCTTCATGTAGGCTAGAAACTTAGACAGTACCTAATCTGTCTGCTTATAGAGAAAGTTGTCATTCATTCACCATCTGACACAGAGCTACCCTGGAGGTTAACTACAGGTGCTCGTACAGTTTGAGTGAGGGGGCAGCAATTTACATTTCAGTTTTTACAATCCTTGGCTCTGCGTTTGTAAAGCTGTTCTGAATTCGCTGCAAGAGGCTGCAAGTCAAGCAAGGGTCTATGGGGATGCTTGAAGTGCAGGTCTGAGGGATATCCTGCAACACTGAGTTCTACACATTTTCACTACTAATTGTTTGGAAAAGTGTCTTTATTATTATTTGATACTCCGACTTTTCCATTTCAGTGGAGGCCCTTTTTCTTCTCAGATGAGATAGGGTGAATAGTTCCTGATCTGCATTTTCTCCCTGCCGTTTATTATTTTGTATACTTTGATCATACTTGTTCTTATTCACTTTTGTCAGGTAAACATTCCCAATCCTTTCAATCTCTTTATCATTTTTCCTGCACATCTTTGTGATGTATTTCTTAGCTGGGCTAACCAGAAATGAACAAAGTGCTCCAGATGAGGCCGAATTATTGATGTGCATAACAGGTAAAATCCTAGCCCTGTTGAAGTTGCTGTGAATCCACTAACATCTAAGGGGTGAGGTTTCTCCCAGTGCTGTCACATTTTGTACATTATTCTTCATCCCATTTTTCATGTATTCAACTTCAAAATTTGGCAGCTGAGAATTTAATCTAGAATCCTACTGATGCAGCATCCTCCATTAAATTGCTGTTAGTCCTCAGATTAGCTGTGTAGCTTGTGGATGGGATTAGTTCCCTCCCAAAAATACTTTCCTGAAAAGGGTCAAATTTTATCCCGATTCATGTTGCCTATGGAAGCACGCTTGCTATTAGTTTTGAATGGCTGAAGCTGAGGGCATCAGCCCAGACTTAGAAACAATATTGTGTTCACAGTGACCTTTAGCTGGAAAATCTGCTAAAGTGCATTATATAGTATATGAAAGCAAAACAACAACAAAAAAATCCTGCCTCGGTAAATGACTTTGTCAATAATGTACTATGAATATGAGGCAAAACAAGTCAGAGGGGTTTTTATAGCATTTGCAAAAGAAATCTGTTAAATTCTCTTTCCTTCCAAGAATCATCTAAGAAATGTTCAGATTGTTGCTGGCTAATAAATACAGTAAATGAAATGTTAATAAATCACCAGCAATTTAGCCTGACAATAACATGGATTGACCACATTGATTAAATTGATTATGTTTCATATATTTACAATATGTAGACACAAGCCCAATTTATTTTCTGAAGAGTTCAAGGTAGGTATCATTGGTTTAAAAAAAAAAAAAAAGGCAAAACAAAACAATGGAGTAATGTTTGTGGTTGCTATCTGCAATAATCTAATGCTGACAGAGAGCAGTATTTTATTTAGTAATTAACAGTGTAAAGGGGAGAGAAGCTGTCATGTTGGTTCTTAAGCTGGGGAATGTGATGAAAGATGATATCTGCGATCTCATCCTTTCCACTTGTTTAGGATTGTCAGGATGAGAAATGTCAGCATTATGAAAGCTCAGCTCTGCTCTTGATATGATAAAACCCTTCAAAAGCCAGTCTTTCTCTCCCTCTTCCCCCTCCTTTCTCCCTCTCCCTGCACTTGCTTTTTTATTTATCCTGTTTTGTTAGATGGCAGAAATATAATTCTTTTCTTTCTTCCTATTATAAGCCACCATTTTTGTTTTATTATATGTTTCACAACCCCTAATGCCCCACTGAAAATTACCTTGTTAAATGACAGTGTTTCAAAGCCATGAATCCTTTCCACCATTCCCTCAGAGGTTTGAAACAGTCAACAGACTGTAAAGAATAAATAATAAAAAAGTATTGATTATTTTGATGACTGTGAGATTCAATTAAGTATTAATTTTGCCCTCCAGTGGACCTATCAAGGTATTCAAAAGGGAGGATTCGGCTCAGCTAAATGCGTGCTGAGTGCTTCAGCCTTAAATAGGGAGAAAATGTGTTTACCTACAGTATTTGAAGAGGAGTGCATTGATGCACAGAGTCCAATATTTAAGTGCTGTGCAAATTAAGCCCTGGTGACAGTGACATTGTTTTCAGCGATATGAGTATTGACTAAAGAAGTGCATTTGATGACAGCTTAAACTATTTGTATTGATTAACATTTTCATAGATTATCATGTGTCATATCAAATTCACTTTTCAGACATGAATACATTAAAAAACCCATAGGCAAACATCGACCAATGTGGTGATGGGACAGAGGGAACATGCTAACCAACCTACTTGCTCTCTGGTCACCTGTTCTCTGCATAAGAACCATTTAGGCATGAACTTTGCAATAAATAGCTGCCAGAAAGCGCAACAAGGTCACTTGTTCCTTTCTTTTTTTATTTATTTTTTTTTTTGGGCTCTGGTTTCCCTGCTGTCATGATATTATACCTGTTAGTTTGCAAACGGGAGGATAGTGTGTGCTTGGAAATAATGCTTGACCCCCAAATGTCCTCAGTGAGCAGAAGATAAAACAGATACAATTCGTCAAGAAGCATTTTTAATATATCTATGTAAGGTTTTATGGGGATATAATGTCCCAAACACGAGAATAATTGCGAACTGTTTGTGTAAGTATCTTCCCTGATTTTATCTTTTAAAAAAATAGTTTGTGTTTTTTATTTTAAATACAAAAATATGTGCTTGTGTGTGTTTATTGACTTTGGGAGCATAGCATCCCAAAGACAAGAATAGTTAGAAGAAATTTGTGTCTCTCTTGAATGTGTGTAATGAAATGGCTATTTTGTTGCTGTGTATTTTCATAGAAACACTCGAAGGGTAGAAATTGTGTATTTGGTTGTGTTAATGTTGTACAGCAGAGGATGCCTCTTTAAATCACCGTGGAGTGCTCACAGGGTGCTCCTCTTCTGTGGCGTTGGAGCATACAGGAATTTTGTTTCTTACTACATTAAGGGCAGGGCGAGGTGTAAAAATGTACACACAAAAAAGCACACCCCACAATTAAAGCTGTGTTGGTTATGTTGCTTTCATAGAAGTTTTTCTCCAAAGCATCCTGAATCTCTCACATGCTAGTTGAGCTTTAATAGGGTGGGGAGTAATGGAAAACTCATTGGATCTGTAATAGCTCTTCACTTGACTGCAGCCAGCAATAACAGCAGGAGCAGCCAGAGATAAGAGAGAGAGAGAGAGAGAGTGTGTGTGTATGTGTGTGTGTGAGGGAGAGGGAGTGGAAGAGAGAGTATACGCACACCAAAGCTGCCACTTTTTTTTTTCCCTGACTCTTTTTTTTCCCCCATCCTAGGATCCAATGATAGCTGGACAAGTCAGTAAGCCCTTGCTGTCACTGCGGAGTGAAATGAATGCAGAGTTGAGAGGTGAGGACAAGGCAGCTACTTCAGACAACGAGCTGAATGAGCCCCTGCTTGCGCCTGTGGAATCAAATGACAGCGAGGACACTCCCAGCAAGCTCTTCGGTAAGTCTGTCTAGGTATTTCATTTCACTGCTACCATGTTGTCCGGAAGAGCAATCTCCCCCCGTTCTTTTTTCTTCCTTTTTTTTTTTTGTTCACTCAATTTTCTTGTAAGTACCAAGGAGTAGCTTGGAGCGTGCAGGCATACAGCCCTGTGCTCCCATTGCAACTGGCTACTGGAATGACAGTGTCACATTCTGAAAACTTTTGTCAACAATGAACTTATTTTATGCAAGTTGCAGACATTTTATGTTTTCCTTTGATCTGTGGTCTCTAATGTAAAAAATAGAGGGGGAATCCTTTTTTTCAATTATTATTATTATTATTATTATTATTATTATTATTAGAGTGGTTCATTAACATTTATTGCATTAAGGGCTGATATGAGTGTCTGATATCAGCCTTTTCTGAGGCTGGACTAAACTGAGGAGTTACCATTTTAAATGGTAAAGATAAAGCTGGGTGAAGAGAGCTGAAACATTCCCATAGAAAACACTCTGTACTGAGAGTAAACAAAGGCTACCAAGGGTAGTGCATGTGGAGCTAATATTTTTAAAATTTAAATTAGAAACAAAATATTTCTTTTAAAGCATGTGCCAAAAAGAAATTACCTGATTAATTTTTAAGTAGCCTAAATTATTCCAGATGAAAGTGTAACCTTTCACAATCAAAACAAAAGCAGTAAGAGTTGCACTCCAACACAGACATCTGTCATTCAAATGGATGACACCCTGTAAGCCAACTCAAGCAACTCTGATCTCTAATCAGAAAAGGGAGCAGAGTTGTTGAGGCGCGTGCTTGAGTGATAGATGTTGATAGATGTCTGAGCTGGAGCAATACTATATGGTACATAGTGACATTTTGGGTTTAGAGCGACTGCTCTCCTGAAGGGGTTCCTTTGAATTATTTCCGTTTGTGACTTAAGATAAACCCTAATAGAAACAGAGCAACTCCTAATTTTTTCCATGACTTTGTAGGTGGAAGTTGAAGGGAGAAAGATCTTGTTTAGTGAGAATGCAGCTTTAAGGCACAGAGAGAGCCCATTTTCTAAGATTCAAGTTTCGATTTCATAATCCGTAAGGAAATCTGTAGTAGTGTTCAGATTTCAGTTTTCCAGCTACAGTAGGAGCTGCAAGATTTTTAAAACAAAAGAATACATGCAATTTTCTTTTTAAAAAAAATGTTCCTTACCCCTTACGGGATCAAAAAGCACAAAATGTTTTACTACGTAACTTTGCTACAGATAAGGAAAAATAATAATAGATCTAAAATTTATTTTCTGAATTACAGTAATAACCATTATTAAATATCACATCCATTTTTAAGCACCCCCTTAGTAATCTTTGTTTCCATGGAAAACATAATGGAAATTATCAGTTTGTATGTTCAAACACCATATAACAATTGTTTTAGTCCATTTAATCCGGAAAAGAATTCTAAGAGCTAAAATTCAGAAAGCTATTACTTGTATATATTGGTATAAATATCTTTAGCTGTGTTTATGTTTTTTTTATTTGATCAAATATATAGGGTGCATCTATTAAATATAGCAAGGTAACCAACAAAAATGGACTTTTAATTTGAGGGTACTGAAATGTCTGGTTTTAGATCAGGCAAGTATTGTAATAAAAGGCAGGGTATTTTTTGAGCCATTGTTATTTGGATGCTGAGCAGCGAGATTGAAATACACACAGATACTTTCATTAGAGTTGCTGCTTGGGATATAGAAATGATGTGCAACAATATCTTATCTCCTTCTGAATTGTAAATACAGTTGGTACCTAAAAGCACGAATGAAAAACAAAATACAAATGAGTATATTGTGTTGATTGTACTGGTGAGCGTAAGATGTTTGCTAGCCTGATTTTTATACTGCAAAAAAGATGTTCCCAAGTAAACAAAAGTGGGTGAAATAGTTCAAGTGACTCAGTACGAACTTATGTGCTGTTTATCCAGGTTCTGTTACAATTATGAAAGATGTTACAGATGTTTTAGCAGCAGCCTTTACCAGTTAATTTTAGTAGCTTTGAGAACATAAAGGAAGGGACAGTGATGCTATTGTGATACGTTTGAGGATTAAATTAAGCAAATTTATTTAGAAGAGATACTTAGCTTTTATGTCATGGATGTGTCCCTTTAAGATAATATTGCAGTAAACATTTAAAATGTAGTTTTGCTTAAAGCTTTGGTGCATAAATATGGAGGGTTATTCTATAGCTGTTTCTCTTTGTTTAATATTATGAATAGCATGTTAGGAATGCGTACTTTGGGGCTTTCTTTGCAGTCTCTGAAATTACATTTATTTGTGGACTTTTTGGCATATGATGGCATAGAGATTGACATTTTTCTCCTCTTTCTTTTATGCAATGAGAATTTGCTTTATATAATGTAGCATGTAATACATACTGTGTGAAAATTTCCCCAAAATTTATTAAGCAGGAGAGGGAGGAGCATTTTAAAAAGTCAAGGGGAGGAGACAGGTCCATAAAGAACAAAGTTTTCCTACACTGTTGCTTTCACATTTTTTGAAAAATTTGCGAATATCATGTACTGATTTAGTTGGAATGAATGACCAGTGTTTGAGTGTCTTATGTTTTGTTGATGTTAGCAATATTTCACAAATCTTATTTTCATATAGAACAGAATTGAATGATTAGATGCAGAGAGCTTTCTTCTTTCTCATCGGATGCGTTCTGCTTAGCCTTCTTTTGACAGATGGGTTTATTTCTGCAGAGACCTGCATTGCTCACCTGTACCTTTTCCTAAAATCCACCTTCTTTTTCTTAAGCTTCGTTGTTTTAGTATTGCACTGCATACAATAGAAACACTGAGTGGTTTTTTGTGTTTTTTTTTTTTTTTTTTTTTGGTAGCAGATAGCACAATTAATCAAACAAATGGCACCTCTTCAACAACACCCCCCTGCTGCAGGCAAGGGAAGGGCAGGGCTACACTTAATTATACTTATTTTTGACTCAGGAAGATGCACGGTAAACTTTTGTTTCTCTTATGGGTGCTCTGCTGCCAGTGACAGAGAAGGTGCATGCTGCAGCTCCTTGGGTCCCAAATACCAGCCCCAGGTGGGATAAGTTTCCGGTAATTTGAAGTAGCTCCCACCTGAAACTGGTGTACAGGTGTCTGGGAATATGGCACTTTGTCACTACGGTGCACTGCTCCCTGAGAGTGGTGACAGGGGCAGCCATGGTTAGAGGGGTTGCCTTTGCTTTTTGTTTGCTTGCTTTGCTTTATGTTGTGGTGTTTTTTTAGTTTGTTTTAATTTTATTTTTTTAGTTGGAGTGGGGAGGGGGTGTCGCATCTGTAAAGTTCATCCTGTGCTTTTTTACCAGTGGGCTTTTTGGGCATCTGAGTGCAAAAAAATGCAAAAATGCAAAAAACTTCTGATATTGAAATAATGTGAAACAAGAAGAGAGTACTTTTTTGCACTTTCTGAAGTGCAAAATATTGGGAAAGGACTCTATTCTGAGCTGATATAAACATAGTATTGAGAATATACAGACATATTGTCTGAGAATATACATAGTAGCTCAGAAGTAGCATTTTGAAGTGTGGAGTTTGTGCAGGTGTGGAATTCCAGTTGCAGAAATCCCAGTTTTGCTGAGCAGCATGAGGCAATGTTGCTTTACTAGAGATCTTGTGGTGTGTTATTTACTGTTTAAAATAGTTGTGAAGCAGTATCTCCCATTTTAGTCACATGAAGCAATTAAAAATACAGAAATTGAGGCTGGCTGGCTGACATGCCTGGTGGCATCATTTTCAGATCAACTTGTCTTACTCTGCAATATTTTTCAAAATAGTAACACAGGCCAATTTTCTCTCTTTTTATTAGAAAAAGCTTTTGTTAATGTTAAGTAGTACCTTTGCTTGAATAAACACATCAGGATTTGATACCTAAATTAGATGGCTTTTTACACAATATCTTTAAAAGAAGTTTAGAATAAGTTGCCAAGTATTGGTATAAAAAAAATCAAGGAAAAAACCAAATGTTTAACTGTGTAACATTATAACTGTTGAGATTCAAAATTTGGTATAGCTACTAGGCATATGTTTTGCATAAAATTCTCTGTACAGTAAAAATCCCAGGAAAAGTGCATAGTCCAAGCATGAAAAGTACCTGTGGACTGAGGTTGGCTTTTATGAGGTTGGATCAAATTCTAATGAATCCTTATTCAAAGGTAATTTGTGACATAATTAGATGACAGCAAAGGTAAAGCTAAGATGTTGATAATTTTGCTAAATTATAAGAAGTTGCTCTTTGAGATTGAGCCTGTAGTTCTATGCATCAAACCTATCAAAATTAAAAAAAAAAAAAAAAGCTGTAGGTGTTACAGAGAGTGCAAGACCAAACCTCTAATTGTGGAGCAGAAGTGTTTCCTTTTTGAAGACTGCAGGAGAGAAAAAATATATATATAAAAAATTGACTGCTAACCTTTTTTTGCTGGCAAAGTTTTGTTCCACTGAAATTAAATCTTAGGTTTCCTGTGCTGGAACTGAAAACTGTGGTTTCATTTGGTTCCCCACCAGATTTCCGCTTTTTTTTATAATGCTGTGTATGTTTGAAATAGTGAGTGGGGCTATGTGAGTTAAATGAATCCGCACACATTTCTGTAAACAAGGGTTTGTTTTCAAAGCCCTGGGTTGGTTTTGGTATTTTGTTTTCCTTTTCAGGGTTGTTACCCGCATCCCAGAACTGCGTGCATCTTTCTATAGAGGCAGACACGCACGTGCTGTGGTAGAACAGGGTAGAAGTTGTTTGTAGCTGATCGTGTTTTGCTAGTAGATGCCTTGTATTGCTCTTTAAGGAAACATACACTATCCAGTTTTATTTTTTTTAAATGAGAGTTGCCTTGATTAGAATTTATGGCGCTGGCATCATTTTGGTTACAAAGGATAAAGGACTAAATTGTCTTTTACCTCTGGAGACAGTGGTCTCCGCAGGTCAGAGCAGAGGTCACCGCCAGGTTGCTGCGAGGAAGCTCACATTATAGTCATTAACAGCACATCTAGCCTGTGGGGGGAAAGAGGCCCTCAGACGAAGAGCTTTCCCTTCATCACTGTATTTAAGGATGGTTTTCAGCGTTTTGGCTGTACCCTCAAATTTTAAAGGCCTATAAGGTCTCGGCCAGTCAGAAACATTTTGATAAGGTTTGGTCATTTCAGTGAAAGCAAGCAGTGTGTTTGTTACTCTTGCTGCAGTTTGAGCATCTAGTGAATATTTCTGTTGTTCTAGGGAAGTTCACAGCCCAGGTTGTCTCAACATTACAATCAAGCCTTCTTTTTAGGCACAGCAAACATTTGAAATATGTCTAGTTTACAAAAAAAGACTCCCGTCTCTTCACATAATTTTATTCAGTAAATCTGCAGTAATTTCCACCTTGTGGATGCTTTGTTTTGGGATGTTCTCAGTTACCCGTGCAATCGGTAAGGGCCATAGGACCAATCCTGTTGGTGCCTGAATCTGTGATACCTTTATTAAAGCACATAATCTGTGGATTAGGAGTGCTGTTTTATTATTAAGTGTTGTCGATGAGGATGTTAATGGATGGCATGTTTACAGGACCAGGTCACAATACAGGCTTGTAAATCCATTTTCTAAAATGTACTAGTGTCTTAATAACAAGTTTTCAAAGAATCTGAGAATCTGACGATGTGATAGATTTTGTTATTTCTGAAGGATACATTTGATATGTATTTTTAAGCATTTTGAGTAGTTTTGTACATGTGAGCATTTCTAAATGGAAGTTTGCTAACAGTTAGAGACTTGAGTAACTACTCTAACTAGTGTTACTGTCTGACTCCTTGGTGGGGTTCTTACCCAAGTCAGCGGGGGATGCACTTGTGAACAGGGAGAAAATGCCCATTGGAACCTAAGAAAATGTTGTGACTGTTTAAACACAAAGAAGGATGTGATGGCAAGATAGAAAATCCATCCATAGCTCAGCATCCCTGCTGTGGCTAGGTACTGCAGGGAGCTCAGGCAGGGGTGGTGCTGGCACAGATATGCCGATGCGGGGGAGAGACTGGGCTCCTACTCCCATAACCAACAGTGAAAGGAAAATTGGGCTGATGAAGAGCAAATAATACAGCCTCGCTTGTAAATTCCCTTGCTTTTATGGAAATAAATCAGCCTCATCACTGTGCCTTAACTGTGACAAACAAAGCCTATTTAAAAACAAGAAAAGTGAAGAAAGGAAGAAAAAAACACATAACAACCAAAAAAACGACAACTATTTTGAGTGTGGAGAAAGTTAATGGTGTATTTTAAAGACAATTCTGTTTGTTCTCTAATTACTTCTTTGCTAAATTTTTTTGAGCTAAGTGTATGTTATGTGTTTCTTAAATGAGGCTTGAAGCCTCATTATGTGCATTTATATACAGAATAACTAACATTAGAGAGGGAAGGAGAAAAAATGAAATCCGAGTATGTAATTTGTATGACTGAATGACAAATAGTTCATTTTTAATTAGTTAATCTTTCTTCTCCATGTCTTTGAAGCTATAAAAATAACAGCAACAAACAAACTTGCTTAAAAGCAGCATAAATGGCCGGCTGTTTCAAAGGGGAACTCGCTGGCTACCAGGCAGTAAACAGGTAATTTGTGAAAGAACTGTTACCTTCTTTGATTGAGATCCTTGCAGGTTTGTGTTTTGAGATTAATAATAGATCAGACACTTGCACATTAAAAAGGAAGCAAACACACACAAAAAAAAAAAAAAAAAAGAGAGAGAGAAGGAAAGAGAATTGGATGTTTCTGTTGGACTTCATAAGATTAAGCAAGTTCTCCATGGAAATATGCATGAGAGGCAGACAAGGAGAAGTTATATTTGCCCAAATGTGCACATGGCACCACTTAACACCTCTCTTGATTTCCTTATGCTAAACAAAGAGATAGCAAGTGCTTATACCAAGCTGGCACCCTGTCAGGGGGCAAGCTGTATAAAGTTTCCTGCTGTCAGGTTAATAAATGTTTTAAAAATATCCAAAGGCAGAGGTAGCTGTAGGAAGCTCATAGTAACAGTTGCCATTCTCCTGTGGATCGTTTTTCTCTTTAATATCCTATGTAGCACTTGGTTTTCCTTGTTGTGTTGTCTTCCTAGGTTTTGTTCTTTCTGACACTTCTGGGTTCTTCTTTGTTTTAATTCATTTTCCTTGCAAAGCTCTTTCTTCTGTTACGTCCATCACCTCTGGTCCCTCTTTTTGGAGAGACGGTCAGAGTATGGGAAGATCAGCACGATGGCTTCTTATTCTTTGATATAACTGCATATTCAGTATATTCATGTTTTTTCCATTAATGCTGTATTTTCTGACTGTTCATACAACTACCATTAGCACTAGTTCTACCATTAGTACTATCAAAATAACATTTTGCTAGTTACAAAAATTGTTTCTGATGAGCTCAGTGACAGAAGTTACATTAAAATGACAACTAAATAAAAAATTAATGATGAAGAGGGGCAAAAGCAGAATAAAATTAAATGTCATAATTTGTGGGTTTCAGTAGGAATACTGTTTTGTAATGGAAATGGTTTGATGTTTGTCTTGTGAAGTCTCTTCTTTTTTTTTTCCCCACTGTATAAGAATCAAAATCAATATCAGAATGAAACAAAGGGAGATTTGTATTGTGACATGTCCTGCTTTATGTTGTGATACTGCTTTGATGCTCTCGAAAGCAGGTCTGAGCCCTTTTACTTTGAAAGCAGAGGTCATCTAGAGAAGAACAGTACCTCATCCCGTCTGACTAAATAAAACCTGCTGTTTTCAGAGAGACTGAAATTCGGTTTGTTCTGTAGATATTCCAAGGATATCTACATCTACCAAATCAATGCACAGCCTGCGCCCCTGCCACTCTCTAAAACATGTTTGTTTAACACTAAGCATTGCTTGGCTATTCCTAATGATAGTTTAGATTTCTCTGTTTTTATTTTAGGATATAGAAAAACAGTTGTTGGAAGAGTGGGAGTTGTTTTTACCAGATGTCTTTTCTTTTTAGAAAGGCAAATCGTCATTTTAAGTCCTGAATAGTTTGAAGTTTTCTCAAGGAAAATGTTACATTTCAGAAGGAAAAAAAAAAAAAAAGTTTGCCACTATGACTACCTGAAAGTGGTGACAAAAGTTGTTCTTTTTTTTTTTTTTTTTAAGTATTAAATATTAAAATTATCAGTGTGACTGGAATAGGATGTAAATTATTTTATTGCAATAAAAAAATCAGTCCTAAAACAATTTTGTGTTACTCAGAAGGTTTGAATGTTACACAAATGAGAAATAAAGAAGATTTTCCCCTAAGAACAGTATTCACTACAGCAATCTATAATTAGATTGGTTCTTTGAAAACTACTGTGGAGTTTTTAGAAGCATTTTAATATTGGCTTTTAAAAATATTTGTGTATGTTTCCTTTCAGATGGTGGTTGAATGGTTTGAGCATTAGTGGTTCTGTCAAGTCTTTTTCATTTTTGAGCTCATTCTCCTATTCCACATTGTCCCACTTGTTAAAATCTTGTTGTTGAATAATGAGTTATTAGCAGTCAATTTTCTTCCAGCAGAAGTCCTCTTGGAGATTGCACTGGAAACAGAATCTCGCCACAAATGCCAAGATTTGCAAAGCAGAGCTTCAGTAAAAACAAACCTGCCTTCTTTCTGTTCAGCCCCTTTCCTTTCTTATGGCCCATTTTGCAACTCTTCCCCTCTCCCCTTCCACTTGTTTGTGTGTGCAGAGATGTACACAGCACGCATGTATACGCATATACAGCATGTACGTATACTCAGCTGTGCCAGGCAGGTGTCACTTGGGTCTGCTGTTGTGTTTTCCCTCTGTGCCATCAAGGTGTGCTTTAGGTTTCCATGCTTTGTTTGAAGCTTATTGTTTGGGGCAGGGGGCTGTTACTTGAAGAGGATGATCTAAAACCCGTGTTTAATCAAGAAACCAGAATTGCTTTTCTGTAAATATACCTTAAGGCATATTTTAATATATTGTACTATTAAGTATGTGTAATTATTTCTTGAGGTAGTAAAATATTAACTGGAGAGGAAGAAAGATCATTTGAATTCAGCCTAATCTCTTGAGCAAATACAATATGGAGCAGTTTTTTTATTTTCTTTTGCATATAATTAGGATTTACTCGCATGGTGTGGAGATGTCATGTTTGCTCAGTGATTTGATTAAATATGAGGCCAGATTCTGTGAGATCTCGGCTGAGCATCCGTTGGCAGGTATGCAGGAAAGCCATGGGTTTCAGTGGGGTATTTGTTGTCTTAACACCTGTGTGCTGGTCTGTAGCCTGAGCCAATCTAACCCAGCCAGTGCTCTGCGTCCTCCCATGCTCCAAACTTGACATCAGCTAACCAAGCATACTGACGGGAGGGAAGAACCGCTTAATAGTTACGATGACTTCATCATTAACAAAAGCTGAATTATGTAGTCAGTCCCATGTTACTGTGGGTTTCCCTTCCGACATGCAGGTAGATGTGCGCATTGTGGGGGCTCATTGGTTCCACGGCCGCTGGCTTGGCTTTGCAAAGCAGGTGGGAGCACCTGACCCGCTCTGGGGCAGGCATGGTTTGCCAGCATTGAAAACTATGTTGAAATTTTTCCTAAAAGTGGAGGTGTATTTTGTAGGGAATGTTTATCGGACTGGTAGAGCAAATTGCCATAAGTAGGCTTTAAAATATAAGGACTGAAAATGGGAATTATTACTGAAACAAAACCATGACTAGAAGAATCAACAGTGATTAAGAAAGAAAAAAATTGGACAGATATATACGAGCTCAAAGGTGATTGTAAATGTACAGGCTTGATGTTTCTCCTCCTTTCTTATGCTTCCTTGCTTCATACCATAAATATTTGGGACTGCAAGCCACAAATCTCTCCAAAGGAAAAATGAAATTTATAACTGGAGGGGAAAAAAAAAAGAATTTCATTGTACTTCTGTTTGCTAATTGAATATACTTTACTCTCTTAAGCACAGCAAATTTAATGATAATATCCAGCAAGAAAAATATCTCCATAAGTCATTTGATTTTTTTTTTGTTATGAAGAGTGTGAAAGAAACTCTTGTGTGGCTCTGTGGCTGTGGTTTGATGCATTGCTTTCAGCCTTATTTTAACTGCGTGGATACAGCACAGTGAACCTTCTCATAACAGTTGCTGACACAAAAAAAAAATCTTTCAATCAGCTGGTACTGTTCACTCTCCCCCAGCCCCCACATCTCTTCGCTTTTATGAGGCAATGAATAAAAGAGGGACCAGATGATGCGAAGGTTTACTTGGATGAGATGTCCTACTCAATGAGCAAATTCGGGTTTGCGGGACTCCGGCTTATGACCCTGGACCTCTAAGGAATCGAGTCTGGGGGCTGAGCATTTCCTACATTGCAGTGGTCTCATTTGTGTAAAGCGATGGCTGGTCTCTCTCAAATAGCACTTTATGTATTTCCAGACTGCTCGTGGGGTAGAGCCCAGCAGGTGCGAGGGCTTTGGGTGCCTTTGGTGGGTTCCAGCACCCTGTGTCTGCCCGGCGGCAGCAGCGGGGCTGGCCAGGGCAGTGGGTGCCAGAGGGGCACAGGGTGGAACAAAATTTTTGAGCAGAATCAGGCCCTTTTGTTCAGTGATTAAAAATAAATAAATAAATCTCTACACTGGTCAGGTTTTTAGCTATTTATTTTTAATAATTTGTTCTTCTGTTTTTGTATTTCTGTGGCTTCATACAGCTGCCGTATTTTGAAACAGGTTAAGGCAGTTAAAAAATATATATATATATAAAATCAGGTTCCCTAAAAGACAGCTTACTGCTGACTGTTTTATTTTGTTTATATCTGATATTTCTTATGGTATTCAGATGGTTGTAATAGACTAGCACAAGAGCTGCATGTCTTGTCATCTGTAGTGTATCAATACATTTTTATAATGATACAATAACCTGAACCCTGTAACAGTTTATGATCCATTTGAGAATTCTTATGGATTCTCAGAGTGACGGAGACCTGAAAAAAGAACTTGACTGCTTTCGCAAAACTGGTGCTGTGACAGGAAAAACTAGTGCGCCTGTGATTTAGTTGCTAAGGAATCATATTGATCTGATTCGTCATTAAACTTTTAAGTTTAAAAAAAAAAAAAAGAAAAAAAAAAGTCGAGCTGGTTGAAGGTGGAAAAAATGGTGATGTGATTGTAAGGGTCTGCAATACAGGTAAGTTGTGCCATACCACTACTGATATTGATTTGTTATGATTAATAAATATGATTTTATGCATTACCCATGTACTGTATCCATAATAGTGCTTTTTTTAGAGCAGAAGAAAATTGCTTCTTGCTCTTTATTTTTCATTGACTATTTTTAGTCAATGATAAATAAAGAACTTTAACAGCAGTCTGAATGCAGGAAAGACATGACTTTAAAACAGAACCTGCAGAACGTAGCAGTAATGAATAACCACTCAGCAAAGTATACGCACGCAGCCATCTTAACATTTGTAATGGTATTAATTTCCTACTGCTTTTTAAAATATGCTTCCACATGAGCTCTCAAAAACCATAAAAGCCTGGCATGTAAAGTAAATTGTTTGTCACTTGCTGACGACCTGCCATATTTATTGTCAGGAGAAATGGACATTAGTTGGAAAAGCAGTTGTTAAAGGCCAAACAATTTTTAAAGATGGCAAAGATGTGCAAGGGCTTTCCTTTTTCTAACAATGAGCCACCCCTTCAGACATCAAAAGACAAGATAATAAGACACTTCAAGCACAATTCAAGATTATATTCAACATCTAAAGGCTCATCTCTTGTCAGTTTGCATTTACTCTCCCAGGGATGTGATGCTTCTATCATCATTCTGTCAAGAGGAGTCTGGCAGAAGCGATGAGGGCCCCTCATTTCACACACTTAGTGTTTTTTATCAAATAGCCCACGCTCATTCTGATTCAGCCAAAATGGAGGGATAATTTGAAGAAGGTCATGCACAAGTACAAAAATCTTGTGGTGATTTGTGTGATTAGAAGGCATTAAAATTGTACGTTTATGTTAGTTCCGAGATGTTTTGTCAGTTTATTTAGTAATGCAATGTTGAAGCATTAAAAATCTTTTTTTTTTTTTTTAAAGAAAAAAGGAAGCTTGCTTAAAACAACGCATGCTCTATTATTTAGCAAATATTTTGACCAGTGAGCTATTTAAGTGGCATTGTCTTACTGTAACCGCAGAATGTATTCCCAGCCCCTCGCCCCTTTAAGAGTGGGATGTTAGGAGCTCCAGAGGTGAAAACTTGGCCCACTCAGACTCATTAGGATTTCCCTGACTGGTGATTTCATCCCCACAAGTTTTGTTTGCGCAAGGATTTAGGGGGCTGAACTCAGCGTAACATCAGTATAAAGGTAATCATTTTAACAGCATGTGTAGGCATACCTGCGTACAAATTAAAATGGTACAACACCAATATGGTTACTTAGAGATGATGTTACTTACAATGCACAAGATCTTTCATTTGGTACATAAATGCTTTATCGGAACCTGTTTGAATCCCATTTGTGTGGGCAGTTGTTGTGGACCATGTTCTTCTGGTAGCCAAAGCTGTGACAATATGAGTGTTCAGGACCTGATTATTTGTCTCCAGTCTCTTCCTTCCACTTTTAATTCTGCAAACCTGCAATACAGCATTGTGTGTGCTATTCATAGTAACTTTTTCAGCTAATTGGGAGTTGGGTGGTTTTGGAGGGTCACAAAGGAAGGAGGGGAACGTGACCTGACTAGAGAAGCAGTTCTTCTGGTTGTTTTCATAGGACTTAGGTTAACGATGGAAGCACTAATTACTAGAGACAGCATTTGAAAACCAATTTCATTAATCCTATCAAAATAATTTGGTGTGATGGTATTCTCAGATAAAACCTAATAAAACCTGTATAGCAGTGGTCTCCAAACCTTTTTGACTGTGCAACCCATCAGTAAAAAATTTAATAAGCACTCACAATGTATATTTATTTATAAATTATACGCTTTACTACCGTAATAATATGTACACTATAAAACATACACAAAAATAAAAATTAAAAAAGGATGAAATAAAGATGAAAAATGCTATTTGTGGTTTTTGAAATGTTATTTGAGGTACAAAAAAATATTTTCTTCCCGCACCCCCAGTGGAATGCCTTGTGCGCCCCACCTGGGAGACCACTGCTATAGAGAACCAAGACCTGAAATGATAACAAGCAAAATGTCTGTCTGTCTAGGCACACTGTACTCAAAATCCTCGACAAAATGGATGGGCTGAAAGCTATATTTATTTTTACGTCTTCTGTCTTACTAAATTCAATGCAGGTCCCGTAAAGATGAGTGAGGGCAGAATTTAGTCCTTTGCGATTTTGACTGGCTAAGTGGAGTAAAGTCTTGAAAAAAATATTGAGGCTGTTTAAAATGTGCCAGCACTTTGCTTGTACAAGCTCCTAGCTTTTCAGGAAAGAAAATAATACTGGAGCTTCAACAGGCTTTTTTTGGCATCTCTATTGGATGTCAGGAATGAAACTTTTCTGAGGATTTTTTTGTGGTAGGTATTATATTCATGTCATCTGGATCTTGCCACCTCTTGTTTTGGCATTACACAGCTCTGTTTTCTAACAAGGAATATGAGGAACTGTCAGGGACAGGAACACGCAGGTGGGATGGAGTAAAATTGTTTTTCTTGTTTCTGACTTTGATTTAAGCAACACAAATAAAAAGACCAGTTTGTGCCATCAGTATATCTTGTGCCTGAAATAGGTTCCACTATACAAACCATAGATGGACCATGTAAGCCGGTGGGCCAGACATCTTCATCTCCTATTGAAGCCAATGGGATACGAGGCTGTTTAACCCCTCTTAAAGGGGAGCCACTGCTGAGGGAATTGGTTGGAGCTGCTCTGAATTTTGAATCAGGAATTTATCAGCTTTAATAGGAAGAACTGTGAAGGAACGTGCGTTTGGCCTCATGGAAAAACTCTGCTCTGTGGCTTGCCTTTGTACAACGCTGAAGAAAAGGTAACCTGCAATCACAGTGCATTCCAAGGGTTTTCACTGAACAAGAAACCGCAAGGGAATTAGGAAGCTGTGAACAAATTGTCAAAAAGACAGATGGAATCGCTGACTGACCTACTGGTAAGATACGCTAACAACTTCCACCTCAGCGGTACAGTATTTATGCTGCAGTGCAGAGTGACTTCTCAAAGGAATTCACTCTCCCACACATGTAAATGCCTTTGTATATATAATATATCAATATAGTGTGCAGTATTTCTAGGGAACTTATAAGGAGAAGTGAGTGTGCATTTAAGCAGCTGCAGGTGTTTTAACTGCCAGACTGTTGTGTCCAGAATAAACAGCATTTTTTGATCACACTGAAAAAACTTTTCTGCTTTATTCGTAAGGCCTATCTATATTTAGAAATTTGTCTTCCTTCTGCTGAATTATTCTGGAAGGGAAATTATTTATGGGTGTCTCCACATCAGTACAATTGTCTGTGCATTCACTCCTACTCTGCTTCACGCTGTCCACTGGAAAACCAGCATCCTCTGGTTGAGATCGAGTGGGGAGGCAGGGAGATGCTTCCTTTGCAGGATGCTCATTGTCAAAATGTTAAGAAGCGGCAAAGATTGAAAGGCAAATATGACCCAAAGGCAGCATGAACATAATTGTGCAAGATCCGTAGTGCCATTGGAGAGTGCAGGTGGTCACTACAAAAGGCTGGGATTCTGATCAGACTTTGATTTCTACTAGGGCAGCATTTATTTGCTAAGTTTTTACCAAGTCTGTGGGCTAGCTTGGGCCTGTTTTGTCATGATTTCTTTCACTAGAAGCATATAAGCTTGTGCTGATTCTTGTCACTATGTACATGTCTGTATTTTAGTGAAGTGACACTCCCCAGTATTTATGTTCATTAAAGAGCAGATCCTGAAATGCTGTAGTGTGTGGGGAGGGGAGAGAAGAGTCACTGCTGAGTTACAGTACCCTTGGTATAAATTCAACCCTGCTTGAATCTGTCCTAGTTTGCCTGTGTATCCTTCTTACTCAGTCCCTTCCTTGCTGCCCTATGAGGCTTCCTTCCCTGCGCCTAAGGCTGTTGTCCTGGCAGCTCTCTCTTCAAGCATGAATGTGCAGAAGACAAACGCTAATAACAAATACTGTTAAAGGTCTGTAAATTGTTTTCCATCTGCTCTCAGGCCCCAAACTGTGGGAGTTGTCAGGATACATGCAGGGAAGCTAATACAGATGCTCAGTGCCAGAGAACAAACCAAACAATTCCTACTTCGAGCAGCCACTCTCTGTTTAAAAAGTATTTAAATGGTAGCTGTTGTGCAGTCCATTGGAAGCATTCACAGCAGGGTCCAGGAAATGAAAATGAATTCCCATAAATGAAGATGGAAAAGGCACTATGATTAACGCATTATGGATGTCTTACATTTCTACCTATCCTCAGTAGCTTTTGCTGAAGTAATTACATTGATTTGCTCTGTGCTGCACCCCCAGCTGCTCTCTGAACCACTCTAAGCTGTTCTGGTAAGAATTACTTGCTACTTTTGAAAAGGCATCTTGTGATAAACTGAAAGTTCACATACAAAGTTGTGAGAAGGAGCACTTCCCAGTCGGTGTGCATCATTATAGTGTTTCTAAGGAGGAAATATATTTATTTTTTTTTAAATAAACAGTTCTGTGAATTTGAAAACCAAACTGGAAAAGGTGGAATGGCAAATTAAGACATTAGTTGTGCATTTTCAATGTGCACAAAGGAATCTTCCCTTAAAGCCTTCACTAATCTGCAAGGAGACTAGGAGGAACGTGCATTTATGTAAAGTAAGTGCCTATTTAAGCTCCTGCACAATGACACTGGGTAATTCTGTATGCTTCTGGGTTAGTGTTTACATGAGTTGACTCTGCATTGTTTTCATGGGTAAGTGGAAATGAATAAGCATGCATAAATGTGTTTCTGAAGATACAATTCAAGCTTTTTGTGTTACCATTCAACTGTTTTTCTTTTTAAACTGTCTCTGACTGTGTCATCTCCTCTTAGAAAATTCGTGCCCAACAAACAGCTTATTAAATCATTGATAAGATTCTGCTAAACTAACACTGGATAACACAGGATATCAGTCCCTGACAAGCAGATACGCGTGTGCACACACATGCACAAAAAGTTACATTTATCCAATTTTGTAAATGCATTTGTGGGTTTTCTTTTGAAGTGGAGCTGTTGTTCAGGCCTAGTAGAATTATTGAAATTATTGAACTAGCTACTAAATAAATAATGAAACCCATGGCTATGAAATAAAACTTTGTGGTTTTTAAATCATTGCCATTTTTCTTAAGCATCTTTCATTCTCTCCTGAAAAGTTTTTCACCAGCTCTTCACTCACAGACGGTTAAGTAAAAAGTAAAAGTGTTGAGTAAAAAAAATAAAAAAATAAATGGAAGCTAGTTGCTAGTTTTGCATGTCCTTCTTTCTTTGTGTTCCTTGATCGTTAATAAACAGACTCTGATACCAGAATTTAAGCCATACATCTCCAAAAAACATACATACAGATCCATTCAGTTTCACTGAAGGAAGTAAGGAAGTAACATCTCTGAATGCAGTAATAACTATATAATGATATTAGATACAACAGCAGGAGTTGAAGCAGGTTGCTCACTCATTTTGCAAATTACAAATAACTTCTATAAGTACTGGACATAGTTGGCAGTATTACATTTCTACTATACTTTGTTTTCCTATAGGAAGACATGCCACATTTTTTAGAATATGGGAAAAGATGCTTTTTTGGAGGTGGCTAGCCCATGTTGAGTTCATGTTCTGTGTGATGTAGCCCACAGGTTGCAAGTGTGTAATCCAACCCAGGAGTGACTTCAGGAAGGCTACCCTCTTAAATTATTCAGAGTATGTTATAATAAAGCCCATTAAAATTCAGTAAAAACAAGTGGCACTGGTTACAGCTCTAAAGAGTCAGTCTGTAGTAGATAAAGGCTTAAGAATAGCAGCTAGAACTGGCCAATCAAAACACAGCTTCTTCAAGTAGTACAGCTTAATACAGTTAGAACTATTTCTGATTTTTTATTTATTTTTATTTTTTTTATTAGGGGGTCTTTTTGGTTTTAACATGAATTAAAGGGGACATGTGAATGCCCAGAGACTGTCTGTCTCAGGCTCACCTGCTGTGAAGCTCAGGTACTAATACAAAATAATGAGATAATGAAATTTGTGGCATTTTGAACGTAGGTATCTGTCTAGTCAGCTGTAAGGAGGAAGGGGAAGGAGGTTAGTACTGTTCTCTTTTTTTTCCTTTATTTGAAAAGGTCTGTGTGTAGAGGCAGAAGCAGCAAAGTCTAGCTATTTGTCAGTCTTCCAGAAAGACAATTTTGTTTAAGTACCTAGTGCATCATAAAAATAATAGAATGTATTAGTGGATCTGTTACAATGCTGGGGACATGCTCAGTGGCCTTTCCTATTCACATGCTGTGATACGGGTTCTGAAATAACTCTCCAATCTTTTCAGTCCAACCTGCCTCTTCTTAAAGAGAACAGTCATGTAAGCGCAGGTAAGAGCCAAATCTGCTTGTTTAATGGGAGGTGACAATGGATTCAGAGAATATATATATAAATGTGTCTTCCTGGTGGAAAATGCAGCTTCTGAAAAGTAGCACTTCCAAAATAGTCAGTAGTCATTTAGGAATGATTTTTGGAGGTCATTTTGTTGGACTGCTACCATCCAAAGAGGGGACTTCTGTGATGCTTGTTAGTGGCTGCCAATGGTGCATATTTTAGCCACACGAAGCATGGAGGTTTACATGAATCCATGCCAATTTACTCCACTTTGTTTTTCTTTAACGTAATTTTAGTTACGAACTGTAGATAAAGCAGAGGTCAAAAAGCAATGCCAAAATACTTCAATCTTTATAGCAATGCCATGCTATATTTCTTAAAAAAATAAAGCCAAATCTTCAGCAATAAAATCAAACTCAATAACATGAAGTGATAAAAAGCTTACCTCTCAACTTGCTTAGTTCATGAGAATTCCTATTCCATGCCATGTGATGGGGATACGCGGCCTGTAAGGTGACAGGGAGTGGTTTTGCTGTAAGGATATGATGAACTGTCAAAGGAAGTTAAGTGAGGCTTGCCCAGGAAGGTGGGAATAAGTAGTAACTCTGGGAGAAGTGCTGTGATCATCCTACCAGGCCTTGGTGTGTGGAGGGAGCCAGTGATCTTGGCACTAAGTGGTGCCTTCAGATGCTAGGATGAGAGTGCAAGAGGTGTGAGGGAGCTGAATGAAACCCACACAAGGATTTGGTGGGTCTAGAGGCTGTGTCTACAACAGCTATACAACTGAAGAAGTACTTGCAACCTTAGAAGTCACTCTGTTCTTTGGGGTGTGATTCTTCTCACCTTTTGCATCAGTATGAGCTGGGGAGGATTCCAATGCACAGGTGTGGGGTGACAGTCCTCTTTCTTGGTCCTTAATCTACCTATATAGGATAGCATTAGCTCTTATTGCTAGAAGAAGTATTTATTTATATTAATTTAGTAAAGATTGCATGCATCTGGCCTATATTATACAAGAGCTAATTTCTACCTAACCTCATTAAGGCCATTTACACCCAAACTCAGTGTGTGCAAAATGCTTTCTTGGCAGGATGGGAATGTGTTATGACTACTTAACACAGATCTACCTGTGGTGCAATGCGGGAAAGGCTTTTCTACTTTGGGATTATGTTTTTTATCTCAAATACAGCACAGCAATATAAAACCCATTATACCATTTATTTTTTATAATCATGTATTGCTGTAAGTCACAGTTTTAGCTGACATTCCCCACTCTTTATTGACCTGTTTTGAGAGATTTTGTAAACTAGCTAATAAACCTTTGCTCTTGTTACAGTTAAGT
This sequence comes from Cygnus olor, assembly GCF_009769625.2. Taxonomy (NCBI): domain Eukaryota; kingdom Metazoa; phylum Chordata; class Aves; order Anseriformes; family Anatidae; genus Cygnus; species Cygnus olor. The sequence continues at coordinate 61,042,633 of NC_049170.1, read as the reverse complement.
TTAATACAGTACATTGCATTCACAGCTGAAATAGAAACTATAGTTTAGATCATTAAAATTGCTCTAAATATCTTAACAATAAACATTTTGGTATTTGTGAACAAATACACTTCTACATTGTATCTTACTCAGTGCAAAACATTTTCCCTGATTCATCTTCAGTGTCCCCTTTTAATGCATACATTTTTGTGAGTTTGGATTTAGCTTGTTTGCCTCAGGCAGTGCCAGTTGCACTTTCCTGTAACTAAGCGTTAAAGACCTTATGTTGCTGCAGTAGCTTGGTCTTCGGGAGAGGTGTTGGAGTCTATGGTAGTGGAGGCTGCTCAGGGAAGTACGGAGTGCGGTAGATGCAGTTACCCTGCTTGTTTGTTCTCTTTGGAGAGTAAGCTGGCAATTTGGTCCCTAGGCATTGGACTTTGTGGGCTTTATGAGCTTCTGTTAGCCCACGCAATGGTGATGACTTGTCCAGTGTAGGTATCTGTGAGAGGTTCTCTCTACCACCTTGTTGGGTGTCTGTTGAATGTGAAGAGACTCTGCTATGGATGAATGGTCTTGCACTAGGAACCATGTTGCTGAAAGAAAATACGTGCAAAGGAGTATTTGCCTGTGATGACTAGGGTGGTAAAAAGATGGATGCTGTTTTCACAAGCTGTGTGGCCCAGATTTGGAAGCACACTGTGAACTTCTCCGTACCTGTGAATTCTATGAAGTTTGATGTGTGGAGGGGCTCCTCTAAGTTCCCCCTACCCCTCAGCCTTAAACAGTGAGGAAAGCTTTCTTCTCAGATCTTCCTTCCTCAGCCTTAAGAGCCTGTGAAGACTAATTGGCACTGTCTGTTAGGACAAATAGATCTTACAAGTGTAAGTGAAGATTTTCTAGCTTCTGCAATTAACAGGCTTTTACCCTGGCAGAAATATCCAATGTTTACTCCTCAAAATAAAGAACAAACTCTGGTTGCCATGGATAAGGAAAACACTTTCATTTCCAAAATGTAGTGGTGATGTTCGTACTCTTTGAGTTCTCCTGGTGTTTGGAGTTTTTGCAGAAGGCTCTTCAAGTTTATCTCAGAAGAAAATCTTCAATGTGTAACTTTCAAATGCATGACCAGCTGGTGGTGGTTGTTGTGGAGCACCATGCTGCTATTTCTGATTATTTCTTCTTCTGTGCATTAAGGCTGTCTTCTTTTACAGTTATTGTCCGTTTAACTAAAGTAGTTGGGAAGACATGTTCCATTTGTAGTGTGTACAGTTTGATACTGCTCTGGTGATAACTGGCTATGGTGAGTTAGTAGTGACTGTCAAAGGAATGAATTTTATGCCTGAGAAATATTAATGTGAGGTGCTCATGCATAAAAAAGAAGTTAGTTGGAATTTACATAACACTTCCTGCACCTGCTTGAATGAACTGTTAGATTATTGTACGAGGCTGCCTCAGTTCAAATGCTTCAGCTTCTGCCATTCTCAATGGATTAGTAAAAATAATTGTGTAGTTTGACAGAGGAATTTATATTGTGTTTGAGAGTCTTTGAGCAAACACTAGAGAGTGAAAAATACATTATAGACTTGGTAAGCCATGCTGTGGGAAATGTAAACTAAAGCAGTGATACATCTTTAGGAGTTGTTTCCCTTTTACTACTTGTGAAATGCTTCTCATTTTAATCAATTGTGAATAAATAAGATCTGTGGTATAAAGTGATGAGTGAAATTTATTAAACAATAACTATCATGCAATATTTAGAGAAGAAGAAATAAAATCATTAGATTTCCCAAGGATAAAGTTAAATTTGATCTCCGAGGACATGCCAAAATCTATCCTCAAACTCAAATGGTTATGTTTTAAAGAAGAGTATGTGGTTTTCCTTGTGCATATGTTTACATAACTTTGTGATAAGGAGTAAAGTTGTTTTTATTTATTACAATGGAGATAGTTAAGTGTTCTAATCTCCGTAACTACTTACCTCTTTTGGCTTGTTCCTCCTGATTAAGAATGCAGTAGTTATTGATATGGTAGATGTTAACTGTAAGATTCCCACAGCTGCACTAACTGCAACAGGAGTTGAAACAGAGTTATTATAACCTGTACACCCAAGGGTCATATGGAAGAAAGAACAAAATGAGATGGTAAGGGTAAAGCACTTAGTGTTCTCTAGATTTCCCATGTAGAGAGAGGAAAAAAAAAAAAAAGTGTTACACAGCTCAGAGGTCATATCCAAGTACTCTGAAGACTGTAACAGGGAAAAGAGACCAGTGGTTGAAAGTGCAGTCATAAATTTACTAGCTGTGTTTATACTATGAAATGTAGGATTTTATAATGATCTTATATTTTATACTACATTGTTTTAAAACAGTTGATTTATTCTTAAATTTGATTTGAATTTGCTTTGTTCTACGTTCATTCCAAGTCACTCTGAACTTTCACCAGTATTATATATTTTAATAATGTGATCCTTTTCACGTCTCTAGCACATTTTATTTCTAAATTCTGAAGCTCCCTTAAAAATATGAAATTAAGCTTCAGATCATTGAATATCATTTTCCTTTATAGAGAGTTAGGCTCTTAAAACCAAGAAAATTAGGAAAAGTTTCCACCTGTTGTTTGTCCATGTTGATTTAACATCAGATTTAAATACTCTTTTATTATCTGTATCATACTTAAATAATTCCCTTGGTATTAAATCAGGGCTATCTGATTAAACTAGAGTTAAACCACTTTGGGAAATATTGGGAAGTACTGCAAGCATTTTTGAGAGCAGGCAGGGCTTGAGAAGTAGTCACTAGGAGTTGTCCGCTCTGACTCACTAGAGTATGAGTGCTTGTTTCTCTATGCAGTTAATGAAGTTGGTCCTTTTGGTCACGTACCAGGCAGTAGTTGTGGGTTGATCAGACGGCCATGGTTTTAATTCTGGTTCTAGCACCTAGGATCGCATGAGCTAATCATTTAAAGGCAATTCTCTAGCATTAAAGTAGTTGATATTTTTACTTACTATGGTATTAATGTGATTGGACCTATATTTCTGATAAGATACCAGATTGCAATTTTGAGGCCAAAGTACTGTATTTGTATGGTTTAAATCTGGCTTAAAACCTTAAAAAAATAATCAGATTCTTTAGGAGGCAAGATGCCTCACTAAGCAAATATGGCAAGAGCATCAGGACAGTCTCTTGAAGCAGTAGTAACTGGAGTTTGAAATTTGTGTTTGTGAACTTCTGAAAGTCACCTAGTATTCAAGTCAGCAAGAAGGGGGAGAAATGTATAAAGAGCCAGCTCATTCCGCAGTACCAATCCTACTGAAATGACAGGCTTGGACCAGCTGCAGGACTGAGAAGAGGTTTTGTGTAGATGTATGCGATACTTCTGATGTGCCTGAGGAAGATCCTGTGCACCTACTTTTGCTGCTGTTCTGGGGAGCTTCTTCAGTTCTCAGTCATAAAGACTGAATGCAGTGAGTGGTCAGACCAGCACAAAACTCATGGACTGTAACACACAAACTATGGTAAAAATCCATCAAGTACATCTGCACTATTCTGAGCTTCTTACGTGGCAGTGTCAGTGGTGGGGAGGTGGTGGGTTTCTTGGTTATTTTATTTTTTAGAGTAGAGGGAGATTGTGGTGGTATTGTAGTTCTTGGTTCCAGCCAAATTCAGCGCTATCATCTACCATCTGTCTGGAAATCATCTGGTAGAGAGAGACAGACTCTCTCTTACTTTGGCCCTAGATCTTGCCCCTGTGTGAGGCAGTAGCTTCTGGCAGCGTTTTGAAGACTCCCAGTTTATGGAGTGCAAGTCACTGCACTGGATGCTGGGACCAGAATTCATGCCAGGCTTCTCTGATATCTGTAGGTATTCAGCCACGTGCTGCCTGGGCCAAGCCCCAACACCATAAGCTACAGACCTGTGGTCACTGACTCAGCTTAAGAAAACCCACTGAATTTAGCCTTCAGTGGGTCTTCAAAAACCCTCATGCTGCAAAGTGTTCATGGTTAATGTTTTAATAAATTCTTTCATGATTTAAGATTAAAGGTTTGGCAGTTTGTAAATTAATTATTAGCTTATGTTGCTTTCTAAAACAGCAGATGGTTTAATAAAAGTCTACTCTCTAGCTGCCTTCGCAACATCTGAAATTTACCTTCTCATGAGAGCAGCGTTACAAATAAGTACAGTGAGAGAGAGACAGTGAGATACTATAACAGTTTCATGGCTATGTAAACAAACCTCCTTTGTCAGAATTCAGTCATCTTTAACAGCTGGGAGGTGATGGTTCTGGTGATGGTGATCACCTTCCAGATGATAGTACCTACTTATCCATCTCACAGTAATTTAAAGAGGAGCCACAGCTCATCCATCTTTTTCAAGGAGTTACAGTGAATATTTGACTGTGAGAATTTAGCATTTACCCTTCACGGGTCAGTGGATGGGTTAGACTTAAAGCATCTTTAGGGAGAGATTATTCTAATAAAGCCTCCTTACACACAACATATACTGTACTAGTATTTCATGTTTCTTTTAAAGAAAAAAAAAACACATCTGAGTAGCAGGCTGCAATTCTTAATAGTCATGTATTTCAGACAGAACATCCCCACAATTAGAGGATGATATGGACTTTTGTATAGAGTAGATTAATTGAATTATTTCATTTAAACCCTTTTGGGGGGAGGTAGACATCCATAACAAATTAAGAGAAAGGTACTTTGTTTCTTGTTTTGAGCCACTGTTCTAGGTGCACACATCTTAAAGGAAACTGTTTTTATATTATTTTTGATGTTGCCTCCTCATTTAATCTCAATTTCTATAAATTCATAATTTGTGTATATAATGGTTTACCTAAAAAATTTGCAAGCCATACAAGCATAGAGTGAGATCTCAATTTAACATTTCTTATGAAAATACTGCACTTATATTTTACAGGCATAGAATTTTTTACTACAAAGTAACAAATGTCATATATTTTTATGTAGGCTGCACACTTGTCTTGCCTGATTTGCATCCACAACACTTGTTGTGTTCAGTAGCTCACAATAATTTTAGAAGGCAGTTCAGGACAGGGACCGAAGAACATCATATTTAGTTAAATTGGAAAGGGATTTGGGCTGACAGTGTAAACAGGAGAGGGGGGTGACCTTTGCATATCCCATTTCCTTGCTCTGTCATTACAGAGAAAAGTTATCTGTTCCTCCTTTTGTTAAGTAACTAATGGAAATGCTACATGTTAAGCATGTAAAATGGTATAAGAGTGTAAAGAAAGGCAGGCCTTTGCTTTTGCATTTGAAAATACTGTGGTAAACACTGAGGAAGAGCTGAGGATATTTTTCTTGCCTGTAAACAACTATTACAATTGCCATGTCTTTAGGAGGATTTGGCCTCCTACTGGTGTTTTTCTATTAGCGAATACCAGGTCTGAGCATCTATAAAACAATAAGTGAAAGATTCAAACCTCCTATAGTCATAAAGAAAAACTCTAATCTGAACAGTGTAAAGTGATGCACTGACATCTACCTGAGGTCTGTGAATCTGCTCAAGTCTCTGCTAAGGGATGTGGCAATTGTCTCATGTTGAGATGACTCTTTGAATCTTTATGATGATACTGGAAATTACTTTTTTTCTATTACAAATTGATTCAACAGAAGCAGCAAGAGATTTTTGTTTTGTTTTCCTCCATACTCTCAAGTCACTTTCTTGCTCACCAAATGTGTTCCTCTCATTCTATGTCCTGCAGTTAAAACCTCAACCTTGTTCTCTCAAAACTTGTGATGCTGATCAATGTCTGACAAAAAAATAAATAAAATAGTATGCCGCTATAAAATTTGGTGGAAAGTTAAAACTGAATTAAATGAGGAAAAAATATCTCTCTTCGTATTTCATTCAGTTATTTTAAAAATAGAGTTGAACTGCTTGGAGGTTTCTAGCACTTCCTGGGAGTACAGCAGAGTTCAGCCTCCTGCTGCAGAACTTGGACCAGGAGGGCTCAATCAGGGAGCAAGCCAGGTTATCTAAGGTAAAATTGGAAGCTCTTTATCTAGGCAATATAGAAACTAGTATTTACTGTGCATCTTCTAATTCTTAATATGTAGTATGACCTTATTTCACTTGAACTCAAAGGAAAGTTTCAGAGGCAGTGAGTAGCAATAGGCTAGACAGAAATTAGTATAAAAAGGGTTTTTGGCAGAGGAACTGAATGAATGAGCTCCCAGATTTGGGAATTTGCTTCAGTGAACAGAATTATAGCATAAAAATATGCCAGGCAGTTTATGACAGAGAGAAAAGATGGTGCTTCAAAGGTCTTCCCAAAGGACTAAAGAATCCAGGGTTCAAGTCACAGTTTCTTCGCAGTTTGCATGCTTCTTATGACTCCAGTGGGTGCAGCCCAGATTTTACAGGTTTGGCAAGATCTATGCTATTTTTTCAGGAGTGATTTAGGGTCATAATTATTTAAACATGGGAGCTAGGTATTTAAACACCTTTAAAAATCTGTTCTGTAAGCTATTAAGAGATTAACTTCCATTGATTTTTTTTCCACTGAGTTTTTAGTACCATATGTGTATGGAATGACGGACCCTCGAAATAGCTGAGGAGGATCAAATAAAAGAATAAAGTTAAGGGACATAAATTTAAGGCAGTTTCGTATGTCTGTGGACTTTCTCCTAAGAGTTTCCAAGCACTTTAGCTTAATGCTAGAGTCTAAGCACTTCAAAAGTACTTGCTCTACCTAGGTTCCCTGCCTATAAAGCAGGGATAATAGTTTCTCCCTGTCTCACAGTGATAAAAACATTAAAAGATTGTGAGATTTTCCAGTACTACGTTAATGGGGGCTATATAAACACCTTAGATAGTGAAAAGGTAAGTTGAGCTGGCAAAGCAGAGGTCATGAGCAACTAGAGATGAGATGTAGAAAGGGGCAAAGTTGTGCAAGGCCTGGAAGGCCTGGTAATAACTTTATATACTGTGTTATGTCTAGGAGGGAGAATTTCAGTTTTCACTGACCTTTATTCTGAGCTTTTTTCTCCTCTACTTTATTTACAGTTACATGTACTGGCATTTGTACAATTTCACATTTGTCAGAGAGAAATCCTGCAATTTTCTCTTTCAGATTTTGTTTAAAATTGTGTTTGTGAATCACCCTTTGTGATTACCATTCTATTAACTATTATGGCAGATAATTAAAGCTTGTAGCAAGGGTACAAGGCTCGCTCTTGTAATAATAATGAGTCTACAGATATACGTGTGTTTGATCTGAGAAGGAAATTTAATGTGGAATGGTTCTGAAATGTTTTGTAAGTTGTAAGAACTAGAAGAATCTCATATAGCAAGGGTTTCCAAATATTTTCCACTGTAAGGACATGTTTTCAGAATTTTATGATTTTATTAAGCTCTGATTTGAATCTTTAAATTCCAAACTAAAATTTCCCATGTCATGTGATTGCCTGAGGGTAACTTTAGCCTGTAACAATAACAATTTGACCATTTCCTGAACTAACAGCAAGGAAATACGTATTGCCCAGTATTGCTGATTTATTTTTAACTGGTCTCTCTCATATACCAGAACACGAAGATTTGGTAGGCTAGTGTCCTCTCAGTGGCTCTTTTAGAATCTGCCCAAATTTGGCTCTATTGAGAAATCTCCTTTTTCACACTCTGTTGTGTTAGTAGTTGGCAGCTAAACTACTGGCAGAGTCTAGCTTGCGTCCAACAGTGTGGTTCAGCTCAGGTGTAGAGAGTGAGCAGAATTTCCCCCGTTGCTTGTCCATGATTCTGTGGCCACCGTGGCCTGAAACACCGAGTCCAGAGAGGCGGTTTGGTGAGGGATAGCCTGGGCGTGAGAGAAAAACAGTGCTAGCAGGTACAGACGGGACAGGCCAGTAGTAACTGAAGAAAATTACTTCTTCCTTTAGGCCAGAAATGACTTTGTTGGGGAAGAAATTTCAAAATCCCATAGAAAAATGCATCTTGCCCACATGGTACTCACTGGGCTGACAGGAGCCCACTGCCTACTTGTCTGAGCTGTGTGGGGAATCAAGAAATCCAGGTCCCACTGAGGGGCCCTGTTTGGAGCTGGTGCTGTGACATACGGTCTCATCTCTGCTGCCTCAGATTGCTTTTTTGTGTCAGGGCGTTAAGATCACACTGCTGATTGCTTTAAGGTTATGAGGTGACACCCCTCTGGCCCAGGTAAACTTAGTGTAAGTGTTTCCCAGTTTTTAGATGCTTGATGACAATCTGATTTTTCTTTTGGCCTAGTGACCTGAGTGAGGATGTGTCTCTTCACTTAGCTTGAGCACGTGAAGTACTAAGCATATTTTCATGAAATGTATGAAGGAGGAAAATCTCCTTAGCCCCAGGATTGTCTGTAAATTTCATCTCCTACAGTCAGTAGCCATCCTTAGGAAAGCTTATACTTTAGGTAAACAGATGGCCTGATCCTGTTTGTGCTGGAATAGTGAGATTTTCTATTATAGCAACAGATACAGGGATCAGGCCTAGAAGCTTCTGAACCAAGAGTCTGGAGAAAATTATCTTTCAGACCCTTTCATAATTTTAAAGGTGCTCACTGAGTGATTCTCTTCTTGCTTGCCTCATTTTGACATCGAGTTATCTGGCTAAAAAACAATCTTGCAAAAGACCCTTTCGAAGCTGATCCTGCCAGAGGGCGACTGCTTCTTTAGCAGTGCAGAGCCCTCTCACCACAAGGGAGAAGGGTTGTGTATTGAAGATATTTGCCTCTCAGCACCTTGCAGTATTTCACCTAATATGCCTGATCTTGCAAGTATGTCAGATCTGTAACTGTCATATGACAGGTTGGCAGGATTAGCCCCACCGATTGCCCTTCAAAAACAGTTCTCTAATAACAAGAGAAAAATAGTGCACATGTGTAGGTGTGTATTTGTAATTGCATACAAACACACACGTATGTTTAGGTTTACTTATAATTGACTGTTTTCTGCTTAGCATAGAACTTTTAAAGAATATATAGGGACTATCAATATGTATATATATACACACATGCACACAAATATTTCTGTCATCTATAGTGCATTAAAAAGCAAGACATTCTAGTTTGTTGTTCTTATTATGGAGCAACTTAAAAATGTGTTGATAGCATGTGTGTTAGTGTATCAGTTCCTGTATTTCAGAAGAGAGCAGCCCACAGACATGCAATCCAAAGTTGCTTGGTATTTTTAAGCTGAAATTAGATTCATTGCTTTGATTATTCCATTGTGGGCCCCAAGTTATATTTTAGTGTCCTTCACCCTTTTCTGCTTTATTATTTATAACCCACACTCTTTGAGCAATGACCAGGACTAATCTGTAACCTTCTGTCCTTCTGCCTGATTCGTTCTCTTTTGAAACACAAAGAATGAAGCAAATATTCTCAGACTCTCTGTTAAAATATAGATAGATAGATATTTCTCCCATATGTTTCTTACTGAAATAAGTCTTAATGGAGGTTTCGCTTTTCTAATTCAGTCTGAGTGGACCTACTTCAAAGGAAAAAAACAAAGGACTGGGAAGTATATATTCGATATTCATTGTATAATAATGTATCTACCACACATGCATCCATGTAGGTATTTCACAGGCATTCACCAAATGACTTGTGTGGTCATCTTGTTAGATTAATGCATCTATGTTTTGTGTTTTTCCCTCCCACCCCCCCCAATGTTTTTTGTTTGCCCTGCAATGTTAGCTGCACCTAAATAAATAAATTAAATAGCAGTTCATTTGTGCTCACTCTGCATCACAAAGAAGTGGGGCATAAAACAGCATTAGCAGTGAATCCCCTGAGGACCAAAGAACCTCACAGGGGGCTGGTTCTCTGAATGGTCTCTGTCACTCCCTAACAGCTAATGACTGAAACAGGATCCATTGCCACTGGGAGCTTTTAATTTCCTTACATTGTACAGATTGCTCTGATCCAACGCAAAGTGACAGCTACTATTTCAGTACAGCTCATTAACAGCTTTTGCAAAAGCCAGCATGCACCATGTCTTCATGGATGCCATATTCCCATGGTCTGCATTCACGCAAGCTAGAATTCAGCATTCAGAGAAGTTATAAAATAACATAGTTACAGGCATAACTAATGTGGTGTCTTGATACCTGCGTAAAACAAGCAGATTTTAAACTTAGTATTTAAACTTATTTAAACTTACTATTTAAACTCATTTTGAGGCAGAACATGTCCATACTTCAGAACAACTTGGGAAAACTCAAGGGTTTATTTGTTTGGTGAAAGACGAGTATTGGTCTTTCATGACCAATAGGTCTTCATAACCATGTATTGGAGGGGAGGGAGCACAAAATAAAGAAAGCTTTCCAGAAAATTTAGAAAATATCAAGATAGTCGAAGGGGGAATAGAATTCAAGAAAATAATTGGAAAATTAAGGGAGAGTTTTCAACATCTCTAAGGCACATGGAAGCTAATGGGACATAGTTATGTCTGTCAAGCACAGATGACAAAAACTAGAATAACTTCTGTGTTGGGTTGGTTTTGTGTTTGTATGTTTTTGTAAGTACTGTGAAACTGCAGCCAGATCTGATCTCTTCACAATCAGGGGAAATGTCTTGGTTTAATTTATACAAGAGTGTTTATTTTTCCAGCATGCATATATATAGGCAAAATTGTACTAGCTGAGTTAGCAGTTCTGGCACCAACTTTCCCTCCCTCCCTCCTTCCCTCTTCCCACCTTCCCTCTTTCCTTCCTTCCTTTCATTTTTGTTAGAAAAACAAATCTACTGAAAGCAGGGAAAGAAGAGACTGGATTTTCATTTTCCAGGGGGACCATTTGTGTTCAATAGGAGAATAGCAGAATAAGTCTATGAGATTACCAAGGTGCTCTTCATCCTTCAGCCCTTTGAGAGGGGCAAGAACTGCTCAGCTGTGGCCTAGTAATCCCCACAAAATTGATGAATACTGGAAGGATATCCCAAATCAGAAGCAACATTGATGTTCGCCCTATGATGAGTTTATGGGAACATGTCCATGGTGCTTCTGTATTAGTGTCTTGCATCAAAGCATATCAGAGTAGGGCCAAAGTCTGGAACAAAAATGCATAGTTACAGTAGACTCAGCAGACCTTGCTAAATGGTTTATATTTAAGGTTTTTATCAACCCTTTTTCAGCTCAGTAAAACTGAAGGTATTCAGTGTCTTCAGTGGTCATAGGGAAGAAGCTATTTCAGAACTGAGACTGTAGAATATTCTGTGGGCATTTGCTGAAGGTGGCATTTACAGATGAGGAATGAGATGTTTGGAAAGTCTAATAGGAAATGGGTCACCTCTAAGTATAGAGTCCTGGTTCTGAAAGATGTCAAATCAGGTGGCACAGCTTGGGGTGTGCCTTGCTGAGTACAGGCAGCCAAGCTGCAAAAAGTGGTCATTTAAGTAAGTTCTTTCCCTAGGCTCATTTCTGACTGGTTGTGAAACTGTTTGGAGTCTAATTGCGATGAGTTTGGATTAATGCATAAAATAAATAGCATGGGTAAACATGTGAGTACAACTGTTAGAAAAACTTTGATGTAGTCATATTTAGTGTTTACAGTCTAAATGTATGAGTTAATGAAAAACCCTAAGATATGGCACAGTTATTTCAAGCGGGAAGCTTCCACTTTGATGAATTTTTATTATTTTTTACTTTTTAATATATGCGAAAGGTGAGAGAAGTGCAAATCTTGGGCATGCTGGGTAAATGAATTGAAACAGTGTCATTGGTAAGTTAGCAGTATCAGGAATGGTGACTTGTAGTGACAAAAGGTAAAGATGCTCTCTAATATCCTGCAGGACTTGTAGCAGGTAGAGAGACAAACCCAGAATCTCATGTTTTTAGGGTAGTACACTGATGGAATCACTGAGGAAATAGTGAGTCGTGGGTGGTCACCCACTCAGGATGGTGAATGTATGTCTTAGTGTCCAAAAAAAAGAGTTGGCTTATTGTCAATATCAACAATTCATTTTTACAAGTAAAACTACATTAAAAACAAATGAGTAAGATGTAAAATATCGTGCTACAGATCATAACCTGTTGTTTCTGTCTGCGGTTTTCCAGATTTCTCACTCATTTTTCTATCAGTATGAAATGTGTCATCATGTAAAAATAATACATATTTTAATAAATATAAAATTTAATAAATAATGGAATTGCAGATCAGTGTCTGAAACAAAATCAGGTCCATATCAATATGCCTAGGGAAACAAGTTATAATTATATTCATATGATGCACGCAAAAGATGTGTTGGTTGTACATGAAAACCAGTTTAAAAACAAAAACAAAAACTGTGTGATGTTATATTGTGTGAAGATGTGAGAGTGGTAAGTAAATATTGCTGCATCCGGTAGACAGAAGGGAATGGTGGATCTACTTTGAGTGACTGTATCTTGGTAAAAGCCTGTGTTCCTGAAGGTGGTAAGCTTCTAGTGCAAGTACAGAGGCTTGGATTAAGTTTTGCTGCAAAGAATTAATATTTTGGACTCATAAAAATGATTACACTAAACATAAAGTTCTTTCTGAGACCAGTGACAAGAGGAGTAAGAGTGGCTCAACATTAGCTGAGGCGGCTGAATTACTGAGCTCCAGAGTAGCAAATGTCTTGCCTAGATAACAACTTGACACCAAGGACTTGGCAGGAGTCCCTGCTTTGAGAGAATCTCCTTATTGCTGGCTCTAACCTCTTGCCAGTGAGCTGCTGCCTCCTAATCGCAGGGTGCCTCGGGGCTTGTCTGCGTGTGGGGTTGCACACACTCCACTTCCAGTACAGCTTTCACAAGTCTCCGTAGTTAAAATACTGCAAAGGGCCAAATTAACCATTTGTCTGGAGAGTATTCAGCATTATTAATCCATCAATAAAGGTGAAAATTTTTAAGTAAATTCAAGCAAGCCAGTTAAATGAGTTAGAATTATCTAGCATGAAATTTGTATGGAGAAAGACTTTAAAACAGTTATTATCTCATATACTCCCAAACCATCCTGTTGGTTCAATCAGGCACATTTCTAGTATACATCAAGTGATTCTTTTTCTCTGATTGGAAAAATTCTGTTTTACACAACTGCACTGTGTTTACTGCAGGAAGGTTACAGTCCATTGTGCTCAAGAAAGCACCCAGCCACGTGTCTTGCATCTCTGGCTGAATGCCTAAGCAACCAGAATGCTGAAGCTCTAAAAAGCATGTTTTGTTGTCTGTGACACTCAGAAGTCTATAAAACAGATGTCTCAAATTAATTAAAATTATGGGTTAATAGTACTTAACGGTGCTCAAAAATGTTCTTTTCACCTCTGACTTCTCTGTAAGGTGAAAAATAAAAAATACAAAATTCAGTTAACTACTAGGGACTTATTGAAGATCCCATCCGGTGGCCTTTTTTTTGCATGTTCTTCCACCCAAAGTGCAGTGGTAGTTTTTCAAGTGGAAAGGTTGCATGTGTAAGTTAAATTGCAGGGTCAGGTGCTGCTCTTGGATGTGCATGAAGAGTCCAATCAATGATGATAGATGAATCAGGCTTAGATGCTGAAATTGGGGTGTTTTACTCTCTTAGTTGAGGGATAATGTATGGCCACATTTTCAAAAATAGATAGTGGCTTTGTACCCTTAAGAAAATGTTCTTAAAATAAGCACTCTGCATTGGTTCTCATGAGCAGGATGTGTTAACAGCTGAATAATTTTGGGAACATCAACTCCCAAAACCATGAATATAAAATTGTATTTTTTTTTTCTTTTAAATAGTAATTTCTTGCTGCTTGGGTTTTGAGGCTCCATGGTTCTTTGTGTTCACATTTCTATTCTCTAAAACCATGAAAAGCTGTTTGTTTTTTGTTGTTGTTGTTTGGTTGTGGTTGTTGTTGTTTGGTTTTTTTTGGAAAGCAGAGAGAGAAAAAACTCATCTTCTGTATTCACTTGACTCCTACAATAGGACCTTTAGAAAAGCTTCAGGAACCATAGGTGTTAGTGAAGCACGGTGACTGTCAAGGCTACGCGTGGTCCCTAGACCGAGGCTCCTGTGAAAAAATCAGCAGATGTATCGATTCCTTCAGTGTTATTGGGAACATGGCTTCTAGGATTAACAAAGCAGCAGGCAGACTTTGGCTCTTCAAAAAGTGCAAATCTCATGATGAACGACGTAGCCCAAGATGGGACACGCAGATGCCTTCCGTTTTAGAGTTCAGTTCTCTGCTGGTCCACATCGAGGATGGTGGTGTTATAGGGACAAAGTGAGCTTTGAGGAGGATCCACAGCAGGGTGGCTGCTGCCAGCCCGTGATGTTCCTCTGCCACAGCCGGGCTCGGTGCTCCCAGGCAGCAGTGGGCAGTGATGACTTGGCCTTCTGCAGAGCAAGGAGGTGCCGTTGTGTGTGGCTGTCCCAGTTGCATTCCCCTTTCAAATAGCACATAGGAGAAAATATAAGGGGGGCAGCTGACCTCTTTGACAAATAGAAAATGAAACAGGGAGACTTTTAATTCTGCAAAAAAATCTTTATTATGGTGTAAGAAAGGTGTATTAAGACTCATGTTTAACCTGCTATTTTTGTGCTTTTTTTTTTTTTTTTTTTTTTTTCAGGGCAAACTTAGCTGGTCTTATAGGTCCAAATGTTTCCTTGAGCCTTCCCCCTGCCTGTTGAAGGACTATGGGGAGGCAGAGGAGTGTGTCTGGGGCTGGGTTATTCTAGCTGGAAGAAAGAGGAAATGGTATTTAAAAAAACCATTTAATTAAATGACAACACTTGGGATTTCATATAGTTCACATTACAGGAGGAATTTAGACTTCCACTGCTACCACCTGCTGCCAGGCTGAGCTGTGAGCATTGTTACTGCCTCTCACCGATGCAGGTGAACTTACTGCTGAACCACTTTCACAGTCCAGAAAGCATGACATTCCTTGTTACCAGTGGGAGGAAAGGCTAATTGAGAAGTGTGTATAAAAGCTGTAATGAGTAGCATTTACATGTATTGATTAGAAGTAGGGCCACCGTCTCTCATTTATCACCACCAGCAGCTGTGAAATTTTCCCCACGTCGATTGGCACGGCTCATATTCCCGCTCCTCTGGTTCTTTATTGCTTTTTCTCCCCCCCACCCACCCCGGACCAGAGTGCTGATCCACCAGCTGGAATGGGCTGGTAATTACTCCAGCTTCTCCACCAGCTGCCACAATTGCCAAACCGCTGGAGTGAAAAATTCCATCCCGCATTTCCGATTTTTTACATTACCACTGCATAATCATATTTGACGAATAATTAACCTGGGTTAATACTTCAGGGAGCCATTTGCAAGTAAATTGATAAGCTGAGTGCTGTAAAGGCACACAAGGGCTAAAGGCTTTAGGAAACTGCGCGCTGCCTGCGCTGTTTTAATACGCGTGCACCTCCTGACCATCTTAATTAAGGGTGGCCCGTAGGTGCTGTCCTCCATCCTTCTCAAGCAGAGTGTGGCTCAGGAGGAAGGAGAGGATGGGAAATAAACTTGTATTAAACTCTCTGCTGTATTTCACATACAGCAGTGGTGCAATGGATGTGGATAAGTGCGCTTTTCCTCCCTTTTAGGTTTGGAAACAAATGCTGTTAGATCAGAAACTTGTTTAGGGGTGAAATCGATGGAAGTTTTCCCTGCCAGCTTCATGGAGCTGGATTCAGGTCAGGCTGGAGAGCCAATTTCCCCATCTTTAGTAATGACATGCAGGTCAATGGGAGAGCAGAGCTGAGTCCTTTTGGGAATGTATATATTTGTGTATTTCTTTCAATTAAGGCAGTTGCACTGTTTCAGATGCATACCTTTGCTTTGGTTTTGAGATAAGTGGAGAACCTCCCTGAGAGACTTCGGAGGTCTATAAATCCCCTCTTTCTTCAACCTCAGCTTTTAGAGTATTTGGCATGTATCTTATTCAGAGCAGGATTGCACCAAATAGTTATCTGTAGATTTGATCAGGGTTTCATGGTTCTTCTTTCTCTTTCTCAAAAACATTGTCAGTTTCTCCTTTGATTTTAAATCAGCTAGCAGTACTTCTTTTCTTCTTTTTTTTTTTTTTTTGATGCTCTTTTTTTTTCTGATAAGTATTTTATAGCAATATCATTTAAAGAATAAGCTTATCACAGGTAAATCAACAACAACTTCATAACATGCTTATAAAGATCCTGTAAAAATAAACAAAAATAGCTTTTTAATCAAAATATGAGATTACTAAAATGACAAGTCCCACCAAAGCTTTCCTTGCTGTCACAGGTTATTGATAACAATTCCGTCATGGGCTCTTTGGTAGATCCTTGCCTGGCAATCCAGTACAAGTAAATAAACAAGCCTCCTTCCTTCAGGAAGACAGGTAAAATTAATTGTATTTCACCATCTTAGTAGCTTTCTGTAGTGTTTTTCTGACTCAAAAAGTCAGGCATTGAGGCCACATGAAAGGTGTGGATAAATGGTCCAGAGAACTTGTGTTGCGTTTGTTTTTCTAGTCTAACATTATTGTCATCCAGGCAATACTTATTCGTCAAGATGGATGGTAAATGCCATAGAAATCTTCTGCAGTATGGTTTTGGGCAGAGCAGGAAGCAAGAATTAGAGTTAAATAAGCTAATTAAGAGTTATAATAATATTATAAATTTTGTAATTGTCTGGGCTTGTTTTATTTATTTTTTTTTTGTGTTGTTGTTACATAGAAACATTTCTTAGGTTTGCAGAAGAATCTCACATGGAAAATTAAAGTATATTTCTATTTCTGGGGAGAAATGCCAGAAAATATTGTCTAAACGATCGGAAAAGGCAAAGAATTGGTCTTTCAGTACTTTTGTAAGAACTGTGATTTTTTTTTTGTCGCCTCTTCAAGACTTCTAGCCTAACTCCTAATTTTTAGGAATATCTTGTTTGACAGTTTCAGTGGTAGCCATGTGAATCAGGAGAGCAGTAAATGGATTTGTGTATTATGTTCTTGCACTTGCCTACATCCCCACGCTGGTGGCACGCAGAGTGCCATCACAACAGCGTGAGCAGTGGAGGTGCGAAGCGGCTGCTCACCCAGCCAAAGGGAGGTGGTCCCCAGCCCAGCGTGCTGGCTGGCTCTTAACTCCCTGTGCAAATGCCTGTGAGCTCCCCCTGGGGCCTCGGGATGTCTCATCTCTCATTCCCTAGGAATTCCTCTAGAAATGGTGAATGGGCACCAGGAAGCTGCAAGAATTACTCACGTTATTTCATCTCTAAATGACAAGAAAATCTAACAAAAGATAGTTAAATAAAAAAGTATGTGTTAGGGTTTAAGAGATCAAGGTGGTTTTATTCACTAAGATGACTCAGGAGAGGGAAGCAGATAAGATTATTTCAAGTTAGATGTTGTCACTAAGGTCCTGTGAAGAGCCAGGCTTTCTGTCACAGGGTTCCCTTTTACAGGTGTGAAGACTGCGGGAGCAAATTTGGGTAGGCTGCTGTGAAATGTTAAGCCTGGTACCTGGCTGCAACATCGTGTTTCTTGAAAGGGACAATATTAAAGAAACATAGGCCCCAGTCACATCAAATATTATCTTGCTATTATGTCATTTACTTTAAATAAGAGGGGTTTATCAAAAGAGGCTTGAGGTAAATTTTGCCTTGTCTTACGTGTAGTGGTTTATCCTGTTCCTAGTGAGAACCTGAGGATTTCTGGGCTATGATTGTCATATGAAAACTCTCTGGTTTTGGAGAATTCCAGGAGGAAGAATACCACTTCAAAATATAATATTTATATGATTTTCAGTGGCTTTTTTTTTTTTTTTTTTTTTTGTAAATAGTCTCAGTTTAATAGGTATTTTTGTAAAAACATCTTCATTGTGCAGGAACAGAGGTAGGCAAATCCTGAATTTCTTCTTCAAGCCTCAGGCTGAGAGCCATATGTTTTGTGGCAGACATATGAACCTTCTGTAAATCCCTATTAAGAATTTGTTGCAGGGTAGCAAATGAAATCGTACAAGGACCACCACCATTAAGTCCTTGTTGGTCACAGCTCTCACTGAGTACCAGGTGACTTTGTCTGAGCAAGCAGTGCTAGAAACTGAAACAGAAGCTTCAGGACGCAGCCCATATTCACAGTAAATATAAAAGGAATTAGCCTTTTCAGTTTGTTTTCCTCCATCGTGCAGCTTCCCAGGTCCACCTTATTATTTTCATGCAGCCAAAGTGCTGTCCATCTTATTGTCTGCTCAGCTGTTTCTGTGATTGTTCTCTTTAAAACCTAAATAGGATTGCATGGGATGGCCTGGCGATTCAGGAAATAAATAAATAATAATACAAATATTGCTATTATGCTGTATTTCTCTGGCATGGAAGCAGTCTGGCTTTTATTTTTTTTTTTTTATTTTTTTTTAAGTAAGGCTTTTGCGCATGCTAGACAGAAAGTCGGCGCGAGGCATTTGTCACTGTGTGAGGTAATGCAGGGGAAGCAGTTCCTTTCAAAGCTCAACTGTAGCACTAAGTGAAATCAATGGCCAAACAATCTAACACAATTGGTCACATATTGATAGAATTAAACACCGCTGTTAACGTGACTTGTCATTGATCTGACAAAAACAGAGTCCGGGGTAAAAGTCGCCTGAAGCCTTTAGACTCTGTGTTTATGTAGCAAAGGTTGGGAAATTATTCGCTCCATCTGCTTCTAACATAATTTTTTTTATTTTTGCTGACAATACTCCTCACTCCAGAAACCAGTGGCAGAGCTTTAACCTCTTCCTTGTCAGAAATGTGTGAGTGAGCAGCAGTCCCCCCACAGTGCAAATCCTGGTTTTGTTCGGGGCGTTGGGTCCCTTGCGTTGTGCCTGCACCGGGATCTCTTTAAAAAAAAAAAAAAAAAAAAAAAAAAAGTTATTCCAGCGATGGGAGCCTGGTCAGCACAGGGATGTGCCAGTCTGGATCAGTTGCAGGAGGTTTTTGCTAGCATGCAAGCCCAAACAGCAGAATACGGAGTGTTAACGACTTTCAAGCAAGGGAAATGTATTAGAAAAGGAGAATTAGGGCCATGCCTTCCGGTGCGCAGCATATCTGGCATACGTAGGGTATTGCCTGTTGTCACATGGTGGCTGCGGTTCAGAGGGGAAAAATACCAATAAAGGCAGCAATTAAGAGGTTTTCTGCTAATATCCCTTGAAAATAGTCTGCATTTCAGGAATCATTTTTATCGAGTTCTATCTTTCTACCTGTAGTTTAGCTGTTGGCCTTTCATTGGTATGTCAGAATCCCAAAGATTTTACATTACGAAATCCTCAACTAGCTGGAATAATTGCCATGAGTGCTGGAAACAAACACCTAACAAGTTCCTGAAATATCTGAGCAAATCGCTCCAGAATATTTGCAGGGGAGACTTGTTCTTAACGCTGCCGGGCTCTCCCATCTGACCTAGGAGCTGGGCTTTGCTTTTAGGCTGACTGCAAACCTGATGATGTTTTCCAAAGTAGGAAAGGAGCCTGGGTTTGTGGCAAGCATAGCTTACCGGCAGCTCTCAGTCACAACACCACCAGCCCTGTGTTTCTGCAGCGTTCGCGGTGTCAGGGAAGGCGTTTGCGCCTCTCTGCGCTCGCACTCACTTCTCCCCCATTGCTCCTACAGCTCCTCGTCTCCTAGATGCCTATTTTGTGTGCTGTGATCTGTGTGTTGCCTCAGAGGTTATAGCTATTTGACAGTTTGATGGTGGGTGTTGCTGCTTTGTGTACCTGCTGGCTGCCAAGGGCTGGCACTGCCGGTCATGAGCAGCAGCAAAAGGCTTCCATACGCCTCGTTTTTTGGGGGGAGCAAGGAGGAGCTGTGTTTGCTGTTTGTCTACTTTTTTTTGCAATGTTACAGTTGTATAATAAAAGCTTTCCACCCAAGTTTGGTGTAGATATTGCTGGTGGATGGATCGCTGTTGCCTGTGGCAGCCGCAATGGCAAGATTTGCTGTGCTGTATGCAGCCTAGGGACTCCAAGGGAAGTTATCACACCTCCACGGAGCCTTCCTTTAATTCACAAGCCTAGGGAAGAAGATGTAAGGAGGGAGGGAGAGAGAAAGAGCTTCAATGTACGCAGGAACCTAGTCGCAGGGGGGAGAGAGTCAGAAAAGACCTAAGCTGCTTACTTGCACTTCTGGCAACATTACAGAAGCAGACAGGTTTCTTCTGAGTGGAATATGAGTTTTTCCAAGATTATTAGCAGAAAGACATGCCCCGGTAGGAAAGGAGCAGAGATACCTGTGCACAGTAATTGCGCTCTCGCAGTCTGCCGCTCTGTGGGACGCGGTGATGGTGCCGATCCACCTTCTCCACACCCTTGTCATGAAACACTGACTCATTGATGGTGTACACATCTGAACTGGAAATGCGAAATGCTTGGAAAATATTACCCTATTCTGAAACCTACAGCTAATTGCGCATCATGACAATTCCCAGCAGACTCATATATCTGAAGTCTCAGTGTGAACACTAAAAGCTCATTTCAGGGGTTAAAGAACCCCACTGACAGCAGGGATGTCAGGAGGGAGATGTAATCCCATAACATAAATGGCAACCTGTATGGCTTGGGAAAAGAGCAGGACACAGCTGCTGCATCTTCAGAGAAAGAGCAGTGGCCAGGCCTTTGAACTCCATCAGGGAAGATCACCCCACAGTGAGGGCAGCCATGTGACAGAGCCTTCTCATACAGGTGCTTTTTTCACCCCTCCCATCTCAGGTGCACTCCTTCTCTCTTACTAAAGCGGTCTAGAAGTCCTACAGCTGATCGATGGCTTTTTGCAGTGCCCTGATGCAGAATGTAAAGCATGTGAGTGCCAAACATCGTGCTGTGTTATTTTCTTGTGATGCCAACAGAAAGCGTGCATGTGAAAGCTTTCTCTTGTCTTTCTACACAGTGGTTGGAGTAACTTTCATAAAAGTTTTTCAGCAGTTGCACATGGGTGATCTGGATGCTTGTAGCACCTGCAAAATCTGTTAAAGCAAAAGTAAATTGTGAGATGAATTTCAGGTGTTTCAGAGTGGATTCACATGCCTGTAGTTTTAGAGAGTCTGCTCTCACTTGCAGCAAGGAATTCAAGGCTTTTCTGTGAGACGTAAGGCTGCAGGTTTTTTGGCAAAAGACCTTACCTGCAATGGTATTTTCTCACCAAGAAAAATTAAGACAGTTCAATTTAAAGTGAATAGACTACGTGGATATCTCCCAGTATCAATTTCTTGCTGCATTATTAGAAAAAAAATCATAAATGCTCCTCTATTTCGGTATTCATTGCAAGTCTTTAAAATGTCTTAAGGAAATAAAAAGCTCTTTGTTTACTTGATACACCTTTTCCTTTACTTTTCAGAAAGTAGAAATTAAAGATTTTATTTACTCTTTAACTTCTGGGTTCCCAACCAGAGATTTTAATTTGTTTTACAAAATCCCCAAATCTATTCCTTAGAAATACAAGCCTATGTTTGAAAGTTTCCTTTGATTTTTTTAATGATCAGCAAACAGCATTTCTGTCCAAAAACTGCTCAAAATTTTTGTCAGTTAACTTTTTCTAAACTTCACAGGATGCAGGAACAATGGCAACCTTTGTCCCAAATTTGTGCCTAGTCACTAGAATAATTGTACTTAATTTTAAATGAGGAGCTAGCTGAAAAACTACATTTAACCTTCACATTGATATTATTTGATCACTTTTGTTACATGTAACACAGTAACAGAGAAATTGAACTAAATGTCTTAGTTACACTACAGTGATGTATTGTGGTCGCTGGAGACATTTTAAATAGTGCAGCCAGCTGAGTGAGGTTTCTGTGCTGTCTTTATCTCTTTGTGTCCATGAAGTGTTTAGTTCTTATTATAGCTTACTTATGCAGTCTAGGATTGAGTTTTTTCTCCCTTAACTTAGACAATTGGCTGATCAAGGACAGCTCTTTAAGCAGGGTTGAGAGATCTATAATAAATTATCAAAGGCCTGTGAAGCTGGCTTCATAATAAATTATCCCAAGTCCCATCTAGTCCCTAGCATTACAATTGGAATTCATGGGAGCCTGGCCTGACACGTCTCAGGAGAAAGTCTTAATCCTTCAAGTGAAAGCCTGAAAAACTTGGGATGACAGAGTGTGTAAGATAAAGCCATGACGATCTGCCAAGACTATTTTAGAAATTTTGTGCTTAATGGCCTCGTCTATATGTCTCGCTTGTATTGTTCCTCCTCCAATGGGTCTTTAAGTCTATTGACATGGTGAAATATAGATGGGCTGATAGGACAGGTGAACTTTTAATTATCTGTGTGTCACACTTCTCTCACAGCGAATACCGTAGGTTCTTGATTTCAGGAATATTTTTGTGTGCCCATATCTTATTGATGTGAGTAATTTCACTGACCGAAGCAAGAACTACAGAGCCTATGGCAGGGCAGGTTCTGTATGGGCAGGGAAGAGAGAAATTGCAGCTGCCTGCGTCCCGTGAGGTGGGAGCAATGCTAACGGGGGCTCCTGTCCCCTTGCTACCCTGCAGCTTCTCTGTCGTCTGTGTCAGTTCCAGGATAAAAGAAAGCCTGTGCAAAAGTGCCTGCAGAGTCAGAGCTGGTAGCTACTCAGCACTTGTTTTACTGAAGTTGTTTTTTTGATTCTCAGGTGTATTTGGATCAAGCTGAATTGAACAGGGCTCAGAGGGATCCATAAAATCCTCCGTAGAAAAAAATAATCTTAAAGTATCTTTTCTCTACATAAAATTGTAGTGACATTGAAGTGTTTTCACTTGAGGCTTCCTAGTGTAGGAAACGTGTTGGTGCAGGAAGTCAAGACCCTCCCTTTTAGGATAACACTCTTTTTTTTTTTTTTTCTATAAAAGTGTCATGAAAGGTTTTCGCATTAGACCTACCATTAGAGCATGATATTCTATTTTTACATCCTGAGTTAATTTAACTTTTAGTAGAAGTTTCATGTTTTTAGAGAGTGACAGAGGAGGACACATTATTGTGGCAGAGAGACTGGAAAAAAAATAGTTATCACTGAATCAGTTGGCTAATCAGGGGACTAAAAGTTACAGAAAATCCAAGTGAGATGCATTAATGAAATGCTTGTGTGCAACAAAACACAGCAAGACCTGAATGATAGATATGTCACGTCTTGCAATAACATATGGATATAAGATCCACCTAGATTTTATAGTTCTATATTATTTGTATAAGCGTTATCTAAAAACCTGAGAAGGATTGTGTATTATTTTACAATGTGTTTATAAATCCACAACATTGGGAAGCCGGTCAGGAAAGTGAAGAAAATATGCATTGTGATGACTATAAAAAACACAGGGAAGGGCAATGGAAGAAAGCTGAGAGAAACATCTGCTAGCAGATGATGTGTATTGCGTGATATGCTTGTGAGACATGTATGGCACTTCGTATAGGAATGAGAGCAGCTATGTCTGCACATGCGGCAAAAAGAGTGAATTCATGTCCTGCATAAAGATATTTTGGTATATGCCCAGGAGCCAGCCTGCCCAGTGATTAATATTACTGCTATTCTTCCCTTTTGATGGAAACCCCTCTGGAGGGGAAGGCTACCAGTAGCTTCAGCATCAGATTATAAATGTTGCTGACATAGAGTAGCTGTTGCTAAAGTTGCAGGGTTTAACCAAATGGGTAACCACAGTATGCTGTTCCTCCAAAAAGATGTTCACAGCCCTGCACAGTAGTGTCCCCTGGCTGTGATCCAGCAAGGCACTTAAGTCCAGTTTTAAGAATAGGGACAATGCCACTGATCTCATTGGATCAGCTTAAGAGGCGTCCAGCATCCTGCACCATCAGTCAGCCCTGCCGGGACCCCATGCAGTCAGCTATGCAGAGCTTGGGAGGCACCAGAGGAGAAATACAGTTTCCTGTCTCTGGAGGTGTTGGAATAAATGTTTCACGGCCATGGGTAACTGATAACGAAATGAATTTCAGTATGTAAATTTAATATTTCTTTAAAATGCATTGATAACTATTCATATTTATTTTTATGCATGAAGTGAGATTGGTGGCCTTTGAAGGACTAGTGCATAGTCGTTTGGCTGTACTTGTTTTCGAGTAGAAATTGCATGGGAGGATGATTCTGGTCGTCCTATTTTGTCTGTGTGTGAACCATGTATGGCCTTGCATGACACCAGGGCTATTGCACGTGGTTTCTTTCTGCTGTTGCTCGTAGCTGGGCCTGGATGTCATGAACACCACAGCCCAGAGCTACAAACTTCTCCCCACTTACTGCTGACCGCCAGCCATACCTGGGACCAAACACACTGTAGGGCATTTCTCAAGGGGTGCCCAGCTAAAAGGCAACTTTTTTCTTTACTGCAGTCTTGTGCTTAGTCCCATACTTGTCATAACATAACAAGCTTTGTAAAGGAGAAGGTACCCAAGATGTCTGTTGCTTGCTAGCAGAAATAAGTTGCTTTGCTTAAATGAAAGACATGGAAAAAATAAACCCGTGTGGTTGGTCTGATGACTAGGATGGCTGTGCTACTTAGGGGCATGTGTCCTGCACTGATGCTGAATTTAAGACCTTGAAGTGGGGAGCGTAATTTTGTATTTGCAGGTGCTGGGCTCCTGGAGGGCTGAAGGGTGCTGGAAGTGACCTGGACCCATTGTCACTAAAATGTCAAATCTTTGTGTCTGGCTTTCCAGATTTGTGGAAAAGAAATTTCAGTAAAGGAAGATGGAGAGGAACGTGCACCTTAGAGAAAGTGAGCGTATAGTGTTGTGGGGCTTTAACGTGGGAAACGAGAGACACATTTGTGTCCCCTGAAGGGACCCCTTAGTGCTCCCAGCCTCAGCCAAGTGCAGGAGCTGTTGGGGTGCTGGCTGCTCTTACGATGCCTGTTGTGTTTATTTCCCCCTCTGTTTCTGGTTTTGATTTGGAATTTCATTTTGGATGTTAGAAATCAATTCTATTATACACTGAGTGTACCCTTTCTTTATTGAAAATGGAATTTTGATGAAATTCATCTGGTTGTAGCTACTTTTGGCATTTTCCAATAAAAATAAAACACCATGGAATCAGAAATTTTCTACTTGGGTCTGTAGGTGAAACTAATCCCATGTCAGAGAGACAGAACATAAGTGTTATGGCAGTCTTTATCACAAATCAGTTCAAATGAAATTTGCAAAATTGGAGTGAATTGTACTGTCTTTTTTGTTTTTGAAAAATGTGAAATATATTTTTATTTGCTTATAGAGTTTTAGGAAGTTTTAGGAAATCAAGTGGCATAAGAGGATGATGCTTTTTTTTTTTTTTCTTTCCTTTTTTATTAAGTAAATCATAGATTCATATAATGGAATCACAGAATGGTTTGGAAGGGACCTTAAAGACCATCTAATTCCAAGAACCCTGCCATGGGCAGGGACACCTCCCACCAGACCAGGTTGCCCAAGGCCCCATCCAGCCTGGCCTTGAACACCTCCAGGGATGGGGCATCCACAGCTTCTCTGGGCAACCTGTGCCAGTGCCTCACCATCCTCATAGCAAAGAGTTTCTTCCTACTGTCTGATCTAAATCTACTCCCTTTCAGTTTAAAGCACCTACCCTGGTCCTATTACTATGCTCCCTGTTAAAAAGTCCCTCTGCAGCTTTCTTCTAGGCCCCCTTTAAGGGTGCAAATGATTGCATATTTTTAGCCCATGCATTTTGGTGAACTTCAGGAAGGTTGGCTATTGTATTTGCTCTTTGTAATCTCAGTCTTGTATTTCTGTATAAATACAGAACAAAAGGATGGAGCTATCCCCAGAAGCTGCAGCATTTTCAAAAAAAAAACAAAAAAATATATATAAAAGGAAAATTTAACAATGTTTGGAATGTTAAATTAGGTAGTGGAAATGAAAAGGAAAAGTGTCTTGGGTACTCTTCCTGCCAGGTACTAATTAATTCCAAGATGTGCCAAAATGTTTCCAATTTTCACAGCCACAGGGGGACTCAGTCTGGCAGGACTGAATCCTACATCCTGAAGCAACCATGGTACTGATGAGCAGGAGTTTTGTTGTTAAAGCCTTTTCTTCATTTTATTTGTTTTTGCAGGATGGAAAAGAGCAGCATATACAACAGCTAGAAACACAGCATGTATTTTGAATATATAGAAAAGCAAACAAAATAGAAATACCAAGATGTTGATCTACATGAGAAAAGTTGCCTCAATACTTTAGCCATACATCAGCTTATGAATACTGTATTGATCTGTTTTTCTTCCAGCACTAAGATAAGATTATTGTTACATATATGGAGCTTCCTTAGCTATTGGATGCAAGGTTTAGTGATTGGAGCATGGGGGCTAATAGTCAAGAATCCCAAATCCTAAGTCTAGCTTTGCTTTGGACAAAGCATTTCTGACTCTTTTCTTACCTTCCCTACCTGTTAACATGATGAGAGGTGCTTCATACCCACCTGTCTTACAGATCTGATGTCAAGTGTCTGCTGGACAATTTAAGCAATTTTAAAATGCTGTATGTGTGGAAAAGCTGCTGCCTATTATTCTGGTCCATGAGTGTCCCTTTCACACTGTTGCGTTTTATTGCTTTGTAGCATTTGTATTTTCATGTCAGCCAGATGTCCAAGCCAAGTGTTAAGTCAGACACCATGTAAGCATGTCACGGGAGATAGTCCCTGGGTTTCTGGAATTGGTCTCTGCTCTGCAGATCAGGACTAGGTGCAATTGCTTGTGGGAGGCTCCCTCCAGCATCCTTATTCCTCCTTCTGGCAGAGGCAGCCCTGAATCCTCCAGCTCCCTGCCAAATAACATGCCTTCCCCTCCAGAGCCTGCCGTGTGTCTCTGCATCTCAGGGATATGGGAGTGTTCTGTGGTGAGCTATCTTATTGAAGACAGGAATGGAAATAATAATGATAAAAGCAATCAACTCCATAGGAAAATGGAATTTTCTCAGGTATCAAGTCGTGGTCTACGCTTCCTCCCTCTTCCACTGTTTTTTTTTTCTTTCTTTCTTTTTTGTAGGAGAGAGGGAAAGTAGGAAAACCAAGTCACGTAGCTGCACATCATGACAATAGATAATAGTAAGCAGCTTTAGTGGCCTTTCCTGTCGAAGTGCTGGCACTCTCCCTGACAATATGGGCATGGTGACTAAGAAGGATAGAAGTGAGAACTGAGCAGGTACAAAGGAAATACAGAGTGTACCATACTTAAAGACATTTAGATCACTGTCTTCCCAATGAAAACATTTTTATTAACCAGCTTTGCTTTGCAGCTTTAAAAAGGCATAGTTTTCCTTGTCATCTCCTGACTACATTTATGTCAGGAAAGTGCTTCTGAATTAAAGTATGCTTCTGAGTTTATAAGATGTGGGGTTTCATTTGGTTCCTACTGACATCTGTTGGAACTTTTCTCACTAGCCTTACTAGAAATAACTTCAAGCATGGGAGTAATAAGAAAAGCCTTTTTGCTTTTATATTCTCATTTAAAATCTGTTTAGGGTCTCATGAATACCCATGTACAGTCTAATAATGACCTGATTTCTTTCCCTAATTGCCATTGTCATAGACAAATACATCACTAAAGACCCACTTCTGTGCTAGTATAGGGCTAGGCAAACCCTGTTAGAAAGTTGTAGTATTGCAGTCCAAAACAGTAGCCACTGACCTCCTACATGTCTTCTGAGCTTTTGGAGTCTGGCAGAGTCCCAGGATTGCCTTCTACCTTAAAATCTGCTTTTGTTTGTTTAGAAAAAAAAATAATTGATTTTTCATTGACAAGGAAGCATGAAGAAATCAGACAGATAAAGAGGTTTTGCACAAGATCTTTAGCACACCACTGCTTTTATTTAAAGCATGCTGTTGTTTCTATTTAGCAGCTCTTCTGCTAAGCTCTAAACCCAATCTAGTTCAGCCTTCCTTTGGGAGTCCTGTTTACTGCATTTGTGGTGAGTCAGGAGGTATTTCTACCTGCCTTGTGCTTCTGGGACAAGAATTTATCTGTGGGCCAGAGAAGTGTTTTTGCCTTTCTGTATCAGGTGGCAATCTGATTTGCTCCCATCAGGCGATCAGATGCTCCTTCAGGGGTGACTTACCCTTGTGGCTGCCTCCCCAACAAGCTGGCATTCCTCAACAGGAGTTATCTTCCAGTCTAGGCTGATTACCTGATGGTTTCATAGCTAATAGGTCAAAGATTTTCCATTCCAGGCTTAGGTTTGTGCACTTGCAGCCTGCAGCCAAATGCACAATTCATCATGCCCCTAATCCAGTGCTAGCTGTCTCCTGGCTGGCCCTTTCTCCCAGCTCGGTGCATCTGTGTTTGCTAGCCGGGTGTATGGGTTATGTGCAGAGAGACAGTGCAGATACTCTCCCCAAAGCTGCACATAATATTAAATGCTAATTTTTCATTGACAGAAGTTCAGTGGAGAATGCAGTGCTCTTTGATAGGAATTTCATTTTTTTACAGGCTTTCCATGCCATGGCAGGATTAACCCAAGTGGATTTCACCTCTTTATGCCAGTGATAGATGTGATCCTCCTGTATGTGGTCAAAATACCCTTTCTCTGCATCTCATCCATCCAGTGCACGTATGTTGAAAATGCGTTGATTTGTGGTGCAATGCTAAAAACATTTTCTCTTCCTATCCTAGCTACGGCTATATTTTAACATTAGATTTTAAGAGACTGGGGGAAAATGCTGCATACACCAAAAGAAAAGGAGGGAGTGTTGCAGCTCAGACCTTTTCTTTGTTTCTCAGATAATAGACTTAGGAAAAAGAAATCAGTCATAAAACTGTAATTCCCCCTTCAATTAATTTATTGAATCTGCTTTCACCCTGAAAATGCTTCAGGTTTTTGAAGTGAATGATATAAAGAAAGTAAATATGTTTAAAAACAAGCAGTTAATATAGTTTGTGTACTTTTACTCACTTTTACAACTAGGTAGACACAACTGCTGTAAACTACAGATGCAAAATCTTGCTTCAAGATTCAACAGTGGAGGGGACTGACTTAGAGGTATATTTCTATTGCCACTCTTCATCCTTCAGAATGATGCTGAAGTATAAACTAACTCCAAGGGGGGAATGAGGGAAATTGTATTTCCACTTGTGTAGGAGTCAGTCTACTTTCATTTCTGTGTATGATGTGATATGAGGATAGTTTTACTTAGAGAAAGAAGAGGAGGTGTGGGGGAGATATCATACACACATGTATACACACATATTTATTAAGACAGATTATTTCCAAAGTGTAATGTTTATTGAATAAAATCAGACTTGTTAAAAGTACCCAGCCTAATTCCAGTGGTTTGCGCCATATTCAAAAAAGCCAGAATGAGCAACAAAATAAAGTGCATTCCTTTTGCACTTAGCTTCCCTTAATTCTGCTGTTTTGCTTGTGTTATTTTGATTGTCACATTCATTTTGTTTTGCTTCTTAGATTGTTTTCAATGGGTTTTAAACTGGTGCAAAACAGAACTTCCTCACTGTTTGATGTTTTACCCAAGAATGGACCAATTGTGGAGGAAGTGTAATTAAATTCAGTTGACTGCATTTTCCCCTTCTCTTTCTTCTCTTTTAGCACAATAATGTTTTAACAGTGACAGTCAAATCTTTCTTTCATAAACCAGTACTTCTCATATAGCCAAATGGTCCTTGTCCAACAATCATCTTTCAGATCAATGGGGAGTCTTTCTGCTGGCCTTACCATGCCTGTCTGTCGTTGGGAGGCTTATGCGTTTCAAGCGCTTTGCCTGACAGAGGTTTAAGCATTCAGAGGGGGCACCATGGGCAGCACGTTGTGTTGTCTCATACTCTCTGCAGTCATTTACACTGTTGTCAAGTCTGTGGAAGAACGCTTCCTCCCAAAACAACAGTGCTGTGTCTCACAGCTTTCTGCCGGCACCACAAGCGATACTGGGTTGGAGCTTCTGTGTTTTAAGTCATCTCCCATTTATTCACCAGCCATCTCCTTTGCCTTTAATGTGAGGCCAGGCACATGCCCATTCTTGTGGTAGGAGCAGGTCTGTTGGGAGGGTTTGTCCGAGCACAGAACAGGCTCCAAATGCTATGCTTGGTGTCTTCCATGGCTTTGCAAAACTCTTCTTCATGTTCTCAACAAGTATCAAATGGTGTTGCAAAATGCTTTGCTGAGTTCTGGAGTCCCCGGTCCAGAATAAGAGCTGGTACTTCTGGCTGACTCTGATTGTGAGGTCCCAGTGTTATGCACCATCCGTGTTGAATGCAGGAGAGGGCCGCAAAAGAACTGAACAAATCCAAGATCTAACATGCCTGGCTTTTAAGTATTTTTTTCCCTCTGCTTTATAAAACTTTATATGGATGTGGTAGTCAGGATTGAGGCCCACATGCCATTGCTGTCAACAATAGAGAACACTACAGAGAAGAAAAATAAAATAATTTTTTCTATAACTTTTATGATGTTAAAAATTATTTTAGGACTTCCCACCCTTCCTTCCTCCCTGTCTCCTTTGCTTTCTTCCTTTCTCTCATCCTTCCTTCCTTCCTGCTGGGAATATCAGTGGAGTCACCTAGTCCTCTTTAGCTGAAGTATTGAACTCTGGGTTGGATAGGTTTTTCTAAGTATCATGTTTGAAGTACCTGAAAAATGTAATCAAAACCCGTCAATCAAAGTTTTTCCCCTAAAAAAAATTCTTGTTTTTTTAAAAAAGACAAAGAACTGTGTAATGGGAATAGTAATAATAATAATATGTCAGACTTTCTTTATTTGCTATAGAAAATGAAAGCAGATGAAGCTACAAAATGTTTCTTGATTTTGAGTGCTTTGTGTTGACTTGAGTATGTGCATGTGAATGCTTCCTAGTCATCATTACTTACTACCATGTTAACTCCTGGAAGCAAAAATATTAACCTTTCTTTAGAGAGTAATCCTATAGATATCTGAGTATACATTTGAGTAAAAATACTTGCTTATGTGAGGAGCACATGAATAAAGTTCCCTTGCTAAGTAGAAGTTGGATGCGAACTGTGTAGTATCAGCCCTGGTTATTTGCAGGGACGCAGTGGGAAACAGAAGCAATTTCTTTCATATTGTGTGTCAAAATCCATTCAGATTTCCTAGAAGAGTCTGCTTTATTTCCACTTTATTAAATGTAGTCTTGCTTATCCTCATACCGGTTGTGCGTGTGTGTTTTCTGAAAGTATCTTTCTTTATTTATTGTAATATGGGAATATTGTATTTTGCAGCCTGTAAATTAGATATTTGATTCAATGCAGTGGCAGAACACAAGAGTGTTAGAAAATGTCCAATTCCAGCAGGGGAAGCCAAGGAATGTTTAAAGCTTGATGCATATAATGTTTATATTACATTAAGTACTATGTTATTGCACAGGATGCTTATTGTTAATGTCTGTGGGGAGAGTCAGTTCCTAAGATTTCAATTTCTATAAACTGGTTATGTAGTTCCACCACATACAATTAGGAAGGTAGTAATGAAATGGTTATGAAGTCCCTTGGCATTCTGCAATTGCCTTTTTTTTTTTTTAATTTTGTAAATAACATCAGCAGCATTCTGGGGGGAAGTGTTTATGTATTTATTTATTATTGATTTAAAAAAAATACATTTAACATTACTAGTTATTACAAATCCAGTGTCAGAGACATGAAGGAGATAAGCTGTTTCCACATTATTAAATGCAGGATACCTAGGGAATTGAGGAGATTTATCCTTTATATAAATATATTAAATATTAATGAATAGTGATTACAGAAATTAATTTATAGCTGCATTTAATTTTCTGATAAATTCTCATGGCTTTATTCCTTTGTTTCAAACAATGCATATTTAAATATAGCCATTTGACAAATACCGTGGATGTCTACAGAATGATCTTGTCCACTGATCAAAGTGCTGCAGGATAAGAGAGATGAGATAAAGTGGTAACAGTTTGAATCCAGTCCATGCTTTAACTGTGACTCAAGAGGAGAAGCATCTCACATCTTTGGAGGGGGAAAAAGAGGCGACATAGGAGGATTCAGAAATTTAGCAAAGGTTGCTGTTTCTTACTTCAGGATACACTTGGCCCTTTTGAGAAACAGTATCTATTGTGACCTATTTTAAAAAGCTAAAAGTGTCTGATTTACTGTTTCTTATTAATTTGTACAGAAAAAAATGTGTTTCTACCATTGGATATATATATATATATTTTTTTTAGGAAGAATTGCTTGCATTTATCTTGTGCAACTTTTTATCCTCATTAGCTGGTTTTTTACTTTTCCAGCTGCCAATAGTATTTATTGTTTTATGGTTTATTTTTATTATTGTTTGAGCTCTGGTCTAGGCAAAAAACAGCTCCAGAGGAAGGGTTGGTTCCAGTTCTTACATGGATTTGTTGCATCATCTTTGACAGGTTGGTTTTGGGCATGCTCATGGACAATCTGTGCCTAAGTTTCCCCGTCAATTAAATATGTGGAGGACATGATATTTCTTCTCATTTTTTAAAGGTCTAAACAAATAGATTCAGGAGAGAGCTGGACTTTTCTGTTGTGTCAGGTTTCTGAGGGCTTAACTCTAGCAAGTAGGTTTGGTGTGAACCTTATTTTACTGCACCTGCCTGTAGAGCTTCTAGATCCTCCAAAATTGTTATGAACTCTTTTTTTTTTTTTTTCCTTTTCTTTTCTGTTTTCCCTGTGTAGATTGCAAGTGGGAGAAACATAAGAACGAGATAGCTAAAATAGTTCTGCCATGGGTGCTTATTTTTTTTCCTGTTCAAGCTTTGCCTGGATTGTCTTGGGAATAAGGCAAATGGGTGAGTCTTAATCTGAGTGCCACCAGAGAGTTATGGGAAGTTTCTACAGAGCTTGGATAGCTGAGGAGAAATAAGCTTTTGTGTCTAGGCTGACACAAACACACTCTTCTTTCCCTGAGCATGGTTAGAAATGGGTCATAATTATCCGACAGGAGGAATTTTGACATTTGAGAAATAGGCTTTCAGCGATTAACTAGATTTGTGTGATTAAATGCCCTCTGAAAACTTCAGCTAACAATAAATTCATCCTTCTGTTAGCAAGACAGGGTGATAGTTGAGGGAGACCTAGGGAAGAAGACACAGAAGAAGGAAAAAGGCAGATGTAGACTGTCAGCTTCAGAAAACATGGGGACCAATTCCCACCAGTTCAGCTGTGGAACAGAAATAACAAAACATTTCCACGCAGAAAAGTGTGCAACAGCATTGCACATACGACAGGTTGGCAAAGGTATCTGTAATCAGGAATTGCCAGTCTCGTGAGTCATGTTGCTGAGTAATTCTCACTGTGGCTAACAGTGATGGGGAGGCATGTTTATCATCCTCATGTTAGGCTGATTTTAAACAGCAGTGGTTTCTCTGTCTCATTTGAATTGTCTGTTAGTGTCTGGTACCAATCTGAAAACCGGTGCTCTTTAAAGTACATGACAAATGTATGATAAGAGGGAATTGCCAGATTGCTAGATCGAGGGATGATGAGAGGATGTCTGAAGAAAGTATTTAAGTCAGAAGTGGAAGAAATGCAGGTCCATTCTGCAGGGCACAAAAGGAGTGGCTCAGCACTCGGTAGGCTTGCCAGGACCTCTGCAGACAGCACTATTTGTCTGTGCTCCTAGAACAGAATTTACTAGAATATAGCTTGATGCTGATGTGCGAACCCAAACCTATGGAAGTCGATGAATGTCTGCCTTACTCTCACCAGTTAACTTTGTATCACACCCTGCAAAAGTAAGGTCATTGCCTGTGTAAGAGTTCCTGGCCACCAGGATGCAGCAAATCTCTCAGAGAGCGCTGGTGCCCCTTGCAGAGCAGAGGAGCAAATTTCAAGATTCAGGAGCAAAAATGAATTTTGACCTAAAAGGCATGTGTTAAATGATCTTTGGTTTATTATTTTTTGTTGTTATTGTTATTTTTGGAAAATCAGCAGAGGGGTTTGAAAAATCTTAGAACTGTTGAGCACTCAGAACTGGGATGAGCTCCCTGGAAAAACCCATCCCTGGGAGCAGTGTATGTGTTGGCCGATGTGGATTTGAGTGACATGTCAACAAACAGTGTCAGGGAAGACTGCAGACCCGTCGGGAGTCTACTGGTTTGAGCATTGATTTAGACGTGTATACGAATACACTGAGCTACTCTGGATCTTATCTCCTGGCCCGCTGCCAGGTTCATTTCCAAGCTCAATGTTTCACGCTGCCAGCCTGAGTAATCTATGTCTTTGCACGTCTGGACATACCAACTCTGCTTGCTGTTGGTGAAATGCGTGCTGTTGTCTTTGTGAGAAGGCAGACAACCCCTCTGTACTGCTCTGCCATGCTATTTAGAGGCAAGCAATATTCCATGAAAAGAGGAGCTTTGGAAAAAGCTTTGTCAAGCTTTTCTACCCTCTGGGGTGAACATATGAGAATCCCAAGCCAACAGAATAGTATACAAAGGTGTTTCCACAGTACTACGATGTGCCTGTCTGAAAAATTGAATGCAGGGTCTTCAGTCTGGTGTGCTGTTTGGAGACATTTCCACTTCTGTCCGCCAGACAAAAATCTCACAGGGTCGTAAAAATGACCAGTCCAACACGTTGCCTGGAGAAGCACCTCTGGCTGTTTGAACTGTTCTCATCAGTAGATATCCAGAGCTGAATCCTTCCTGCAGAAGTAGCCATTAACACCTTCAGTAGTACTACTGCTTAAGCTTCCTCTCTCCACCTTGACCCTGCTCTGCCATCTGCACTGAATCCATGTGGTCAACCAGATTGAGGAGGCTGTCCTGCTGAAAAGAACATTTCTTTTGTGTTCTCCCTGATCCAGTCAATATATCATTTCTCTCAGGTGGTTCGCCACACAGGTGCATGAAAAGCGAAGCCAGCACATCATGTTGTAGCAGATGCAGGGTAGCAGAAACACATGGACTAAGTGCAGAAATACATGCTGTTGTACCTTCATGTTTTTTGCAAAGGACATGATGTTTAAACATAAAAATATACATACAGCAGGGGTTTTGTTTAACTGTCACTTAATCCCCCGTACCTGTAAGTGTCAGCATGTGACTAGTTATCCTGAAATTAAACAGAGATGTGGAGGCTCAAAAATGAACAGTAAAAGATGTTGATGCATGCCTGCTTACTCTAAAATGTGTCAGGACAAAATCTGTAAGCTCCTACCAAAGCTGGAGGATGGTCAGACTTTCACAGGGGTCCCCTTTTTGCATGATTAATTGGAGCTCCCCTGCATTCAGCTGAACTGTGTGAATGTGAGAGTGCAGAATTTGGCCAAATAGATATAAATTTGGGAAGAAGTCTATCACACATGCCTGGACTTGGCTTTTTCAAACATTTGTCAAAAACAAATGTTTGACCAGAGCTCTTACAGGAGGAAAAATGTTTGCAGGGTTTTTTGTCTGTTCTGAAGTGTAGGTGAATGTAGTGTGGTAATGACTGTAGACTGATAACAAATGAAGCAGCTACACTAAGTCATTGGAAGAATCTAAACCACAGTAAGTCAATGATTGGAAGGACCCCATGGAGTATCGTCATTGCTGCTGAACTGACTGACAGGGATAAAAATAAATACCTTACTAATCGTCCTAGTTCTAATAGAGGTTCTTGTCATTTTTATTCACAGATTATTGAGCAGAAAATCATTCAGACCACTGTCTCTGAAGGTAGCAAGGCAATGTGTTCCCACACAGAATACCTTGGGTCTTTTGTGCAAATGAGCCCTAACAGCTTGAGAGAGTGATGAGCTTTTGGGGGAAAGTAGAGGGTTAACTGGTGACACCGTGGGACTAGCTGAAATGTGGTAGAGAAAACTGAAGACACAGAACTGGGGCAAATTGGCTGCAAAATGGTTGTGAAAACTGTTGAACCTAGGAGATGGTGGTAAAGCCTAAGCATTTTGCACTACTGAATTGTACTTAATATGGTGGTGATGGGATCCAAGGAGCTCCAACAACCACCTGGGAGTGTTGCCGCAATCCTGCTGGGTGAGGGGCAGACTATTTTAAATCCTTGTCATAGGAGCTGCTTGGGTGTCTTCCCTTGTTCAGTGTTCACTACTGTTGTGCGCTCTGCAGAGGATGGGAGTTTGATACAGAATTAACTACGGAGTTGGACTGTTAGAAACGGTCCTTGTTATTTGGAAAGATGGGGGCTGTCACTTTCAGTGCATTGCCACGTGTCAGCTTTTGCAGTAGTACGTGGAGTACGGAAGACTCTACAAGTCTGTCAGATAAGTGAGTTCATTTCAAAACTTCTGACTGTGGGGCACATTTGACTGCTCAGTTTGGGATATGAGCTCACTCCTCCTGGCCTCTGTTACCTCTGGGAAATTGGCCCCCACAGTAAACAGAGAAGAAAGATTTCATACTAATAATACGAGCAACTGCCATTATCACATCATTAGTACTTCTTGTCATTTATTAAAGGCAAATAATAATTCCTTGTCATTCCCTGGTGTTACAGTAAAAATGCTCTGTAATTCTGTGTTGCAAAAACGATAAAAGCTATCAAATGAGTTCCAGAAAATGAATGGACCCCAAACCTATGAATTTCCCAGAGGATGTAGGAAGGAGTTTTTAGTCTCTGGTTTTTGGACTTGGGGACTGGTGAAAAACAAGCTATTTTACTTAGACTGAGATTGTTTGAATGACTCCGCACCTGCTCTGGAAAAGGTCTGGGAGTTGACAAACAAAAATTGTTGGAAACAACCCCCGCTTGGTGCTTCCCTATGCTTGTTACTGTGTGATCAGTAGCAAAAATCCAGTTTGCATGCATTTCTAGTATTATGATTTCTTTTTCATTCTTATTTATTTATTTATTTATTTTAACACAAACAAACAAAAAGTCAGCTCCTAAATTCAGTGAAACTGTGAGTATTGCTCTGGTTTCTTTTCTTTTCCTCAATGATACAAGTGGACTGTGAGCTGACTAAGCATGGCTTTGGCGTTTATCTTGATATTTGGCACTTCTGTCATGATCTTTTACAACTTTCAAGCATACCCCTTGAGAACAACCATAAAGTGATGCATATTAGAGAAGATCAAGGTTATTTAAATTCAATTATTGGTTTGGAATCAAGTTGTCTGTCAAAGTGTGAAGTAGAAATATTGTGGAAAACTCTTGTTCTTTGTGGAACACAGTTCAGTGAGATACGAGGATCTGGCATTCAAATATGAAAACTCAGTCTTAAATCTTGTGTTCCCTTGAAATAACGAAATACGTTATTTAAAAGTATATTAGAAGAGTAGAATGACAACAATAACCTTATGAATTATCTACATTATTCCCACCAATTGTATGAAATTTAAATGGAAAAAAATATTTCAAAACCAAAACTTTTCTTTTAAAGTACAAATTCTGTATGTCATTTTGTCCCATAGTGTGCTTTTATCTCCCCAAAGCTATAAACCCATAAAAGAATAGGATTTGTGGTGGTTGTAATTGGACTCAGTACAGTGTGTTACAACTGGAAATTGCTAGCCCGTAGAGAATTATTAATAAAATCAAGAATTTCAAGGATGGGGGCAGGGACAGAAAGCTGTCTTTGGATGTTTTTTCAGCATGACTTTCAACCTTGCTCAGGGGGGATAAAATGAGATGGTATTGGGAAGAAAACTACCTCACCAGAGCTTGTAGTTATTACTGCTTTGAATGCTTATGCTGCTGCTCCACTGGAGCCAGATTGATCCATTTCTAGGCAATGGTCATTACATATCGTTTCATACAGAAAATGCAATGCTTTTCTTTTAAGTTGTCCTCTCTGGTGGATGTTGTTATGCTGAATCTTATTGCATTATATTGTAGTTTTGAAATATTAAGATATTTATATCTTTGGTAGCTACAGGAGAAGAGTGTGAATATGATCCAGTGTTTGAAAATATTTATCTTTGTGGAAGAGAAAAGTATCCTTGGAAGATGAGCTGTTCCCACTAGGGGGAAATTCTATTTTCCATTCCAGCATGAGAGGGAGATGTGTGGAGTGCCTCCAGCCTCGAGTGAGCTCCGATATGTTTAAACACTTGTGTTGGTGACAGGATCCGTCACCCCTCTTATCTGACTGACTGCCCTATTCCCATTCTAATGCAAAATATTTTTATTCCAAGTACAAATAAATTCTCTGAAAATAATGGGTTTTAAAATTGCCTTACATTACTGCATTTGAGATTTTTTTGGTGAGCCACCTGGCCTTTAAAAATATAAGCAATTAACCCCACATATTTTGATATTATTGGAGCCACTGTTTCAGGGGTTTAGTCAAATAATGCTCATCAAAGTTGAAGAAAACAGCACAGAAAAAAAGGGAAACTGAGAAGGAAATGGGAGCCAAGGAATGTAACCACATCCTGAGACTGATTCTTTCATAGAAGAGGTATGTCAGGTGTAGACGTTAAGTGTATGTATGTTATGAGGGGTCTGTGTAGTCTAACTAGCAGGGTGCTGCATCATACAATCATCTGTACACACCCAACAGAAAAAGAAGGTATCTGTCTCGTATACTAAAGACCTGCACTCCACCATTTAAACCCATCAGAACCAAATAACCTATCTGTCGCATTTAGGTTTTAGTCAAAACTCATGTAACTTGACTTAAGCCATTCTCTTGACTCCACCAGGCTTTGGATCAGTCCCACACGAAAAGCCTTGCTGGTATGAGCTACAGCTGGCACTGTAAGAGTGGACGAGCGCAGCCCCAGTGAAAAGCCTTGGAGAAGAATGTAAGGTTTGCTGTAGGATTACTTCTGTCCCTCAATATCCACAGACAAGGACAGGCCTCAGAGGCCTTGGCCCTCGTGCGGGGTGTGCTGAGAAAACCCAGCATCTCTGCTTGCTGCCCGGGGTGATAACCTCTGGCCCCAGCACATGTCACAGCACAGCCATCAGGTGATCTTGCAAGTTGGTATGTCAGGTGCGTGCACTGTCATACGACCCAGTGTTTAAGTTCTCAAACTTTGTGAAAGACAAATGTACTTTAAAGAAACCTACTTTACTGGAAAACAGAAGGTCTGTAGTTTAATGCCACAATTTGTCTCTCTGTTGCTATATGACACACAATGAAACTTATGGGGAAGAAAGTAACTTCCATGCAAGGAATATTCATGCTGTTCTCAGCAGATATCCCTCTTTATTAATTATGTACTTGCATCTGTTCAGCTGCCAGAGCCTAGTTCTTCAGTGCCAAACAAAATCGTGTAAACTTAAAGAAAATATTTCAGTTCTGGTAAAGCCTTGCAACCTCTCTAAGCCCTGAGGGTAGTACCACCCAGTCTCTCTATGCACAGAGGGGTCTTTCCCAAGGAGCGTAAAGAAGCATCACTAGTGGCTCATACCTGAGTCCAGTGAGTCTGCACACAAGAGTGAAGTTATTTGCTGAGACCTTTAAAGTACCAAGCCAAATACAACTTACAGCAACACACGGCTCTTCTGTACCAGGGACAGTGAAAGCAGAAGTGCAGGTCTGTCTTTCAAATGAAACTGCAAAAGGAATCACAAACTGCATCATCTTATGTTGCTCATCAACAGGTTTTATATTCTGTATCTGTTTTAAAAGTAGCCTGTGTTTTTCTTTCTTTTTTTTTTTTTTTTGGACATAGATTAATAAAGCATAGGCATGTGTTGCTGCCTACTGCTGTTTTGGACAACCCTGTCTATGGTCAATTTGTGAACAGAGGATGCTATTGTACATCACGCACCTCACGTGCTTTGCTTAAGAATCCATAGGCTGCTGGAGCCATGCAAAACGGGCTTACATTTGTCCTCCAAACAGTGCTCTACAGTAATCTTATCCAAAAGTGAAATGCAGAGTCAGGACGTATTTCAGCAGTGAACCAAGAAAGCAGCATCAGAACAGAAACATTTTCATTGATAACAGATCATGTGGTCAGCTAGCTAAGGAGGATGAAAGAAAAAGATATTGTATCTATAAGTCTAAGTAAGCCTGTGGGTGTGTATTAAGGACTTAACTCAATTTGAAAAATGCTGCCCAAATTTGTTTCTACTGTGAGTAAAGTGTTTCTAAGCCTCAGATGAGCCATTATATTTATCCAGCATGACATCTGTTAAAATATTTTTGAATGAAGAGCCTGTATGGAGCATACATAATAAGATCGCTTTTGTGAACGTTTGTATTCCTAATAGACAAGAATGGCTCATTTGGAGCCAACCCAATTTTACCCTGTTTAGGAAGTGTGCTAAATCCCAGATGAAAACCCACAAAATGTAATTAGTGGAACAAAATTTAGTGCATATGCCCCACAGCTAGTTTTTACATTGCAGCAGCTTGGCTGTTAATTTTTCTTCTTCTTCTTCTAAGTACTGAAAACAAGGGATTATCAAGTTATGGACCTAATCACATCACAAAATCAAGTATTACTTTCCAGTGCTTCCATATCTTTTTTTAAAACAAACAAACAAACAAACAAAACTATTTTTAAAGGGACCCAATCCTCTTTTAATTAAGAAAATAGAACAAGCAGGCTCATAAACTTTGACCTTGGATTATAGTCTGGAAGGACTCAGCTAATGGAAAGGCTCCCACTGAAATAAAATGGTCAACTTTCTTGAGTAAAGATTTGTAGGATCTGGCTTCTGGTTCACCAAGTTTCAGTCCAAAGCAAATTTTACAGCCAAGTTATAAACATTTGAAAAATGGGGAGTGTAATGGAAACGCTGACACAACCTTAACCATAGAGGCATAAGTAAGCGGAGTGTTATAATCTGGCAGTGCCATTTTGACAGTGGTTATACGATAATGCAATCCAGGCCTGGAGCACTTTTAGCTAAACGTATCAATATGAGCCTAATTTACTTAGACCTTCATGTAGTCGTTCACATTAAAAATCTCTAAAACTCTGATATATATAGATCAAGACAGTTTCTTTCTCCCTGATTTATACCAGACAGGTATATGTTAAAGTACACAGTAAATAGCAAGAGTATTAAATTGCTGAGGCGGTGTTTCTTAAGACTTTTCTTCAGACCACCATTTACTAAAATATCATAAGAGCTATATATCCTTCAGCTTATTAATATGTAACCAGAACAAACAGAGGACATAGGAAAGGTGGAGAAAAGTTAGATATATAAGCAAGAAAAAGTGAGTTATTGATTTTATTGACTGGTCTGTTAACTTCTGACATTGCAATAAAGCCTTATTTATTTGTATACAGAAGACTCAATTACATAGATACATATCATTTTAACAACTGGGTTATTTACAGGAGAATTGCAGCTTCATAAATAATATAGCTCTGAATTTCTCAAGCTGATGTTTATCCATTGTTACCATTTAGGGATTTGTGGTGTCCACAGATGCTCTTTGGAAGAAAGTCATTAGAATAACATTAAGTGAAAACAGTGCTATTATAACAATACACAGTTGAAGTACACTAACACATACAAATGGTGTGCTTCCTGATGACTGAAATAAAGTCTATTACATCCTGTTTGCTGTATACACTAGTCTTATGAACAAGAATGTCAGCTGTACATATTATGATAAAGGGATGGATTTTCCTTGGAGACCCTTTGAATACCATTTTAATTGAGAAGACCATAAGTATGGACACAATTATTTTTTGTTTATTTTTAATCTAAATTGAGTTTTGAACCCAGACATCTCTTGCTGAGGTTCAATTTATGTGGTATATTGTTATCTGCATCATCAACAGGTCATACAGAATAACAAAGGAAACAGTCTGGGAGATTGTTAATGGAATGACTGATTGTGATCAGAAACTCACTTGGGACTATATAGTTAATAGTAAGCAAATATTATTTCCTCTAGGAATTCTTCATTAGCCAGCATGTGTTGTGATGTTAAGGAAAGGCAAGATGAGGAGAGTAGGAGCTTTTTGTGCCAATGTGAGAATGCAAGGAGACATGAAGTGGCTTTGTGCCAAACATGACATGGTTACCCTACAGAGCTTGAGTGCAGGTTCCTTCAGCATGCAGGAAAGGCAACTGCAGAGCCACAGTTTGCAGACATTGTACCATGTCAACTGTGCTTGCCATAAAGATGGGGGCAGTGTCAGATGATATGAAATCTGTGACTGGAGGAAGCTGCATGCAGGCAATACCTGCCAATGCAGCCACTCTAATTTTACAAGCTTCTTTCATCTAGGACTTCTCTAAGTTCTGAGATACTAATCATACTCCCCAGGTGAGAGATTAAAAGGTCTGGTGGAGGTCTCAGAGGAACTCTGTGATGGTTAAACCTAATTTTTGCTTTTGTCAGATTAGCACCTGATCTCTCAGATTTCTTATTTTATTTATTTATTTATTTATTTATTTATTTTCAGTTATGACAGCTATAAGGAAAGGTTGGTGAAAGTGGTAGCTGTTTCAAACCAACCCTGATTGTCCTCTGTATCAAGGCAGGAAGGCAAGTAAAAGGCAGGAAAACTAAAAGAAAATATTAAGAACGCAAAGGGAATCCACATCAGGTGCACTGAGCCATGCGTAGGCTGCCAAGGGATCTGACTTGTCGGAAAGGTGGGCCCAAGGCCCTCTCATGCATGCAGCCAGATGCAAGACATCTGTCTAGAAGCAGTGTGACTGTTAGAGCGATGCTACACGTACATACCAGCACAAGGTAACACATGCAGAGCACCATGCGAACACAGCTGTGGGGCTTCCTCATCAGGACTGGCTGATGTTGGTCAGCTGAGTATATGGGCAAAGTTCAAGTCTGTCTATATGTACCTTTAAACACTAACTTTATTTATTTATTAATTTCACATATAGCTAAATTCTTCTAACGGGTTACTTGGGACAAAATCAGAAGGTACAGCTCTTAAAGAAATATAGAATACTTTAAAAGTGTTTTCTTTGAAAGTGTTTTTAGAAGGAATCAGTGATTACTTTTTGCCCAGTTCAGAATTATGTTTAGTAGGCACGTACACAGTCTGAGATCTGACATAATCCTCAAAATAAATAATATGAAAAATGGAAGCTGATGCTGCTTTTGTGTTGTTGTGTAATGGAGTTAGAATAATGACAGGACAATAATATAATAGAATTCTGCAAAGCCTTCACCCTGCTTGACTTTAAGTGGAAGTAAAATCTTAGAAATGAGAGGACAATAAAATAATGCTTTGTAAAAAGGATAAAAGAATAATGTTACCTAAGTCTATTAGTGAC
Source organism: Cygnus olor (assembly GCF_009769625.2). Lineage (NCBI taxonomy): Eukaryota > Metazoa > Chordata > Aves > Anseriformes > Anatidae > Cygnus > Cygnus olor. Next base: position 60,999,642 of record NC_049170.1, on the reverse strand, counting down.
ATAAAACACTATGAATGCACTTAAATTTATAGCATCTTTTACCAGTAGATATTTTTCAATTACTGTAATGCTGAAAAAATAAACAGAACAAAAATATAAAAATGAAAAGGATGTAGGAAACTAATTTGTTTAAAAATAAGTATCTATATATAGGCAGGCATACACATGTATATGAGTGCAAGCATTCTCATGGATTAGAAACAGTTTGTGTATTCCATGTAGTTTAATCCTGTTAGGATGTATCGCAGTGCCCTCTCTCTCAACTCTTTGAAGCAAGTTGCCTGCCACTTGGTATTTTGGCAAAGCTAAGTCGTGCAGCTTTTTTTTGCTGATTTCCTTCCTGCATGACATGTTCTTATAACAGAGGTCTTGCCATGACAAGGTGTTACTAACCAGTAGGTCTTTCATGCAATATGATTGTCCGGGAATACATGCCTGTTATGTATAAAGCTTTTTAATCTGTGCTGTACTCTCAAACCCTTCCTAAAGAACTAATCCAACACGTGTGAAATCCAGCAGGAGTTTGACATAAAGGCAACATATTGCAGGAACATCATCAAAATGTTTGTAAGCCACTCAGTCCTTTATTTAGGGTATTTTTAGTGTGTGAAAGACCATCCTAGTGGTTTCACTATCATTGTCTAGGGTAGCTCAGATAGCTGTTTGGATGTGGGAGGCGGACGGGATGGTATGCCAACTACAAGTTCTTTAGTTTTTTGGGTTTTTTTGTATTTTGTATTTTAACTTTTGGTCTACAGAGGAGGAGTGGAATGGAAGTGGGGACAACCAAAAGTCCTTGCCAAGTGTTTTAAACGTGTTTTAGTGACAGTCAGGCTTGACGTAGCTTGCAAGATCTGGCCAGCAGAATGAATGGTCTTAAAAAAAATAAAGTGTTTGGGAATTCCTGGCTAAGCCCTTTGTAAATAGTCACTACAGTTGATTTCAGACAATAGCAAAGAGACAGAAGTTAGTTCAAGATTAAAAAGATCTGGAGGCATGTGTACCAGTAGTTTCTGCAGCTGGCAGCCACACTTTCATTTGAAATAATGGCCCACCCTGCTGAGCCACATCATGAGGACATGCTGCAGACATCAGACAGTGCAGGCTACTTTCAAAGGGGAAGGGCTGTTGAATTTTTGTAGCTAGGAATTTTTGAAGGTACGTGTGCAGCTAAATAGGTTTATAAAGTGGACTTTAGCAGCTTTGTGATTTAGCCTGATCTAGGAGCGTCGTCTCCTGCATACAGAGTCGCTACTGCTGTTAAGGTTTCCTCACAGATCTTGACTGGACTCCTGCAGCATGCTGCTCTGTGGGACAGCTCTGTCAAGAGTCTCAATAAAGTCTGAACAGCTGAACAACCTGTAATGAGACACTTGATGGAGCTGCCCCACAGGGCTGTGTAAAGAACACAGCAGAGAGTGTGAAATTGTTAAAGACACCACAGGGATGAAACCAGACAGTGAACTCAGGAGCAAGAGTGATAAACCACTGTTGCTTGACCATACTTGCTGGACAGGACACTCCAGTAGCAGTTTACATATATTGTAGGGTGCATTTCACTGAACACTGGCTCTGCTGAAGATGTCACTGCCTGGTACTTTTACTGGGTTTAAATGAACATCTCCTCCCTTAACTAGATATTTCCCACTCACTGAACCAGACAATATGAGTTCCTAAACAGGCTCTCATAGGTCTGACTGGACACTAGGCTCATCCCCTCCTCACCTTACAGCTTTTTCTTTCCAGTCCCTGGAAGCTGTGACTTAAATTTCTGTCATTAGATCAGATCAGCCCTGCCCTTTGTAAGTAAGTCTATTAAAGGAACCTCTAAAAACAAAAGAAGTCAGCCACACTACCCTTCTCTTCCCCCCAAAAGCCTAAATTGCACACTAGAGGCTGCCCACACGTATTGCCAGGCGTTCACCAGCCTGTAGTGCCAGCAGCCAACACCATAATACATAAATTGTGCAAGGTTCCCCAGGCAAACATCAATGTATATATCCTTATGAGGTACCATCACAGTGTGCCTTATCTGGGGGAAGGTAGGGAAATCAGATTGGGAGGGTGAGTGTCAGGAAATTGTCCTTTTGGTAGAAAGCCCAACTTGCCCCCTACCCTGTCAAGAACAAAACTACCCGCGCAGATAAATGCTGTAAAAATCGTACAGAAATGTTAGTTAGCTATAGAAAGATGGCAAACTGGCAGTTGTTCCAAAATAGATCTTTTTAATGTGCTCACTCTTTGGCATTTAGTAAGCTGGCAGGGATGGAAAGAAAGGGAAGTTTAATTTAGAGAAGCCTCCTGCCCTTCTTTGCTAGGGATCAGCTGCCCAACATGAAATAATAATGCATTCAACTGTCCATCTTCTGGTAAGTAACCTTTATCATCATTGCATTCACCAGCACTAACAGCAAACAGTGAGTATGAAATGTTGTATGAATTCACGGAAAACTGATAGGGTCTTTGTGACCTTAATGTGATTATATTTGTGCTAATGCATACAGTAGAAAAGAAACTGAAACTCTCAATATGAAGGGTCCAATTCATAAAAAATGTATGTACCATTAACAAGGGATTTTTATGCACTGTACTTAGGGGGTGAAAAGTAGAATGAGTCTATTTTGAATAAAGAACATACTTTTGCAATTATATTCCTTCACTTTTTCTGCAGTGGCTACGCTCCTTTTCTCACATGAAGTATCTAAAGTGGAAGAATATTCACATAGGCACCAATAGGATTTTTTTGCAGTTGCAGAAAGGAAAAAGAAGAAAAGACAATGAAAAAGGAGCAAAGATGGAGATGTGAAAGAAAATTTGAGGCAGTTGGCAGAGCTGGAATTTTGCATTGTCCATGATTTTTGTGCTTTTGGTAGTTTTTTGTTTGTTTGTTCGTTTGGTAGTAAATATAACTGGTGGATGCCCATGAGAAGTTCTCTGTAGCATGAACCACTTTAATAGCTTGATTTTCATTATAAACAGTCGTGAAGGTTTAATGTTGTCAGTCCTTATCCGGAAAGATGCAGGTGTGTAAATACAAGCATATCTCTATGCATATAGGTAATGAGCACAGTCATTTCAACTACCTTATGTGCCTTGCCGGAAACGATCCTTTAGGAGGAAATATCCCCAGGGAGCTGGCAAAGGCAAGGGTTTGTGCACCGCTGGCAGACTGATTCTGAGCTCAGCAGTGATTTTGGTAGCTTTGCTGTAGCAACTGTGTGGCAGTTTCAGATAAGTACAAAACTGTGGGGTTTTACTTACTTAAGCACTGAATGATACAGTCAGTCAAGCAAATTTGCTCTATTCATTCAGCTGTCTAATTCAATCCATTTCAAAGGCAGGATTTTTAGCTTTTCTATACAAGATACTGCATTGGCGTATGTGTCAGTATGTTAGATCAGTATGGTGTTTCCTTATCACACTACAAACATTTTAAAAGGTGGACTAGAAGATTTTTGTATGTAGGTAGGGAAGAATTAAGAGTGAATTAAGTTATGTAAGTTGAGACAAAGGAGAAAAATTAACATTGTGGAAAACAAGCTTGGATGTCTTAACTAAAATGGTCAGCAGTAAAATAATGGTACTGATAGTTGTAACATTGCTAGGTTTCAGAGTTGCCAGGTGCTGCTGGTAACTCTGCACAAGCCCTGGTCTTCTGTTTGGTTTTCTTCGTGAGGCTGAAATCACTTCCTAAAAATAACAGCTCAGAAGCAGAGGTCAGCAGGAAAAGGTGAATTGCTTACCGATCTGTGGGTTAACTTGATATAGAGAGAAGTTTGATACGATCCAGATGAGTGAATTATATGCCACATCTTGGTCACAGACTGGAAAAAGACAACTATCTGGCTACTAAATTAAATATGAGAAGTCCAAGCTTGAATACAGACCTTTCAATGAGGGATTCATTAATCTCATTTACTTTCAGAGCTTGGTTTTCTTTGCTAAGGTTACAGGAATATTTCCTCTCGTAACCACGGGATAATACCAGTGTAAAACAAATACAACATTCAGCATAAAATTTGAATTTTATCTCCTGCAAGTATTGTAAAATTTGGATGTGTTTGTGAAATTCTGTGTAGCAATCTGATTAGTAATGATGAGGTGATTTGGAAGGGCTTCCTGCTACATGCCCAAACTCTGAGGCAGCAGGAAAATAAAAACAGTGAAATTAAGAGCTGTAGTATGGTGCTTTGTGGCAGAGTGAGGATTGCTTGGAGAGGATGTTACTTTTTTTTTCATTAGCAGCTGCATCTTTTTTTTTCAGCTATTAAATTTTGCCAGCAAGATTGCTCCTGGTATAATTGCTGACAATTAAGGGTTCGTATAAGGAAAAGATGAGTTACTTTAATCAGAGATGATGGACTTCCACACAGCACCTGATAATTTGAATCTTATCAGTCAGACTATTTCATTTATTTAAAAAAGTTGTCTATTTTTTCGTGATAATATGGCTTGTGATTTAAATGCAGCTATGAAAACCCAAGCTCAGAGTGGGTTTATTTGTTTTAAAAATGTAAGACTTTTTTCTTACAGGCTCACATGCTCACTTTCATGATTTCATTCTTAAAGCTGTATCTTTAATGTGAGTATGTTCAATGGGAAAGAAAAGAAGTCTACTCTTGATTTCTAGTTACAGTTGCTGAGAGTTGCAAGCAATTTGCTGTCAGCCTGTGGAACTGTATCTGAGTGTTTTAATATGAGCGGTTGCTTTCAACACTATGCTTTTTATTAGTAGTGATTCATTTAAAATCTTTGCTTAAATGTGTATTTCAGAAGGATTTACATATTCTTTTGACTACTGAAAATCTAGTGTTATTAAATTTAATCCTGCTTGTTTTTCAAAGCCCTGAGCACTAAAGAGAGATGGCTCAATATCTCCTGGGTTCTGGTACAAAGATGAGACATGTTAATTCTGAATTAATTTCTTGAAGACCGCGAAGAAGTTAGTTGTGTCCAGACCATCTGCTGAGGCTAGCCCCATGCTGTGGTTCAAGCATTGACATTGAGTGGGACTTGGAGCAGAGTTTGAGAGGAGGCACAGGAGCAGGTGAGGAGGCACAAGAGCAGGCACGAGCACGCTTCTGCATCTGAGTCAAGAGGTCGAGGAAAGAACCGGACGGAGGTGTTTAACACACGCCATCACGTCTCCTGCAGTGCTTCTCGGTGTAGTCACATTTGCCAGTCAGTTCCAGGTTCCCGGCCAGAATCGGACACGGTGTGTGCCAGGGGCTGCTGGGACGTGCAGTGCAAAGCATGCAAGTTCACCTAGCCAGGGATGCCCCAAGCATGTTGTGCTTTGACCCAACCCACACTCCTTTCCTGAACAACGTAACTACAGCTGAAGAGATATGGGTACCTAAACCATGCTGATTTGAGAATCTGGATGCAAATCCCTCAGTTCATTAGGTGCCAATTTGTAAAGGGGGGACTGGAGCCCCCCTCGTGGAGCGGGACACCGTGAGATAAAGACATAGGGAGCTAAGTTACCTGTTAGGTTGCTGAAGATGCGTATGAAACAAAACAAAGTAAACTGGAAAGCCTCATTATAACTAGTGCATTTGCAGCTGTAATTTCACATGAGGCTTGGAGGCCTTGGGATGTGAAATTTTTTTCCCTTCTGATATTCCTCCTGTGGTTTTCTCATTTTCAAGCTATGTATTGTTGAACAAGATTTTTGCTTGCTTTTGGGGATTTTATTTTATTTTTTTGATGAGGGAAGATTAAGGTTGCCTTTGTTTTACTTAGCTTTATTTTAAATAATATTTTATTTTAAGAAGGTTATTTTACAATGTTTACAGTGCACTTCAATTTTTTATTATGTCATGCCCTCTCTGCCCCTTGGCGGGATGAGGGGTGAATGTATGTATTATATAATTTATAATTAATTTATGATGAATCACATATGATGAATACTGCTTATTAAATATTAAAGCCTTGTCTACAGTCATGCTGTACCATGGCAGTAACACTCCCGTCTGTTCCTGTGGTTGTACTGAGCAAGTGCATGGACTTGGGCTGTGATGGCAGTGCTCAGTTATAAGAAAAATTTTAGCTCCCTGCTTAAGCTAATGGTGAATGGAGAATTACTTCTATTTTCAGATCGGGTGCCCTGTTTCTGCTGTCTCCCTGCTCCAGGTGCACCGGTGCAATCACAGGTGTAATGAGAGTACCAACTTTCCAAAACCTGCTTGAGAGGAGAGGAGGTGCTGCTGGTAGCTCCCCAGCTCTGTTTCTTGCCATGATCCCCCTTGCTGGTAGAAAGCTGTACAGCATTGGAGGATAGCCCAGCAGGAGGTAACAGCCTGGATCTGGACAAGTGGAAAATTTAGGCTAGGTTTTGACAGCTCATTTTTATTAGTAAGGAGTGGAATTTGGACAGTGGAATAATTTACCTGCAGAGGTCATTCCAGCACCTGGAAGTAATGAGCCACCAAATAAAGGTGGGAAAACTGACAGGAAAAATAGTGTTGGGGGCAAACACACTGCTAGGTTAGGCCAATGGTTTTAACGAGGTTTTTCTTCCGGCTGAGTAACAATGAGTCTGTGAATCAGAAACAGTGCATGTGACAGAGCTCTCCCAGCTCTTCAGATTTTCTGAACTCAGAGGAATCCACCCCATTAACGTTATTAGGTAGAAAAGGAAAAGTAGCCTTTTAGTGGGGTTTTGTGCTGTACTTGGCCTTCCTGGGAGCTTTGACCTATGCTTCTTGCTGAAGACAGTGTACAGTAAGGAACAAATACTGTCACTCTGTGTGATGCAGCAGAACTTAACCCTGAAATTCTTGCTTCTCCGTATTTACTGCCAGCTCAGCAAGCAGATTTTCCTGCATGTTTTGAAAAAAATATTGACTCTTGAGAGACTGTTATAGCAGGTAGATTGGGAGGGACTAAGTGCCTTGTTAAGTGTATGAGGAATAGATGAGATATATTATGGGGTAATACATAAAGCATGGGGAAAAGTGAGAATGTCATTCTGAGAATAGGGTATGCATAATTTCATACAGGGTGCTATGTAAGACCACATTCGTGCACGTGGAAGTGTGTGCTATTTTACTGGCATGCCCGTATCACATGGGAAGTGAGCTAGAAGAAGGAGGCAGAGTGTTCAAGCAACAGAATTAAAAGATATATCATCTGCAATGAGTGACCGTATGAAAGGAATGTAATTCTAAGTGATTCCAATTAGTGCAATGCAAAAAAGAAGGAGTGCAATTAATTTGGCTTTATGATCTTGTATAACCCAGTTGTACAACATACAGCTTGTGAGATGAAATATTGCAAAATCCTTAGGGTACAGATAAAAGAAAACAGTGGTTCTTAGGATGGCGGTACCATGTTAAAAATAGGAAAGCAAAGGCATATTCATGTGGAAATTCTTATTTATTTTCTGGGAGCTCAAGATATAGTAACTGCAATTAAATCTAATTCTAGTAAATATTTGACTCCAGATTTGCACTTCTCCCAAAGCTTTCATAGGGCAATTTAATGACATGACAGATTATCAAGAGCTTGTTTTAATACTAACTAAATCACAGAGAGATCTTAGGCCTTAAAATTGCATAAACAAAATTGATTTATAAGACTTGATCTTAATGGGGAGTGATATATACATTGGTGTTGAATCTTTGATCTAATATCACTTTATATATGAGCTGTGATGAAAAGATTAAAATACAAAACAAGAACAAACAAAAAACCCAAACCTATAACATCATGTGGAAATTACCTAAAGTAAAATTGTGTTTAGTAACATAGCACCTTATTGTGTATAGGAGGAGTCTGTACTGAAGAAAACCTATGTTTGGTCTTAAGGGTGGCAGCAGGACTAGGATTGTAATGCATTTGAAAGAAATGTTTTTCACTGAATCATGCATATCTAGTTATGTTTCTTTTCAGAAACTCAGATGAGTAAATTGAACACAAAAAATATAGTGACTGCGTCTCTTTTTGCATGTTATTAGGCAATTGTTGGTGTGCTCACCAGTTATAGTAGGTCATCTTATTCTCATTATTAAATCGGAGTGGTCATGAAAATGCCAAACACATTTTTATAGAATTCACTTTATAAAATGTCAGCAAGTCTGTGTGTTTTTATTAGTTCCAAATCAGATATTTCAATAGAATGTTTGTAAGTATTCCCAGAGCAACGTCCATTTCTGATTTGAGACCTCACAAATATATTACAAATTAATCAGATTTTCTGATTTCTGCATAGTAACTCTGCACACTTATTATTTAATCCTATTCTAAAATGCTCTTATGATTGACACCTTGCTGTAGAGATAGAAGTCAATTGAATAATATGTAGCAGTCAATTTTATTTGTACCTTAATGTGCCAAAGTATTTTTTTTTCACATTTCCATTATTTATAAGTCTGTCCCCTTAGAGAATATACAGAAGAATTTGTTTTAAATGAGCTGATAATACCCTCTTTAAAATTTATAAGTATGACAGAATTGTATCTTTTTTCCTTAGCACACCATGGCGTGCCAATAAACTGGTTCTGAATTGTCTTGCACTTGCTATTCATAGGACAAACAGTGGAAAAGAGCATCTTGTTAAGGCTTACTTAGAATGGGATTTCAACCATGCATCAGAAAAAAAAGTAACAGAACAAAAACTGTAGTAACTAACCAGGAAACCTGAAGTCATTGCCACGATTTTCTTTGTAAAAGACCATAGTAGTTGTGCAGCTACTTCTGATACTCACTGTCATTCTTTCAGCTTCAAAGATAAACGTGGGCCTGACTCTGCCATCAGTGCTGAAAAAGTTTGTAGATTGATGTAAGTCCTTCACTTGGAGGAAGTGGACAATTTGGGCTTAGTTTTCAAAACATCTTAGTACTTTCTTGCAACTGATAGGACATTTTCCTTTCTCTTGTCCTTTTAAAATCTGTTTTGCAGACTTCAGCAAAATCCAGTAGGGCTGGACTCTGTTCTGTGCTTAGCAAGTCATTATCGCCCAGCATATAGTTCGATTGTTGGATATTGATCATCTCAATAAATGCTCAAAAGCCTTGGTTTCACAGAATTTTGCTCTTCCCCCACATACAATATTGAAAACAGGGGGAATTGCTGTCATTTGGAAGCATACTTGTTCTCAGCCTTTTTCTTGTGCATCATACAGCCTTTTCTGCCTCAGTAAGCAGCAACAAAAACTTTATTAAGATACAAAGTATATGCGATTTGATTGTTTTTCAGATAATTTTTGCTTTCAGAAATTAGAAAGGCTGATGGTCACCTAAGCGTAAAAAATGCAGTTCCCGCACACACGGAGTGCTCATGTACTGTATGTAAATTGATGTATAATGCAACTCGCATTAGCTGAGTTGATGATAGCTTCAGTTTCACTGCTGTCAGATTTTTGTATCTCCTTGAAAGAGTTGGCTGGTCTGAATGAATGTTAGCATAATTTATGCAGCTGATAAGTGATTTGAGTGCTTGAGTTATTGATAAAGCACTTTAACATATCATTTTCAGCTTGATGTTATGTGACATCAGAGTAGAAGATAATGTGCCAGTCCTCAGGCTTGGTATTAAAGACGATCTCCTCTTTGAATTCTAGAGGCCAGAGGAAACACAGTGCTGTCTGATACAAGCCCAGGTGACCAGCACCAACCCAGTCAGTCCCATCCTGCATTCCCTGTTGGACCTCAGGTCAGTATCTTTCCTTTAAACTAATCGGGGCATGCAATTTGATGAAAAGTGACTAATTGTGATTGATCATCTTTTATCTATGTAATGTGGAAAACGTGATTCTATTTGGCTGCATTCTGTGTTACAAAAAGGGAGCATGTATGTATGTATCTTCTGTATGTTTTAAAAGGTATTTGTCTGGAAAGATTAGCTTTTTGTATGTTTTTCCAAAATAAATGTAAGCAGCTTTGCATATTTAGGAGGTTAAAATATTTGAACTTCTCATAGATGTTATTTTTGAAATACAGGTCATGATTTAATATTAAAAAGCTAGTGCAATTTTAATGCAACCTTATTGGCTCTGACAGTTCAGCGTGTCACACACAGCTCTTGCATTAGTAAAGGCATTTCATTATTTTTTATGCCAGATATTTATTTTCTTTACGGCAAAATGTAAGCATAATAGCACGACTCAGTTAAACCTTTTAAAAGATTTTCCATATCGCTTCATAGTTTTTTCCAAGTTCAACCATACTCTAAGAAGATACTTAATGTTCTTCCACTTCACAGGACGGTCTTGCATACTGCTTGGTCCACACAGCTTCTGGTAATTGTTGCTGTAGTGTAGTCAGCTCCTACCAATCAACATACAACTGGGAAAACCTGTGAAGTGTTGGCATTTAGATATTGGTAGGCCGACTTGAGTTAGGCCTTCTTGTGTTCATGAATTATTTTCAGTGCCTGTGTAATGAATTTTCCAGTCTAGATTCAACTGGAATTGCTACGATGCTATATGGCAGATAGGCTTACAGCTTCAGTCTGTCAAGTTTGTCAAAGTTTTTTGGGTTGGTAAAAAAAGTATGTTTGAAGATATTGGAGGCAGGGCATGTCTATACTGGAACACTAAAGGATCCCAAGCAGAAGTATTAATGTGTAATACTGAGCTGTGCACAGTAAAATAAGCGTGCTGTCTGTGTTTCATTACAGCCATTACTGACAGCCCAACAGTTAGCCTCAGCAGTAGCAGGGGTGATGCCAGGAGGCACTCCAGCCCTGAATCAGCCGATCCTTATTCCTTTCAACATGGCTGGGCAGCTGGGGGGCCAACAAGGACTGGTCCTAACTCTACCTACAGCAAATCTCACCAACATCCAAGGGCTGGTAGCAGCAGCTGCGGCAGGAGGCATCATGACTTTGCCATTGCAAAATCTACAAGGTAAGTCATCTTCAGCATTTTTCTAGTAGAGTCTTTTGCCTGTTTGTGTCACTTTGTCTCTTTTAAACAGAGCAATCTCTTTATCCGATGAAATGTTGCTCTTGATACTTATTGAAAGTTAATGCTTGGATTGGTTTTGAATACTTGAGAGATACTTAAGGGATAGTTGCATTTTTACAAAACTGGAGTGGAGGCTGGATTCTTACATTCTTTAGGTCAGTACTGTAAAGTACTTGAATGATTCATTAGCCTTTTCTGTCATCAGTGATCAATGTTCTTTACTCACAGTTCAGTTGAAAATTTCAAATAGCAGCATGAAGACAAGTACTCTGTTTCACCATTGCTGATTAGAGTAGCTGAATGAATAAAGGCAACTAAAAGCACAGTATTGCATGAAAATCACTTTTTAAAACCTTTTATTATAAAATCAGAGTTTCCTCAGTTAGCTGCCATTACTGCCCAGGATATGCATTCTTGTACTTTCTGTGGGAGGTCTGCTTTATCAATAAGGTTCTGCCATCTGTCATCCAAGCTGTTTGGAGGAGTTGCATGACTCCAAACCACAGAAGCAAAAAGTTCGTCATTGCAACAGTCCTACACTAAGGTATTTGCTGTATTCTCATGGCCTAAAATCAGACTGAAAAAGCAGTTCTATGAGACACTGCATGCCTGTTTTCCCCTATCGTTCTGTGCTGTTAGAAACAGTACTCAATTGAAACACATATGTTATGAAATACAGATGTATTTATTTAACAGTCCTAATTATCTTGGTTGCTTCTCAGAAGGCAGATGCTGTTGAACAGAACTGAACCAAGTATAGTTAGATAAGAATTAGCCAAAATATTACAAGAGAATTGTACAGCTTTAAAGGAAGAGGATGGTAAGGAAGTGACTGTCCAGTGTGGAAGTAGTAGAGGTGTGGGCAGGAAATATCAAAATAAAACTTTAGCTCCTTCAATTTGTTTTTGTTGTTGTTGTTTGCTTTGTTTATTTATGTATTTATTATTTCTTGCTGACATAAGTGGTAGGAAGCGTTTACCACAGACAAAATGGTAATTTTATTAAATGAATGCTCTACACTGCACCCTAAGTAGTTTTTGGGTGATTATGCTATGGTTGCTATTGATTACTTGATGAATGGTTTGAAGCACCAAATCCTACAGGTTGTGAAACGGCAAAGGGAGAGACAGCTCATGTGTTGAACAAACTCCCTTATGAACTACATGCACAGTACTCTCACCTGTTGGAGCAGCTACTTGCCTTTACCTTGTGCATGTTTTAAAGTTTAATGTCAACAGACCTCTCTTATCATAGTTGTAAATGGTTTTCACTTTAATGTTTAAAATAATGTCTCTCTCATACCATTAAGCTGCACCGAAGAACCTGTCATTCATAAATCATAGATGAAAAGGACACACTAATGCACAAATTTTGCTTGTTTAAAATTTGAGAGTGCATGTAAAGTAGGGAACTGAAGATTAAAAAAATAATGCAGGAACAGGAGTGGGTAAAAGCAGATATAACCAAGTGAAGGGGAAGTGGCTTTTTAGCGTAGGTGGATGATGAAATCTTAATGAAGAAACAGGCATTATAAAAATGTATCCTTCCACTCTGGAGTGCTCCAAGTTATGTCTGCTGTGTATGTAGTAGTATAAATAAACATAAGCTCGTTCAGTTCTTACGTCATTTATTCACCCTGCGTTACCAAACTGGTAGGGATTAAGCCAGGCAACCTTTGCTCTTTAGTTTACCTATAGGTATGTAATTGCTAGCTAGAAGGTGCAACTCTGCTGCCAAATAAATGTATCAAGCATTGACTTTATTAGGCAGAAAGTTTTCCTCTGTAGTCTTTACTGGTAGATACAAGCATGGGATCAAATAGGGACTTGCTTGGTCATCAGGTGCATTCCCCGTCCATGAGTTAAGTTAGCTGCTTTGCTGTTTGTCTGCTTCTCTCCCCTCCCCTCCCATTCCTCTAAGCACCTCACAACTTTGTATATACACTTGCAATATCCAGGTGACGAAAGGAATTGCCGTTGCCTTTGTTATTTGGAAGTGGAATTGATGCACAAAGAAACGAAGTAACTTGGTTAATATAGGACTTAAGAGCCCTAAATCACAGTTGTAAGCTTCTCTTGCTTGCTATATAGCCCACTACCCACCCAATGCATATGTGAATGAAGGTAAGAGTTTGGTGAGAATGCGTTTTCTAGAGAATATCTTTAGCTGTGTGATATCATCAGTTCTGTTGAAATGACTGATTTCTGGTCCATGTGTTTCATGGTTATTTGAAAGACAATCATAGCGTGTGCGTTCCATTTTGTAACCAGCACTTTTATAGGTATATTCATAATATTCAAGGCAGTTTGGGTAGTTCATGCCCTGTGTGTGAAATCAGACCATATTCATCAACTTTCATGTCTCTCAAACCTTATAGTGACAGTGTCAACATAGATGACTGAGGGGCATGTTTTCATACAGTTTTCTAACCTTTCTCATCACTCTTGTTGTTGTAACATCTCCTTTCCCTAAATTTTCAGTGCAGTCAAACATAGATGTCCAAAGCTGCTGTGAGCACATTCTTTTCCAGTTTTGTTCTCTCATCAGTAAACTTCTAAAACTCTTCATCCCAAACTAGCCTTGCCACTTAATTGAGAAGGCACCCTAAAGACTTTTTGAATGATGCATGAATTCAGAAAAACTGTGATCTAATGGAATGCTTTAATGGGTGTAATTCCACTAAATTTTGTGTGATGTGTGTATATATTTAACTGATTTTCTTCTTGGGGACTTTCAGCTCTGGTTCAGGGTGGTAAGTATGAGACCTTAGGGTGATAGGATGAAACAACTTGCTTGCGGAAAGAGAAAAAACATTCAGTGATAGGAATCATAGATATGTTAACTATTTGAAAAGAGAATACAAGAGTTCTTTAAAAATTTGAGACATTGGTAAAATGGAGTGATTAATGATATGAAAATTACTCTCAAAGTACGACTTATTTAGTGAAATTACCTATTCTTCAGTTGTCAGTTACCTATAAATAAGTTTGTTTTTTTTACTTTTTTTTTTCTGTTAAATTGTTGAGTTGCTGTATGGGTCTAATCCACCATTAAGTCAATAGGAATTTTGTTGCTGTAAGTGGAGAGAGGTTTAAATTGTAAGCTTCTTTTAAAACTATTTTTCTTGATATGTGCTTGATTATTCTCTGTTCATTACAGTGTCATTTGTCATACACAGTGCTGCACCATATCTGTTCCCTGAGCAAAAAAGTCAAATGTGTGTGAACAGAAGTAAGATGAATGTGTAAATTCTTGCTGTGAACACTTACATAGAAATACATTTTCATCGGCTCCTATTAAGCAAATTTAATATGCACAAGGAATATGCAAAGTATACAGTTTACTGAAATGCCAGGGTGTTGGTGGCAAAATAAAGCCATCTGCTTTACAGTAAACAGAAACCTCTGAACATACTACAGATTCACCTGTGGAACTTTGGCTTGCCATCAACAGTCTTTTGATGAAAGCAAATAAAATCAACAACCATATCTTTTTATTGGAATCCACTAAAAGTACTGAAGGTAAGAGTTTAAACACCATCCAAGAAAGTTGTTATCCCTATTCCCAGACACATACAAACCTGTTTTGCTCTGACCATTTCTAGAATTATAGCTGGAGCAAAGCAGTGCTTTTCTAAACAGCAAAAATCTGGAGGTATCACAATAGCAATTGTGAGGTTGTGGGAAGGGAGGTAGATACCCTACAGGATGATGTGTTGCTTACCTGTAGCTTTTAGTCCATTGCTTCTTGGCCTGTCCTTATTGAATAATGCAGAAAACACTGCCATTTTATCACCCAAGCAGTTGTTCATCAATATACATTTTTCTGACTTTGGGAAACATTTTTCTGGGCTGAATAATTTAAATTTCTGCAGCTCCTTTGCCAGTTCAGTTTTCTCTAAGTTTTGTTGTTGCTTTTGTTTTTGTTTTGGTTATCCTTCTCAATGGTCTTTCCAAGGGACTATTTTTAGAGCTTAATCTCAAAGTATTCAATAATGTCCTGAAGCTGCTATTAATGGAAAAGAATTATCTCCTCAAACCCATCTTCCTTTTCTAGATCAGTGTAGTATTTCTGTATATCTGAATAGAAAGATACTTTTAGGGGGGCTGAGTTTGTTCTGTCTTATTTTCTGAAGATATTTTTAGCCCTCATGAGTCCACGTTGAAATCACTGAGAAATGAGAATGTATTGCAGTGCTGAAGAGCTGTTGTTCTCAGACTGTCCTCTTGTTTTGTTCAGTTTTCCATGACAGCCAATGAAGTTTTGGCTAAAAAGTTAATGTTATTTTAGCTATCCTTTTAGTAGGTATCTATATTTTTGAAATGAGAAGGAACTAGTGCAAGTGTCATTTTCCAGCTCACTGCTGGCCACACAGCCTATGTGGATAAGACTTTGGGAATGGATATGAATTTGGGAATCTCTCTGTGAAGGGTTGGCCCAAATATATTACATCACATAACAATGGCACAACAGCATTTTAGACTTTTCCACCACAGCAGAGCTTGAATGATATTTGAACCTCAAAAGAAATCAACAAATTGGAGATTCTAGCCTCGTAGCACGGAAGCTTCATGTGTTTTATTTCCACTACACTTTGTACTGTTCCTAAAGTGGGTGTCAATAATTTATTTCCAAATCAGAGTTTCTCAATCTTGAGTTCTGAAAGAAATGAGAACAAACTATCTCCCCAAATCATTAGAGAAAGGCTTCAGTGCTGAAAGGAAGCCTTGCATGGCTGAAAATGTGAAATCATTAAATTACATTATTTAAACAGCAGCAGGTCATATTTTAGCTACAATACCATGGAAGGGGAAATGTATTAAACATCTCAAGAGCTAGGAGACAGCCATTAAAATATACTGATATGGGTAACAGTAGACATAGATAACAGTAGAAAAAATTTAAAAAGCTTTGTGTTTGTTTTTTTTTGTGTGTGTGTGTGCATGATCAGTCAAAATGAATGTTGGGTAAAGACATAATGGTAACAAAAAGGGAAGAATGTATTGTTTACATTTATTAGATCTTATTTCATCTGAACATAGATTTGTATCATTAATTGTGCAGCAGATAAAATAAAAATGCTCTGTCTCCATTCCCCCATGTACACAGACCTTAAAAATCAGAAATCAGAGAGAGATGAAAAATAAGAAAGACAGAAAAGAAGTAGACTACAAACCTCAATCGCTTACTGATCTAGAGTCCAAATTCCAGTTTTTAGAACATTTTCTCCTTTTAACTAAAGTGATGCAGTCCCTATTCATTTGTATTCCCCTTCAAGTAACATGAAATAGCTTTCAGAGTCTACAGAAAGGCAGTGTTTCACTTATGTATTTAATGAGCACCAATGTCAGTAATAATCAAAATGATGTTTCACTTAGAGGAATAGTTTATTCTCAGGTACTTCTGCAGTGTACTAACATAACCAGAACAAGAATGACAAGAACCAAGAAAAGGAGCTGCACTCGCTATCAATTTCAGTGAAGCCCTCAAACCAAATATACCTCCACTACCACTGTACAAATGCGCATAATACAGTCACTGGGAAGGGCTCTCATGCAAAGAAGGGGTTAACCGCTAATCTCCCTATCTCAGTACATGGAAAGAAATAGGAAAGATCTGTGCATCCTTAGGCATAGTGTGGTATACACAGAGTGCCTATGGATTAGCAGCCACTAGAGGTGGCTTCCTCAGGCTGACGGCTGCATTCCTTCCAAATTGTGCTGTACGGGAACTGAAGTAACAGGCAGAGAGATCCCTAAAGACGGAGTATGTAGAAGGTTTTGTGCCTCCACCTGTTGGCCCAGGAAACATACTGTTTGTGAGGCCTAACATTTGCTTTTGGGGAAAAAAAGGCAAAAGCTGCCTTTGGAAGGAAGTATAGAAAGAGCCTTAACAGTCTGATTTTCCATTTGTGATGTTTTTCCCCACCATACAAGACTTCTCCTGTGGGAATGATGTGGTCCCATGTTAATTGTTCATCTTGTTCAGTGGCAAATTGCTGCCTTCACAGAAGGAATGTGAAAGGTTCAGGGCTTTATTAGCTGCTAGTTGTTTATTGATCACTCCCAGTGTGTTAGCTATTTGTTGTTTGGATTTTTTTGCCCCGTAAGTTAAAGGCCTACCATCAGAGGCATTAAAATGCAGTAGTATTAATGTTTGTATGTTCTGTTGTTGACTTCCACCCAAAATAGACCTCAGACATGCCTGTTTTTTCACTACTAGTGGCTATGGAGCAACATTGTTGAGGAGTAATGAAGTGATGTAGATCGAATTAATTCTGAAATCAAAGTGTTCACACCTACTTGAACTTTGCAGGCCAAGTTTTGTCAGGGTCTAAGTTTCCAAACTTGTATGCCAAGAAGCAGATGGGAGACACAGAAGTGGTCTGCTCCTCTCCTGAGTTTCCACCCAAAACCTACTGGTTAACTACTCTCTAGCAGACATGACCCGTAGGCTAGGAGTTGTGGAGTGCCTGGTGTTGAAGACCTGGGCATTTCTGGGAATGTACCCCTTTATTCAGCATGAGTTATCCTTCTAGACCTGACTCAGACTGATACTGCTTCTGGCAGGAATATTCTGTGTGCAGGGTTATAAATGAAATTTCTGTCAACCAGAACATGGATGCATTTTAATGCTGCTTTTAAAGTATATCTTTGCACCTGTTTCCAGGAGCCTTTAATCTTCTTCTTGAATTTAGACCGTGACAATTTAAATTAATGTAGAGAAAACTCATTCCAATAATGTTAAGCACTTAACTTACTGTAATCTTACAAAAGCCACAAAATTGGGAATGCAAGTAAAAATCCTAGCTGGTGTTCATCACTCTGTTCCTCACCTCTGCATTGTAGCATACAGGCTACATGCACTGGTGGATCATATGCAAATAGACAGGTACATCCATATGGTATATGCATATATGACTCACAGGCTGATCCAAGACTCCTAACTGCAATACAGTGAGTCACAGAAGGCTTACCAGGATGGATTTGCAGCCTTCACTCTTAATTTCCTTGCATTGGTGGATTTAAGTCAGATATTTATAGTCTTTGTGGTTTAATTTCCTTTGTTTTCCTATGGTGTTTGTATTAATAAAATCCCAATGATTCATGCTTTAAAAACTCCCTGGATAAAAACCCGTGTTCCTGATAGACCAGTGAGATTCTAATCAAGCACATATATATTTAGGGACTCACAAAAACAACAAAGTCTTTATTGACCAACTGGGTTTACAGGCATTTTTAATAGTGTAAATTTTGAATCCATGGACCATACAAGTTAACACCCTGGAAGCCAATTTTTTAAATTAAATTTCTTTGAAGTCTACAGAACCACAGACCTCTTTTTTGTTGTTGTTGTTTTCTTTTGTTTGTTTTTATTGTCGTGGTAAGTTCTGAAAATGTCTTGTGACTTTCTTATCACAGCAAGATTATGCATTTTGAAACTTTTTACAGCATCTTTTTCTTTCTTGCGAAAAGTTTCTGCCTGCCACTCAGATTGGTTTAGAATGGAAACAGGGCCTGTCTGGTGACATCACAGAATCATAGAATCTTTTTGGTTGGAAAAGACCTTCAAGATTATCAAGTACAACTGTCAACCTGACCTACCAAGTTCCATCACTAAACCATGTCCGTTAGTGCCACGTCTGTGTGTCTCCTAAATGCTTGCAGGTATGGGGACTCCACCACTTCCCCAGGAAGCCTATTCTGATACTTGACCATCCTCTCCATGAAGAAATTCTTCCTAATAACCAATCTAAACCTTCCCTGGCACAACTGTACCTTGTCCTTGTGCTGTATCACTTGTCATCTGAGAAAAGAGATGTGAAATCAGAAACGATGCAAGTGAAACTTGCTTGGCTTTTCTTGTCCCCAGATCTCCATGTCATTTTATGTCCTTTGGATAGAATCCTCTACCCATGGAGATCTTTATGCCCCAGTCTCATTTTGCTACCGATCCCTGAAGCTTTTTTCATTCCTGAAACTTTTCGTCTTTACAAGTGCTCTGACAGATGGAGCAGAGAGCAGAGTCGCAAGGCCTGTGTTCTGTTCCACCCTAGACATCTTACGTGAGGGCAAACAATTGACACATTTTCTACAACTCTTTTACCACCTGTAAGTGAATGCTGATTGTTAGTGCTATGCTTTCCTACAAAAGTGGCTTTAAATCCCTACTGTTAAATGTCCTCAGATGCAGCTAAGTCTTGATTAATTGTACCTTTAATTCTTAAATTTTGTTCTGGTTCATAGACCTAAAACAAGCTAGGGGCTAGGCCCATTAGTGAATTCATTTTCTGGAATAGTAAGGTGAATTTTCCTTATTTGGGACTTGCTATCCAGCCAGCAGATGGATTGTAAATTTTCACCAAGGCTAATAAGATTCATCACAGTGTGGATTCTAAATCTGTTGCCTTTCTTGTGTTTATTTGCTTATTTATTTTAAGATAAATATTGCTTTTGTACTTACTAAGCTTTAGATTTGACATATTCTACAGACTCTTCTTTCACTTAGTTGTTATATTTTGTTAGAATAGGTTATACGATGTTAAAAAGAAATCTTTGGCATAAAAACAAGCTTCTCATCTCAATTCCGTGATATAATTCTGTTCAAGTTGATGCTGATGCTTTGGATTTACAGATTTTGACCCTTCAATGTCTTTCCCTTTTCTTTTCTCAGATACTATTTCTCCAATCCCTTTCCTCATCTGGTGCTGGTTGTTCCTGTCCATCCAGTATATTCCACCTTGGTTTTTAAAGTTATTCACAACCCAAATATTCCTGAATGTATTTTATACTGTGCAACTGATTTCCCATTATATCAGCAGTAATAAATGAAGAAGAGGTAAATGGCTAGCGGTGATAAACCTGTTGTAATTTTCCCAGTATATTGGGCTCCTGTATGTTAGCAGATGCAGCTGTAACAGGACACGAATCCTGTCTAAAAAGCAAGGAAATGATAGTAGTACATTTTCAGGAAATTCACTTATTGGCAAACTGTAAGTTGATTCCTTTATTTTATTTATTTTTAAAAGGTTAAAACCTCTCGAGAACAAATTCTGTGTGGGTTCTCTGAAAACTCTAAGTCTAGCAACCTGAAAAAGCAATCACTTTCAGAGTCTCTCTTTGAGACTTTAGCCTTTCCTTTCCCAAATCAATGCCTGTGAGCTGTAAAGGAAGACAATGCTCCCCTCCCGGCATTGTAGCATGTTTAAAAAATATTCAATCCCAGCTCACCCCACCTCCACCCCTGCCTTCATTTTACTGGTAACAAAATCAGATCTTTAAATCTTTGTTTTACCCTGCTTTAACAGGACTGGTAGTTCAAAGTTATATCTTATGAAATTGCATTTATCTAATGTGAGAACCTTGGCCAGTTGCAACCAAAATTAAAAACATATACTATTTGTTCCATATGTCAGAAGAATATCATTGGTTGTAAGTGCAAGACTTATCAAGTGTATCTTTATGCATTTATATTCCCACGAGTGCTATTATTTTACAATTTCTTAGTGGTATTTATATATATTCAACATATGACATCAGATAATTTGCGTTTGCTATGTTTGTAAGATAACTCACAAGGGAGAAAGTTGTATTAAATAAATAATAGAGATAAATTTTATACTTACATATATTTCAAAGCTAATGCAGCTAACTTGCAGTGGAATGGTAACATGAAGACACTGCGCTATAATTTGATTGATTTGTTTTGACAGCAGCCAAATAATTGAGAGTGAAAGGTGTCAGCACAGATGAAATATTGTATAAGCCACATTCAGGAGGCAACCCCAGCAGCAATAGCAACTGGAGTTTTATTTCCTTTGATATCACACTGTTACTCACTTCCAGTTTATTATAAAACCATGAAAGGTATGCAACTTTATATATGATGGAGACTTTTATGGAGAGGATAGAAACAGAAGTTTGTCAGGTACTTGAACAATAGGTACTGACAATGGGATTTATGTTGGATACAATATACAAGGGTAAATTATCTTAATCTTTCCCCCTGGTTTTCTCTCTTCTTTTAATCCCTTTTTACAGGCTACTGCTTATCTGGCGTCTTACCTCTAGCTTGGAGGGTAAGTGACTCCCTCCAGAGCAACCATCAGTGTCAGTCTATGGATTGCCTGGCAGGGGACTGATGCAAACGCAGTGCTGCTATTACCCTCCCCAGCAGTGAGACTTGGTTTCAGTTCACCTCTTCTGCACAGCAAACTATACCCATTCTGGCTAACTGGGACAGGGTGAGGTTTGTCTATCTGCCTTATAGTATCCTACTGTACTGCAAGGAATACAAAGAATTATAGCATCTTTTGAGCCTGAGAGAGTGTAACTGTGCAAGTAACCTAGTACAGAGGGTAGCCAAATAGACCAGCTGAAATAATTTCTGAAAGCAAAATGATTTGAAAATCACTGTTGGTCCTCCTTAAAAGGGTACTGAGGAAGAAGGAGGGTGTACCTGTAAAAATACAAACCATAAAGCTTCCTTTGTCCTGAAGTCTCATTGAATTCAGTGGGAGCAAGGTAAGAGTTTGAATTGAAATGTATATGTCCTGCCATTCATTTCAGAAATGCTTCATTAAGAAGACATAAGTTGATGTGAATGACAGGGGCTCTCAGAAATGAGCTCTTCCTCATGCAAAACAAAACAAACTATGACAACCATCATGTTAACAAGATCAGGAACTCTTGTGGCTTTGTAATGTAACATCTAATCTATATCTATACCTATACCTATACAAATATAATTATCTTACTTGGAGAAAAGTAAATAACAGAATGGGATGAGATTGCCAATACAGAGCAATTTATAAACAGTCACATTCCACTTATATTTTCTTTGTGTCCTGATCTGATCATTTCACAAATGGCATGGTGGAGATTAGAAATCAAGGTTGAGAAACCTAAACTTACTGATATTAATAAGGGAAAAGTTTTTTTTGAAGTGGTGTAGGAAGGCAGGAAGTAAGCCATTGTTTATAAAATAAATCTTACTGTATAGTAGGCTGCATCAACTGAAGTGTTTTGGTGTAGAGCAGTATTGCATACGTGAAATGAATCCCCATTTTCACCATTTGCCTCATGTTAGTTTGAGGTGTTTAGACCAGATTTATTTTGGAGGAAACTAAACTAGCAGCTCTGTTCCAGGCGCACACCAATAGTATTCCAGAGCCAGGTGGAGACACACAGAGGTCCAAACCAACAGTTGGCCCTTTGGACAGTTTCAAGAAGAATACATTCAGTGTAAGAAACCAGAATAACTACAGAACAATGCAAAAACCCTGAAATGCAAGTAGAAGAGGATAAAGGGACTCCAAATCAACTGTCTCCATCTAGTGACCCACTCATGCTGCACCAAACCACTTGCTAATATTCACATAGCCATAAAACCTGTATTAGTGGTTCAGAAAGAAGTAACTGATGACTGGTACTTGCAATGAAAACACATCCTCCATTGCTGATGATTCAGAGCAATGTTATTTAGGCAGAGGCTTACATTAGAGCACTGAGTCCCCATGTTGGAGGGTTGTGTGGCTCATGTAATAAATAACCCTGCCATCAGCACCTGCAGAGTTAAGCTTAACTTGGCAGCTCTGATTTTAGCTACCACTAACTGTAATGTTCTGCTTAGTAATTTTAGGCAAAAAGCTGAAAATGGAATGCCTAAATGTATATGCATATAAAGCTATTCATAGGCATTGAAATAAGCCTGTAAACATCTAAATCTGAAGTTCGGATCTGTACTTGCTAGAAGAATGTGATTTACAGTGGAATCAAAGGCTTCCCAAACATCGTGTTTTGTGTATGGATGTTAGTCTCATCTAGAAGTACTAACAATTCATGAAAACATAGATGGTTGAAAAGATTCTCAGTAGAGTGCATGTGTTTTAGAGAGAAGACTTTCCTTTCCTTTTCTTACTAAAATGCCTTCAGATTTTTCTTTTTCACATCCCAGCTTGTACTTGTAAGCAGGTGGATCTAATTATACTGGCCCTGTTGAGCTTCAGTCTCATCCAAGAGCTCCTAGTCAGTAACCTCTGGAAGAGAAACTCCTCCTGAGAACCATTTCACAAAGTGATATAAAGAGACAGAGGATCTAGTTAATGGAAAGATGCTCAAGTGTCTAATGTGCTTTCTGGTCACAGTAATTGGGATGCCTCTTTGGTTGCACACCCCTTAATCATCAGCTGCACTTGCCAATACGTTGCTAACTGAACAAAAAGACATCAAAAGAAATATGAGAGAAAAATAAAAAGAAAAGTGAGGGGTTTGTTTGAAGAAAAACAAACAAACAAAGCACAGCCTTCTGGCTAGTCAGGCAAATGGAAAATAAAGAAATAAAAAAGTAAGCTAGCCACCCAATTGAACTAGCTCCTAGGCATCTCCCACATTAAATATTTTTGTGGGTCTTTTACCGAATAGGTTAGATAACCCAAATAATTACTCTTTTTTTTTTTTTTAAGCTAAAGTAATTAACTGTAGAAGTCTTAATAGAGGACTAGACAGGTTGTCTTCATTGTAATCCCTGCTCGGTAAGGATTCCACTTACTATTAATAGATGTGTTTTGGGTTTTCTCTAAATAAGGAAGCAAAGTAAACATTTTCACTCACACCTTGTATCTAAAGTAACTCCACATCATTGTTACAAGTGGTCAGCTTTAAGTGGTGATTGTGATATGGCAGCACAAAGCCAATTCCAGAGGCCCTCAACATTCAGTTTTAGTGAGGCAGATTCACATGAGAAGTGCCGCTTGAGGCCCCGTTGACATTTGGGAGTTTGAGTTTTAAAAAAAAACAATGAGAAGACCCTCAAGGTTTGGCTGACTATAACCTGCAAATAGTTTGGCAAGACCCTATTTACAGAGACTGTTCAAGAGCCTTTCCCTTCCCCCATTTCATTGTTCAGCACTGACACATTGCATTATGAGAACGAGCCCCACTTAATGCAGAGCTACTTTCAATTGTCATGAGCACTCAGTCTTATTTAAACTGACACCCTCTCCATCACCCCCAAGCTAGAATCCCAATGTCAGAGTGCTTCAAGAAGTTGGGATTCAAAGCTCTACTGTCTTGCCTAAGAGCTGTGATAGAGTGATGCAAAACGGCATGCAAGAGAACTTCGGAGATGGAAGGACAATCCCAAAGCTGGAGGGAGATATGTTAGAAATGGATGTGCCAGGTGAGTAGAGGAAAAGAGAGACAGCAAATTGAAAGGTAGGCTTACATATGAGTTCAGAGGAGGAAAGAGACTTAGAGGAACCATATTCTTCTCTTCGTTTGGATTCATCATTTCATTAGACTTCAGTGATGTGGGATCATGCCATTAGAAAGGATTATAATTCCAGCATGTTCCAAGAGAAGATAGTGCCCTTCCTTCTCCCATAACACCAGGTTGCTCTGTTGGTGTATTTGTCTCTCAAGGTTTGATGCTGAGTTTCTCTAGCAACAAGAACATGTGCAAACATTTTGAAATTAAACAGCACAGAAATTCCTGGTGTGAGGAAACGTAGTCTACCATATAGAGAGTAAAATGACCACATGATCAATCCTTTCTGTTACTGATTCAGCAAATGCTTATGCATGTGTCAGCTTAGGTAGTAGTTTAAGTGGTGCCATTAATTATTTAAAAGGGTCACTTTAATGTTCACTGTTTAGTAAGGTGAAAACTGAGGCACAGAGTAGTGAAATGACTGTCTGATATTTCTGAGTAGGACAGTAGCAAAGACAGCCATAGAAACCATTCCTATGTCCAGTCCTGCCAAACTTATGCCTATAGATTTGTGAGGGGAGAGTGCTGTGTTTAAATTAACGTAAGAAAATAACATTTCAGAGCATACCATTCTTTACTGGGCATTCATGTAAAGCATTTCTTATAGATTGTTTTAAAGGCTGAATCCTGCTTGTCTCACAGGCATATCTCTTTGGTTTTGGGGTAGCTGCTTCCAAGAGTAAAGTTAGTAATAATATTCAGCCGTATATTTTAGCGCATTCCTTGAGTTATACAAATGCTCTGTTAGAACATGAGAAAAAGAATGATATAAGTAACCACAGCCAATGACTGGGCCATGAATGGTTTTCCTCCCTTTCTTTCTTTTCTGTCTTCTTTCGCCTAGAGAGGAACATGATTGCAGTAGGGGTTTGGGATTAAGTAATCATATCTACTTTCTGAAAATTTAAAGCAGTTTATATTCCTGCCTGAATTTTTGGTTTAGGAACAAATATCATTATCATGAAAGACATTTAGCTCTACATGCAGTTACATTTAAAAAATGCACCTGCTTTTTAAAGATGGGGGATAGAAGAGGGAAGGGGGGAGTACCAATACTTGGGTCTCATGCCAGACTTTAATGTAAAATTAATTCCTTTAAAAAGATTTTTAGAAAACCACAACATTTTTCTAATGTGCATTAAGAATGTTGGAGAGCTCACTGAAGCATATGCTTTGAGCTTTCAGGAGCAATCTGTAGTCAGGCATTTTAAATGAAAATTGATTTGTGATTTACATGGTCAGTGGAAAGAAAATTAACTTATGGAAGGTTGTAATGAAATATTAGACAAGTAAAAAAGTAGATGGTGATCTAGTGGAACTAAAAGTCCCATCTGGAAGAATTCTGTGACATTTTTACATTTATCTGTGTTCTGCATGAGTTGTAATGTTAGTGGTAATTTTATGGGACTGAACTGAAATGAAAAGGGTGTTATCACAGATTGCCTACAATATAGGATTGTGTTCAGTGGAGAGTCCTGTATCCTTTTCTCCATTTTCCTATAATATGACTCATTGCACTTTTTTCAGCTACTGTTGTTGAATTCATTCAGCCTTTTACTTGGGGTTATTAAAGAAGAACATCAAATGCTCACAAATACAATCTAACAGCACATTTAAAAGCAACACTGCTGCTTCCACTTACTCCTGCATAGTTGAGGTGCTGTCCAGGGGACTCGTTAAAATATATACTAAAGGAGCAAATGTTACCACTCTGAAACTATGTATTAACACACATTCAAAATTATTTTCTCTTTTAATTTATGAATCATCAGCATAGTGAGAGGAAAGAATTAAAGCTTCTTCAGAAAACATACTGCCATGTATGTTTCTATTCCTCTATTCCTTTTAAACTCTGATGCTCAGTGTATGACATTCTTGATTGCTCTTGCTGTCAACTTCTTGGAGAATGAAGGGAAACATGTCAGTACAGCATGATGTCATACTCCCTACACTCTTCTCCTGCTTCTGTAATAGAAAGTCTTCCTCCTGTTTCAATAATCCAGACTTTATTGGTATTGGAAAGAGGAACTCCTAACAGATAACCTTCCTCCTCCTTCAGTCTCCATATATGACAACTTCTGATTTATCCTAGTTTATGTGGTTTGAAATGTAAGGCTATGATCTGGCAAAAGATTCATATTCTATAGAATCAGGAAGATCTGTTAAAGCATTTGGTGAAATTAGTTCCATCATGGATTTCAAAGACATCCAATTTTCAATACCTAGAGAAAAATCTTTCCATCAAAGGCTTATTTCCTTCTGTTATTAAATAAATTAGCTTTCTGTCCTATCAAAATCTTGTTTGTTCTGGACATTGTCTTCCCTTTCACAGAAGAGGTGTGTTAGATTCCTTAAGTAGGTGAAACTAGACTTAATGCAATTTATTTTTCTCTGTTCCTTTAGCAAATATGTCAGTCTGATTTAAGTGCATTCTAAGCATTCTAGTTTATTTGAACTCTAAAGGATTTCAATGTGGCTTAGCACCATGCAGTACTTGGACACTGCCAAACAAGCACAGATTGTAGACTTATACCTCTTCTTTTTACCTCCTTTTTTTTTTTTTTTTGATGGTTTGTTTGAGGTTGTTTGGTTTTGTTTTTCTTTGTTTCTAACAAAGTTGGAGAATATGGTTAAAGTTGCACTATGTGCATATCACTGCTAGCTGAAATAGTCTTAAACATCACATTGTGCAACTCATACTGCAACATAGTATGTACAACTGCATTACTGAGGAAAGTAGTTTAAAACACATTATTTCTCAGGAAATTAATTTTGTAAGCATGTTTGTAGGAGGTGAAAATCTATCATAAACAGTATATATGTTTTTCAATAGAATGATGTGGCTAGTAATGGTAGAGCAGCCTTTCTAATCACAGGATACTATAAAGGTCAATATTAGGTATTGGCTTTCCGTCCTGTCCATCTGAAACAATATACCATAGTGAGTATAATCAGTAAATGGAGGTAAATGAACCTATTAGAAACATTAGCATTGCAGAAAGACAAGATTTGAGAATAGATGTTAAGTGGATCCTGCAGTTGGTAATTGTCATCCAGGGAATAATTACACTAATTAATAGCTGCTAACCCAAGACCCTTGTGCCTGTGACTTTGAATGAGTTAATGATTGCTGCTCTAGAGAATGTATTGCTGGTAGATTTTCAGTAAGTGTCAGCAGAGTAAAAAGGCCCCAGGGAACAGACTTGGGCTCTGATGATCTTTAGGGTCCCCATTTTTACAAACCACAAGTACATCACTGAACGATCAGATAACGTCTCCACAGACCACAAAGCAGTGAATAGCGGTTGGGGATTTTCGAATGAAGAGATCCATTTCACCATAAAGTTCCTGATTTGTAAAGTTAATATTAACTTCATGTAACCTCAGCCTTATAGCACTTGCAATCAGCAGGTTTTTCGTCTGAGGCTGTGCTTCAAATGAACCACAAAAGCCAATTTTTTTCCATTGTTTTTCCTCCTGACCCTAGTTAAGTGGACTCTGTTTCTGCTGAAGTTAATTTAAAATGGTACCAAATCTATATTGACATAATTTAATTTTTGTAGGCTTTTAAAGACAGGAAAGTTTATTTTACATAGAAGAATGGGTTTAATTCATTTGGCTGTACTGTTCTCCCTCTTTGTCTCTCTTTTCTCCCCTCTATGCAATAAAGTATATAAGACCTGTAATATCCATAAATTCATGACACATGATGTAGCCATCTTCTAAGGGACAATATCAGTGACAATTCTTGTTTTTGTATCATTAAAACCAATAGTTGACTGGTGTCAAAATAGCAACCAAACAATTCTAGTAAAATCAAGATTATGTTCATTAACAATGTTCATTACGTTCATTGACAATGGAAGGAGAGCTGTATTTCTCTTGTTCTTTCAGTCTGTGAGGGAACGGATTTTTAATATACTTCAGAATATTAGTCCATGGCCTTTGATCAGATGGAACAACACAAAACGAAGTACTGCCCCACGTTGGAGCCTTTTTTAAAAAAACAAACAAACCAAAAAAAAAAAAAACAGCTAACAATAAAATATTACAAGGTAATATTGTAATATCCTAAGTCCATGTTTCTTACACTACTTGATATTCACTAGTTGATGATTCCTCATATGTCTTCAGGGAGTTAGAAAAGATCATAAAGTTAGATCTCCTCATGACTTCATTTTGCTGCTTCTGATGCTTTTCCATGGCCCTCCAAACGAGCAAGAGAGGTTCTTAGTGCTAATGTGAGATGTTCTGGTCTGAACTGTTAAGCCGTTAGTTGACAAATGTCCTAGTCATTAGGTAGACAAATAAAAGTTCTTATAGAAAAATCTATGGAATATTCAAAGAATTGGAAAAAATTGTGCTTTGAACCTACAACCCAGAATATAAATATAGAATCTGTACAGCACTTCGAAGCAAGAACAAACATTGAAATAACAGAGTGAAAATGTGCAAAACAGTTAAAGAAACGTATTCCTTTGTCAACTAAGTTCATTAGTACTTATAGTCCTTCCAAAAGATTTTATCTCTGAGAGCATGTTTAAAAATTGTAAGCATTTTAAGCAGTTCATGTTGCATTATGCCATGGCAGTAGCGATGAAGCTCAATTGTCTTTATCTTCACTTACACCCATGGGAAGGGTGGGGAATAAAAAGATAATATCAGGGCTAACTGTAGGTCTGATTATCCTCTGTAAGGTAGGAAGAAAATGAACTACATTTACATTTTGTTGTGTTAATACAGGATGTTTCAAGGATGTTAATGTCAACTTAGTAAGTTAAAAGAATCCCAAAATGTTGTAGAACAAGAAAAGAATCCTGAACAACAGAATATTTTGTGGGAAAGAACAGAAACTCAGTGGAAGATACTGTTCATGGAAATTGCAACCCGCTCAACAAGGGCAGTATAAAACAAATGACACTCCAAAAATATGCCAGTTGTCCAAAAAGGTGGATATTATGAACAGCAAGGAAGGAATAGGGAATTAATACTTTGGAAGTGAATAAGAGAGCTTAGCTTTCAGAACTACGGAGCAGTGCCTGAGCATTGGAATTCAGACAGTGGCACAAAGAATGGGCACAGGAGATACTGACACTGAAAATGGTAGTAGATCCCATGAGATCTCCTCATGTCAGTGCCGAGAGTGAGCCTGCACCTGGAAGACAATGGTCATAGCTCAGTGACAAAGTTAACTAGACAGTGCATAAACCCCTGAAGTTTGACATCAACCAAGCAAATTAGGTTTTTATTCCAGACGTGAAAGATTGTGAGACTTGTGGCCAAAGAGTACAAAGGACACAGATTGCTGCCTTGCAGCAAGATTCTATGATTCTATTTCCCTCTAAGTTGCAAAAAGATGCATTTCACTTAGAGAGTTCCTAGACTGATGTTGCTGAAACTAGGAAGTCAGAACTAAATTTCACAGGACTATGGCTAGAAAAGGTCTAGCCTCATGTTCTACAAAAAGCATGAACTTTCTTATATTCTGCCTACTTAGACCTAAAAGAGCTCTTACTGTCTTTTCTTTTTTTAGCGTTTTATACATTGTGCCTCAAAAGAGAGCAGACTGTGTAAGCAGGAAATAAATGTTTCTTTCCAAATTAGCATCATAAGGAAAAATGTCAGAGAAATCACAAAGTGAAAATGTCTGGATTTCAGATGGACAGAGAAACGGTAAATCCATATAGGATGTGAGGCACAAAAATATTAAGCCCAAAGTCAATGAACATTAATTGGATAAGCCTGGGATTAAGCAAAAATGTGAAAAGAAGTCTTGGCACATGAGAGAACGAGCCTGAAAATGTGAGAAAGATTTTCTCTGATGGCATGGTACATCAGAGGGTCTTTCCTGATCTCCAGTCAAAATGCTTGGCTAAATCTCATCAGCTCTGCCTTTAGGAAAGGCCATGCAAGTTAGAGGGGGAACAGAGCAAGTCTGTCTACATCCAGATGAGGGGGTACTTCTGGTTTGTGAAAATAAATATTCCCTTTTGCACATATGCCTCTTTCTTTGTGACTCACAAGAACTTGTCATCACTAACATCTTTGGAATAGGGTGGCAGTAATTCAGCCCATGAAAACAAGATGTCTGTCACAACATTTGTTGGCAGGAAGCAACATTTATGAAATTAATAATTGAATGTGACAGTAAAAATATTTTTTGTGTTTTGAGTGGGAAGTGGGAGAAAGGTTGTTAGTTGGAAGTGAGATGGAGAAAGATAAGAGCAGGAGATTTTTCTGGTAAAAAAAAAAAAAAATGCAATAACAAGACATTATGGCCCAAAGTGGGGCCATAATTGGTTCTGAAATTACTGTGCGTAGTAAAGCTGCATCAGCCAAATCTCACCAAAGGTGTATTTTAGCCAGTAAGAATGTAAGAAGGGAGAAGGATTTGGTACTTGGTTTATGAAATTGTTAAGACTTTTAAATACAACTGCTACCATAATACATAAGTGACAAACCAGTCATTATGCTAGATTTTTAGCAGTGTAACAAATTTCAAGACATTTCAGAAGCTTCTTTCAGATAGAATTCCAACATTTCATCAGCTTTTCCAGTGCTAATCTCTCTTCAGTGAGGCTGTACAGCTAGTCACCATAAAAACAGGCTTTCTGAATGTACTTTTAGTTGTCATTCCACCTAGCACCAGAATGCCAAGAAGTTTCTCCTTGGTGTACCTTGTATCTTGCAAGAAACAGGATTAGGATTCCACAGTGATATGCCAGAAATTTCTATTATGAAACATTTTTGTAAACAAAACAAATTCCACTGAGAAATATACAGATAACATTCTCTCTCTCTTTTTTTTTTCCTGTTTATTTTATTATTATTTTTAATTAGTGCTCTCCACAGAGTGTTGAAAGTTATGATAAATGTTTCCTGGAGCAGATTTTTTACCTGTAAGTCTGAGGAAGAAATATGCATTTAAAGAGGTTGCTTTGTCTTTGGACTTTGAAGGAGATTTAAAAAATATTCTCACTAAATTCTCTATAGTTTCTTTTCTCCAAAGAAGTATAGGATATCTAATGAAGGAAGTTAATTCTAACATTAAAACTGGGCTAAATTTTTGTGTATGTGTTCATTATTTTCTAAACTACATGACTTCAAACAGTTAAAGCACCAGGTTCAGCCAATATGGAAATTCAGCTGAATTTGAAATTTACTATATGCTGTTTCTGCTTTTCATTTTTTACCATTTCACACCTTGTCCGCATCTCGAGCAAGCTTGTAAGTTTCCAACGCATACATTTCTTGTGATGATATATTGTCCTGGTGGAAAATTTCATTTACTGGCTGTGCCCTTTGCTGAACCTGTTGCTAGTCAGGGAACATGATAAGCGTATAAGTAGCATGCTACTTCATTTATCATACATCGTTTTAGACACTCAAATATCTCATATACAATTCTGCATTCTGCACCAAGGGAAACTACTAAATTTGCAGGGAAAAAATCTACAAATAAATTGTCAGTTTATAATATATAAATGTATCATCCTAATAAAAATTAATCATAGTTTATACTAAAACTGTAAGTGCCTTCTTTTTTTTTTTTTTTTATGGCCTTAGTAACCACATGTTATCAAACACTAATAGAAAATATCTGGCTTTTGTGATTTGGTGTAGAGCAGAATTGAAAGATATAAAAATACTGTCTATTTTTAATAATTGAATTACATTGCAAATAAATCACAGGCTTGAAATATCCAGCAGTGCTAAGACTATTCTGCTCTCCTAGTGTTTCTCTCTAGTTTAAACATTGACCATGTCTTATAAAACAAAAACAAAAGCAGAGTTAGATTCAAAAAGCAACCAGAACAACACCAACAAAATCCTTTAACGTTTAAAGAATTTAGAACTCACTAGAAATAAAACAATTGCAAGAAATTTAAAGTCAAATAAAACCAAACATATCTGATGTACTGGCTGTTTCTAGCAGAGCAGGTCAGGCCTCCCCAATTTCAATAACTTGTCATCTATTGATTTCAAAGCTTCTTCAGGCCATCATTACAATTTTTAATACAGACCGCTTTTTATGTCCAACATAAAATAATCTACATCTTGTCAAGATTTTGCATTTGAAATGTTGAATGCAAAGCTCTGATTTATGTTAAACAGTGCTTACACTAATTACAGCCGTTCACTAAGATATTGGACTATGGAAAACTGTATCTTACATTTATATAGCACCTTTCATCCTGCATTCTTTAAAAAACTGCACATAAAAGAGTCGGTTCAGCTGCCTCTCATATATAAACATTTCTAGGGAGGAGTAGAAGCATTTAATAGCTCACAGTGACATTACATTCTAACTTTGAACTGGTTTTGAAGAAGCATTCATTAAACTGTTTAATTACCAGAGCTGTAATTTGATAAGGTTACCAGAGCTGATACAGATGTGTCTAGGGAAAATAGAGGAGGGAGAGAAGGAAAAGGAATAAAAAAACAAAACTAACCCAGATATCATGTGTCTCATCTGGGAAAAAAGGCAGCTGCATCCATGTTTGTTGGTGTTTTTTTGTTTGTTTGTATGTTTTTTCGTTTTTTTTCTTTCTTTCTTTCTTTCTTTCTTTCTTTCTTTCTTTCTTTCTTTCTTTCTTTCTTTTTTGGAATTAAAATTTTGGTTTTAGAAATGATGCTGGGTGAGATGATAGAGTAGAATCTTCAGTAGAGTTTTCCTTCAGCTTAGAGACTTTCCACTGTAATCTCCATCAGAACTGGTGTGCTTGGCATATGTATTACAAAATGTTGATATATAGGTGGTCTGAATATGAAGACTGTTTTTGACTTGCAGTCAGAATTTGTCTAGATGAAGAGGACAGAAAGAACTGAAGCAAAGTAACTTCCTCATGTAAGCATCATATATTGTAAACAATGGATGGAGAAAGAATGGAATAAAAATGGGCTTGTACAAAATGGTATAGCTGATCCAAAATGCCACATGAAGGAAATTCATACTGTCATTCACATCTTTTTGTCAAAGAAAGAAGTCACAATTTCAATATGACCCATCAACTCTAAATTTGAAATCTACAGCTGTGATTGGCCTGTAAGGGAAAGAAGTTTTCAAGGTTTATTTAAAAAATAACTTTTTTTCCCATTTAAAACTCATTCATAAAGAGATTGAAACTCAAGTCAGGTTCAGAACGTACAAATTTCCCTCTAGAATTTAAATGTAGGTCCGTCTGGAGTTGCCAGGAGACTACAGGAACTGATACTCAGAAATTTCTGGTATAGAACTGGCTGGCTTGTTGAGCTTCAACAAAATTGCTGAAATCAAGGGTCCCTTTTAGGTTTGAGTAGTTATGCTTATATCTATAAGCAGGAGATTACATCTACTGTGTTAGCTGGTTTTATGGTTGCAGTTTGTGTTCCTACAGCTCATAGATAAGAAAAAAAATAATGAATGGGTCATTTCTATATTTGATATACTTCTCTAACTTTGTAATTACAGGATTTGGAGGCGACATCTATCTTATACAAGAACTTTGCATAAGAACTGATAGTTTGACAATTACTGGGTTTCTTTATGAACAGGTACCTCAGGTCAGTGCAAGGAGACATAATTACTGCATTTAGTTTTCAGAAAGTGCTATGAGGCAAATGTGTGACATTAAAATGTTCAGGTCACGCAGTTGGTTTGCCAGGACCAGCTAGGATTAGGAAATGTGTGCTGCCATTAGAATGGCTTTAAATGTAAACAGCCTGGTTTCTTCCTCTGCAAAACAGATGGGGGCTCAGCACAGTGAGGAATCAACCTGGAATGGAAATAATTTCTTCTCACAGTGAACATGCCTCATCTTCCTTGCCTTACCAGCTTCTTTCATACGCTGTTAAAGTGGTAAAAGATGCTCATTCACTTTGCTCTTTTCAAAGTGCTGATAAAACACGGTGTATTTAATATTAGTATAGAAGACAGGAAAAAACTCCCATGTGCTATGGAGGAAAGATTGTCAAGATAATTTAGTCAATGATGGTCTCGTTTGTTCTCCTGAAAGATATCCAGGGCTGGTTAGTAGAACAGTTGATTTTATTGTGGTGGGTTTGTAGATTTAAAGATAGCCTTTGAAGAAAGACTGTGTGTAGTTACATTAAATAATAATAATAAAAAAAATGCAGCCGCCTATGGTTATATTGTGTAGGAGTAGTGGTTTATGTGCCCCTGACTTGTTTCATCTTGCCATATAAACATGCTGTAAAACCATTAATTAACATTTCACAGTATCCCTATTAAGTAATATTATATCCTTTTTTTTTTTTTTTTTTTTTTTTTAAGGGAATTGGTGTGCTAAAAAGTCAGGGAGCAATGGAATAAACATCTGCTTCCAAACTTTTTCCTACACAGTTCTCTCTTTCCTTTCTACATAGTATTTTCTTCCTTTCTCTGTTCAGAGTCTAAAAACACCTACAAATGGGATGTATCCCTGGAAAGAAAAGAGACTCCAGGATTTAGAGCTGTTTCTTTTAGAAGAAAGCTCCATTTTAAGAAGGCTTACCTCTCTCTTTCCCTGTTATGTATTCCTCAGGAACACCTTGATTTTAGTTGCTGTCCCCTTGATTTATGTTTCTGGAGACAAGTGTTTTGTGTTGATGCCTTAGATTTGCAGTACTTCCAGTTCAGAAAAGAGTGCTGAACAAGGAGGAGAACAGAGAGGGCTCTGTTACACTCTTACGGCAGAGATCCTTGGCAGAAGCAGAGCAATAGGATAGGCTTTTTTTAGGGCTTTAAACTAGGGTCGAAGGGGGAAGGGAATAAAACCAGGCACGCTGGTGATGAGCTAAGGGATGGTGTGCTAGAATCAAAGGGACTGTGTCCTAGTGAGGCCCTTCGGTCGGATACACAAGGTGCTGCATGTAGGGAGGTGCATTTGAAGTGCTTCTACACAAACGCACGCAGTATGAGGAATAAAATGCATGAGCTGGAAGTCTTGGCCCAGTCCCACAGCTACAACATCATCGGCATAAGCGAAACCTGGTGGGATGAGTCCTGTGGCTGGTGTGTTGCAATAGATGGTTACAGGCTCTTCAGGAGGGACAGGCAGGGTAGGTGAGGTGGCGGGGTGACGATGTATGTGAAGCATGAGCGGGACTGTGTGGAACTTCAAGATGGCGATGGATAAGTTGAGAGCCTCTGGGTAAGGATTAAGGGACGAACAAATAAAGAGGATGTCATTGTGGGAGTCTATTACAGACCACCTGGCCAGGACGACAACGCCGATGAATTATTCTTTGCAGAACTAAGAGATGCCTCAGAGATAACTCCCCTTGTCCTAATGGGGGATTTCAACTTGCCAGACGTCAACTGGGATCACCACAAGGCTGACACGAGCAAGTCCGGGAGGTTCATAAAGCACCTAGATGATAACTTCTTGGTGCAGGTGCTAAGAGAGCCAACTAGGAAAGGTGCCCTCCTAGATCTGTTGCTGGAGAACAAAGAGGGTCTTGTGGGAGACGTGGCAATTGGCGGCCATCTCAGTCATAGTGACCATGAAGTGGTTGAGTTTAGAATTTATGGTGACAGAAGGAAAACTGCCACCAAAACTTCAGCCCTGGATGTGGGGAAAGCAGACTTCAGGCTGCTCAGGGAACTAGTCGGCAAGGTCCCCTGGGAAACTGCTTTTGAAGGCATTGGCGTCCATCAGTGCTGGTCAGTCTTTAAGCACTGCCTCCTAAAAGCACAAGATCAGGCGATTCTAAAATATTGGAAGTCAGGCAAGCGGGGCAGAAGGCCGGCCTGGCTGACCAGGGATCTTCTACTGGAGTTAAGGCGAAAAAAGAAAGTGTATGGCTGCTGGAAGGAGGGTCAGGTGACAATGAAGGAATATAGGGATGCTGTTCGTGTTTGTAGGGAGAAAATTCGTGTGGCCAAAGCCCAACTAGAGTTGAAGCTGGCCATGTCTGTGGGAGACAATAAAAAAGGGTTTTTTAGATATGTGAACAGAAAAAGGAGAACACCAAAGAAAACATAGGTCCACTACTAGATGGGGAGGGTCTCCTCACAGACAATGACATAGGCAAAGCAGAGACGTTTAATGCCTTCTTCGCCTCTGTCTTCAACATTGATGATGGTCTTCGGGACCCAGAGTACCCTGAGCGGGAGGACCATGACGGTGGGAATGACAAACTCCCAACCGACCCTGAACGTGTGCGGGAATTTCTGCTCCACCTGGATCCATACAAGTCCATGGGTCCGGATGGGATTCATCCCAGGGTGCTTAAAGAGCTGGCAGACGTCATTGCAGGACCTCTCTCAATTATTTTTCAACGATCTTGGGAATCTGGTGAGGTCCCATTGGACTGGAAGCTGGCAAATGTTGTGCCAATTTTCAAGAAGGGTAAGAAAGAAGACCCTAGCAATTACAGGCCTGTCAGTCTCACGTCAGTGCCTGGTAAAATTATGGAGAGGATGATCCTTGAAGTTGTTGAAGCGCACCTTGGGGACAATGCAGTCATTGGTCCCAGCCAGCATGGGTTCATGAGGGGTAGGTCCTGCCTAACAAAGTTGATTTCCTTTTATGATAGATCACCCATCTAGTCGATCAAGGGAAACCAGCTGATGTGATCTTTTTGGACTTCAGCAAGGCTTTTGACATGGTTTCCCATAGGATCCTACTGGACAAAATATCCAGCATACAGCTAAACAAAAACATCATGCGATGGGTGAGCAATTGGCTGACGGGCAGGGCTCAAAGGGTTGTGGTAAATGGGGCCACATCTGGCTGGCGGATGGTCACTAGTGGGGTCCCTCAAGGCTCCATTTTAGGGCCAGTCCTCTTCAATGTTTTTATAAATGATTTAGATGTAGGACTAGAAGGTGTTCTGAGCAAATTTGCCGATGACACCAAACTTGGAGGAGTTGTGGACTCGGATGAGGGTGGAAAGGCCTTGCAGAGAGATCTGGACAGATTGGAGAGCTGGGCGATCACCAACCACATGAAGTTTAACAAAAGCAAGTGCCGGGTCCTGCACCTGGGACGGGGCAACCCTGGCTGTACGTACAGACTGGGCCACGAGACGCTGGAGAGCAGCCCTGCAGAGAGGGATCTGGGGGTTGTGGTTGACAGCAAGTTGCATATGAGCCAGCAGTGTGCCCTGGCAGCCAGGAGGGCCAACCGTATCCTGGGATGCATCAAGCATGGCACTGCTAGTCAGTCGAGGGAAGGGATTGTCCCGCTCTACTCTGTGCTGGTGCGGCCTCACCTCGAGTACTGTGTGCAGTTCTGGGCACCACAGTACAAAAAGGACATTAAACTGTTGGAGAGTGTCCAGAGGAGGGCGATGAAGATGGTGAAGGGCCTAGAGGGGAAGACGTGTGAGGAGCGGCTGAGGTCACTGGGCCTGTTCAGCCTGGAGAAGAGGAGGCTGAGGGGAGACCTCATCGCAGTCTACAACTTCCTCGCGAGAGGGAGTGGAGAGGCAGGTGACCTATTCTCTGTTATCACCAGTGACAGGACCCGTGGGAATGGTGTCAAGCTGAGGCAGGGGAAGTTTAGGCTGTACATCAGGAAGAGGTTCTTCACCGAGAGGGTGGTCGCACACTGGAACAGGCTCCCCAGTGAAGTAGTCACTGCACCAAGCCTGTCTGAATTTAAGAAGCGATTGGACTGTGCACTTAGTGACATGGTCTAAACTTTTGGGCAGACCTGTGCGGTGCCAGGAGTTGGACTTGATGATCCTTATGGGCCCCTTCCAACTCGGGATATTCTATGATTCTATGATTCTATGATTCTATGATTCTGTATGTCCTAACAGACATATTCCATGGGAGCACCACCCTCAGTCAGAAGGGCTTGTCCTCCCTTGTGCTTTCCTGGAAGGCTAAGGGGACAGAGGGAGAGAAACGTGGTCCACTGAGAGTCCTAAATTCAAACAGTTCAATAGACTTGACGGGAGTTTTTCTCAAGGTTGTTGGTTTTGCTTTAGGGTACAAGATTTCCCTTTGAATCCTAAAGGTAGGTATCAAATACCCAGAAGTTTGCAGCATCTCTTTATTATTCTATTTCCACTGAATACTGGGGCAGAACTTGCCCTGAAGTTGTATTTTCTCTGGGTAGACTTCCTAGATAGAGGTATCTCTGAAAACAAACAAACAAACAAACAAACAAAAAATCAGCAACAACAAACCATTATTATTTTTCTTTGGTTGCTTTTTTATCATTTCCTTTATATTGGTGCCTAAGCAATCCAGTTGCAAAGCTACATGGAAGACAGGAGACCACAAATGAATGTGGTCAGGGAATAAGAAGAAACAGTAAAACAGTCATGATCAGCATGGTCATAATATGAACCATCTGTCTTTGAGGAGTAAATAAGAGATAAGGGGGGAAAAGGAAGGGCAAAGGTGTGCAGTAAAAATCTTTTGAAAGTGGAAACAAGCAGCTTGTATTTGATGCGATGAAAAAAGGGTAAGCTAAATAAAAGACATCTCAAGTAGCAGCCTTGGAGAACCAGCAGCTCTCTAAATGGATAAAAGGAGACCAATTTCTCTTCCTGGGAGAAAAAGAGGATGTTGCCATAACTGAGATGTAAGGTGCCGAAACTTTGGATGAGAGTTTTGGCTGTCAAAGTAGATAGGGAGAACCTTAAAATACGCTATGTGTAAAGAGTCTTTAGGATTTAGGAGTTGACAGGCAGATTTGTTTGCTGTCAGCGTATATATGGAGTTGAATTTGTGTCTTTGAGATTACTCAGATAAAGTATTAGGGGGACCAAGAAGAGGATCCAAAGAAGGTGTGACAGAAAGCTGGAATGAGGGATTACAAAGATCTTCTGCAAGGCATGCCGATGAAGCAATTAGAAATGGGAGACGAGAGGTGCTCCATGATGGAGCACGGAATCTGAACTGGTTTAGTTGAGTGCAAATGATGGGAAACAGGTTTTTGAGGTACATGGTAACATTACTAAACAACCTCAGGCTGTGATTGTGAGTGTATGTTTAATTTTTAATTAACTGAAGGAGGCAGCTCTGAAGCAGTAGTTGTAGTGTCAGATAATGTTAAAGCTGATATATTTCTTTTTCTAAAACTAAAGCAAATTAGTATTTTGAAAAGGAAGAGCCATCAGGGCATGAAAGGTGAAGAACAAAAGTCGATGAGGGCATCTCCAGTTAGGAGAGAGGACCCTAGTCATTGGGGCCAGTAGCAGAACCAGTAAGAAACCGATAGTTAGAGAACGAGAGAGCTGTAATCACATCATATTTGGTCAGTCTCCCCTTGGAAGACATCAGGGCGGTAGTATCTGGAAAGAGAACTGAAGAAGGGAGAATATGAAGAGGAAGCTGGAGGTTTCCTCATGAGGAGCATTTGGATAGTTATGAGACATTAATAATATGGTAGAAGGGAGAGAAGACTTAGTTGCTTCCTTTAAACAAGGAAGGGCATAGGAATGATACCGTTAATTGAAGCGCAAAGGACAGAATGTGAGAAACCTCTTAATCTGCTTACAAGCTAATTTGGGTAGGGCAGTGCTGGGATAAGAGAGATTTCTGCAGAGGGTGGTTCTCAGAGCAACAGCAGCAGAGCAGCTGCACTCAACTCTTTGATAGCCAAAAGCTGGAAGGTTCACGAATCATAGATTCTTCTGGTCATCTCAGAAGCATTGTATATTCCAGAAACAGTTGAAGACAGAGTTGAATTGAGACACTTCAATTTTTCCCTGAAAATTAGTACTAAAAATTCTCCCTCTGAAGCAATCCTTAGTATTTAATTAACAAATTCCCTGACAGCTGAATGCAAATGTAAGGGAAAAAAATAGCTGCTGGCTTTTGCTGTCTTCCTCTTGTTTGTAACTTCTCTTTAGGAGCAACTACCTTCAAACTTGTTGAAATCTGTTGATTTTCAGAAACAAGTGGCTTTTCAGGAGTGTCACAGCAGCTCCTCTGTGCTGTCACTGTCCCTTTCTAACTACAAGAGCAGTGGAAGTGAACTGAATAATGACTTTCCACATCTGTTGACTTCTTTAAAATCCTGAGTTAACTAATTGTCTATATTTTATTGTATAGCTAGCTAACCATAGAACCTTGTTTTAACTTGCTCAATCCATTAGATCAACAAACATACACCCATATAGGTACAAATACGACATTCTAGAGTTAAATATTTGGCATAAGGAAAAAATACTGTTAGTTTTGGTATACATCCAGCTATGAATTCAGAAACATAGGCTTATCTTTCAGAAGGTGATGGTTTAAAATTAGGGGTAGAATCCAGAATATCCTCCAGCTGCAAGATTCTTGTTTTTATAACATCATATTTTTCCCATTCTTTTTTAGTTAATCTTGTAACATATTAGATATTACTACATAGATTATACTATAAAGTATATGTGAAATTCACAGGTGTTAAAGGTGTGAGGGAGGTTTTTTATGCCAACTGTCGAGCATTGCTGTTCTAGAATACGTGACTTTACTACGTTGAGGTGTACCTTAAAGTATAATATTATTCCACTGATTTCTACTACTCAGCATAATTGAGGTTGGCAGTTTCAGGCCTTTTGTACTCTAGTGCATGCTTTCTTTGTTTGAAACAAAATACATTTAAATTATGATGTTACTATGGAAGAGCTGAAAAGGCTAAATAATAGTCTAATAGGGCTCCACACAAAAAATTTCATAGGGGAACCAAGCTGCAAAATAAGTTTCCCATCTGAGTACTTTGTCAGTGGTTATAGGCAACTAGAGTTTTTTTGTTTGTTTGTTTGTTTGTTTTTTGTTTCTTCATGAAATTTTTAAGAAAGAGAACAAGGCAAAGTAAACCAATGGTTAATCTCACTGAGGAAAATAAGGTGGTTGCATTTACTCACTAAAGACAGAATGTAGACAGGAAGAACGTAAGAAAGTGAGAAACCATTTTAAGTTAGAGAAGCTACCCCGCCCAACCGCCTTTATAGTTGTGCAAAATACATGTGTACCAGTAGACACAACCTGTTCAACTGCTTCTTAGCGGATTTCCTTCAAACCTGATGTTTTAAATAATAAATATACTAAACTATTTATGGAAAAAAAACTCAACGCTCAAGGTATGCTGCTTTGAGGCAGTGAAACTATCGTTCTTATGCAGAGAACATGAAATAATCTGTAATTATGAAATTAGTTTTTGTTGGATTTAATTGAAAACTATGCTGATTTGTCATCCGTCAATGTACCTTCAGCCAGAGTGTTCATAGTGCTGACTTATGGGTGTGTCTATCTACTTGTGACTTTCCTGTACGTGTCTTGGTTTGTCTCTGACATTTTGTTTTTAAAGAGGTGCCTCAACTTTATCCACCATCTGTCACTTCTGACAACATCCCCTCCATTAGTCTGTCACATAACCTGTCTTTGAATTCCCTATTCCTTCCCCTGCAAGCCTTTCCCCAAACTTGCCATTCTAATGTTTCCAAACAGTTCCAATAGTTGTTCTCTACCATTAACAAAAGGCTTTTTTAGAATTTTAGAAGATTTTTTTCTGTATCTTTTTATTTCAATCTTTTTCCCTCTCCTTTTCCTAATAAATGCTATTACAGCTTCATGTACCTCCTGAGCTCAGCCACTAGGGTCTGAATTTGTCAGTCTGATCTCTTGGAAAGCCTTGCACTGCTACCAATACATTGTCCCTATTTGTGATCCTTTACATTAAAGTTCTCTTTATTGCCTATCATTTTGATAACATTTCCTCCCTTCTTTTGGTCAATCAGTTATTGTAGCCTAAAAATATTTCTGTAACAAGCATTGAGCAGCATCTTCTGAATTATCTGTCACATGCATGGGCCTCCTTCTCAAGGAATCTGCTCATTCATATCCATGCCAAGAATGTATTGGCAACGATTATTTATAGCAGCAGGGAAGTAGACAAAGCTCTGCTTAGTCTGTAACTGTGTGTACATGCATGCATTTAGTATTTTTTAAAAAGTGTCAGGATTTGCAGTTAAGAGGCTGAAGTCCACCATACCTGCAATTTCCAGTTTTCCTTCTATCCTCTCTTCCTGCTATAGTTTTGCCCTTTCACAGTTAAAAGGCTTTAAATACAATTTTTTCTCTGTGTTTTTATAGTACCTTTCACATTAACTAACGCTTAGCTCTTTGAGAAGAGCTGGTAGTGTTAGTGTTTATTTGTACTCCAGTAGCACTTAGAGACACTGATCAAAGACCTCATGTGGTAGGAACTCCACAAATGCACATTAACACAATTACTCTTGTCTTGGGCAGCTCACAGTTTCAGCTATGATCAGATACGCTGCATGCACAATGCACACAATGGAAGAAAAGCTAGCTGCTGTGCATTAAGCCAAGGTCTCAGTTCAATATGTACGTACCCAAAGTTTGCTAGTAAAGCTTTATAAATCTGGGGACAATGGAATAGGTATATGGGTACTTCAAGTTGATTCTTCAATGTCTATGGGTGAGAATTTGTCAGTGAACTGTTAAGATCCTTGAAGCAAAACCTGTGTATCCTATATAGCATTGAATGCATTAGTACTCAGCAAGTAACCTTCACCTTAGCTACTGTTACTTTTGGTGTTCAAGTTTTAACACATTGTTGACTTTAGTGTGCAATTTTCATTGGTTTGGTTGTTTTGGGGAGAGAAGGTCTAGGGGAAAGAGAACTTCTGTTTTTGAGTGAAGTGTAGCTACTTCTTTCACAGCTATAGTGAACAGTTTTTCAGTATGCAACAGGAAGAAAGGAACACACTGTATAAACATCTAGCCATGTCTTATCCTCAGTTACCTTGGATCCAAAGTCCGGAGCCCCTTCAAGATAGAAGGTTTTAGCCAGTTTGGTTTTGTCATCTTCATAAAGGCAAGTCCTGTAAGCTGGTGGAGAACCCAGCTCAGCCAGAGGGAGTAGAGCTGTAGCAAAGGGTTGAGAAGAGAGCTGTGGGTCTTTGGCTCAGCATTTATCTGATGGTGGGACATCTTCATTTTCTGAAATAGTTCTGTTCCACAGACTTTGTTCTTTCATTTGGCATGCCTGATGAGGCATGAAAGCTAATAAAGATGAATATAACAGTTTGTGAACAGGGTGGTGTTGATTCCTTCCAGCAAGTCATCTGTGACCCTGAAATCCATCTTCTTTCTCATTCCTCACATGCCTCTGCTCAACACTAGAAACTGTGTTTTCACTGCTGTTGTGCTGATTTATTTCTAATGAGGATTAACTATTCACACAGTAAAACATTTACGCTAAGAGAAAAGAGATATCGAAAAAAATAGTGTATTTTATCATGGAAACTCTGCAATTCTTCCTCTTTTTGTCTTCTTTTGAAGGGCCTACTGAAGAAAGAAGTATGTCACTGCACAGCACAAAGAAAAAAGGAAGAAGTTTTAAAACAAAAAGCTAGTTTACCATAAGCAATCCTCAGTCCCTCCGAGGCCTTTTTCTTTTCTGTTATGACCGGTAGAAATGTGCATTGCCCCACGTATTCTTCTGCCCTCCAGATGTTTCTATAGCCTTTCCCCATTGTGGTGGACAAAGACAGACAAGCTAGGGATTTATGCAACAGCCACCATAGTCTAACATATATTGCCATTTCTGTGTTCCCTGGTTTTTGGTGTGTGTTTTTTTGTTTGTTTTTGTTTTGTTTTTTTCTCCAATCAGCAGGAGAAAGTCGGTTTCAGCATTTGTACAGAGACAAAGCAG
This sequence comes from Cygnus olor, assembly GCF_009769625.2. NCBI lineage: Eukaryota > Metazoa > Chordata > Aves > Anseriformes > Anatidae > Cygnus > Cygnus olor. The sequence continues at coordinate 60,955,847 of NC_049170.1, read as the reverse complement.
CTGAGGTTTGACAGACAATTCCCATAGAGCTACAATGTGACTATACATTGACTAGTTCTTATCAGGCATCAATCAGCCATTGAGTCAGCAGGTGCCTTCTCTCTTCCTTTCTGCTCCTCTCAACACGTAGATGAAAATTCAGCCTCTTTCCAGAAAGAATTCACTGAATCTGCTTCCTACTGCCCATGTAGGCTTCATTCATTTACACAATCAACCCAATTCCTGCAGTGGTCCCTTCTTGTGCTCCAGGAAGGCCTGAATGGGTGCATATACAAACTTTCTTCTGATTTCAGACAGAGGATTAGTGTAACAACACGGAACTGGAGACCTTTAACTGAGGAAAGTTGGCCACTCCAGCATTTTTAATGAAGTCATACCTCTCATCTCTTGGGAGTGGTGTCTGAGAAAAGCATGTTGCATGGAGCTTCCGAGATGGTTTATAGCTGTACCAATCTGGCTTCTGTGGGTGGCAGCTGTTTCGTGGTGGTTCCAAGTTCAAAAGGCTGACATCCTCCCCTACACACACAAATACAGTACCACACAGAAATGTGATGTCAAATTTAGTCCAAATGTGCAGGCCCTATTCACAGAAATTCTTGCTTGAGAAAAGAGCTAAAACTGTGTGGTTAGGATACATGGGTGCATGCTCCAGCTGGTACTACTTATCTATTAGACACAACTCCTATGTGAAAGTTTTTGGGAAAGATACTGCACTCAGCTGCTCACAAGTGGCTAGGTCTGTGCTGCAGGAGCTCCAGACACCATCATTTGTAATTTGTGGGAATTCAGCCACGTAGTAGTTATTCTATTTCTGTGTTTCAGAAAGCAATTTGTGTGTTTGGTCTTTGATCAATTTGTATTTGGTTTATGGCTAGAAAGGGCCATATTTTTTACCCACCTCACTTTTGATGGTTTGAATTTGAAATAAAGACGCCCGCTTGACTTGTTCTAATTAATCAGCATTACTGAATGTTTTGAAAGTATGAGCACAGCTAAATATGTGCATGGCTGTCAAGAAAGCTGAATATGGGAATGAAGAATATTTTGTAATAATATTATAAAAGTTGCTATGGAATTCAGGAATTTCTAAACCAAATACCAATGTTTTTCTTAATCCTCACTTACAATCTTCATTAATCATTTTACTCATTACCTATGAGTTATAACAAAAGTAGAAGACATTGATGAAAAGCTTGTAATACCATCTAATAAAATATTTCTGTGTATTTACAGTCACAAAAATGCAGTGCAAATGCATTCCTGTTCTCACTAGGGGTATTTATTGATGGAGGGAATATATGTAATTTTCTTAAAGTAGATTATCAGAGTTTGTTCCTCATTTCAAGTATTAATTTTCCTTGATCTTTTTTCTGACAGCCCCATCTATGTCTCATAAAGAAGTATAAAGAAGTATTCACTGAGTCTTTAAAAAAATTTTGCAGGGTGTTCACCTTAACATTACACTATACCTTGAATCCTGTTTTCAAAAAAAAAGAAACAAAACACGTTTGAGGAGTTGGTCTTTGTTTTGTTGTTGTTTTTGTTTTTCCCTCTCTCTCCCTCTTTTTCTTTCTTTTTCTTTTTTGTTTGTTTGTTTTGATGTTAAACTCTGTGGACCACATCTGTCCATGTTTAATGGGCAGTATTAGCATTTTGAGCTACAACAGTCTGCACAATGTGTGCAACATCCCTGGCTTGTGTTACCCTCCCATATAAAAACAGATACCATGTTTGTCTTTTTTAAGACTTACAGCACACATTGCATTTTATGCTTTTTAAAATAACATCTGGGAAACTGAGAAGCTTCTTTTGAAGGATTACATTACAGCTTTGATTTTTATTTATAAAACATAAAGGACTAATATATATCAGTTAGGACATTTTGCTTCCAAAGTGCATTGTAGCAAAATAATTGGAAGGCAGTTGTGGTGTGAAATATATGACAGCTTTACAGGACATAAAAAGCAGCTTTTTCTTTGTAATAGTGTAATTGCCTTAAACCCCACAATCATAATTGTTATCAAAAAATAATCCCAAGGAAAGGCTAATATAAGGTGAGCAGACTATTATAAGAGCTCTAATACACTCAATTCCTTGAACAGCAAATGCAGCCCCTCAATCTCCCAGTGCTTTTAGTGTCAGTCAGAGAGCACTCAGTCATTTCTGTGCATCAAGCCTGCAGTATTGATTTTTCCACTGACTGAAACAGCCATATAAGCATAAATTTTGCATGAGGCTTTCACTTTGTAGACTCTCCTTTGGTCAGATGACACATGATGTGAACATGAAGACTGTATAATAACAATGCATGGTCAACCTGCAGGCATTAAAGCGTGGTCTCTCACAGCTTTGAAGGACAAAAGCTGGAATGGTGCATCTCTGGTGTGATAGAAAACAAATATCATTTCCATCTTGGCAGCCTGCATTCAATTTTATACTCTCTCTGCCCCCCCTACACTTTCACATTCCCCTTGTAAGGAGGGAATACACACATGCGCGCAAGCAGACACGTATAGACATAAAGTATCCTTATCGCTGATATCCAGTCCAGATAAAAACCAGCTCTATGGAAGAGCAAAGCTGTGATAATAACTGTGTACCAAACTACAACCCTTTGCTGTACTCACCTTCCACTTTTCATTGGTGGTGGTGTGTTGTTTTGTTTTATAGTTGATGCCATTTCTTTTAAGTTAGCCCTTGAGACTAAATATTGTACAACAGCATTTGATAACATCTTGTATCATGCTGAAAAGCCCTTATCTAAAGATTTGGCCCTGTGATAGACAGGCAGGAGTGAAAACATTCCTTAATAGCAATGTTCTTTTCATCTCATTGCTGCCCTGCTGAAGTTCCCGTGCTCATTAATATTCCCGTAGTCACTTGTTCTCTCCCTTTTATTGTTTAAATGTTTAGCTCAGAATACGTTCATCCTGTTATGGGATCATGTCAATGGAACAAGACAGAAGAGTAATCCTAACCAGCATGAGTCTGAAATAACAGTATGAGGAGTAATTTCTCACTGAGAACTGAAGCAGTGCATTAACTATTCGTTAAAGTGCATTAAACCTCAGGCAACTGATGTAATTAATTTATAATATAATGCAATGAAACCCCTTAAAATTAAGTTGGATTGACCCAGAGGAAAATTTATCTGTAAGCGAAAAGCTCATTGATAAGCCAGTTTTAGTCAGTGAAAACGAGAGAGCTGTTTCATTTTAAATAACAATCACAGGAGGAGAGCAGGCCCTATTGTAATGAATAATTGCGAATGAATACTGTTTTCATTTTGTAAAAGGATCCCAACATAATCATTGCACAGCAACATGGTTATTCTAACAACGACAGATGTTAGAAACACTGCTTCTGTTTCTATTTATGCAGAATCCAGATAAACGTTTAGTGGTTAAATAGTAGCAGTTAGTCTGTAGTATAGGCAGATTGGTGTTCAGTGCATTAAAAGAAGAGAGTCATATTTTTTCATTTGAAAATACTCTGCTGGGAGAAAACATATATACCTGGTCAGAAGGAGTATTTTAGATTTTTCTTCTTCCCTCCCACCTCTGTCTATCCCCTCTCTTGAGTTTACAATAATATACTGATCTGAATACAGTGATTATGTGAGCATTATTTTTCTCTAAAAGGCACAGTTGTTAAATAACTATTACTTTTATTTGAAATTGAGTGTATCTCAGAAGATGAGGGTGTGGGTGCTTTTCTTCTCGTTTGGTTTGTAATCAAAGGAATTATACTATTATGGTGTAATGCAGTGCTCTGAAAAGAGCTTTTTTTTTTTCTTTTTCTTTTTCCAAAAGGACAGTGAGTGTAACATTGCATACATGAGCATCACTACAGAAGCCTGTTAATGAGTCTGCAATGGCAAGAAACACAAGTCTAGGACAAGGGTATGTTTGGGATTTTGAGTAGTTCCAGGAGTTAGAGGTATGGAAAATGCATGTGTGCATAAACATAAGGACATAGACAGGCTCACATGTGCCCTGAGATTCAAATACATCATGTTAATGTTGTTGACCCTACAAAAATTCAGGTAGTCAAGTAAAGCATTACAAGTTGTACTGAAAAAAGAACAAAATGCTGACAGTTCTAATAGGAAATTGCGGGATGATAATAGAAATTGAAATAGTGAGATTCTTAAATGTGGCTAAAATTTGGCTTTTAAATAAATGTTTAGGCATTTGAATTAAAGGGCAGTTTATAAAAGGACCATAAGTGAAGATGTTTGTATTTCCTTGGTGGAAGAAAACCTTTGAGCATTTTTTAAGGCTGTCCCACAAACATAAACATACAGATTTCAGAACAGGGAGGGAGCATTTAAAATATCTTAGCTGGTTGGCTAAGTAAAAAGCTAAAAAGAGTTAAGTTGTGTCCCTGTGTTTGCTCTAGGAAGGCTGTGTAAGAAACGCTAAGGATCATAATAGACAAAAGTTGAAGACTATCTGCCTAGCTTTGCAGGTGTGGGGTGAGTTTTGCGTCTTCTCCCACATAAACTGCTAGCCCAATTCCAGTGTAAGCAATGGGTCCCATTATTTGAGAGGCATTAAGTGGCACATTCAGAATGGCTAACTTTCCTCTAAAATGCATTTTAGGTATTCTAGACCAGCAGGTTTCTACCTGAGCACTGTAGCCCTCCTTCAGCTCTGATGGGTGGAAAGCTGGGTTCTTTTTATGAACACTAAACTTTCAGGAGCAAAATGAAGGCTTCCTGCCTATTGCTGTCTGCTACTGCTGCTATCCATAGGCTCTCCATTCGTGCAACTGGCAGAGACAGAAGTAGAGGAGTGGTATGGGGAGGTGACTGTTGTTTTAAAATCATTCAGGTGAATGATCACATTTGCTGAATAGCTTGCATGCTATGGCTCTTGTACCAGCAACTACAGTTCAGGTGAAAACAAAAAAAAATATGGATGCATCAGCAAATGTGAGATGAGATTTGGATCCTCTCTGAATCCAGCTGAAAGCCTAGGATCCAGGTGGCCTGTGAACCTGTTTAGATAACTACATATTTTGCCTCTGTACGTTGTGGTATTTCACTTTCTGTACCGCTGTTCAGACAATGGAGTTTTTTCACAGTGTTACAGAATAATGGTGAATGCCATTATAAAGGAACTTTTTAATGATCTAAGTGAACTTTAAATACCCTAATTATTAAATTGCTTCTTGGTTAACTGAATGAAGGTGACTTTCAGAAATCTGGTGCTGTTCTTTATACTAGTAGAGGTTTCACTCAGATTTATTGGTGTTCAGGAAGCATATAAAAGCAGTAGTTCATCTGTTGTAAAACCCCACAAGTATTTTTAAATTTGTGACATTGACTACTAGTTAAAATGGGGTAGTCCTAGAGCTACATCCTATATACATAAGTTTGCTCGATTTAATACCAAATATACTTATACCTATTCTTACACTTGTACCTAGAGAGGTATGCCTATCTGTATAGCTTTAGATTTACACACACACTCTTGACCATGCAAAGACTTTCATAAGGGCCTACCAAATATTAAGGAGAGGAGCAGTTCTACTGAGTCACACTGAGAAAATATATTCATAGGTAAACCATGTCAATGGTTTTCTGAATTACCTAAGTTAAGTAGTGAGGGGGAAGAAAATTATGTTTCAGTGCTTGACATGAAAATGGTCAACTAAAAGAAGCCTATTGTTGGATTGTTTCAGAAAGGGTCACCATTGAAGTATTGTAACTATTTGTTCCTTGCTTTCTCCTAGCTGATTTGAAAATATTAATGAATTTACAGAAATTCTAGCCATGCATGAACTTTGAGGACTGCACTCTACTTACACTTTAGCAAATGCAAAGATGATGATTCTTTGAAATCACGTTGGCCACGTTACTTGTAAAATGAAATAAATAAATAAATAAATAAAAATGTGTAAAAATGTTTTGCTGAGAAGGAAGGAAGGACAAATGGCGTGGGTACTCTGAAAATGTAGGTGGTAGAACTTGTGAAAAAAAATGAAAAGATTTTTAATAATAAAGTTGCTCAGGGAAATATTCTCGACGAGATGAAAAGCGGCTTGGAAAATGTAGGAAAATTTTGCAGGGGTGAGAAACCAATGAGGAGGAGAGAAGGGACTGTTGTTTCCTGGAACTCAGCATGGAGTAGCAAAAGTCACTTTAGAAAATGTAATCCAGGGGCAAGTGCACCTATATACCTTTTTCTAGCTCTGCATTTCTCTTAGGAAAGAAAAATCTTTCCCGTCTTGCTCCTCTCAGGTGCTGGCAGATCTGGCAGAATGCTTTGGGATAATTTATGCATATGGTGTCCGCACATGTGAATAATTCATGCTTCTGCTCAACTGTTCACAGTTTATAAACATGAAATTAGAATACTTAATTTGTTTTCTACTACCTTCACCAATGTTAAGAAAGTGTCTTTTAGCGTTTGGCTACTTACGTTTTTATGAAGCATAGTCAGACTTAGTGTCACTGATGAGCACCAGCCTTGGGCATAGGGGAGTTGAGTAGCTTGTTCTTGCTTGTCTCTTATACAAACTTTGTGGATGGAGGTCCGCAAACATGGCATGTGAGTTTTGCGGTGGCAGGACAGTTCTGTTGTGGCGGCAAAAAAGAATCTTGAAGGCCACAGTGCCTGGAGTGAAACCTTTCACTTCATTATTTGTGAAATGAATATTAAAGTTCGCACCCCTGAATACCATCATGAGCTTAATGAAGTACATACTAAACATATGTGACTATAGTACTTGATTCTCCACCCAAATCATGCTAAATGTCACCCTGGGGAGGAACAGATGAAGGTTAGGATATAAAAGGAGAGCTATTGTTAGAAAGAAAACAGAAAAAAAGAAGAACTGGAGGGGGAGAAATTGGAAAACCAGAAGAGGCAGTCGACGGGCTGTGCTCCTTTCCTCTCCACCAAGACAGGGACACCTTCTTGGTAAGCTCTGCACCTCCACCTTTTGGTGAGGAATACTCGGGATAGCATTTTGCTAACACTGTTATCATATATTCACACTGCTGCAGTAAGTGTATTTATCACCGGCAATTCCAAATCTGTTATGTCTGTCACCTTATTAAATACATTCAACTTTGTGAAACTGCCTCAGTGAAAGCCTTTAGCAGTGCTCTGAAACAGGCAAACGCTTGACTCTGATAAGTATCCTTTAATGCAACAGTTTGAATAGCTGATGTGCAGGTGATCCTTAGCCTAAAGTACTAGAGAACAAAGAAATCAACTAAATCTTTGATGGAAAGGCAAAGAGAACAGGCACCAGAAAAGGTGTTTTACAGGCATCCTGTGAGATTGAACCAAAGCCAACTGAAATGGAGTTAAATCAGATTGGTAATTAGGAGGCTAGAATCCCACCTCATATAAATTGGTAGAATTTTGTTTGTAGCACCTGAGTGTCTGGTGTGCAGAGTTATTTTATCAAGGAAAATCTCAGACCTCCAAAATGTAAATTGAAAATTTTATGATAAAGTTCATAGTTGGATCTAAAGCTCAACAATGTCCACAAGAATACTTGAACACAGACACTGACGAGATTGTACTCACAGGTCAGTGTAAGTCTGAAACAACTCCATTGATTTCAGCAGCACTCTTGTGCCTTGGAGCGATGTGAGAGAGAAGAGATTTTAGTCAACACCTGAGCAAATAAGCAGAGAGGTCATAGCACTCATCTCCTACCTATAGAAAATGCTATAAAGTTCAAAAATAGTAAGAAATTTATACCAAAGGCATAATTTTACCGAAACAGGAATCAGGACTTTCCAGGTATACAGGTATAGCTAGTACCTGAGAAGACCAATAAATCACCAACCTCAAAACCCAAATATACTGTCCAAACATAATAAACAGTGTTATATTTCTTACTGTGTGCTGCAAGATAAGGAGCTCTTAAAAATTATATTTTTATGAAGCTCCATGAAGGTAAAGAAGGGGAAAAAGTAATAAAGAGAGACACAATTAAATTAAAAGTCCAGAATTATAGAATTCCTCATCAAATCTTCTTCAGAGTCTAATGAATCATTCAATTCCTTTCCATTCGTCTTTTCTAGTGCTCTCCTCCGGGCATTTAAAATTGCTTTGCATCGTCGTAGTCATAAAAAAGAAATTTATGCCCCTCAGAAAGGATACGCAGTTTTGCAGGAAGTAATATAGACATGTCCAATTTAAGATCAGCATAGTCCACCTTCAAAGAAATAAGTCTTTTCCTGGAAGCCTGAGTGGCTTTAGCAATATCTGGATAAGTAGATATATGCTCAGACAGAGCCTTTTTCCCTCACACCAGGTTTAAAATCCGTCTTCTCACCTCACGTAAGAGCAAATACCCGACGGAGGTGCAGCAGTGAATTCTTGAGGTATTTTTCTTCTTCTCTAGGAACACTGAGAAGGATGGGGCAGTGCTAGAACTGAAATTGAAGGTGAGCAACACATTTAGTCTCTAGTAAATCCTTGAGTCAGAATGCCTGCAGATGGCTCCTCATAATCCCAGAGGTGGTGTCACTGCAGCCATTTCCTGGCTTGAAAAGTTTGTCAGCCTTGCATTGTCTGTTTGAAAGGAGACTGAAATTTCCAAGTCAGTTTACAGGACACAAATGCCACGGTTCTTACCACCTAACTTTACATAAGGCATGTATTTGGGGAATGTAAAGTGCCACCTAGAGTTAAAATACACATAGAGGCACCCACAGAAACTGAGTAAACTGACTGAGATGCAAGTAGCTCACAAGTGCCTGTAATTTTCCACTAGCTACTAGCAGCATCTAAGACAAACTCAGGTGCATGGAGCTAGATGGGGTAAATTTGGTCTGAAGTGTCAACATATATTTTAGAAATATTTTTTACTGAGTACAAAAGTGGCCATTTCTTTTGTGCAAAAGGATTTCCTCTCCAGATTCTCAGAGCTCTTTGCAAACATGGGCTTATGCTCACACTTTGGATAAATGAAAAAAAGGACAGTGAAGTGAAAGCTACAATCTCCAAATGCCTCATTTTTTAGCTGACCATCTTGAGATATGCCTCAAGTGGTGAGTACATCAGAAATATCTGTGGTCATAGATGTACCAGTAACAAAGTGGAGAGTAACTTCAGCTCCAAATTCTGTGCTGTAATCCTGAACTACTGATGCTTCTTCTAATGTGTTATTTTTCCAGTCAGTTTTAAGTAAGCAACAGGGAGGAGTATACAAGTATGTTTATATTTCCAGATACCTTATTCTCATGCACTTGTCCTTGTTGAACTTCATGAGGTTTGCACAGGCCCACCTCTCAAGCCTGCCAAGCTCCCTCTGGATGGCATCCCTTCCCTCCACCATGTTGATTGCACCACGCATCTTGGTGTCATCCACAGACTTGCTGAGGGTGCACTCAATTGCTCTGTCCATGACACTGACAAATATGTTAAATAATATTGGTCCTGATACTGACCTCTGAGGAACAACACTCATCACTGGTCTCCACCTGGACATTGAGCTGTTAACTACAACTCTTTGAGTGCAACCATCCAGCCAACCTTATCCACCAAGCGGTCCATCTGTCAAATCCATGTGTCTCCAGTTTAGAGACAAGGATGTTGTGCAGGACAGTGTCAAATGCTTTGCACAAGTCCAAGTAGATGACATCAGTTGCTCTTCCCTTAGCCACCAATACTGTAATGTTGTTGTAGAAGGCCACCAGATTTGTCAGGCATGATCTGTTCTTAGTGAAGTCGTGCTGGCTGTCCCCAGTCACCTCTGTTCTCCGTGTGCCTTAGCATAGTTTCCAGGAGGATCTGCTCCATGATCTTGCTGGGCACAGAGATGAGATTGACTGGCCTGTACTTCCCCAGGTCTTTATTTTTTCCCTTTTTAAAAATGGGGATTGTGTTTCCCCTTTTCCAGTCTCTGGAAACTTCACTGGATTGCCACAGCTTCTCAAATATGGTGGACAGTGGTTTAGTATTTTCATCCACCAGTTCCCTCAGGACCCATGGATGCATCTCATCAGGTCCCATAGACTTGTGCACCTTCAGGTGCCTAAGTCTATGCCTGATCTTCTCCTACAGTGGGCATTTCTTCATTCTTCCAGTTCCTGCCTTTGCCTTCCAAGGTTGTTTTAGTTGGTCTTGTAGTATTACATACCATGAGCCCATGTCTAGCTGGGGAAGGCAGTGAGCTGCCTTCAAAGATCCTAACTAAGGCTTGGTTTCCATCAGTATCACTTTGGAATATGATGAAGGGTTATTCACTGCTGCTTGTACACATGCTGCAGAATCAAAATATCCCTAAACAAGGAATTAATGTCAAAGAACTATCTTAATGTGCATAGACCAGTATGCACAAAAAGGACATATTAATTTGCTTGACTGCTTCCACTTTTTTAATTTCCCAAACTTAATTTGTTTGCTAGACAGTCTCTAAATAATGCAGAAAATGGTACAGAATCCTAAAGCTTCTTGCAACTAGGATTTGTTTGACTCTTCAGCAGTTATGGTGTAATTCAGATCTGACCATGCTTACCCATCTGTTTACCAGTATTTTGACTGGTTCCTTCTGACTTCTCATTCACACAGAGTGCTGTGAAGACTCCATCAGTTTCACATTAACACTAACTAGCTCTCTGAGATTAAAATAGACCCAATCAAACACAAGAACAAAAGCCAAATCTCACATCCATATGAATGCATCAAAAAGCCTAATGAATGTAATTCTAATGAAATATTTATTTGGTTTGGAGGAAGGGGGGAATGCTGATTTTCTACAACATGAAATAATACTTATTTTTTATTCAAAAGTATATTTTGTCTTCAACATTTATTTTCACTAGAACAGATTGATGATGACCACTCATTTCTTCAAAAAAATGACTCCATTCCACTTTACAAAATGTGGATTTAAAAAGGCATTGATAAATTGAAGGGAGTTCAAGGAAGGGAATCAAAAATGATTAAAGTGCTGCAAGTATTGACTTATGACTGAAGATTAAAATAATTGAATGTGTGTGGGCTTGCTAAACAGTTCTTAAAACTTCGTTCTCAAAAAAAGTAGGTGTTTGATTCTTTTTAATTCAAGTTCTAAAACTGAGAAAATTCTCGAGAAGAATGATCTAATTGTAAAGTGGATACACTTTTCAATTTAAAGTCTTGAAGTTCCTTTCTGCTGTAGCTAGTTATCTTGTGAAATTCCTTACTTCTTGAATACTCTCATTGCTATCAGTGAAGTATTTTCAAGATAAAGAACTACATAACCTTAGTAAACATGACAGAAGTTAATCTATTAAAGCTAAGCTTTGGAGAAATTTACTACATGGATCCAGCTCTGGATTTCCCATCTTGTGTGTGTTACAGTAAAGATTCAGCTTTTCAGAACTGAAGACAGCATTCAGAACTGAAGAGCAGTTTAGTTTTGGATTTGAATCTGGATCTGGTGTCATGATGTGACTCACCTGTGTGGGTAAAATATGTATATATATATATATCTTACACTGCTGTAGGACTAACAGAAAAGTAAACCAGACCAAACTGGCTGTAGAAACAATACGCAGTTTATTTTTTTTCTACTTTGCAACTTTAGCTCTCTACTATGAAGCCACTTTCATGTGAAGAGCAATAAGAAATCTCAGAGAAGGTACATACCAGTTTCAGCCCGGAGTAAGAGACCTGTTAGATTAATAACAACCAATGACCAAACTGACCTTGCTGGCTCCACCTCACTGTATCCTGGAGTACGTGGAAATTAAACAAGTAAAAAAGATTTGTGAGGGCCATGATAGATTTTGCACTGAGGTGGGAAATCAGAATCAGTTTATTTGGAAGGACCATTAGCATGTTAGCAATTATTAGAAAGAAATGGATAGGGCAAAAGGAAAAAGAAAACATCCTGATGCTACTTTTAAGATATGTGCTTTGCCCACACGTTGGATATCTTACCCAATTTTGGTTATTGACAAAGGATCTAATGGAACTAGAAAGACCCAGAGCAGGCGACCAAGATATTCAGGCTGTAGAATGCCAAGCAAACTAAATAGATCAGTAGACTTCACTTTTAAAAGAGGAAAGAGAGAGAAGGGTATAGAAATTTATGTAATGAATTACTTAGCACAACTAAACTAACTAAAGAGTTACTCAGCATGGGCTGCCCCTTGTAGTTTTCAGAGAATAACTTCAAAACATGCAGAAGGACATACTTTTTCTCACAGTGTGTAATTTAGTTGTGGAACTTGTAGCCACAGGGAGTTGTGGAATCAAAAAGTATAAATGAGTTCAAAATGGGACTAGATAAATTAATGAAGGGCTGACTTGGTGATTTTTTATGGTAATTAGATTCAACGGTTTAAATGTGACCTTAGGCTGAGGAAGTCCCTTGACTGCTGATTGCTGTGTTCTGGGATGATGCACCAAAGGAAGGATCACTCTAACAGTGTCCTTAAATGTTGTAAAAGTCTGCCAATGGCCACAGTTGGAGACTGTATACTGAATTAAATAGGTCTGACCCCACAGGGTAAATCTTACACTTTTGTTAAATTGAGACCCTGTCTCTTTTTCCCTGACTCCCATCCGCACATGGCTTATTTGTTACATGAATATCCTGGGGGACCTGTATCATACCTTAGACAGGGAAATAAGCATCAGTAATAGCAGTATAAATACACGCCTTTGCACATGACGTCTCGTGGATTTCTAAGATACAGCTGTGTGGATTTCCTTCTGTTGCTATGATTTACTATAGCATCCAGGGAGCCTACAAGGACATTGGGAGAAGACTGAGTGAGAGATTCCTTGCACTGGTAAAGAAGTTACAAAACTATTCAAGTGCAATGTTTCAAAGACCCAAGTTCTTCATGGTGTTTTGTTTGTTGGTTTGTTGGTTTTGTGTTTTTTTTTCCTAATGACAATTTCATGAGGCAAAAAAAAAAGTTTTGTACCTGATTCTGAAATGCTGGTGTTTCTCCCAAAGAGTAATTAATTTCTGAAATGGCTCCACCTGCCTGTAAGAGAATACAAACTACCATGTGCTGGAGTGCTGTCAGTATTTGATAAAAACTTTTTATTGATAGGTCAATGTGGTTTTCCTCCCTTAACTCTCTTCCCATCATAATTCCACTGGTAGGACCTGGTACACAGTACAGTATAGGTAAGAAGACTTTCCTTATTGTGTTGGGCCTTAATAAATCCTATTTTATTCCCTAACCTTTTGATTCATCTCCTCTAATTCCTGGTCTTTAAATTGATTTGTTTCATATAATCATACAAAATATAAATCTAGGAACTGAAGTAACCAGGCACTAGAAACGTGAGGCTGCACATACTCTTCTTTCCTTGTTGTAACACTCTAAATCCACACCTCTTTTTGGTGTTTGATATCATCTTTCACTCTATACATCTAATTTAGACTGTAAGCGCCTCAGGGCAGGGGCTTGTCATTCTAGTTCTCTGTAAAGCATCAGGCTCACCTGTGGTGATGTATAAGTAATAATAATATTAAAAAAACACTGAACCACATCACTCAAATGAGAAAGGTGTCAAAATGGATCCACATAAGGACTTTTTGATTAATAACCCCCTTACCTCTTATTTGCTTTCATGGGAATTTTGTGGAAAATAAGATGCACACCTGAATAAACAAAAGTATTTGGTTGTGTATTATTATTATTGTTATTGTTGTTGTTATTATTATTATTTGTTCCAGGGCCTGGGGCTGCTTACTATACCATCCTGTTTATCCATCAAGACAGAAACATGGGTAAAATAATATAAAAGCTAATTTAGTAAACAAGTAAAGCATGGGAATTATTTTTTTCCTAACTGGCACTGCTTTTTGTGGAAGATGTATCTGATGAACTTTGACACAGTTCTTTACGTTGACTAATAAGATGGCTGTGCTTCAGATGCCCTGCTGGAAATGGTGCATTTTCTTCAATGAGGCAGCAGAGGTGCATGGGCTGCTGCACTGTAATACCTTAGTGGAGAGCAGGCTCTGTGCCTTATGTCACCTCCCTGAGCCAGGTGATACCTGGTCAGGGAGTACGGGGTTGACTTGCTATCAGCATAGTAAAGGCTGTCTTCCCATATCTGCACAAAGTTACCACAGAATCATCTAGGTTGGAAGAGACCTCCAAGATCACCTAGTCCAACCTCTGACCTAACACTAACAAGCCCTCCACTAAACCATATCACTAAGCTCTACATCTAAACGTCTTTTAAAGACCTCCAGGGATGGTGACTCAACCACTTCCCTGGGCAGCCCATTCCAATGCCTAACAACCTTTTCAGTAAAGAAGTTCTTCCTAATATCCAACCTAAACCTCCCCTGGCGCAACTTTAGCCCATTCCCCCTTGTCCTGTCACCAGGCACTTGGGAGAATAGACTAATCCCCACCTCGCTATAGCCTCCTTTAAGGTACCTGCAGAGAGCAATAAGGTCGCCCCTGAGCCTTCTCTTCTCCAGGCCAAACAACCCGAGCTCCCTCAGCCACTCCTCGTAAGACTTGTTCTCCAGACCCCTCACCAGCTTCTGAGAGCTCTAACAGTAAAACAAACAATCAAACAACAACAAAAGAACAAAAGCACAGTCTCACATCTGCATTGAGGCATTTAATTTTGCATCATGCAACATTATTGTTTAAATGATTAATCCTGCCTGAGACCAAGGCTGAGCATGTCACAATGAATGGTGAAACGGGAAGTGAAAGCTTACTAAATCGATGTAAACTATTTTATTTTAACTGCCTTAAAACTGGTGATGGGAGCTTTTTCAATGAGTAGACAATGGAAGGGAGTTTGTTTCACTGCTTGTAACACAAAAACTGTTGCTTACTTTTGATACAAATGCATCAGAAACTGTCACATTGGCAAAGATGTGGGAAAGAGGGAGAAAAGTGGCTGGAGGACTGGAAAGTTTGCTTTGCATCTGGAAACTTATAAAGTCTGATGTCTCTAGCTGTAAAAAGAGAAAATTAATCACAGCTTACAAATGCCTAAACAAGGGAAGCTTTTGTTCTTACAGTAAAAGACTAACAGTAAATCAGTCTAACAGGCAATGCTATAGCTTTCACTGACAGGAAGCTGAAGTTATGAGGTGAAAAGACACATTTTGATAATAGCTGTGGTAATTAACCATTGAATAAACAGGACTATGGTAAATTTCTCTGTCCTTGAAGTCTTTAAAATAAGTTTCTGATAGCCAGAAGATTTGCTCAGGCAAATGGAAGTTGTGCTGCTCAGATGAGAATCAAAGTGCCTGTCATGCAGGTATGGGTAGTGCCTTTGTACTCAGATGGGTTATTTAAGGCTTTAAAATTAAAGACATGCCTGAACTTTTGCTGGGTCAATATTAAGAGTTGTCTGTCTCCTCCCCTCCGCCCCAGTTACCTTTTTTGACTCTTTTGTAAGTTGAAGCCCCACCTTGCTCAATACAAGTTTGATTAGCTGCATCTGGCTTCTTCAGTGCTCCCTCTTGTCTCCAGCAGAGCTGCATACCTCTTGTTATTTATTTTATGCATTAAATGCTTACAGTGTACAAGACATAAATACAAAGGGAGCCTCTGCTCTGTAGGGGTTATTGTGCAGAAGGCAGAGAGGAGTAATAGCTTGGATGTACAGTACCGGTTGCTTCCTTAGAAAGAATACATTTTTTCAGGGCTAGGCTGGTGCTTGAGTCCAAGAGCATGGGTCTGGAGAATGGGCTGGGATGAAGACAGAGTAGCTGGGGCTCAAACACTAGTTGCTGTGTCATGGAAAACACGTGGGAGACTTGGGAGAAGAAGTCAAAGGAGGGCATGAAAGGGACATTCAGTACCATGGGGGTGACAAGCACACATGGTAAGAATTGAGATGTGAATTTCAGTGTGGAGCATGGTTGTACAGAGCCTCAAAATGAAGGAGAAGCTGCTTAAACTTGAGACAAGCATGAGAGAACTGCAAATTACTAAATTCAACAAAGGGGAGAAGGCAAGGACAAGTCTCCCTCCTGCTGGAAGATTACTGATCTTTAATCTGTTTTATGGAAGATGTTGTACCAGAAGATCTTAAATGGCCTTTATATGACTGGCATCAAGAGGACAGTGACAAGGGGGATAGCCATCAATTATTTATATTTACGATTTCCTTGATGACCTAGAATCTTTGTTGTCTGACTTTATTCAAAGTCCTTCCTGTCTTCAGGATAATCACGTTTGTACTATAGTAAATCTTTTGCCTTCTATTTATGAATTGTACATAATAAACACTACCATCAATTTATTTGGTGGTCATTTCAGCTGCTGGAAATATTTCATGTCATAGGTCGATCTGATTTTCCATATAATCTGAATCAGTAGCACTCTAGCTGATTGTTAATTCTTTCATCTCAACCTCAAGATTACATGGGGGCTCTGAGCTCAAATTATGTTTAACAGCTTTTGACATTTTGGATGTAAAAATCATGAATAGCTGCAAATTGTGTTCTGGCTGATTTGTGTGTCTGTACTTTGGGTAGAGAAGAGGAAATCTGTAATGTCATAAAATAGCCCAGGTGTGCAGAAAGCTACAGTGACAGGTGTAACAACCTTGCTACAGATTTCACACGTGGAGTGAAACAACATGCCAAAGAAAAGGGACTGAGAAACAATTCTGCCAGTTAAAGTAATTACATTATCCGTAGGTAACTAGTTTGTGGTATTTGTAGCTATTCAGAAAATGCAAACTTAATTCTTCTTGACCTAATTTCAACAGTGTTCAAACCCCATTTTGTTTAATATATTTTTATTAAACCATTTGAAGGAGAAACTCATTCCTCACGTAAATTGCTCCAGTGCTTCAAGACTCATGTAACTTGTTTAATCGTGATAGTTATTTGATAGCATTATCTAGTAATCACTTTATCAAACTCTGATGATTACCCAGAAGCAGCTTTGGGCAGGATTGTTGAGAACAGTATGGATTGATGAAGACAGAACTATTTGTTATTACGCACTGAGCTCTATGGCTTGTGGGCAGTAAATGGCAGTGTTTTTCACATTTGAAACTTGAAAGATATATTCACTTCAGTATAACACTGCATTACATCTCCTGAAAAGGGAAACTCTCTTGCAGTCCATAACTCCTCTTGTTCTCCTCCACAATAAAAAGCAATGTCATTTTGCACCTATTTCAGTAATGCTGTGGTTTCCCTGTAGATAAAATTGGAGCATGCATGGAAGTGTAAACCTCACTCCCCTTCTCTCCCACCCTTCATATAAACATCAGCACTTTAAATCTCTCAAGAAATATCCCTTCAATTTCCAGTTTTGCCTCACTGAATTGGCTCTTCAGGAAACAAGTTTGGGAAAGGCTCCCCTTCCATCACAACAAAGCAAGCAAAGAAACAAAATTTTCCTCCTTTTCATTCCTCTGTCCCTAAGGCATCAGAGCAGGTGTCAGAGGCAGCAGCACCAGTGCTCCACCTGAGGGAGGCTTGCTCTTTACCTGTCCTCATATAGGAAGAGCAGTGCAGGTGTTTAAATGCAGATATGTGAAAAGTCTCCCCTTTCCAGTCCCCCTGTGGAAACTGTGCTAGGTCTAACATAGTACGTTAAATTATACTCAAACTCACAGAGCTGATGTTCATGTCAGAAAGGTGACTTTTGGCATGTGAGTGAAAGCCACTGATTCCTAATCTTCTGCTCCTTCTCACTGTGACACATGCATAGGTTTAAACAGAACAATAGAGTAGGAGTGGGATACAGTCCCAAAAGGCTCTCTAAAAGACATGAAGATGAATTCACTGACGCTAGCAGTTTATTTGGAGATGAACTATGTTGGTCAAGTCTTCTGAGCACTACAAGCAGGGATTTCATGCAGCTAACGTGTTTTATTCTGGCAAACTGGACATTCTGGGCTCTCAGATTTGAGGTGCAAATGTCCAACATATACACAAACTGGACGCACTTGGTTAATGCTAAAGATACTACTCTCCTGTGCAACAAACTAGACTTTTGATCCTCAGTGGGGATGTTTGTAACTGGAATGCTTCCATTAACAGTCCTTTGAGGGAAGCATGTGTGCGGTAAATGAATGGAGTAAAGTATGGATTACCGAGGGCCTGAAAGGTTTTGAAAACTTTCAGCCTCAGTTTGTTCTGCAGGCCAGTGCTTGTGACCCCAGGAGATGCACGCTGAAGTGATCAATGGCCAGGTGAATGCTGAGTTCCTGGAGTAGTTCATAAACAGGAGATGTCAGTGCTAGGATCCCACTGCAGATGGGCTAAGGTCCATGTGCCATCTGCTGATGCTGACCTTGAAATCTCCTTCTTTGTGTAGACCAGGATCTCCCAGCAGCTTGCACCCTGCCGCTGGTCCTGTGGTGTAACTCTGTGTGGAAACCACATTTGCATCGCTCACAGACTGCACACCCAGTCCGAGACAGGTGAACTGAGTTGATCATCTGTCTGCCTGCTGGGATTTGTTGCCTCATACCACTGGCACTGCCTCTCAATCTGGATGTGCAAGTCATTATGGCTACTTAAAGTATTCTTGCATCCTCAACATAGTTCCATGTTAATGGAACAGAAGTATGTTGGTGGCAGTAAGCTCCAATGCAGTGACTGCAGAGGTGACACATTGTGATCAAGTCCCTGATATGAATGTTAGATGTTTGTTTTCTCTCTCCCAGTATGTTGCATACATTGAGCTAGTTTAAGCACCATCCTGTGTATCAGTTTCTGTGTCATGTGGGGTCCATAGTCCCCTACCTGTTAACAGAATTAAGTCATTAGCAACTTTGTGATGGTGACATATCCCACAAAAATAGAAAGGTAAATATTAGAAAGTGCAAGCCACCCCTTTCTTATATTTTGTAACTTCTTGCTTGTGCCTTATTTGTGGATTTTTTCCCATCTGGGAGAATCAGACAACATTTTTTTTTTATATTATAAGCTGCAGTGAATAACATATACTTAACAAAATTACCCACTGCATTTGCTGTGAGTAGCACCCCAGTTCCTTTTCACTTCTGACAAGAAGAACACTATCACCAAGAAAATCACCGACCTCCATTTCCACCTCACTTTTATTTGGCAGAAAACAGTCAAGTTTGCCATTGGCTTCCTCTAGTATTGTTCAGCTCATCTGGTATGAGATCACATTAAAGAAGATTGCAACAATTTGTCTCATCTTCTTGTGAAAGCACATACTGTCCCTATGCACTCAAGCCATACTTTAAGTATGGGTGATTGAGTGGACCTAAAGAATGCTGAGTAAATATGTTGCTGCAATTAGGGCTTGAGAAAAAAAAAAAAAAAAAAAAAGTGTATCCAGTAGTTTCCATCTCTTTACCATTTGTGGATAAAAGGTATACATTATATTTCCCCCATACACAAAAACTTACCAGATAAATGGCAGGAAAAAAATAGGAAAAATTTATCACATTGAGGGCCATTTTCTGTACGTGTTTACCTCTAGAACAACACAAAACTGCTGCCTGTAAAACAAAAGAGAATCTGGCCCTGTAAATATTAAGACAGTTATTACTAAACTAACCTACTAAAAGTCTCATTTTTCTTTGCATTTTCAGCACAAGGCAGAGATATCTGAAGCACATTATTCTAGAAAAGGGTGCTGCAAGATATGAATCTCTTCTCCATGTCATGCAATGGTTTGATTTTGCATTTAAATAACATCTTCCATCCAAGGATCTTGCAAGTTTTTAAAGCCATTAATTTAGCCTCACAACAGCCCTGTAAAGAAGTTACAAATGAACAGTAGATAACAGTAGATGTAATAGTAGATAACTTAATAATAGGTTTATCTTTCTTCTGTCGTCACAGAGACCAACACAAAGCCCTGTTTTATTTTCTGGATGAATATTAGTTTGTGATGCTTCTGGTTTTTGGGTAGCAAACTAAGAGAGCTTAGGTTTCATTTTCAGAGAAAATGAATGCCTGAAGTTGTTCTTCATTCCAGCTAAAATTCTGAGTCCTTATAAAGAAAATCGAGTGTGTGGTCTCAAAGTAGTTTCCCATAAATAGCGAATCTGTGATCAATGAACTACTTCAGAAAACATTACCTTAGGTATTTTGAATGGTGTTAAACAGGTCATATCTAGCCACATAGATGCAGATGGAGCCAAGCTCCTCTCTGTCTTTGCTTTGAGGTGATCAGGTATGAGATAGTCCAAGTGTAAAAATAGAATGCATAAAGCTAAAAGCCCACAGAGGATCGGCTGAATTTCCAGTCTTCTGCCTAAAATACAATAAATGGGACTCTCCATCTTGTTTCATTGCTCCAAGCTATATATTTTTGACCAGGTTATATTCAGGCTTTCTGTTTTAAATGTCATTACTGTAACTATCTGTTGCGATGCATAATACAGAAATTCAAGTCAAACTATTTAAAATGTAAGTCAAGCTATTTAAGCAGCAGTAACAGTACTACCTGACCCATGCTTTAATTGATAAACAGAAACAGCACAATGCAGTCTATGGAGTGCTAGTCTCCATGTCTTGTTACTCCAGGACTTTCAGAAGAGCATGTTGCTATCTGACAATAAGCAGTATAGCCATTGTGCATTGAGATTTTAATGGAAGACAACAGTTGCTCTTTACATTCACCCTTGTTGACTTTATATTGAAGACAGCAGGAGCTTTGTTGGCTGGGTCAGGATCAAGTCTTAATACCTAATAAATGTGTATGTTATTGCACAGTGAAGATCTACTTTAGATTTGTTTCCAAGGTGCCAGTAGTCAGGAGAACCAGAAACTATTCTAAAAATGCCAAGAGTAGGTTGGTGATTAATGAGGAATTTATTTTATTTTGCAGTGTCTCTTATTTAACTGGATGCCTCTGGAGACATGCTTTAAAGAGCAAGGCACTATCTCAGACTAGTATGGTAGATTTTCATCTCACGTTGACTCCATTAAAGTAAGCTTCTATAAACAGACATCAATTACAACCAGTTTAAAGGGTTTTAAAATGTAATCCAGCAGTGCTGCTTAACTAAATGAATCCTGAGAACTGATCTCCAGTGAATTAATAGAGCAGTGTGTGGAGAGCTCACTATGAATCTGAGTTAATGACTAGAGAAGATCAAATTAATTACAACTGTCTCTGAGGACCTGCAGGGAAAAACTCCCCCATATCAGCTAAGGCTTGATTAACTCTTCAGGTACCAAATTCAGATTTCTTACAATTTATTTTTATGTAATTGTTGGTGAAACAATGGAGTGAGACATTCTGGTATGTCACAGGTGGCATGCAACCACCGTGGGACTTGATGCTGAATTTCACTGCAAATTCCAATTTTCAATCTAAAAAAAAAAAAAAAAAAAAAAAAAAAAAAAGAAGTAGTTTTTTATTTCTTTGGGCTCTAACTTGCTTAATTGAAGAATTTATATCAAATATTAATGTTAATATCAAGCTAAGACTATAACAAAGGAGCCATTTTTCTTTCCAAAATACAGACATATTTGTACCAGACAGCAGAAAGGCATGCCTTCAGCCTGTGGCAACTGGCTGCCACAGATTTAAACTTATTCTCTCTCCATGCTTTTGAATTGACTCAATGCTTTAAAGAGTATGCAGCCTGCTTTTATATTCAACAACTATTCAGGTTTTTGTTTGTTTGTTTTGTTTTGTTTTGTTTTGTTTTTTTTCTTCCCTCTTTAAGAAGTAGGTAAGTCATCAGTCCTGTCTACCTCATCCCATAACTGAAGCTTCAAAAGGAGTTTGGAGTAATTAGAAAAGTGCTAGTTTTTAGCAGTTTCCAAAGCATTTTATAAGTGTTGTGAATTAGACATATGATAATGTCGTGGCTACTCTGAAAACACTGGAAAAAGACTCTTTCCTGTGAAGTGAATTCAGTGATTGAGCAGGAGAACTGCACAGCAGCCTCAGTGCCCCGATTTCCAAAGACCGCTATCAATTTCTCCTCTCTGCATTAGAGCTATTCCACAAAATCTATACAACAAATAGAAAATCCCTGTTGTTAGATTTTAGAGAGACTTGGTTTTCGTCTCCAAAATGTTGCTAGTATTGCATTTTGTCATTAGATGGACATAATAAATATGCTTTCTTATCCAGAAAATGTACTTTAGAGTTGAATTTGTTTTATAATTTCAGGTGCTCACTACTAAAAGAATTGTTAGTCTGTCCAAAATATTCTTGTTTTTCAGCAAACAGACTCTGGAGTTTAGCTAGCAAAAGTTTAGCTAGCATGTTTCTTCGAGAAAGGCATTGAATCATGAATTTGAATAAAAAGCAATAGAAAAAATGGAGTTTTCCACAGCACTTCTTTACAGTGGCCTTCATTACTTAAAAGCTGCTTAATTTCTTGTTTGTATACGCCTAGAATTCAGCTTCTTATGCATAGCTCAAAGAATCTTTTAGTGAAATCAAATGACTTACCATTTGCTTGTTTCTGTTTCAGATGAATTAAAGTCAAGCTCTTCCAGTCTGTCACTGCAGTGTACTTTCTCTAACCATTTCAGCTGCTCTTTTCTACACCTCTACTATTTTTCAAGAACTAAGAACTTTTTTCTTTGATCACTGGAGTTTAATACAAGAGTCTGTGCCTCTCTCACCAGTGACTTTGACACAGCAGTAATGTCACTCTCATCCTCTTGCACATAGTGTTTCTGATTCCAGCAGTTCTTTTGGAAACAGCTGTTCCTTGGCAGCTCTGCAATGTGTTAAAATAAGCAGCTTTAGCTTCCAATAGTCCTGTATTTGGAAGTACACGTTGCCTTGTCCATTGGTATATCACTGTACATTTTGTACCATATTAAAATGGATTTGGATGCAGCTTACCAGGTGCATCAGATTAATATTTATGACTGCCCAGTTCCTCCCAGTATTTGCCCTTTTAATATGGTGATTATTTATTCTCCTGTTGGATGAAAATATTAAACATTTTGAATGGAAATGTAAACCCCTTTGGGCCTTGCGGTGGTTGTATTCTTCTGTCTCTACTTTTGATGCATGTGGAAACTGTTAAAAATACCCCTTTCAGAGAATTATGCCCAAGTGTCAAACTGTCAGTTAGCTAGTTCTTAATCCATTTGACATGTACTATATTGTTATGGTATAGCGCTGATTTTCTAAAAAGGAAGTCTAAAGAGTTCATGTCATCACTGTTGCTTTGTCCAACAAACGTGTAACTGTCTTGAAGACTGTAGTCAGGCTTGTCCAACTCAGTCTGTTTTTCATTGCTCAGCAATGTTTATATTACCGTTTCTTAATTAAATGAATCCAATACTGTCTTTTCATTATTTTTCTTAGGACTGGAGTCAGCTTATCAACTTTCCTGTTTATAGAACACTTCTTTTTTTTTTTTTCCCTGCTTAATTCTAACAAATTTAACCATCTTTCTCTAATAATGGACCTGGCACATTACTAGGATTTCTTTTACTCCTAATATACCTGTAAAATCATGTTATTGTTACTACTCTTCACGCTGTCTACATAATAAGCTTTTAATTAGTGATAATCTTTTAATTTAGTGTTGATTGATTTCTTTTTATTCTTTCCTTTTTTTTTCTTATTTCTCTCTTTGATTTGTTGTTAAACAGGAGCAGCATTTAGTCAAAACTGTCCTCCTTCCTTTGCTTTCAAATGGTGATTTTCATCAAAATTTTCCTGTGTTATTTTCTCTCTTAATTAGGATTTGTTCACGTTCTTTCAGTCTTCAGAAATTCCTCTTTTGAATCCTCAGCTGCAAATATTAGTAAGGGTTTGGTCCTTTATACGACATCAGGAACCCAATATGATCATGATCTCTGGTGCCTTACCACTCACCAGCATTATGTCCAGCTGTTAATTTATCTTCACCAGTCATTAGGAGGTCCAAATTGAAGTTACTACTTCTTAGATTGAATACATCTTGTGTCAAAGAATTGTAGGTTTTAGAAACTGTGACAGTTTGCTGTTTTTTGTTGTTGTTGTTGTTGTTGTTTTGTTTTTTCACTAAGTGAGCATAGAAATTTATCCCATAACTTGTCTCTTGTTACATCCATCCCCTCCCTCCCTTTGTATATTAAATACAAATACATCTGGCAAAAACACCTTGCCGTGAC
Source organism: Cygnus olor (assembly GCF_009769625.2). NCBI lineage: Eukaryota > Metazoa > Chordata > Aves > Anseriformes > Anatidae > Cygnus > Cygnus olor. Next base: position 60,931,853 of record NC_049170.1, on the reverse strand, counting down.
TAACAGGTTTATTAAAGACTCCTACCAGGGCTTTGCTAATGAGAAAGTGATCCGTATTGCATGGAAATTAAAGGTACAAGGAAATGGTAATTGAAGTTCAGCAGTTTCTTGAGCATTTTACTACATATGTAACATCATTTGATGTGATTCAGCACTTGCTGATGTTTGTGATTCAAGCTCCAGTATCACTTAACTTATGTATTTAATATGTTTCTTTAATGAGATCACAGCTATCGTGAAGACTAATAATAGTTGTTTATGAAGCTTCTACAGCATATTTAGCCCAAGTGCAAGTATATTCTCTATTGCTTATCTTTTGCTTGTCATTATTAGTTATTTGTGCAACACCGCATTTTCCTGTAAAGCACTTTACAGCCTTTGCACTGTACCAAACAAAGAACAGAGATTCAGACACCATAAATTTAGACGAAGAGGCACCCTAACTGTTTTGAAACCATAGCAACTTTAGCAGCTGCATTAAAAAACACAAACATGTGGTACAGTTCATGCAGTAGTTACAGCAAGTGGTTGACCCCTGCGGAGGATTGAAGAAGGAGGGTCTTGGAGTGAGGTATGGACCTTCTCATTTGTAACTTCATGGAGCAGGGATTATTTAGTAGTTTCCAGACTGAGAGCAGGAAACTCAGTGGACAACATTAACTAGGTAACTTATCCAATACAGGAGTAGATGACTAGAAGATGAGAAGCCAGAACTGTGAGGGTGAAAAGCCTAAAAAGGAGATTACTAGATGGCAAGAGCTGAATAGAGGATATTGAAAAAAAAAATAATATTACAGTCAAGCATAAGGAGAGATTTGAAAATAACGAGTCATAAACTGTGTGGAAGTAGAGAGGCGAAGTGATTCGGGAGAGGGGAGAGTAACAGTAGTTGATCTCAGAGTGTCTTTCTAATATGCAGGTAAAAGAAACACGATGAAACAGTCCAAAAATAGTCACAAGTGGTCAGAAAGGCAGAGGTGAGAAAGGTACTTTTGCCCAGTAAAAAAGAAAGAAAATGGTGAGGGTCAGTCAATCAAAATCTTCTTGACAGAGAAAAAGAACAACCAGAGATTAAGTTGGAGGCCAAAGGAGGAGTGATGATGGTGTTGAGAAATGGGGAAGAGAATAAAGTAATTTCTGCAATGTAAATTCCTCACGGCAGGGATCTGTCTTTTTCTTTCTCTGCAGATCATCATGCATGTATATGACTGAATCAATTCTGTGTTTTGCAGATAGTAAGTTGTAATAGCATGCAGGCTCCCAAAGACAGGAGAAATGGGGCAGACTGAATGGAAAGTGGTGGGGCAGAGGGGGACATCTCTTCAGGAGTCACTGATGTAGAGCCTTTAGCTGAAGGTGTAACAGTGAATGCAAACAACCCAAAAGGGCTTGGTAAAAAACATGAAAACTTGTTAGGAGCGGGAAAGAAAAAGAATAAGAGTGTATAAAAAGCAGTGACTAATTAAGGCCATGCCACAATGCAAGAAAGAATACCTTGGCATTCCCTGTCTGGGTAATTAACCTAGGTCCCCAACCACCACACAGACTTCTGCCTTAGAAAGGAGCTTGGAAGCATAAGGTGATAGAAAGTCAAGGAATATTGTGTGAAAAAAAAAAAAAAAGAGAGAGAGAAAATGATCAACTATGTCAAGCAGGTGCAGTAGATCAAGATCCCTGAACTTTTGCTTTAATACCAGCCTGAGCTGTGACACAGAAGCAAATGATCAGGCATCCAGTCTGCTGTTACCATGCAAAAATATGATTTTGTGTATTGAGTGTTATCACAAGTTGCTAATTCATTACTAGGTTGGGCTGTAAACAAAAGAACAAACAGTTTCAAGCTTAGACGAGTCAGTTCCAACACACCATGTGAAATCATATGCCATCTTCCACCTGCCAAGCACCTAATGTATCTTAGCACCAGCCGAGTGATGTATTTGTGTTAACCTGTACAGACAGATCAGAGGGAATTCATCCACTTGTATTGAAGAGCTGGGATCATTTTCTTTCTGTTCAGATAGTGCTGTGAATATTTTCCTGTATCTAGGGAATGATTTCATAGCCACAAAATTATATGAAAAACACCAGCCGGCAAAGGGGATGCTGCAGCTGCAGCTCTGTAGGTGACTCTGAATTATCACAGCTGCAAGATCACTGTGCTCTTTCCTTGTTCTTGCTGGAGAAGCCTCTCACAGCACTCCTGATGATATGATATCCATGTTGTCAGTGTGAACAATTCTGCACTGGGAAGTATTCACATTGGGAATAATTTTCCCAGGGAATAATTTTCAGTGACAATGGAAGCAAGGGATTCAGGTATTTTACACACTATGTGTTACTGGGCTTTTTCTGGTATATAACTATTCTCCAGTATGCTAGAAATGTATTTTTATTAGTTTTAACCCCTCAAAAAAAGGATAACTAGACTGATCATTCCTTTCTAGTATTTCCATACCTGAAAAGGAAGTAATAAGGCCATCGAATGGTTATGCAGCTGACCAAGTCAATGGTCAATATACAATAACAACTCTACGTAGATATGATCAGAACCACAGGGTAAATTCTGTGGGAAAAGAGAAAGAAATAAACCTGGGACAGCTTCCTTAGCTGTGATTAACAGGGCTCTACCTTTTATATCAGCAGCCTGGGGCTGATGGGACAGGGACCAGACCTACCATAGTTCTGTTAAGTGCACACCAGCCACTGTTAGGTATATAGTACACTAAAGTTATTTTCAGTTGCATGCAGTAAGACAACATTTTCCATACGTTCAGTCTGGCAAACTGCTGTGGCAGTAAAGCACCATTCCGGCTGAAAAATGGGTCATTTTGTGAGTCTAAGGATACAGAAACTGCTATACTGCATTGGGCCAGGAATCCATCTACCTTAATGTCCAGTCTCCAGCACTGACCTCCTTCAGAAAATGATGTCTGACAGTAATCTCACTGATAAATTTTGCATATAAGGATTGACTGCTAGATAAGGCCCTAAACACAGGATGTACAAATAGATGAAGCTGCACAGATGGATGTAACAGAAAGAAAGAGCGGAGCTTCTCAAGGATGTCTTATCATCATGAGATTTTACTTAGAGATGTATCTTTATTAGTGATTTACTAGTGTTTCTGACATGCCTCTATAAGCCAAAGTATGCAACAATGGAGGAACTGCACAGGGGTAGAATCGGGGAGAGAATTCACAGCAGATTCACTTGCTTGAAAAGAAGGTAAATAGGAGAGACCAAGAAGGAAAAGTCAGTGGAATTAGTTCAGTGTCGTAAGTAGGGAGAACAGGAGAGAGGCAAAACAAAACAACAAAACAAAAGAAAACAGCTGAGATATACAAATTTTCCCATGCAGACAGCAACACCACATCCTGCAGGTACTCCCTGGGTTGGTGTTTGAATAGAAGAATCAGTTGTTTTGCAGAAATTTGCAACTGTTTAAACTTTTGTTTGTTGGTTTGTTTTAGACTGTAACTCTTCTTCCCCAGCACCAACTGCCACAGGATAGGACAGTCCTTTTTATTAAGTTTTCATATGTTAGCTTTCCATTTAATCTATCCCAGTGGCTCCTCAAGGAAGAACAAAATGTTAAAAAGCAATAGGAAGCAATTGGCTTATGAAGGCTTGATGCCTGCCATTCTATCTAGAGTAGCAGGAGCAAGGTAAATGAGTTTATGGTTTGGATAGCACATGAGATATGCAATAGGGTGTATAGCGTAACATGACAAGGCCAGAAAGCTCATCAATACCAAGTATCCTGTAGCCTTCCAGAATGTACTGAATACAGAGGAACTATTGATACTTCTTTTTTTAATTATGGAAACATTTTATTCCACTGTCTCTTGCTGTGGCCTGTCCATTATTGTTCTGATAACTATCTTGCTGGTACGGGTATCGTTCTAATCAACAGGTACACGCTGTACAGAATCCTGTGTGCCGACAATACAGAGTTGGAGAACACTTAATTAAAAGTTTTGTGCTGAATTTGTTCAGTTCTGCAGCAAACTGACTGAACCTAAACTTGAATATTAAAAGTTGGGTAGACCATTGTATTTAAACTTGCCATTTTTTTGCAATATTTAATCAAGTGCTTGTCTTCTGTCTCTTACTGAATATTCTAAGAAGTTTATATTTACATGATTGTGAAAGTGATAACAAGTTACAGTTTAGGGCTTTCAATTTAGAGTGTGCTCATAGCAGGTCATTCCAAGGACTGACTTTTCATCTTCCTTGCCTTATCTCCACTACTGGAACTGTATAACTGGGCAGTATACCAGAGGATAAGCTTCAGTATAGTTAAATACAAGACAATAAACTTCAGATATAATACTCAGAACTGCATACAAATGTGCAAACATTCTAATTGAAAATAAACATTCTTACACAAAAATGTTTGGAAATCATTCTGGGTAGCTTGAAGAACAAGTACTTAATGCACAGTGCAAGCAAAAACACATGAACGAATGGCCTCATACAAAAGGAGTAGAAAGTTATACATAATACATTGAGAATGAAGTTTGACTTCAATAAAAACTGAGGTCACTTTTTTTTTTTTTTTTTTTCCATAGTTGGAGCCTTTAAGCATCTATTCAGAATGCTACTTAAACATGCTGATTTTTCACAGAATCACAGAATCATTTCGGCTAGCAAACGTGACGCCCATCTACAAGAAGGGCCGGAGTGTAGACCCGGGGAACTATAGGCCTGTTAGTTTGACCTCAGTGCCAGGGAAGCTCATGGAGCAGATTATTTTGAGTGTCATCACACGGCACTTACAGGGCAACCAGGCGATCAGGCCCAGTCAACATGGGTTTATGAAAGGCAGGTCCTGCTTGACGAACCTGATCTCCTTCTATGACAAAGTGACGTGCTTAGGGGATGAGGGAATGGCAGTGGATGTGATCTACCTTGACTTCAGTAAGGCTTTTGACACCGTTTCCCACAGCATTCTCCTCAAGAAACTGGCTGCTCTTGGCTTGGACTGGTATGCGCTTCGTTGGGCTAAAAACTGGCTGGATAGCCGGGCCCAAAGAGTCGTGGTGAATGGAGTTAAATCCAGTTGGAGGCCAGTCACTAGTGGAGTCCCCCAGGGCTCAGTACTGGGGCCAGTCCTCTTTAATATCTTATTGAAGATCTGGGTGAGGGGATTGAGTGCACCCTCAGTAAGTTTGCAGATGACACCAAGTTAGGTGCATGTGTCAATCTGCTCGAGGGTAGGAAGGCTCTGCAGGAGCATCTGGATAAGCTGGACCGATGGGCTGAGGCCAACTGTATGAAGTTCAACAAGGCCAAGTGCCGGGTCCTGCACCTGGGGCGCAACAACCCCAAGCAGCGCTACAGGCTGGGAGATGAGTGGTTGGAAAGCTGCCTGGCAGAGAAGGACCTGGGAGCATTGGTTGATAGTCAGCTGAATATGAGCCAGCAGTGTGCTCAGGTGGCCAAGAAGGCCAACAGCATCCTGGCTTGTATAAGAAGCAGCGTGGCCAGCAGGACTAGGGCAGTGATTGTCCCCCTTTACTTGGGTCTGGTGAGGCCACACATCGAGTACTGTGTTCAGTTTTGGGCCCCTCACTACAAGAAGGACATGGAGGTGCTTGAGAGAGTCCAGAGAAGGGCAATGAAGCTGGTGAGGGGTCTGGAGAACAAGTCTTACGAGGAGCGGCTGAGGGAGCTGGGGATGTTTAGCCTGGAGAAGAGGAGGCTCAGGGGCGACCTTATGGCACTCTACAGGCACCTTAAAGGAGGCTGTAGTGAGGTGGGGATTGGTCTATTCGCCGACGTGCCTGGTGACAGGACAAGGGGGAATGGGCTAAAGTTGCGCCAGGGGAGGTTTAGGTTGGATATCAGGAAGAACTTCTTTACTGAAAGGGTTGTTAGGCATTGGAATGGGCTGCCCAGGGAAGTGGTTGAGTCGCCATCCCTGGAGGTCTTTAAAAGACGTTTAGATGTAGCCCTTAGTGATATGGTTTAGTGGAGGACTTGTTAGTGTTAGGTCAGAGGTTGGACTAGGTGATCTTGGAGGTCTCTTCCAACCTAGATGATTCTGTGATTCTGTGATATGCATATAAATTTGCAAACAATTTCTTTAAACTTAGTGCAGATATGTTTTATTCATATGTTCTTATATCCAGGATATGTGCTTATTAAGTTTAGTAAATCAAAAGCAAAGTTACCAAATTTATCCTTGGCTATGTGAATTTAATTTCTGGTGTGCTGAGCAAACACAGGTATGAATCATGGAAGCATTAGCTTTGGGGTTGGAGTCAAGAACATTTGTGTTTTTGTTTTTGGTTTTGGTTTTTTTTTGCATTATGATAAACCTCAATTTGAAGTTAGAGAGAAATACCTTCTCCTTAACATGACTTTATTTAATTGTCTACACACTCTAAGCTCATTTTCTACCTGTCTTCAAGGGTCTGTATCAGCGGGTATTGGAGATTGTTCATTTGTTGGTTTTAAAGCAAGACATAGAAAGAAAGGCATTCAGCTCATAACTTCTAAATGCTCAATTTAAATGCTTTACATGTTGGCTCTCTCTTGCAGAGGCTCACTGGACAGGTAAAAGTAAGTTTACCTCATGTGTGTTGAAATAGAAGCATGTAACCTTTAGCTTGTTAGTATGAGGGTGGATGTTCATTAGCAGGAATACTGGGGACACCTTTTTAGGGGCTCCCCTTGACCTCAGTTAATACTGCCTTCTTTCAGAAGGCATGAGCAGACCCATTTAATCCACTGTCTGTAATGATCTGAGTAAACTGAAACACTTCTTCCTCCCAAAGGCACACACAAATCTCACACGCTAGCCAGTGTGTGTCTGTGAGAGAGAAAGTATTCTCTCCTAATACCTCAGCCAGTGGTATCTCACTGGAGAAGGGTTCAAAGCAGAATGCTTTCACTCCCACTTTCTGTGTTTCTTAAGCTAGTAAGAGGGAAAGCAAGATGCTTGCCCAGCTCAGTTCACTAGAGTGAGCATTGTGCTTTAGATTGCTGCTTACCTTGCCGGTGCTGTGACCCCCCAGGAGGAACAAGTGGCACTAGGAATGTCTGACGGATAGTAGTTAAGATTTTGGTACTCTGCTAGGTGACATTGTAGGTGGATGTAGGCCCCTTAAAGCATTCTGCTTGCTGAGATTAAACAACAAGAGCGTCCCAGTGAAAGGAGTTTACTAGAGGGGGAGCAAGAGCAGCTCCTAACAGGAGAAGAGAACATGAGGGCATCCAAATCCTGAGAAGGTTGTAGCTGAAATGAAAACAAACTGGTTGACAGGTTGCAGAATGTTGAATGCTGCCTCTCAAAGTACTTTTAAAGCCTCTCTCACTTTTTGCACCCTACCCAGTACAGATAATAAATAATAACTCATAAGTCAAGTATGGATAGTTATTGCTTTCCCTAGGGGCAATTTCTAGGGGCAAGAACAAGCAATTTTCTGGTCGATGTCTCTGTGTTAAAAGTGCTATTTGGTGAATTCTGGAAAGAAAATCTGGAAATTAAAAGAAAAAAAAAATCCCAGTTAGTATTTCAAATGAAATGCTTTTCAGAAATTACTTCTCAGAGGTATTGGTTGTACTACTCTGCAGGAGAAGCTGTTCTGCCAGTGCATAGGCAAGATGCTCAACTTGCAAACATTTTCTGCTATGAATGCGCTACAGGAAATTTTTACTGACAGGTTATTATGACTATTTTAATGCACATATGACCCACTGTCTGGAAGACAGTTAAAATTATAAACTGTTCATAATTTACTGACACTGTAGGCAACACAGTGTTACAGCAGTAAACATCAAAGTTGATTCTCATTTCTTAAAATAGTGGTATTGCTAAGCCTGCAGAAATGCGAAGCTTCCTGTAGAAGAAAACTATTTCAGGTCTCTGCATATTAGTCCTTCAGCCTTGCTTATGTGCATTTGTGACAAATGAAAGTAGTCATATTAGATCTCCATTTAATGTTAAAATGAAACCGACAAATTCATACAATTCACAGCTCTCTGCATTAAAGTTCTTATAAAGCTTTACACCCCAATTCTAAGAAATCATTTCTGTCCATGGTCTTTCTCTAAATGATTTTTTATGTAGTTGTCTGCTCCAGCTACTCATGATACATGTGAGGCATAAGGAATAATCTTGTAACAAGGCAAATTTGTAAGTTCTTACAGTTCTTACTCAGTCAAATTTCCATCAGTGAACAGGAATTACATCATAATAATTGCATCATCTGGCTCATGCTTTAAGTATTTAGGAATCTTTCAATTCAGTGCCATAAAATGATGTTTCAGTGTGATGAAGCAATATCTGTAGTTCTCTGCCCTACTGTTGACTTCCCCATATCCAGCAGCTGCAAGAAAGAGCTTTATTTCACTCGCACATAGGTAGAAATCACTTTCAAACAGGAAAATCTAATAAGCAGCAATAAGCCGAAGCAGGAAGAACCCGTTTGCATTTTAGATCTTTTCCTTTTTGTATGCTGTGTTTTGCTGTGAGGCTGGGAGAAGACCTGTGACTTTTCCAGCTCTTGGTTACATACGCAGAGCTTGCAGCAAAGCCAAGTTTAGAAGGGAGTCTGTTAAACCCTTCATTTTTATGGACCATATTGCTATCAAAGCTCATTTAATCTGGTTTGCATGTATCTGCACTCTTTTGAAGCTAAACAAATAGTAGTCTTACATTGCTTTCTGCTCACACTGCAGGTTTATTTTAACAGGTCTTGCTATAGCTTTCTAGACTCTGACCTTCAGTCTTGCAAAGTCCAGGCTTGTTGATTCTGTGATTTTTTAGAAAAATGCAGTCCTAGATTAATTTGCAGAATTCATGATGTAGAATTTTAGGATTGTCTTGAGTACTCCTAAAGTACAACCACAGAAAGAGGTGAGGTATTGAAAGAGATAAATCAACAAGACCAGAGCATATATGTCATTTTGTGCTGTTTCACCATAAACCTGGGGTTCATCATAGGAGATTAGACAGAAGACATAAAGATGGTATCAAGCCCAAATAATGACTGGAGAGAGCTGTAAAAATGCTGAAGTGGCAGGTTTATGTAATTTTCATGAAGAAAATGTAAACCTTAAAGAACAGAACAGGGAGCAGGAAAGAACAGAAATGTCAGTGCATTAAGGTTCAACCCCTCCCAAAATCTGAAAGCAGTAAACCACGTCAGATGTGAGTTGGGAAGGGGGGTTGGAGATGGGATGCAACTTCAAAAGAGGTGAGAAGGTACTTCATCACCTAGGAAAACAGGCTCAGCATAAGAATCTGGTGGCAGGGAAGAGGGATGCTGTTCTGTATTATGTGAATCTGCAAAATGTGTAGGGGTGATACACAGCTACATAGAGGAACAAAGTAAATCAGAGAAGTGTTGTTCATATAGCAATAACAAGGCTGTTAGCAACTGATCATAATATTGCAGAAAATCGCAAAAGGAATCAAGTGGAGTTGAGAGGGCAATGTTCTTTGAGGAGAAGTCTGCTTAGAAATTGTTTCAAGGTATATCAACATCAGTGTTAAAAATGATGGCTTCCATGTAATAAACAAATGTTCCTCAGCTAATTGAGGGGAACAGTGCTGAGTGTCACACAGAGAGCTGAAACATGAGGCTTCACTGCACCTGGAAGAACTGCACAACAACCTGTGTCCCTTCCAGGCCATTAAAGTAAGGACTTGCCTCTTTTGGGCCTCTCCATGCTCCCTGCTCCCACCTGAGCCACAGCGAAGGATTTCTGGCCTCCTCAGCTTATGTGTGCACTATTTATCACCAAAAAATGTACCTGTGTAATTCCTAGGATCTCTGGGTAGTGGAGAAGTCTGTAGCTTGTCATGTGAAAGGGCAGCAGTCTGGGCAACAGCCTGTAATGAATTAGTGTTTACTCGCAGAAGTAAATGGGTTTGTGGTGGCAGATCTCAGCACAGTATCATGATTTTGTTGTACTGTTTAGGTAAATGTCATCTATTAATATTTCAGTGAACAAGGCCCAGTGCAAAACCCAGCTGGGATCTCATAGTCAGTCATTTTGCATAATGAAAGGAGGATCTCCTAGACAGTGTCCAACTTTGGTTTCCAGTTATTTTCATACGTGCACTTGGCTTGACCCAAGAGTGCTGCTGCGAACATGAAGTTTTAAACTGGTACATTGCAGCACACACATGCAGGATGATGTCCACACTGTAGCTTGGCTAGAAAATCATTGTGTACGCTCAAATACAGTGCTATGATCAGTATTATTGTAATGACAAGCCCTGTATTCAAATTTTGATTGTTGCCATCCTTGTCTCATCTCCAAGTTGGAATTTCAAATTTTGTAGCCATTGGAAATTTGGCGTAAAGCAAAACATCTTGAAGGAAAACTTAGTTTTGCATTAAGAATGTTGTGGGGTTTTTTTGTTTGTTTGTTTTGTTTGTTTGTTTGTTTTTTCTTTTCACTTCCCTTTATTTTGATTCTTTTCTCTAGTTGAAATTTCCTTAATGTTATTTTCATTGAGAGTTAATAGAAACTGAGTTGTTTTAGCTAACATTTTGGAAACACATCATATTTCTTACTCCTTGAAAACACGTGCCAAAAATATAAGTAGTTTCCTAGATTGGTCTATTCTAAACTCCAACATTGCTGTCAGATATCACAGCAGAGCCAGGTGCCCTGAAGTTCTGAATTAAATAATTACTGTCAGCTTGTGAACCTCTTGTCTCTATTCTAAATAACTCTGTGATCCACTGCTATATTGGCTGAATTCTGCACATTTTTAATGTGTATTATCTTCCACACATGGTTGGAAACAGAGACTAGCTTATGCTCCTGCAGCAGCCAGGCCTTGAAATAGCTCTCACAAGTTGTATGTAGACTGTCCTCTGATTATTTTGAAATCAGAACCTTTTCTTTTTTGATGTGAGTTGTATTTTATTTTGATTTTCCCCTTACTGACAACTATCTAAAACTGATTTGTTTTAGAGAGAGTTTTCACTGAAGTCACCACAGTTACTTGTACAGAGAACTTGGACTGGTGTACAGTGTTGTTCTGTACAGATTTAGCAGAGGACTTCAGGATATTTTTGCCCTGGAGTTCTTATAAGTATCTTAAAAGGTCATTTTTGTAGCTAAATGGAAATATTATATCAATTAGTCAACATACTTAAATCACCCTGTGCAGCAATGTGTTAGATGGAAATGAATTTAGTAAATCTCTCATTCCATCAGCAAAGACTTCCAGATTGTGTTCCTCTGAATACAGAGGCAGTCTTCATATAAATGGGCTTTAGATGAGGTTTAATTTTTTGTATAATTTACCCCGAGATCCTTCGTGAAAAGCACTCAATAAACACAAGAGCATTGCCTTTATATAGGTGCACAAGAAGGTAATTGCACCTAAAGCTACTTTTGACCCAAAAGGATTTTATTTGAGGAAGCATCCCCTGGATCACCAACCACTGGCTTGAAATGGCATCCCATCTCAGTCCAGCTGAAAATGCACCACTGAGGTGTAATTTAATTTCAAGTAATTTAGACAGTTAATTCTTTTTAAGGAATTATTGGCTATGTTTTTATCTGAATCAGGCATATATAAATCATAGTAAATTGATTGATAATGTCAGTATTAGCATTATTCCAGTGGTGAGTAGCTTGTAATTATACCAAAACGTTTTTTTTGTTTGTTTGTTTGTTTGTTTTTTTAATCTTAAATGAATTTAAAATATTATATCATGTTGTTTTTCTTTAAAGAATATGAGGTGCATGAATTTAACCGTAATTCAGTTACACAGCTGTTTGGGCTTTGGGCCTGCTATGATTTAATTGCATTTTTGTTCATTCAGACGTTTATAGTGCATGTATGTTTTCAAATCATTCTCACTGTAGCAGCAATTTTCTCTGTGCGAGCAAACGATCTTTAAAATTGTCCTTGCTCTATAGTACTTAAGAAAGGGAAGAAGTACATGAAGAAGAAACTCAAAGATGAAGGCCAGGCTTGAAGCACAGTTTCATTAATACTGGATGGCAGGAAAGGAGCCAAGTCCCAGATAATGAGGAAGGAGTTGCAATTTTTTTTAAAGCTATCTGGTGACAGGGAAAACAAAAATGACATTCAGCTGACGAATGAGGGGAGTTTGACCTAGCCTTTTGACCCTTGACAATCAATCTTACCTGCTGCTTCATAAAGAATTATAGCTGTGCCACTCACATTTGACTCTGGATTTTTACTATTCTCTGTTACTTTTGCCTTCTTTCTTTCTTTCCTTCATTCTTTCTTTCCTTCTTTTCACCTTTCTTTCTTTCTTTTTTTTTTTGAATGCATGGTCTACGAAGAATAAACGTGTTGTATGTAAGACCACACGAACCAGAAGGTGGTCTTGAAAAAAGAGAGAAAGAGAAAAGAGATTGGAGGGAACAGGCAATCGGTGCAGGGTGGAGTTATGGGAAATACAGTGATAAAACAGTTTATGCATGCTATTCATAAATGCCTGTGCTATATTTGAGGCTTTGGAGGATCACATAAATAAACAGCAGCCTGGCATCCTCCTGCTAAATGCCCCATGCTCAGTGCCATATCCCTAAAGCAAAAAGCCGTGTGAAGCAGCTGCTGGTGGTGTGGAGAGCTCGGGGGACGCAGTGGTGGCAGAAACCAAAGAGCACCCTCCTTTTTGAAGGTGACGTCCAGCCTGTGCAGGGCAAAACAGCTTGCGGCTGCCTGAAAACTCAGCGGGCTCCCACTGCCCTCCAATGTAATGTTCAAATGAAAACATAAGCTGCCTTTGGTTAATGAGAATGACAACACAGTAAAGGTGAAATACGATTCCATGCAGGAGCTATGAGAAAGCCAGCAAGAAACCAGGATTTGGGGAGTTTTTATGGTATTTTGGTTTTGTTTCTACTGTTTTATTTCAAGTTTTATTGCTATGTACACTATTAAGGGTTTGCATACCCTCATTATTGGAAAGGGCAGTAAGTCTAGACAGCAGACGTCTCCTGCATTATCTATTAAGGGTGGCAAAGCAAGTACTGAGTGCACTGTTAGTGGCACAACTGTTAAGAAAAGTAAAAGTCAGATCCACAAAAAAAAAAACTCTTAGAAATAAGAAAGCAAAGGTCACATTTTCCTTTTGGTTTTAGCAGTGTAAATGAACTGACCCTGCTCTCATTACGCTGTGAAATTCAGCGAAGAGTTTGTCCCACTGTCTTCACTGGCCATGGTGATTCATATAATTTTATTTGCAGCATTTTTGCTTTGAGATACTGAAACTAAGGCTAGTGCATCTTTATTGTAGTTCTTTATCTGTAAGAGGTGACCATTGAGAGCTTTTTAGTTTTTATAGACAAGAAGTTGTCTGGGAGAAAAGGAGGGGTCTTTAGGGTTTGTTTTCAGTAGCTGTAATTACCGTAAAAGTAATAGAATCACAGATAAAGGAAATAATGGTTGATCCTTTTTTTGAAGTTGCATATTATAAAATTTTAAAAGTACATCCTTGATACATGCTTACATGAGTAAACACTCAAAACGGTAACTGCTGAGAGGCAAGCTTACTGTGTTTTTCTTTTTACCTTGTGAACATATTTTTGCCCTGTCATGTGTAATGAAGGGATGAATCCACCTTGATTTATTTTGTGCCTTCTTAAGATTGGGAAAAAAAGAGTACAAAAATTGGACAAGACAAATCCCAGGCCTGCCTTTCTCTTGAATTTTCAGAGTCATGAGTAGCCATAGCCAGCTGGACTCGACCTGGTCTCAGCTGCCTTTGCATACGAAGTTCATGAAGTTCAAAATGGACAAGTGCAAGGTGCTGCACCTGGGTCAGGGTGATCCTGAGCAAAAATACAGGCTGGGTGGAGAATGGATTGAGAGCAGATCTGAGGAGAAGGCTCCAGGGTGACCTTACAGCAGCCTTCCAATACCTAAAGGAGGCCTGCAGGGAAGCTGGAAAGGGATTATTTTTCAGGGAGTGTAGTGATAGGTCAAAGAGTAATGGTCTTAAAGTAAAAGAGGGGAGATTTAGATTAGATACAAGGAAGATACTCTTTACTCAGAGGGTGTTGAGGCACTGGCACAGGTTGCCCAGAGAAGTTGTGGATGCCCCATCCTGGAAGTGTTCAAGGCCAAGTTGGATGGGGCTTTGAGCAACCTGGTCTAATGGAAGGTGTCCCTTCCCATGGCATGGGGGTGGAACTGGATGATCTTTAAGGTCCCTTCCAACCCAAACCATTCTATGATTCTGTGATTTTGCTCTTCAGAAATAAGTCTTAAGACGAGTAGTTGTTTTCTCCTATTTCGAGCTGTTGAGTTATAGCCCATATAAGCTTTGTGCATGGAGACTACCTCCAAACCACCTCATCTGACTACTCTCTCCTCTGTCTTCTGACCCTCTCTATATGTTTTCTGTTGATAAAATGGCTGAATGTTGCCTGCACAAGCTTTATATGGTATGAAGATCTTTCTTGCATGTAAAAATGTCTCCCTTATCCAGCTACATCATATAATCTAGTCACATATCTTGATTTATTGCAATTATTACTTGTAATATAGTCAGAAACAAAAACAAGAAGTCTTTAGCATTGCTGCTCCTGAGAGTCTGAGAATTATTTTGCAAGGGGTTAGGGACAGGGAAGGAGGGGCCTGCTGAACAGCAGAAGGAGAGGAATTTCCATTTCCCATTTATTCTTCTGTAATTTGTGAGGTGATAATCATTGGTGCAAACTCACACAATGGTTCAAATTTCATATGTAAAATGGAAGTCTAAGCACAAAACATTGCAGTCATATTAACAGAGGAAGTCAGGTCTGTAGTCTTCAGACTCTTTAACAAGACGACAGAATTTATGAATCATCAGGGTAGCAGGATGTGGTTACCTGCAGCCTATTCACATAACAAGCCCACTGGGGGCCTATAGTTATTGCCCTTGAATTCGTTTTCCTTTCTTCATTTTCTTTTGTCATTTTCCTGTTTCTTTGGCCTTCCTTACTGCACTAGAGGAATCGCATTATTACCTGTGATGTGGTATTTTTGAAATTTTCTCATGGATTTTTTTATTGTTATTATCATTAGCTAGTTTGGTTTAGTTGGCTCTAGCAATGTGTTTCGTTTGATGATAGAGGTGTTCACAGTGGTGTACAATGAACCCTAAATACCAGTCTTCCAGGAAATCTGGGATTGTTTTTCATTCTGAGGCATCCTCTAAACACGGTGTGAGACAAGTGCCTAAAATGTGTCTGAGCTGAGTTCATTTTAAAAGACATCCTTATTACTGGAGATCTCAGAAAGTCTTATAAGATGCTGGGAATAAAAGCATTACTCAGACATTATAAAAAAGTAGGAAAAAAGGAAACAAATGGGTGCTTTCAAACGATCTACATATCATTAGCACAAGGTAGGAGGTAGCTCTATAACAATCTCTTCCATGTGGAAAGAAAACTTTCTGTATCTTTAACCCCTTAATTTTGAGTATCTTAGTGCACGTTGCTGTACTTTGCTAATTTGGCTTTCCTGTGAACGGAACTTCGTGACGGAAGTGAAGATTTTTATCCCTCCTTTTCATTTACTGAGCACAAACGTGAGGCAGATTAACTGCCATGCCCAAAGTTGTACAGGCACAGTAGGTTCAGGAATAAGAAGTGGATTCCCAGGCTCTGATCTTCATCCATAAGACAATCGGTCCTAACTCCCTGTTTCTGATGTGACTTTTTCTCACATACAAGGTGATGTTTTGTTCTAATTAGGAAAACCGCTTTGCATCTTGGAAGCATAGCATCCAGGTGGGAATAGTATTTTGTCAGTACAGCATATTTAATTATTTATAACTGCTTTGTTTGTCTGATGGTTTGATTGTTATTTATTTCCTACCAGAAGGTTTGATCACTTAAACCGCCTGAAATCAAACATTTGGCAGTGTTTACAAATTATGAAAATGGTTTCTGATTAAAGTCTTCCATGGGGAGATTAAAGTTTCAAATCAGTATGTAAGCCAAAGGCATTTTTCTGAATCTCAGTGCACATAGAGCTTCTCTGTGGCATGTGCTGTGTATTCGTACCCCCACTGGCAGAAGGTATGGGCTGTGACTAGCACAATTTCCCCGCAGTTCTCTCGGGGGCGTTTCTTTAGACTGCTCTCATGGCAGGGGGCAAACAGAGCCCTCTCAGTGAAGTGAGATGCAGCTCTGCAAGGCACCCACCAGACAGTATCTGCCAAAAAGGCCACCTCCGGCTGCAGCTGAAAAAAAGTGAGAGAATCATGCATGGATTTAAAAGCTTATCTATTTTGCAGATATACTGTGATCAAATCTTGAAATCATTGCAGCATAAGTTAAATCAGCAGTGTTTCTAGCAATATGATCACAAGAAGTTAGATGATATTTCATGTGCAAGTTGATTAGGGGCTATTACAATGAATTTATTTAAGAATACCACTGTAAAAAGAATTGAGATGGAAAAGACTTCTCATTTTGCCTGTACTGGTCCATGGACCACTGTTGATTCACAGATGTAAAAGGTCTTATGTTCTTGGCTTCCCCTCCTTATTTCCCAGTGCAAAACATTAAATCATAATGTGTTTTCCTGGTATTAGTCTCTTTATGAACTGGAAATCCATGTGATCCATAATCCAAATACGTAAAATGGTCAGCAGTGTATGCTGCAAACCTGACAGTGAAAAGTGTTGTACTGCATGATCTCTTAAAGAACACTTGTCTTCACTTACAGGTCTGATCTTCGTATATGTTTTTTTCTGACACAGTTCTCATCACTTCTAATGGCTGGGTAGCTATTGGGCAAGAAAAATAAACTTCTAAATATTCCTGAAAAAATAAAGCCAGGCGTTTACACAACTCCTTTTGCTCATAGTCGCATAAATAAGGCTTTCTGAACATAATGTTTAGCCAAATTTGTATTTTCTCTGGTCCCCTGTTTGAATGGTAGGACTGCCAGACTGCCACCATTGTTCCATAAGTGTGTGTAAAGAAATAAATATAGACAGATGGCAGGAAAAAGAGGCAGTTGTGGCCATACCTGTGCAAAGTGAGGTCTTTGTATGAGAAGAACAGTTGAACTCCTGCAGATGACACACATAGGAATTGCCCTCAACAGCAGAATGCTGAAGGCCCCCGGTGGAGCTGGTGTTTTCAGGTAGTCTTTAGACAAATATAAGTCCAAAAAAATGCCTTATTTGGAAGACTGGGGCGAGTGGGGGGGAAAGGAGTGTTTTTGTGGTCATGTGATGCTGGACCTGGCTCTGTCTGAAGGATGGAGATGAAAGCATAGCTTGCCCCATGCTCCCTGGTGCTTGGATGGAAAATCAAAGGGAACCATATTAATTTCAGCTTCATTGAAAACACACAGTAGAAAAAACATCCATAGCTGGCAAATGGAAAAGTTTTAGATTGATGATGGAAGAAACATTCATTTCCAAGCTTCTGAGCGAGCTATTAAAATCAACAGAGTAAAGACAAAATACCTGGCACTGAAAATGAAAGGAACAGTTTTTGCATCTACTTAGTTAAAACTTGGCAAAACAAACGTAGAGTAGTGGTTTCAGATTTCTGTGTGCACTCACTGTGCCAACTTTTGTTCTTAGGGTTGCCATGAGAGCAAGTTCATCCCACTTGAGAAGCGTTTACTCCGTTAACTTTTTTAATCAGAAATCATTTTAAGCAAAAAGTTTGATCTTGTGTCAGCAGTAACGTGTTTCTATATTTTGTACTGTTGAACGGTTCAGGCTTTTCATTCAAATACATTATTTTGGAACAAACTTGCCTCCATTTAATTGACATTAAAGTTACCGTAGTAAAACTAGTAATGGAGTTTGCCCAGCAGTTATGTAGTATTTTTCATTTATACTTCTCAGTGGGGTTTCTCAGAAGGATGAGAAATCAACCAATTTCACAAGCAAGGAAACTCCATAAAGTAAATTCTCTCACCTTACCCTCCTCCAAATCCAAACATCATTATCTGTGATCATACGTTAGTGACCAATTTCACATGAGGACTAATGTTTTTATTATCATCAAAATTTTCTCAATTCTCTACAGTTAAAAGTTAACCTTTTGCATTGTTTTATGAAAAGGTTATATATAACAGACAAATTTAAGAGAAAATTTGTTCTATAAAAATATCACACAATCTTGTTATGTCACTGCCAGTATGTTTCTATAGGATGAATAAAATAGACCTATTAGGTTGCATCCTAGGTTAAATTATCTGTATTTTTACAGCAAGTTCTGTGGGATTCTGTTATCATTTTCAAAATGATAACATCAACAGCTAGTGTATTTAATGTTTATGACAGTCTTAGTGCATTAGTAACCACTAATTTTTATGTGCATTAACACATTGTTTAATTTGTTTAAAAGAGTGAGGAACTCAGAGATGACAAACAATGAGAAGAATGCTTTGTAGCATCATTCAGGTTTGGTATAGCTAAACATACACAGCTGGTGATACCTAAACCCTTATTTAAAATGATATTCCATTGCCCTGAATATTAAAGCTAAGGCATTAATGCCTTAAGGAAGGCAAAGACTAGTTTTCTGTGAGTTTTTTTGAGAATTACTGATTTGCTACCAACTTCCACTTTTCTTCCACTATGTGGTTTGGAAAGGTGAGTATTTCCATTGATGAGGCTACTAGGGTACTACTTTGTGCATCAAAAAGGCGACACAATAGAGTTCTGACTGAATATGTGGACACAAATAGTGAATGATTTTTAAGTAGATTTTTGGACAGTTGTCCAAAATTCTTTGGATTATGTTCTCTTTCTATAACTAGAGTTGCCTGCTCCAGGTAAATAATGCATTCAAGTGGAAGTTATTTTATTAATTGGTGCGTATCTCTTTTGAATTAAAAACAATTAATATTGAAAATGCAATTTAACAGGTAAAGATCTAGATGCAGGTTATTCAAAGGCCTGCTATTAACTTTTCTGCGGTGTACAAAAATGTCTGAAATATCAAACAGCATCATGACATGCTTTGAAAGCCACAAAGTGGATAGTGCAGTGAGTGGGCAGAGAAATGCAGCTGTTCTCTGGACTCTCCAGCCTTTCAGCTCAGCTGTGGCTGGAGCTTCATCCTAACACAGACGTGTGACTGGCTTCACACAAAGGGAATGAGGAGCACCTATAAAGTCTTCTCCCTAATTTTCCCATCCCCATTTTCTACTGATGAGCAATTTATCCATGTGAATATTGGGGTTGTTTATTTCAACAATGAGCAGGAAATTTAGGTAGGTGGAAACACGAGAGCACTCAGAGAGCAGCTAATTCACTGTTGCTGTGAGGAGGTGATAGATGCCAAGCACACCGGAGCCAGAATTAGCACCCAAAGCTGCAACATGTTGAGCTGATGAGCTGTAGGGACTGGAGAGAAATCTGGTATTCAGCCTCTCATTTTACTGCAAATTAAAAATGAGCAGTCAGTCCACCTGTAGCACATGAACAGCAACAGAGTCCAGGACTGCTGTTTAACTTTGTTTTTAATCTCTCTGCAAGTAAAATAAACAGACTAGAAGGAGAGATACAGGCAGACTGCTTAAATTGAGCTGTAATTAGCTCAGAGCTTGCAAAAAACTTGCTACTGTTGTTGTGGTATGTTTTGAAAGGCACACAACTAAATGCAGACATTCTTATCTATGCACAGCAAACAGTGAGAATCATGGAAGATTCTTAAGGATAGCAAAATAGAGCTTCTGTGAGTCAACAGCAGGCAAGCACAGTGTACCTTGTGTAGTGGCACATACCTTCAGGAATGGCTTGTGGTGTGACAGATTACCAAATTACAGTTCGCTTCCCAGCTCTCCTACAATTTCTCATGTGGAGCAAGTTGCTTAGTCTCTCTGTGCATTGATCCCTTATCTGAAAAAAGAACACCTCCATCTTTGGCTCACATATTGAGGTTACAGCACCCAGCACAGCACCTCCTCGCCAACTCAGTGACCTATGCTCAAGATTTCTTCTATACCACAGCTATTAAGTAATATCTGGTGTCATTTAGAGAAAGTTTTTAAGTCCATTTTTATTCTTCAATGACTGATGAAGAATACCATGCTCAACATTGTACTGTGCATGCGTCCCAGCTGGTGGGGAGTGACCTTTTCTCCCTGGGAGTTGAATAGGGACTGAGAGCATTACAGCCCTTGAAGGATCAAGGCCACATGTTCTCTTTTGTTCTATTTACCACCTTTTCCACCCTGTTGCTACCATTTTTATTTTTCTAAAGACAGGAGAAGTTCAAGGTTATAATGAGGATCACAGGACTGTTGTTAACAAGGTTAAAGCCTGAGTCTGCTCTAGCAGCATTGGCACACCCCTGCAGCAAGGTAGGACTGCCACTTGTACGCCTGGTTCTCCTACTTGCTGTTGGTCATTTTGTTGACTGTAAAGGAAGGGACTGGTCTGGGCTGCATTTTTACCCTTTCTCCTGGTAGTGTACACACTGCTCTTTTCTGAGTCCTTCCTTAGCCTGTTTTCACTGCTGTTCAGCTGACTTCTCTGGTCAGTTGCAATTTGCATGCTGGGAACACAATTTGCAACTGCTTGAATATCGGCATTGTTAATACAAAACAGAATTGTCTCAGGTCTCCCAGCTTTCAGACTAGTCTGAAAGCAGACAATGACAGAAGCACAGAGTAGTAGTATAGTAAGAGTGTGAGAGATGAAAGCAACCAGCCATACTAAGTCACATGATGGGCACAGTACCTCTGCTACCTCCCTTGGTTGAGGCAGGGGGGAAAGTGACATTGTCCGTTGTCATCCGCAGGACACTTCCACCAGCTCAGAATCAAGGCTACCCTTCTAAGACACAAACACTTTGATCCACTATTTAGTTGTATTGTATGAGAAAAAACGCACAGACACACACACACACACATATCCACAAAACTCCCAGCACATTGCACTTACAGTAACTTCACTTTTAGTTAAGGAAACATGGCTCACTTCAAAGACTCTTTGAAGATACTTCTAATAATTTCTGATCTTCAAAGAACCATTTCTGCAGCTATACCTGGATAAATATTTCTTTGTCAGAAGAGCCATTTGCCGTAAACATTATAGAATAAACACTTGCAGATCTATTATCAGAAAGAAAGCAAAATCACCCTTTGAAGGCAACAAGCAGTTCAACAAGTTCCTCTGGACAAGACTTTGCCCCAAACCCTCACAGAGACACCTTCCCAACAGAAATGGGAGGGCACCCAGTGGCCTGGGGACTGGTCACTCCTCTGAACTGCAGGACAGGATTCTGCACAGTCTCTTCCTCAAGCTGTATATCATTGCACTGCTTTTGCTACAAGCATTGTTGCTTCAAGGAATGTCAAATACATGACCTGCATAAGTGCCATGGAAGTCAAAGTTCCAATCTATATTAGAGCATTTGAAACAGACAAGGAGAGAAAAAAAATAAACTGCAATTCCTGTTATTAAAGTTTGTGTGTGCACAGAGTGCCCAGACATTGTCAGATGTCCATTATGAGTCATGGTCATTGTTCTCTGAGTCAGCAGACTGTTGTTTCAAACTTAATTTCTTTGTGTCATTCATCTGTTCCCTGTCACATCCCTTCGGCTGTGAAATCTTATATTGGGCTCTGTTGGCCTTTAGATGATCATTTTTCCCTCTGTCAATTAGTTTCTTTCAAAGGAGTCCTGCAGACTTTTCCCAAGAAATGGGAGGTTGTCTTTCATCCTGGTCCATAGGAACATTCTTTTGAGTTCAATATGGTCTGGAAATCCCATCTGTAGGAACATACCATGCCACTCCATTTGATTTTCCGTGTGTACTCTATTCTGTTCTTAGACAGGATCTGGGACCAGTCCTGCTGTCTGTAAGTAGAAAACTTCCTTTATCTGGCATAAGGACTTCATGTTCAGACTCCTGCTCCCTGATGCCTAAGAGTCATGTGAGTCATGTTTTCACACACACACACACAAAACAAAAACAAAAACAAACAAAAACAAAAACAAAACTACCACCCCCAACAACAAAAAAGTTTCAGCTGGTAAAATTAGGAGTTTACCTGATACAGGTATGGCTTGCTTGACACCCAACCTTTGGCATTCAAACCCTTGCATTGCCCTCAGACTATGTTATGGTGCATTTTTAATTGACTGTCTTTACATGAAAGTCCCAAGATGATTTCCTGATTGATCCCCTGTGTCCTGATGATGCCCTGACTCCAGTTAATGTTTCAGCCATCTGTATAATATGCCTAAGGTTCCATTTGAGCTGAAGAAGCAAATGGCTTATTAAAGTCTAATTTCTACAGCTTGTTCTTGTGTTTGGGCATTTTAAATAGGTTAATGCAATTTTTACAATACACTCAGGGAACCTTACTCACAGAGTGTTGTCATAAACTAGAGGAAAATAGCCCCTAGATTATCTCAAAATGAGAAGTATTCCAAATATTCTTGCCCCGATACTTAGTCAAGCTCTCTACCTAGAACAACAACTTTTTCTT
The DNA here is from genome assembly GCF_009769625.2 of Cygnus olor. NCBI lineage: Eukaryota > Metazoa > Chordata > Aves > Anseriformes > Anatidae > Cygnus > Cygnus olor. The sequence continues at coordinate 60,909,436 of NC_049170.1, read as the reverse complement.
TTTTTTTTCTTCTTTTTTTTTTTTTTTTGTTCAGATTTTAGTGGATTATTGTACATTTTAAAGTTTGGTAAGGAAAAAATGTCAGATTTATTTAATGCAGTGGATCATTTTTCAGAGAAGTTCCAGTATTCATCAAAATGTGGAGACACCACAAGCACCTGATAAATTATGATGGTTTTCTTCTTAATACTTCCTTTTTATTGCCTATATTCTTTAAAGTAAATTTAGTGCTTATGAAGGATGCTGGATATGACAACAGTAGAAAGTGAAGCCCTCTGTTTACCTGCAGAAATGGTACAGAAGAGCATTGGCAATGCAAGTTTCTTCCCATAACTCCATCTGTGTTCTGCAGCTGTAACCTTGAGGGATCACCTTTAGGAAGAAGAAGATGACTTGGTCTCCTTACTCTTTCTATCCTTAGCCTCTCTGCTGAAAGTGCAAGTAAAGGTGTCAATTGATGCCATCCAAGGTCGTAGTCTTTATGATCTTCTTAATAGGTATTGGGATACCATCAATTTATTACCTTGACTGTGTGGCAGCCTGCCTCCAGTGCAGGCTCTCTGTGGGTATCTGTGTGAGAATACATCTTCTGTACATCTAATACATCTTCTATAAGGTAGAAAACACTCAAAAGCACCATTAAAGTGCAATGATTTTTGTTCCCTGTATTGACCTAGACTAGATTTGAACCAGTGATTTAGAAATAATATGCTCTGTATCCCATTACTAATCTCTTCAGCCACAAGTCCAACCCTTCCTTTTTTTTCCACAAAGAGGATGCTAACATGTTTAAAGCAATTCACATTTTGCTCTCAAAAAGGATATTCAAGCATATGCAAAAAATACATTGGGTATTTGGCTAACCTACCCCTCATTACCCGGGAGGGAGAGAGTGTAAACACAGGCTCGCATTAGACTGTTCAGTGTGTGCATTCAATCTTTAGAAATTTGTTTCAAAGAAAAGAAAGGCATATACCTCATTAGAAGAGAAACAACAGGGTGAAAAAGAAAAGCAGGCCATGTCAGTTCAAACACAAGTTAGTTACACTTTTCAGTTTGAGTAAATCCGTTCTCCATTACTGGGGAAGTGGAAAAAGGCATTAGGCCCTTGTGTGGTGGTTTTACTCGGGTGGGCGGCCGAGCTCCACCACAACTGCTCTCTCACTCCCCCTCCTCAAAGAGGAACGGGGAGAAAATACGATGAAAAGGGCTCAAGGGTTGAGATAAGGACGAGGAGATCGCACAGTACTTATCGTGATGGGCAAAACAGACTCCGCATAGAGAGATAGTAAGATTTATTGCCTACTACTAACAAGCTAGAGAAGCGAGAAACAAAGGACAGAAACCAAAAGCACCTTCCCCCCCATCCACCCTCTTCCACCTCCTCCCCCCAAGCGGCGTGGGGAAACAGTGGAATGGGGGTTATGGTCAGTCTATAGCGCTGCTTCGCCACCGCTCCTTCTCGGTCACTCTCGTCCCCTGTGCTGTGGGGTCCCTCCCACGGGATGCAGTCCTTGCTGAACTGATCCGGTGTGGGCTGCCCACAGGCAGCAGCTCTTCAAGAACTGCTCCAGATATGGGTCCATACCACGGGGTCCATCCCTCAGGAGCGAACTGCTCCAACCTGGATCCCCCATGGGCAGCAGCTCCTGCCAGGTCACCTGCTCCTGCGTGGTCTCCTCTCCACGGGCTACAGGTCCGGCCCGGAATCTGCTCCAGCAGGGGGTCTTCCACAGGCCGCAGTCTCCGTCGGTGCAGGTCCACCTGCTCCACCATGGTCTCCTCCACGGGCTGCAGCGTGGAACCCTGCTCCACCGTGGTACTCCATGGGCTGCAGGGGGACAGCCTGCTTCGCCATGGTCCTCACCACAGGCCTCAGGGGACTTCTGCTCTGGCGCCTGGAGCACCTCTCCCCCTCCTTCTTCACTGGCCTTGGTGCCTGCAAGGCAAGAGCCAAGTTCTGTGCTCAGTCAAATAGGAGAAGTTTTAATGTATAATTTTCTCCTTTTTAGTCCATTATACATTGTATCAAGACAATGAAGAACATCTATGCAATTATGTAAATGGGAGTATAGAGGATAGAGAAACACAAGTCTTTGTAGGCTAAAATTCATATTCCTCCTGTCCTTTCTTCCTCTTTACACAGAAACAAACACACACAAAACGTTAATAAATCAGACATTATGTGAAGCTTATCCACAAGAGCAGATTCTAGATACAAATTGAATCCCTGAGCATTAATTTGATCTTCTGCCAAGCATTGTCGAGGTCTTTAGAATTCGAATTTATATTGTGAAGGAGGTGTGAAAAAAGAGATATAATTTTTACATTGTTTTCATTATATAAACATTTATGGGCTTACTTATGTTCCTTGCTTTTTGGCAAAGTGTGATTAAACTTTAAAATGTATTTTTAATTTAAAATATAACCAGAGCCATTCCCATTCTTATGCAATAATATATTAGCCAGAGGCAACATGAAGTTGATACTACTTTCACTGAATGTAGCTAGGACTAGGACTTGAAGGCAGAGCCTTTTCATTTTTCCTGCTAAGCAAATGATTCAGTCATTCTCCCTGTCATGGATCAGAATGCTTCACAAAGTGACACTGCTGCTTTCTGTACGGTTGCATCAGAGGTGCATTTTTCCCATTGCACCACTCTACTTGACAGAAGGGCATTTTAGTTTCATTTCAGTTGCCTGTGTAGGTAACAAACAGAGGAACAGAAGGTATAAGGAGAACACAAAAATATATTTTGTGTAAATTTTTCGAATGCATAGCAGCATTCTGCCTATGGCACTCCCAAAAGGTACTCAGGAAGGAGTGTGTTCCTTAGACCATAACGTTCTCTAAGCCCTTAAAGTAGTTCGAGCTCTGTGACAAATGTAAAAGTAGGTGACGTGGGAGATCAGAAAGTTTGGCTTTGCTGCCTCTTGACCATCCATTTGCACCACTTAGCTTGGTATCTCTTATTGTAATGTAAATGCTTTGATACCATGGCTAAGCATAATCTGCTTAAAGTAGGATCATACAGCACGGGGTGAGCCCTTTGGGAAATCTGCCATGGCACTGCAACAACCAAGAAATTGCATTTAAAACTTAAGTTTGAAAACCCTTTATGGCTTTGTTTTCTCATAGGAAGAAGTTTCTCTTAGCACCTTCTTGGATATCTGGTGTATACTTAACATGTGTTTTTGTTAAGGAAGTTAAAATATCACACAGCTTTTGTGGACTGTCGTCACAGGTTTTTTTGTACTTTATATGCATTTTTAGTTAATACTCTTGCTTTTAATGTGATGTACTTCATGTTGTCTTTTTTAACCATAGGAAGGACTTTTTGCTTTTTTTTTTTAATTTATTCTTGAGTGCAATTCTGAGAGAAAGTAGACACTTCTCACTTAAACATGTCAAAGTTTTACCCAGCTGTTAGCCAGTAAGTCATAAAAAGATTCCTGCGAGGTAGGTAGGCAGTGCATGTTATCTTTTATACATGCAGACATAGCACTGTTGTACCACCTGAAATTCCATCAGGCTCCAAGCTCTGCAGAAAGTGACAAATGCTAGACAGGTATACGATTTATAATGGATGAGGTATGCAAGCAAGCTCTGGGAGTTGGATTGGATTTGATTACAAACAATAATATGACACAGCCCCTGCTGTGGATAGTACATACATTGTGAGAGGCAGTGCAATCAGGCAGCATGAACACTGGACTGCAGGCAGGATCCAGAGCCCTAAATCTACCCTTGCAGTACACTTACTGTATGGCTTTGTAAAAGCCTTGTCTGATCTAACAGTCCTTCTTCCAGTTCCATATCTGTTTGTTTAGCAACAGCATGCTAAATAATCATGCCTCACTAAGCCACTTCAATGCAATCTATAGTTCGGCGTGATAGTAGGCTTCAAAAAGGCTTTTTAAAGGAATTATATGAAAAGACAAGAATTTATTTGAATAATTTTATGCAGTTACTGGCAATGGACTTGGAAACTTCTCCCTGAAGTAACTTTTCTCCATCAACAAAATTTTCCCTAAGGGACCCACTCCCACCCCAGCACAAATGAGTGTGCTTCCAGTACAAAAGTGTGTGGTAGAGATATTGATGTTCCTGCATTGGCCAACATTCAAGTATTCAGCAGCACTGAATCCAAAGCTTTTCTGCTCCTAGACTTGGAATGAAAAAATTCTCCATATTGAGTCATCATCTGAGAGTGCTGGGCAGGCCCACAGACTTTAAAACCCCGACATTTTCAAAGTCAACTTCTGACCCTCTTCATTCATTGGACAAGTGAGTTTGGGTGAGTGATTGCACCTGCTCACATTGTCAATGCACAGAAGCATGCTGGCAATGGCCATTTGACAGTAGGATGTAGCAGCTCAGTAAGACTTGAACCTGCAAAGTTTTAGGCTAAAAAATAGTGTTGATGTATTTTGTTTTGTTTTGTTTTCTCATTTTTTTCACTCTGGATTCTATTCCTAGTTATAGGGATTGGCAGAAGAAAAAATGCACAGATCAAAATGTCCATCAAACATAGTATTGGCCTTGTGGAAAATGGCAATTTAATAAAGATTTAATTTTTAAGAAAGTAGTTCAACAGCTGACCAAAGTATGACTCATTAATGAAACCAAGGCCTACTGTTAGGATAACTGTTCTGTCAAGCAAATCCCAACACTTCACAACAATATCTTTCTTTCTTGAAAAGATTCATACATTTATTAAAACTGCATTTCACTAAGTGTTTTTTTTTTCCTATATCAGACAAACAGACCATTATTATTTCTGTGTATCCATATCCATGCTTTAGACGCTGCAACTTTTTCACCTGCAAGGCTACTAATATACCCATTTAACAATATTTCAATGAAAGCATCCTGAAATAAATTTTATGGTATGTGGGGAACACTGATACTTTTATTTATTAAATACTAGTTTTCTGATTCCTTTGATCTATATGCAAAGACATGAAAGAATAAATTTCTTACAATGTATTGTAACCACCTCTTCATTTGTTTTAGTTTGTCAAGAATCTTCATTTCTTCTACATTTTGGGCTTCTTTACAGTTCTGCTTATGCCTTCCTCGCATGCCACTATTTTAAGAAGGCAGTGATGATTTTACCTTTAGCAATATATATCAACAGATATTTTTGTATACCATAAATTTATAAGATCATTCTATATTAGAATCTATGGGATCAGTAGGGGCATGCTGTATCTGGTAGACTATCGCAGGTGAGAAAATGGCCTGCACAAGGTAAAGAGCTGGTCCAGATTAGATTCTTCCTTACGGTAATTGGAAAGGTCTTTCCACCTTTCTGTGCATACCTACAGATGGAACTGATGAATAGCATTCTTTGTCATCTAAGGTGCTTCATGCTGTTGTTAATACTTGTCTGTCCAGTTGCTTTCTTGTATACACACCTCCTCCATTCTTTGTTCTCATATGCCTTAGATTGTATTTTCACTTGCTACCGTCTTGACTTTGGGGCATTTAGGTTCTGATGGTGGAACTGATGGAAGCGTACGCTTACCTCTCCAGGCTAATTTCTTTTGCATGGCATACCATGTGAGTTTTTAATCTGATGGTCACTCTGTTTTATGTTGAAATGCCAAGCTGCCACAAGTGATTTTACTAATACAAATATATTGGTGTTACCATTCCGCCTTCTTTGCTTTATTTAGGTTCTTTGTTGAAGTCACACGTGACAATAATTCTTAAAAAGATGTATTTGTAGTTTGATTTCTTCCTTTGGTGAAAGAAAATTTACATTAGCTGTGAATATAGGAATGAGTGACCAACAGCTCTTCTTGCCAATCCTTTTATTCTTCCTTTGTACAGCCTTTTCTGGCTTACCCATTCTGCCTATTCTTTCCCCTTTTTGTTGTCTTTTTTCTTTTGCTTATTCCAGTTTATGGCTCATTGATTTCATAAGTCATAGCAAGACCTCAGGTTCATCCCCAGTGCATAGACATCTGGAAAGCTGAAACAGGGATGTCAGCACAAAAAGAAAGTGCGGATAACTTGGCTTCATCCGCCAATCCACAGACAGAGTGGTGAACAATGGTTTTGGCAATGAAATCTGAGTCTTATTTTAGAAGTAACAAATTTGATTCACACCCAGTCTACTATGGCTTCTGATGATGGAAATTAGAATATGGAATGTTGGAAATGCAGTACAGAGGGCAAAACTGTGCATTGACCTTATAAGCTGTTCCTCTTGGGATCCTATAGCCATCTAACACAACCCCGAAAATATTGATTAAAGTGAGTAAGGCCAGAGACCCAGATGACTTATTTAGGGGGCAACCCCAGAAAGCATCAGGTTCCTGTGATGTTCTGGCTGCTGCTTAAATCTGCTCTTCTTTAGTGACATCCCTGTGGCAAACTTCTTGCCTTCATGAGTTTAATCAATGCCTTAGTCAATTTGGGAGATAAAGTTTGCACCTTTGTGCCAGAAGATTGATGCAAGCCACCGGTTTCCAAGCTCACATTTGGAGCATGTACTAGCACAGCATGACATACTTTTGCTACCAGGAGTAAGCAAGCAGTACAAGTGCACAAAATACCTACCCTATTTCACAAGGGGAACTTTATAGCTTTTAGATGTGAATGATAAGGAGCAGTTCTAATTTCAGAGATATGCATTTTATTGGGTATTTTTTCTACCTACGCATTTCACCAAAAAAAATAAAAAATCATTGTTGAACATTTTATTTCTTGACACCTGCTGTATATAGATGTGACAAAGCTCTTTTCAGAGCATCCTTTATTTTACAACTATGGTTTTATCCTGCTCTATATAACAGCACCAGTTCATATTATGAGTTCTTGCTATGATACATACAGTGACATTCCCGGCCTCTTCTTCAGGCAAGGAAAATTCCCATTGGCTTCACTAGTAAGCTTGTATGAGCAAAGACTGCCACTGAGCTCTGATGCCTGTCCAGTGGGCAGAGCTGTAGCCCTTCAGAAGGTTTGGTCTTATTGCCTCCAGTGAAGTCCATCTCTTACTCCAGAACCAAAGGCTGGGAACATGTTCACTAATATGCTGCCACAACATGAAGTCTGAGGGCAGCTAACCTCAGAGGGCCATGTGCCCGACAATATAAGAGAACCGGAATTTAATCCAGGATATCTTTAAAACAGTAGGTATTGCTGAAACCTACATAACTCCCTTCCCTCTCTTCAATTCACAGCTACCTCATCCCTGAACTCCCAGCTTCAACAGCTTCAGCATCTTCAGCAGCTCCAGCATCAACAGCAGCAACAGCAGCAGCAAGGGCAGCAGCAGCAGCAGCAGCAGCAGCAGCAGCAGCAAAGCCAGCAGCAGCAGCAAACTCAGCAGGCGCAGACTCCACAGCCACCACAGCAGACCCAGCAGTCACAGCCACAGCCATCAGCACCACCACAGCAGAACCAAACGCAGTCCCAGAGCCAGAACCAACAGCCTCCAGTCCCACAGTCCTCCAGCTCCCCTCAGAAACCCAGCCAGTCACCAGGGCATGGCCTTCCGTCTCCTCTTACTTCACCAAATCCATTGCACGTAAGGCACTAAGTACAAATCTCTAATGATTTAATAACAGAAAGTGCATACTGCTACTGCAAGGGGAAATCAAATGAATGTTACACCTTCTGACTATACAAACTGAGAAATTCCACCTCATAGTAGTTAGTCCTTACAGGCAAGCAGCTTAAAACAAGCCAAAAGGCCTGATAAGTCAGAAAAGCATAACTAATGATGGTCCTACCTTTTTCCTTTCTGAATAATAAACATCTTTTGCTCTTAAAGCCCATATTGTAAAACCCATATAAAACTATCTATTTTTTTCAATGGATTCAGCATGCAACCTTCACAAATGGCATTTTCCCAGTAGTGAGCCTTTATGATAATTTATGAGGGCAGCAAAGTTAGCTACTCATCAGCAGATGATCTGACTGCCTTTAAAAGAAATAGAGTTTTGGCTGGTGTATGTGTGCACGGGATGGATAGGTTACCCTTCCACTTGAAACCACAGCCCAAACATTTGTCCTGCTAAGGATTAAATACTTCTGTTAAGAAGCTTGGTATAGGCTCCAATGTTCAGAATGCCGGAGTTAATATCAGTCCTTGGTGCTGGCTCCACCAACACAGATGTTTTCTAACAGACCACATCAACAGCTATGGCACTCACGTTGATGCTAGGCTCTTCCCATCTTGGAACTCCTGGGAAGAAATAGGAGATCTCTAATACAATGATCCTAATTTCTTACACTTGTGTGTTCTTACACAGTATGTCTCATGTAGTATTCATGTCCTGCAAGAGCAGCTTTGACTATACCAGCAAGGGTGGTTCTGAATAAACACCAGGGTAATCTGTAAAGTGAACACCCTCTTAAGATGAGCAGTGGAACTGCATTTAGAAACCAGCTAGAAATGTTGCCAACAAGCGTGTGTTCACTTTATTCCCTAAATTTTGAGACCCCATTTTAAAGGTTTTATCCACTCTGATGGCTTCAGCCGTTTGCTCCAGAAATTAAACTGCATTAACCTAAGAATTAAAAAATCCTTTTTGATGCAATTAAGAGAATTGGTTTATAAGCAGCTGTGTTTGCCATATGACCAGTTAAACCTGCATTAACCTGAGGAGTTGCAACTAAATTGCATCAGATTTGATTTTTTAATGGTTTAGATAATAGACTTAAAAGTCCACAAGAAATGTGTCCTTGCTTCCTGAGCTTTTTCTTACAGTTGTGTACAAAGTTTCTAGAGCTTCTTCTGTGTATTGTCTTAAAGACTACTTTTGCACCCCTTAATGCCCAGTCTGTCATGCTAGTGAGTGCTTCGAGACCCATTAGTGTGCAAATTATTGACATAAAGAGACAGGAATAGTTCCAGAGGAGCTTCTGTTACATTTTATTGTTTCGGTACAGCATTAGTGTATGTACACTAAGCATACAGTCCATATGTTGCTAGAACTGCCTGCTAAATGTTTTTACTTCAAAAATTGTTGTGCATTCAGTTTTCCAAGCACAGCAAATGCACACATAAATTAACGTTCGAGTATGAAGGAAAGAGGATGATCTTAGAGAACATACCTCAAGAGGGTTGTACTAACACTGAATCTAAATCGTAGCTCTCATATACTCTCCAATCCCTATCTAAATCTCATCTGATTTTGAGTACTTTCAGTCTCATGTGTGACCTACAGGTACAGGCCAGTAGAAGCAGTTTCTACTGTTAGCTTTGTGGAGTTATGTCTCACTTCAGGAAGTACAATAAAAGCAAGTAAAACGAACAATGCCTTGCATAGCAGGTGCCAATGTCAATGTGTTTATGGAGACACCTTGGCACCACGCTCTCTTTAGCATTCATATTTTTATAACTACCCTTATGAGGGCAGTCTGAATAAGGCAGGCCAGACAGTAGTGGAAGATGGGATTCAAGTACTCTGACATCATTTTAGTTCAAATACTATCCCCCAAACCTTTTAGGAACTGGGATTAGAACTAATGAAAAATACCAGAGTGAGAGGTCTGGCCCTCCCGCTGGGCTGAGTTTGGCCAGTACTGCTAAGCCAGCTGCATAACCAGGGCACTTTCAGAACAACAGCCAAGGAATTATAACTCATTAGCTGCCAGCTCTGGCTCAGCATTAAAGAGTTAGTAATAAACTGGGGAGTGGGAATTTTTTACATTCTTACCTCTCTAAATCCTCACCATCTAAGTAGCCATGAATACCCAAAGTTTGTTCACAGATACAAAAGTGCTATGTGCTGACATCCAGAAGAGAAGCCTAGATTCAGCACAATGCTTCAGGACTAGCCTTAATTATGCGTTTATGGCCATTGATTTGGCCTTCTAGCCATTTCTAAAGCAAGTGTAATGCTTCTCAGGTTTACCTAAGATACTGCATTTAATAGGACTTAAGAACTTGAAACATCCTCTGTCATATAACTGAAAATAGTTAAACTCTTTAATATGCAAACAAGTGATAGTCAGAAATATCTCCAGAGGAGCTGCTGTTGCACTTTATATATAGTTGAAGGACGAGGTCATGTATTTTCTAAAGCAGAGCAACGCTAAAATCTCCTCCATGAAGTTTGGCTTTCTGTTCTAAATCCTGCAGAGAAAAGCTGTTTTAACTCCATATGTTTAGCTTCAGGACTGGATCTGAAATTGTTTTCTACCATACAAGTATAAACAAAACAAAAAAGGAGAGAGCCCACATTTGGCAACAGTTCGTATGTCCAGTCCATAATAGCTGCTTAGAATGTGCTTTTCTTGTTTAAATGTCTGATGCTTTAACTTAAAAATCGACCTAGAACTAAATTCAGAGATACTATGGCCTCAAAGGTAATGATCTTTATGAACTAGAATGAAATGGGTTTTGTTTGAAGAATATTAAGGGAACAAAGATCAACTAAGTTAAAGTTTGACAGCTTAAATTTCATTTCTGAGTTCTTGATTTTTTCATGTGGGCTTTATCCTCTTACATTATTCAGGATATGTCTGAAAGATATTAGTTTAGAACAATGCAACCTCAAAAAATTGTCATCGAAAGTCAGTAATTCAGGAGGATGATTGTGTTTGTTTCAAAAAACTCTGAAGGATAACAGCAATTACATCTCAAAATGTACAGATGCTGTCATGTCCTTCAGAAAGCAAATTAAATGAAAGTGACTTGCTTAGGTGTACCTGAGCAAGGTACTTTTGCTAGATGATCAGAAATTAATAATGCTGATGCACTGTACACCAGCTGAAACTCTCAGAACGATTCTTGTCAGATTGTTCTGCAATACTCTGCTCCAATTTTGTCACTGTTTTTCACCCATTTCAGTGGGTTAGACTGTAGTTTAAAAACTATTATTTTTAGGAAGGCTTTTAATGATCGCATAGAAAGATGAAAAACCTTACTTTAGGTTCCAGGGACTGGATTCTTGTGATAACATTAGGGATGATGCTCCAAATTTATACTGGTAAAGGGAAAACACTGTAGAACCAGGCTCATCACTGGTTTGCAAAAAACAACAAACGAGAGGAGAATTTTTCAAAGCAGAAGTGCATTTCAGTAGGTTCTGGGTCAAGTAGATGACGGAAGGCCCTGTTCCCTTCATTTTAAAATGGTGAAATTCCTCATGTAGACAGCTGTAGTCTTACTTTTACTTTCATTGTTCTAATTGATTGAAACAAAGCAATCCAGAGGTGAAAGACAACCTAGCTCATGTTGTAAACTGGGGACTGTACTTCTGGGAACATACGCTTTTCCAAATACGCCTCTCCTGTGCATTTTTAATATTATTACAGGGGAAATTGTATAGGTTCTTGAATCGCCAGCATGTTGCAACTTCAAAGCATAGTTAGCACTCTACAGAGTTTCCATTCAATTAAATTTCTGGAGCCATAAGATCTTGATTATACACTGTATAAAATTAGATGAGCCAAGTACTAAGTAGCCAATTATTCTGCTTGACTGCCAGAATAAGGTGCTTTGTATCGGCAACATATATTTAACTGGCTCCAAATGGGAGGTTAGCTTCTGCTGCTGACACTCACTGTAAGTTTTAGCAGTATGGATAAGATGAACCTACCTACAGCCATATCTGCAAAAGAAGAGTCACACTTTAGGAATAGAGAAATTCCCAATGTTTTCTACTGCTCTGTTCATGTGTGAGTAGGAACAGACAAACAGGAAATCCCCCTGGGATTGCCCCACTGTAAAATTATTCTGACCATTTTCAGAACTCTTTGCTAAAGCACCTTTTTGTCATAGAAGCCTACCTACAATAACTGGAGCTGACGGAAGATGATGAGTGAGAAAAAATAATAATAAAAGGAGGGAAGAAGGGAAATGGGGGAGATGGCAACAACAGAGGAAATCTTGCAAGTAATAGCAAACTAGGATAGCAAAAACAGAACCTCCTTCAGATTAAATTTTCATACTAATCTTAAATAATGTATTTGGCACCTCAACACTTTTATAACAAAGGAGAAAAGAAAAGCAGAAAGGCTGCAACACTCAGCTGTAAATGAGGGAGAATGTGTACACAGATGCCCGAGGCTCCAACAATCAAAAAACAAACAAACAAACTAAAAAACACCCCTTCTCTTTCCCCCCAACCTTATTCACTGGTTAGCATCTCATTAAAGAAAAATCTACTTTAACGAAATCTCAGGGTATACTGACACTTTGACAAATTTGCATATATTTAAGAAACAGAAGAAACAATGAGGTCTCTGTTTGGAGAAGAAAGCTGGGATAAGTTTGCAAGCAGTATAGTCAGAGGCCGTGTATGTCTGCATTCACATCAGAGACCTGTTGTATTTCTCAAGCTCATTGACTCCTAAGATCAAGAAAACTTCATCAAGATTACGACACCAGTCATCCCATTGAGTTTGTTTGTTTGTTTGTTTTGATGTGGTAATATTATCTAGCTTTCCTGCTGCACGATACTATGCAACATGTGATTGTCAGAATCTGTTCCCAAGTTACTTCTGAATCAGTTTGGCAAAGAAATATTTCATAAATGGTGAGCAAATGCAGTGTTTTTTACCCACTTTCCAAGGTTTCCCAATTTTTGGTGTCAGTAGGTAGTCAGATATTGCACATCAAAAGGCAACAGGCGATACAGACTCATAAAGCACAGATTTATTCAGGAAACTTCATGCCCATGACCTATATATAGTTAAGTCTGTTGAAGTGCTGATCTTAAGTGGGCTTCCAGGAGGTATGGGCAAGACCAAGGTCTCAGCTCTAAATAATATGGGACCTCCCTTGCAATCAGCTCAATTAAATTGAGCTTGGTGAACTCTTCAGAATATTTTGTATATTTCATCCCCTGCTCCTGCAAACAGGTCCAGAAAGATTTAAACATCTTGTTCTACTGACAGTTTCAGATTTCTGAGTATTCTTCCATTTTAATGATTTTTTGGGGGTTGGTATAGGTGATTTCATGAGTGGAAGAGGCAAATACTATTTGAAAATTTCTACTTGCTAGAGTGTCATGGTCATACAGATGTACCACCATACACACAAGCATATAACCTGTCCCAAATGCTGTTGTGATTCAGGTCTCCTCCTTTTGTTTTATGCTTTTCCTTTTGCCACTGCTCCTGCAATAGTTCTTTGAACCATGCAGACATTCCTCTATACAACTTTGAACCTTGCTTGAGAAAATAAGTTGTCTTTGAGTTTCAGTGTACCCAGGGCCTCCTTTCCTCTTTTAACCTTTTCTGGGTGCTTCCATGATCCTTTTCATCCCTCCTGGGTCTACTGCCAGTTGTCCACACCATGATGGCAATGTGGCAGTTTGTCCTAGCTGGATACTTGACTGTCCCTGCACTGCACCTGGCTCCCTGGCTCCAGTGCGCAGCGCAGAGACTTGCAAGCTGGTTTCTTGACAGATCTAGCTTGTTTGAGAGCTACTGCTCCTCATGTCTACCTGAAAGATGTCATTTCCACAGGAAGGCTGATTTCAGTTTTGTGTAAGACCATATTCATCCACAGGATTGAGCAAGGTTTCAAATCTTTTACTCTGGTGTCTTGCTTCTTGTAGAAGCTCACTGTTTATTTGGGTCTTTGCTCTGTAAGACTGTTGAATACTGCATTTAAAAAGAGCAAGGAGATCTTTAAGGGCTCTCAAAGAAACTTTATAAGCAAGTCTCTACATTCCCTGAGGAAACCTTCTCTCAGTTGGAGCGCTGGCTGCCTGGTCCATCCAAATATACTCTGCAGGTGTTGCTATTTTCAGAAGCACAAGGAGTACCGGTGTCTGACTCACATTTAAAGCAAAGGAAATTAATCTTCGAGCAAAACAACCGGCATTATTAGCACCCAAGGGGCAGAAGCTGAGGCTAATATAGAAAACCATTTGCTAGAGAATTCTCTGATGGAGAGGAAAACAGAGCTGTTTGCCCAGCAAGCTCTGGCTTCTGAAATAGGAGCATTTAATAAACTCCCTAAAGCAACTGAAGTATTTAATAAATGGGGAAATAAATAAATAATATCCTCCCAGGACAAATTTGGGAAAGGATCTGTATTCCCATAAGGTCTCCTGATCCCAAAGCCTCTCTAACCAGAGAGGAGGACCCTTGGGGACCTTAGGGAGAGAAAAAAAAATGACACAGCCCCTCAGATTCTCTTTTGAAGCCAGCAGATCAGGTTTGCTAGAAGTCATTTTTCTTAATTTCTCTTTTCATTCCTATTTCCAAAAATTTACAGAGAAGGAGAGAATATCCCAAAACATGGCTTTATTTTCCCTTAGTTCTTCATACCCCTCACCTCTTTGTTATATATATATATATATATATATATATAAAACTTGCAAGTAATCATAGGTTTCTAGTTCTGTGAGAAATTTCTTCTATTTGGAAGCAAGTGGACCAAGTGAACACAGAGCACCCGATGGGATTGTTGAATCTGAATGAGGAGCAATATTCGGAAAGTGGTATGGCCCTGATACGTTATATCATTCAAAGCTCCTTGTACTAGTAATTGCTTAAAGGAAGTTGCTCGGCTTCCAGGTGCTACCTCAAAAAAACAACAACAAAAAAACAACAACAACAACAAATAAAAACAAAAACAAAAAAAAAAACACTCTAGGCTGTGTTTTAAAGTTCAAAATTAAGCCTTTTTACAGCAGTATTGCAGAGATCTATCAGTGTCCACTTGTGGATTCTGTTGGTGCTTTCAGCACATGCAGTTCAGGGCAGGTGTTTAAAAAACATGATAATACTTCCTCTTTTTTTATTGGTAGCCAGAATGTTTTGAGAGAGTGACTAAGCACAGGCCTGGAGATTATGAAATTTGCTTAAGTGTTAATGGGTTGATTGCTGAGTTACAGCCTGCCGTCTTTACTGGAAATTGATTGACTGGTGCTGCAGGTCTTCACACTTGACGCTCGGATTTGACTCAAAAATTCTGCCAAGTCTTTTACTCTGAAATTTATCTTAATTAGATCTGAAAGACCTGCCACAGCAGAATAGTCACACCGATTAAATGAAAAACAGGAGAAATTACTGATCAAATTAATCATAATGTCGGGTTACAGCTGTAGGTCTGATGTAATTTGCCACTCCAGTGAGTTACATCGGCCCCGGCACAGGAAAGAGAGCTGGTTTTACGCTGATCCGTAACACCAGGCAGCTTCGGGCAGCCCATCAGGACGTTTATTCCATTCATTCTCTTGGCTTACTCTGATCTTAGTGCTGCAACTAGAAACAAATTAGGTAAAAGAAAAAAAAAAAAAAGCATCCTTTTTCCAAGGAGTCATGCTAGAAACATGAGCTTCCCAAATCCTTCTTGTTTCATTTTTCCTCTTCCTCTACCAATATTCTACTT
Organism: Cygnus olor; assembly: GCF_009769625.2. NCBI lineage: Eukaryota > Metazoa > Chordata > Aves > Anseriformes > Anatidae > Cygnus > Cygnus olor. Next base: position 60,894,119 of record NC_049170.1, on the reverse strand, counting down.
TTGTTTGAAGTAACCAGCAATTAATTATGTGGAAGATGGAAAATTAAAAGGCCAGAGGTTACCACCTCGGGCACAAGCCAGCAAATGGGCATTTGTGAGAGCTCCTAGTGGGTTAAGATATGAGAAAATCAGGACAACTTAAGTAAATGGGTATATAACAGCACATGAGAAGGTATGTCCCAGCAGGTAGGAAATCAACAATCAGACTTGATATCTTGTGTATGTGATGATCCTAAAATTTATTTTTCAATGATGTGCTTGTAATGTACTACATTCTACTATAAACTTACTATTGTTTTTTAATTTATAAATCACTGGTTGAATCCATATTAGGAGGAGATATGTTGTGGGTCCACAACCTGTAGTGGGGCACCACTATAAAATTTTAATCTGGAAAAGAAATCTCCTGCGAGATTTCTAATATTCTTTCTATGAGCAAAGTTTGAAAGATTCTTAGGACAACCTGTCTTGTACAAGCACCACTGTATTTTTTGCTGCTGATCCAGGACAACTTCAAGAAATGAAGATATTTGCCACCAGCTGAAAAAGGAAATGAAGTAAAGGAGAGAGAACAAGAAACTAGATGAGCACTGTTACTGTGAGTCTCAGAAAGATTTTCGTCTTACCTACAAATATACCCAGTTTTTATTTTGATACTGTAGTAACTTGAACTAATCAGGAATTTTCTAAGTGATTTTTTCCTTTCCAAGAATGATGTAATTCCACAAAATTGTACAGACACCCCCCCCCCCCCAAAAAAAAAAAAAAAAATTCATTTTAATTTTCTATTGTTGAGCTAGGAAATAAGCTAGGGATAGGTTTTGTTTAAAAAATGCTTTAAACTGTATGTAAACAATTTATTTCCATGAGTTGGTTAAAAAATAGTGATTTTACAAAAGAAATTGAAAACTCTTTAATCCACATGATGATTTGAAATTTTCTAAAATTGTTCATCATTTTCAAATGTAGATTTTTGTTTGCTGAAACACTTGAATATTTCAGCTTATTGTTTGCATCAGAAACTATACCTTGTATTAGGACAACTTCCTTCGGGACAGGAACTTGACTTATTTTTGATAGCTTAGAAATGATCAAATATCCCATGAGGACTCTAATTAGAGAACAGAGTTAGGTTATGTTTCTGGAAGAGTTTGGAAGGCAAACCAGAGTTTCCAAAAGAGAAGAACTGATGTGTAAAAAGAGCAAATTATAAATTGCTAGGATTATTGTTTTGATAAAAGAATGATGATGGTTCATTTTGGTTCTGAAATGAGCTGAGATTCTTAAAATAAAGATAAGGCAGCAGTCACTGTTGCAATATCTTTGTATACCTGTTAAGAAATACTTATTTGCTTGTAAATGACATCAGGGAGGCAGTCAGACCTGGGAGGATCCTAGACTTCTAGCACAAATAAAGATGTTATAAAGAAAAGCTTACAAATATGGATCTGGTCACATCACAATCTATGCTACAGAACAATAATCTGTATTAGTGGTGGCCAATAAATTGATATCAGAACATGATTCTGATAAATCTCATAATTTTCACCATAGTAACATTGTTATCCCATTTGCAACCTTCTGGATAGCCACATCCAACTGGAGTGCTTCCCTCCCAACTTGGGCAATGCTCTCCTTATGTGGCTCCAATACTCTCCTGGTGGCTCCAACTGAAAGAGAGTAGGAGGAGGTAAAAGGTCGATCCTCTTTTGACATTTCTCCAGGGGCATGGGAACACCTCGCAGAGTGCCAGCTGGAACACCCATGCTGGGAGCTCCATGGTCCATGGGAGGGCAGCTGATGAGGAATAGGCTGTACCAGGATCAACGTCCAGGAAGGAACAAGTAAAAAGAAGGCAGTCTCGTTCCCAGGACTCACCTGAAAGCACAGATTCCATTAGCATATGATTCCCCAGTGACATGGCCTGATTATTTTAGGAGGAAAAGGAAAATGTTGGGAGGAGGAGAGTATAGAAAAACAATGTCTTTGTTACCCACAGTGCTTTTATTCCTAGTGACCTTTTCCACTGGGAGAGAGATACCAAAAAACAGAAGTGCAGATATTGTGAAGGGCTGAATTTGTATCACTGATCACCATTCTGGTATAAGATGCTGTGTACATTTCCATCCTACCTCTTCAACTTTCCACTTTATATAATGAGACCTAGCCCTGCTACTAGGGAAGTTTGCAGGAGGTTTCACATAGCTCACAAATGAGACAGGAGCGAGCTCAATATGCCATTAGGAAGGTTTCCCTTCTTCTCATGCTTCCCCCCCAGCTCTTAGAATTACAGTTTCTTTTTTTTTTTTTAACTGTCTTCTGACTATGAAACACATTCCCAATGCAATCAAAATGTATGTCTGACAGAATTTTCAGTTCATGTAAAACAAATATAAAAATAAAACTTGAGAAAACCAAGCCATTCGAAAAATCCTTGATGTTTTCCCCATAGGCATTCAAAGAGTATGTCTAGGGGGAAATCACTGGTACTTCAAATGTACAAACAGGTATAGAGATAACATATGTCAGTCCTACAGACCCAAACTTGGCAGTCCATGCTCTCATGAGCGAAAACTGCAGGGAAGAAAGGGGAGGGAAAGGGAGAAGATGGGAGGGAGTTCTTCACTGCCCTATACAATCTGCATATTTAGCTTTAATCTCGTTATCAAGTTATGTCTCTGCTTATTGAATTCACTTTTGAAAAATAATTTACATTAGGAAGTACCGTGCTCTCATAAGTGGGTTTTTGGAGTCAAGAATGCCAGACTGCAGTTCCAGCTCTATCACTTGCATGTCACTTCATCTTTCTGTTCTTTTTTTGATTCTCCCACCATTGCTTGATCTGTTTATACTGCAAACTTTTACAGTTTTTTGGTAAAAGGCAATGAGACCTTGATCTTCAAATGGGCTTCCAGGTGCTGCTGTAACACTAAAACTACAAAAGCAAGGAGTATTGAAAAGACTAACTTCATGGCTCTAGTCACTCACTCTAAATTCAGAGTAGCATTGCTGTTGATTTCAGAGGACACAGATCTGGTATCCATTTTGTTTTCAAGTACATCAAATATTTTGAAGTTTCTGTCAGCTGCTCAGTGTGCTGTCAAAGACACTAATGAAAGGTTTTCCTAAAGTTAATTTTCCTACTCATAATACAATAACCAAATTTGCTTTAACACTTGAAAAAATCCATCCATACTAAAGAGAATCAGTTGCTTAATCCTAAAATTAAAGGTTATTGCATGCAAGAGAAAATAATTACATGCTCAAAGTATGGAAAAAAGAAAACTTTTTTAATATGTAGGTATTTGTATAATTAAAGACTAATCAAGCATGAAGGCTGCTGACTAAACCAGAAAATGAGATTGATGGCAAGCAATATTGTAATGTAAATGCCATTTTTGTTTAAGTACTAAAAAGCTGGAGGAGTGATATCCTGAACAGATTAAAAGCAAACAGCATTGATAATAAATATTTATCAGATTTCAAATGCAACACGGAGATTTTTATATTTTACATGCAAAATATATTGGCATTGAAATATTCAGTCACTTTTCAAAGGTTTGTTCACATTTTCACTTTAAAATGTTGAAAAGCAAGCACTCACTAGTAACAGAAACTGCTTTATAACTCAGTCTTAACCTGTAGCAATGTCAGTAATCTGTAGGCAATGTGAAAACAACTGAGAGTTGCTAACATACTTAACCGTAAATGTGTAAAATCAACTCCTGGGGCTAGAGGGTCAGAATTTTTTTTTTTTTAATGGGTTTACTCATTTTTTGAAAAGAAATATATTCACTTTAATATTTTAAAAAGAGATGAAAGTTTTTCAAACTTAAATCTGTGCCATGATACAAATGCATAGTAAAGTATTTATGGAAGGCTTATGTATTTGCAGAAATTATCCCAATGTAACCACCATTTCATTGTAGAGAAATGATTTAGTTAAAGCTCTGTATCTTCTTGGAGACTGTGCTTTTAAATTGGTGTAAAAGCATTGCACTGGCTAAATGTACTCATCGAATACTTTTGTATTATGTCTTAGTAGCCTAATTCTTGTTCAGAAATTGATATAAATATATTTGTCTACAAGAGTTCTGGAGAATGAGAATACGTTAGAAATGACGTACCCACGTGTGTCCTCATTCCCATCCATTTTCTTTCCATTAGACTATTCCCAGAGTTGGCACTACTCAGTATGCTGAAGTACAGTAGAAACCATCTCTTAATCAAACCTGTTCATGCAATACTTGAAGCTAATTTAAAGTATCCTTCAACATCCATGAAAAGAGGTTTAAACTCAGCAGTTGTGATAGTAAGGCAATAAAGACCTTTGCTTTAGTACATGCACTGTGGGCCATTGCTTCCTTTGTGTTGACATGTACCTCCTGTTATTTCCTCATACATTTACTTCTCAGAATAATTTTCATCTCACTTGATTATGACTGAGAGATACAATAGCATGCCACTAACGGAGTTATTGGGGAAAATTGACAATAGGGATTTTTGAATGTAAGACTGCCTACAACATTATCAAATTTTTCCTAGCCTAGTGTAATTGTATTCTATTAGCCTTTGGACAAAGGGACTGTAGACAAGTTAAAATTAAATAATACTGTGCAAAAGTCTAATGCTAGTCTCTTGAATAAGCATTGGTTTAATTTACAGAAGGGTTGAGACACTCCTATAGATGTAAACTGTAGAAATTACTTAGTTCTTGAAGGAGCCAAAATACAAGTTTAATCCCCAGGATTTCTTAGACAAATCTTGCTCTTATCAATAGGTTATATCACAGGAAAATGACAATTTGCAAATGCCAAAATTCACACCAAACCAGCCAGGTTTGTACAGTATTCTGTGTTTATTTAAGTTACTGAGCTCTTGAACATACACAAATTCAGGTATCTGTCCAACATTACAACTTCATAGATTTACATATGAACGTCATGATTAAGAAACTTTGTAAAAGGAACTTTATAGCAGGTACTTTAATTCCTCTAAGCAATTCATGTTTACATTGTTGTAACGGTACTAAGGATTACATTGAAAAAAATGCACAAAGGAAAACAGTACAAAAAGTACAAAACCTTGTGTGTAGGCCAGATCCACCAGTCAGTGGTCCAGCAAGAAGCAAACTAGAAAGTGCAGTAAAGCATGTTTAGATCAAAGCTATTCAACTGATGGTCTTTGAGCCAGGTCTGACTGATAGGAGGTCTCAATACAATTGACCTTGAGTAAGCAAATAAAAGAAAAATTAAAGGCTTTTGAAGGCAACTGCACATGTGCTTTGCCCTGGGAAGTGCTGTTGCATGCTAATCCTGAGAGCAGCCCAATTGGCTAAGGGAGGTGGGAAGGTAGAAGGTCTGTTGTTAGATATTTTTTTTTTTATTATTATTTTATTTTCCATTTTTCACACGTCTGAATGAAGCATCATAATAAATTTTAGGTTGCCTGTTCAACAAAAGACCCTAATTTATTTCTTCTACAGAGATGTCTGTTCCTCCCAAAGATTACTGATCCTGTCAAGCAGGTGATAATTAATTTTTTGTTTACAAACTACAGCACTGTTTAAAGTGTAACCAACAAGAAGGGTTTCCTTATTTCTTCTTGATGTGAGTTTACCACAGTTTACTGAGGAAAACATACTAACATGTAAATTATTTAAAGGCTGAAACAGATGCTTTTACAAGTCAATAAACTATGCTATGTCTTGGAACAAAAAGAGGGTATCCCTGGGATATTTACCAGAAGGGTCTGCTAGTCAAAGGGGGAATGGATCCAGCAGAAAAAGAGCAATTATTCACAAAATAAAAATAAGGATAGCTGTTAGAAGTGCCAGCATATGCGTCTGATATGCTTTTGATGGGACTATTACTTACGAAAAAAACGTCATTACTGCCATTTTGCACTGGATATTGCATACCTATTTCATGGTAATCATGGCTTGTGTAGCATTCATTTATGTGGAAAAGCTTCAGAGAAACCTCAAACCATTCAGTGAAATGTACAAACACCTCCTGGCTCTCTGGGTTTATCCTCTTTGACAAGCGTCAACTTAAACAGAACCTTAAAATGCTCGACACTTGTATACATTATTTTCATTTAAGTTCATGAGTCAGTAAAGAAATGCAAACCTCATCTTCAGTGTGTAGTTTTGAAAGTCTTGATCTGATTTTCTAAGTTAACAATACTCTTTACTTCAAATCATAAAAAGTGATATCACAGTCCTGGTTAAAACCTCACTTAGAAGCCTGAGGGCTAACCAGATGCTGCTCTCCCCAAAAAAAAAAGTTGCCTTGTTTTCAGATAAGACATACCCCTCATCCAAGCAACAGATTTTGAAAATTGCTAAACTTTTTCTGGATGTGGTGCATTTATTTTTATTCTTATTTTTTTCCCATGGGAGAATGGGTCTAATTTTTGCCTAATCTTTTTAGTAAGCTTAAGATGTTCCATGATCTTAACAAATATTTGTCTCCAAACCGGAAAAGTAAAACATAAAAAAATGAGGTAGCTGACAAAGTTTCATGTGGATGAAATAAAACTGTGAAGTCAGATTTCATCCTTTTCACTTCACCATACATACATGCACCCTATGCCATTTGAGAAATGAAGAACCAAAAACTGGAGTGTTTCACTACTACCAAAACACTTTGGGGGCTTATGGAGGGAGATAGTTTCTAAATACAACCAAAATGTCCACCACTTTTTGAAAAGTTTCTGTTCCTATGGAAATAATAATGCAATAAATTGTTCTATCTTAAATATATGTATATATATTTGCAAAAAACAACTGTAACAAAATATTTTAAATTACATCTCTATCCTGGAAATCACCACAGGCTTCAGAAATACTATCTGGTGTTAGAAAAGCTGAATCTGACATTTTCCAGCTGCACACTATTAAATATAATCTTCACATTAGGGTGCTGTTTTCAGTTTTCCCAGGGTGTGATACAACACATCAAGGCAACGTGGGTGACGATCTGAGGAAGAGGCTCCTCAGAAAGTAGAAAGATCAGTATACTTCCCTCTTCTGACAGCTAACACGCCAGTGTTTGCTCTATGAAATATAGACGGCCATGCCAGTGAAATGGTCCAGAGCTGGACAAAGGACTTTTACCACAAGAAATGAGGTTTGAAATCATTAGGACTCACTCATCAAGCCATCTTCATTTTTCTCCAGTTTGTTCCTTTTCAAAATGCCTAGTAAAGTTATTTTAAACAGTTGACTTTGACAACTCTTCCTTCTTCCTTCTTCCTTCTTTCTTTTCTTCTTTCTTCTTTCTTTTTTTCTTTTTTAATTAGAGAGCTTTCTGGCAAAAATTGCAGATTAACTGAAAAACAAAGCTATTCATTCCATGATTCTATGATTCATGTCATCTGATAAAATCACCTTGTGAAACAATGTCTTAGCCTCAGGTTCAAGCCTTTCATTGCACGTGATTCAGACTTGACACTTTGACCAGGGTCTACTCATGGTGGTAAATGTCTTGTGGCGGAATAATGGATGTTTGAGGGCTTTTACTTTTTCATCTTGGAATATAAATAGTTGATTGTTCATCAGGTCAGAAAGAGAACTTACTATCCTACTTGTCTTAGTGTGCATAACTTTTACAAAGGAAACAGTTCTAATTAATGGTGGAGAAACTTAATGCACCTGTGGCTTACTAAGTGTAAGTACATACATCTTCTCTGTTCAAGAACTGCCTGCTGGAAATTTTAATGAGCAACTTCCATAAATGTAGAAGAAGCCCACAGGTAGCTCCTTGTAAATATTCCAAATGTAAGCTAAGACTGGTTTGGTTTTGTTCTCTCTGGGGAAAAGAGGGAGTGATTAACTTATAGGTTACCTGATATTCTAACTGTTGTTAGAAGAGCTGCCACTTTAGTGGAGCAAGAGCACTACTTTTCCTGGGAAAGCTGGCTAGTATTTGGATTGCGTCTGGCTGCTTTTCACTTTGAACATAACATCCTAAGCTGCTTTAAGGGGAAATTTAAAAAAAATATATGATTGATACAGAAAGATTAGTTAGTATAAGATATATAATGTATGTATGATCAAAGCTGATCTTTTATTTTTCAAATAATCGGTATCTTCTGAAAATAAGGAATAATCGTTAGTGTAGGTATTGAGTGACTTCCTATCAGTCAAAACTAGTTTTAATATAATGAAGTGTTGAAATGCTTCTAGAAAGTACAGCTAAGATAAATCCCTAAACATCTAAATGACCTCTTCCCTGCTGGCTCCAATACAATTGAGACTTTATGAGCAGAACTTGACTTTTAATGATATTAGGCCAGTACAAACTTTACAAAAAGAGGAATTGCAAATTCTGAAAATAAAGTTTTAGCCTGAGTACTTTGATAAAGATCTGTGACCCCCAGCCCTTTAAATATTGAACTTAGACTGTAAAAATATCACTTCATATTGATCACATGGTTATTAAAGTCAGTCAAATGCTCAATTCATATGTCAAACACTTGTAATTTTCCTGTAAATATTAGAACAAAAGAAGAGAGTGAAAATATCATTGTGTTCAGTTGCCTTAGATTTATTCAGCTTTTCATCACTGAGAAATAATAAAACTGTCACCAAGAAATGCATTAAATATGCCAAGCATTTATCAAGACTAAATTCATTTACAGCTGCATCATGTATGTGGTGCATGTGTACATTATTTCATTTATGTGAAGGAAAGGACTTATCCGTCCGTATAACTGAGAGTAATAGTGTATACATATGCCATGTGTTCTTGTTGTCTCCTTTCAGTACACCTTCCCTCTCCCAGCCACATACTTGTATCCTGAAAAAGTATGGTTTATTTGTTGAATCTCAAGGAGAATGAGGAAACTTAGAAAGTCAACAGATATTAATTTAATGTTAAAGGCAGGTTTTAAAGTACCTTCAATATATATAGCTCCTAATGACATTCAAGTGCACTTACAAGGAAGGTCAGGGGGGAGATCTTGAGATCCCCCAGGTTCCCCCCAAGATGCCTTTCCATAACCAAATGCTTTCTTATGAGTAATCGAAAGAAACCTTTAGTCAACCACTAGGGAGTCTTTACAGCCTGGCTTCGATTGGAGTCTGAGTGCAGGCCTGTGAGCAGGAGGTGTTTGTAAGCATTTCTAATGGCATTTTGATGTACATGTACAAAATTGATGTCGGAAGGATCATTGTAAAGTCCCAAACAGTGGAATATTGAGGACATTTTCAGGTGGCAGTCAGATTCTGGCTGGGTGAGCCCAGTATATTTTCTCATGTCACAGTTGATTAGGTTCACAGGGAAGTGGAAAGAGTAAAAAATTCTCTTATTACTGCAGCAATGCCATATCAGCCTCTTTTCCCTTTGAATGCAACATTAGTTTTTGTCCAGAACTTTAACTGCTTTCTACAGTTTGGGGAATTGTAAAGCAGAAACAATTTTCCCAGCTAGGCTGACCTTCACAGTAATGAGAAATGACTGGAATTTCTTTCTATTTCTCTAACATTTGGGGAGAGGGGGTAGGAGGAATATGTTTGTTTTACCTGATATTATGTTGTGGGCATCTATTTGGCAATTTGAGCCTAATTTTTTTCCATTCAGGAGATTACATGGACTGCTGCACCATCTGACCTAGTAGCCATCCCTCAAGTGTATAGAGAAACAACAGTAATGCACTTTAAACCTTTTGTTATCGCGGCACTGATGACATTTTGTTTGAGCTATTAAATGATGGTTTTTTTTCCATAGGGATGGCTATTTTCATTTACTCTTCAGTACTTGTTGAGATGATGAGCAATGATCTTGAGAAAACTTAAGATTCATTATAGGCCAGGAAGATGGGGGGTCTCAAGGTGGGCATATCCACAGGGTATTCCTTGTGAGGCTGCTACAGCACTGCAAAGCTAACCATTTCTTGGGGATGAGATGGAAGAAAATTATGCATGTATGTGCAAAACAAATACATGCTATGTCCAAAGAGCGTTAAAGAACAGTACACATGGCTAGGAATTGCTCTTTGCAGATGTTTAGAATAAACCTCTTTCCCTATGAAATCTGAGGCCTCTAGCATTGCTTGGTGGTCCAAGCTTGTTCTGGCCTGCAAATGCTGAATTAGCATTGCAGGGGTGTTGATGTACCTGTGGTAGGTTTTGTGAAGAAGATTCAATGCAAGGAAGAGCAAAGGCACTACAACAGGGCATTAAATGCAGTAAGTTACCCAAGGAAATATGCAGGATTGCAGGCATTCTTACACAGCCTGTGCTGAAGCCCATATTACTGCATCTTCGTTATAGCAATGACATTAACTAGTCAGGCTTGGGTAGGACTCTGCATGCTCCTCATTACAGTGTTGACCTATCTGTCATTTAGCATCTGTGATAGTAAAATAGCCAGAAGTTCCTGGAAATGGGCGGAAGTCAAAATATTTCAAATCAAATTGCATCAAAATTCTGACTGCAAATTATTCAAACATGAAAGCTGAGTAGTAGTTTCAGGGAATTTGCAAGTATGAAGTGTTTTCCTTTAATTTTTTTCTTTGTTATGGCTAGGACAGGCTATTGGAAATGTTAAAATAACATGGAGGAAACAGGCGTTTTTCCCTCTTTTCACTGTGAAGGAATAAAAGTTCTCGTGACACATCTAGGAGGAGAAGAAGGTTGCGTAATACCCTATAAGAATTCAACAGTTTGACTTTATGTCTCTAGTTTTACTGTATGTGAAAGGCATGGAATGTATGCCATTATTTTGTAGTTACATTTTCCTAGTTAATATTTCCATATTATCGCCATGCTGTTAGGACATTGCTTTAATTCTGTTTTAATATCCCACAAAACAGGGAGCAGAGTCAAGGGATATTAAATACCATGGTCACGCTGTAACCCGTAGAGTGAATACCTCTTTCACTGTAATTAGTGTGCCCACGGGAGCCTCTTCTTGAAGTTTTTTAATCCTCTAACATTAGTGACATGTTATAATATTGACAGGTGACTTTTATTTCTGATCTCCCCCCTCACTGAGAAATATCTGTATGTCTGCAGCTCATTGATTATGAACAAGGACAATAGGAGGAAAAATGCTTGAAATTGCAGGAAACATTTCCTTTGTGTTGTTATAGGCATTATAGGAGGGTTAATTTAGATGCTATGTTTCTAATTATATGTTAGACTATTTGGTACTCATCCTTGCCTTTCTCTTCAGCTCTTTTAAGCCAGATGTTTCTTGAAACCCTCAGCAGCCTATTTTGTGCTCTTTCTATCTGCATTCCTTTACTGTATACATGATTATCGTAAGTGAGAAAGATTTGGTTTCATGTGGCCCCTAAAATGATCAGAAATAAACTAAAGCAACATCTGAGTTCAGGACAGCTCTGCTGGCTCTTCCCTTCTAGAAAAGGAGAACACAGAAGAGGTAGGAACAAAGAAGTGTGAAGAGTGCCCTCACATTTGAGTCTAATCTTTTCCAGAAAACCCTCATTCTCAGTTGTAGTATAGTACTGGCCAAAACTTCCAAATCCTAGGAAAGTTGTAGTTTGGCAGAATAAGGTTAGATAGTGTTGTGATAGAGAAGAACAGTGAAACACTGCTTGATAGAATGAAGCTCAGGTAATGCCTTTGCCTAAAATAGTTATAGAAAATAGATGATAACCTAAAACACTTCTTTCTTTTAATTATAGTTAACAATGTCCTACTTTGTTCACTATTTGCAGTGTCCTGATGTTTGATTCATACTTCCACCTATAGCTAACTTTTATGGAGACTTCAATAAAGGACAGCACATTAATTCAAAGATGTTCAATACTGATCAATATTCATTGCAAAGCAATTGCAAACACGTGATCTTCCTTTTTCTATTGACTGCATTAGTCAGGCTTTTTGTCTAGGCCTCAGTCAAACCCTAAGTCTAATACTGATTTCATGCCGGTGTAAATCAAGATCAGCTGTATAGAAGGTCAAGTGCAATCTATCAGTATGGAAGCATTGTAAGAGAGATTGATCAGAGTGACTGTGAATGTTAGAAGTTTGTCTTCCTGGCACAAATAAAACTTTAACTGTGACGTTTCTACTCTCTGATCTTCTCTTAAACATCCTGAGAAACAGCAGTGGAGCTCTCAGTGCAGTACCCTGTTCAGAGCCTTACCTGCCTGGTGACACTAAGCAGTCCTTCATTCAGTAAGGCAGGATCTCGTCTTAGAAACACAAAGCATTACCCTGATTCCAGGGCTGGTAAATCAGTGTCTAGTATTGGCAGCCCTTAGTGAGAGAGGCACTCCCTCAAGCATTTCTTATTTGACTAGAGTGGAAAAGTGTGCACTGTATTAAATTTGGCATGCAAGACAAGATATACTCCAACTTTAAAAATAACAGCAATGTCTCCACAGCAAGTGCTTTGGGACTTGGATTATACACTTGGCAGTTTTGTGTTTGCTTTTTCTCTCATAGATAGCAGTGACAAATCACTGGGTTAAGAACACATACAAATAAGAGCAAAAGGTGTTCTACCTTCTGATTTCTCTCCCTGGTGCACTCTGTATTACTCAGGAACATTGTTATTTCTGTGTGTAACCAGCTACATATGTGAAAACTGATCAGTCAATCTCAAAGCAGCGGACTAAGATTTAATTATGCTGACTAAGAAAGGGACAAAATTGTCCACGATGTGCTGAGAAGTTGCCCACAGCTGCTAGGCTACCTTAAGTATCAAAGTTACCATCAGCTTTGGGCGATCTTCAAACTGTGGAATGCTTATGGGTGGTCTGCCACAAGGAGAAGGAACGTGAGACGTGTGGATGTAGGATCCCAAATACACGAATGGCACAAGGGGGCTGTTGGTATCCTGCCTGCCACTGGCAAGTGGAAAAAGCTGAGTCCCACCCTGCTGACAAACTGGAGGATGAGTATTGTGTCCCACAGCCTCACAGGGTGAGAGTCCTCACACCATGTGTGACTATTTGGAATTCACTCAAAATTCCTAAAATTTCAGAGGCTGCAGAAGCAACCAGGGGAAAATGAAAGCAGTGTATAAATATTGGAAACAGTGTTCATTCCTGGCTCTGGGCTGCAGGAAGCAGCTGAATGTCACTGAAAAGTGTGGAGAGGCAGGACACTACTGCTTTCTGCACTACATCTCTACAGGGAACCTCAGCATAACCTTTACTGTGTGATCTCCTAAATGCAAATGATGTTCATAGCAATTATTTTAAGGTTTTTCTCTCCCTCCTACTGCCAGCCAGAAATAATGGCACAGCGGTAGAACAAGCATACACTGCACAGAGGCATCCAAGAATGTGTGCCATAAATGTACAGTGTGAGCTTGCACCTCACCCTGCCGTAATCACTCAAGTAGCATGTCCCTGTGGAGCTAAACCTTACCCTTCTTCTTTTTGTTAAGAGGGTCCCCTTTTCAGCCTGTTTCCTCCACCCCAAGACATGAAGTATGTACTTATAGTGGGCCTTACTGCCATACCAGTAATTCTGCTTGATTTTTCTTCACTGAATTCCTTCTAGACATGCTACCTCTTTGGGAAGCGTGCAGCCACCAAGCCTGGGCAGCAGCAGGACTGTCTTTCTAGAAAACAGCAGGCTACTAGTCAGCTGAACTGGAGGATTACAGGATTCTTAGGTTGGGAGGAAAAAGAGTAATGTATAAAGCATGTGACAACATTACCTGCCTCAAAGCCAGGCTTGCTCTCAGCCCCATGCTTCTTGTTGCAGCATTCGGAGATTTCTGAAGCTCTAATGATGCTCTTAGCACTTACTCCTCTTCTAGCTGGCTAGGAGGCTTTACTGTTTACTGTTTTTTTCTGTTCTGTCATTAAAGTTACTTTTTAAATATATGGGTAGTTCCTTTTCACCAATGTAGACTAAACACTGAAAGCAAAAACACAGTAAGTAAGTCTGTTTAGCACGAATTATTGTCCTAACTCTGCTTACCTGAGTATGCCTAATGAGTAACTCTGAAAAAGACCAAGGAAAAGACAGCTTTAAAAACTGTCCTTTCAAAGAAATGTTTCCTTACTCAGACTTGACTTACGCTTTAGTCAGTCTGTATTTTAGCTCAGTAATTTTGCCTGCCCTCCATCACACTGTGCCTTACTGGAGCATGAGAACCAAATCACAGTGCTTAGCAGTCATGCTGGCTGCTCACTGTTGCCAGTTCATGGTTCCACCTGCTCCTGCAAAACAAAAATTATAGATGCAGAGTAGGAGTAAGTATTAGGAAAGAATCTAGAAACACTGTCTAAGATTAGAGGCCACCGTGCTGAATAAAGTGCAAGCACACGGTCTGTAAAATTTCCACTCCCAAAGGTGGTACAGTGTTGGGAGACAAAGGAATTATGATAATCTCCACTTTACAGATGAAGAAATGAGTTAGTAAGAGATTAACTAGCTTGTCCAAGGTCACTCAGGGAGTCTGACAGGCACAAGGAGACTAGAACCTAGATTTTCTGAGTTCCTGAAGAAGGATCAATCTCTAAGAAATAGTGTCCTATTTCTTAATAAAAGAATCTTGTATTAAAACGTTACAGAAGTAAAAATGCAATTTCTTACCTTTCAGTTTGATTAATGGATTCTTCACAACATAACAATAAAGCAAGTTCCTTTTATAATATAGAGTATTTGAATCATTTTTTTCAGAAAGTAATGATGGAAAAAACAAACAAAAGAACACACACTTTGATTAATTCCAGGTAGATTTTTTTGTTGTTGTTGTTGCTTGGGATTTTTTTTTGTTGTTGGTGGTGGTTGTTTGTTTGTTTTGCCAATAACTTCTAGGTATCAAATAAATGTTTTTAAAGTGCTAGGATTTGGCACAATGGTGAGCCAACTAGCAAGACAACCCTTTATAGATAATATAATAGTTAAACAAATTGAGTTTCCAGAGCTTAATCCTCTAAGAAAAGCTGAAACCAGAGGGGAAAACTTCCACAGTGTTACTCAGCTGGTTCACCCTGTTTGATTGCTGGTCAGTACATGAACCTTATTTTAGCAGTGATGTGATTTCTATCTAAAATAAGCTGTTTACAATGTTCTATGGGCTATTACTGTTTGAATGCTAGTTTCTAAAGTTCTTGAAAGAAGTCTGCATTAAAGCAACATTCAGAAGATTGTAGGATTGTTTTGTATTCTCTCTGAAATAGAATGTGATTTCATCTGCATCAGGCTGATTTACACGGAGTAATTTTGTTGTTTTGCTTTTGAGCATTTTATGAACTCCCAGAGAGATTATTGACCCCTGCTTAAAAAGTTTGCAATGAGAAGATACACCAATAATGGTTCTATTGTTAGTAATAATGACCATAATGGGCATAAATTCAGCTGTTCTTTTTAGGAGATGAAATATTTTCTTATTTCTTATACTCTTATTTCTTATACTCTTTTATAGGCATAAGTAGAGCTTAAAAGCAAAGACATGGGGGTCAGGATTTTCTGAGATTTCTCTTCCAGTATAATATGGCAGTGTACAACAGCTGTGGAAAATAGGATTACAACCAGTCAGGGATGCTCAGGGAAGAACCACCACTAAGGAATAATGTAAGGATTAATTTTTAATTATTGTATCAGAGGCTTACTACTCATTTGTTAGAAACAAAGGCAAAATTACAGCACTTTCCTTATAAAATGGACTGCATTCAGGACTGCACTTGTATTGTCCACAGGAAATGAACATCTGGTTAAAGCGAAACAAAATGTAAGAAGTCCACCTGTGTGCTCAGAGATTGGTCACAGGTTCCTGAAGAGAAGAGCTGCAAAGTCCTGAATCATTAGATACAGACATATTCACACTGACATTTAACTTAATGGTCATTTAACTTAAACATGTAATCTGGGAGCTAGGCTTCCTATATAGTTAGGACTCGGAGGTATGCCCTCTCTCTCTCTACTCGAATCTAAATCTCTAAGTGATGCATAGATGTGCCCACAGTAAGGCAGTGGGACTCGATGTGCAGTGTAGCCAAAAATTGGGAAAAATGCAAAATTCCCTTTGCAATGAGTCCTGGTACAAGGATGTGCCTTCTGTACGTGTCATCCAACTGAGACATTTAAACGTGTGCCCAGTTCTCCCTGTGGTCAATGGAAAAAAAGTTTTCTCTGGAAGACAGCTCAGAAAAGGACCTTGTCTTGTAAACTCTGAATTAGACCCCAGAGCATCCATTTCTCTTTCCAACTATAGAGGCAATGAAGGGCGTCTGGCTTTGTAACTTAGTGTCTGAAAGTAGGTGTTGGGGGCATTCCCTGAACAGATAGAAAGAAGACAAAGTGTGCCTGCAGTGTGGGCTAGCTGTATTCCCACACAGGCCATTTTTATAGGTTTGTGACAGTATATGGGCTTTAGAGGAGCGTTACTGCAAGCTTTTTTCTCCTGTACTAATGTAAGGTATATCAGAATAGTTGTGACACTATTTTGTAAACTAAAAAGAACACTAGTCAAAAAGACTGCATGTTTCTAAGATCATCACATATAGATTAAAGCCTCATCTCTCATGCGATGACTTATGTATGCCCATCATCTTTTCTTCGAGATCTTGTACACAGCAGGACTGGTGTATAGGCTTTATGAAATGCAGAAAGATGACAGAAATACATAAGTGTTTTGATTTACCTATAGTCTTCTCTGTTCTGTTCCTAATATAAGATTTAGTGTTTTTATGATGTCTTGTATGTTGTGTGTCTGATTTAAAATAATTATTTCTATAGTCATTCTTGTGATTACGCTTTTTTTGTTTCAGTACTCTTGTGCTGATATGTTAGAATTAGTTATTTCTTTTATTAGCTCAGCAGTGAGTTGCTTCTGTAAATATAATTCAAGACCTGTAATTTTTACCTTTCTCTTGGTGAGATTAATCTCTCTATATATTTTCTTTACTTGTGTTCTGCTTGGGTAATGGGAACATTACAAAATGTATACATGACATATTTCTTGTTTTTTCTTTGATATAGCATATCACCTATATTAGGTGGTAGTCTATATTAGGCTGTTATTTGATAGTTAAAATTTATAGAACAACCCTTCATTTCATGTATTTTCTCTTGCATGTTTCTTATATGCACGCACACTCGGAGTCATGGATTTCCAGGGCTCAGTCCTAAAGGCAACCAATTCAACTGTGATTTTTTTTTTTGTTTCTTTCTTTCTTACTTACATCCTTTTTTTCTCACTTTTCCTTTCATTGCTGTTATCTTTTGTAATTTGGCTTCAAGGGTATTCTTGATGCAGGTTTGGCAAATATGTTCCATGTACAACAGAACTGTGGCATTACTTTCTTATTGCTGCACGATTGTTCTGTAATACTGTAATTTGATCATTTTTCCATCTATTTTATGTTTAAGTTTCTGGATGTATAGTGTTAGGGCTTGACTCTTACCTTGCTTACATAGATATAAGCAAAGAGCAGGCATCCTACTGCACTAGTTTTTTTCAAACTTCTATCCCCTCTTGCAGAGTAGAGAGTAGCCCAGGTATAATTAGGTTACAGACATTTATCCCACTGCCTTTATTACTACATATCTGGTCCAGAACATCCGTAAAGAACAGTTAGTTAGCACTAGACTTAAATCTCAGCTATATAAGCAGAATCTTACCTCAAGATGCCCCGTCCAACATCATCTCTTGATTTCCCTTGAGTAAAGCACTGCCTTCAATTTGGGTTCTGTCTAATTAACATATTTTGAAGATTCAGAGGCACCATGTATTTGGACTGCTCCATGGGATAGCATGCAGCAGCACATATGGTCTCTACTGACTCTCCAACTTCTTTGCCTGAGCAAAGAAGAGGCAATGGCAAGGAAGCAAAAGCATGTTTTAAGTAGTAAGAATATCCTGAAAGGGGATGGGACTGCTAATGTTTGAAAATATATCAGCCTAGCAATCACACACATGCACACACAACACACACACACACACACAAACAAAACACAAATTAGGCCAATTGCAGCCATCCTTCCTGGGACTGGAGCCATCCCCAAAAATGGGGGACACACTGCTGGTGACGTTGGGAGTTGGCTGCTACCCGGGCAGTTGCAAGTGGTGTTAAAACTATCTTTGTCCCAGCAGTGACTGACATGAGGGAGAACAAGAGGCCCCTGGTGCTGCCCAACCTTACCTTTTCCACAACAACCACTTGTACAGATGAGTGGCTGGGGTCCTGCACACATGACAACTCAACTCTGCCCACCAGCCTGGAGGCCAGTTGGTGACAATCATAAACACGGGGCCCGTAGTACGCTGTAGTACAGCTCTTGTAGCTTGCCATACAATTTTTACCCTTGATTTTATTACCTTTAACAGCTATATGATGAGGGTCATTTATGTAAGTGAGTCATCTTTCCTGCATAAAAAGGTAGAGTGATAAGTCTAGATCTCAAGTAAGCAGTATATGAGTCACTGTAATTTGTTTTAAAATAGGGCTTGATAAAATCAAGGTACCACGTGTGACATTTACTACAAGAGCATGAAAAACAAAAAGCCAGAAGGAATGGAAGGATGCATGAGAGATTTTCCCACCATGGCAATGGCAAGTTGAGTAGTTGATTTATCTTTTGAAAAGTGTCCAGAGTATTAATGGTGAAATTAGTGTTTTCTAAAGAAAATATATGTTGTCAGATAGCAACTTCAGGGGAAAGACAAGTCTTTCATTTACGCAGGGTGTTCTGGTAATGTAAACCAGCAAAGTTGAACCAGTTAATTTATAAACAGCAACAGATTCAGAAATATGTACTATGTTCTCCTGGCTCTACCTTACCGTATGTAAAGTCAGTCTTCACTTTGAAATAGCCCCTAGTAGTTGTTTTTACTACTTATGTGCTTCTTAGTTAAAGACCTACATCTTATGAATAGTTTTTCTAGTCGTTCATTCCAGTTGTGATCATTGACTTCTGTGCCTCAGAGGAATTTTTTGGCCTCCATTAATATTACCTGTATGTATATTACGGAAATGGCTTAGCCTAACGTACATAGATCCTTACATCACCATGTACTGTGCAACAAACAGGAAGAAATATTCTACATGCAGATTCACCCTGAAATAAGAAAATTGGATTTAATTTTCATCTTGCCATACTTTGGTAGATGTGCATATGTAATCCAGTCCTAATGGACTTTCAGATGTATTATCGAAACAGAAAACAAACAAACAGGATGAAAGAAAGGCAGTTTTATTATTCTCATTTTTCAGACAGGAAATTAAAGAAATGAAAATATATGGAAGAATTGGACCCCTAGTGGGATTTCTAGATCTCTACCCAGAGACCCTAATCACAAGACTTCCTTACTCCTCAAACATAATTATTACTATTTCCATCACATATACTTTGGAAAGTTTTTCATGTTTCCACATGAAATACTAATTTTCTAACCCTGAACTTTCCTTTTAAGCAAAATCAATGAAAAGCTATTGTTGCTTTTACAGATGCCAGAGAGAATTATTACCATCATAGGCAACAATAAAAAAGATATTTTCACCCTCAGTAGATTGAATTACTGAGAATAACCTTATAATTACTGTATAAAACACCCTGTTTTAACACTGTTTTTAATATCCATAAAGTTTCTGATTTATTTTTCACAAGCCAGCATTAATGATGTAAGTTGGTGCAATTTGCTGACCTCCATGGGACTCCACCTGTTACACTGATGGCTCTTAAAAGGCACACTGGTTTTGGATGAATATTAATTAGGAACAAGGAAACCAAGGTCTGGTTTCACTGACACTGGTTAAATAACCAAGTAATTTTCTGGCATCAAAGAAAATTTTGGACTTCTAACAGTGTACCAGGTAGGTAAATCTGCTTTAAATTTGGTGTTGTCAAACCAGTGGAGAAAGGACTTCTGACTTCCCTGGTGGGGGACTCAAAAGTGGAAATGCAAGGGAACCCTTGAGTCATATTGAGCTTGCCAAACAGAGCCTTGTGCCTTGCTCCCTGCAGATCTTGGTTCTGATGCCCTAACAACCTGCAGTTCTCAGCTTGCTCATGATCTTCAGGAGTGAGAAAGGCAGTTCCCCCGCAGCAAACTCACATTTCTCGCTTTCATCTAAACCAAAAAAGCTGTCTCCTGGAACCATGCGGAAGTACAACTTCTGGTTTAGTTTAGATGGTTCATCTTTTTTGCCTCTTCTAGCTGGCTGGTGTTCACCAGATCTTCTGCAAGTCAGAGTCCTTGTCCATCTCTTTGAGCCGAAAGTAATGGGATTGTTAGCTGCCTGCTGATCCCTTTTCTGTTTCTCTGTTTTCTCTTGGCATGGTGAGAAACCAGGCGAGTGCCCTGCAGTTCGTGTTTGGTTTACACTGCCTCTTAATAATCAGTGGGCTTATGTTCAAGCCTGATAGAAATGAACATGGCATGCTGAAATTAGGGAAACTTTATCTGTTTACACAAACTTTGATGTTATTCTCATTAATTCTCGAGAAAAGCTAAAGCTGAGCATTAAAGTACTTTGAAGCAAAATAATAGGGAGAGGAATGTGGGAGAGGAAAAAAAGCAACGGGGAATCATTCATCACAAGTAAAATTTACTGTGAAATTTCTGTTTTCAAGGTGATGTACTCAGCATTAAGTTCTGAAAGCAAATAGCACATATCTTGCATTTATAGGGAGTTTTTTGTTTGGTTTGGTTTTTATAATTATTATTGCATGTACAAGTAATATGAATGATAGGTGTAGTTGAGAGAGTCCTGTCTTAATTGCAGTTGGTCTACATTCATCACAGTTTCTGCCTTCTTTGAGGTGCACTAGAACGACCCTATTTCTGACTGGATTGCCTGAACAACAAAAAAAAAATTTTGATCCTTGTCTTACCCCTTCTACTGACAGAGTTTCCAGTGCACCCACCTATACCAGTGGGTACAAAGAGGTCCACAGACTGCCACATTTCCAAAAAAATATTTTGGTAAATAGTTAGGAATACGTGTATGTTCTTCTCTTGCCAAAAATGGTTGAGATTAGGAAAAAGGCATGTAAGAATTATTTCTTTGAAGTATTTCCATGCAATCATAAAACACCTGTCTGTGAGGGTGATCCACTTTCAATTTTCTTTCAAGACATCATTTTGGTCTGAACTAAATGTTTGGGTGACCTACAATTTATCCCCCACCCTTTTTTTTTTTTTTTTTCATTCCAGGTCTACCTGAGCTGTGTTTGTTATTGTTTTGAGGCTTTTTCTGAGGGGTGAGTAGAGTTTTTGGAGGGGATTTTTGATGTCTGCAAATAGAAAAACCCATTAGTTTCACAGCTGTAGGTATAAAAATGTTTTGATTTCTGATTTCAGGTGATGGCTTCTGTAATATACAGTGGCCTGAATGCCAAAATTAAAAATAAAAATATATTTTTTAAAAAAAATCAGGCCTCTGGTGCAAATATTTGATCTAAATAAAATATCAGCTTAATTATCCATCTCCAGAATTTCAAATAAGAGTGTCATTCCCTCTTACAGCAGATTGTGTAACCTATAAGAAATTAAAGGGGCTGATTCTGATAGTCGTTACCTCTGTTTTATTAAATTACATCTCTACTGACCTTATTAAATTACACCACATTTATAACAGTGTGGAGAGAAATCAGGATCAGACCAAGAACATAAAACTTGCCTTATTTTTAGCACACAAACGAAAAAGAAAAAAAAAGGAAAAAAAAAACTTGTTTTGTAGAGCACAAGAATTGCTACAGGGCCCATAAATATTTTGTGAATCTGGTCAACAGATAAAAGTAGAAAATACTTAGAACATGAAGGAATTCATCTGTCTGTCTATTGACAGTGCCTTATGGAAGAACAAGAGTCTAGGTACAATAAGGCAATAATGAATTTAATGAAAAAGCTACAGACATTCCGGTTGTAAGCTGAGCTGCTGCTGAAAAAGATAGTACATATTTTTGCCCATATAGCAGAATTCCTTGGCTGAATGTCTATGAGTAGATTTCCATTGATAATAAATATGGAGGAAATTATTTATTGTAAATGGTAATTAGACTTTCCCCAGGCTATGCATTCAGCCAGTAGCAGATACTGAATAATAACACAGGCATTATTTCCGACATTCTTCGTACAAAAAAGAGGATGATAGGAGCTAAACCTTGCCATGACTTTTGTTTAAAATACAGTACTATCAGCATAGGGGCAAATTAATATTTGCGTGTGATTTTGTGTAATAGCATGTATAACATGGGGTGCGTCACATCCCATCTTTGTCTGTGAAGCACACAGATCACAGTCACAAGAACATGCTAACACACACTCTTGAGGTCACTCAGGATTGTATTAGGACTTGCTTGCAGTCTAACTTCAACCAGTCCTTGCAGAATCTCAGCCTTAGATTTTAACCAATTTGGAATTGATCCTGCAGCAAAAAAAAAAATTCCTCAGTTTATACTTGAAGTCATCACTCACATTCAGCTACCAGCAGTTCTTCTGTTACCTCAAGCTATATGGAGCTATGCTTTTGTATAAGAGGATCTCAGTTTCATATACCCTCTTGCCATCAATTTATAGTGCCTAGCACTGTGGCAATTGCAAAGACCTCAGAAACAATACATTGCTAGCCTATATGTTTTTAATTATATTTCCAAGTTTCATTTGCTGTTGGCAACTTGATGTTATTTTGATTTTGCTGAGGTGAAATATATGAGTTTCAAATACAGCTTTGAAATTGATTAGGACTTAATATGGCAGCATTACAGATGCAGTAGATTTAGTGCTGCTTTTGCAGCTCTGCGCAAACTCCCATATGGAAAAACTATTGTGACCAGACCCAGAGTGACTTGAACAAAGTAGCTGAGACTGGAGACAGGAGATCAGAGAAAAGAAATGAAATAAGTAAAAGCAGAGGGAAAGTCTATCATGGTGTAAAAGGGACATATGCATAATACAAACACACACACACAAAACTACAGAAGCAAACAAACAAAAAAAGAAACAACGCGAGTCATAACATAGAAAGGTGGGACTAGCTGGATTGGGGGGCTGGGAATTAAGCTTTCAAGGCAAACAGTAATTTTAAATAACTGGTATAACTGGTAAATGAGTTCTCTGCACCTCTCAGGAGAACATTGACAAAATTAAACCAGGAATCCCCCAGTTGCAGCTGAGCTCCCACACAGCACACATGAGCATGTTCTGGCAGTGTTGCTTCCCAGGCAGGGCTTGGAGCTCAGCTGGGGAGTAGGATTCTTGCTGACACTGAATCAGATGGAAGCACCTGGGAGGGAATGTGGAAATGTCTCAAATATGGCTGCATTACACTATTAACACTTCTGCCTTTCTTTTTCTGTAGGAGGTACATTAAGGGCACAATTTTTGTCATGTTAAATACGCGGCTGTTACCAGGGTACGTGTAGCTCTATGTCCACAGCAGGACTACTCATGAAAAAAAGAACAATATGTGTATGTATGTAGAACAATGTTTTTTAACCTGTACTCTGTCCTGTGTCAGCTGGTGGCTTCTTACATTTACAGTCAAATTAAGCCCTTCCAAAGGTGAATGTGGCAGAAGGTTGCTACCATCTGAGAGGCAATACATTCTCTTCATGCTGTTGCCTTCACACGCATGGAGGGGGAGCACAGGTTCAGAAGTGGTCCTTGCTCTGTCTTTAGAAAGGAGTAGCAGCAGTAACTCCCCCATGGACACACAGACAGCAAACAGTTGAATGAAGTCACATTCTTAGTCCATCACTGGACACTGAACTGTAATAAAATACTAAATGCTGCAAGAAGAAAACGTTAACAATGTCCTGCTAAGCATCCATTTTTGCATGCCTGCTCCTCTCACACAGACTTCCAATTAGGTTGTTTGGTTTTAGTGGCTATCACTCACCCCTTATCTTGACTTTATTAGAACAGTGATTTTGTCTTCAAGGTTTTCAGATTAAACACTTCCTTCAGCTTTGTTCACACTTCTCAAATCTCACTTTGTATACTGACATTTCGTCAAAACTCAAATGTCTAATTAAAAATCAGTTTCTCAACTGATTTGAAAGCTCATATATCCTCCACGCAAACCTGAAAAATAGAGAGAGAACTTCTCAAACACATGGCACCAATTATAGCGTTACAGTCATTTTGACTGGGGTGAACTGATGTTACTGCAGAGGATTAAATCCTTCCCACTTTCTAGATGCCTGGATCCAGAATCAGATCTGGATTTTGGACTGACCTGTATCTTTGCCAGCAACCTTTGTAATGCACTCAGAATTCATCTGTACCATTCTTCCAACTTTTTTTCAGTTTGATGAATCTAGTAAGGCCAAGCTGAGAGCTGAAAGCAGCGAACAGAAAAATATGCCACATCATTCCACTTAGAGATCTGATCTTGCTTACATTCAAGTCAGTGAGGCTTCAGTGTAAGCACTTGGCTTACATGGAAGCAGACCTTTTCAGTGATGCATTATAAATAATGAAAGAATCCAGATGTATTTCCAGCTTCAAAATGAGGGTCTTTGCAGAGCACCTGGCTTAGAATTTTTAAAGAAACCTTTATAAGTTCTCAGTCAGGAATGTGTCCCCAAGTATTAAGTAGGATTTATTCTTCAAAAGGCAAAAGAGGAAGTCTGTGCCTAAAAGTGTGTTTTTTAAAATGAATATTCAAATAAACCATTCCAGGCATGTGTGCTATGATTGTATATTGTATTGTAAAACAAGATTTTCAGAAAGGTTTTCTCAAATACCCAATGTGAAGTCTCATATTTTCATGGTGTGACCTCACATGGCATTTTTAACTTTTATAGGTTCGTTACCCTTTATATATGCAAATAGTCACATTTACATGTCCACGTGCCATTCACACATCCAAATTAAAGGCAAATAAATGTTTTAGATTAAGGAGATTAATTTGTGGTGTCTCACGGTTGATACGCTTTCTACAGAGGCTAGATCACTGAGACCCAAGTGTTGGGCTCTTATCCAAGAAGACAGATGGCAATTTCCGTCTGATAAGAGTTCATTTTTTTTTAGCAGCAAGGGAGCCCTGAAGTAACCATTTTCTTGTGGGGAAAGCATCTTTCAGAAGCCAGATAAATCATTCTAAAATAGACAAACACAGGAACCAAGGAACTAATCAACCTGAAATGAGCTGAGTTGCAAGCCCTTTCAGAAAGTTTAGGAGATGCGCTTTGCTTTCATCCTTGTCACACATGGGAACTACTTCGGAAAATTAGAGAATTCAGATTTTTTTTTTTCAATGCTCTTTCCTCTACCGTGACCACGATACAATTTATGGTTAGTACTGTTGTAAAATTTCATCAAGCCAGATGAGGTAAATTCCTTATATTCACTGCATGTTTACATGATGTATAAAATATACAATTATAAATGTTTTAAAGAGTGCTTAAATATATTGGCAGCTTGCCATACTCAGTGAAGATGACTGATAATTTAAATCTGGAACAGTGTGTGTCAGCTGGTATGGATCAGGAATGTTTTGTACTTGTAAATGAAAGTGCTAAATGTGACATCTGGGAACCCACAGAACTGGGTCTGTGGGTAGTCTGCAAGTACTGACCAACTGCTAAAGGAGTCAGTCAGCTGCTCTTTATAGTTATATATGTTTTATATATATATATATATTTTATATATATATATTTACAATATTTCTAATATCTTAATTGCATTTCTGTACATACATGCTTCCTTTTTCTCCTCTTCTCTTAAATATAAAAGACATGATGACACTTTCCACCTTACTTTATCTCATAGGATTAGACCCAAATAGGATCCCTTTCATCTCTTTTCTCTCCATCACTAATGGAGCAGGAATGAAAATGGCTAGGGTGGTTTCCACTCACTCCTTGCCTGTGTCCTAATATCTTCTTCATTATTCATGTTGCCAGTAGTTTGTTCCTGGAGATCTGGGAATGGTCTGCTTTTCATTTGCTTTGCCATGGCTCTCTTAAAAATTTACATTTTTACACTTTACACTTTTTTGATAGTGTAAATTTTTATCGCAGTTTTTTAGACTGGTTCCAATTTGACCAGCAGTACCTTGTTGACACGATACTGTAAGAAATTTTGTGCATCCTCCTCTCTCCATGTCATATCAGGGTGCACATGAGTGCTGCGTGCTTCCCATCACCTCAGGTCGCGTCACTTTGCATTGAATCAAGTCATGTCGCATCAGTGATACTGCTATCAGTACTTTATTCCTGATAGAAAGTTCAGCATAGATTTAGACAGCAAATAGCTCAGCCACAATAAATGTATATAATGAGCACATTAAGTGTCTGTGAGAACCAGATATTTTAAGTGTCCCTGGCAGTCAGTGCTTTCAGATATTCCAGTATCCTTGTCTGTACACTGTATTTGGCACATAAATATCTGATATATGTGTGTATAGTAAAATGTCTGTCTAAGCAACCTATTTAGAACTCTAACTATCTGCAAGCATTTGCAAATGTAGACCTGTGCAGTTCTGAAACATTCACACACTATCGTATGGGTCAGGTTATTGTAACTACATTGTATAGTATAGTATATAAGCTGATGTATCCCAACACTGTAGAAATAACAATTGTTGACAGATATATTTTCTTCTAATTTGGATTTGCTTCAAACGTTTGTCTGCTGGGGCATATTTTCAAAGAGTTATGCATGATTAAGCTCTATGACAGCCATTTTATTGGACATTTGACCATGATCATTTATAAAAGCTAAATGTTGTAATTATCCTATTACATAAACTAAACAGAAAGTTGGGGGGAGGGTCAAAATGAAAAAAAAAAGTCTCTTGCTGTAATCTGAAACATACAGAGTCCCCAGAGTGTTTGATCATAGTATACTTCTATATAAAACTAACTTACTTTTTTTTATATTACTTATGTTACTTTCAATGTTACATTATGTTATTGATTTTTGCTTGCGTTTCTTGGGATCTGCATCCTCACAAATTTCTTGAAAATATGACTTATTTTTGCTTAAGAACCTAAAGATAAATTAAGCATGCAGAGCTCAAGCACCCATAGTTGAAAAATTTAGCTGCAAAATTCTATATAAAGGCTAAGTGGTCTTCTTACTGTTGATTGTTGTATTTACTTGCCAGTCATCCCTGTGGCATCTAGGTGTTTTCTCAGAATTAAGTTGAAGCAGTCTTTCCAGTGTCTTTTTTTTTTTTTTTAATTCTTTCGGGAATTTTGAGATTTAATGTAGGTCTAGGGAGCAATCAATTGGTACAAGGTACACATGCATATTGAAAACAATTAGGAATATAATATCAATGCAATGCAATGAATTTACCAGAAGAGCCACTAGGGACTTCCAGGAAAAGTGTACTCACATCAACTCATTTATGTTTAGAAACCAAGTATATGGGTATCAAGGTGGAACGGTCTGCTTCTATGCCTTCAAGGTGTCGAAGATATTTTTGATATTTTTCATGTTTTCATCTTCTTCCACTCCTCTTCTGCCAGCTCCCCCACTACTGAAACCCCTTACACCTACACCCAATACAGGTAGTAATGCCAAGCACAGTAACAAAATTAAGTTGCGCCAGGGGAGGTTTAGGTTGGACATTAGGAAGAACTTCTTTACTGAAAGGGTTGTTAGGCATTGGAAAGGGCTGCCCAGGGAAGTGGTTGAGTCACCATCCCTGGAGGTCTTCAAAAGGACGTTTAGATGTAGAGCTTAGTGATATGGTTTAGTGGAGGACTTGTTAGTGTTAGGTCAGAGGTTGGACTAGGTGATCTTGGAGGTCTCTTCCAACCTAGATGATTCTGTGATTCTGTGAAAGTTGACACCCTCAGAAGCCTGTGCCCATTTTGAAACAGTCTTCTGAAGTCCAAATGACTGCTGAATCTGTCTCACAAGCTGCTGTGAAAAAAAATGGGAATAAAACCCAGTATATTTTAATGTGTAGTTCTTCTCATAATCTAAACAGATAAAATTCACTTAGGTTCTTAGGTAAGGGTTCATGTAAAAGCAAATGCAATGCTAATAAAAATTCATTTTTCACATAGTCTGAATAGAAATAAAATTGTCATGTTTTTCTGATTGAAAGCCATTGCTAAATCCTTCTCAACTTCTAAGGTGTATTTAAATTAGAGTTTTTCTGTCCCTTGAAGAGCATTGGTTTAGGTAAATGTAGCTGATCTTGAGTGACGCTTCCTACTGAAAGGGTTGTCTGAGAATATAAGAAATCACAGAATCACAGATTGTAGGGGTTGGAAGGGACCTCGAAAGATCATCAGGTCCAACCCACCCTGCCAAAGCAGGTTCCTTAGAGCAGGTTGCCCAGGTAGGCGTCCAGATGGGCTTTGAACATCCCAGAGAAGGAGACTCCACAACCTCCTGGGCAGCCTGTTCCAGTGCTAAATGGAGGTTCTATCAGTCCCCAGTCAAATATACTGGTTTTCTAAACCAATTTCATCACTAAGAGGTATCCAGAAATATCATAATTTTAAAAACCTTACTGAAAAACACAGATACTTTTTGTAAAATGAAGCTATACCTGCTGTTATTCCACAATATGTCTCTCCCTTCTCTGTTACCACATTCAGATAGCATATCTTCATTCTTAGGCTCTCATAAACATCCTTTAGAAAACCCACAACATCTAACTTTATTCTTATACTGGCACTACATAAAGTGATCTTACCTTTCAGGTTACAGTTTGTCTTTTTCATGTGTTACTCTGGTATCCTGAAATGTTTTGGCTTTTCATTTCATCAGTCAAACCATTTGTTTTTTCTCTGTACATTTGTTGAATGAGTGATATTGTAATGAGGTAAAACTGGTTCGTTGCTTGTCAAGTGAATGGAATGAAAGTTCAGTAGGATAAGACCTCCAAAGAGAAACGTAAAATCGCTGCCTAGGCTATCAAATCCAATGTTGTATTCAACATTGCAGGAACAGTTTTTCAGTTTCCCACAGTAAGTTCACCAAGATACTAAGTTGGCTTTGGAGAAAAAAAAAAAGGGGGGGGGGGGGGGGGGGGGGGAGGGGGAGGAGAAGGAGGAAGAAAATATTATATCAGAAGAAAAAAATTACTTGTGGCATTCAAGAAGCTGCTTACATCATTGACTCTACCACACTTTTGTTGAAATTTTGCTTTTAGAAGACTATTTCTTAAGCCTAAGAACTCTCACACCACATGTCAGTTTTAGGATCTTTAAAGTAGCACCTCTTTCATTCCCCTGTTGTTATACAGGGTAGTTTTATTTGTGTGAGGTAGTTTATTTGTGCGAGCAATGGAATGGCTCCTGTTTAATGCTGAGGTAGAGCAGAACAACTTTCCTTTAAAGTTCAGCTTTGGAAAGTCAGAAAAATGTACTGAAGCTACTCAGTTATTATGAGATTCTTTGCCATAAAGTTTGCTTCTCCAAATAATCTTGTCATTAACAGAGGCATCCTTGAGAAGGCTGACCTGTCACTTTAAACTAAGATCGCTATTGCCTGTTGTTATGGTTGGGGGCAGAAATTTGGGCACTGGTATTGACAGCTCTGAAGGTCTCAGCCTTCCAAATGAAATCATTATTTAAATACAGAAACAAAATGGGAAGATTCTTTGTGAGATCTTTCATAATATAGTTCTAATATTTAAAGCAAATGTTCTCAGAGATCCAACCTGCATTGAGAAATGGCATAAACCTCTCAAGTCAGAGATTTTATATTTAAAAGAAGAGCAAGATACAATATTTCAGAAGTTATCCTGAGGTCCAGATGTGATGAAATGAGGTGGATTTCTCCATCCCCAATTTGTTCTTGATATAGTAGGGGTCAATTTAGTAGAGCATAACTTGCATTCAACAGCTTCCCAAAGCACTCAAAGAAAATGCATCTTCTCTTTTTAATCAGACTTATGAATAGATAGGGATGTTTTTATACGCATTGGAAGTCTCTTACCCTGTGAGTTGGCCCATTCACTGTGATTTTTCCTGGAATATAGTACTACCCAGGGTACCTATGCATATCATAGCCTCTGCCATCATTTTTAATAAGTAGCTTATCTCTGTGATGCAACTAAAAGCAATCCTGAGTGTCTCCAGGGTTTGTTGTAATTAAATTTTATTGTTGTATTTGAAAATGTACAGTTTTTGAAAACTGGAGCAAGAAAAATGGAAAGGAGATTCTAGGAGATGATAGTCTGATTTTTAGCAGGCTTTAACCCTTGGTAGTTTACTTACAAGCTTGCTTATGATCCCAAATAACTGTTCCTATATGCTACGGAAGCCTTAAACTGTAGCCGCCAGTGTATTTTATTATCTGATGTCAGATAACCATGCAAAGATTATTATTTATACCTACCATCAGATCCTGCAGGATCATAGGTGCAGTAATTTGTGGGTGCCTAACAAGACAGCCTTTTCTGAAAGTCCTATGATCTGGCTGCTGCCACTTTCTTCTCCAAGTATTTACAGCTAGTAACACGGGTTACTCCAAGTCCCACTGATGGCCATGAAGTGGTGTAGAGGAAGGCAAAGTTTACGAACTTCTAGTTTGTGCAATAAAGAAATTTCACTGTTTTGAACAGCCGACTGAGTAGTTTATCTATTCTGTTATCTGGCATTACACTGCTGTGCTCAGGCAACACCACCCAAGTCACTGAGGAGTGCATTCACCTACATTTGGGCTCACACCTTGTGCAGTCAGTGCAATTGCCTACACTCTACATTCAGGGACTGAGCTTTGCCTTGGTCATTGCGCCCATCTCTGCTCTTTTCAAATCTCATCAAGACTGCTAATCAAACAGTCATTGCAGTTTTCCCCTTTGTACTTTATTCCTGCTTGGTTTCTTGCCATGGAGTGAAGCATGCTGGTTTTGGAGATACATATAGCATTTTTTTCCAAATCAAAATATTTTCTCCAACAAAGTCCTCTTTTCTGTCTAGAGTTGCTACTAATCTTTATTTAGTTATTTACTTTACAATTTCTAGAGGGATTAGATGTGCCCAAGGCACCCCTTTAGGCAACACTTTATATCAAGGTTCCATTTATAATACTTCATGAAGGGGTAATGAATGATTAATAGATGTTTTAATGTATGACCAATCAATTGTTGTAGATTTCATAATGTCCAACAGACAAGTAGGTTTCTTATAAGCATGCATTATAGCCATATCTGACATCTTCTACTGATGGCCTTCTAAACATCTATAACATACACACTACTCATATCTGTAACATGCTTAAAACATCTACTAATCGCTGATTAATTTTTATAGCCTATTTTGAAGCAGAGCTTGTCTTAGAGCACATCCCTTACTGGTGTCTGTGACTCCATTTCTATAGGATTGTAAATTTTCTTTTCTTTTCATGTTAAGACTCAGAAATTCTTTTAATTTGAACTCAAATGTCAAGTTTTCCTGAGTTAGCTTGTGCGTTTTCACATCAGCCTAAGAAAAAGAGCCTTTGCTGTCGCAATACTTTTTTCCCCATCAAACTTCTGTCTACTTTACTCCACTAATGTGCATTTGCAAGCTCTGCTAAAATGCAATGATTCTTAGGGAGCAAACCCACTCTTAGCTATATTTTCAGCCTGTTGAATTCAGTTTCTCTGATTGATTCCAGGGGTGATGGCTCCTAGCATTTTTGTTTGTTTTTTGGTCATCCCCATGTACTTGGTTCAAATTCTCAGAAAAGGATGGGGAAATATAAAATTTACAATGATCCAGTAAATGAGCCATTTCCCAGGGGATGTTCATTCTGACAGGGGAGTACACCTTTCACATCTAATAAACCCAAGTGCTGATATGAGTGTACCTCCATGGTATTCCCAGCACCACCTGAATGGGTTTTCACTAAGGTGAAAGCCATGAGTGGCTCTGTGCTTTATATAGAACACCCAGGTAGAAGAGACTAAGAGGGCATTACAGCTCACTTTCTGAAAACTTCTGTCAGTCTTGCAATTAATCGTTTGCCGTGAGAAACAGTAAGTTGCTTAGTATCTTTCTCATAGATTTTGCAAATGGAAATAGACATTCTGAATTTGTAGCTGGTTTATACTGAACTTTATCACAGGGTTGAGTGCCATGTTGCGATTTACCTAGACATTGAGACCAGATCTTTAGTTATATAAATTAAAAGGAAATGTTTTTATTTTGTTGTTGTTGTTTTTGTTTTTTCATTTCTGGGTCATTGGTTAGTCTCTGTTTTGAATATTACCAGGCAAATATACCACTCCCCTTCAAATCAAATGCTAATTTTTCAGTGATTGCTGTTAACAGCAGGATTAAGCTGCTACACTTGTAGCATTAGAATGTTGAATCTAAAGGAATACAGTAGGCGTAACTCAAGAAAAGTTGGAAAAAATGTACAAAAATAAAAGAGAGTTTTATTCTTCAATATCAACATGGAACGTCTTTTTTTTTTTTAAAGCATTAATTGTCAAAGAGACAAAAACATCATAACATCTCAAAACTGCTCAATCTTTTTAAGTACACAGGTTTTTTCTTCCCCATGTAAGCACAATCACCTTTACGTTATCCAGTTAGCACTGTATGTTTCTGTGTTTATCAGAGGTTTCACCATGATCTTTTCTTTCTTTTTTCAGCTGGTTAATAATCCACTAGCAAGTCAAGCAGCAGCGGCTGCAGCAGCAGCAGCCATGGGCTCAATAGCAAGCTCCCAGGCCTTTGGCAATGCCCTCTCCAGTCTTCAGGGGGTCACAGGTCAACTCGTCACTAATGCACAAGGACAGGTGAGTAGAAGATGGAGAAAACAGTGAATTCTGATGGCAGGCTGATCTTGGGGGGGAGAAAATGAATTCCGCTTGTATGACAGCAATATAAAAGTACACATATTGAAGATAAATAAATATTAATTTACTAGACAAGGTAAGAAATGGAAAGTCTAAGAACTGGAAAGAAGTTAGGAGCTGTTAGAAAAAGCTTTTTTCAAAACAGAAAAGGATTAGTTTTGTTTGTTTTTAAATCCAGCCTTTAGAAAACATCATAATAGTGCAATAATATGGTTATTTAAAAGTCCAGTAACCTTGTGATTCTTAACAAATGTACCAGCTTTCTTCTTCTATTTATATAGGCCTAATGACAGACCGGTATTAAATATTTTCAGTAAAGGAACACCAATTAATTGTAATGAGGTACCCATGATGGATTTAACTGGGTGGCTTACTTGTTTGCTGGCTAATTAAATTAAACAATTTGCAATGAATATGCCAGTGTGTAATGCAAATTTAGGAGAAACTTTTGTTCTAGAATTTTTCAAACAGAAATTTGAACAAGGTTTATAGTGTATCTAAAGATGAATTGTGCATATTGTGTAAGTACTGTGTAAAAGTGTGTACCACCTGCATTTGGGAGGTGTTTATTTGCTATGAAGTATTTCAGTTTTGGTCCTAATATGTTGCAGAAAGATATGCATCTGAATTCATATAAATAAATAACTCCCTTGATGCAACATTCTTAAGTAGCTTTCATATTGTGGCCACTGTCATTCTTTATTCCAGTTACCAGAAATTAAATTAACACAAACACTTTTTTCACGTAAAGACACTGTAACAGATCTGTGAATATAACTTACAACTGGAGCAGGTAACTGAGTAATTTGTATGTATATCTTACAAATTAGGTGTACAGTAATATCAGCAGTGCTTATGTGGATGTTAGGCCCTATAAACATTTATTGCAATGATGCAGCTTGCATAATATGTGAAAGGTTAGTAGTTTCTACTCTCACTGTTTACTGTGGGGGGAAAAAAAGCATGAAGAATATGTTTTTTCCAATAATTTTCTATCATCATGCTATTTAATTGGAACAGAGGCTACATTTTCAGTTTTGGCCCATTAAAAATAAAAGACAGCATGTTATAGAATCCACCCTCTTTTTTGACATAATACATAAACGAAGATGCATCCTGAGCTTCACTATCCCCTTCCAAGTCCCAGGAAAAAAAAAATGCTGACCTTGTTATATTTACTGGGTGGGTGCAGAATTGTTCCATCACTACCCCGAGGGTTGAACGATGGAGCTTGTCAAAGTGAGGCCTTATCTAATGAATCATCTTATCGCAGGTGCACACCACACATATTAAAGGAGGATTGTATGAACAATGTGCCCTCTACAATAACCTTTCAATGTCTACTTTAACCCTTGTTTCAATCCCTTTTCATCAAAGGATCATTTTATGCAGCCAGCTTTAAATGGAGGCTCTCAAAAGCCTATTAAGATTTCTGGAGGGATGGGGTATTAGTTTGGAAGAAAAGTTGGTTATAATGCCTATAACTCATAGTCAGATCAGCTCCAACCCAGAAGCCTGCTTGTCTCTGTCTGTGCTCCAGAAGTGGTTCACAATCACCACTCATATGAGGCACTTGGCACCAATGTTCATTCTAAGAGCTGAAGATACAAACCCAGACTAGTAGTTCAGCAGTTTTTCCTTTATGTGTTCTCCACAGAAAACAAAGTATGGACACTCATTGTATGTATAAAAAAAAAAAAAATCCTACATGAAATCAAGTTACAAATTCAGTCAGACCAAGTCTTGTTTATTCCACACATAACATGAAGCCCTGTAATTCCACAGGTTGCAGATAAAGAGAAGAGAAAGGAAGAATCTTCCCCTATCGTAGGATAAAATTACAGAATCTGTCTGCCTAGCTCTTTTTAAAAAGGGGTTATCTTTTTATAACTTGTTTTTACAAACGTTCCTTCACTTATAATCAGTACTGGAAACCTCACTGCAATATATATAAATATTAACTGTGCAACATAACACCCATTCTTACAATATTCAGCATAAAGCCATATTTTTTAGAGCACGCTTCTGAAACTGTCTACAAAACACATTCCAGAAATCAAATTACATTCCCTACAAATGAAAAAAACAAACAAGAAAAAAAAACATAGCAACTAAACAAGAACTGAAAGGTACGTTTCTTCAAAATTGGGAGTGTAAGTGAATAGTAACTTGGGATGCCTCCATTTCTTAATGATCTACTAGGACTCGTTAAGGAGTTGTATTTCCATGATATGTTAAAAATCTGCCATTTGAAAATTGCCTCCTTCAAAGTATCACAAATGTGTCACCCAGAAATCCCTCTTGAAAATAAAAGGCCGGATGACTTACCAGACTGTTTCTGTGTGCAATCTTTGTTGTTATACGCTGCTCCTTCTATAGGAAGTCAGGGCTTGTAAATGTCCATCTGTCTGGCTAAATATATGGTGATCAGTAATCCCAGGAGACATGAAGCTGTAGGTCAAATCCAAGATCCTCTGGCAAATTTAGGGAAATGATCTTTTAAATGACATATGGCATGGCCTTAATTCTCAGTAGTCTAGGAGTCCTTACAATCCAAATAGCAAAATTATATATATTAACAAATATTTGTATAGCATATTATTAATTTAATTATTGATTTCACAATGAAGGTATGATTTTTTTTTTTCCTTTGAATGGCAATATGAACTGTAATACCGGAGCTCCCCAAGACCACTGTAGCAAAGAGATCTAATCCATTGGAATAATATGTCTAGATCACCTGATTAATTTGATATAGTACAGGTAGAGGACTCTAAATCAAATTTTCATTTTCAGAGGCATATTATGAAGAGCTATTGGCCCATGTAACGCTGCTTACATTCTGTTTGCCCTCAGCACTTTCCAGGAAGCGTTTGCAGGACTGGACTTTTATATCTTAAATTTAAAGGCAAGGGTAGCAGAAATGCTCTATTCTACTCTGTCAGTTGATACACACTGATTTCAAAGTGAGGCTGTCCACCCGCTCAGCTTCAGCCTGCCCTTATAGTAGGATCCCAGTTCCATTTCTGCACTTGGCTTCTTTAGAGATATAGGAACCAGAAACTCCTCTTTTTCTTTTTTTCTCTGCAAATCAAAGAAAATATTAAGAGGTTTTAGTGTTTTTACTGTCTATTAAGTACATGACATGTTTACTTTAGCTGTTCTTTTTAGCTTCTGTATAAGGAGATGAACTGCAAAAATATGGAAACGGCTGATGCTTCTGGTTTCTGTAAATGCTACCTGCCAGCAAGTTTTCTATTTGACTAAAACATGGAACTAAATTGTCATTAGTCACATTCATGTAAGTCTCTTGATATCAGCAGAATCAAATACATTTTAACCAAGGCTGAGTAAGTTCAATTTCATTTTTAGAAAGATGTGAGTTTTTTATTAGGGAAAAAAATAATCCTAATTCAGCAATTACGAAGTACCAATTTTAACTTAAAGACTAAAAAAAATAGCATGATAAGAGCTATTGGCATTATGAATTGTCATGTGGTTAAAGAGAAGAATATATTGTATTTTCTGGTAGGTTAATAGGAAAACAGTATATGTATGGTGTAATTGTATAGCACATACTTTAACTGAACAGAGAATTTAATAGGGATGATATCAATATAATCTAAGAATGCCCTTGAAGGAACTCAGCCTTCATTGTGCCCATGGCTTACTACTTAGGTATGAAAACCTTCTGTGTATGAAAATCCTTGGACACAGCTCCCCCCCAGCAATTAACAAAAATAACTTTTTTGAGAGTTGTAATCCACAAGTAGCTCAGAAAAGTAAATGGAGAGAGGGGTGTTGTTGGTCCAATTAGATAATAGGAGTACTTTGGTTCTCATTATTCTGATGAGAGGGTACACATTTGCTCTTTGAGCTTCTTGATGGTAAACGGTGCTAATGAGGCCTGATGGATTCCCTGCTCATAACAAGCCTCTCAGCAGTGCAAGTGATTACAATGGAGATAGATTTGATGGGATGCGCTCCCTTTTGTAGTGTCTCAGCTGCTGACACTCTGCGACATAATCAGGTCACAGAGCCGGTCACAGCCATCAGCAAAAGCCATAGCTCTATCCCTCATTATTAAAGTGTATTATTCAGTTCCAGGCCTTCACAATACTGCCAAGGGCCTTTTCTTCTTCTTCTTCTTTTTTTTTTTTTTTGTTAAACATCAGTTCTCAAACACAAGGGTTAATAAAATCATCAGCTAAAGAACTAGTAAATTAAAGAAATGGAAATAAAGCGCCTCCTTTCAAATCCGTTGAAGGATCACAATTAAATAAGCAGGGAATTTCTCATCACCACATACTCTACTGTACAATGTAATATGTCATGTGCAATAAAAACAAGGAATAGGATTTTGAAAAATAGCATTGTCCTCATTGTGGACTGGCTTGGAAAGCACTAAAGTATCTCTCATTCAGAAGGGAAATTCTGTCTTGCCAACTATTATATATGTACATGTAGATAGTATTACTTTCACAATTTTCTGTAACTTTTTTTTTTTTCATGGTAAGAATTACCTACAAACTGAATTTATAGTCCTAAGTGTAGCAGCTGTCTTGTCTTAGTTACAGTGGTTGAGGCCACAATCTGGAAAGTATATGACAGGCCATGGTGCTAGGAGCAATCCATTCCCACAGACAAGGCCATTGCCTTCTTTTGAAGAGTGAGCTAATTACAAAATCGTGTGGTAAATGGTGATTTTAGCTTTTTTTCTTTTATTCTGATGATGCTGAAGTGGGGCTATCTCACCTCCAATACAAAATATTTTTTAAATCTGAAGTAGGATTTTAATCCAATTTAGTTAAGCTGATGAGAAAAAACAGTGGAGACTGATTTGAGATGATATTTTTTTTTATAAGTTCTTGTTTCAATTTTATTTCAGCTGATTATGAGCAGGTTTCACCCAAAATCAAAGTAACATATTCTAATATTGAAATTTATACCTTTACAGGAATTTACATTGTTTCTGTTAAATCACTTTGAAGTACATATTCAATGACAATAATATAATTTTGTGTATACATACAACCAAAGGAACGAACGCATTGCTTCTCTTACCTTGTTGTTATACATTGCTTTTTTTTTTTTTTTTTTTTACCCTGTTGTTTAACTCTACAATTGTTCTTCCTTTTTCTTGCTGGTAGAATATGCTATGACAAGCAAAAGAGTATATGCATATGAAAAGCTACTTCTAAAACTTCCAGTGTTCTTGAACCACAGATGCAAGAATCTCTTGACAGCAGCAAGTCAATATAAAGAGCTATGCAAAGTAGTGTAAACAATAGTACAAAATTAGTAGTCCCCTCCAAGAAGGTAGGTTATAGATAGACATGTGACCTAGTCTTTATTTTACGCTAACCAACTAAATTGGCAGCTCTCAATGGGAATGCAAGGTGGGACTCCCTATAGGACTTAAAGTAGGATGATGTTTGGTTTTGGTTTTGTTTTTCAATTCTCTCCAGAAGTTCTAGGAGGCCCAAAGCCATGTAATGAGTAACACTTCCCAAAGTCTTTCTGAATATTTTCAATTCATACTATTCTCCAGGTGTGCTATGTTCATCAGCCTTTTCTCTTAACAATTGTTATGGCTACATCTGTTTCAGCTACACAACTGTAATACATGTCAAGCACTAATATTTTAGCTCTCACAACATCTAACAGTACTCACAAAAAGCTAAACAATAATTGTTTAAATGGTGGCTACTAACAATGTCTTCCCAAAGTGAAGATTGACAGAAATCTGAATAGGTGGTATCAGATTGGTATGTATTAAGGAAATTTCATGACAAGCCTGAGATAATAAAAGAGGTGATTTTGAGGGGATGGCTAGAGAGGGGGATTACAGTACTAGGATTTAAGAACATTTATTGGGAAACCCATTGCCAGGAGAATCTGTTTTGACAGACCTTCATATTAATTTATTACATTTCTGCTGGGTGGAGTCTTATTCTCTGTTTTTACCCTCAAAGTTTCACGGAGATGAATACATGTAGCTTGGCTGTTTGCAGGAAGAAAAGGGCACATATTATGAGCAAAGATCAGTTGTAAGGAAAGATTTTTTTTTCCATTGGTTTCCTCTCCCCACAGCTAAACATCAAGGAGGCTGTTTGTTTAATTACCTCCCATGTGAATTTGAATCAAAAGACAAATAATTCTTTTAACATACTTCTGCTGACTGTGTCTTTATTTTACTGTACAGTTTGTCTAACCTCAGTTTTAGCCACAGCGGCATAAATATAAAAATCTATGAACCAAAGTCTCAGGTCATGCAACTTGGTAATATCACTGAAATAGACAGGTACAGAGAGTAAGGCAAGAGCCAGCTCAGTGATCACTAATAAACTTTGGATATCCACATTTTTAAAAACAGTTGTGGAATTTAGAACAGTTACCATCTGCAATGTGGAAAAGTGATACTCAATTAATCCCTCATAACAAAAAGAAGTTCTGAACCATCGTGGTGCCACTATATTTAATGGAGGGAAACTAGCCTTCTCACAGGAAGGAGAAAAGGACAGTGAAAAAAAGAATCAGAAAATGATTGCAAAAATGTTGCAGAAACAGTATTATCAGCTCGTAACCTGCTTGGAGAAAACTCATAACCTGCTTGGACAAAGACTCCAGCTTTAAAGTAGAAACACCACCACTTTCCTCCAAAGCTGCAAAAGAAATTAATATTAGGATGAAGTAGTTCAGGCCAGCTGCTGAACTGAATTAAAAATTCTTGAAGTGGAGGAGATTACAATTCCCCCCCCTCCCCCCCCCCCCCCCCAAAAAAAAGACACCAAGACAAG
The DNA here is from genome assembly GCF_009769625.2 of Cygnus olor. Taxonomy (NCBI): domain Eukaryota; kingdom Metazoa; phylum Chordata; class Aves; order Anseriformes; family Anatidae; genus Cygnus; species Cygnus olor. The sequence continues at coordinate 60,854,664 of NC_049170.1, read as the reverse complement.
AGCTGATATGTTGCAAATAGGAACTGCAAGGCAAAGACCATTATTTAAGAATAACATGGAACTTTTCCTTACTGCAAAACACATACTGGAGCCATACTGGATCACAGCTGAAGTCTCCAGTTAGATTTAACAAGGAAAGGATAATTGTGTATTGAAATCCCTACGAGCTTGACTCCCTTGTGAGTACCAAGCTTCACACTTCAGATCTGTAGTTGGCTTGCCTGGATCTCTGCCAAGGTTTTTGATCTCTGACATAATTTTTTTCAGAGGTGCCTACATCTTATTTTCAAATGCAACTTATATACCTGTAGGAACCTGAGTTTCATTCAGTGTTATGAGTCTTAGTGCTTGAAGGCATGCCTACACACTGTAAGAGAGCATTGCAAGGAAGCTCCAAGAGACAGTACATTTATATATCACAGCCAGTGCCATATTAGCACAGATCCCAGAAACCAAAAACCTTGGTGGTATGTGTTATGGCTGGACTAATTAATCCAGCTTCTCAATAAGGTGATGTAGGATCTAGCTCATTAGTCGCTAGCTCCAGGGTCTTGGTAGCATGCTGTGTTACATGGAGTAAAGACACTGTAGGAAGATGCAAAAGCCTGAAACGTATAGGTACTTTTGAAAATGTTATTCACTGAGCTAAATTAAATCTTTCCAGTTATGAATACTGCCCTTTTTTCAGCACCTTCTTAATTACTCTTGCATGGAGGAGAAAACCAGAGTAACCATTATTTTTGCTTCCCTTCCATTTTCATGAAAGCTAACCAGTAACTAAAAGATGCACCTACCACTCCTGTAATCTGTTCAGCATCATGACGTGCTTATAAGCATGGTGACTTTTCATTATTATCACCACTGACACACACCACAGTCAGTGAAGTCTCTCTGCTGTATGGAAGTTCTTACACTGTTCTTCTCACTGTATCTTATCACCTACTAGTAACACATTAAGAAACATTTTGTAGGGACAGGACAAGGGGCAATGGCCACAAAATGGATCACAGGGAGTTCCGCACCAACATGCGAAAGAACTTCTTCGCAGTGAGGGTGACGGAGCACTGGAACAGTCTGCCCAGGGAGGTTGTGGAGTCTCCTTCTCTGGAGATATTCAAGGCCCGTCTGGATGCCTACCTGGGCAACATGCTCTAGGGAACCTGCATTGGAAGCGGGGTTGGACCCGATGATCTCTTGAGGTCCCTTCCAACCCCTACAATTCTGTGATTCTGTGATTCTGTGCTGACTAGTGATTGTCACAAATTGGTCTTCTCCGTCCAAGGAGAACCTTGTAGTATGGAGTTGTGTGTCTGATAAGGACATTTGGTTTTGTCTCATTTCATTAAGATTTTTTTTGTTTTGTTTCACTTTACTTTTAGTGTTTTGTTTTCATCTGGTTTTTAAAAATCTTCTTGAAGATTCATATTGCTTATATTTGCATTAGAGAAAGTCAAAGAAAACAGAAGTGTGCTTAGCTTTTGCAGCAGAATGTGTTGAAACCACAAGTGATAAACCAATGAACAGTACTTAGTTACTGCTGGAATTCATTCCAAGTACTTGACCAGCTTCTGAAAACAAATCTTACTATACACAGAGAAGGTTTTACCATTATTATTCCAGAAGATTGAATTTGGCAATTACAGTCTCTGTTAAGGAGCATTAGGTGACCATTTAGAATCCTGGGAACCACAGCAAAGAGAAACTTGAAGGCAGAGAAAAAGTCTTCAAGTTCTTTAAAAAATTCCTTAATATGGCATGAACAAAGCAATGGATAAAGTTGATGCATGTAGATGGTGCCAAGAAATGTGCTTTCTGTATTACTGGTGTTCCCCAAGCAGTGTAAGTTTTATGCTCAGGAATATTGCGTTACTATTGCATGCTTTCAGGAGTTGACAAATTTCAGAACAATTTGAGGCGATATCATCATGCAACCAGAAGTGATGGAAGTCCTGCTATATGAGAAATTAGCATTAGAATGGCACCCCAAGACTGGTCTTACTTTTGGCATTTCTCCTTTAGGCTGTCCAAAGCTTCTTACAAGAGAGTGCTCTGAAAGTCACAGTCAAGGAAGGCTATGGGTAAGCAGAGGAAATAGTGCATCAAATCTCAGTGTTTGTCTGAGATATCTTTCCAGATGTGCTACATCATTTCTGAAGAAGCAGATTATGTTTCTTTGCATAACTTAGTGCTTAATTTTATTTAGATTTTGTCTAATCTATCCTGTGTATGTCAATTTTTTTTCCAGTGTCTGAATTTGACCTTCTATAACTTTCTCTTCAACTGGCATTGATATCAGGGTGGGGTGGGGTGTTTTTGCAAAAGGAAAAAAAAAAAAAAAACAGTTGGAGATGAGATCACTGTCAAAAGTAGAAGTTAATGTACAATGATAAATATTCAAAGTTCTTGACTTGCTGGTAGAGTGCTGCTGCTGTTTGAAGGAGGTTTGGAATTTCATAGAAGTCTCAAGTCTTCATGCACAAAAGAAAGCCATTGGGCTTTCTTGTTGGGCTGCAGTCTTGACACCTGGTTGTGAATGTCTTAGAGATACAGATGAGGAGAGGAAATCTGGGGTTCCCAAAATTGCACAGCAGTCAGCATTTGTTTTGAAATCTGAAAGGATGAAAAGTCCAGATATTTTAGCAGTACCTTGTGAAGAATTTGAAAAAGAAAAAAAAAATCTTCCCTGAGCAGTCTTTGTAAAAAGAGAAGAAAAAAATTGCAGAAGCACTTGATTGACTCCTTTGGTGGTGAGCCAACAACTAAGTTGTATTAATGCAGTGTTTGTAGTGATACCACCAGCCAGTTGCAGACCAACAAGCTTCTACATGCAGACCACAGGCTCCCAAGTAGTACATTAAATGGGAGTTGTTCTGGAAGAGGAAGAACTCTCTGTCTTCTGGTTTGAGTCTAGAGTATTGCTAAGAACTGCGTGATGTCTTTTCATATGGGTTGCGTCTGTGAACAGTGACAGGGAAAGTTCAAGCAGAAAAAAAATCACAGTCCTAACCATGAATGGACACTCAATATATCTTACTAAAAGTACATCTCAGTTTGTCTGTCATTTTTCTTCAGAGACTGACAGTGTTAGGCTTCAGCATGTATGTATGCAAATGGCCCAGATATCAAAAAGAAAAAAAGGTCTTTGAAATATCTATGCCAATGTTATTAAATATATATGATTTTTAAAGTACCTTTTTCACTTAAACTTCCTTCTTCACACATTAATTAAATATTATCTCTAGGATAAGTATCTCTCATAGAAGATTAATGTATTCTTGTCACATAATAATGGAAGAGAATGACAGAATATCTTTCCTTAAGCACAAAAAAAAAAAAAGAATTTATTAATATAAAGAAAACACTCATACCCCTTGAGCAATTCTTTCTCAGCTTCAGAGGGAACCTTTCCTAGTCTCCTCTCATGTATAGCTTTGTGCTAGAGATTCAAGGAAGCAATACATAAATCCTGCCAGTTTAAAAATCAATCCACTTTTCAGGAGATAATTTAATATCAAGACATGATGTACCCAATATCCAAATATACATTCATTTTACTGTTTGATGCATCAAATACTCTGACATAGCTGGGTTTCAAAATAAATGGTTTGTTTCAGAGGTTGGATATGTCATATTAGCATCCACCCAGCAGATAAGAGAAAGAGAAATAGATCAGAGAGTGATCAGGACATCAGGGAGACAGTTTAGAGAGAGATGAGAGAGGCCAGGTACATCTTGTAATGTTTAAAAAAAAGCCAGCTAGCAAGAAAGAAAATGTATAAATAGGTCATTGTAACCCAGCTCAAAAAAGTTTAATTTTAACTTGTTAGTCATCATCTCCAGAGGCCTAATCCAGTCCCTTCATTGCAGGCTGTGCATTAAACTGAGTTATGACTTATTTGATAACATACATAGACAGACAGCCTTAAAGTGAAGGGAAGATGATATCAGACTGATACAGTGCACTAGCTTTGAGGTCGAACCAGCACCATTTGGCATGCTAAACTTTCCCCCTTCTCTCTTTCTAAGGCATTTCACATAGAGTAGATATAGACTATCCAGAAGAACAACAGTATTTATATCCTGGAGTACCTCTGTCATAACTGATCCACTGAAATGTGTCTCAGCTATCACACCTACTGTCCAGAGACAGTGAACCACCTATCTTTGCTCTCAAGTAAATACATTAATTAAAAAACAGAAGTTTTTTTACGTCCATTTTTGAAAGATACGCCTTTAGCTAAATCAGAAAGTTTAAGAATCTCTGGGTGCAGAGGGTAGATTAATCATAACATTCCCACCTTTGAATGATAACAGTATTTAATTGGCATTAGCAAGGAATGCTGCATTCTCTGTCACATCAGAGATTTTTTGCTACGACGACCAAGACAAAAACCTGCCTGCAACAGTTAATGACTAATAGAAAAGGTAATGTGTTGGTTTTTAAGTTTTCTTCACAAAGATCCAGAGAGAACAAGCTACCTGATGCTTAGTTTAACAGATTCAGAAAAGCAAAGGAAACCCTGGTAAGATTCTCTTCTATGAAACCTTTTGTGAAGTTCACAAGATTCAGAAAAGCAAAGCAAACTCTTATAAGATTCTCTTCTATGAAACTGATTGAAAATGTTCTGAGATAGCAATCACAAACTTTTTTTTTTTTGTCAATATATAATGGGGTATAGAGAGGAAGGACAGGACAAAATCTAGGCAACCTTTTTTGCCAGCTTCTCAAACAGTTAGGGTAATTACTTCAAATCTGAATGTTAGACAGCTGACCCAGAAACGTTGTTAGTAATATACAGAAGCATTGCCTGTTCAGCTATCATAATGCTTCTGTTAATATAGGGACGAAGTTAGAGTTTTACTTACGTGGAATTCCTTACCAACAACATATTACAACCTGTATTTTGGAAATAAGGTGTCACTATTAGGTGTGCTACAACAAAATACTTTTTTTCTGAATACAGTTAGAAATATATATGTTAAATATTACTGAGCTGAGCTCAAATTCTCATAAGAAGATCCATCAATGGAAAAAGAAAAAAAGCGTTTACTGAGGCAAGTTGCACCCTTGGCTCCCTCTTGCCTTTTATTTCTCCTTAAAATCATATGCAGTGAAAAGAGAGAGCAAACATGAATGATGCATGCCTGATTCACTAAATCATTATGGTTTCTGGCAATAGCACAAATGCAGAAATGTTTAAATCGGCTTTATACTACCCAACAAATGATGCAAACGGAGCCCTCAAAGAACACACAGTGAGGGGAGATAAATGAGCATCATGTCAAGAAGGCCATTTCTCACTGAGTTTGCATTGAACATGGAAATTTGACTTCCAAGAGATGGTTAGGGAATCTTTATAATAAATCTTCAGTCCACAGTCATCGCTATGTCCTCTTTTAAACTTACTTTTTAAGTGCTGTGTAAGTTATACCATCCCCAGTGAAATGTGTCAAGATATTACCAGCCAAGTTGAAGTCATTTAAGTGAATCATCACTGTTTCCATGTCTGTGTTTGTACTAGACAGGGATGGTCAAACAGATTTAATTTTGTGCATATATTGAACAGTCTTTCAACCGGTGAGGTTCAACTTTTCAAAACCTTTTATTATTTAAGTACTAATTCACAAGGGAGAGGGGGGGGAGTTGAGCATCTTTCTTGAAATAGCCTTTGTGATTTTTTTATTTTATTCCTCCTTTTTTGTACAGCTGGGATATTCAGATATTCAATATAAAGACAACCCTTTTTTCCAAATGATTAAGAGGCTGCATATGAACATTAGAAATAGCTTTGGTGTTCAGCAAAGTCCTACATCTCTTTAGAGTCTTAACTTTGAATTCATTTTTCCTAATTTTATTCACATGAAACTTAGATTTGGCTGCATCAAATTTAAGCTAGTGGCTTAGTCTTCTCTGTCATCACTGGAAAGAAATGGGCACTCTCAAAGAGTAAAACATCTCACTGATCTTGTGCATGTATTTTAGGCTGAGATGAGTCGCATTGTGGAGATTCCTCACTTTCTATGTTGACTGAAGGGACCTCAGATGACAATCTGTAACTAGACTTTAATGTTAGCTGGTTAACATTAAATGACATAAATTCCATCCCTAGAATACCACATACCAGTTATTTTTAGTGGGTCGTAAGTCCTTTCTTTTGATAATGTTATCATTAAACTCCCCATGGCAGTCACAGGAGTTTTAAATCAGATCCTGGTAGCACCCAGTGATGGCCACACAGAACTCAGTAGTGGTTGACCAGCCTTGGTTTGGGGATATCTATAGGTACTTTCAATTTTTGTGAAAATTGTGATCCTGTTTTACTTGTTCACTTGTTTGTGCTTCCTGTATAAATAGAGAATTAGCATCCCAGAGACCAAGATAATATCTGTTTTACTGTGTTAATATGTTCTTTACTTGATCTAAATAATAGAAATGTGAAGGGAGGTTCTTTTCAGCAGCTTTTCTTGTAAGTAGGATTAAGTATTTCATCAGTTGCAGGTAATTATGTAAAAATCAGCTGTGAGTAAATGAACTTAGCACTTCTGAGGTTCTTATGATTTAAAAGAAGACTTTGAGCCTGTAGTAGTCAGGATGATATCTCTCCGTTTGACAGATTACTTTTGCATTTCTCTGAGCATTTACTTTGTTGTTTTGGTTAGGACAACAAAAGGATGCACTAAATCCTCAGACCACAGGACAGTTTAGAAGTATTTCCAGCACAGCTCCAACCAGCAGATGCTACAAATGTCATGAGACAGTCATACCACATAAGAATTTCTGTCCTAAAAAATAGCCTAAGGTACCTGTGTTCAAATAATTTTAGGTACATATCTAAGTCAAACTGATCAAACACAGTTGGGCCATCATAATTATTTCCAGCTTTACCAAATATTAGTTAGATTTTTATTTATTCCCCCAAATTATATATGCTCAGAAAGGGAGCTCTCATTTCATTCCAAATATTCTGCTTTTATTCAGAAACAAAACTGGAATGTTTCTCATGGAATTCTCCTTTTTTTTTTTTTTTTTTTTTTTTTTTTTTTTAACCAACAAAGACTGCACCTTAGTCTGTATTGCAGATGGTTGTGGTGTTGGCTGATGGCTAACTGATGGCTAACTAAGCACCACCACAGCACTCTCTCACTCCCCCTCCTTAACAGAAAAGGGGAAGAAAATGTGAAACAGACTCAGCATAGGGAGTTTAACATAATTTATTGCTGATTGCTAACAGACTAGAGCAGCGAGAAACTAAAAGCAAACTAAAACCACTTTCCCCTCATGCACCCTCTTCTACCTCCTCCCCCTGAGCAGCGCAGGGGAATGGGGAATGGGGGCTGCGGTCAGTCCCTGATGCTTCGTCTCTGCTGCTCCCTCACGGTCACTCCCTGCCCCTGCTCCCCGTGTGGTCCCTCCCACGGGATGCCGTCCTTCCCGAACTGATCCTGCAGGGGCTGCCCACAAGCAGCAACTCTTCAAGAACTGCTCCCACATGGCTCCGTACCACAGGGTCCATCCGTCAGGAGCAAACTGCCCCAGTATGGGTCCCCCATGGGCAGCAGCTCCCAACACACCTCCTGCTTCACCATGGGCAGGTGCAGCCCAGAGTCTCCTCTTTCAGGGTCTCCTCCACAGGCAGTAGTGTGGGTGTGTGTCATGCCGTTGTACAACATGGGCTGCAGGGGGACAGCCTGCTCCACCAGGGGACTCTCCAGAGGCCGCAGGGGAACTGCTGCTGCGTGCCTGGAGCAACTCCTGCCCTCCTGCTGCACACACCTTGGGCACTGCTGGGCTGTTTCTCTCACATTTTCTCACTCCTCTCTCCCAGCTGCTGCTGCAGCTGTTGTTTTTCCCTTTCTTAAATCTGCATTCCCAGAGGTCCAAATAACATCACTCATTGGCTTGGCTTTGGCCAGCAGCAGGTCCCTTTTGGAGCTGGCAGGAGCTGGCTCTGATCTGACATGAGGCAGCTGTTGGACTCTTCTCACAGAGGCCACCCCTGCTGCTCCCACCCCGCTACCAAAATCTTACCACATAAGCCCAATACAATGGTGTAATTACTAGCCTATCAAACAAAAATTAGAATCATACAACCTTTTACCCGGGGCTAAACCCAATGCACTTAAACACCCTTCGCAGGACTTGCACTGAGTGTATGAAGCACAAGATAATGTTGTTATTACTATGCCACTCAATAGGAACTTAGAGAAAGAAGTTGCCATCTCTACTTTGCACCTCTCCAGCCAGTCTTCTATATGGGAGCTGTAGCATCATGTCAGTTAACTCACCCTAATTGGTTTCTGTTTCTTCTCTAATTATAACCCTTGGCTGCTGCACAGCACTGTTTATTCTTGAACACTGTTGTTGTTTTTTTTCTAAACTTTCTATCAAAATCACCCCCTTTGAAAGGCAAGATGTATGATAAAGAATTTCAATACTTTTGCTATCCATGTTATCTCTTGTTGCTCACAATAGAACCTGAGTCATTGTAAAAATGCACCAGAAGTTTGTATTTTATATGATGAACATCTGTAAAAGAAGGGGGAAAAGGAGCCAACAGTTCTCCACCTGACTCTGCATCTTAAAAAAAAAAAATGGAAAACAGCCATCCATGATTGTCATGGATAAGAGTACAAGTCGTTCACCTCTGGAAAAGTGATGCAACTTTTCTAGGTGTAAACTCATCAACATAATTCTAATGAGTTATGGTCTTTGTTGTGAGAAATGAGAAATCGTGTGGTCTCACCCTAAAGAACATTAAAAAAACATTACTGACAGGAAATTGAAAAAGTAATATATGTCTGAATGAATATGACAACTTTTTTCTGATAGAGCAGATAGATAAATGTCATATACAAGTTTCAAAATACATTTAATTTTGCCACCACAATGGATATTCTCTTCATAAAATATATATGAATCAGGTTTGAATCATAAAACTTGACTGTGATAAATAAATGCATATTTGATAACCTTTTTTTTTTTTTTTGGAGAGGGAGAGAGGCTTATTTCTTTTTTGAGGTTATTTGTTGTTTACACATCTTTACGTTTTCATTTCTGAGCGAAGGAGCATGGATGACAAATTTTATGTACAGTGAGCCTGGACGAACTTTCTTTTTAGTCTGAGAAATGGGTTACTTTTGTCATCCCTCTTGGGGAAGGGATGAGGGGGAAGGTGAGGGAAGGAAGGACAGACTGGTAGATCACTGACTCTCAGCTCTCATTGTCAGACATTGCTGAGTGTTCCAATGGTGGATGGTGGTGCGTGAGAATCACATGCAAGTATTTTCAGAGCAATGGGCTGGAGGAAGAGTCACTGTAGACAGTACACTGCCTTTTATATTTTCTCCTGCTGAGAGGCAGCTCTCAAACTAGGGGCTAGGTTATTCATGTCCTACCAGATTATAAAATAGCATTCCTGTTAAAAGCTGCAGACTAAATGGAAGATTTAGGTTCTTGCAAAAGCATATAGCTTTGAGGGAGGAGGTAACAAAGGGAGCGTTTTCTTCTTTTGCATTTTCCAGACACAGATTCACTGGGGAACCAAGAGGACTTCATTCTGTGCCGTTGGAGCATACAGTGTAGTACACATCCTGACAACACACAGGCTTCCTCACCCTTTTTAAAGTGGGGACTACCTCAAACCTTTCTTTCTACAGTACCTAGCACATCAGGCTTCTAGTCATTAGTGGAGTTCTTGAAGTCTGTCCTAGTGCAAGTGCTCTTGGAGACCTTATCAGCGAAGAATGCTATGGGCTTCTAGAGAAGGAAACCTATTGTGTCTCCAGAAGCATCCCTAAGGATTCCAGTGTTGCACTTAAAACTATGCTAAAGAGGAAAGTTTAATTACATTTTATCACCTCATTTATAAATTTTTTAGTATAAATTCCTGCAGCATTGTGAGCAGAACTGGATGACTTTTTTTTTTTTCATTGCTGACTTTTGATGAAAAAATGGCATTTCATCTAAATACAAAACGTGACATTTTGACAAATTCCATTCAGTAAAAATTCAAAGTACATTGTCTGGGTAAGATTTAAGTGCCTCATTTTTACATGTTCTGTTTGAAAATTTAGTGATTTTTTTTCAAGTTTAGAAAGGTTAAAAGGAATATGAAATATTTCAGTTTTGATCAGAAAGGAACAGCTTACCCAGAACAGTTTTTTCAGATTTTTATTTCATTTTATATTTAGCTTTAGTTCCATCTTGAAGTGAAAACAAAAATGAAATAACAGAATTTCCTACTTTCTTTACAGAACTACTCATGAGTCATCCAATTGGTTTGCATGGGGTTGCTCCACTGAGCAGAATGGGTTTTGTATGAAGAGGGTAAAAGAGAAATAATCCCTACATTTTTCTACCTTTAGATGAAACCAAGGCCTAAGATAACCACTCAAAACCAGACCTTGGCTGTGCAAGGTATAAGTTAGCCTGAGATTGTTCATAATTTAAAAAGAACTACAGGCTGCATGTAGACTTAAACATCAACCTGTGCGGTATTCAAGTCCAAGGGGCCATTATATTCAGGTCAGTAAATTTACTTATAATTTTTATTAATCAAAGTCATATCAGAGAGAGGCCTGATAATATTATGCAGGCGTAGCTCCAAGCTAAAATGGAGTCTGGAGATACTGACATTATTTTCAATGAATGAGAAGCCATGAGATGAAATCTTCCTAAAAAATATTACCTTGCAATTGGCAGCAGAACCCTAGCAGACCATTGAGTGCAGTAGAACCAGTGGACCATTGAGTGAAACTCAGTGTCTCTCGTAAATGACTTTTGGGATTCCAGTTATTCATTCTGCTTCTGACTCATAAGATCTACACTGTGATATGATTCAGGACAGTTTTTCCTCCAGTATTAATTGGGAGCTAAAAAAAAAAAAAATACAGCTATTGTGTATGTCAAGATCAAATATGTTTTCATACTACTTACTTTGCCTGAATGAAAAGGGTTAAAAAAAGGAATTCGTGGTGTCCTGAAAGACTTGGTGGGTAAAACTATGAACAATCAATATTTTTGTAGTCCTTAGTACATTTGGTGTTGCTATTTTGGGATAGTGTGCTATCTTGGCAATTAATAATATTTCTTTTCTGCCTAGCCTCTTCTTCAAAACTTATTGGCACTGTTCCGTTATCTTTATGCATTCAAAAGGATCAAAGAGCTTTCATCTTTTAATGCATTTTACTGTGCCTTGCTCTGTGCAGGAAGAAATATTGATACTGTTTCAAGGGCAGTTAATATATTCAGTTCTGTCTTAGAAATGAGCACAATTCCTTGACTTACAAAATTGAAAATCTGCTATTACCCACAATTAAAATGTTCTATATACGAATTATACTGTGGCATTTGCACTTCTCTCATCCTCTTCTGCTGTAATTCGCATACACCAGGGAACCTTCTCCGCTATTGCTCCAAGATTTAATAAGAACTGCTTTACAGAGGGTTCATATTATTGAGACTTCATTGTTTTTTAAAAAATGTATTACAAGGACATTTGTAAGTACAATATGCATGTTGACAATACATAAAACTAAATTATATTTTGCAGTTGCTGTTTCCATTTTTCATATCAGCAATGTTCTCCTTATGGATGGTTCTACCATTTTTAGTCTTATTAGCCAATATCTTGCTCCATGAATTCTTATCAGGGAGACTACTCAAAGTAAGACAAAGCCTGAATGAAGGAAGCAACATCTGGTTGTCCTTACTGCTAGTTTTAAATGTTCATATGCTGAAGATTATCTGTGGTTAGGTCCCCTTCTTCTTTCAGACAATGAGTATAGTATGTCACTCCATAAGGAGTCTGCATGTTTCGTTGGTATCATTTCCTCATTAAGGCATTGCCTTCCTGGAGAGAAAGGCAGAATCTGGCCAAATGTAGACTGGCGAAGTCAAGATATGGAAGTGTTCTGGATGTCCCTGGGGAGGAACATCTGGATTAAAAACAGAAGAGAAAGACTGGAATCGGAGCTGTGAATTATGTCCTCTGACCTTAAGAAGGATCTGTTATTTCAGTGCAATTCACTGAGGTCCGTTGACACCCCAGCTGCCACAGCTGCAAGAATAAGTTGTACAAAACACTAGCCCTAGGGAAATACTTAAAGTGTAGAGATAAGGGTCTCTTTTAGCATTATTGTTTCATTATTTCCTCCCAACCTGTAGCCATGCTCTTAAACATTCTCAACAGTGAGTAAAAGTGACATATTTTCCTTTTGTATTGATAGCATTTCAATGCTGATGAAGGTAAAGTAGTACCCCCTTAGTTCTTCCCTGAGGAATCCTAGTAAATTTTACCAGACAGTGCAGCCATGTTATCCCACTTTTTTGTCTTGATAGAGTGCATCACAGTCTCTAGTTAACTAAGAGGAAGTATGAGCATGTAATATAATACAGCTTTTTGTTTTTTATTGACAGACAGCATTGTTGGTTGTTGTTTATTGTCTACAGCACCACCATAATCATGACCAAAATACTGTGCTAATGGCTGGTTCTAACACAGAAAAAAAAAAAAAAGGCCTGTCCAAAACAATTTTCAATGTAGTGTAAGACAAGTGGCAAATATGCAAGCAGAAAAGGGATCCTGTAAACAATTGAGCTCTTCCCTTACATTCCCCCTTTTCTAGAGTCAAGGTAAAGGAGCCCCTGCCCTTTGGTCCTCTGTATGACACAGACAAAAAGGGAAATCTTTGTTGGACTGATACAGAGACAACCTGCAAGGATAGAATATGTACAAAATGTCTGTGATTCTCCACCTTCCACAGAACTGGCCTCAAGGATATGGGTTCTGAAGGCAAAGATGAACTAGTTTGAATTCATATCAAAATACCTGAAGAGAAATTTCACTTTGCCAGTCTGTATCAGGAACATGTTGCTTCAGTACAGTAACAATGTAGGTGCTAGAGATAGGATTATTTCAGGGCCATTGTAACTTTTAATACGAAAATTACAGTTTTCTAACTCTTCCTTAAGCAAGCTTAGAGACCAGCCCTGAATGAAACTGATAATTAAGCTGCATGTTCTCCTCACAGGTTCATAGAAGGCTAAGTCTTGCTAAGTCTTACCCAAATTTGAGAATAATATAGTTATCTTTAACTGCATTTTTGAGTTAGGAACAACTTGAGTATACAATAAATAAGTTGATAGCCTTGAGAGGGACTCAAATCTGTATATAAACTACTGCAAACAAATGTATTTTGGACAATGGAAATGGAGCAGGGACTGAATCCTGGATATTCATCTCCAAATCCATGGACAGCTACCTCCTGAGTTAAGTGCCATTTCATTAGGAGAATGTTTTGTCCTGAGAGATGCTAGGAACAGTCATTTGTGGTTGATACCAGCACATATACTAAGTGTCTGTATTACACAACTTATTATAACTGTGATTTGTATCATACGATGGCCAGAGTAGAAATTTAAGTCAAGCTGTTAAGATGTGAGCAGAAAAATACCTTTCTTTCATTTCTGTCTGTCAGTTCAAGTGAAATGGATTAATGATGCATTTGATAATATAAGGTACCTTAGCCATTGCACTTTCAATCAGTGAAGCATACACTGTCACTACTAACACTGAAGAGAAGAAACAGGTGAGGGTATTTTCAGTAAATAGCCACCTTGGACATAAAAAAGATCTACCTTTGTATGGTATCTTTTCTTGATTAACTGTAAGGTAGCCTTACAAAAAGTACTTAAGGCTCATAGCAGTACTTCCAGGGAGATAAATAGTATTTTTGCAAACATATTACGCAAGACTGAATGGAGGAATGGAATTTTAGTGACCTTCCAAAGGTAAAGTGATGGACAGAGAAGCATGCTGAAACAGCAGCCATACCAATTTTCACAAGTTAAAAAGGCTAAGACTGGCTTATATTTGGCCGACAAATTTAAAAGGAAGCTTTGGTATTGAAATGAATAATCAACTATCTTTCTCATGGTAGCGTGACAAAGCAAAATTATCTTTGTTCTTTTGAAAGATATCTTTTCCTAGTGATTGCTGTCTAGAATCTTGGAGTTATGACCATTTTCCATCCAAAAAAAATGTTATGACCCATCTCAATTTTCCAACCTACTTTCAGAGATTTTTTTTCCTTCTTGTCCTAACTTCCATGTAACTTTGCTGCATCACAACTAAATTCCACCCTCTAGGCTGGAATATTGGTTTCCATAGAGATAATCTACAGTCTGGGTGGGGAGTAACCCAGAATGGTTCATTCCACCATAGTCATACTGGTGATTAATGTTGTACTTTGTTCTCAGGACTCTGAAAATCTGTTGTTGAAGAAATGCATGCACTATTAAATTTAAAGCATTTCAGTAGTACATTTGTCTGGTTAGGTTGTTCATCTCAGCCTTGCCTTGAGCATTTGTAGGCTATCACATTAAAAGTTAATTTTACTTAATAAGGCCAACAGCTTGTTTTGTTCAGCCCAGAGCAGAGCAGGCTGAGGGGAGGCCTCATGGCAGCCTGCAGCTCCCTCACAAGGGGAGCGGAGGGGCAGGTGCTGAGCTCTGCTCTCTGGGGACAGCGACAGGACCCGAGGGAATGGCATGGAGCTGGGACAGGGGAGGGTCAGGCTGGGTGTTAGGGAAAGGTTCTGCACCCAGAGGGTGGTTGGGCACTGGGACAGGCTCCCCAGGGAAGTGGTCACGGCACCAAGCCTGACAGAGTTCAACAAGTGTTTGGACAACGCTTTCAGACATATAGTCTGATTTTTGGGTGGTCCTGTGTGGACCCAGGAGTTGGACTCAATGATGCTTGTGGGTCCCTTCCAACTCAAGATATTCTATGATTCTATAAATCTGAGTTTTCTCTTGTTTTTTAAAAAAGTCCAGGCCATCTAAATCTGTAGAAACATCAGCTGCAGATAGGCATGACTTTGTATTTCAAACAATGCCTTGTTGCACAGGTGCAATGTTGAATATCAAATAGTGAAATGATGGGTGGACAGACAACTGCTATGTCATCCAGAGTTATTGCATCTGTGCAACAAGATCATGATTTATAACAGTATGTGGAGAAACATGATTGTATAACAATGTTGAGTATCATTGCTACTGATTGATTTCAATACCACTTAGCCTTCTTGTAGAGAATTTTAGTTAAATCTGAAATGATTGGATTAATCAGCATGACTAACTTTGCTTTTAAGAGTTACAGATTAAAAAAATCTGGTGATCTGTGGTAAATATTTTATATGTGCATGTAATTTGATAGTGAGAAGATGAGAGTAGATGCTTCAAGAATATATTGACAGACTACAAATTCTTTGACCTATAATCCAATTAAAGATCTGGGGCCCTAAGGATTGCATCTGAAGATTATTTGATGGTTAATGTTTTCAATCCAGTTTATCACGGAGAAGCATCCAAGAAAAAAAAACATCGGTATTTTAAACAGACAAGTCAAGGCTAGAATAAAACATCATAAAGCCTTCAAAGTCATTTGTCGAAGATAGATTGTTATTTCCTCAAGAACTTTCATAAGTGAAAATTAGAAAAGAAAATAACTCTTTGAGGGTTCCAAAATTAACAAATTTTCAAGCCATTATTCTTCTGGTGGAATAACCTTCTCAGGAATTGCATCACAAGATAAAGCAGTGACAGCAATGAATGTGTACTGAAGGTAGTTAAGAGCATGCCATCTCCTTAATCCAGCTTCATGTCTATGCAATGCAAGTTGAAAAGAGTAACCAGAGAAAGAAGCGAAAATAGAGCACCATGAATTCTCCTGCTCAACCAGATGCTGGCACTGACAATAGTGTGTAACATCTCTTTTTTGAAAGGGTAATATTACAATTGGAAGAATTAAAACAGTGATGTTTTAGTGAGAACTGTTGTGGCAGTAGAGAATATTATCTTCCACGCAACATTATTTCTCAATAGCAGCGCTTACTTACAAAAGACAGGATCAGAGAGTAATTACTAAGTCCTGCCTCACTCTTACTACTGAGCTCTAGATAGCATCTCTATAGTAGACCAGTACAGTGTAATACAACACCAAGTAGCAAAACTCCTCAAAACAAGCTGATAATGTCACCATAGCATGGAAACACCCGAATCTCATTGGTATGCATTGTGCTCGACCTAATTAGGCTTGCTGAGAAAATGCAATTTGTTTCCCAGGCCAGCCTTGAATAGCTCAGCATGGTATGTATTGCAAAGTGTAGGGATTTCCCTCTGCTGTATGTCCAATTGTTAGATTCTGTTATGGCTATAAGCAAGTTCACTCTTTGTGCTATGAGGGAGAAGTAGTAGTAAATATTTATATCATGTTAATGCCCAAGGGAGAGACTCCTTGTCCTAAATGGTTTGTAATCTAAAGACATAAAGTAATGGTAGGGTTTGCAGATGCAGCACATATACTGCTTTCACTACATCAATACAAAGCTTGCAATTGAGAAATTTTATTTCAGAACAGGGATTCCTTGACTCAAAGATGCTAAGTTGAGACTGAAATCTTCAGAGAAGCTAAAGAGCTGGCTGCCTGCTTTTCAATGAGGTTAAATACAAGTTGATACTTAATTCCTGTAGGCTACTATAAAAATCTTAGCTGGCATGAAAAGAATGCAGAGGTGAATGGTTATTTACCAAAATATTCTTTCTGATTAAGACTAGAAACTCATGTTGGTGGCTCAATCCCCTTATATTTACTTTCTGAGAAAATGAATACCTTGATTTTTTGTTCTCAAGAGTATTTATTAAAAAAAAAAAAAACAGAAAAAAAAAAGAAAAAAAAAAAATATCCACACATAGAAAAGTGTATTTGCATATATACTCTAAAAGGATCTGTCTGCACAGTGATCAGGAAAGCTGTTTGTGGCTTGGGAGACAAACAGTCAAATGCTAAAAGCAGTAAGTTTTGCTGCCTTCTTATAATCTTCATTAGAAATTGTGGCTGTTTTGTCATAACAATACTTGGCAAGCAGAAATATTGCTGAAATATTTTCCCCAAGTCATCCATCAAAGAATTTTAAATAATGAACACTTTCATAAGTGTTCAGTAAGTAGCTGAATTTCAGAAATGCTCAGGACATGTAAATCTTACTAAATTCAACAGGTGCTTTGCTCAACTCAGAGAACTGTAACCTCTAAGGGTCCTTCTGCCTGACAATTCTTGATTTTAAAAGGAGGCTAAATCTGATAAGTAGATTGTGTAGAACAGTTCAGCAGACACACAACATGATTTTAAATCTTTAATTTGAAAATTATATATCTTTAGATTCTTGCAATGATAAAATGTTATGTTATCCAGGATGTTTGATAAAAGAGATGTTCTTTTTTTCTGGCTGTACACGTGCCCCTGCTAGCAGAACATAACAGTATTTACCTGAGAAAAATTCACCATGTAATTCTTACAGTGATGATAAATAAAGTACTGTATAGTTTGATGTTACTATAAAAATATTATTTTCTAAATAATAAAGCACTGAGAAAGTCAGACAGAATGTCAGACTCAGTGTTCTATTATGATACTTACAAACAATATACCATCCAATATATTGTATGGTGTGATACACAAACAATGTTTAACCTTGAAAATTATAATTCCTTACATGAAGTTGTGACTCGGAAGTAGTGGTGTAGCTTTCTGTTTCTAATAAAAGTATTTGATTCCTTGTTCTCACAACAGCATTTTGTTTTACCATTTATATATAGGTACATAAATATTTATATATGTTTATATATATATGTTTATATATATATATGATTAAGGATAAAGCATCTGTAGAGAGGCTAAAGAATCCTGTGTGGATTCTTATTATTCTGCCTTTTCCATGTCATTTTCTCCTTAAAATAGATCCTTAAAGTAGCTCACATTGGTACAGTGACCACACAAGAAGGAACATATCGTGAACATAAGCAGCTTTTGAAGGCAAATTTAGAAAACTAGAAAATGAACCAAACCATAAATACTGTCATGTGTGCCATAGGTGGTATGACTGCTACTATAGACTGCTGGGATTAAATTAGCTTTCAGCCTTGTAAAACTAGAAAAAATGGGTTTCAACCTACCAACATCATACAACAGAAGTCAAAGTGAGGTTTTATTTTAAATTATCTTCAACAAGCCATAGAAGTAAGAACTAAAAAATGAAGCTGAGTGAAGCGTATTTAGACTAGCAAACATTCACTCAAATAGTGACTTTTAGGCTCACTACAGAAGTAAGACTATCACACATTGTTTAGTCATAGTTTGAGATGTTAAATTAGCTTATGTGTATGTAGTGGTTTGACTAATTTTTCTGAAGAATTTTTCTGTTGCTCCTTTTACTTTTTCCCTGCTTTTCTATTTGATTTTTATTTTGTTCTTCTTTTGTTCAGAAAATAAGTAACTAGCCTTTGATATTTAAAAGGATATAACTAATAAAACCTGAGAGAAGTTCTATCCATTTGGTCTACTGTTTGTAACATAATGACACAAGGCAGCATTCCTTTTTCTGATGAGGGAAGAGGGAGAAGAACTTAATAAAACACAGTTGTCTGCTTTATTTTCTAATATTGCAGTAACTTCTAAAGTCAAAACACAACTGGTTTATTAGGAGTAATAAGGAAAGACTCACTGCTGGGAAATCAGCAATTAGGCCTTCATACAGTTATGCAAAATCTGGTTTTATGTCTGCAGCTCAAATGTGGCTACCATGAGTCATTTATGCCCAGAAGTTCTCAGCAGCTGCTCATCTTCTTCCCCCAGTTTCAGCCTGAGTTACAGCTCAGGTTACCAGCAGCAGAAGTAAGAAACCGTTGTGTGCAATGGCCAGGAAGTGCTAAAGTGTGCCCAGACTAGCAAGCCAAGTAGTTAACAAAAGCAATTAAATATGAAGATGTGTTGTCAAACAAGAAAAGATGAAAATGGATTTTATGATGTTATTCTTCATACTTTATCATTTTTAAGGGATCAGATGTTTTAATTTCATTTTTATGAAGAAACTTTTACTAATCAAGGCAAATTCGAAGGGTGGGTGAAAATCTGTGCAACAGTACAAGTAGTGACTAGCTCTTCAGTTTATCAGTGCTAGCACCTATGCTGCCATTGGGGATTACACGGATATTGTAGATACTCTGAGGGCTTGGATTTTTTTTCCCCCATGGTCAGCTGCATTTCTTGGAATTTTACCTTCACTGCAATGATGTGCTTATTCTTTCACTGCGGGTGAATTTACAGTTCAAATATCTCAAGACACAATTGATATATCTATTTATCCATAAGCAAAAATGAAAGGATCTTACTGAAAAATTGTGAAAATCTGACTCCACCAAGTCTTCTGGCAATACCCAGTCACTTGAACAGAGTCAGAATTACAGTCTTGGTATTTTAATTAGATATGGACCAAAGCCCCGTATCTAAAAAGGTGAGATCTAAATTTACATTGAATAACTCAGCAGGATTTCTGGCATCACATCTGCATCACATTTTCTACCTATATCTGGAACCTGTACCTCTGACAAGTGTAATTTGTTTTATTCAACAGTCCTTTGCAAAGTAAAGTAAAAAATGTGCCTGGCTCTGTTAGAGGTTATGGAGCATTGACAAGGGGGTCCTGGGAGTTAACCCTTGGACTTTCAAAACTGTTTGTTTTGCATACAGCACCTGTTTTACATCTCCTCTGAGAACACAGTTCTTCCTTTGAGTTGTATGAGACACAAAAGGAATAGTGAAAGTCAAGCCCATAGCATTAAAAAAAATGTTTTTTGGTAGGATGAGAAACTTTTTGGATGTGTTGTTGTCTCAAGAACGTGCTTGTGTGCTTGACAGGTGGAATTGTTTAGGAATTTGAGTCCAAATATTGAGTAAGAAGCCTCCTCTGCTATGTATTTATGCTGCCTGAATGAAACAGTCCACACATGGTTTCCTGGCTTTGAGGCTAGGTGGCACACTAGGGACATAGCCACATGTCTCAATTCTCTTCCTCCCAAAGTAGGATGGCCTTTTCCAGACTATCTTATGGGAAAAGTCCATGCCACCCTACTAGGGAAGTCACTGGTAATGAGATAGTCTGTACTTCCGTGGGCCAGTGTCTCAATCCTGGGGCATGGTCTTGTTTTGTGTTCAAAAAAATTAAATGTATCAAAACTGTAAATTGTCATCATAAAGTGCCAACCAAGTACTTTAACAGGACAGACAGTACAAACCAATACTTTAACAGGACAGGAATCCCCAGAATGGACTTTCTCACCGCAATTAGAGGATTCATGATCTAGCCCAGCATCAGGACAGTCACACAAAGTTTGAGGCAGGGATCCAGTTGCAGGACTCCTCCCCAGTCAATATTTTACTTAATCCTCCAAACCTGAGCAGTGTGAATCAGGGAGCTGCGAGGATGTTTGCGAAAGGGTACCTGGAGATAAGTGAACTTAGAAGGGGAAACTTGAATCTGGGTTTAGCCATATCAAAGATGTATACCATAAGAAGTAGTCGTGTTGGTATATAGTCGTGTTGGTATACTGGAGACAGGTGGCTTGCTTTTTAACTAGAGAAGATTTTACTTTATCCTGGTATGAAATGAAAAATAAATAAATAAATAAATAGATCTTGAAATCTCCGTAAATTTCACTAAGTGGGAAAACTATTTCCCATTCAGATTTACCCCTGGCTACAATGGTAACACCAAACCCCTGGGGGCATTTGTGTATTTGTCCTTCTGGAATGCCTCTCCTAGCTGTGTGCTTTCTTTGCTCCATGTCTAGCTGTGTGTGTGTACAGCCCACCGCGTACAGAATAGCATGTGACACACATTAATACATACAGATAGCCTTCTGCTTCTGACCTTACAAACTGTCCACTTCAGCACTGTCATTCTATAAAATGCCCAACTGCAGTCCAAGAAATGCATTTTAAATGTGAATGCAAACATTTCTATTCCTGATAACACCAGCGCAGCATTTTTTGCTTTGCTGGGATTAGGACCTTGATAGTTAAAGTTATATTAGAGTAATGACACTCCAAGGTCGTGTCCTTTACTGACATGGTAAAGGAAGGACAGGCCTTTGCTATGTTTCTGCTGATAAAATTAAGAAGGATTATTCATCGTGTTTGGTGACATATGTTCAAAGTGAAAGAATATATTTGTGACCCATAAGTACTTTAGGTCAACAAGAACTGGGTCAAATTTACAGGTTGCACCGCCACCACATGAAAGTTGTATTTAATTAACACTGAAAGTCAGATTTAGAAAACATTCTGAAATCTGATAATGATGTGATAAATGCCTCCCTCTCCCATGAACAGCCATCTTCTTTCATGAACTGTAAACCAGCTGCAGTTCAACTAGGGACACCTTAGGAAAAGTATAAAGGTACCGTGGTCTGCAGAGAGACACTCGTAGGCAATTCCAGCTTAGAAGGCTAACTCGCCAAATCACAGCCTCTCTCTGAAGATGCTCCATTGTGCTTCACTTTCATGTTCTGTAAATGGGGATAATAATCTTTCTTGATCTATCTACTTTTCAGGAATGTATTAAGGAGAAATTAAATGATATCTCTGCAGTGCTTTGAACGCTTGCAGCTCTTACAGTACAGCTTATAGTAGGCTTGCCATTTTATCAGGTCCTCCTGTAGGAGAGCTCTCCTACTTTTCTTTATGGCTCTCTGGTCTTCTCATCCAAGTTTTTTTTTTGACTGGCTAAGTTTGGTAAACTGATGATGACTTCACCACTCACCATGTGATGGCTGAATTGCCATTAGCTAACTAAGTGCACTCTTTCCACTCAAGACATTGGTCTAAGCTGTCACATTGTACATCACAGCTGAGCTTACTCAGAGGCACGGTGAAGGAAATAGAGATATGTTTTGCATTTTCTTTTACCTTTCCTGTTGCAATAATCCTATAACTCTAGCTTCATTCATTGTTTGCAAAAAAAAGTTTGGTTTTATTGACAAGTTTCATCAGAAGTTTGTTTTAGATGCTGTCATACTTGTAAAAAGAGTCTTTGAGCAGAGTCACTTTCTTCAACCTAGCACCTTATTGACTGACAAGCTTTCTTACAGTATCTGTTTGACAACTCATCCTAATATTAGTTTTACAGACACATTCACATTTTAGGAAATCACTATATTCTCAAATCTGAAATGTCACAAGTGTCTCTTTCTGCAAGTACTTGCCCCAGAAATGTTAGCTAAACTGTTTTATCTAACACCATCTCTCCTGTTGTTGTGTTGTTCTACTTAGTTGTCATCCAAAAGCAGTTGCATTTTTATGAACATATCTTTATGGGCTGTATTCTGAAAGGAACTGGTATCTCTTCCAACAGTAAATCACAGAAAATTACATAAGCACATCAGTTCACAATTAAGAACACTTTAAGATTGTAGAAAGCAAGACTTCCTATAGGACTGATATTTGCACCTACTTCATTCTATATCCAAATGAGAGGTGGGAACAAAGCATCATCAAGGAGCCAGAGAATGGCCCAGCATTAGTTTTGTACACTCTCAGACACAGGAGACTTGTTAGAGGTTGCAGTGGACAGCATTAAAATGTGTAGTTGATATGTGACTTGACAAATGACTTTGTAAGCCTTCATCACCTCAGCAAAGGAATGATTTTTTGTACGCTCAGCAGGTCATACCTCTCTCTCTGTGCTTAAGTTTGATTTAAAACTTTAAAAAAAGTTTTATCAAATCAAACCTTTAAATCAAACCTTAAGTTTGATTTAGCACAGGTAAGATGAGTAATTTTGTGTGGCAAGTTTGTGTCATTTTTTCATTTTCCATTTCTATGTTGCTTTCTCCAGATTATTGGAACAATCCCACTGATGCCTAATCCAGTCCCCTCCAGCCAGGCAGCAGGTGGAGCTCAGGGCCTTCAGGTGCAACCAATAACTCCACAGTTATTGACCAATGCCCAGGGTCAGATCATCGCTACTGTCATCGGCAACCAGATACTACCAGTGATCAATACCCAGGGAATAACGCTATCGCCACTCAAACCAGGCCAACAGGTAAAGTGTCTGTAGCCTCAATGATTATCGAAACAGATGCACAAAAATCTTCTTACAGACTCTCATGGTCTTTCCAAAAACTCCCACTTCTTTCTGTTTTTATTAACAAAAGATTGATTTTGTTGTATATAGTATATTATTGTATATTATATTTGTAATTACGATATAATCTTATATATTTATACATTCATGTATTATTCAGTTACTCCTTTCTTTTTCCTTTTTTAAATATCAGTACAGTGTCAACAGAAATCTTCGGCATAGAAAGCACAGTAGGGATATGACTCCTACAAAGTTCAGTTCCTTGGTTGGTGATCACCCAGTAGACTGGCTTTTGAAATGTTTTGGAACATGCAAAGGAAAGAAGAAAAATACACGTTTAGTAGTCCTCTTCACTGAAGGAAAGGGTTTTTAGGGAAAAGAAAAGGCAAGGAAATAAAAGATTTTTATGGAAATTACTAATCAGTGTAAGTCACCAAATAGTTCACAGACTTCAGGATGGCTGTAGCAACTTCAGTGAGGTCCAAAAAGATTTGTTTACTTTTTATAGTACTTAAAAGTCAAATTCATTAGTTTTTCCTACATCTCTAGAGCAAAGAATTGTACCTTTTTCTCTGAAAGGGAGAAGATTGAGGTTGGAAAAAACATCAAATGTGATTACCAAAAAGGTACTTATAAAAGTGTCACTCACTAAAATATTCAGCTTGGCATTCCTGTTGAAGATAGTGCTTGCTTGCTAGTCCTGCCTATATCTCCAACACCAGCTGGCAGTCTCTTGTATGTTTCTGAGAATCCTAGGGCTCCTCCAAATTCAGTATTTTTTTTTCCCCACTTTAGAGGTAGAGAGTCCAATGGATCTCTGAAGTGATTTGTTTATTTTGAAAATGTTTCACAACCAAATGGTTATTTTTTATTTATTTATTTATTTATTTATTTTATCCTATGCTCTATAGCATCTAGCAAAGGAATTTTCAGAAACACTTGTCATTTATCTAACCCCATTTTCTTTAATGGGAGAAGACTTACACTGCCGGCAAGTGCCTTGACAATTGTTACATGTATGAGGTTTTAAACAAAGCAGGGTGGATGGAAGGGCAGGTTCTGTGTTTCCAGCACTGGAAAGCCTGACATTGGAATAAGAAACTCAGCAGTTTTTGAGTCAGTCCCCTGAAGGGGGAACTTCCTTAATGGGGAGAAGCTCTCAAAAACCATTACAATCCTGAGATCCCATTTGAAACTCATGAAATTTAGGATTACAGAGGAGGATAGTGGTCCTGTATTATTCCCTGAGAGCTTCTTAACAGCAGAGCATTGCACCTTCAGAGTCCTGCAGCAAAGCAACGTCTTCCAGGCAATGTCCAGCAGTAGACAGTGGGCAGAGAAGAGACAGAGTTGTTACTTTTCCCTGCACCACTGGTGGCACTGAGCTTACACAAAGGGAAAAACTGCTGCTAAAGGTTGCAGCTTGCTGATTGAGAGCAGGGGTTTAAGGCAGAAATTCACTATTTAGCCATATCATGTTGTATTGTGCTTGTTCACCCAATGTGCGTGCTCTTGTGTTGCATTCTGAACAGGCTAACAGCTAGCACAGATCATCAGTCTGGGGATCTCTGATTAGGTCCAAAAGTCAAATATGTGCCCCATATTGTGCTAGTCAATCCAGTAGTGCTATGCAAGTAGAAAACATTATTTTGCTAGAGTCAGTGTCCAGCCTTTGCTTCTCACACGGAGACCTGAGGTCCTAGAGGCTGCAGGAAGGACCACCAAACTACACAGAACCACCTTACCTGCATCTGTTGGAATCTGGTCTAGAAAGTATTTTTGATCAGGGAAAAAAAAAAAAAAAAGTAATGCAAGTACTGTATGAAAAAACACAATGCATTATCATTTTTATAGAAGGCACAGAAAATTATTTCTGTGTGTTTGTGCTCCCTCTACTGGCTCTTCAGCTTTTAGTGAAGTAAGAAGAAATTTTGCCAACGATTTCACTGGGAGCAGAAATGAATTATGAGTCAGATCCTTCATAGGAATAATGCTGATGGACAGTCAAAAGCAATTGAGATAGTACTATACAGACTGCCATACCATTTGAAAAGTAAATGGAATTATACAAGCTATAAGGAGATCCTGAATTTATCTTACTGCCTGGGTGAAAACTTACCCAAACTGTACTGTTTGACTAATGATAGCATAATTAGTAGTAAGTTTAAAACCTTGCTTTCAGACAAAGTGAGTGCTCAAACTCAGAGGACTCAGCAGGAATTCAAAATATTTTTGAAAATAGTGTCACACTGCATTTGTTGTCTTGTAACTCGATGAAAGAAGCTTCAGAAGGGAAAAACAAAACAAACAAAAAAAAAGTACAAGACAAGTTTAGGAAAAGTTTTGAGAATGCCAGAGAATAATTGAGGAAATAAATAATGTAGTAAAATGTTCCAGTTATAGACGATCCTAGCTTAACCTCAACTTGTCACTTTCTTGGAAACCAAGTATTGCAGGAGAAAGAGGTGATTGCAAGTGATGATAGTAAGCTGCTGCTTGTTGGCTGAGTCATAATAATTGAACCTGTGCAGCCTGTTTCAGTTGCTAAGTAATGCATGTTAGTGCTTACTTTTTGCCTGAAGCCTGAAGACTTAAATGCCTCGTATATTGTTTTTAGTCAGCTTTACTTGGGTAGACTTTGTTCATTATATATTCATACAACTTTTTCAAACTTGGCAGACTAAAACCTCAATGTCTCCTCATGGAAATGAGTTCATAGATTACTTAGGTATAGTGTGAAGCAGTGTTTCTTCTTCTCTGTTGTAAATAGGTTGCTTTTCAATGTACACAACCAATTCCATTGTAATCCTATTGCTCTAGTTTTAAAGAATAAATAAATGTTCTTGATTATGCTCTTTAAACTACTCACAGTAGAACCATAGGTTGGAAAAGGCTTTTAAGATCATGAAGTCCAACCATTAACCTAGCACTGCCAAGTCTACTAGTAAGCCATGTTCCTAAGCACCACATATTCGTGCCTTTTGAATACCTTCAGGGATGGTGACTCAACTACTTCCCTGGGCAGCCTGATCCAATGCTTCACAACCCTCTCACTGAAGAACTTTTTCCTAATATCCAACCTAAACCTCCTCTAGCACAACTTCAGGCCATTTCCCTTTGTCTTATTTTTTGTTGCTTGGGAGAAGAGACTGACCCCCACCCCACTACAACCTCCTTTCAAGTACTTGTAGAGTGCAATAAAGTCTCCCTGAGCCTCCTCTTCTCCAGACTAAACAACCCCAGCTCCCTCAAACACTCCTCATAAGACTTATTCTCTAGACACCTCAACAGCTTTGTTGCCCTTCTCTGGACACGCTCCAGCACCTCAGTGTCCTTCTTGTAGTGAGGGATCCAAAACTGAACACAGTTTTCAAGGTTTAGTCTCACCAGAGCCAAGTACAGGGGGGCAATCACTTCCCTAGTCCTGCTGGCCACGCTATTTCTGATACAAGCCAGGATGCTGTCAGCCTTCTTGGCCACCTGAGCACACTGCTGGGGTGTTCCTCTTTAAACTAACTTGAATAGTTACAGCTTCAGTGTTTTCACTGTTTTCCAAGATTTTACTAAACTAAGCACCAGAATCTACACTGAGAATTCTCCTAAAAACTGTAATGACTTTCTAAAGGGGGCGGCTGTTTTCACTCCTGCTGTGGTCTATCCTTTTTATCTCTGTTCATAAACAAGTTCTGCTTTGGCTTTAATAATTTTTACTGGCCATTTCTCAACCATTTCAATTTCCACAATAATCTCTTAAAGATTTTGTGATCAGAACTGAATGCCATGAAAACAGTGAGGATGCATCACTGATTTATATAATAACATTATAATATTTTCAGCATTATTTTCTGTCTTTATCTCAATACAGTCTATCATCCTGCTTTTTCTCTCTCTGCTCATTGAGCAGGTTTTTCAATAAGTAGATGTATCCACAATGATACATATTTGCTTCCCTGATCATTACCATGTGAGTCACTAAAACGGTTCCTTTTAATGTGAATCACTTTTGCACCTACTCTGTATTTCATCTGTCATAATGCTCCCTCAGTATGTTGTAAACAGGTTCTGTAAATTGTTCATGGTATTCTATATTGACTTCAGAAATTCATGCATTTCTCCTGCTAATTCAACTTCACCATTGTTCACCATCTTTTCTTGCTGCTTGCAACCAGTCAACAAAATTTGTTATAAGTCCTGTGATCTCCACTTGTAGTCTCCTTCCTTGAAAAAGGATTATTTATTTCTGAATTTTATGTTTCTTGCTTTTTTAAGCCATCTATATCTCATTATAGAAAAGTACCTTGCAACCTTAAGTTCTACACTTCCTTCATGTCTTTCAGGAGGGATTTTGTCACAATCCAGATCATATGGCTAAATGAACATTTTTTCCAAGAACAAATTATCTTGTTCTAACAATTTGTCAGTGTTGTCATTTGCTACCAGATTTGAAAACCTTGTTTTAAGGAGTTCTTTTGTACTTTTAACAACACATATTTGCACCAACATGACTGACAGAAGATCTTGAACCAAAAATTGGAGTCTTAGGAGGGTCAGAAATAGAAGAAAGGATTCACCTTGCTTAACATTAGCTGTACAGCTGTTAGATACCTGGTGAACGCTAGTCAACTAGATTTCCCATAGAGGAACAGAGAGATAGGCATGTCCAGAAGGCAACTTGCACTGCTGAAAAAAGAACCATTTGAGATAGATTGAATCTCTTACACATATCTAAAAGTATCTGTTGTCTCCATTAACTAGAGTCGGAGCTAAGATAGCTGTTTTAGGATAGAAAGCTAATTCTTGCGTGAGTGAAGTTAGGTAAGAAGAATCCAGCTGCCAGAAAACACTGGGATTCAAAATACGCTCTTGTTTATAGATTCCTTAAACAGGTTTCCCAATAACTTGTGTTTTCATAACCATTTGCTTGCCTACAGCACACAGAAGCACCTTCTGCATGTTATATAGTTCTCCAGTGCACCTCATCAAGAGGGTTCCCTTCTTGCTGTTGTCTGGCTTTTCCTTTCTACATACTAGATTCATTAAATCTGGCCTGTACTCTCAGTTGTCCTCAGTCGTGTTTTATCTACACTGCCTGCCAGAACTTTTCATATTTCATCGTGTCTTATAGCACTACTAGCTTTGGGCTTCTGCCAACTCTGACACAATAAAACGAGCTCCTAGGCAAGATTTTCTTATGTAGTCAGTTCCCAATCTTCATTGTCATTGGATGTCATGCTCCAGATTAGTTGTTGAAAAGACAGCTCTCAGAGGAGTCTATGGTCATTCTTAGTACAGCTACTTTCCCAATTCCATGCCAGACATTTTCTTTCTGCAGTCTCAACCTACCACATACACTCTACCATCTCATTATCACAACTCCATGCAGTCCCTTGTTTTCCTCTCTTCAGTTAAAATCTAACCAGCTCTCAATCTTTTTTTTTCAATGCTATGCTCTTATTACTTTGTTGCTGTCCTGTTTTATGAGAAATGCACTCTTTTTTTCTGTTTGAACATAGCCACTAAACTGTTTTGTCTCAGTCCAACTTTTTTTGCTTTTGCTTTTTGTAGTAGATGACTTTCAGTGATGTGGATGACAATTTTTCTCACTTTTTCTCTTTTCCTCTATCATCAGCATTGCATCATGCCATTTTGTCTATGGATAGAATACTAGATTTCAGTACTCAAGATTACAAGAATACCTGAGACTTCCTTGCATGAACGTTTGGCTTGTAACATAGGTCTTTTCCTGACCAGTTTTCTTTATGGCATCTGCACTTGCAGGAATAGGATTTCTCAAAAAAAGACAATATAACTGCACCACACCTTTGGGAATAGGAAGATATTACTACACTACCTGTATCGTTCTAAGGAACTGAGCCATAGAGAAAGTAAAACACTTCACTGTGGGAACGTTGCTGTTACCTTTGAATTACACCCTTACCTATACCTTTAAGTCTATTACTGTAACAGTGATATTATATCATTCCTGATGGGAGTCAGAAAGATGACCAATGCACCTGATCTGCATATAAGATTATATGTTCTACAGACAACCATCTGTGTTCTCCACATCATTTAGAGAGCCCAGAGACCTGCAATTACAGCGCATACTTTGATCCCACAGAAAGGCTTCAAATGGAAATCCTAGTCAGATGCTGCCAAAGTCCTATCCCCAGTTGTGTCCACACCACACCAGGACTTCTTTCCTTTTGTCTTCATTCAGAGCTGAGCATGTGCACAGCCTGTGTGGACCCAAAGAGCTTTCTTATTCTAGTTTCCAAATGTATCTATTCTGTCAGTCTAAGCAATGTGTATAGAGGTCTTTTATACTATATTATCCTATACTAAGGGAGAAAATACTCATTAAGCATCAAATAGTTTTCATATTTACATATTCATTTACTTGAATTTACTTGAGTAAGCTAAATTCGGGTGATGGGCTACAGTATTCGGGCCCCAGTAGAAACATTCTGGCAGAATTGCTGTGAAAACAATTTAGCATAAAGTGTGGCGATATGTGTAATAACTTGTTCTTTTAACTTGCTGGAAGATTTAAGAAAACATTTTTGAAGCCCATGTCTGGTCATGCAGTATGAGTAAGTTTGAAGACAGATTTCTTCTGCCATGGTGCTCTCAAATCAAATAAAGGCTATGGTACACCACCACTCTTTCCCAAAAAAAAAAAAAAAAAAAAAAAGCACATGGAACATTTTAGGAAATGTAGACTGATCAGAGAGCTCAGCTTACAGGAAAAATGGAAGCATGAAAACCTTAAACTACTACTTCTGCAAGGCATTAAGGTGTCATTTCAAAGTATTTGGGAAAGTATTTTTACATCAAAATCTTCCATGGACTTAGTCTTTATTAGAGCTAATATCTGTATTTCCCAGGAAGAACTAGCTGACATCCGAAATACATTGAATTTTTATTTGTATCAAAAGGGGATTGTTCCAAATATATTTCTTGCTCTTTGTGCCACTCCTGCTAGTTTCATCTCTTCTGCCTTTTTTGTTATACTTGTCTTTTTCACCTCTGTCTACTCTAATTTGTTGTGTTTCCTTGTCTCTCAGATTTCCTTTTCACTGAATCATAGAAAAATAGGAGCGGAGAGGTCCCGAAGAGGTCATGCAGTCCATCCCCTCCCCATAGGCAGGATCAACTGTCCCTGTATCACTCTTGACAAATGTTTGTTTAACCTGTTCTCAAGAACCTCCAGTGGTGGAGATTCCCTGACATCCCAAGGCAACTTAGGCTACTTCTCCTTAGCATTAAAAAGGTCTTCCTATTGCCTGACCCTAGCCTCTGTTACTGTAATTTAAGCCCATTGGTTTCTTCTCCCTTCCTTTAGGGCCATAATTTGCCCTGTTTTTTTGTCCAGACTCTGTAAAACCAGTAGCAGTTCTGTTAGGATACACGGCAACTCAAAAGTTTTTTCTTTATTTCCACTTGGCCTTTTTGCCTTTCCTGAGCTTATGTAAAATTCCTTGTTTCCCTGTCACTATCCTGTAACTTCCTGGATGCAGGGAACAATACCCCTGATCTCATGAGGGGACCTAAATATAGGGTTCCAGTCAACCATCCCAGGAGCGGGAATATACTACATACATAACTTAAGAATAAAATTCAGTCTTACAGACCTAATTCATTTTTCTTTGCCATTATCAAGCAATACCACCTTCACTGTTGACAGCAGAATGTAAAACTGATGTAAAGAAGATAAGAATCAGGCCCGTTGCATTTTCCAGCTTATTCTTATAATGTATTATGCTGCACTTTATGTTTCTCATATTCATCCTATTCCTCTAGCTGTAGTGTGCATACATATATTCCTGCCAGATACTGATCAGTGTTGCATACAGTCATCATTCTCGGCATGTCTACTATATCCACCTACACAGAATGGCACTTACAGCAACTGCTTCTGTAATTTCTGTGCCTTCTTCTGTCTTTGGATGGAAAATGCACAACAGTCATAAATATAATTCATACCATATATACGTGTCCAAAATTGGGAAAAGTCAGCTATTGCAAGTTTGAATTGATTCTGTCATCTGGAATCTAATTCATAATCTAATCATCACCTCTCCTTAAGGCTATTTCTGGAATGGAAATTATAGTAGATGAAAAGAGAGAGAGTATTTTAATGCAATTTCATGTCATAGATAACTATCATTGTTCTTTAAGCGGGACATCTACAGC
This sequence comes from Cygnus olor, assembly GCF_009769625.2. NCBI lineage: Eukaryota > Metazoa > Chordata > Aves > Anseriformes > Anatidae > Cygnus > Cygnus olor. Next base: position 60,823,485 of record NC_049170.1, on the reverse strand, counting down.
TTAACCATCACATCTGTAAAACAGGGGGTGTGCTGAAAATTATGTAGGGTGTTGAAGATAGAATCCTTCCTTAGTCCCTGGTCAGGCTTTAAGGTGACTCTTCAGCTTTTCCAACCCCATTGTTCCCTTTTCCCTCATAAGCATTGAGTTAGAAACCAACAATTGCTGTTGCACCTAAGGTCACTGTTCATCCAGACTTTACTCTCCATAGAACTTTTTGTCCAGCTAAAATTCTGACAATTTCATACATTCATCCAAAGATTCCCAGAGGTTTAACAAAAGAAACTGCCAAGGTTCTTGGGATCCCAATTATTTCACAAATGCATTTGCAAATGCAATGTGCAAAACTTGTGAAGAGAATCAAACATTTTCTAGACTTAATCAGCGTGCTGTGCATGTGCTACATGGTGGCTGTGTGCTTACTTTGTGGGTGCAAACTGGAGAATGTCCGCTCATTTACTGTGTCCATACTCAGCAGTTGAACTTTCAGGTACTATATGTGCATTGTGGCCTGAACATGTTGCATATGCTATCTGTCTCTTACATGACCATGTATTTCTACCTGCAAAATACTGGTAGAAAATGACACAGAATCATTAAAAAAATAAGGCTGGAAAGCTATAGTTTAAGAGATTATCCAATCACCCCTGCTGTTCCCAGGTGGAGCAGCTGTTCCTGTATTTGTCTAACTTGCTGCTAAGCACTCTCATATGAACCTTGTCAGTTCCCCCAGTAATTTATGCCAGTGCTTCACTGCCATGTTAGAAAGCTTTTCCCACTATCTAATTTGAATCTTCCAGAGTATTGCACTTCATCTTGTCCTCAACAAAATACAGGACAGACTCATTCTCTCCTCTTTTCATTAGCTCTGCCTGTATTTGAGGCAGATAACATATCCCACTCAGTCTTCCTTTCTTTAGATTAAACATGACCAGTTCCTTCCAGGCATCTTCATAAGATTCACATAACTCCCAGGCCTTTGGGAGTCCATTATTTTTCCCAAGTGTGGCATCCAGCTATGGACACAGTGCTGCCTTTACAGAGGCCATTCCAGTGATTAGTAGAAAAGAAGATTCTTCACATGCATTACAGACATCACTCTTGCTCACAGTTCATTATGGGAGTTGCCTTTTCTTTGCTTTTGCAACACCGCTGTTCTTGGTGGCACATTCAAACTGACACGATCATTATGAATTCTAATCCTGTATTTCAGCCTACCAAAAGTCCCTCCCAGCATGGCATCAACATGTAAATTTAGTAAACATATCCTCTTCTTCATCATCCATGTCGTTAGGAAAATATTGAATAGTCTTTCCTGTTTCTGCTTCTGTGAAGCACCATCCATGCACACGTCTGTTTCAGCAGATAGATAACCATCCTCTCAGGTCTGGTTTCCAACTACTTTTGCATTCATTCTGCAGCAGTTTCATCTAAACTATGTTTTCCTAGGTTATAAAGAATGTCACACAAGGGAGTGTCGAGAGACTTGTAAAGTCAAACCACCTACTGCTTTTTCCCTGTCCACAAGGCCAATTACCCTGTCTTACAGGGAGATCAGATTGGTTTGACACAGTTTGTTCCTAACAATACATGTTGTCTGTTACTACCTTGTTTTCTTTCAGGTGCTTGCAAATTCTTTGATTATTTTCTTCAGTACTTTTCCAGGGGTTGAAGTTTAGTTGACTGGACTATAATTTTGCAGATCTTTCTTTTTAAAAATAGCCACCGCATTTGCTCCTCCATCCTCGCAGATAAACACTAACATCTCTAAGACTATTCCAGCCAGTGTGGAAGCATCTAACTCATCTAAATACAGTATTTTTCTTCCCTCACCTAGGCAGAAATCTTTAGCGTTGCCAGAGAATCCCTCTGACAATAGACCCAGAGCCCAAATAAATTCTCTTTTCCAGTCTGATTTCTACAGGCTCCAGCCTGGAGTTCTGTGTGTGTAATGGATGGGCCGTCCTTTTCTGCAGCATTCAGAGGAGGCCAGCCTTTCCAGTGGGCTTCTTCCCTAAAAGAAGATAGTACAAAAGTAGACATTCTGGGTTGGAAGTGCTCTGTAGATAAAATCCAGTGCTTAGTGATTTTTTTTCACAGACGCCCAATGCATGCATGAGTCTGAAACCTGGAAGCCTTTCAATCAGTTTCTCAACTGTTATCCCCTTGATACAGTGCCAGTTTTCTCTTTTAAAACTTGTTAGAAAAGAAAAGCTCCTCAAGATAATAAAATGTTTTTATTTATTAATCCGTAGGGAAGTCAGAATAGACTAAACTTGGACAGATAAATAATTTTCATTGTTATTAAAGAATAACTCAAGGTTTCTGGCTTCATTTTGTGTTACATTGTGGGGGGGGGGGGAAAAAAAAAAGAGTTGTAGTTTTTCCATGCTTAAGCAGACTCATAACAGGAATAATGCCATTAAAATTGTTCATATGTATTCCGTTCATCTTGAATGTGATCAGGTGCCTTTATCTACTGTGCCGTACAATTTGTTGTCTACTTAGCATCAGTCATTTATATGTGTTCTGAGAGCATATTATATATAATTTTAGTATTACTAATGAATTCAGCTCCTTTTCTGAAGTCATTTGTTCAGTTAAATATCAAAAGACAAAAGCTTACATTCCTTAGAATTCAAGAAATGGATTTAAACCACTGACTTTGAGCAAGGCCAAACAGGCCTGTATATTTCCCCCTTTCTGAGAATATAAATAATGGCTATCGCTTAAAAGTGAAGCCTTTTAGTACGTTTTGTCAATCTTTTTTGATCAGTATCAAGGATCAATATAAAATAAAGGTATATTAAGTACCAGTCACCTGAGTGCCTCAGGACTATGTTACTATATTAGTAGGCTATGAAATGGATGACTAGAGGCCAACACAAAACTGTAAGTCTGTCTGTCCTGGTTTTGGCTAGGATAGAGTTAATTTTCCTCCTAGTAGCTGGTATGGTGCTGTGTTTTGGATTTAGGATGAGAATAATGCTGATAACACGCTGATGTTTTAGTTGTTGCAGAGGAGTGCTTACACTAAGCCAAGGACTTTTCAGCTTCTCGCTCTGTCCTGCCAGCAGGTAGGCTGGGGGTACAGCAGGAGCTGGGAGGGGACAGACCCAGGACAGCTGACCCAAACTGGCCAAAGGGATGTGCCATACCATATGGTGTCATGCTGAACATATAATATGGGGGGGCTGACCACGGTAGAGGGGACCACTGCTTGGGGACAGGCTGGGCATCAGTCAGCGGGTGGTAAGCAATTGCATCGTATATCGCTTGTTTTGTACATGTTATTATTATTACTATTATCATTGTTATTGTTATTATTTCTCTTCCTTTTCTGTCCTACTAAACTGTCTTTTTCTCAGCCCATGAGCTTTTACTTTTTTTTTTTTTTTTCCGATTCTCTCCCCTGTCCCACTGGGGGTGGGGAGTGAGCAAATGGCTGTGTGGTGCTGAGCTGCCAGCCAGGTTAAACCACAACACTATCATGTACCTTAATTCTGTATACAGACTACCCTTTGAATTTGCTGGAAGTTTTATGTAAAAATCAGTAGCAGAGAATCTTAGTTTTCAATCCCATATGAAAGTTTATTTTAGGCTGAAGGGATTAATGGTTCTTTGTTTTCCTCTAGTGAAGGACCAAAGACTACACTACTGTAAAATGTGTGAACAAACATTTCTAAAGCCAGATGCATATATCACAGTGTATCATTTGCATCTACAGAACTTGCTGGACTTTTTAGATATGTCTTACTTGACACAGTCCTGATGCGAATGGGGTTCAGGAGTTTCACTGTGTGTTTTAAGAAAGGACAATTTATCATTTGAGAAGTAAGATTTCAACATTTTAGTTTGTTTGCTAGATCCAATGTCATACAACAAATTATTCCTTTTCTGTAGGAAAGGGATCTCCCCCCACCTTATCTTCTCTTCCCCATTCCCACTGTTCTTGGCCCTGGTCCTGCAGTATGAAAAGATCCCTTTGAAACAATGCTGATTTATATGAGAATCCATGTAGGGAATAAAAGTCTGACTTCTTGAGTCAGAAAACAGGTAAGGACATGTATTTATTAAATCAGAATGCTGCTGGGAATGTCATAGATCACTCATCATCCATTTCAAACAAGTATTTAGCTGCTAATTAGATTAAGTATCTGCTTAAACTGAGAAAAAAATGGCAATTCAGAATGCAAGGAAGTTCAAATTGTTCCTACTGTAACACTGTCATCTGAACCGAGTCTGTGGTATTTAATGTTCTTAGGGGATTTGTTCCCTGGAAATAGATGGGTGAGATGGTGCATTGAAAGTTTCCTATTACTGCTTCATTTTCTAAATACCTATTTTTACATTTTAACATTTAGCTCCATCAGCCCTCCCAGACGCAAGTGGGACAAGCAGCCTCACAACCCAATCTCCTGCATTTGGCTCACAGTCAAGCATCTATGTCTCAAAGCCCAGTGCGTCAGGCTTCCTCTTCTTCCTCCTCATCCTCCTCCTCTTCAGCTTTGAGTGTTGGCCAATTAGTCAGCAGTAAGTATTGCTCCCTGTCTCTCCTTACTTCTCCCCCCTGTTTGTCCTCCTTACTGCTGAGTTTCCTGATCTGTTTTCCTTCCTTCTTTTTTTCCATATATTAAATTGTATATTGCTAACTAGAGTGACTCTTACGAATAAGAACTGCTAAGTGCTGTGATGGATGGGGCTTAAGGTAAACATGCCTTGAGAAATTGCAAACAATGCTAAAAATGTTCATTAAAATGGTAGCAGCTGTTAATTGACTTTGTCAATGCTGGGCAATTATTAAAACTCAAATGTAGTTTATGTTTTTCTGAAATTAGAATTTTTTGAATCAGTCAGTGTAATTATATTGCTTAATATTTGGTGTCTCTTACTTCTGCTTAAGTTGCTTTTTCGTTGTTGTTTGTTTGCTTAGTTATTGTAGTAAACTGTTTTACCAAATGTAGCACTGCACAAATCTAGAACATGAGACCTTTCTTGCCAGGAAAAGCTTGTACAATTTAAGCAACCAAGAACTGTAAGATGTGGGAGAGGAGAGAGCATCATGCTGCAGCGAAATAACTGAGTTTCGTGTCTGGGATTGTAACAGCTAACCTCCTGACCAGCCCTTTCTTCTAAGTCACGCATTTCAGAGTCTTCACTGTTACCTTAGCATTAACTGTTATGTTAGCATTAACTTTGGTCTTCACATAGCAAGAACAACAGGCTGGAAGTATGCATAAGAAGCATTAACAGTTTTTGCACATCTGCAAAAATCTAACTGTATTGGATGACCTTGTTCAAAGATAAGCTGTGTGCATACTTCAAGTAAACAGTGTAGCTCACATCGTGTTGGTAATGGAAAATATATGACTGATGCAAGCTTATGGAGGGCTTGGAAAAGTGTTTTTTTTTTTTTTAATCTTGATTGGATTACTTCAGAGATTGTTTACATGGGAAAATTACTAGCAGAGCTATAGTGGTAAAATTATGCTAGTATAATTCCCAATGTGAATACTCCTATTCAGAAATAAGCACAACTACATGCGTAGCTGTAAGTACATAAAATGTATAGATACAGATATAATTACAGTGAAATATACTGCTATTGTTCTGTCAGTAAATTTTCTCATGTAGACAAGCTTCTGGAAAGAAGTTGAATAAGATGCTTCACATTAAAAATTCATAGTTACCCTTTACCTATAGCACTGTTATAAAATATATATATATATATATATTACAATATATATATATATATATTACAATAACTGTTGAGGGGTACTCTACCCCAAAAAGTTATTCCAGTGAATTTCCCCATGTGGATAAGCACTCTACACAATAAAAGCAACCTGGAAGAAGCCCTTTTAACTTTACAAGCTAAGTCACTCAAAGTTTAGGGGATGCTAGGAAAAGAGTACTTTGTGCAACTGTATCTAACTCCTCTTGTAACATGAATTTTGTAATAACCAGATGTGTTGTGATTAAAATCACAGAATCACTGTTGGTTTTTTTTCCTCATCCTTCATTCTTTGCATCATTGTTCAAGGTATGAATCATGTAATATGGGAGGACACTGTCCCAGGGTTTGTTCACTACCTGGTTCACTAAACTGTTGCCCAGTTTGTGTGACATCTGAGGTAGGGACTTGTGGAAGGGTGAGGGTTGGTCTTGCTTCTGGCAGCAGAGGGCTGAGGAGCTGGAGCTCTGTCTGCAACATAATTATGGTGCAATGGCAGACAGGTCACATACAACAGATTTTTCACAAGTATTCCCTCAATATCCAGCTTGAGACTCTGGACTTTAATTTACAGAAGAACGTGGTACTCACAGTTACAATTCAAAGTGCACTTTTACTGTGTAACTGTATAAAGCACCATTTAAAGCCACAGTCTAAAAAATCATCTTCTACTTGACCTTGACTGGGTAGCCAAAAATGCCTTTGCCTTAATATCTGTCCACTTCTCTGTGAATGAGAAGGAGAAGACCGTCATCTTATAGAAACACAAGAAAAGAAATTAAGATTTCAAAAAATAGAAAAGTTCAAGAGGAAATGAATAACTATGTCTTTGGTGAAGAGCTTTAGCAGAGGTCTAGGGCCACACACTGAACAAGTTAAAAGGCAATAATTTAATCAGTTCCTCTGTAACAAAGCACAATTCATCTTTTACACTGGACAAGACAGGAGTCTGTGGAAAAAAAATGGCCCGGTGCTCAGACCAGCACAGCAGGCTACTGTTGCCCCAGCATTTTATAACTTCTTAGTGTTTATTTGTGCAACTCTAAGGTTGTTCTTTTAGCTTCGTTTTTTGCTTGGATATATTTCAAGGTTGTTACAAAAGCAGAATAGTAATGTGAGTCAGTCATATGGTGAGATAATACTCATATTCCAAGCTGGAAATATGAGATCTTCTGTCGGTTGAATGGATGAAGAAGCTGATAGGTTGTGTTATCGTCTTGTTTGTCCTGCTCTAAAAGGGAATAAGACACACGCTGTGCTCTTGGTTTTGGCTGAGGGCAGAGGCATACAAGGCACAGGAATATCAGTTCAGGGGAGAGGGGGGAGATGCACAAATGAACATCGACTTTTTTTACTTGTTCCTCTCAGGCTTGACTTCTTTAACACTTGTTCTGTTCCAGTCCCATTACTTCCTCATGCCATTCTTCACACAATCTACATTCCCTTAGCCGCAGTACTTCTTTTCTTCTTTTCTCGGCCTTCTCACTGCTGTTCTTTCCCCCACAGTCCATCATCCCTCAATTTCTATTCTCACTTTAGTGCTCCTCCAGCTTCCAGATGGTCTCTGTCCCTAGACCATCTCTGTGTGCCTTTTACCAGCATTCTTATCAGGTAATCACTGTCCTCTTCTGCCTTGCTTTATCGCTAATGCTGCCTCTTTCTTTCCCCAATTTTCTTTCCTCTACCCTAGTGAGTCCTACTTTCTTTCTCTGCACAGTCAGATCCTCTCTCCCTTCACTACAAACCCAGATCCCTGCTCTTTACTAGTCTACATTTTTTTTCCCTTCCTTCATTTCTTTTTCTTCAGATTCAGGGTTATTTTTTGCCTCTTCTGTGTCCAAATCCACTTCCACTCTCCCTGAAAGTCACTGGAAGAGTGTGGAAAATGATGACCAGAAGAGAGGTAAGTCAGTCTCCTTGTCTTTACTGTCATCATGGGCCAAAGCAGGCCAGATCCACAACCATAGCAGGAGGGGTTCTTCTCCATCTCCTGCAGTCTGAGGCTCAAACGTCCTCAGTACAGAGAAAACCTTAAAGAAAACTCCATGCAGAGGTGTAACGAATCTCTACCAAGGAAATAGGAACTTTGGAAGCTCACCTGGCTGGACTGGTTAGAGATAGATTTTTACTTGGGATGGCAAGAAGTCTACTACTGACATGAAAGTTATCTCCCTGACAGCTATCAAAGCCAAGCTTCAAATGGCAGGAATACAGAAGCTTCTAAAACAATAGAGGTTATTCCTTATTTATTTATTTATTTATTTATTTGGGCAGAACAACGTATTTCATAAACCTCATTCTCAGAACTGGTTGAGCTCAAATTTGTCTTATAATGGCAAATGCCAGGCAAAGTTAGCCATAGTTAATACCCTGTCAGTGATCATGAATGGAACAGAGAAGATAGTTGGAGTTCTCTCTTGCTCAAAACTGAAGAACAGCTTGATTAAATCAATAAGTAGGGAACTCAGGGCAAAGAAAATACATTTCATACAAGTAGACTGAGGGCTGTGTTGTCAATGGGAATTAATTCATTGGGACTTGGGTCTTAAGAGCATTCTAAAGGGAGAGGGTGATTATAGGAATTGCCTATAAAAAAAGTGTGATGATAACGGCACAAGGCTCCCCAGTGAAGTAGTCACTGCACCAAGCCTGTCTGAATTCAAGAAGCGATTGGACTGTGCACTTAGTCACATGGTCTAAAATTTTGGGTAGACCTGTGCGGTGCCAGGAGTTGGACCTGATGATCCCTATGGGTCCCTTCCAACTCGGGATATTCTATGATTCTATGATTCTAAGAATAGAATGTTATGGAACTGATCTAAACTTATTTTTCAGCCTTCATCCAGTCCCTAGCTATTCAAGACCAAAAGGGTGCATAATGTGACGGAGAGATCAACAAAACAGTTATCCTTGATAGTTGTCCAGCATATTCTTGATAACATCTAGCCAACCACAAACTAGATTTAACACTGCTTGCATAAGCCTGCTTGAGGTGACATATAAGTGCCAATGTTCCAGAGAACAAAAGAGCTACCTGCTGGTTTCTTCTAATGTGAAAAGAGCCTACAAGAAAGAGGAAAATACAGTCATTTCAGTAGGAAAAGATCAACCCGCCTGTGTAACAAAACATGAAAAGTAAAGCAGGATGCATTTTTTTAGAGTTTTTCATTGTTGTTGATAATAGCACCCTTTTAGATAAACTGTCTTAATTGATCTTCATGAATTTGAAAATTGCTTTAGGAGTATAAAAATCCATTTGCATACAGCTGTGCCTGCACATGGGGAAACAAATGGACAGAAAGTGCCTCCCTGTTTTGCCCACTTGCAGAATACACTCAGTTTCTGGGTGCAGATCCCTGAAGGGTAGGATCACCTCTATGCCAAGCACATGGCCTGTGATGGGACAGAGCCTTCTTAGCACCCCAGCTTCCCCAGTGGCCAGCAGAGCTTTGTTTAACAGGCCTGCAATTGAAACCTAGAACCTGCCAAAGTCCATCCAAAGTCTTTAGTGGGATAAAGCCTGCAATGAGTCAGTGGTCATGAAATAAATCCATAGGCCCATGGGTAGCAAGAAACAGAGAAACAGAAATCAAGGGGCTTGTGGCCTCCTGAATATCTCTTTAACTGCTTTACCACTTGTGAGGCAGGAATATGGTTATTTTCAATTTCTCATTCATTCCAAAGCTGTAGTCCAGCCTTCCAGAGTCAAGTACCTCAGTAGAGATTCACCATATTCCAGAAACTGTTGCCAAATGTAGTAAAATTCAAGACAAATTCAGCTACCTTATTTTATTAATTGGGTTGCTTACAGCAACTTCAGTAGTTAAATAATTGGTTCAGGCAAGGCTCTGCACACTTACTGAGAGAGAGTAACACTCTCTACCAGAGGTCATGTCATATGAGTGAAATTATTAAAATCCCTTGATAAAGGGATCAGGATTGGTCTTTAGTAACTTCAGTGTTTCAGGTTCTTTGTTTTTATTCATTTCATTTTTCATTCTAGTCATATTTTCTTTATGATATTACATTTTTTAACGTTTCCTACCTTCTAAAAAAGTGCATTTCCTTAATCTCTTACTACTTCCCTTCATTTATTTTATAGATTTATTCCTCTTGTGATGTCCCATAATATTTTTATTTTATTTTATTTTATTTTATTTTATTTTATTGTCCTTTTTTTCCCTGCACTGTTTCATTCTTCATAGCTTCTCCCTTTTGTCTCATCCTCACTCCATCATTCCTCACCAGCAACCAAGACTAGTTCTTCTTAAGACAAACAATTATGTTTCCAGAGAAAGGACATTTTAAAAGAAGGTCTGCCTAAGTAATGACTGCAAGACTCATCTCCACTCTTCATGCCCTTTCTGTGTGTTTTTTTCATATTGTTTTGTCCTTTCTTTCCTTTGCTTTCTCTTCATTCAATTCTACATTGTCATTCCTCCTTTTTTACATTTCATTTTCTTCTTCTCAGAGGCACCCCTCTTCTTATTTCTTCACCTTTTCTACCATATATTCTCTTTGTGGAAATTGCTGTTTGTTTTCCCCTCATGCTTGGAGATTTGTGTCTCCATGAAGGTCCTTTCTTCCTTCCAAATTCATTTTACTGTCATCTATTAAATTAAAATGCCTCCCACAAATTATTCTTCTCTTTCCCATGAGCTCCAGTCTATTTCTCATTAACAGTGTTTTGTCCCACCTCTCTCATCCAATTTACGTTCTCTTGGACTTCCTCTGCCAGCTTTTTCTCCTCCTGTCTGACTGGGGAAATCACCTGTAATCCCTTCCAAGACAGAATTCTGCACAACAGGAATTTGCTTTCTCTTTCAGGGTTCACTGATTCTCCATAGCAACTCTTTCCTGTCACTATTAAAATCACAAAGACTTAGCATTCACCAACAAACTCGTGGAATTTTGAAAGAATTCAAAAGTGGGAGTAGAATTTCCTTCAGAAGGAAAAAAGTGGTTTTCAGTGCAGGAGAGCCTGTGGATTTTTTTCTTCTGCTCTGCTCACCCACCTTCACCATTCACCAGGACATCTGGGGGAATTTTATCTGCCTTCCTTTTTCTTCTTCTGCTATACATATGTCCCATACAGTGGTCCCAGACAACTCTTACCTTTGTTCAGTGCCTGTTAGTTTCATAGACACAGCAGCAATAGAGTATGAAGCCATAATGTACCTTGGGAATCTTTACTCTAAATGCTGAAACTGTAGATCCTAACCACTCAATGAGTTTGGTATTCTTAATTTTCCTCTTGGCACTGTGCAGCCTTCTCTAGGATATCCGCTTAATTTGAAAAGCATCAGTTTATTTACAGTCTTCAATCAACTACTCTTCCTAAAATGTGAAGTAAACTATACACTTAAGTGTTCTGAGAGCTCAGAACTTATTAAAAACAAATCCATTATCTATTTGTGTATATTTATGCATGTGTATGTATTAGTCCACAGGGTCCAAGATTATGTATTGATGGCATTTTAATGGCAACAGAGTAAAACAGACTGGTGCTGTTATATGATGTCAGTAGGAAAGGCTTTGTACTACTGCGTGAGTAATATGAAGCTTATAGAAATCAAGGGACTATTTCTATGGTTTTCAAAGGGCTTTGAATCACACCTGAAGTAGAAGTGGTTCTGATTTGATACAAACACTGTTTTTCCTAGAGTTCAGGAATAAAAGGCTTCAGTGTTTTTGTCCACCCGTTAGCACTTTCTTCCTCCCAAAGACACTATATAAGAGTGAAGCCTTTTTGTCAACAAATGCTACACCATATATAAGGATCTACTCCCATATTACTGAAGTGCATCATAACTTTCTTATTTTAAGGAGAGCTCAGCCTAATTGTTCCCTCATCCAAGACCCCCAAGCAGGAAAGGACTTTTCATGATACTCAGTTTTCTAAGCATTGTACCAGAAGAATTTAGCAGAAGATGACAGAATTTCTGTATAACCATGAGCAAGCATATAACCCCTTAGCTTTCTTAACTCCCTCATTATTCCTTACAGGAGTTTGAGGGGGAGAAGGGTTACAGATGACAGCATTAGAGTTTGCTACCTTGAGAGTTCTCTGGGAACATCTGAATTGTACTTTGTCACATCCCTGACCACCCTAGTCAGAGACCTTAAAAGGAAGGAAAGCGGTGAGGAAAGTCACCATCTTAGTGCAATTTACTCAAGGGAGTCTTCAAGGCCATTATAATTTATGATATTTTGTACATGTATCATTTGCTCTTCAGAGAACCAAAGGGCTGATAAGCATCCAGCTCCACTCTGTATCTATGAAAATCACAACTGGTATGCTAGGTAGACCGTGTATAGGATAAGTAGGAATATTTCACATCTGCAAAGTCAATTACTTTTCAAATCTGAGTAGCCTCTCTAATAGCCCCCCGCTACTCATAAGCAAACAATATGTAGCCTAACTTTACACTGATTGAGTTCATGGATGTACGTACAGGTGAGCTCAAGCACAGCACTGAGAGCAGGAGCATGGTGCATTGTCAAAACCAGGTTCAGTCTGTGTATGTGTTTACCTGTACACATAGTTCATATAGTCCATGGTTACACAGATGTGTATTTTTAAAATCCTATTTCTTCATGTGCTTCTTTCACTCAGGCTTCGAATCGATATAGGCTGAATTTATATAGCAGAAAAACCTCTTCCTCTGTCTCTATTATTGGACTAAAAGATTTTTTATAGGACATTTCCATTATAAGGGAATTTTACATCAGGTTTATAAACCACTGAAAATAAAAGCCCTGTTACTGTAGTGCTGACATGCCCTTAGCTATAGCAGCACTAGCAGAAGCCACTGCAATATAGGGTTCAGAATAGTAATGTAGTCTAGCACTGTCCTTGGACAACTGCTTGCATTTACAGAAATTGATGTGTTATTGTGCTGCAAACTTTTCACCTAAGAAGTCTGAGGAATGAGGTGAAGAACAATAGAGATGTCTCGCTGGGAGAATGGCTTCACTACACGCAGGATTGCACAACACTTTGAAATCTTCCACCATCCCAGTCCCATGCTGTCTCCAGCTTGGCAAACGCTTTCATTTAGCCAGGGATCAGTAGCTTGGGGGGAAAAAAAGTTCCATTCTCCAGCTGTTGTGTCATTTCCCTTGATAAGTCCTAAATTGACTGAGTTATCTAGCACCAAAGGAGCTTTCCTGTGGTAGACATGCTTTATTATGTGCCCTTTCAGGGACAAAGGCTTCTGTGTCAGTAAAACTGCTATGGAGAGGAAGGACAGATTTATTCTCACAGCATCATAAGCATTATCTTCTGAGGGGCTAATTTTAAAAGTAAAAAATTGTGCAGCATTACCATCCAAAACCTAATGGCTGATGTTGCAAATACGGTGCTCCTTGATTATCAACCTGACGGGAGGCAGAAAGAAAAGCTTGAAAGGCTGCTTCTCACAGGGGCATATTTTAAAAGATGATTTTTAAATGAAGGAGGAATTTTTTGTGTTTGGGCTTGTTCTTTTGCTGGGTTAGTTTGGAATCTTGGCTGGTGGTTTGGTCTGGTTGTTGCAGAAATGGGAAGGAAGGTTTATGAATTTCCTTATTTAGCATTAATTTTAGATAAAGTGGAAAGTCTTGATTTCAAATTGAAAAAAAAAAAAAAAAAAGCAGTTTATGTGCATGTTTAGCAGTCCCCATAGACTGCAAATAAATATATTAGCAGCTGCCTTTCTTCTGTATGTAATGAGAAGGGGACACAGGGAACATGACTTGTCAAAAGTGGGGGAGATTTGCAAGGCACAAATGACAGCGTGGAGCCCAGCCACTCCCTCACTCTGAGGTGAGTTGGCCTTTTCTCAGGAGTTCAGCAATGAAATATGTCTTTGAACATCTTTCACCACTGCTTGGAAGCACGGCTGCATAGTTAGCATTTTAGCAATCTGAACATGCTTCATAACACACCTAGCAAGGCAAGCTTGTTTCTGTTTGGGGAAGAAGAGAAAGGGAGAAGTATTCTATGATTAAAATAAACACGAACAGCTTGACAATGAAACATGGTGTAAGCCTAGCCCACTCGTACGTGACATGAAGAACTGACACAATTCAAAAAATATTTCAACAGATCCTCAAACAGCCACTGGAGAAGTGGATGGGGTGAATCTGGAAGAAATCCGAGAATTTGCCAAAGCTTTTAAAATCCGGCGCCTGTCCCTTGGCCTGACACAGACTCAAGTTGGCCAAGCCCTAAGCGCCACCGAAGGCCCAGCCTATAGCCAGTCTGCCATCTGCAGGTAACAAGTTACATCATAAACTCTCCTCTCTTTGTTCTTCAGAATTATTCAGTTTATTGTGAGGAGCATGCTCAGATTTGAGTCATATGTCTTTAGAATATATTATTTATTCTGAGATTTAAACTAGCCAATGATGTTGGTATCTGGCAAATAAGATGTTCTTGTGTAGCCCTGAAGTAACTTTAGTCTTCTTTTTTCCCTTCTTCTTTTTTAAACAAGTGAGAAACAATATTCCTGGCACTGAGACTTAATTCAGTAGACAAGCTGGAGACCCTGCTGGTGCTGGATAAGCACTGTGCCATTTTCTACAGATAGGGTTACTGAACAAATATTTCATGTCTGCATCCCTGCTAAGTTAAAACTTGTATTACTATGGTTAGCACTTCACATATAGGATGTTAATGATGATTTACCTAGGCAACACAGAAAGGAAAAAATTATCCTTCCTGCTATCTTGCAAACCGGCAGCTATTCATCTTTTAACACCTAAATGTTTATTAAAAAAAAGAACAAACAAACAAATGACAACCCATGTATGCAAAGCAGGAGTAGAAATCTGTCCTAATCATACGAAATGATAATACAGTCTTGACAGAGTTAGTTAGAAGCAAACACCGTATATGCATGTATGTGTGTTACAGTAATCCCATGTTTATGCATGAGGTAACAAACACACTTAGGTAACAGCTTTTTCCTCTTGGGCAATGCCTTATAGTCCTTCTCCATCAGTGAAAGCCAAGAAACCAACTCTAAGCTCATTTAAGTGGATTTTGTTCTTGGTGATCCATGAAATGCTCTGTCTTTTTATCTGCTCTTTATACTTTTAATGTATTCCCCATAGAACGGAAGTGTACTTTTCCTGCAGTTTAAGACTAAGGTTATAAATAACATCAGTATGGGGTAGTGAGCTTGCAGCTCACATTTTGCTCAATGATTTTCCATAAAACCCATTGATTGTTGTTAAATACAAAAAGCTCCATAGGATCCTCTCACTTCTATGGCCTCCCCTACTGTTTTTTCTTATAAGATACCTCCCTGTAGAAAATAACCTTTATTCAGTCTATACAAGGATACTACTGCTGGGAAATTTGTTTCAAGACTTGTATATCGTTATACCAAACAACATGTACTGCAGTATCAACACTAACAAGCAATGCCAATGATATGGATGCTATTGCTCCCTGTTGCTAAGGATTTTTTTTTTTCTTTTGTATGGTCAATTGGTAAAGAATGCCTAAAACAGGTGGAGTTTTTAGCAATTGCCAATTTGTTGTAGCCTTAAGATGCTGTTTAACATACTATACTTTTAAGTGATAAATTGCAGTTTCCTTTGCTTATGTCTAGTTTGCTGTGTCCTCATTTCCTCCACCTACCCCATGTCTGAGAAAACCACTGGGGATGGTTTGAATTTTACTAAGAAAAAGTTTCTTCACTAATCTATTATCATGAAAACCCAAATAAAGAGGAAGTTGGAGAATAGACATGGCTAACTAAAGCCCTAAATGTGGAGACCTTTGACAGAGGGCAAATTTTGCCCCCTTAGAGGGGTAAATGGCTCAGAACAGGAGGACTGGATGCAAAAGCTGGTCCCAGCTACATGCAAAGTTATCTTTTTTTTTTTTTTCCTTTGACTCTCACAAATGGATCTCATTTTGGGGTGTAATAATCTGCTATGACTGTGCATTTCTAGTTAAGCACCAAGACATGCTGCTTCAGTGGTAGTTTGCTGCTCCCTGGAAATAGTAGGTTTAACATTTCTTTTAACAGTAACAAAGGAGATTCAGTATAAACTCCAGGATAATGGAAAGGGCAGTAAGGTAAGCAAGTTGAACAACCAACTTGGAGGCAGAAGTAGAGTCTTCCAGTGCCCTTTGCAGGTCATATCAGCAATATACCGCTTTGCCGGTATGTTCTGTGTGCAAATAATGGCACTGTCTTAACTTGGCACAATGAGTTCTAAAACATACACTTCTGAACGAAATATCACTGGACACCAAGGAAGGACACCATGTAGTCAATCCCACGCTAGGATGCCAGGAACTGGTTACAAATTATTTGCCATGTTACTATTTGAAATTATTTCGTCTCATTCTTTGTTTGTGAGAAATGCTTTGTTTCTTGCTGAAATATTTTCTGCAGCTGCCATATGCCGAATATAGACACTAAAAATCACCAACTCCAGCCACTGAGTTGTTTTGCACAAAAGCATCGATTCGGTCAGTCTCACCTCCCAAGCACGTTGTGATTAGCAGCAGCAGTGGTGCTTGAGCACTGGGTGGGCTGGAGAGGGCAGCAGCACCGTGCAATAATTGTCACCTTTCCGCAGCGTTAAATACCACAATATATGATGGTGTGGACATAGGTGAAGTGGAGAAATACAAATGGGTGGCATCAGAGGAACTGGGCTAAGACCTTTTTAATGCATAGTAAGAGAGGATGAACTTGATAAATGAAAGAAACAAATACTTATAAGAATTGAAGAATGAACTCGGCTCTTCTTCTTGTTTTTGAAAGGATTAAAGCTTTGTGTAGCTGCTTTTCCAGATGTTTTATACTACTTGTAAAATCTGGTTTGGCAAAATACTTTTGATGGCAAAATGATATATAGAAGACCTCATTTACAGGAAATGATATCATTCTGGTACAGTTTGCAGAAATCCCACAATAAACCCAGCTTGGTGCCACAGCATATTAGTAGACTATTATGTTGGGTTTCATCTGGAAAACATGAGTCTGTCTTTGCACATTGTGGGGGTAGTCAAGATAATTGCAAAGTGTCCAGCTGTTTCAGATGAACACCACCAGAGCTATGGGAATCTGTTTCCAACCCAGAAAAGGGATATAGCATTAACTTGCAAACAGTGAAAATTGCTGAAAAATGAAAGGAAAGGAAACCTGATATTCAGAGGCTAGTAACTGCCATTGGTTTGTATTATTAAAGCTGTGGTATTTGGACAAGATGGGAATGGGGAGGAAACAAAGGGATTAATCGCAAGGATGAGATGATAAGAATCAATTGCCTTTGATGTCATTTCCTGTAATTAGACTTAGCCTTAAGGGTTTTGAAGATCATCAGAAATATGAAAATGGTACGCATAACCTGTGTTACTTAGTGTGCTTAGAATTTTGTTGTAGTGTTCGTTTTGTGTTAGCTTAAATATCTAGCTATATATTTATAGATATACCTATCTGATAGTTTTCGTAATCCATTGTAAATTACCTCTGCCAGTCAATTAGTCAGGCAGGCAGGAAGTCCCACCCTGGCAGAGCATCAGTGTAAGACTCTTCTTTCTCAATTTTCCCTCAGACACACCATCCTGAGAAGCCACTTTTTCCTACCACAGGAAGCCCAAGAGAACACTATAGCTAGCAGTCTGACAGCCAAACTGAACCCTGGCCTTTTGTATCCTGCCAGGTTTGAAAAGCTGGACATCACCCCTAAAAGTGCCCAGAAGATAAAGCCGGTGCTTGAGCGGTGGATGGCTGAGGCTGAGGCCCGCCATCGAGCAGGTATGCAGAACCTTACCGAGTTTATCGGAAGTGAACCATCCAAAAAGCGCAAGAGGCGTACCTCATTCACGCCACAAGCCCTTGAGATCTTGAATGCCCACTTTGAGAAGAACACGCACCCCTCTGGGCAGGAAATGACAGAGATTGCAGAGAAACTGAACTATGACCGGGAAGTAGTTAGAGTTTGGTTCTGCAATAAGAGGCAAGCACTGAAGAACACAATTAAACGTTTGAAACAACACGAGCCTGCAACAGCAGTTCCTATGGAGCCCTTAACAGACTCTCTGGAAGAAAACTCCTAAAAGCGAAACAAAACAAAACCACACACAAAAAAACAAACCCTGCACCAACAGAAATGTAACCATTCGAACTCTGTGAAAATACCTGTTCATCACCCTTGTAAGTAAAAGACTGAGAAAACTACAAGAAGGACAGAACAGTTTATAAATGTCCATGGGTTTTCCTATATAAAAACAAAACAAAAAACTACACAACACTTTGTGTGTGTGTGTGTGTCGTAGAATTAGTTCCCCCCAAAAAAGAAAAAGCCAGTTTTTTTTAAATGGACTTAAAGTAAACCAAATAACTGCTTACTTTTTTCTGTATATTATGAAAATGTGAACACATTTTAAGGAAAAAAAAAAAAAAGAAAAAAAAAAGAAAAAAAAACTTTTATCTGTTTAAAAGAGAATACAAGCCTGCCACCTGGAGGAGTGACTGTAGCCTTTCAGGTATCAAGTGCTGATTCACTATGAAAACTATTAACCAAAGTCAGAAACATGGCATTGCAAACTAGATTGTTAGTCTACTCTTTTATGGGTGTAAAATTGTGTTATGATTTTTTACATTTGTATTTTGCAAAGATGAAAACAACAGGTTAATTTCTCTCATCCTTGATCGCACCCCCTGCAGGTGTGTACAAACAGGTGTTAAAGCCATTCCATCATGGTCACCTCCTTTTCTTTTGTTTGCTTTTAGTCGACAGTTTTGCAATCTCCAAGTGTTTGGGTGCCAAAAATCATTTGTTTTTATTATGATTTGCGGGGTTTGGTATTTCTCTTCTAAGGGTGTAAATCTTGGTTTGCATTTATGTTTTTTGATTTTTTTTTCTGACTCTTTTTGCTGCCTCCCACCCTGAGCTCATCCTCCATCCCTTCCCCATACCCTCATAACCCAATACTGTTTGAAGATTTTTAAAAAGAAAAGTGCAACCTAAACACTTTTATATTGATATGCTGAAATGCAATAGAGGACAAGGAAGGATTAGAATTGTGTCTGATGAACTGTCAGCTCACACTGAACATTGTGTTTATTGTCAACTGCATATCTTGGGATTTCTCTGTCCTTTTGGCCACAAACTGGAGAGGTTACCAAAACTCATTTTGTAGTATAAACATAAACTACACACTTGGTTCAGTACTGCATCTATATTATAGTTCTGTTTGAAGCAATTTCTCTCCAAAGTCTGCTAGCCAAAGAAATTTCTTGAGACTCTGACGAAAACAAGCAGACCAAGAAGTGATGAGGATGGTCTGATCATTACTTTACTGTGGACTGCCTCGCTGGTATTGCTTGGTTCCTTCTGCCTTTTTGGTCATCCCAATATTTATGTTTGCCCTGTTGAATTCTTCAGTGGGAGGGTGAGTTTCTGCAGGTATCTGCTATGATCACTGGCTAGATTAAGCAATCAGGATTTAGGAAACCCATTGAATATCCTTTGGGAATAGTGAGGTTGGTCACCTGCAGTATGTTTCAGGTGAATTTTCCTTTAAAGACAACTTATCTCTATGACTTCCATGTTGATGGGACAAGCATCTTCTAAAATACTGTGATCATTGGACTTAGGAGTGTTCCAAGGCTCACATGGAGAGAAGGGTGTTAAGGGTTCTGGATGGGGTATGGGTGACCCATGAAGGTTACCTGCAATTTTCGTCTTGTGCTGATTTCTGCTCCAGCCTCTGGGCTTTAGCCCATTGTTAGGATGTGAGCTGCCTCATGATCAGGGCTTACCACAAGTTAACATCTGGCATTTGGTTCAACTTACTGTAGAGGCGGTAGAGTAAAAATTCTGCTGGTATAACTCCTGATTGCGTTCGCTGACCTCAGGATCATTGTACTGGATTTTTGCTTGTCTACCCGAGACATTGAAGAAGGCTTACAAAGTGCTTCGGTATTCAAATAGCACCCCTCTTACAAAATTATGTTTTCAAGAGCTCAAAAAAGATTAGTGAAAGAAAGGGGCTTCCATTGATTTCACTGGGCTTTGAATCTGACCCTCGCTATTTTATTAATGGGATATTTTATTAATGGGGTTTGCCTTGTAACATGGGGTATTTGCTGCATGGCTGGTAGAGTTTTAAGGCTTCAGAGACAGTCATCTCTGCCAGAAACTGCATCTAAATGTGAGCACTCCCAAAGGTCAGGGTTGAAGAGCACTGAGGATCCAGTACTCAGGGCTGGGCTCATGTCCAGTGAATGCATTTTAGGCTTTAAGCTTCAGCAGGGTATGTTTAAAGATATTTTCAGTATGCTTTTATGAGGAGGAGAGTGTGAATTGTTATTGACTCTTTTCCAACTGTTGATATATAAATATCTGTTGGGGAAAAAAATAATCAGTAACCACAGGTAAATTGTGTGAGGGACAAAAAAGCCACTTTACCCAAGCTGAGCGTGTGAAATAGCCTCACAGCAACATCTGCCCCTCTGGGTTCTCTTTTTTCCCCCTCTATCGATGGATACCTATATCCATGGGTATATATATCTGTGATATCTATACCAAACAGAGCTAAACTTATAGCCACAATTCGATTTACATAATGTTCAGGAGACTACCCAGAAGCCAGCAGGGAAACAAGGAAGAACAAATATCAATTTGGAAGTGAATGCTCCTGAAGCCCTACCCATGTATGCAGTATGCTGCTAATTGTCTGGTCATTAACACCATGAACATTTTACCTGTTCAGCCACCCTAGAGACCGTGTGCCCTCCCTTTGCTCCTATCATCAACAGCCTGGGAACAAAAACATCAACCATTTGTTGTCTAAAATCTAAATTTCCAGTTCTCCCAGGGACTGTGCTAAATTTTGTGATGAAAAAGTCCCCCAAGAAGAAAAGTTAGCTGAACGGTGTACAAAAGCTACTAAATGTTTAAAAATATGCTGGCAGCAGTTATATAAGCTCTTTTCTGTTCCACAGTACATATCAGAAGGATACAACTAGGACAGTGAAAATGTAAACTAAATATAAATCGCCAGCTTGGAAGAAAAAATAATGTTCATCCCACAGTCTTAAAACCATTCATGTGCAGTGATTTTTTTTTACAGTTTTCTAATTTTGTATTATGTTTTGTAAATTATTTATAAAGTGTTGTAATGCTTCTTATATTAATTTTTTTATAAACAAATTTTTGCTATGAGGCATAAATGGTGCCTAAACAGATTCTTAGGAAGACAAATTATGTGTGAGTCATACATCTTTTGGGGGCCATAAATATTTTGTTTTATTTTGTTAGCGGTAACATTTCTGGTTTCCATTTGTAAACAAATTTCATGTATTGATTACATTTGAATACCTTTTAATTTTGCATGTGACTAAAAGATAGATTGCTACCAGCAAATGAAACAAAAGTCTCTTCAGTCATATGTGAAGGTTTAATGGTTTTCTGATTTATTGATCATTGAATTTTTTAATATATATATATATAGATAGTTATTATTTGAATAATGAACCAAGGGTTCACTTGCTGTTCTGATTTTTTCTTTTTATGTTTTTTTCACTAAAAAGTTATTTTGGACAGTTGAAGAAATCAAATGCATTCAAATGGTTCCAGTTTCTTTATGTTATTACTGGAAAAAAAAAAGAAAAAAGAAAAAAAAAGAAAAAAAAGGAAAAAAAAGAGAGAACAAGAAAGCAAAAAGGAGCTAGGAAGGAACAAGTAGAGGCGTATCAAAGAACTCAAGCTATAACCAAAAAGAAATATGTAAAATGCCTTTGCTCGTCTTCTCAATGCTGGACCAAAGCTCAATGTATGTAGGTATATGCACATTGTATAGATATGGCTAAATGTTGCTGACAATCTCGCAATACTAAACTGTTACTATTAAAAAAAAAAAAAGAAATACAAAAATAAAACTGTTCATCAGTGTTTTACCTCAGCACTCTACTTGTACCCAGTTATTGACCAACATTCAAATAAGAAGATAAGAGAGGAAGTTAATTTCCATGTCATGGTTGACTGTAAAATCTGTTTGGATAACATTTTGTAATGAGCTTTTTGTCATGTGGTTTGCTTGTTTCCAACTTGAGATTATGTGGGGCACATTTGTTTATTTATTGTTAAAAAGTGATATTATTATTATTATTATTATTATTATTATTATTATTACTATTATTATTTTTTTTGTCCTATGTGCTATAATCTACAGAATGGTCACCAGGGTCACTTATGAAGGACTGCAAAGAGATCTGTTTTTCCATGCATGGAGCATGCAGCGGGAAAGATGGCAGTATGAAATGGACTGTATTGCGTTGTTAAAAAAATGCTAATAATTCCAAAAGGAGTTGATGTGGTGGACTTGTGACCAAGAAACCAAACTGGATATTTAAAAGCTCCTTACTACTCTGACTTTGAAACCAAAGCTGATTTATCTGCACAGGTTGCTTAACATGAAAAAAAAAATAAATAAATAAAAAATAAAAAACCTGACAAAAACTGTACTTAATCTAGAGCAATATCTGTATGGTCAGTAAAGCTGCACTTTGTGTATTTCTTAACAGCTTCAGATCTGTCACTTTTAATTTGTACCATAAAAAATAAAGAATTGTTTGACATGAAAAAGAAGCTCCTTTCATGTGTTTGTCTTAAATCTCATGCATTATTCACATCGTCAGAGCTCATGTAATTTCACATCCATTCAATACAAAAATAGCTAAATGCTCAAAAGAAAGGAAGAATGAAAATCCGTTTGCACCAACGAGCATCACTTTATCTGCAAAACTAAACACTGTTTCTGTACCCCGAGTGGGCACATACATTGGTGATGTCTTATTTTCTCCACAGATATGCCAAGCAGAAGATCTGCAGAAGGAATATCGCGGAGTCATGCAGGTGAGTGTGTGTTATCACCCACGCCAAGAGAAGAAGAGCGCAGATGGGCGTGAAGTCCCCAGCCAGTGAATCTCCCAGTGCCCCCCAGCTCCCATAGCAAAGCCAGGTAAGTGATGGAAAAGGGAATGTGGCAGTGAGCTTGGTTCAGGCTTTCAAATGGCTTCCACGTCTTTGCAGAGCTCTTGAAGTTCATTACTCATTTTTTTAGTGATGATGATGTTAGGTAGCAGAAATGCCCATTGTTTGGGCCATTTGCACTGAGTCACGTTGAATTCTGCCTAAATGCGTGATTCTGAAATGCTAACAATTTTTGAGAAATAAATTCATTTTTTCTTATAAATTTGTGGGGTGAAGGCCTAGAAAAAGAAGCTCTGACAATATTAGAACATTTTGTTTAACACTTGGGAACAAAACTTTTGCAGTTTTTTCCTCTGATTTTGTTAAACATTGTTTTACATTTCCAATACCATATATTGAATAATCAAAAAGGAAAATAAAATATTTACTTACACAGAAAATACAGGGAGTATCTGGGATATTTGTTTATCCTGATTTTTTCCAGATGGCAATTTCCCTTGCCTATTAATTTTTTACTACATTTTCAGAGATATGTAAAAGGTAAAGGAGAAAGGTAATTTTCCTGTAGACATGATGATACTCTCTTTATAAGCAGGGCAGAGATAACAGAGATATAGCCTTTTGTTAGACCAGCTTGTATACGTGGAAAAATTAGTAAAGCTTTTAAGTGCAGAAAACTTTCTTCAGTCTGACACAAAAGCAGCTGAATCCAAAGCTGAACAGAAGTTGAGAATAAGGAGAAAGAAGTTTTTAGGGTACCATGATGATTTGAAGTCACAGATTAATATTATTTAAAGTGTCATTTATTCGTACCATGGGCTAAGGCATAATGTACCTGTTTCTGTTCAGTAGTAGTGAGTACAGGTTTCTGCACAGCACCTGCGCACAGGGAGTGCTTACACCATTCTTCAGCCATATTTCAGACCCATCTACTTACATGGTGCAAGGATGTGGAGAATAACCCTGCGTGCTTTCCCATCAGCCAGTAAAATGTGAAAACGTATAGTTTCATTCAATAGCGATAAAGCACAAAGCAAACATAGATTAGAGGCTTCTTTCCCCTACCCACCGAAAAATGCAAAAGTTTATCCTTGGGTCA
Source organism: Cygnus olor (assembly GCF_009769625.2). Classification (NCBI taxonomy): domain Eukaryota; kingdom Metazoa; phylum Chordata; class Aves; order Anseriformes; family Anatidae; genus Cygnus; species Cygnus olor. The sequence goes on along the minus strand of NC_049170.1, from coordinate 60,799,699 downwards.
TATTTTAGGTATTTTAGGTGCCTCACAGGCACATGATCCTACCTACCATTACTTAAATTACCCGGATCTGTTTTGTCACACAAAATAGTGATTTTGCAAATTGAATCAAATATTTTTACGTTGATCACTGAAAGCTCAAAATAGATCCTGCTGAAATGAAACCGTAAGACCTCACACCCCATACTGACTGCTTAAACATCATATTTCTAGAGCGTGGCTATGGCAGTACTCTGCATCTCCCTAAATGCAACGTTAAGGACAAAGATCTTTAGAAGCACAATTCTTCCCATGGTCTCTCTTTTACACTTCTTGCAGAAAAGAACATATTTGCAGTATTCTTATCATACAGTCATAAGCCCTGTCTGTGCCCTGTCCCTCCCTTAAGTCAGACGAGATGGAAAGAAAGCTGGAACCAAGAGAACTACACAGTGAAGACTTGTTTGTATGTGGCCTAATCCCCTGTGCTGCCACTTTATGACTGGTCACAGTTTAAATTTTATCTGGGAGAAAAACTTATAGTATTAGCAGGGTTTTAGTAAGAAAAAATTCTCTTCTGCTGACTGAAACTTCAATTAAACAAGCATTCAGGAAGGCAAACAGACTGATAAAGAGGGAAGGGTCTCTTGGGGTTTGGTTTTTAATCTGAGAATTCAGATTCAATATGAATTGTTCCCATATGAGATCATGATGTTCTAGAAAATAATTTAGATTAAGGAGTAAGGAGCTGTTGGCTTTTTTGTTGTTGTTGATTTTTTTTCCCCTTCTCTCTCCCTCTGCTCTGCAGGCTTGGAGGTTTGGGTTTGTTTGTTCAGTTGTTGTTGTTGTTCTCAGTCTTTTACTGTTGTATTTTTGCCACACAGTGGACAAAAGGGGTCAGGACTGAGCAGAGTCACCACGTAGCACACCAGCAGCGACCATGATTTTTAATTCAGACCCAGCTGTTCTGGTTTCTTCTGAAATGCCAGCAGCAGCTTTGACTAATCAACCAATGCAGCTGCAGGGCGAGGCTTGTAGCAGCTCACGTAATATCAAGTCGTTTGTTTTCTTGTGTTCATGAGGACACTGAACTACTTGTTCAGTACGCATGACCAGTGGCCACAAGTCAGAACACCAGCTGACTTCTCAGTGCAAAAGCCATACGCACATGCATACTCACTGAGGGTAGGTCTTGGCTCAGGCCACAAACACATACACACACAAGCTCAAGGGGCAGCTAAAAATGGCTTTGGCAGTATTAAAATTGTTAGGGACTACACAAATAGGCCAGTCCTAAAAGAGCATGAGATCCTGTTTCTGTGGCATAGCAGCTTTAAGTTGTGGCATGGTCTCCACCATGACCTCCACCAGGCCTGGACTTGCTTCCTTCTGTTTGAATGCCACATACTGACGGCATTCAGCTAATGAGCTCCTGGTTTTCAATTAACAAAAACTCCATGCCCCGTCCAGCTTATCATCTACAGGAGTATCTCCCACCTTGTATTTCCTCTCTCAGTGCTGGTCCCAGGATGGTTCCTCAAATGTTCCCAAGATGCTGAAGATCTTAAAGGGCAGTGAACAAGTTGGTGACACTGCACACATCTGAATTGTCTGGTGATTTGCAATTGATACTGGGGGAGCTGGCACTGTCCCCACCGCTGTGAAGTCCCCAGCTGCAATGTGTAACCTCTGCATGCTCGTCCCTTTTTTTTAAATTCATTGAAGAACTTGTGTTGACAGTCAGTCTTTCCCGCTAGTTTTTAATGCTATTAACTTTAAACATCTTGTGTTCGCTTCCATGGTTGATACCTTTTCTGTCTGTATAAAACTTGTCTTTTTACTACCAACTGTTATGAAGGAAGACAAAGGCATGAAGACCCTTGAATTTCTTTTCTCAAAGAAGACACTCCTCTGTTTGTTTGTGTTATTTTTTTTACCACCTTGCCTCTGTCCTTTTGATATTTTCAGTTCAATCATGTCTTCTTAAACAAGGGAGCATGAAACTATATCCAAAATCATCCCTGAAATTCATCCAAGTTAAGATACCTGAAGAAAAGCAGTCATTTATTGAATACTAGCAGCTATTTTCAGTAAGTAGTTGTGGAAACTTAAGGGACTGATCTTGCTGGTGTGTAATGTAAACAACTTTATTTGCCTAACTGTGGTGGTTTTACTCGGGTGGGCGGCCGAGCTCCACCACAACCGCTCTCTCACTCCCCCTCCTCAAAGAGGAACGGGGAGAAAATACGATGAAAAGGGCTCAAGGGTTGAGATAAGGACAAGGAGATCGCACAGTACTTATCGTGACGGGCAAAACAGACTCAGTGTAGGGAGATAGTAAGATTTATTACCTATTACTAACAAGCTAGAGAAGCGAGAAACAAAGGAAAGAAACCAAAAGCACCTTCCCCCCCATCCACCCTCTTCCACCTCCTCCCCCCAAGCGGCGCAGGGGAACAGGGGAATGGGGGTTATGGTCAGTCTATAGCGCTGCTTCTCCGCCGCTCCTTCTCGGTCACTCTCGTCCCCTGTGCTGTGGGGTCCCTCCCACAGGATGCAGTCCTTGCTGAACTGATTCGGTGTGGGCTGCCCACAGGCAGCAGCTCTTCAAGAACTGCTGCAGATATGGGTCCGTACCACGGGGTCCATCCCTCAGGAGCGAACTGCTCCAACCTGGGTCCCCCACGGGCAGCAGCTCCTGCCAGGTCACCTGCTCCTGCGTGGTCTCCTCTCCACAGGCTACAGGTCCGGCCCGGAATCTGCTCCAGCAGGGGGTCTTCCACAGGCCGCAGTCTCCGTCGGTGCAGGTCCACCTGCTCCACCATGGTCTCCTCCACGGGCTGCAGCGTGGAACCCTGCTCCACCGTGGTACTCCATGGGCTGCAGGGGGACAGCCTGCTTCACCATGGTCCTCACCACAGGCCTCAGGGGACTTGTGCTCCAGCGCCTGGAGCACCTCTCCCCCTTCTTCTTCACTGACCTTGGCGCCTGCAAGGCTCTCCCTCACTCCTGTCACTCTCCCAGCTGCTGTGTGGCGCTGTGTTTTTTTTTCCCTGTCTTAAATGTGCTCTCACAGAGGCGCAAAACAACATCACTTACTGGCTCGGCTCTGGTCAGCAGTGGGGCCCTTACCAAACATGGGGCAGCTTCAAGATTCTTCTCCCAGAAGCCACCTCTATGGCCCCCTGCTACCAAAACCTTGCCACGTAAACCCACTACACTAACTAGTATTACTGATGTTTTGATGCTGTTTTCACAGATACTTTTAGTGACATGGAAGTCTTCACAGGACTGGACCTACCCTGGGCATTTGTGAATCAATACTCATATTTATCACTTTTTCTAGCTCATCCATCAGTATATCCTGATATGTCCTTTACTGTTTTTGAAATACAAAAAATCATAAGGGACTGTATCTGAACAGGAAAGGTATGTGCATATTCTTTTTGAGGTCAGTACAGCTAGTGGTTTATGGCTCCACAGGCGGCTGCAAGAAACGCTTGCTGCTGAAGATAATTTCGGGGGCAATGTGGGGGAAAACAGGATAAATGCAAAAAAATGAGCTGTAAGAAATTTTTAAAAACACTCGTTTGTTCCACTGCATTTAAGATCCTCCCTTCTGAAGGTACCTTAACAAATTCACGTACTGACCACTAATAAGAGACCTTACAGCAGTACCGTTTCATGCCTGCTGTATATATAATGCCAAGTATGTGCCTCAGCAACCTGACTCTGAGCATCATCAGCCAGCCTGGGCATCAAAACTCATCAGGTGGTCTGTACAAACAGACTGATGAACACAAAGACCAGGTATCAAATATCCACACCAACGTATGCATTTTACAGGTCACAATATCATCAAAGAATTTACTCAATGGGTAATAAAGTAATAAATACGACTTCTGAGAAAGGAAAAAAAAAAAAAAAACTGGCAGTCTTTTGTTAAAAAAAAAAAAAAGGAAGAAGGAGGCAAAATTGACAAAAAATGTTTCTTCCTAAGATGCGTTAGAACAGCTGTACAGAGTAATAAAAGCCTATCAATTGCTTGGTATCAGTTGAGCATACACTCACTGTACATCAAGCCTGTGAGGAGTCTGTATTATTTATAACATACTTTCTTCTGCTGTGGTTAAAGGTGTGATATCAAAAGCAGGTCCTGTGGCCCCAGACATCAACTGAAGATGAGAATATGACAAGTTACATTTATGACTGGAAATTCATTGAATTTCATGATAAAATTGAAACCTGTCTGTTCTGAACAAAATAATTTTTTTAAAGGTAAATGTTGAGCCTAAGACTATTTCACTGGAGTAATAAAAATAATTTTCCCAAAACTATTTTAAATTCTCCTTGATATTTAATCATTCGTGGTTTTTAGAGAATAGGAATGTATTGTCCATTTTCAAAGAATCACATGGCATAGGTAATTAATTTTTGATTGTATACAACTTGATGTTTGCTACTTTAATTATGTAAACATACGCTGTGATCTTTAGAAGTGAATGTGTCTGTACAAAAATCAGCATCTCCATCCCAGTTTATTCATACACCATCATGTCTCAGGTAAGTGATCAGTTTTGCATGTATTTAAATGTTTATGTAGCTCTGTTAGCTTGACATCGTAAAGAAACAACCCATTGCATGCTTGCTCTCTTCATCTACTTAGATTTTATATAGTTTTAATCTCAATTCACTTACTACATTTTAACCTTTACAACATTGGCCAGTCTCAAACTAACCCAATAGAAGGGAATAAGCCTCACAGATAGCTAAGTTCCTACATGTTTATTGCAAATACCCTAGAGACAGTTCAACCCTTATTCCCAGAGGATCATCATGGGACAGGGAGAAAGACTGTCCTTCTATAAAATCCTCACCTGTAGGGAAAAAAAAAAAAAAAAATCACACTGAACGCACAAGCCACTAGGAGATGTGCATCCTAGGAAAACAGATTTCATTAGTCCCGGTGCTTTCAGTGCTGCGTATTTTTCACATGATTTACAACCCCGTTCACCCATGCCTCAGAACAGGCATACCAGCAAGGACCACTGGGCTGTTTGGTCTCACATCCTTCCTTTCACAAAGCCCACTGTTAACCTCTTCAGAGGAGTAAACCTTGCGGGGGGGGGGGGGGGGGGGGGGGGGGGCATTTAAATTACAATGAATGGGCACAAACCTTTTCCCAGCACAACGTATGTATGGCCTTCATTTTCTTTAAAACTGTTTCTTATTGTGGAGAGGTGCTGTTTTTAAAAGAAGGCAGTCTGTCACTTCCATTTCTGCTGCAGTAGTCATACTGTAAGTTAGGGGGAAAAAAGTTTCCAGCTCAATAATAATAATAATAATAATAATAATAATAATAATAATAAGTTCCATTCCTATTGCACTGGAAAGGGGATTAAAAGGCAGGGAATAGCCTCCAAGTAGAAACTGTTTATGAGGTATTTTATTAGAAAGCGTATTTTTCTGGCTCAGGGTTCAAATCAGAAAAATAAGTAACTTCCAAACACGGGACAACACTAATTTTCATTCATTAGTTTTACTAAATCTGCAGCAGGCTTGAGGCCATTTTTGTTTGCTGTTGTCAGCAAGAAGTTGCACGCTGGATGCAGTTTATTTAAACCGGGAAAAATATTCAAGCAGACAAGGTTGTAGGTTTACCTTAGCTAGCTTTGTTGCTTGGCTGCTTGAGTGTTGGTTCCAGAAGTGGGCAGTATTTGGACATTTCTTTTCAATGCTGTCCTCTTCTTCTAAAGCTCATCTGCTTTCAAAGAATCTCTGAAGCTCACTGCCTTCAGCACCTGTAAAGTCAAATGGTTTAGAGGAGGCCAGTGAAGTCCATATCCAATTCGATTTTTCAGAACAAAGGTTGATTGTGCTTGGCAGTGAGGATTATTATCCAAACAACAAAAAAATAAACCCACGTTGTCCCTACTGTAGAGCACAACGCAAGCCAAATGTACTGTGAGGGTAAATGAAGCCCCACCACCCTTACAGGTGGCTCTCTGCACTGGCGGTGCACCCTCACGAGCTGCCTGCTCACAGACCCTGTGGCTGGGTTAGGGCACCACCAATGCAGGCACCCCAAGCACGTGTTCCCCAGCTGGTGATGTCTGAGGTTACCCCCAGTGCTGTAGCTGCAGTTCGTATGCCAGTACGGGAGATACAAATAAGGGAGCAAATTCATTCCTCGGCTATGGGCACTGAGGAGCTGGAAGGCACTGGGGAGCTGATCTTGCTGTCTTTAAAATGGAAAATCTAATATGCACTGATGAAATAGCAAGTTTAGCTAAGAAATACAGCTGATTAAGCTAAAACACAGTTCTGGAGACCTTTTCTTTCATGAGCTGGTAAGGTCATTCTTAAGTATAGTCCAGATAATCAACATACATTTTTTCCCCCTTTGCTCAGTCAGTCCTAGTGATTTTCCTTCAAACTCCTCAGTGTTTCATCCGCAACTTTCCTTTGCCTTTGATGTTTATGGCACAACCTAACTGGAGTCAAAGACTATGAATATAGCTGGCAGATGCGATTTAGAGTCTTCCCCGACACCCTGATACCCAGATCAACTAGGCAACAAGATTCAGAAGACAATGGTCCATACATTTCTCTTCGTGTAGCCAAATGTGCTCTGCAAAACAGTTGCAATAGTAGAATAGGCTACTACCCCCGTTTTCATCCCTATACCCACCTGCCTAACATTGCTGCCTCTTCAGATCTTGCAGCAGATACTCTCATGTTCTCATTCAATAACTCATTTCAGTTGGGACAACATCAACAAACACTTGGTATCCCAATTTTCTAAGCTAACCCACTTCACTCTGACTGAAACATGTTGAAGAGCAATTACACAAGCTGCTCCACTGGCAGTCTGAAGGCAAAGGTGCAAAAAGAAAGGAATAAAGAAAAGGCTGAGCACAGAAATGTCATCCGGATCCAAACACTCACCCCCACACACACCTCCTCCCAAAAAGCAGATAACTCTTCTCTTCCTCAGTGTTTCAGCATGTCCTTTAGGGAGATTCACACCACCTATGATTGTGCTTTGAATTTTCTGCTCTCTTACATCCTCTCAGTAATATTTAATCTTTTATTTTCCTTTGGCAGCATGAAGAACACGCCATATCTGTTTTGAAGGAGAATTATTTGTTAGAGGACTGACATGCCAGAAATACCTGTATTTTTCTTAATGAACCTCAGAGATTGCTTCCCCTGAATACAGAATCCTGTGAGAAGAACTGAAATGTGATCTTGTTTTTCATATCAATATTGAAGCAGTTTGCCCTTTTTCTTTATTAATTTTTTAACATTATGACATGACCAAAGCCCTTCTTTTTCTCTCAGTCTCATAAATTCTAACTTAAGCTGCCATTGTGGTGAAGATGAAAAATTAAAATTCATGATTTTTATTTCATAAGATAAAGTGGCCCTGGACATGAGCACATCTGAGTAGAAAGCCAATTGTTGACCAATTGACACTCACTGCAACCCAGGCTGGGAGGAGTTTATTGCATATGTAAAGTATCAGACTGGTAGAAAAATCAAGACCTGCAGTTCTCAATATATGATATAGCAATTACAACAAGAGAGGAAAAAAAAAAAAAAAAGTCTGTCTATATACCCCTACATAGACCTTGTCCTTCCACATAAGACTCCTGACAGAGTGCAAGCTCCTATCGGATGTAACAATAGTTTTCCTGTTACAGATACTGCTCCGCTTTGAACCTGGTTTGTCATCAACAATTCACCTCACATAGGACACCAAATGGTGTCCCTCATGTGAAAACAACTTGTAAACTAATAAATAAGAGCAAGAGATATTTAATAATTGATAATGAAATGGAGTAAAACCAGTGACCTTGGCATGAAACATTCTGCGTCTTACTAGCAATTGCCAGAGCCAGTCATCCATCCTCCTTAAATCCATTTCCTGAATGTGTTGCATCTCTTGAATTTATACTGCTGTGGCATCAAACCATGAACATTGCGTTTCTGATGTTTGCTGTCTTGCAGTCTAAATCCAGCAGACTTCGCTCCTCCTACCAACGTCTGTTTCATCTATTTTTCCTACATACAGATATATGCTTCTCTAAATTCTCCACAGAAATCTAACTGTAGAAGTATTTGTGGGTTCAATAATTTTATTGATCTCTGTAGCCTCAGGTTGCGTAGTGCCTGAGCACAACTGGAGTTTATGGACTACTGGCACGAGGTATATATTTCAGCGTTCTCCTTAGAAGCCAGAGGAAAAATGAGGGCCATATTATCCCTTCTACGAGTTTTATGGTAGAAAAAAGTGCATTGTAGACAATGATTACTCAGTACGTTGTGCAAAAATCATTTCCAGGGACCCAAAAAAACACCTTCTATACAGTGTTGTTGGCAGTACAACAAACATTCTACACCAGTCTTTTTATAAGTAGCATTAATCTTTCCTGCTGGAGTTGGCCACTGTTAATGCACTGTCATGGTAAGGCTGTATGTTTAAACCATTTGGATGTCTTTCCATTTTAAATAAACTATTTTTCAGGTATCTTACAACCAAACCATCTACATTTCCTTTCTGCATCTTTTAGAAACTTAACAGGAAAGGCTGCTAGATTAATGCCATATAGGAAAGGGTGCTTAGATTAACCACATTTACCATGTATGTATATATGAATATATATATTCACACAAATGCAAATGAGCATATATGTGTTTATGCAAATATATATATTTGTGTGTTGATATATATAGATACATACAAACATGCCATAGATGGAGGTATACATATACAATTTTCAGATGTGGCTATTGCAGCTACATTTGAAACCATTGCTGAATGAATGGTTGACCCGCTTAATCTTTTTCTAAAGAAATGCTTTGCTTTTGCTATGTTATTTTTGTCTTTAGTTGCATTTTGAAGCACTCACCCCTAAATTAAAGCTCGGGAGGTTCCATGCTTTAGAAAAAGACTAGCCTTCACTTGTCTCCAAAACAAGAGCAGCCTATTCCCTGAAATAAACCTTCCTAACAATTTTTCTCAATGTGTTGTGTATTTTAAGGACTCTGCAGCAGCAGCAGCAGGGGAACAGGTCAAGTATTTTTGATGATTTCATTCCTTACACCACACAGCTAATTATTTTGGAAGGTTTTTTTTTTCTTTTCATCTTTTCGTTCCACACAAATATGGATTGATTTTTTTTTCTTCTGCCATTGCCTGCAGCAAAGTGAAATGCACACATAAAATAACCATATAAAAGTCTAACGACTTTTTTCAAAGTGTTTTCTTACACATCCTTCTGGAACAAAATTCACAGAAGTTTGTTGTTTGGAGGGGTTGCAAGAGAGTGGGGATAGGATATTTATACATCTGCCTTTGGAACATTTTTAAAATAATAAAACCTCTTATAAGCAGCTGCAAGGAAGGAAGTGAGCAGGAGAGCATTTGGAGATTAGACTATAAGTGGCATCAATGGCAGTAAACAATAAATGAGAGTTGAATGAAAACTGGAAAAAAAATCTTGTATATGTGTTCAAATTCATTGGTGAATTTTGATTAGTGACCCTTCAGTGCTTGCTTTCTAAAGGCATTTGGGATTTTGAGCTGCAGTGCCATCTTTATTGTCCAAGTCTAAAACTCAAATAACCGTGTATTTACACTAAGTTTCAAGGGGCAGAAGCACTATCTTCACTAGCTACTTTGAGGGAGGTTACATAAAGCACAAATAAGGTAAACAGCAGAAGCATCTTGCTGGGGTGTAAAAGTAGCCACCTTCGTATTCAGACTTGAAAATCAGGAGGGGTCTGATTTCCTCTCAGATGCAGTGGAGGAGTCCAGTTCAGTGGTGAACAGCAAATTATATTGTGAAATAGATGAAATTCAAGCATAAATTATCCTGTCAAGGTAGCCTGTCACTACTAGAAATTACTTGAAGCAATCTGCACTGGTGTTGAATGATGTTGGCTGTTGGTTATTTTCCACTACCCAGTACAATCTGAAGTAATAGAGCTATTTACATGAAAGTACATAAATTACTTTATTTAGCTCTAGGAACAATGACATTTTCCATCCCAACAGCCACTTGGAAGTTTGTAAGGATGCATCCACAGCGTCCAAAGCACTGAAACCCAATTTGTGTTTGCATTTGGGCAGGGCACCCCCAAAGAAGAGCCCTACGGACGCTGCTCCCCATTGCTCCCAAGAATGGCAGAATTCATCACAATCCTGGGCCAGACCTCTCCTCCTGACACCACAGACGAAACGTTCAGATGAACACAAAGTGAGCTGGAACAGGTCTTCAGGGGCTGGATGTCTGACAAACTAAGGCATGCATCTCCTGATCGTCTTTGTCAGCTCTTAGTAGACAATGTTTTAACATTTACAGGTAACTGAATGCTGCCATTTCCAATACACTTGCAGTAAGAATCTCTCTCATCATTAATTTTACAGACTTCTACAGACGTTAAAATGGTGTCGACATTTAAAGCACGCCAACTCTAATACTTGCAACCAACATAGACGTCTGCATATTTGAAAATAAAGTTCCACTCTGCTGGCAATTATTCTGGTTTATAGAATTCAGCATTTGTCTTGGTAGGTAATTTGCGTGTGCCTGTGTATGTGTGCATTAAAAAATATATGGAAAGATGAAGAGGCAATTTTAAAGGCAATCCCCTGCAGTTTCTGAGTTGCAAAAGAGGGAGTCTTGAAAACCAGTAGCCGTCTTATGAGACAGAGGTTGATCAGGGTGGGCCATCCTGGAAAAGCTCTGTAGGATTGGCAGAAAGGCACCTTGCCTGCAGGAATCTCTGCCCCATCCCCCTTCTAGAGAAAAGACAACTTCTGGCTGTATTTTCTGGCTTTGTCAGTTTGATCTAGGGTTTGTTTTCTCAAGGATGAGAACGCACTGCAAAGACTGATACCAGCAGGGCCCTGAGGGCACCAGCAGCCCTTACTGGCCCTGCCCACCTGAGGGCCTTCCCCAGTCCTTGCCCATGGCCCAGGACCCCACTGCAGCCCAGCCTGGGGCCTGAGGCTGATCTCCAGCTCCCCACAGCCTGATCCCCAGGGCAATGTCCCAGCATGGCCTCAAACTTGCCTCATCACCATGAACTTGCCTAAGAAGCTGTCCTGACCCCAGCTACATGCCCTTCTGAAGCCTGGCCTGTTCACCTGTCTCTGGGATGGTGGGACCCAACCCTGGCTGACTAGTCTGCTGGCTGGCTCCTCCTGGCTAACCCTCCAGGGTTAGCTTTGCTTTGGACAAGGAGCAGTTTGCAGATGTTTCACTTGCATCTCCATAGAGTCACTAGAGAGGCTCTTTCCACAGTTAGACAAAGAAACCTATGCTTCCCCTGGCTTGTCCTTACTGTCTACATCAGAAATATGTGTTTCTTTGGACCCAGAAACAGGACTGGGCAATGAGGCTTGATGAGGCACACAGACCAAACAGTAACATTTGATTGCATATTCCCAGTCTACTGAAAACAGAAAGTCAAAATGATACACAGTTCTCTCTTGCTGAAGGCATGGGCACAGACACACAGTGGAAACAGCCACAGCAGTTTAAGATCTTGTTTGATCACCAGCTGATAGTTACCACCTTTCTGCTTGTTTTGTTGTTGTTGTTGTTGTTGTTGTTGTTGTTGTTTTTTCTTTTGACCTCCTCCTTCCCCCAAAATGTGCTCCAGCTTTCCAGTTTCAAGTATCCAATGGCTCTGAATTTAAGGGTGTGGTTGGACAATAAAGCTTAGTCTCTGTAATAGCTTGCAGGTCTTAAGAGTGGCTTGGCCCTGTTTCTAGCCCTTTTGTCCTCAGTACTTTTTCCTGGCTGCTCAATCCTTTGCTCTTCTACCAGCTCTGATGATTGTCTATGTAGTAAACTCACCCAGCTCGTTAATCTAGAAGAAAGCATATTGGGTCAAGGACTTCCTGAGTTAGCTTTCCACTGAATTGCTAAACTGAACTTGGTTTACCATGCTCTCAGAGGAGCATCGCAGACAAAGCACACAAAGGTGCCAGACCTCCCACTGATATGACTGAGCTGTAAGTTCACATTATACACTTTTATATACATATTATATACTTCCTCCAACATAGGAGGAATTCAACATTTTAATAATGATCTGGATGCAGGAGTGGAGTGCATCCTCAGCAAGTTTGCTGATGACACTGAACTGGGAGGTGCCCTCCCTGGAGGGACAAGAGGCCTTGCAAGAGGGATCTAGATAGATTGGAGCATTGGGAAGTCAGTGACGGCTTGAAGCTGAACAAAGAAAAATGCTGGGTTATGCATGTGGGACAGAGTAATGCCAGACACAGGTACAGACTGGGAGATGAGTGGCTGGAGAGCAGCCCTGCAGAAAGGGACCTGGGGGTGGGTTGCACTGAACACAGCACAGCCAGTCGGTTAAAAGAGGTGATCCTCCTGCTATAGTTAGCATTGGTGCGGCCTCACCTTGAATACTGGGCACAGTTCTGGCCTCCACAATATAAAAAGGATCTTAAGGTCCTTGAAAGCTTCCAGAGGAGGGTGTCAAAGCTGACAAAGGGGCTGCAGGGCCTGTCCTGTAAGAAGAGGTGGAGGACACTTGGGTCCTCCAGTCCGGAGAAAAGGAGGCCAAGAGGCGACCTCGCTGCTCTCTGCAGCGCCCTGGGGAGGGGAAGCACAGAGCGAGGTGCCGGTCTCTGCTCCTGGTCGCCCATGGCAGGATGCATGGGAGTGGCACAGAAACGCACAGGGGATGTTCAGACTGGGCACTGGGAACAACTTATTTATCTGAGGGTGGTCAGGCCCTGGAACAGGCTTCCTAGAGAGGTGGTTGATGTCCCGTGCTTGTCAGTGTTCAGGAGACATTTGGACAATGCCCTCAATAACATGCTTTAATGTTTGTTTAGGCCTGAAGTGGTCAGGCAGTTGGACTGGATGATCTTTGTAGGTCCCTTCCAACTGAACTCTTCTACTCTATTCAAAATATAAAAGTTCCCCAATGCCACCATTTTTTGTCATACTCTGACCTTTCGATCATGCTGGGATAAAGCTAATGCATTTTATCCCACACATGCTACTAACTAAATGCTATCCCCCCACTCAGCAGAGCTGATGACAAACAAGGACTTGGTACTTGCATTCCTGAGATGTGGTATATGGCGTCACCAGAAACATGGTTCTTGTTCTTCAGACAGGGGTCTTCAAAACAAGGGCATGAGAATAGACTGTGTAATTGAAGGAATGAAATGTGAAAAAGAAGGAGAAGAGGAAAAAAGGTGGGGGGGGGGGTGGGGAAGGGGAAGAAGGAAAGAGTAAACAGGATTTAGCCCTTACGGAAACATTTACTGCTATTTGGCAGTCGATTTTGGGACTTTTTTTTTATTTTGTTGAAATATGAGGAATTAACTTACAGGTTAATAAGGATCATTAGCAACCTGAGTTATTAATAAGATACCTTGAATTATTAGCATCTTGATAAGTTATGAGGTAATTGTAGAATTTTGCAATACCACACCTTTGCCTGACTGGCCATGGTTACTTCACCTCTCTACATATATTTGCTTTGTGTTCATTACGTCATCAATTATTTCACTGAGATTATTTTTTTAGGTGTCCCACCACCCTGCCACAATTACTTAGCAATGCTACAACACCACAGTGCAGTTCAGACTGCCTCTTAGTTGCAAGCAGTGAGTCCTGACCTAAACTGATTAAACAGATGTTCCTCTAATTAAACTCTCCTATAGAGCAATACAAAACAAGAAGAAAAACTGAAAGGATATGTGCAAAAAAGTGCACACTATCTTTTTGATCTTTTACATTCCCTGACTCCATACTACATAGGATATGCCACATGACATGTTTTATGCTTTGTGCATCCTTATGTAGGAGTGATTGATAATGAATTAATAATATATTTTCTCAGAAAGCATCAGAAGTTAAGCTCTGAAGTCAAGATGCAGACTTCTAGCTTGTATCTGAAAGTGGAAAACACTTTTCCTTCACTTCTCACTTCAAAAGGTGAAGAACTCAACATGCCTTTAAAATGAATTGCAAGTATGGGTCCTAAAGGTGATTTATTTTTTTGACACCACCTTACTTCCCCTCCCATAAAGATTGGTGCTAATAAATGCTCTAGTTGTGGCATCAACACCTTGAATAAACACATACCCACTTGAAGTCATGGAGAGTTTGACTACTGACTCCTGGGTGTCAAAATTTTGTCCAGAATATCTATATTCTGCATGGTTACATTTCTACTATTAGATCTGAAAAATGCAAAAGATGTCTTCATGTAATACCTAAAGAGCAGCAGCAGGAGGATAAGGAATTTCCACAGCTACTGATTCTGTTTCAAGAACAGTATCCTCTCTGTTAAGCTTGACTTTTAATGAGTGAGAGAAAGTTTTGGTCTAAGCTACAGATGGTATGGAGGGCAAGGGATTATTTATCAGTGTGCCCCTGAGAATCAGGACACTTTGATTCTGGTTCTGCCTCTAATTGCAGCATCCCTTCCCTTCAGGAACATACAGCCTGGTACAGTAGCTTGCAGAGACTGATGAAGACATGAAGGAAATTTTGACCACATGGAAGAATTGTACACTATCATCAAGGCTTTGAACAGCCTTAGTGTGGAAGGCATATCAGAGGCTCAGGTACGTGCTACTCTGTGGGGACCCCACGAGCTATTTCCAACCTTGTCAGGCACAGAAAGACAATAACTCACACGTGCTGGTACCACATGGCTGGGTCCTGACATAAGCCTCTAGGTAATACAAATAAAAGTGGACAGGCAGCTTCTGAAAAACAAGGGTCACCCTTTTAGGGACAAGAAGCCTGTGGAAATGAGGAGGTCAAGTCCTTAACAAATATGTAAAATCCTATTAGAATTTTGATGGCTGGCGATGTGATTGATTTTTGCTTTTATTTGTTCCCTTTCCATTAGCTTTTTAATCAAAATGAAATCTAATCACAGTCAGTTACTACTCTGCTGACAGATGGTAACTTGTTAAGTCATGGTTGTGTGATTGTATCCATCATTTGCCCATGCTCTGTGCCAGAGCCAGTGTATAGTCTCAGAAGCTTTATTAATGTAACAATTTTGCTCAGAAGTGACTCCAGCCACTTTCCTACCTCTACTGTGAGACATTATCTTATTTCAGGTTAAGTTAATAACTGACCAACTAAATATAAGATGCTCCTTAAGCCATTTAAGTTTTGCCTTGAAGGCTAGAAGATAAATGAGTTTAGGAGTAGTTTTCTTACACTGACAGTAAGTAAATCACTACACTTTTCTGTATTTCTAAAGTTTAAGTACACTTGAAGAAATGTCAAGTTACAGTGGTTCAAAACCATATTGTCCTTCAATCAAGCCACAGTAACAAGCTGAGCACGTGCTCTTGTAAAGTAAAACACAAGAGCATAAATCTCCCTTTGCTAGATAACCTGCAGATTGACCTGTTTCATTAAAGCGTAAGCCAGTATGAGTTACCTCTAAGTCAGACTGACCTCAGACACTGTCTGTGGTCAGTTAGCACATCTCAGCTGATGGGGATAATTAGTTAAACCACTTGCTATTTCAGAATAGCTTCACATGCTAAGTGCATTAACCATTTCCATATTTTAACCACTTGAAGGTCGAAAGGCATTTCAGTTTGAAAATTTCTCATAGCTCTAATAAGCTTGATTCTGTCGCAGTCTGCCTAAAAGCAGTGGAATTCACCTTTTGGAACAGATGCACAAATGGATCTGTCTTTGATGTGTTTAGAGCTACAAAAGTTTGATGTTTTCAATTAAAACAAGTGCTATTTACTTCTATACTTATGGGTAATAGAGCACTTTTGACTTTTACAAAGTGCGTGTTATTAAAGCACTTTGCTAATGTACAAAGGCACTTTCATAAAACAAGGAAGAAAAGAAGCAGTCCTCTTTCAAACTGTCTCTGGAAAATGAGATGAAAGTAGAAAAAAAAACTTACGAGAAAAGAGTTCTTTAACAATAAGAGAGCTGTCTTCAACTGTTCCCTTGTATGATTTCAGTCATCATCTTTATGCCTAGAAGCACTTTTATAAACATTTGTAACAATTTAAACATATTCTATCACTCAAAACTTTTCACACAAGAGCTCTTCACCCTAACCTTTTTGATGAGGCCAGAAAACACTTATCTTGCGGTTTCCAAGGTATTCCTAAAATAGTACAATAGAAAAATAATACAGTATTGTTAGTGTTCTGGAGTAACTAGTACTGATTTATTATTTAATATCATCACCGAAGCTCTGTGTGGACCTCGAACTTCTGCATATCACCATTTATATATTTTCATCAAATATTTCCTGTATTGTGCTCTGGAATTGTAGTTTTCAGGAATTTAGATCCTTATTCAGCCAGGAACAGGATGAGTTTCAATCTTTTCTGAAGCCATATTCCTCTTCTGCCATTCTTCTTGTCCTCTCTTGAATTTAGCACAGACAACAGAGTTCCACCACTCAGAAATTTGCACAGTCAGGTCTACAACTTTTAACTATGTGGTAGAATGTGCCTAAAAACATAACTGTTATGTTAGGCTTGTTGTAGCTGAGCTGACGGAAGGAATGTTGTGTTTTTCTCCAAAGTTTTTCCTGTTAGGCCAAGAAAGACTTTTGTATTTCTTCTATTCCCTCTGAAGCTGAAAAGCTGCTTTATAGAGGGGAAAAAAAAAAAAAGATTTTCAACAAAATAACTCTCAAATTGTGACTGTCTCTAAAATGGCAGAGAAAAAAAAAGTATTATTCTCCAGGTCATATAGCAATGTTTCCAGTAATGTGGCGTTTCTAATGGAGAAATCATCAGCAGAGATGTTGTTATTTTTCTGCAAAGACCTTTGTGCAAGATGCTTAAAATCTCTTCCATTTCAGTTTCAGAATAAGGCAAAAGGATGGTCACCTTGCCCACTCTCTCTTAAGTATATGTATTGCTTCTCATCTATAAGAAAAGAGCTTTAACCTGGGAATGATGATTACACTGCATTATTTTGCTTCTGCAGTGGTACCTTCAAAAACAAAAATGCCCTATCTTAGTTTTCTATTAAAAATCAGATTCTGATGGCTTCTTCTTCACATCTTGTCCCATCAATCTTCCTGTCTCTAAGTGATTTCTAGCTTTTCATTCTGTTGTGTTTTATTGTTTCATAACAGATAGATTTTTCATCTCTTCTCATTGGTATAAGTAGTCAAATAAACAGAACAGCTAGAGCAGATGTTTAACACAAAGCATGTGGTGAAGCAGATACAAAGGGGTTTGCCTTGTAGGAGAATCTGAAAGCAAAGCATAGCTCTTGGTAGCTAGATTTCAGAGCCCAGAGCCAAAAAATACCTTTTGGGGAAAGGATGCATTTTCATGCTTCTATGTGCGTAAGCATTTATTTCTTTATTTACTGTAGAATAAAATGTCATCTCGTAAAAGCATCAGCTGCAAACAGAGATGCTATTACAGGTTTTGTATTATTAGCACCCAAGAGTGCTGGGGGTGAGGGAAAGGTGCAGGAGCAGCAGGGGACTGTTGCCATAAACAGGATTTCACAGAGTCATGAGTCCTTTCAGAGACATCTCCAGCTTACATTACTTCTAAAGTTAGCATTATTTCTCCATTCCAAATAATCAGAAATAAAACATCAGAAAGTAAACACTCCCCCAATGACTAACGGTGTTGTTTGGGTCTTTTCTCCCCCCGCTTCTTTGCCCCCCACTACTTTGCAGAAAGAAAAGACACTAAAAGTTCCTTCTGTGAGTTGCCAAGGTGCTCCCAGCCCATTGTGCAGAATCATTGTCAGGTTAAATTAGGGAGTACAGACTCCATGAGTGTAAAAAAATCAATACTTGATGGAAGATTGCTCCCCGGAAAATCTGTTTTGATTCCAGGATTAATTCGCGACCAAAGGCTTCTGCAAAATGACATGCCATTAGTCAGAAAATGAACACATTCTACCCTTGAAATTGGATGGAAATATGTCAGGTGATTGACCTATTCATTCTCTTCGCTCTCTGGGCAGAGAGAGTAGGTGTGGTAGCTGTGAATTAGGCCCACGAACCAGGTCCATTTTCCAAGCAGTAAGAAAAAAAAAAAGGAAGAAAAAAAAAGTCCAATGTGAATTGCAAGTATTCTCTAGGCCATTGTTGTAAAGCTATTGCAAATGCATTCCGTCAAGGTAAATGCATTTGTCTGGAAGGCCTGACTCTCTTGTGTTTTCTAAATCTCAGAATAAACCATACTAAAAATCTTAAAATAAAGCAGGGATTTTTTTTCTTCTGCAAAAAAGGCTTGCAATATTAATGACAATGTAATTTGTTTGCAGTATATAAAGTAACATTCCATCCCCCCCATTTGCTCACCAGTTTCTTCTACAAAAAACTTTCACAATACAAACCCAGTGCTTGGGCTACGCTGGCTGTCCTGTGCTCGGGCCTCTCTGAACAGTCCCAGCAACAAGGAGAGTGGTAAGCCATGGTTTGTGTGTGTCCTAGCCTTGCAAGGTGCCAAACCCTAGGACAAAAGGGCATTTTAATCTTTGTGTTTATATATTCTGGGTTTGAACTATGACTGCTTATATGGTTGAAACATGCTGAATATGTGTAACTGAAAGGTTGTGACATTAGATATTTGTATTTATTTATCTGGTATGGAACTGCCAAGGTGAAGCTCACCTCTTGGTAGAGAGACTTTTCCAGTAGAGAGAGGTTAGAGCAGCTAACTCTTGAGCAGCAGCGTTAGACCTTGTTAGCAGTGTGGGGAGGCTCAATGTCACTTGCAGTGACCTGATAAGAATGCACAGAGATGGGAGGGCTTCATCCCCAAAGTATTGATGAATGCAAAATTGCTTTAGCTCTTTCAGAAAGAAGGAAGTCACTACCAGAGAGTTGTTGTTTTTGTGTTTTGTTTTGTTTCTTTTTTTTTTTTTTTGTAACCTCTCTGAAGACCATTGTCAGCTGGTATCCTCACTAGGATTCAAGAGATCTGGAGCTTTGCTTTAAAAACACCCAGAGGCCATCTACTGTGAGAAAACATGGTATGAACAGGTAGGATGGGAAGCAATTAATAAAATCACCAAAAGGCACATTGGCACTGACTGAACACTCAATAGCTGCCTAATCTACCAAACTACTAAGTGCTGACATGTTAAGGGACCAATTCTCTAAAAATTAGACATTCCTTTAGCTATAATCACCATCCAAAGATGGCTCCAAAGTAACTTTTGAGAATTTTCGACCTAATATGTGAAATCTTTCATTTTTTTATCATCTCTTTTAACTGTGGTATGGTGTCTGTTGGCTTTCTCATAAAGATTCCACAATAAAGGTTGAACTTAAAGTTTTAATTTTTATGTCCAGTTACAGTGATTCTTTCATTCAAATTTTTAAAGCCACACATTGTGTAAAGAGTGCATCGGTGAAGGTGATGATCCAGGCTGCTGTGCTGGTGGATTTAGTTCTTGCCTTCTACATAGGGTCAAGTTCAGCTTTTCAAATGGCCACCAATATCCATGGGGGAAAAAAGCTACTTCCTAGTACCACTCCTGATCATGACACTGGAATGCTTAACTAATCTTTCTTCCTCTGACGATTTCACTGGCTAAGCGTCTTCCAAGAAAACCATTTAGAATTACAATACAGAGCTTAAAATCGGCAGGAGACATTTCTCTCCTCAGATTACAGTGATCCTCACTGGCAGCCCACTGCAGCATTTCTGTTATAAATGTGCACCAAATGTTGTAACTTTCTGGTCACGCACAGAGGATCCTATCAGGCATGTTACACAGAATTAACTGTTATTTCAACTTGATGGGAACCCTGGCGATGTAAAACTACCAAAACAGCAAAAGACAATAATATCCTATGCTAATTTTACAGAGTAGGACCAGTTGATCCCTCTAGAGTCCATATCCCAATGACAGTAGCAAAGGCTGGTAATTAAAACAACTCATCTTTAATCCAAAAGTCAGTGCAGTTTCATTTAAAGAAATAATCATTGTGAACAGAATTTGTCTCAGCTGCAATTTTCTCATCTAAAAGCAGGATGTTGTGTTTCCATGTACTGGAGAAAGAGTAACCTCACAGAGAGGGAGTCATCCTACGCTAAGATAACAAGGGTGAACTGGCCTCCAAAGTTCATTTCAACTAACTATTATTTTTAAGAGGAGTTTTATGTGATTAGCTTAGACTGGAGTCAAAAGCACTAACACTAAGTGAAATTAATTGCAATTTTTGTGTCCACATCCACAGACATGCAGAAGAAATACAAAAATGAGCATCTCTTAGAAGCACCAAGAAGGCTCCCTGATTAAAGTTACTCTGCTGTTCTTAATGGCAAAACTCCCACTGATTTCACTGAAAACAGGAAGAATCCATGAACTGTTTTGAGCTCAGTGGATGCTAAATGTGAATCAGGTTAAAAATGTCTTGAAGGCAATTTGGGTTTGATAGAAAGAAAAGCAACAGGCTTAACCTGTGGCAAAACAGGTTAGATTAGGTGTTAAAGGAAAAAAAACTTCCTCAGTGCAAGGTAGGTGGACAGCTGGGTTTAAGAGCCTATTTAAGCAAGCAGGAATGATTCAAATGTATCTGATTGTACAGTGAGGGTGGTGAGACACTGGAAATGGTTGCCCCATCATTGGAAATGTTCAAGGCCAGGTTGGATGGGGCTTTGAGCAACCTGATCTAGTGAAAGACATCCCTGCCCACGTCAGGGGGCTGGGCTAGATGATCTCTAAAGTTCCTTTCCAATCCAAATCATCCTGTGATTCTGTTTTCAAACAGAAACTTCATTTTGATCATTCTGTAACAGTTTTGATATTCTCTAGGCTTCGCTTTTGGGCATTTATCTAGAAATTTATACGTGCAGAGGATGTACGGGCATAGTAGGTGTGAGAGAGGTTTACTAGTTTCCTTAGTGCAAGCTCTCAGACGTTATGTATGTATAAGAACTTCTAGGCTGCAGCTACAGAGTGGGTGCATGTTTCCAGACATCTGCTTATTGCTGGCTTTATATTCCAGGCTCTTAAATACTCTCGTCTCCTTTCCTCTAAAGCCATTTCTTTATTGTCACTCATTTCCACCTCTCACTTCTTTCATCTATATTGTCTGAGCTTCTCTTCCACTTGGGATTTTGGCCCCCTGAACATCTAGTCTCAGCTCTAACAGCCCCTAGCTTACAGGCTGATAATCAGACTAGTTTTATGAGTCTGGTCTTCTTTATGTGAAATTAGATTTCCTTACACAAGTAGGAAGTTGCAGGAAGGAAGGGATTTGCCTATATTTCTATTGAAATATTTCTCACTGAAAAAAAGAAAGAATAATAATTTGAGACTAAGGAGCTAAGAGCTTTTTTAAGAGAAGGCCATCTTGACTAAAAAACAAAAAAAGGAAAAAAATTGTATATGCAATTCTTTGTGTACTTGTGAGCATCTCTTGTGGCAATGTGTCAGCAGGGCAGCTCCTCCTACTTTCAATAGCTGTTAGCCAAGGCTCACTTTTAATGGATCTAGAATTTGAGCTAAACTGACAAATTATTCTAAGAGTGTTGGCAGAGCTTGTTTTCCGAAGAAAATAAAATTGTTCCTAAGAGCATGGAAAAATGCATTCAAATAATGATTTTTAAATGGCCTTAATTGATTATTTAATTACTATAGCAAATTCTGTAAATAAAGCCTTTGACCATGAAGGTCTCCTAGACCTACAGTGCTGAAGTACATGCTCTGAAGGGCTCTACCATACCTCATTTTCCCGTACACTCTAAATATTTGTCATGGTTTCTGGCCCATCTTCCTATCATTCTTGTGCATGGCCACAGCTTTATATTCATATGTGTGGTCATCAACCCAAATTTTGTAGTGTGCAAATTCAAAGCAACGCTATAGTGCCTCTACTGTGAACACCCTTTCTTCCTGTTCTTGTCTGGATCTCTCACCTCTTGCATAACACAGGAGTAACCTTCCCCTAGGACAGCTCCTGTCCATATCACAGATATGATAGCCACCTACAAACAGTCAGAAAAACAAACTCATCTTGACCAGGAATTATCAGCAGCCTTTCCCCCTTCTGCTAACCATAACTGCAGGCTACATGTCTGCCTCATGTCCAGTCATGATCTCTTGAGCTCTCTGGACATCATCATTTGAGTAGGTGACACATACAGTGATCTCCAGACACCCAAAATTTAGACAAAAATAATTAAACTTTCCTGACAAACATGCCTAAAGAAGGAGGTATAATTGTAGTGAGCCTGAAATCTAGGTACCATTTTATTAAAATGCTATTAAAGATGCAGGCATTTATTTCAAAAGACTGAAAATAGACCTCGAAGCTAATGATTATCAGAAGAGCAGAAACCCCGTGAAGCCAGAAAATTGACTGTATGGTACAATCACATTTCTTTGTGAAGTTCTAAATGCTGTCTTAGAAAAATCCCTGTAAATTAGTGACTCTACAAGAAAATCTAAAGGAAGGTGAACTCTTGGCATAGCTTCCGATCAAAGTTTGCACATATAGTTCATAACAGTTAATGACATTTTTCTTCTCTTCAATTTCACATAAAATGATAAAAAGGAAAACTGAGAATTTGTCTATAGCATGATGACTGTGGTCAATATCTTGCTATTTGCTCTGTCAATGCCATCAAAATATTGTTTAATAATTTAGAAGCAACCATGTAATTTTCTTCCCCAGTAGTAGCAAATTAGGCACTTACTAAATAATTGACAAAAATACTTAATTCTAGGGATGCCTTGAGGAACATACTATTATCTGACAGTTTTTAAAACTTTTCCTTGCATTAGTGATTATATTTTTGAGTTATTTTCATGCCACTTCTTACCAGCATAGGAAACTGCACAGCTTGAGACTTCAACCTTCTCATTTTCAGTAACTAACCATCTTCTCTCACAGAAATAGAAAGGGAGTCATGCAGAGGATTCATTAAAAAGGAGATATATGAGGGCAAGAATTCACATAGGCAGGGGTATACACTTTCAGGCATCATATCATAATGAATTAAGTTTGCACGCCTATTCCTATGAAGACATAGCAAAAATTAGAATTTTGAGCATGCAGACTTGATCATATTGAATGACTGGTATGTTTTAAAGCATTATTTTAAGAAATAATACAGGAAATGTCAACAACACAGAAGAAATACAAATGCAGTTTTACAAGCAGCTTGAAGAAGACAGTTTTAAATAATGCTGCAAACCATACCCTTAAAAATCCCTTGAAAATCTTTATAAGAAAAGCTTGCCCATAGTTTCACACAGTTGACTTCTTCCAAGAAAGAAGATGAAATACCGGTATCAAAATACATTAAAAGCATCTGTAACTTGGAAATTTAACTTCCCCATGCTCACAAAACCAAAGAAGGAATTCTCTTGTGAAGCAATGTCTGAATCTTCTTTCAGGAAGAAAAAAATATAACATTAAGCTGCATTAACTTGTGTCCCACCCACACTTTTGAGGCCATGCATTCTTACCCAACAGAGCCATAGAAACTGTGTGCCACTGCCTGCTTGCACCAAAGGTGTTTCTAGGAATCTCATTGAAAAGACTTGCGTAGATGAGCTAGGTAGAGTTGCTCAGTAATAAAGGCTCAGCAGTTGTCTTGGAAGAATACTTGACATTTTGTCCTCGATTGTTTTTGCCAAAAACCTCTAGGAACAAGAAGTGGAGTAGATCCTATCAGCACTTTAACTGAGATCACTATAATTTAATTGGTGAGTTCTGGTAAGACTACATTTTGTTTCTCAAGGAGAACAGATGTTGCTGAAGTATTTATTATATGGGTTCCTAGAACAAATCATTACAAAATATAACTGAACTATTCACATGGAAATTATTCATTTTCATTCTCATCATTCCATGTCTTCTGTTTCACTTCATTTTGCACATGTTGAACCACAAAGAATCTGTTGTGCCACCAGTATCTGGTCAGTAGATGACAGGTGAATTTTATAGCTAAAAACTCTTTTCCTTCAAACTCAAACACTGCAAGATTCTTTATGCAATCTGCTCCCTTAAATCTGGCATCCTAGTGCCTTTGAGGATCTTGATTATGTACACTAGTACACTACTGCTGTGTTCTAGTGATTACTTCTAAGCAATCTCTAAAAACAATGGGTTATCTACTTTGCAGAAACTAACAGGGATTTCAGAGAACTAGTAATCACTCAGAGGGTAGGGGAGAAAGGAATGGAGTAAAAACCCACCTCCTTCCTGCTCTCAGTGTCACCTGTTTTTTTTTTCCAGTGTAATGCAGTTGATTTTAATTCCACAGTAATTGAATTAGTTTTCTATCCATGCCACAGAGCTCAGAGTTCTGCCCTACATACTGTATGAAACTCACGTAACACACACAGCTCTGTTGTTGAAAGCTCAGAATTTCTCTCTTTAGTTTGTGACTTTAGCTGTTCTAATCAACTGTCGCAAAAGTGAAGGTGCTTGTTAGTTGTTACTTTGGGTTTTTTTAAAAGAAAGAAAATCCTTATGCTTAAAAATGTTAGTGTCTAAGTGGTACAAATTACAAGCCTTGCCATTCACAACTTACTGCAGTAATGAAGTGGAACGGGTAAGTTGCTATCTGCTGCTGTTTGGCTGTAGACAGTTTTCTGCAAGACTAAGTTAACTGGTCAGCAGCACATCTGTTTTTCCTGTGATCTGTGATGCCTGTAATTGCCCACTGCAAAAATATAAAAGCATTATTTTAAGATGAAAATTGAGAATTTGCAGCAGATTGTTAGAGGCAGCCAAAGCCAGCAGGGCATCTCTGGGACTGCAATTTCCAGAGTTTTCTTCTGTTCCACTTCTGGGTGGTATCTTGGAGGAACTGTGTGCTCGTGTTTCAATAAGACATTATGGTTTCTGCTTTGAAGACAGAGAAAGAAAATTTGTAGCCATTCTACAGGTTCACAGGGATAGAACAGGGGCAATATTTCTTATGTTTGTTTTATTTCAAATTGGCTAATTAAAGTGCTAACATTGTCACAGCCGAGCTCAGCTACAATAGATTGCTAATAGCAACTCATTATCATAACATGGAAGTCAGAAGTAGTCAGAAGTACTACCAAGACTCAAATATCTAAGCAGAGTCAGAAGTAATTTTCCCTCTGTTTTTAATGCCATTTTTAAGAACAGAGCAACTTTGCATGCAGTAAGGCAACTTTGCATTGCCAACTTTGCACGCCAAAGCAACTTTGCATGTCATTTAATGACTCAAAAGCCATCCTTGTAGTTTTGTCAAAAATCCTGTTTATAATAGGGAATCCATTTTGATTTGGGTTTGGGGAGGGGGGTATTTGGTTTTGTTTGTTTATTTTGCTGATAAGGCTACTGGGGAAAAAATGTTATAAAATTGAGAGTTTTTAAGCATTAAATTTGTGGAGTTTTATGAGATCCTTGTAGAAGGGAGTTATTACCTTTTATACTTAAGTAGCTTTTGTTCCAAGGATGGGAAATTAGTTTTCTTTTCAAAGACAAAACACATTTCTAAGAATCTCAGGTAATGGACAGATTTGAGCAGCTAAAGTTGAATTTGCCCATATACATATGTTATGCATGTACTGCTAGCAACCAAAAAAAAAAAAAAAAGACAAGAGCTGAAAATAAACAATCCCAGTAGAAAATATCATATGAAAAAAAAAAAAAAATTGGTCTTAGTCACTGCAGCTGCCTGTGACTAACATACCTATATCAGAGAGATATAGGCAGTATTTGTCTTACTATAACAACTGAGAACAAAATAAGTTTTAAAACAGAAATAACAATAACTATTCTGTTGGATGTGTTTCCTGTAGGAAAGAAACATGGATAGCATAAAGATTAGGCTTTTATGTATATGCAAGAAATATGAATCTTGCTAAGGGAAGTTAAACTGAAGAAATTAAACCATAGTCATTTTTATGTCTTCTTTAGAGCATTTTTCACCGGACAGGTCCAGCTAAGGTGTAAATTTCATCTCTCATAACAGGCAGAAATCTCAATTTACAGATCATTGTCAGGGTGGGAAGCATTGGATCTGAAGGCCCTGCTCTGGATGCTGGGTGGGATGAGAAAGTAAAGCACATAGAGTCATAGAATGACAAAATACTTTGGGTTGGAAGGGACCTTGAAGATCATCTAGTTCCAGCCCCCCTTCCACTGGACCAGGTTGCCCAAAGCCCCATCCAACCTGGCCTTGAACACCACCAGGGATGGGGCACCCACAGCTTCTCTGGGCATCCTGTTCCAGCACCTCACCAGTGCCTCTTTACCCTCTGAGTAAAGAATTTCTTCCTAAGATTGAATCTAAATCTACTCTCTTTTAGTTTAAAGCTGTTATGCCTTGTTCTATCAATACACTCCCCAAGACAGTCCCTCCCCATCTTTCCTGTAGGCCTCTGTTTAAATAAAAATTACATAACAATTGTCTCAGTGAAAGAAATCATTACAGTAGCTAGTAAAACCTCTTTAAAAGACTCAAAATTCCCATGAAAAGTCTTTAAAAAAATGTTTATTTTAGCTTTTTAATACAATAGTATAATTTCGTTTGGAAGAAGGTCATCAGGTTTAGCCACACACTCAAAGCAAGTACAGCTTCAAAATTTAAGAAACAAAGCATCCATCTGCTTGGTGAAATTAAAAAAGAAAAAGAAAAAGTGCATATTCAAAAATAACTAAATAAAATTTGAAATAATTAATAATTAAAAAATAATTTTAAAAGTACATATATTTTGTGGAATCATTTTTATCTTTTGGTTATTTATTATTACACTGTCCGCTCTCTTTTTTTTCTCTGTCAGTCTGATTTCAGTGGTAAAAAAGAATAAAGTGGGAGAGAAATAGAGAGGAGTAACAAAAAAAAAGCTGGGAGAAGACTAAAAAACAGACAAAATACAGTTGAGCCTGGACAGACTGTTTTATTGTTGTTGCAAAATCTGAAAACTTAATTTAATATTTTGGACATTTTAAAATAACTTCTATGGGATGCATTTTTTCACATCACTTTTCATCAAGCAGTAACAATCTTACAGAAACCTGAGACTGGCCTTGCTATGATAACTATGAAATTACACTTTTTTAATTCTAGTGTGTGTTTTTTTTTTAATAAGAAACCCATGTCTGCTTTTTTGTTGTTTTCCTCTGACTTTCTCTACCCCAAGGTTTCCCAAATGCATGAGCTAGTTGTGGTTTCACCTGTTACAATGCATTGGTTATGGGTCTAGTTATGTTGACTATAGTGTCACTCCTCTCTAAATTCTCTCTCATCCCCCTAGAATGAAAACAAACAGGTTTAAAAAAATTGTCTCTAACCTTTTGGGAATATAAGTATGCAGTCTGTTAATTGCAGTGAACTGAGAACACAAGGATGGAAGCTCTCAGAAGTCCTTCCTCTGAATAGGTCTAGGGAGAGATGAGACCAATGGCAAAGGCATCAGGGACACTTATGGCAGGGAAAAGAGAGCAAGCAGACAGTGAAGGAGACCTTATAGGTTTGGTGGAGATAGCTAGAGGGAAATCAAGAGAGGCCAGGAAGGAAACAGTTTACAAGACAAGAGAGACCAGTAGTTTCAAAAAGCAGCCAAAAGATTGAAGACAAAAAAAAAAAAAATAGACAAGAAGTTTTTGAATTTGCCCAGCAGGAAGAGTTGGGTCTTCAACAGGAGCAAACTCCTATTGAATACCTGGGTCGCAATCAAAAAGATATAGATCAGATGGAAAGTGGAAAAGGTATCAAGGAGTTAAGTGACTGGCTAAAGTGGAAAGGTTGTAGGAACAAGGCTTGTAACAGCATTGTATACACTTAAGGCAGTAAAATCATACATTTGGTAGGTAGTTGCTAGCCCATATTTCCTAGCTGTCATGTTGCAGCTCTAGCTTCTACGGTTCAATGAAAGAAAACTAGCAGGACAGGAATTGAACAGGAACCTCTAGTTAAGGCAGATGCTAAATGATACGGGAACAAAAAATATGTAAGGTTCATTTAAAATATATATGTAGACCATACACCGTAAAATATACTTGGCAAATAAGCTTGCATGAATACCACAGGTGAATTTGTCTTTGGTCATGAAAAGACCAAAATAGCACGCCTAATTACTGAGCAGACCCTGGTAGCCTTACAAGCTGCACGGAGTACATCTTCTTGTTACAATATAAATCTTTGCTCCCCACCCACCGATGCTCCTTGTTCCAGTAATCATTTGTAGTGAAATTCTGGGGAGAACAACTAATAGAGTCACAGCAGTATACCTGCATTATAACAGAAGGGGACAGTCATTACCAGAGGAGAATTTAAACAACTCAAGATTAAGTGATGCCCAGGCTGTTCTTGTCCAGACAAAGACCTCAATGGACTTAGGCATTTCTGGTTTCAAAATTACCCACTATCCCTGGAATTTTTGTAGTTGTCTGTGTAGGATAATGCACTATTGACTACTGGTGAGGAAAAAAAAAAAAAAAAAAAAAAGGACAGAAATGACTGGTACTGTCCCAATTAGAGGAACTTACTGTCAGTTTTGACATTCACTGCTATCTGGTAGGACAAAATTATCATCATGACCTCAACTGAACTATCATACAATATACCTAGGCACTTAAAGTAGTAATAAGCAACACCCTGGATAGCAACTGGTAGGGTTTTTTCTGCCTATGCTTTGAAGTATGGGAAGGTAGTATTTGTTCAACCAATACCTATTCTTTGCAGAATCTGTTGATGGGGAAAGTTGCGAGGGTCATTAACTACAGATATTGGGACATTGAGTGTAACAAGCATAGACTCCTCTCCCCCTGCATCTTACATCTATAGAAAAAGTTGGACTGACACCAATGCATATAAATGGATGTTTCCACTTTGTCTCATGAATGTAAACATAGACTCATTAAGTTCCAAAAAAAAAAAAATTCTCCTAAGGGAAGGGAAGGAAAGGGAAAGAACATTTGTTGGAATATAAGATGAATAAACTAATATACTCACTGGAGATGAACCTAGCCATTAATAAGGAACATTTTTAGTAAATCTCCCACAGATGTGATGAAAATTTTTGTGAAAAACAGAAAAAAAAATATTTTGCAAATATCCTTTTGAACTAAAGCACTGTCACTGCTAATGTGAGCTAAAATTGTCATATTTATGCTCTTGGCTGATTCTATAATTCAACTTTAACCTGGAGTGCTTCAATTTTAGTGTATATTCATGGAAAGATCGTGACCTAATGCTGATCAATATATATAAATTGATTCATGTCTAATGTAACTCTAGTTTAGTTGATGGGCTACTTCCATTTGTGGTGTAACTAGAATGACATCAGGACAGATATTTACAGGATGAATTACTTGCCTTGTTTCAGTAGAGAGTCTGGGCACAATGCAGAGTGTTATTCATTAGAAAAAATTACCGCTTATCAGTGTTTCCTGGCCACCTCACAGAAGTTAACACTTTCGCATTTTCATTTCTTTAGACAATCGGCAAGTTTAAGTACCATGTAAATGTTCTAAAATTCAAAGTTAAATGGCAAGGAGCCTTGCTCTAGGTGCATCATGCAGAAGTTTAACTTTGCCATAGATAGGGCAGAGGTGTTAAAAAAAATGCAACAATAAAGCAAAATGAGCAGAAAAATAAAGGCAGAATTCAGAATGGTAAGACAGTACAAGCATATCTATTTTCCTTTTAAATTGATGTTGAAATGAATGTACAGCATAATATGTAAATTCTTGCCATGTTTAACAAGATGTATAGCTATGTCCTGCAAACTTTCCTACCAGGTTCTTTTCACAAGTAGGGCAGAGCTGGATTTCTGATTGCTCATCTGGTAGCCATGAAAGGCCTTGACAGATTCCAGTTCATTCTGATGTAGTTTTCTGTCACTACAAAGAAAACAAAAGCTGACTGATACATAGGCATACCTGACAATGCCTCCCAACATCTGAGACTGTCCAACTCAATGGCTTTACAGTTTTTACCATGTCAAGAGAAAAGTCATATCAGAACACTGTCTATACCCAGGCAACTTTTCGCTTCCCAGTAGCCTCTCAAGAGCTACTGAAGGAATATGAAGCATTTTTGTGTTGAACTAGGAATTAAAAATGCTCTGTTTTTCCAAAGATTAGATACCTCCCAGACCACTGAGACCTGCTGTGGAGAATGTAGACATGAAGCAATCTGTTTACATATTCATACATCCTAGTTCAAGAACATACATCCTAGCATACAGGAACAGTGTTGGAAGGTGACCACTCATTGAATGTAACTGTTCAAAATAAGGTTATGGTTCTTAGGAAATTTTGAAGAAAACTTGTTGCTAGGGAGATGTGAAGAATTCTCCCAATTCTTTCACAGTCAAATATGGCCACTGTCAGCCCACATTTTCATAATTTTTAGGGGTCTTGTCTCAAAGCAACCAACCCATTACATGATGTCTGGTATATAGAGGTGCCACAACTTTCCGTGTTCTCCTACCTTTTTGTCAGGATGCCAGATTAAAAGGCATTTGAAATCACACCCATTGAAAAGCTTTTTATAACTAAAAAATATCCACTACTATTACTGAAATCTTTGAGATTTCCTGCCATTTCCAAATTGACCATTGTAGTTCATTAAGCGATATTCACTGTCTTCAGTAAAAACTTGGACCCAAAGACAACCAGAAACTAAAATAACACCAATGGTTTTGCCAGGACAGCCTCCCAACTGACCAAAGGAAATTATTATAGGTAAACAGCAGGTAAGCCACCATGCAAACAAAGACTATCTGGCAGATCAAAACTGAACTATACATTTATGGTTTAAAATGGAGGTTGACAACAACCATCCTGAAGCTGGTCCCTAGACATTTTTCTTCTGTTTCACCTCTACTGTTTCTGTTTATAAAGTTACGTGATAGCAATACATATCTTAAATGTGCTTTAGTCTGCCTCCAATATGATGACAACTGTCAAAAAGATGTCAGAGCTGTATTAGAGAGCCTAGATGTTCACTGCAGATGTTCACACACACAGACTGAGAGCTCTTCTTTGATTAGCAAGCTGGGTTGGTAGTGCACTCATGTGGCTGCTCCACGCTGGAAGTCACAACCTCATCGTGCAGGATCTAATTCTGAGCTACTGCTAACTTCATTTTTCCAAGCCTATATTAGGGCTCCCTGTGCCAGCAACTTTCCTTCATTTCAAGGAATCTTTGTACCTCCATATTTATCTATCAGAGCTATGTTAGTGATATCTTCAGCTTTATTGTGATCTACATGTATATATCTTCCAGGTATGCTACTTCCATCATACAGGATTTACGTTTTCTTTAGTTTAGTTCTGGTTCTTTCCATAGTTGCCCTGTGCCTCCAGCCATGCTCAGCTAGTGTTTTTTTCCCACATCAAAACATCATTCCATTAAACCTTCATGCCTTCCATCCCATCAAAATATTGATGAATTTCCCCATAAAACGCCCTGGGAGCTGAATGCATGCCAGTTCCACTTGCTGTTTTTGCTGGACTGAAACTTTGAGCTCTGCATGCCTTTCTGCCTCAGGTGGCTCATAGTGGTTCAGATTTTCTGATGTCTTGAAGTTCAGAGCACTGACCATCCTCCATAGCATTACTGTGGACTAGATGATTTTCTCTGTCTGGCAAACTCAAAACGTTTCATCAGGGGTTAATTTTGATTTTTTCTGTAGTTGCCCCCAGAACTTTTAGATTCTACTCACAGACACATCCTCTACTGGAAATATATCTAGTTCTTAAAAATTGCTCTTCAGCCTTAGTTCTGTCACAAACTATTCTCTGGTTTCACCTTCAGTTTGTATTTTTCATTGTTTGCAGTTGTGTTGTGCCATACTCTGCAAATTTCCTTGTAACTGCTGTAGCATTACTTTCCTTTTGTCTGAGTTACATGGAAATTATTAGGCACATAAAGCACTTTAAAGACAGCTATTCTAGAAATAGGGCAACCTTCTAGCTGATTTCCTTTTTTGCTGGCATCCTAATAGAGATGCTTGCAGACACAGAGAGACGTGCTATTTAAAACTTCCTATGAGTTTTCCAAACCTCCCGAGAGTTTTGGCTCCAATGGAGCTTTTAGTTGCTCCATTCTTTCACTCCAGTTCTTTTCTTGTTGCATTTTACAAAGACCAGGGAGTGATCAGTAACCATTCAGAGCTTACCATTCCCAGTGGAGTTCTGCTTTATTTGATTGTTTTTGCCAGCTGCTTTATGCACTATCAGAGGGAGCAAAGCAGTGTGAACTCTTGCCATATGCCAGGAAGGAATGTGCGACCACTGGCATGAAGGAAGATGTGACAAAATCACTGGGAGCTCTGACGGGAAGCAAGTAGGGAATAGCATCTTTTGGTAGGTGATGGAGAGTGTAGGTGAGCAGTGACAGGTGTCACAGGTGTAGGTGACACATGCCTGTCAAATCAGTAAAGCATGTAGCCCTCTGAGCCCCTTGTTTCATGTGCATGAGCTTGTTTCTTAGATGAAGAACACACGCTTCACAGCTGATGCTCTTTTCAACCACAAAAGAGCCAGGGATTCAGCTGCTAGCACCGGGGCCCTGTGAGCACTAACAGCCCCAACCAGCCTCACCTGTAGCCTTTCCACACCCTCAGTTAAGGATGAGCCTCATTTAAGCTGAGCCCAGCTTAAATACAAGGCTCTGCCTTGCATGAACTAAGCCATATTGCACTTATGAATCTAGCCTTTTTTATTAGATTGGCCCTGGGACATGTTGTAGGTAAGTGCTCTCCAGTCCCGTCTTCTAG
Source organism: Cygnus olor (assembly GCF_009769625.2). Classification (NCBI taxonomy): domain Eukaryota; kingdom Metazoa; phylum Chordata; class Aves; order Anseriformes; family Anatidae; genus Cygnus; species Cygnus olor. The sequence continues at coordinate 60,767,003 of NC_049170.1, read as the reverse complement.
ATGGATGTGGGGCCTACAGTGCATCCTTGCCTGGGGCCCTGCCTGTGCTGCTTCTGGGCAGAGTCTCATGCCCTCACTCTGTCAGAGGATGGGCCTTGTTACCACCCCCAGCTCTGCTCACCCACCCATGGGATGGTGCTCCATCTGTGGGGGCTGGCCTGCTATGGGGCCACCTCTGGCCCCCTGCTCAGCCCAGTTGTGGTGCAGCACTGCTCACGTGGCTCCTTGACAGCCGCGACCTCCCTGCAGACAAGAGCAACCTTATGCTGTAGCAGCCCTGTTAAGACAGGCATATGTTGTACAGTTAAGTCAACATGAGGTGTTTGATCTCCTGTTATGTGACACTTACTTGTCCTGGCTCTATGCAGTGACAATAACATACAACTTTTTGTCCGTGCTTTTTAAGAAAACAGACTTCTGCTTGCCATGTAGGATGACCTAGAGTCAGATTAGCTGATCTGTACTTTCCCACCCTTATATCAGAGGGGAAGATGGCCTAAGCATGTTCAGCTCAAGCACTTCCCAGCTGACATGTGTTGAGCTGAGAGATAACAAGATTAAAACTAGCAGAGGGTAGCTGAGGGAATCACAAAGGCAAGAGAAGTTCCATGACAACTTTCTCAAATGCAAAACTTCAGTCTGAAGTCTCTAGGGAAGACTGTCAAATCTCGCTGCACAAGCACAGAAAAGAAGAAAGCAAGCCACTGTCCTTAATATAAAAGGATCTGGAGAAGCTATAAAAACAAGTGAGAAGAGTTGTTGTGAGAGGGAAGGCACATAATATGCAACAGGTTTTTCTAAATGTATTTAAGGATGATGTTGTAGTACACAGACTTTACATATAATAGAGTCTGAAATGAGGCTCCTGCTGGGATGGTTGGTTGTCCAGCAGTGAGAAGTCATAGGCAGTTAAAAAGCCATCTGAGAGAGGAAGAAAATCACACTTCTCATTTCAAATATTACATCTGAACATTTAGTTGCAGAGCTACCAGAAATAACAGTGCACATCGTAACAGTGAAATCCTGCATTTAAACACACAATTTTCTACTAATAGCTGTCTACAAGGAATTTTTTATTTACGAACAATTAAAGGCAGTCAGCCAGATAGGCTGCTATTCCATTTTAGAAATTTTAGAGAGGTATACCCTGAAGCCATGTGAAACACTTCAGTGAATGCCAAAGGAATTCAAAAAGATTTTCCAGTTTGTCTCTTATGTAGGAAAGCATTTCACTGGTCACCTGTAACATTGTTGCATGAAAAGAGGAATAAGGAATTTCCATCTGATGACAAAACCCGTTAATACTTCTTTACAACATCTGTAGGTTCAGAATCATAAGCCATAAAACTTTTGAAGAAGTAGTGATATTGATATTTTTTATTTGTGGGATTTTCCTGTGTGTCAAATTGAAAAGTATGTGAAATTCAAATTTTGTTTCTTCTCTGAATTAATTCTCAGCTGGAAGAAATTTTTAATTCTGAGTTCTAAAACAGACATCTAAATCTGTGAGTGATTTTGTTATAAAAACATAAACAGTTCTGTCCTTGAGTAAAACAAATGAATATGTCACTGTATTTTTATCTGTGCCAAGAAAGTCAAACAAAAAAGTTACTCTTCCTGAAGTCCGCAGATATTTAAAAAATTTTATTAACATTGCATCCATGTTTTATAGTTCTGCCCTTACAGGAAAATAAAATGGAAGATATTGTTATAACTGTTGTACTAATTGAATGTATGATCCTTTCCAAGTTATTAAATTTAAAAATAAGTTTACATGTCTTTCCTTGTCACTTCATATGTCAAGCTGTCAAGCTTTCTATAGAATCTGTTGGGTACTGATAACCCAAAACAAGATAACTAAATTACCTTTTTTCTTCTTATAATATGCTATGAAATGGTATTAGGAGTTTGTCCCACTCCATCCTTTTTTTTTAATGCTCTTGTCCTAATGTATTGAATACAGATACAAAAATTTTGGTATGTGAAGCTATTTTCTGTGCTTTGAATCTTTAATAGCAGTTACTCAAATCTGTTTCTTATTAAAGTTTTTCTACTTTGTAGTCCAGAATCTGTGCAAAAAGTGTAAGCCTCTTAAAATGTAGTACATTATTCCACTCCATGTAAAGGCTGTGGGAACTTAGGAGCTTGAAGTAGGCTCCTCTGACGGGCTAGTTAAAACTTGTTTTGTTTTGTTTTGTTTGTTGTTTTGTTTTTTAAAGTAGTAGCACAAATTACCAAACTTTGCTTTGTGAAACTAAATGAAGTGTAAAACTGCATTTTGTATTACACTGGGGATCAGGTGCCTGAAGAGACAGTAAATAAGTACTGTGCTAATAGCAGGGAAACTGTGTCAGTTTTTTTGATGATGGATTCATTATTCTCCTATCTACAATGGTTATAAACAGAAAGGGAAAATAAGAGGGCAGGAAAGAAAAGAAAAAAATCAAAACTTTTTCTCTTTCCACTGGAATTCAATGCAAGTATCCTCTGCCTCTCATCCACTTGAAAACGTTCTCTTTATCTTTCCACCTACTAGTTGAAGTTCAATGTTTTGGCAGGCAAAAATTCACTCTGATACTGAGTTTCCTACCAGCCCTAAACATCTCCCAGCTGAAGTTTTAACAGAAGTCCAAAAGAAGGGAAACAAAGAGCTTTCTATGAATTGGGCTGAATATTACCATGTCACCACAATTTTCTAGGTTATTAAATATCCACATAAATTAGTGGTATAAAAGGGCCTCAGATGTTTTTTTGTTGTTGTTTCCAAGTGTAGCTGTATTAGTCATCGTATCTGTATAATCTCTAATTAGACTTCTTTTATGCAGATAAGAGGAAAAGCTCAGTCTGTTTTCCTCTTTCTTCCGTGACAGCTGGAGTTAGGAGAGTTCTTAATTCCAAGTCTCTTAGCACCACCTGCTGTTCACTACTGTGGTTTTCTTTGGTTTGTTAAATATAATTGTACAGAAACTGGTCAAAATCCAGAAAATAAATTGTATTTTGGTAGGGGGAAGAAAAATGTTCATATCCAAAGACATGTCTGAGCAGGAGCCTGTATTGGGTGACTGAGTGCAGAATATATTACAGTTGTGATAACCCAGGCATTTTTTTCCTAGGCCAACCTTCTAGCCATGTCTTTGGGAATGATAAACCATTGTGCAAACTGAAACTCCTCTCCTCCTGAGTAAAAGGAATCATAGTGCCTTTTCAGCTCTCTGCCTCTCCCATCATGTTACTGCAAGGTAAATTCAGTCTGGGATCTTTCTGTCCAAAAAGAAGTCTTCAGTAGGAAGGGCAGTAGCCTAAGTGAAAGTTTTGAGGTGAGTTCTACACACTGTGGATGATTTTCACCATGACATAGACAAAAAATATATATATATAAATAAATCAGCTAGTGCCCAAAGGATGTCACACTGTGCTTAGGACTCAGCGGATCTGCAGTTCTAGCTCTGCCATTCACCAGCTGGTTAATTTGGGGCACTGCCTGGTTCCCTCAGTTCTCCACCTGTAAGACATGACTAACAAATCCTATTTTGTTATGTGTTGGTGCTTTGCTAACTCTCTGGAAGATGCAGAAACATATGTCAGAGACTGAGATGCTCAGGTAGCCAGGTACTGGAGAAATCTACCCACATTTGGTAGAAGAATCTACATAGTTGGACATATTTCGGCTTTGTCACTGCACAAAGTCCTTGCTATAGCTAGGATAAATGAAAGACCTCAGACCCTGTTATGTTCAGTGGCAGTCAAAGACAATAAACCCACAAGATGGGTGAGAAAGATCTGACCCAATGAGTATAGTTGTCTATCTCTATATTCCTTACAAAATATTGAATACAATGGTTTATGTAATATAATGAACTAATGTACTTAGCAAATTTTCTGTTTTTAAAGGAACACATAGGATAGACTTAGACAAATAAGAAATGTTAGTTTTCTGTTTACAAATGCTTTCTTCACACCATGTTATACAAATATTTCTATGTCCTTAGTTTCCATCTCTTTGTGGCACATTGTCCATGAGATCTTCCCATTGGTATCACCTCCTCGGTGTTGTTTATAAAGCAAATAATTATTTACTTTTTCTGCTTCTATGCCACAAATGGTTAAACTACTAAATGAAATACTCCGTCTGAATTCTGCAAGTTAGAATCAAAAAACCTTCATGTTTTTAACTGCTACCTGATGTCAGTACTGTGTAGCTAATGACCTGAACACCACATATTTTAGAATCACAGATGATGCTATCCATTTCCTTATGATGTCAGCAGTCTTGCTATTAACTGATGCTGGAAGGATCCTTATGTGAGAAACTCTGAGCTCACAATAAATATACTGTGAACATGCAAGCTATGACAGTGAGGTCAGGTAAATGGTGACAGAGCAATATGCTCCATCAGTGATTTGAGGAGGTGGGACCAAGATACAGTTGACCTAAGCAACCGAAGGTCAGGCCTCAGTGTGTAGTTAGTAGAAAGAAGGCAAACTGATGATGGGATCAAACATCTTTGTTATCTTGGCAGGTCTGTGTGTTTCCACAGCATTGTTCTTCTTCCCTAAACACTGAAGGAATCAAACGAGACCATTTCTTTACTCATGACTTCTTTAGTTAAAGGGTATTCGCATGAAAAGCTTCCTTACATTGCTTTTTCTCTGGTGACCCTTACCAGCTTCTATCCCTGTTTTTGTGGTTTTTTGTTTGTTTTTCTGTCTGATTCCTTAAATTCTCACCGTAATACTGCTTCAGTCATGACCACCCAAATACAATTATGCAAATCTAGTATTGGGTCTCTAAAGCTTGTTCAGTATATTTGCATAGTCAAATAGCTTAGTTCTGTCACTGTCCTGAGCCCTTGTTTCTTGATTATCCCTAGTGTATTCGCATTACATTGTTACAACACATTGCTGTCATTACTTCGCTTAGTTTGAAAGGATGGGAAAAAAATGAACGTGGTAATGTGTTTGTTTGTTTGTTTGTTTTTAATTATCTTATGGCCACCACACAGGACTCAGGTGAAACACTATGGGGCTGCTCCCCTGCAGAGACAGACTATCCCCTTGAGCGATGTGGATTTAGGCCAATCTCTGCGTGACCAATGGGCTGGTGATAGCCCCTGAGGCCAATGCCCTGGGCAATGTAAAGCTGCAGAGCTGAAAGCCCCTCTAGGCTACACAGACGAGCCTCGTTTAGATCCTGTGGGGTGGTGTGACTCCCGCCTTTTAGTGACCTGTGGTGTGACTTCTGCCTTTTAGTGACCTGCAAGAAGAGAGCAGCCATGGCCTAATATTATTAATCCAAGCCCATTTCAATGATATTTAACCAGAACCATAAAAGCACCCTTCATTCCTTGCAGCTTCCCAGGCTCCTCGGCACGTGTCCATGTGCCTACTACTATTTTGTAAGTCATTAAGACTTTCTTCCCTAAAGGACAGCACAAGACTTTTGACTCTCTTCATCTGTGCACGTAAGAGGACACAAAAGAGGTATGATTCTTCTCCTCCACTGAAAATCACTCTCTACAGAGAATCGCTCTTCAGTCATTTCCCCATTCTTAATACAGCACTTGTCTTTATACAATTCAGCACCTGATCCCCAGCAGCACAGGATGCAATTTCACATTGCAAACAGCTCTATTCCACTCCCAAGTACATATGCAGTGCACACACTACTCACTGCTGTTTTCACATCGGGAATCTTTTCTTTCAGTGTTAATGGGTCCAACCAGCCCCCTAAATCCAAATAGCACAACAAGCTATTCCTTTCTTTTCATGAATTTCACTTAATGCATTGTGGCTGTGGAATTGAATAAACTAGTAGAAAACAAGAGCCCTGCACCACCATACTAAAAACAGGAATGTCCTTTGGCACCTAAAGGAACAGAACTTTATTAGGAAACAGTCAGATATACAGAGACAGATTCAGGAGATTACAGCTGCATAGGTCAGCAGGAAAGAGCAGCAGTAATAAAGAAGACAGATGATCTGCAGTACTCCTGATTGTTGCTGCTACACCAGCAGAGGTGCAAGTGCTTCTACCACAACTGGAGAAGCTAATACCTTTGTCTTGGAGGTATTTCCTTGATGTGGAGTTACACTGCTCTAGACAATGCACTGTGGTGCATAGGTGGTGACAAACGTGTCCCATGAAGTGTCTCTAACACAGTGTTTCCTCATCCTTCACAGTGCAGCAAGGATGTTTTTGCTGTTATAACCCTCCATGTAAAAAAGTATTACAGCAAAAATTACGCAGTCACTTACAGCTAAGATCTACCTCTTTCATGCTCAGTTAGAGCATTTTTGCTATCCTAAGAATTCTGAGAGATACACTATAATCAAAAACTATTGCAGGAAACTTCTCCTTTAATAATGATCTCCCTTCCTATTCTTTCTGCTCCACTAACATGAGAGAAGAGACACTTTTCCTTAATAATAAGGATTGGAAGGTCTGAACAAGACCAGTCTCCAGCACCATAGCTTGCTGCTGCTGCTGTTTCTGTGGAATCTTTGTCTCATGGAGAGTTGCTGTCACTCGCATCAATAATTTAAAGCCACAGACACTATGAAGTTGTAAATAATTTAAACTATATAATTCATGTCCATCTTTATTGCTGCAGCTCTGTTGGGCTCCAAGATTTTTTATACTTATATTTATACTAAGGAGCACATACAATAGCCAACCTGTAGCAGTACCTTAAAAACAGCTTGTATTATTTTTAGTTTTATTTAGTTAACATTTCCACATTATGTTCTTGAGAGCAGAGGCCCTAGCATACAGTAGCATTTTTTCATCCTGGTAAACAGCAAGTTCTGAAATTCTTTCTGTTAAAATGTTCCCTAGAAGAATAGGAACACCGTTAAGTCATAGAAAACCTTTAAATAAATAATAAATCAACAAAAAGAAAGAAAAAAAGAAAAAGAAAAAGAAAAAAAGTTCTCACTGCTTGCTAGAATGTTATAGAAAAAAATGTATTGAGATGTGCTGCATCCAACTACTTGGGACTTAAAAGAGCTCTACAGGATTTTCCCCTGTTCATAGAATGAGAAATAATGCTGTTTGTAAAGAAACCTTATAAAATTTTCCTTAAGGACAACTTTCTGAGAAGGACACTTTCCAATAACTTGAGGTTTCTTCCCTGATACAAAGCATTCATAAATCATATGCTAATTAGTTATCTGAGTTAAAAAGCTATGGGGCTAGGTAAGTCTCCCAAGTGATAGTGCCTTTGAACCTTAAACATTCCAGTATTACTGGGATATATTGAGGGATTGTTTTTAGGTTTATAAAAGGAAACATCAGAAATCAGTGCAGTTTTTGCTCATGAGAATAGTCCTTCAGATACCAAAGAAATTTTAATAATAATTAATAACAATTTTTGCCTATAGAGATAAGGTTGATGAAGTGAGTAAGGCTGCTAAACTCAATTCTTGATATGCTGTGTTTTTTTTCTGATGACAGTAATGAAAGTCTTCTGCTTTGGACCTTGTCTAGGGCTTGAAAAAATGCTTTTTCTTGTTTACTTTTTTTGTTCCTTCTTTTTCTTTTATAATAGGAAGAAAAAGTTGTGATTTTTTTCCTAAACATTGATGCTATTGCTTTAATAGACTATCCTGGGGGGTGAGGGGATGTTGTCTCTGGCAGGAAGCCTTTGTTGGATCTCTTTCCTGTTGCAACAGTAAGTTTCAGAGCCTGCAAAAGAAAGAAAAGAAAAGAAAATATATTAAAAAAAAAAAGAAAAGAAAAAAAAAGTCACTTGTGTGCTGACTACCTAGCTTAAAAAAAAAAAAAAAAGTAAACTATAATATTTGCAAGGGCACAAGAAATCCCTAGACATATTTAAAAAGGTGAAAAAAATCCAAGGTTTCTAAAGAAGATTCATTCTTTCTCTTCTACAAACTTTTTCCAAACTCTTTTCATTCCACTTGCTCTCCCAGCAGCCTATGTAAAAATGCTTTCCGTTTGCACCAGTAACATCTCAATCCTAAAGAGGAGATGTCCTAGACCTACCAAGTAGGATTAGATTAAAATAGATAAAAATAGATTAGATAATAGAGAATGTTTTTATTCATTTTGACATAGTTGGTTTTGTTCATTTTTTCTGAACAACCTGTGTTCTTGGTTGCTCTGAGTTTTAATCCATTGTGTGGTCTACTCTAACTAGGCTGTTGTAACTCCTGAAGGATTCAGCTATATGTTTTAGTCATAGTTATATGTCATAGATGTTTCATATATGTCATGACTATATTTCATATAGTCATATATGTCATAGTTATTTCAATGTACGGGATCAGGCTTTGCTGGTTGATGTATGTGACCAAATGCAAGTTTACTTCTGAGCTAATAGTCTGGAGCACTTTTAGAGTCAATGGAGGAAAAAGACATAGGAGCAACAATTAGCTGTGTCAAAAATCATGCCTTTGAAGTGCCTATTTCTCCCCATTAGCTATAAGGGGAGCCAAGGATGATTCCTTCAGAAGTGTAAATATCTACACAGTGGAAATGTAAAGTTGTGTGAAATTAATTATATCTTTTCTCTATCATTCTGAATGACATGGAGATCTTCCAAGGGACAGACGATAACACATGCTTTAGATTCAGTCTTCCGACATAGGCAGAGCACGGTATTATTCCTAGTGCTGCTCGCACTCCTAGATTAGCCAGAGCAAAACTTTGCACAACAAAGTCAAACGCAGTTCTGCAACAGTCGGACAGGCAGGAACTCTTCATTCAGCCAGTACTAGTTTGAGGAGAATAAAAAATATCTCTGTAAATCTCAGATTTCTGTACACAAAAATGATTATACAACTTTGCTGCACTCAGAATTGACCCCAAATTGTCAAAACTTAAACTGATTTGCCTTCTCTTGGAAATGCTGGATGGTGTCCTCAAGTCTTGCCCTTTTAGAATTAAGGAGCTGATTCTAAGCACCTTTTACTCCTGTTGTCTTCAACAGCAATTCAAACATGGTGTCAGCTAAAAGATGTGCAATGAGATCCAGGCACCATTTTCTTACCATGCTACTTGCCAGCACATTGAAAGACCACAAAGTTAAACCTCCACAGTTTCTTCTAAGGGCATAAAATGTCTGGCAGACGTACGCTGGTATCTGAGAGGAGGAGGCTAGGCTTAGAACATGGGCAAAACTATCATCATCTCCTGGCATGTGATGTTCTGCATGTTGCAGCTGAATAAGGGTTAACAGTCTGCAGCAAATGCATGGTGAAGTGTTTCACTGTGTAACATGGTCAGCAATAAGATTACTACGGAGCACGAACTTCAAGGTCCCATTTAGACTGCTTTAAGAAGGTTTTTAAATATTCGGATCAGAAAAGAAATATCCAGGTAATGAAAATGGATTTTAAAATCTGCTGTAAACATCCTTTAGTGCTTTCAAAGGTAGCCCTTAGCTGCTTTAGCTAGGGAAATGCTAAATTATTTATTTCAGCTAGTTAATGGTAAATAATAACATTGAGCTTAAAAAGCCACACAGCTCCAAGAAATTCTGAGTGTGATCTCTAGTTTTATTTTAAAATTATTGCAGAAGATTGTATCATTATTTGGAAATACATGAGCAAATTAGAATATAAACCCACAAGTCACAGAAATGTCAAGGTCTGGGGTCCTCAGTATACACTTGGTGATTCTTTCCTATCCAGAATTACTAAAGCCTGATTTCATGCTGCAATTAGCATTGCTTTAAATTAGATCTTTTAATAAATGAATGTCTGTGGCAATAAGCATGGAAATCTTTTACTGAGTTTTCTAGTAGGCCAGAAGAGGGGTTCATGGTTCAAATCAAGTATTCTATTTTTACCACCTTGTGTCCTACATCACAAGTTAGATGTTTCCAAACGACATCAAAGAATGGTTTACCATTTCTCCTCACCTTTGAGGAGAAAAGAAGGCTCAAGACAGGAAGATACTAATTCTAGTTAATCACATGACTAAATATTCTTTAAATTATAATCCTTATTTGCACTGTACATTTAAGCTTAGGTTATAGAACTTTCTATTTCTAGTCCCATTTTTCACGTAGTTATTAAAGGGAAAGCTTTAAACTGACATACCCCTAAACGTTCCTATGCATTCACTTTTTTATGTATTTTTAAAATGTTCAAGGCTTCAAGATTTCTTTCCTTGATGAACTGGAATTCCTGCTGAAACTTCCATAGAGGATAATTATGCTTCACATCACTTTCTGCAAACTGTAGTAGCAGAGCACTGGCCAAGCGGTACTCTGTTTACAGAGCTGTTTGCAGAGCAATGGTAGATTAAATAACATTTATGTAAGCAGCCTATTAACACGCTATCAGACCCTACTATATCATTAGTCTTAAGTGGCCTAGATTCACCCCATATTACTTTGTATATTTACCTTGCAGGTCATGTTAGGAGTTGATCATTAGCTTCCAGTGTAGCTGGAAAGAACTTGAGATCTCACGTAGACCAATGCTCTCCTGGAGATGCTTAAACATTGCACTGATAATGGTGTGACAAGGTTTTTAATTCAGGTGTTCAGGGAAGTGCATGAAGTTAGCCTGGGTAAATCTAAGCCTTGGTGTCCTTAATTACTTACTAGGCTACAGAGTAGAGAATTGCTATTTGATGCTACTGAGGTTCCTTAGCTATTTTCCTCATATTTACCGCAGCGTCTTCCTGTGGCCTATTACTCCCACAGCCCATCTCCCTGCCCTGTCAAGAGGAGGAGGAACATGCTTCTCTTTCAGTATTTTAAGTCAGTTCACTTAGTCTTTTCTCAGATATGGAAATATTAAGAAGAAGCAAGAGTAAGGAGAATGGGAGAGGAATGGAATAAAGACAGGCAAGTTCACATCTGCAGGTCTCAGGATAAGACTTTAGAAAAACATATTTTTAAGCTGATAAACCTGAGAAATCTCACCTTTGGAGGTAGAGAATATGCAAAGAAACCCTTTTTATTTTATGCTTCTCTAAACACTAGAACAGTTTCTCCACTTCCAAAGCTTCAATAAATAATAGCAGTTACATATAAAAAGCACTGTTTTTGAGAAATAGTTATTTCACAAAAGTATACTAATATTTATCTGTTTCATCCATATTCTGACTATGACACCTACAGGCCAGAGGAGAGCTGTGCAAAAGTGAAGATTATTTTTAGGTGAAAAAAAAAAAAATTCCTCACCCACTCTATGGCACGAAAGGATATTTATGATGAGGCATATACCACTCATGCTAATGACAGTACTGAATTTGCATGCTTGTTTGTTTTTCCAAATTTAGAGCAGGAGCAAACAACTGTTTTCCTGAAACTCTCCACTGACATCTTTAAAGGCATAGACATAGATTAGTGAGAAAGAACTTTACTAAAGGGCTGTATAATGCCTGAAAAATCTCTTCACTCTGTGTATCTACATCGTTCCGTATAAAAATGCACAGATATTAAAATAGAGTGCTTTTCACCAATGGCTATTGAAAAATTACTGCCTGAAGACAATTGTGACAGTTTTTATCTTCTTCAAATTGAAAGAGGTCAGGAAAACAGGAATGTTTGCAATTGGGCAAGGGATGCTGTAATTTCCGTTTGCCACTGTGTCCCATGAAAACAGTGAGTTTGAGTTGCCTTGGGCTTGTGAGACATGGTGCCCAATCCAGCTGTGATTATAGTTTCAGTAGTGACTCTATAAAATGAAAACTTGTTCAGAACTTGAACACATGGCATGGGCAAAAGGTTTCAATATAGAATCAAGAAATACAAAGGGGGAAAAGGTTTCAATACAGAATCAAGAAATCTGGTGAAGACCAGATACATCTTTTCAGAAGTGTCACCGATTCTTTTTACCTCTAAGCTCCTAACCATGTGCTACATTACTGCAATCACTACTTGGATAATACAGTGCATGTAAAAGCTGGAATAGAAAAGGTCAACTTCAATTAACACCAAGCACTATCTGGTTTTCAGCTCTTAGTGTACTGCATAGGCGTACCAGTCTTATTCATCAGAGCTGCTGTTCAAACTTCATGAACACCAGCACTTTTGTTCTTTTTGTTGTGCATAGCAAAATATCAGGTGTTTGTTTTTAGTGTTTCCAAATCTCCCAGTCTCTGCTTGCTTTGTCCCCTCTTCTTTCTATGAAAAAAAAAATATATATATATATAGCTTTAGATTCTTCTTCCTAGGTACTCCTGAGTACTTCCCAATGGGAAGAACCATAGCCTGTGTGAAGAAATAGGCAGTTTATTTCAACCTACTCTATGAAAGAAGTGGAGATTCCAGTCAAAGATCTATTTATTTTAGTGAAAGTCTTCTAACATTATTGTCATTAGCAAACAAGTTAAGGAGCCAGATTTAACTGCTATTGAGTATGTTTCACTACCAACTCCATCTACTATCTCTTCTAGGCCGTCTGAATTTATTTCAGTTTAACAGAAAACAATTTTCATCTCAAAGTCTATATCAAGCAATTGGTGCCACTGCCTCCTATTCTTCATTGTTAACAAAGTGCTGTGATACAGCTAATTCTCGTTTGTATTGTCTGTTTTTGAGAGATATGGTTCCAAACTCATTTTAGCTTTCCTTCAATGTTACATTTCAAGACATACTGATTTACGGTTGAAGGAAAATTGTTAGCTTCATAACAGAAACAGAAGGACTTCCTGAGTTTTAGGTTTATCTAAGGTTATTCTTTGTTTTTATTATCCCTTTTTATATTTATAGAGCTGTACTAGTTATATTTTCATTTTATTTTGCATGAGCAGCATCTCTGATTATTAACTGAATCTTGCAAGATTAACAGAACCAAGAGTTTGTCATGCCAGTTTCTACTTCTGTACATTGAAGGATTATCAGGGTTGTCTATAGCAAGATTTCTACTTGAAATTTGTCAAAAAATGTTCTGGTACCTACAATGGGAAAATGCTTCCTCAAGGATGTATAACCTAACTCCTGTTCATAAAGCTTTGTTACAGACTGAAAAGACTATTCCGTTACCTGAAATAGTGAAAGATTTGCAGACAACACCAAGTTAGGGCAAAGTGTTGATCTGCCAGAGGATAGGAAGGCCCTGCAGAGGGACCTGGACAGGATGGCTCGATGGGCAGAGGACAATGGGATGAGGTTCAACATGGCTAAGTGCCGGGTCCTGCACTTTGGTCACAACAACCCCATGCAGCACTACAGGCTTGGGGCAGAGTGGCTGGAAAGCTGTGCAGAGGAAAAGGATCTGGTGGTGTTGGTTGTTGTACTAAGCTGTGGTGAGGCCACGCCTTGAGTACTGTGTTCAGTTTTGGGCCCCTCAGTACAAGAAGGACATCAAGGCCATGGAGTGTGCCCAGAGAAGGGCTATGAAGCTGGTGAAGGAACACAAGTCCTGTGGGGAGCAGCTAAGGGAACTGGGGTTGTTCAGTCTGGAGAAGAGGAGGCTCTTACTGCACTCTACAGCTAACTGAAAGGAATGTGTGGGGAGCTGGGGGTCAGCTTTTTCTTACAGATAACCAGCGATAGGACTAGAGGGAATGGCCTCAAGTTGTGCCAGGGGAGGTTCAGGTTGGAAATTAGAAGATGTTTTTTCTCAGAAAGAGCAGTCAGGCATTGGAATGGGCTGCCCAGGGAGGTGGTGGAGTCACTGTCCCTAGGGGTGTTTAAGGAAGGGTTGGATGTGGTACCTAGGGACATGGTTTAGTGGTGACATTGGTGGTAGGGAGACAGTTGGACCAGATGATCTTGGAGGTCTTTTCCACCCTTAATAACTCTAAGATTCTAAGATTTCTCATGGGTTCCAAAATCTTTGTTTACCTTTCCTATTCCAGGAAATGATTCAAGAATGAAAAAAAAAAAAAAAAAAAAAAGGCAAGATCAGTATCTCCCAAACAAGCAGTATCATAGATTTCACTGTCCCTTCATGGAAACCATGGGCCAAGATTTGTTTTTCTATAAGACAGCTTGTAACACTGGAATATGCAGTCTTCAAAAGTGAGGACCGAACCTGGGCCACCTGGGTCTGGCACAAACCAAGTTACTGTCATGCGAGGAAGGGATTGGAAGAGCAGCTTCGACTTCTTACACTGCTCCTTCTATGTTATGTTTATAATACAATGTTAGGCTTTCTGGACTTCTATTTGAAGTCTCTCAGGCAATGAGATTTTAATGGCTTGTTTAGAAGAAAAGAGGTCTTCTTAGAAACTGACCTACTTTAGCTTTTTTTCTAAGTTTTAATCTCCAAATTGAAGTCTAGGAATACAGTAAGATACACATTTTGATTGAAAACCTTACCCTTAGAACCCTAATCCAGATCAGTTCAGGCTTCTCTCTTAAGCTATTATTTGTAGTCATAATCTGCTTTCTCTACCTCTAGCAATCACTTGTCTTCTGTGATGTTTAATATTGCTCTATTTCTTCTTTTATTTGTACAGCATCTTCATCATGCACACACTCAAATCCAAGATCAAAAAAAATTCCTAAGAAATACTGTGACAAATAAAGACCGTCTGGTAGGCATAAGCATAACTGAGATGTGAACCAAAAAACTCAATAAACACTGAATCATCATTAATCTAATATACATGCAAAGTCCCAAAACAGAATTATTTTGCAGTGAGTAATGCCTTGCCAGTGGGGTACTGTGGACAGCGTGATTAATTTTCACAGTCTAATGAGTTCCCCCCACCAAAAAAAAGCCACTCCAAATTCATTTTGCAGCATCAGTCTTAAATTTCATTCATTCATTTACTCTAAAGTATAGTTGTTGTGATTTTTATCTACAGCAATGTATTGGGAAATGTGTTCCATCCACCTACACAAATTCTCATTACTTTGGCTTCAGAATTTGTAAAGTTCCTCACTTTCTGTTACAGAGGGGAAAATGTATAATGCAGAAGGACAGTGACTCAATTAAGGTCAGGCCACTACTTCTGATCCAGCCAAGAAGGAATAACACGTTAATTAACCACAAAGATTTGACTGATGGTTCTTTTTGTTACAGATGTAAAACACTACTGAACAACCCACCCCTTATAATTAAACATCGAGTGCTAGCTTGTTCCCTGCGCTGTGGCACATGGGTTGAAATTCTGCCTACTGAGTCAATGAGTTATACCAATGTCAGAAAAGCCAAAGTTTCAGTAGGGTCCACACCTCACTATCACATCCTGCTGCCCTAAAACAGGGCACGAGAGTTACTGAAGAGAAGACCTGGGCTCCTTGCAGAGCAGCTAACATCTACATGAACAAAGACGTGATATTCTCTTACCCCCTGCATACTCTCCTCTCAACGGGAACATTTAGGAGCCAGTGTTAATATGCCAAGGAAAGGGTTTGTTCTCACCTCAGGGAATCTATCTTTTCCATTCCTGATAGTCATCTGAAATAATGGTTTATCTACTGTTCTTCTATTTTCTCTTAATGTTAATGACTGTGGAGAAGTTGGATTTTTTAGGTTTGGATATTGGGAGATATTTCTCTACTGAAAGAGTTGTGCGGCATTGGAATAGGCTGCCCAGGGACGTGGTTGAGACACTATCCCTGGAGGTCTTCAAGAAACGTGTAGATGTAGAGCTTAGAAGCATGGTTTAGAGGTGGACTTTAGTACTCTGATAAAGGTTGGACTAGATGATCTTAGAGGTCTTTTCCTACCTGAGTGATTCTATGAAGAATTTCAAAATCAAGAGTTTAAACCAAAGAAAGTCCACAAAACTCTCTCAATGTGTATACAGAATAAACAGGGGGAAGGATGTAATTTCAGGAGCAATTCAAATTACAGATCATTTTAAATTATTTATTGATATTTAATCAATGAGTGATACACACTGTTCCATTACTTAGTAACTTATTGTAAAGCCTATCACAGAGTGTCTTAGCAGAGAGCTCTGTTGAAGGGTTTTAGATCCTGTAGTTGTTTTTGGTAGTACCTCTACTTTTTTTTTTTTTTTTTTTTTTTTTTTTAAGGACTAACTACTTAGGAAATGTCCACTGAATTGAGTATAAACAGTGCTTCTACCTTCTAGCTGACTTTTTTATTCTGTTCAGCTACTTTGAATCTATTGGCCACTAACCAGGTATGTACAAAGAATCTAAGCCCACAGTAGAAGTTGAGACTGTCCTTTGACTTAGCCAGATTTAACGTTAAGTGTTAGGGCCTTTCTAATCTCTCAGCTACAAGAGCCACAGAAAACTTGCTCCATTTTCTGAACAGCTCTGCTTTCACTAAAAACAAGTCCTCATGGTGACGTGCTGTATAGCATTGATGTGGCATCTGCTGTGAAATCCCACTGGTGGATGCTTCTACCTTTTACCATGTTTTTGACGTGTTTTAGAAATGTGGTAAGCTATTAGTGCAGAATAAGCTCATGGGTTTTTAGTGGTTCTCCTAGAGTCTGTAATCATTTTAACCCAAAATACCACCCCCACCGCTGCTGAGCTCCAATGCTATGTGGTCCCCACAAGTAAAAACTACTGTCAGACAAACATCACAGATAGCTCACAAACATGAGAGCGTTACCAGAAAGCCAGGTTTTTGGGGGCTTTTTTCCCACACAGTCTGCTTTAAGCTAAAAAGAACATCAGGGTGGTTGTGTGTTCAGCATTAAAAAGCATCTTCTGCAGCACAGTACTCCCGAATATGTTAACGAATCCTTCTTCCCAAACCCTTTCCCGAAGAAATTGCATTAATGTGGAGGTTATGCTCCATGTGCCGTGACCTTCCAGCCCCCACCCTGTATCATTCTTTCTATTTCTCTACAGATTTTTCCTTCCTTGCTTCCTTTCTTGCTTCCTTCCTTTTCTTTCTTTTCTTTCCTTTCTTTCCTTTCTTTTTCTTTTTTAATTTTCCCCAAGAGAGGCAAAATTTTACCATATCTCTCTCCTTGCTCTCTTCATTTT
Source organism: Cygnus olor (assembly GCF_009769625.2). Taxonomy (NCBI): domain Eukaryota; kingdom Metazoa; phylum Chordata; class Aves; order Anseriformes; family Anatidae; genus Cygnus; species Cygnus olor. The sequence goes on along the minus strand of NC_049170.1, from coordinate 60,750,156 downwards.
ACACCACGTCTGGTCCTCTACCCTAATTTCAAACACCTTTTAGGCCCCAGTTCTTGCAGTACTAATGGGGTGCTAGTGATCCTCAACCATTCTGTGCAATTTTTCATCTCATCATTGCCTACACGCTCACATTGCATGCTGCTTGTGCACGTGCTTCCCAGTCTCCGATTAGAGATGGTTTGGTTATTTTTACAAATGGTGCATTATAGGAATTCTCATATTTTAATATTAAAATAAATAATTCATCTTCCTCACAAAATGAGCAGTTTTATTGCTGCTGATTAAATAATATACCTAAAATACATCATCTACAATATTTTTTTGCCCATCAATCATTCCATGTGTTATTCAGAAATATTCATTATTACACTCTGTCACTGGTTCTTTGGAGTCAGGGTTATAGATAAAAATATACTTTTAGCATAGTTTCTCTCAGCAGAGACTTGGAGTGGGAGTCTGTGAGGGAGGGGAAGCACCTAAAAGTTAAAAAAAAAAAAGGAAAGGAAAGGAAAGGAAAGGAAAGGAAAGGAAGGAAGGAAAGGAAAGGAAAGGAAAGGAAAGGAAAGGAAAGGAAAGGAAAGGAAAGGAAAGGAAAGGAAAGGAAAGGAAAGGAAAGGAAAGGAAAGGAAAGGAAAGGAAAGGAAAGGAAAGGAAAGGAAAGGAAAGGAAATGAAAGGAAAAAGGAAAGGAAAGAAAAGGAAAGAAAAGAGAAAAGAAAAGAAAAGAGAAAAGAAAAGAAAAGAAAAGAAAAGAAAAGAAAAGAAAAGAAAAGAAAAGAAAAGAAAAGAAAAGAAAAGAAAAGAAAAGAAAAGAAAAGAAAAGAAAAGAAAAGAAAAGAAAAGAAAAAAAGAAAACAGGAAAATGTAGATAAAGGAATTGGCTGGAAAAAAGAAAAAAGGCTAAGATCAGGTGCTTATGATTCTATCTACAGTGTGACTTCTTTTTCTCCTTCCTTTCAGAGGGGGGGAGGTGCTGCAGTTCAGTAATGAATTTGCTGTACACTGAATCCAGACTGAACCTCCAGGAGAGGGAGACAATGAATAGGACAGTAGGAACGACTGAATGCTGATGTCAATTAAACTGAAACCATGGAATAAATGAGGGGTTTCAGAGGTTGTTCTTCACAGCCATTTCAGTTTGGTATGCAAGGGACTGCTTCCGTTTTATTGCAATAGTAAATTTCAGAGTGCCGCGCGAGAGAGAATATTGGCATTTCAATCAGGGCAGCTTCACACACACACGCACAGCCCACTCAACTCTGTGTTGAAAGCTTTATGAAAGAAAGCCTGTAGGATATCCAAGAGATTACTTACAAGATTCTAAGGGATGGAGTTTTACAAAATCCTTATAACACAGCCTGGTGCCCTTGTTGAAGTGAATTTGAAGTATGCCCCTGAGCTCCTCAGAGTCTGCAGACAATGCTCACAGGTATCAGGGTATACATGCATACCTACATTTATTACAACACACAGACATACACTCATTTCAAATACGAAGATAAGGTGTCAATCTTTGTGATTTTAAAAAATCAATGGTGTATGTAGGGGCTACTATTAATTTTCATTACCCCATCAGTCATTCAGCGAACAAGGTTTTTCCATGTTGCTCTAGCTTCTGAAAAGAGAAAGCAGCTATCACACAGGCATGAGGGTGTGACAGACAAAACAGGATTTTGCGTTTTCATGTAACTGCAAGCTACACCATCCTATGTCTTAATATATTCTAAGAATTTTCTTGAGAAGCTAATATTGCATGAGAATAAAATGTAATCTTCAGCACATTAGTAAAATATTTATAAACTACTTTATTTCTACTCGAAAAAAAGGGACCTATTCCACATGTGCAAAGAGGATTCTCAGAGGACCTGCAGATACTCCTTGGCCAAATTATTAAATCACAGTATCTTTAATAAACTGGAAATGCCTTTGCCAAATGTTGTGATAAAGGATGCTCCCCAATAGACTATGATAGAGAATATTTTCACTCTCACTAAGAGAGAAAATTAAATTAGTTACATTATTCAGAAAAAGATCCTGGCACATAAAATTCTGATAAAGTTCTGGAAACAGAAATGACAGTTAATTTTAAATTATAGCATGTTTATAAATAACAGGAATAGACCCTGATACTAATAGTCCACAGACTGGCGACATTCTAAAACCTTACACCCCATTGTAATTGCTACACAAATTAAATTATAATAGAGTTCTCATTTTAAGATGTATTTTTCACCACAGTTGAACTATCCAAATAAAGCTATTGCAGTGAAACAGGTTTCTCAGAGTAATTTGATAGCTGTATGGGAGTTAGGGAAAGGACCGGAATCTGGATTTAAGAAGATATAAAATAAAGAAGCCCATTTCTGTAGAGAGCCTTTTGCCACCTCTGTGCACAAATTGCCTCAAATCAATTTTCCTTAAACTTCTCCTGTAACTTAGAACACCTGTCTCAATGCCATGGGTTTGACTCCAGACTTCAGGTGGTGCTGAATTCCTTTTGATTTCGCTGTGCAATTGCTGCATTACTTGTAAAATTGTTTAGTCACAATTAGCCAGCTGATGCATCCAGTCAGTGACAAAATGCCATGTATTGTTTCCTGAAGGTGTGGATCTCATCTGTTGAATAAAACAGAAAACTAGTCTGAGGTTCATGTTTCCTAGTTCTTTGAAGACCTTTGAAGTTGTTTATGGCTATTTAAAAGATGAGCCAAGCTTGCCTGCCTGACATGAACCACTGAGCTACTCTACTCATTGGAGCTTGTGGATGAGCAAAGGCAGCGGCTTTGGACTTTGAATGTATCATGCAATTACTCTAAAATCCAAGCCAGAGCTTGTAATGTGACCACTGTTGTTTCAGTTTCCTTAAAGAGCTAGTAAGTCTTCTGCTGTGAAAATCTGATGAGAAAGTTCGCCTCCTCTGTGATCTTGCACACTGAGATCCTTGCTCTGACTGCAAACCCACAGGGCTCAATAGCTGCCTGAATAGCAACGTGCTTCTCTGCAGAAGTCAGTGTGGTAGACGCTGGACCATAACAGTTCAAAAAAAAAAAAAAAAAAAGCCTAATGTTACTTGTTTAGATTTTTTATTTGTTTGTGGTTTTTTTTTGTTTGTTTGTTTCTGTTGTTTTGTTTGTTTGTTTGTTTGTTTTTTTGGGGGGTAGAGGGTGGAGTCAGGGAGGTAAATGAACTTCATTGGTTTAGTCCCTAAAAAAATACAGTGGCAAAGTAAAGGCAGGTAACTGCATGTAAATGTATATCATAACTGCATGTAGATGTATATAGTTAAGTCCTGCAAAATAAATTTGGAGTAATTATGAGTAATTATGATTGGTCTTTTCTAGACTAGTTGGTCTTGTTTGCATTGGTTGGTCTTGTTTAAATATCAAAATTCCCTATTCTTTTAGCTGCTTGGCATCTCCAGTTGGTGTTGAAGATATCACTTTCCATTGACACTGACAAAAATATGAAAGATGATCATATCTGTACTTACAGATCTGAGAAAGCAACCTGGAACAGTGGTAAGATCACATTCAAGGGAAGGCAGGAAAATAAACTTCTGAGCACTTAGCTACACACTGTCACCTCCAGGTGGCTGAGCATAACTCAGAGCCAGAGCTGTAATCAAAGTGGTACTTCCCCTTCAGCACTAACTGAAGGATAGGATTAAAAATGGGAGGAGAAGAGGAGCAAGGAGAAGGGGAAGTCACTGCCCAACTGCCCTGCGTGGGGCACAGCAGTAATGTCTAATACCCCACCTGGCAGCAGCAGCTGTAAGGAAAAAAATGGGCAAAAGTGGGTATAAACATTTTGCTGTTCCCAGCAGTACTCTGTCCTTGGAAACTGCTTTTTGCTTTGTGACAAGTGCAGGTGACAATGGCTCTGCAGGAGGTTGTAGCTCCCGGTGGGAGGGAGCCTGCCTCCCTCTACGTCTGGGGCACAGAGAGGCCTAGTGATGCCAGCTCGCTTTCTCTGACAGCCAAGGATATGAATTGCCCAGCAGCCTTTGTGCTAGCACAGCCAAACAACCAATTATAAGCTGCAGATATGGCATACATGCTGTACTGGTATTGTTCACAATCCACATGCAATTCAAAAGCCACCATTTAACCACCCTTGTCATAACCTCAACCTTTCAGAGACTGTGCATTGTCACTGAAACAATTGTTTTCTCGTGGTTTCAGGTGCCAAAGAAATCAGCGCACTCCACAAGTTTTATGCCTTCTAGCAGTTCCATTCACTTCAGACAATTGGATCAGCATTGTACAGCTGCTATTCCTGCAGTTTTTCATCATTTGCCTGAGTTTATACAAGGGATAAAACAGAGGGCAATTCGTCTCTTAGCCAAAGGAAAAGAGCTAGCATTTCTCTCCTGTTGAAGCAATGCGAGTGTGATATAAAGTCTGTGGGATTTGAACAGAGATGCAATTCACTGGGGAAATTTGTAGGTAGAATCCAGCAGTTTCCTTGGACCGATTACATTTACAGTAATTGTTTGCACATTACAATCAATTATTATGCAACCACAAAAGGCAGTTCTGCATCAAAAAAAAAAAAAAAAAAAAAAGGAAGCAGTAAGACAGAAAAATCTAATTGAAGGATATCTGAGTCACAGAGCTATGGAGTCCTGATTTATTGATGATGGGAAAGGAGTCACACTCTACTCATGTTACAATTTCATTAGAAAAATGATACAGCTATGCAAATAAAATTTGTTTAATGTAAAATCTATTATATTTTCTTGTCCTTATTGACACAACATTTTTCTGTTCATGTGGAATTTCACACTGAAAAAAAAGGCTCACTATCAACAGACTGAAGATCTTACCCCACAGACAATTAGGAATATTCCTTGCATCTCTGTTGTATAGTCTAACAGGCACAGCGTAGTCCTATATTATACTCTGTCAACATTAATCTTGAGATGGCATATATAGCTTGTTTTGATCTCAGCCATACCATTTTTTTTTCAGTGTTGGAGTTGTTATTGAAGTTCCAGAATGAAAATACAGACTATGTCTGGTAAAAACAAACCTTACTCATTTGAGGCGCAAACCAAGGAAAATGACAGATGGAGGGGAACTGCATCAGGGTTAATAAACTGTACCTGCTGCTCTGTTTAGTACATGACAGTTCAGAGTACAGTATTTCAGACTGCAAGCCTGGCTTCCCTGGGGATGCTCAAAGCAAGCCTGGGGAAAGCAGGGGAAAAAATATTCCTTTGCTTAACCACTTCCATTTAGTATTCAGTACAAGCCAAACAGCTGGAAATCCAGGGAATATTCAGGAAAGGTTTCTCCATTAGCCAGGTCCTGAAATGGTTATGATTCAACAAGTAGGAAAACTGCCCTGCTATAACATTTAACTATCAAATTTCTATGCCTTGTTAATTCAGGGGAAGGAAGAGGCAGGAAGCTACCCTCTCCCTTAAAAACACTTGTGTGAGAAGTAGTGGCAAAATAGTCATTAAGATTCCTGTGGTGCTTTGAAGCAAATGTTAGGCATTAACCTTTGATATATTCATTAATTCTTCCACATTCTTCCATTTTCTTCTCACAGTAAATGAGACATTTTGACCTAAACAGTTGTGTAATCCTAGTGTATGTTATTGAAGAAAAGGGAAGTGATTTCACAAAAACAGGGAAGTGATTCCTATGTATTATTTACCTTCATCACAAGAGGATGATAGGGCTTTATTAGTAAATCATCCTTAACATCCAGAATGAGAGATGTTATAGGAAAACACAGAAATGTATGTTTATTACAATGCCCTGGTAATAATCACAGGTCCTAGGGGTTTATTTTGACCCTCTTGTTTAATTTAAGGTCATAGTAGTCTCCTGTGCTGTGAGCTGTAATGTTTAAATCCTCATTAAGCTTATGACCTTGCAGTTTACCTGCTAGCTCACTGGTTTTGTCACGTTCCTTCTCTGTGGTGGGTCTGGAAGCCAAGGTTTTAAGCACCGGAGGTCACTATATTACTGCAATGTTCAGCAGGTAGTAGAGAACCCCACCAACCCTAGCATAAAGGGAAAATGCGTAGAACAGACAAGATCAGGACAGACATAGGCTGTATGTGAACATGAATAGGTTGTTCTTGTTTATGTAGGCAAGCCTACTCATGCCCTGTTCTTCAAAATATTCAAGAAAAACAGCCTAGAATCTGGACAGTCAGTAGAGCCAGATACCTGGAAAGGAATACAGATCTGACCATAGGCAGAACACATGTCTTGGGGGGGACTTATAGTTTAAGACTCCTCAGAAACATCGTGCAATGTTTGATGACAATGCATATACTGGTTTTATGAAATATTGATAGTCTTTATTCAAATATCTCACTCCTTATCCATTATGATTTAATCTTGTTTACTACAGAGAACAAGTGAACGGTGATTTAACAGTGTTCTTGAAATCCATCCAAATACCATCTAAGAGATGCGATTTCTTAAAACAATTAAACTACTCCCCAAATTAGAGCCAATGAAACGCATCTCTGTTGTTTCATGACAACAAACATTGTTCTGCCAGAGTATAGCAGTACAGAATAACTGACAGTGTAATCTCATTGTAAATAGTCTTCTACCCTGGGACTTTCACAAGCCTTAGCTCAACTCTGTCAGAGACAGCAGTACAGTACAATGGAAATTGCCCTAGTGAAGGTTTGATAATCCTGCCTCTGAGTAGCCGATATACTACACAAGTCCTTGCTACGGTAATCAACCACCCTTCAAAAAAGCCTGAAATCCTGAGATGTTCTTGTGAATTATGAAGAAATCCATTGGCTGCTCTTGTAAGGTTGGGTTTGAGGCCCTGCTGACAAGGGCATGTAGTACTGATCTGAATGGCAACAATCCTTTATCTGAAGCAGTACCTACAGTGGTAACTGTGTAAAGGAGCAGCCCCTGTTGGTACTTTCATATATTTTACTTTTGGAGATCACTGTTGGTTGATTACTTAATGGCAGAACTTAATAAGACCAGACTCACAGAAATCTTTCTTAATGATCTCCAACAATCTCTTGGTAGCCCTAGGCTCTGCACGATCATGTAAAGGTCCCCTGAAACCTCCCTCAGATTTTAGCCAGATAGGTCACAATAAACTACTTGTTTATTTTTAAAGCCATTTTGGGGTAACTCTTCTTATAGATTTATTCTGCAGAAACGCCAGAACTGTTTTGTACCCTGTGAAATGCTCCTGTGTTTTGATCCTTCAGAATGTGACAGAACAAAATGTCACCATAATACACAGGCATTGCTTTATTTAGAACACACATACGTGTGAAAAACATCCCCACTCTGAGGCACTACACCTCACCCTCGAGCCCTGCTAGCAGCCCTGTCAAGGCCATCATCATACAATCAATTTGTCTGCAGCAAGTGTACTTCATAACCCAATAGTGCTGCTCTATGTACACAATATGAGTCATCAAATTATCTACCCACAACTTCTAAGAGAAAGGGGTGGGAATATGACACTTCTTCATTGTTTCTCATAGTCATAAGGATTTATGTTAAACAGACATATGTGTGGAATGATCAACCATGGTAAACGTAAGGCATTTAAACTGAGATAGTTTGAATTTGGGAAACTCAGAGTGAGTCCAAGTCATGACTTGTGCGTCTATTCTAGAAAAGCAAGTGGCTGAGGGGAAAGAAGGTGATACGTAAGGTGTAGAGCTGGTCCAGCTGCACAGGGAGGGAGCATTCATGTTTAGTAGTGCCATTATGACCAGTCATGAGGCTCATGAGTTTCTGTTGCTATAAGGCTCTTCTGTGATTGCATTGTGCATTCAGGCTGTATTCAGCATTGTTGCCTGTTTAAAAAAATGTCAAAACAAACCTCTACCACATAGGACATGGAAGTGATAGAACTGGTGTAGGAAATCAGCAATTATGGCCATATATAATAACTACCAATGCACAGATATACAGGGTTCTGGCCATCCAGAGGCACCAGTGTTGCTTCATCCCCTGACACACCAGTTTCTAGACATATTTAGGCTCCTTGGCCACTCATACCTCAGCACGCAACCAGCAGTGAGTGTCTGAGAATGGCTGTGAGCAGGACAAGCTGTCACTGCACAACAAAAAGGACAAAGGGAATGAGTGCTGTGGCTGAGTCACAGCACGGGATCATTCATCTCTCAGTGCCTGCGGTGCTAGGATGGGCTCTGCTGTCACCCATGGCAGCGTCCCTTGCTCTGCCATGGTGAGTCTCACCAGCCTGGTGGGATGCCTGGCAGTCACTCACTCACACGTGAGTGTGGCAGCACAGCCAACTCAGCTAATGTCAGCCTCTCTAGACGGGGATCGTACGTGTACTCCCTCTCAGGAGCCTACAGAAGCACTCACTACATGGGGGCATTTACTTGAATAGGATTTGGTAATTTTAAGACACATGCTATTTGAATTGAAGGTTGATGTGCGGCATGCTTATTAAGATGAACCAACTTTAAGCATAAGCTCATATTCCAAATACAGCATGTACCAAGAAAAACACAAAATAATTGCTGTACTTATGTCAAAATGATGTTGCTGTTTGCTCTAATAGAAGCAAACAATGAAACACTTGACTTCTGCTAGCACCCTTGTTATTAAAAAGGATTTATTACTGTGACGTCTAAATCTTGTGGCTGTCAAGGGCAGCTTGAGGGCATGCCTGACGTGCAAGGCCCTTGAGGTTTCAAAAACCGAGGTGGATTATTTTTTTCAATTCCACAATTTATGACTGAAAATAGTCCTAAATCCCCACTCTCGGGGGAACATGCTCCCTCCGGGTTAGCCCCGACACGTCCCTCACTCCAGAGGGATGGAGAAGAAAGGGTCACATTAAGCATCCCATTCACACCCCTTTCCCCGCTACTGCCCAGCCCCCTCGGCATGGCAGGAGAGCCCGGCCTCCCCGTCCCGCCTCCCTCAGGAAGGAGGCTGTAGGGCCGCGCCCGCACTCAAGATGGCTGCCGGCTTCCCATGTGTGGGACGGGCTCTGAAGCCGGGCACCAGAAGGTTAAGATGGCGGCTCTCTACCGGCGGCCTCCGCGGGGCCTGCCCTCGGCCAACATGGCTGCCGCCCCCTATTGCTTCCGTCGGCAGTGAAGCCAGCTCGCCCTTAGTTAAAATGGCGGCGCCCTGGTGAGGGAGCTGTGGTGAGGGGTCAGGGCGCGGGGCTGGCAGGGCGGCGGGGCGGGTGAGAGCCGGGGACCGGTGAGCAGCCGGGGACGGCTAGGGGAGGCCGAAAGCTTCTTGCAGCGCGGTCACCCCGGCCCGGGCCGAGTGGGGTGGGCCGCGGCCCTTGCGAAGAAGGCGGCGAGGAAGGGTGCAGCGGCCGGGCGGCGGGCCGGGGGTTAGTGTCCGCAACGAGAGCGGTCTGCGGTGGTGGGCTGGTGCCGTGCCGAGGCAACGCCTTGCGAGTCTTGGCGTGGACAGGGCTTGGGAGCTCGCCATGCGCCTGCCGCAGGGGAAGTCTGAGGGTTTTCAGGAGTCAGGTGTATAGCTCCGTCTGTTCAACTCATTTTTGATACACTCAACAGTTTCTTCTCTTTTCCACACATACAGAAATGCTCAATTGCTGTACTTTGTTGTTCCTTCTCTGCCCTGAGTTCAGGGGCTATTTGTGATACCGAATTTTAAGAATTCACCCTGGAGCTAACAAGCTGTCACTTAATAGAGATGGCTTAACTAAATATGAATCTGGTAGCAAGTGTTCTACCATGCCAGAATATTTTGAAACAGTAATTTCTTAAGCCTGAAACGCTGTTGTAAAGTTGTAATAATTTGGATGTTTTCACTGTTACGTGATTGGACACTGAAAGGGATAAGAGATGAAGCAGTTCACCTTAGTGATCTGTGTGAACTGTAAGAAAAGCTGAAATTCTTGTACCTGTTGTTTAACTGCTTAATCTCTCCTTAAAGATTGAGTGTAATAATAATAGAAATTGTGAAAGCTTTGCTGAAGATAAAAGTGGTGTATAATGATCCCAAAAGTGAGAGTTCTTGTCAGTTCCCTGTACTGATTTTAACAAGTAATTGCAAGAAACAGCATTCTGTGGGTTGTAAGAATTTCTACCAATTTAATTAGTTATGAATGGCCTCTTAAGTTTTTCTCAGTGCAAAAAATGAAATAATCTCATAATTCTTAAATAAAAATATTATTATGAGTAAAGAATTAGCAAGTTCTGTTGTAAAGGGAAGAAGACAGAATTGGATTATGTTAAGCATTTGGCATAACCAGGAAACTGAAAATCAAAGGTGAAAGTCCTTGTAAGTTATCAAGGTCAGAACACGGCAGGCAATTAGATATCTCTAAAATTTAAAGCACTTTGTGGAAGCTGTATGGGATTATTTGTTGGCTGCTATCAGAATCAAGTTATAAATTGTTTCTGCCTGCTGTTCAGGTACTAGCAATATTTAGATATGTTAATTTGATATGTGTGTTACTGCCAGAAGAAGAAGGAAAGAAATTACTGTCTTAAATTGTCTTTGTAAATCAAGTAAGTTGCTTTACCAGTGATAATTTGTCTGTCTTCTTTTGACAGATGTGCCCCAATGGTAAATGATACTCACTTTCCATGGGGAAACAAGTGTACAGGTTGAATAATCAGCTCCTGAAATGGCTTCTCTTCAGACCTCACATTTTTTTTGCCTATACTTCCAAAATGATGCTTAGCCAGAGGGACTTCTGAGAGTTTCTCAGTGTTTGGTTTACCACACAAACAGAGGTTAGAGTCATTGCTGCTGCAATGTCCTGGGTACAAGTTGCAGTCAACCAATCCAATGAAGATATATTTGATGAAGATGCAGACGAGATGTGTGTAGTACAGAAAGAATGGAACAGCACCATGAAAAAAAGATTGAAGGTATTTGTATAACCATGATGTTTATAGTTGTCTTAAGCATTTTAGATTTACTGATACATACCTTGCTATATATGTGGCTGACTTAAATGGAAAACTAAGAATGGCTGCATAAAAGTTACTGTGGCACGGTTTCTTCTGAATGTCAAGATGATTGAGTAGGGAGTTACTATTCTAGTATCCTGTCAGAACAAACTAGCATTTTACCTAAAAGACATTGCATCCCTCTGCACAACCATGCACATTTCTGAAAGGCAGCACTAAACTGATGTGCACTATTTGTTTCATACTTGTAGGTATGCCACTAGTAAATGTGGGACAATGTAGTTAAACAATGCTAACAAAGAATGCAAGGTGTTGGTTTTTAAGTAGAGTTCTTAAGTACAGTAGAGAGATTTAAGATGTGATTCCTTGTGGAACCACTGTTGCTCATTGCAGTCTGTGTGGTTCTTTGGCTTATTTTTTCTCTTAGTGAAAAATATATTTTATGAAAGGAGAGAATAAAACAAGTACACAAACCTGGATTTCTTTGACAGATATGTTATTATTCACAGTGGGACCAGTAGGGTTCATCTGTGTGTGGGTGAATAACATTTGGCTGAAGAACATGAATAGAACCTGTTGTGTGTGCCATTGGTAAGGGGCGTTTACAAGACAACTCTTACATTATTCTCCAAGGAAAAGTTTCCTAAATTAGAGGCCCTTATAAGACTGGTTTTCTTTTGTTCTTACAGAAATTCCTCTGGAAATTTTCTGAGTAGGTACTACAAAAATCATAAAATTTCTTGAGGTCAGAGCTGTATGTTGGACAAAATAAAGCAATATTCCTATTCCTGGCTGTTTTCTTAGCAAGTCCACCATGATTCTCTCATGATCAAATAGAAGTTTGCAGTCTTACAAGTTGAAAAGAGTTAATAGTTATTCTACATTGTGTACTAACATGATTAGAGGATAAATAAATTAATTTGCATCATAATCATTAGCTGTTTCTTGCAGAAAGCAGTCACAATATTATGTATATTTGTATATGACTCACCAATCACCATCTTTTTTCCTGTGTAAATCTTGAATTGTTTGAAGGCTCCATAATTAGTTTTGTAACAGATAGATAGATTATGGGTAGGTGAGTACCTCTGCTAATGGGGAGGTTTTGCAGCCTATGTATTTTTAGATGTCTAGAAATCTGTATGAACTCTCCAATGAGTTTTTCATAAGGGTCATCACAAAAGCAAGAGTGCTTTCCTGCAGATTTGTCTTATTTTTGATGTTTCCAAAAAATGCTCTCTATTTCTGACCTAGCTGGGATCCTTTGGGAAAAGGACTGGATCTTAACAGATCGGTAAATGATAACGCACTGTGTGTTTAGGTTTGGCAGTGGGGGTATATCTGGGAGGGATGTTCAAGTCACAAAGCTGTAATTTAAGAGACTGACTGAGTACTTGTTTAAGCTTTTCTGTTCGTATGAAATGTTCATAGGTCCAGTTGTGCGCAGTCTGAAAAACCTGTTTCACCACTTCTATTATAGGAGGGCTTTAGGGATGGTGTTGAGGCTGGCAAAGAACTTGCACTCCAAGAAGGCTTCAATCAAGGTTACAGAGAAGGTGCTGAGCTGATGGTTACATGTGGCCAGTTCAGAGGAACCCTGAAGTAAGTTATGAACCTTTTAGGATTGTGTGCATGTGAAATGTGTGTGTGCAGTGGTGCTTTCTTTGTTTTGATTTAATTTTAAAATTGCATTGTAAGTCTGTCCAAAGTGAGCAACCAGAGAAGTCTCAGCTCAGGTCTTCAATACAGGCAATTAACTACAAGGGTGTGGAAAAATCCTCCTTCAGTTGCTTTTTGAAAACTCAGTTTACATCTTAAAGCTTAATATTCAGTTCAACTGTGTGAATTTCCCAGAAAATGCAAATGAAACATACATAAGCTTTTATATAGCAATGTGCTATATAAATATATAGTATTCGATATAACATATATAACATTCAATATAATATTGACTTAATATTAATTCACATTATATAATACAGTATTCAATAACTGGAGATCCATGTGACTATTTGTAATGACTTTTTTTTTTCTTCACTTTTCAGTGCTCTCTCATCCTGGTGTCACCTTAATGGACATAATTCTGCTTTAAGTAAGATAAAAAATCTTCTAGATGTGGTTGGAAAGCATGAAGATGATCTACTTAAGTGTCTGAATTCTATCCAACAACAGCCACATGTTGGAGACATTTTAAATGCTGTTCAGGACATGGACCTGAGTCATGCAGCTCCAGCTGGGACAAAGTACGATGAAGTTAACACCAAAAAACATGAACACGTTGGCAGCTCTGCTGAAAACTATTGTAGAAATATTGGTGAGGATGGTTCCTTGCAGTCTGAGTGCAACAAGGCAAAACTCTGTACAGATCCTGAAAGGTCAAACCTTGCTTGGGTTAAAAAGCAAACTGTTTCTCTAGTAGAGCAGCTGGGTTTATCGCTGGACATACTCCATCATGTCCACCAACTGGAGCTTTAGTTTTTCTGTTTCATGGTATTTAAAATTATCTCAGCTGGATTGGATTCCCAATTTGAGGATCAGTTCACTTTAGGGAAGTCTGATTCCGATACTTCCCAACGGAGGTTATTTTTGTAAATCTTACCTTGCTTCAGCTCGTGGCCAAAAAACCTTGGTTTTCTTCCTAAATATAACTTTCACAGAAAGGGAGATAATCTTAAAAGCTCTCCAAAGATTTACTAAACATGTCTCTATTCTGTGACAGAATGTGTCATTTCACCCTTACTTTCTCTATTGGTATCCTTTTGGAAATGGAGCAGGTCCCTTAAAAGCCTCCTCAAATATACAAAAAAAAAAAAGCCCAGTGCTATCGACAAGTTATTATTGCAGAATAAGCTGCTGTTGATGACATTCTAACTGTGCAAAATAGAACAGGATCTGCTGATTTCCAAAGTACTGTAACTCTCCTGATTACTATATTTAAAAAAAAAAAAGAATTTTTCACCTTTTGTCAAATTCTTACTCTTGCCTTTTGTAACCACTATGGAGTGCTCTTTCACAGTTAAAATGATTTTTTTCCTCTTCATACAGTTCTATTTATTTCAGTTTTGGTGGAAGCACACCCCTCTTCTCAAATGCTGAACTACTGACAATACCATTGTTTTGCTGTTCTAACAACATACTATCTGCTATTACCCTGTTAAAACCCATCTATACATTCCTAGTCTAATGAATTTTCTTGTGTTATTTTGGTATTTATTTTGCAAGTCCTTCAACTCTCTTCCCTTCGTTCCCACAGTTTTCCCCAAACTCTTAAAGGAAGACAGGCTTATTCACCTTCTCTTAGAAGCATGGTCAGCCACAGATGCATCTGACAACTTTGTATTTCTGTGCCAACCTTCCGTATTAGACTCCTTTTCCTGTTGCTTGCCTAAACTATAGCTGCAAATTCCTTTGGTTAGGAAGTCTTGTCTTTGTGAATAGCTGTCTCTGTTTCAGAGTAATTAAACTGATTTACATTAAGTCAGAAGTTCAGTTGTTTTATGTTGCTTTTAACTTTCTTCAGTGTCTGAGACAAACCTAAACTTTGAACAACTGACTTAACTATAACTAAAAAAAAATATAAAACTGTTTTGTGATTATTTTATTTTTACTTTGAAGCTATAAAAAGCCAAGGCACAAATTACGTGATTTTTTTTCAGAGAATGAGTTTATAACTTTCTTATTAAAGACTATTGTCCTGCCCTGGAGTTAAGCTGTAAGTTTGGTTGCTATTCCATACCACTTCTGCATTAGGAGAAGATGGAACTGTGCAATTAAGAGTCTCACGTTGAACTTGTCACTGAAATAGTGGAATTGAATAAGGCTGTTTGCATGTATTACATATGTACAGAATTGTATATATTTTTCTCTATTTATTTAACATAATGCTGACATTGATAAACATTTTCTACAGGACATATGTTATGTTATAGCCTGCATCATATAAATCAAACTGAAATTTCTTCTATACAACAGTAAGATATGATGCAATCAAAAATAAAGGTTACTAGAGAAGTGTTAAACATTCCAAATTTGGAAGTTTAAAAGTGTAAATTCAAAACTATTACTTCTCTGTAGTTAGTAGTGTATAAACAGGAAACTCCATTCAGAAATCGCTAGGTAGACAATGACCTTGCCAAGTTCTCTCCAACTACTTCTGCAAAAGCAATCTACGCCTGAGAAAGCATTTCTTTCTTGTTTGATTATTAAACAATAGGTTATGTGTTTCACATATCTTTCATAACAGCTTCTGTACTAGCTGTGGAAGTACTTTCCTCCACTCTGCATGAAGTTTCCATGCTGACTGTGGGGTTACTTTTTTCTGTGTTATCACCCAAAGTTTCCGATTTGGCTGTGGAGAGATTTTCTTTTGGGCTGTCCGGAACACTTTGCTTATCTGTTACTACCAGATCTTGATGACCAGCCATAGAAGGACTTTCTTCAAGACTATTTAAATCAGTAATTTGCTCACATGCTGGTTCAGGTTTTTGTTTTGTGTCTACTTGCATGTCTTGTGTTTCACTGTCGGCTTCCACCTTGGCAGCATTCCTGAAAATAGCTCTCATGACAACTGGGACTGACATGCATCTAAAAGAGGAAATGAAACATTAGTCACTACTACAGACTTAACCCATTCTTCAAATTAGTACTTCTTTTTTTAAACTGTGGCTGACACCTATATGATATCCTTCATGACAAACAGCATC
Organism: Cygnus olor; assembly: GCF_009769625.2. Lineage (NCBI taxonomy): Eukaryota > Metazoa > Chordata > Aves > Anseriformes > Anatidae > Cygnus > Cygnus olor. The sequence goes on along the minus strand of NC_049170.1, from coordinate 60,734,560 downwards.
CCTCCCTCCTTGCTTTTTGTCTCTATAACCTAATAGGATTATATTGTAACTACAATACTACCTACATATGTTATACTGGAAACGTACTTTGATGTAACAAATTCAAGCACTGAATCTTTCAGCTTACCAGTGCAAAGACATTTTGACAGAAAGAGTAAGAAGTGTTTGGAAAAAAAGTTTTAATGAAAAATCTCATAATGTTGAAATATACTCATTTTCACTGAGATTTAATTGTAACTTTCATGTTTTGGATGAGATGGGTACAGAGCCTTTCTTCTCTAAACTGGTATCTACACTAGAGGGTGTTTATTTTGTGTGGTTTTTTTTTCTCCCCTATTCTACCAGGGGAAGTATGTGGTTCTAGGAATAGCATCTAGTGTCTTGTGACTTAGGACAAGGCATGTTAACTAAAAGGATTTGAAATCCAACATGCATTGATTTTGCTGTCAAATACTTGTGTACTAACTTATGCAAAATGAATTTGTGCTCAGTCCTTTCTCTAGCATATGCTACAGCAGCTGGCCTTTCTTGGAATTTTGGTTTCAGGAAACGTGCCAGAGATGGTGTTGTAGACATACATTTTTAAAGAGAAGCACTGGCTGATGTTAGGTAGATGTAGAAAGAGTCCTTTTCATGCTATTCTATTTGTTGTACTACACACAAATTCTACCGGAAAGAAACATCAATGATGAAAAGCATTTGTTTTTGAAAGAATTACTTATGATACTAAACTCATTATTACAACCTTTTACTAAAGTGAATTTGTCTGGTCAGCTGAGTCTATGGCATTGTAAATGCACATGGCATTTCCACTGAATGGACATAACATTTATTCTAACTGCTGCGAAATGAAACTACTTACCGCTTCACAGCTCTGGATATAAAGCCATCACTAGAATTCAGAGTTGGATCTCGAGGATTTAAATGAAGGCTACATTGGACTTCTCTGGAGGTTACAACATCAATTATCACTAAGCAAGAATAGAATATAAGTATTTCAAAATAAACATTTTTATAAAAAATGAACACTTTGATTCTGATACTTCAAGAAAGGTAAGACTGGCCAGTGGGTAGGGGGCTTGCAGCAATGCTCTTGCACAAGGCTCGTTTTTTTTCCTAATATGCTAACAATCAGTAATGGAAGTTGATTTTTTTTTTTTTATTAACTGCAGGCCAAGACAGATACTGGACTTAAGTATTTGCATTTACTTTGTTTTGTTCTAAGTACAGAGCCTTTTTAGTAAGCAATTTATACAAAAGTGCTACTTCATGTTTTTCATGGGGTTGCGCACCATTAAGTGTAGCCCTTAGAATGTATTTGTAACTGAGAAGCATAGTGCAAGAGCCTCTATAAAACCAGCGTTCTTGTCAGCCTAATAAAAAGGCCAATGACAATTATTTCACACATACCACAGGCTAAGTTCTCCTTCATAGGATGAAGGAAGAAGACAGAAAAGCTGGTGTTCTTGTGTGGTGCCACTTCAAAATAAAGCAGTTCTGAATCATCTAAAAATAAAATTACTAATTAGAGGTATCCCCCCCAATGAGCCTGGGCTCTTTTTGGCTGAATCACATGCCAGAATTTTAAAAATAGTGATACAGTAGAATCTAATCATTCATTACTTTAGCAACATAATTCACCCTTCTAGAAGTGTCAGGCCTAGCAGAAGTTTGTGTGGTTTTTTTTTTAATATTCAACAGAGTATAACACTAGAATTAAGGATTTTTGATCATTTAAAATACTCTGCAAATAAGACAGCTTTGGGAAGGGAGCAGTAAATCTATTAACACCCAGTTTAGAGCTAGTTTCTCTCTCATATTCTGTCATTACTTCCAACCACACAATTTACCTCCATTTATATGCTTCTCAGAGACACAGCTGCTAATAAGACTGTTGTATGCCATTTGATGTCGAAGAATTTCTATTACGTCAGGCACGCACTTTGGATGGGTAAATGGAATTTTACTGACCAAGGCTCCTGCTAAATCTGATTTTGCTGAGCCCGTGTTTATGAAGTAACAGTGCTTTGGGCAATCTGGAAGAGACTGAAGAACAAATACGGTGATATTTGAAGCACTGGAAACAAGAAAATAACAAGAAAGAATTAAGGCCCAATGTTACCAGGTGATTGCACAATCTGACAGCAAAAAGAATTTGGGAAGGCACACTTCTAGCAAGCCCATCACCTGTCTCTATATTTCGATAGAAGTATAATCTATAGATAGAAGCTAAATGAGATCCATTTCACTCGCAAATGCATCCAGATTAGGGAAATATACCTTGAGCTACAAGCCAAGTACTCAGGAATTCAAATCCAATTCTTCCAACAACTCTTAAGAGACCTGTAGACTGTAGAAATGTTAACAACTAAGATATTTTCTCACAGGAGAATGACATAGTAATGCTATTTGATTGTTGTACAAATAGGATAGCAGTTTTGCTCTTCAGGGCATCATCTGTTGGTCCTTCCTCCAGCACTGCTGCTGTCTTTAGAGAAGCATTTGGTGAGAATATCTCCGGATGATTCAGTTGAAGAGGAGAAGTAGAGGACATAGTAAGAAAAATCTGCCACCTGTTTGTGTTGACAGTGATTTTATGATAAAATTGGAAGTGCAATATTCTGTTATTTACTTCAGGATACCAAATGGGAGCTATCACCTTAAGAACAGGTCAGGGCAGTTAATTAGCCAGGTCTATATTAAGAAAAGCTAGAGAAGAAAATAGAAGAGCTTTTCCCTGTGTGTCTACAGAACAGAAGGATTTTCTCTGTTTCTTTCAAGGTTAGACTTCTATTTAGTAACTTATTTCTAGAAATAAAATCTTTAACTCAGAGAAAAAAATCTCTCATCAAGTATTAGTATTTTACAGAACTGTTGAAGTTACAGAGCTTTTCATGTTTCACTAATAGAAATAAAAACATCTTCCTATCTTACAAGTTATAGAAGAGAACTTTACTACTTTATTTTAGCATGGTGTAAGCTCACTACTACCTTCAGTATCACCCCACAGCACAAAAACTATATAGGCAATAAGCTTAATGATGCTGCTAATAGAAGAGAAAGAGGTGTCCTTCCATTGCCATTAATTGTGTTTACTGTCTATATAGATACATATCTCTTTGAAGCTTGTCTTGTACATGAAAACTCTTAAAAGAGAAGCCATTTACAATTAAACAAACATGGCTCCAAGTAATAATTGACATCACAATTGTATTGCCTTACACTTTTCTTCCTGCTACTTCTACTAAAAGAAATCGATATTCTTGGTGTTATTCAGTCAAGAAGCCTGTTTTTGTTAAAGCAGTGATAGACATGTGGTGTGATAAATATCTTCAAAAGTCCAAGTAAGGACCATCTTAGGATTTGCTTCTCACACTAGCAAGTTTCCTTCTTTTTAAGGATAAAAGTTTTGAACAATATATAGAAGAGTAAATATCCTGAGTTATACATAGATAAATTAGTATGACTTCAGCAGATATGAATACAGTGTCTTGTTAATGAATATGAGAAGTTCATTTACTTTAAAGAATTTAATATTATTTCCTAAATAATTGAACTATTTCCTAAACAGTATTTAAATGCCACTGGTATTCTGGGAAGGATTCTGCATTGTTTGCTGATAGAAAAATATGTTTCAGGATATTCATTGAAGAAGGGTAGCGTCTTTCAAATAGTCTACTCACCACAAAGAAACGGGATTTGTGTGTAAACAAATCTTCACTGCATTTTTCCTTAAGGGTAGACTGAACAATCAGCTCATATAGAGGAGCTAGTTTCAAGCCAGTAATCTGAATTCCTGAAAACAGATGACTTTTATTAGCTTTTAGATTATGTCTGGGCATGAAAGCTAGTATTTAAAAACAAAAGTTTTGAAAATGCACAGACATAAGTAAGATGAAAACATTAACCTCCCATCTTATTTCCTCTTTTGCTGATGGTAATCAGCAACTATGAGACATTTTAGAAAGTGCTAACAAGTTTGCCTCAGCTGCTAAAATGTTACACGTGGGTTGATAGAAGACTTCCTAAGTCATCATCCAGTTCTTACTCTTTATTTCCATACGCTAATGTAGTAAGTAAGCAGTGAGCAGTCACAGAAGCACTTAGTCTTAAAAATAATTGTAACATGCCTGTGAGTCTCTGTATCTCTTCAATGCTGGATGAGGACATAGGAATAGGCTGGTGAAACTTCAACAGAAAATAAGCAGACAAATCCATGCTGAGTTCATCAGTCAGTGGCAAAAAAGCAGGGTTGCTGGAGGGGGAAAAAAAAAAGAAAGGTTGTTACAGAAATTGATATAACAAGGACTCAGTGCAAGGCCACAGTCAGGTCTCTAGTGGTTTACTATGATCCATACTTTTTCTGCTTCGAGAAAAGTTTGACTTTTAAAGTGCAAGTACAGCCCTTGTGTTTTAAAGCAAGCTTAATGTGAAGACTGGCAGAAAGGTAGAGTGAGCCGTGGGAAACTGAGGAACAGTGCACAGGAATGTTTGCTCTAAATCAGTCTAAGGTGATTTATTTTGGAGAATTACTTCAGACTTTTCCTCCAAGCTCGTACTGAAGTAGTGAGAGATGAGGTGTCAGTATCTGTGATGGGATGACAAACTATATGGTTTAGGTATAATATCCCTCGATACATGCTTCATTTATTCTGAAACTGTGTGGGAGTTGCTTGTTGAATACTAGGAGGTTAAGTAATATTACCCCAATAGCTTCTTCTGGCTTCGAATCTATGAACAAATCCATAACTCTATGTAGCTGACACAGTTAAATATGAACACAATAATTTTTAAGTCCACTTGGAAAACAGTAAAAGCCACAGGTATAGCTATGGTATAGCTATGGGAGATAATGCTATCAATAAAACAGAGCTTCCTGGGCTTAACAGCGAGTTGTGTATCCATTCTATTAGCAGAGACTAAATGTAAGTTACGCTGGGGTTAGTACCAACAGTTTGTAAATCCTGGGGTTAGTACCAACAATTTGTAAATCCATTTCCATATTCAGAAGTATCCAGAACCTCACCTGTCTTCTCCAGGTTGAGAATCTAGTAGTGGAGAAAGAGGAAGTTTGTGGAGCATATCTGTGCCTTCAACAGTTACATCTATTTTTGCTCCACATACCTGGGAACCTGGGGGAGAAAGGCAACTGCGTTATTTTCCCCATGGTGCTGTAGATTAACCCTATGTGTATGAAACACACGTTGGTAAATTCATGTAAAGATCAGGTCCAACCAACTGGCACAATACCTGGGCAGCAAGGAGAAGCTTGCACAGACCACACCTAAATGGCCAAAGTTGCCCAGTGGTGGTCGCAGCAATACCTGGGGCATGTCATGGAACAGATCAACTAACCAGCACTGTTTTTTTTATTTATTTATTTATTTATTTATTTATTTATTTTTCTGGCTAGGTGGTTATTTTGTTTGATACTGCTCTTACTTCAGTCTGTGTCAACAGTAAAGCAGTTTGCTGATGGATGTTATAACTGTCCTGAAGTGCTACAAATAAATCATTCTACTAAGCTAAAATTTGAAATCAAACTTGTTCCACTTCACAAGAAATGACAGCAAAACAAACAAAAACAACATTCTAGTTCTGCAAGGAAACTCTAATATAAAGCATGGTTTTACTAAAATTTCTGACTTATTTCTGAGTTTTATTAATGACCTTTGCTTAATGAAACAGGTAGTGCTGAAAAAGTTGTTACATTATTTAGTTATTTCTGGTTTTCTAGCTTTACCAGGATTGAGCTCTGCTTCCAGAATTTGATATGGAGAAATGTAAAATTCAATGTTCATAGGAGTTCCTGAAGAGTTAAAAAAAAAAAAAGTTACTACACACATCAGTAGAGGAAATCTGTTGGGTATCTTGATGCAAAGAGAAAAAAAGAAAAATGCAGGATGGGCAGAAGGGGATGCCTTATAACAGTGTATCTCTAACTATAGCATATGTTCAAATCACAGCATTTTACAGCTAAACCCTCAGCATATGAAGTCATCAGACATCTTTCAAAAGATTAGATTGTTTCTCTCTTGCACAATAACCTATTGTTCAGTCTTAAAAAAAAAATATTAGCTGAACTGCTAGCTTTCAGCAACAAGTCTGAAATACAAGGGGAAGCCATAATACTTGCATAAGGGACCTTCACATCAAGCTGTGCAACGGCATAGTAATAGCATGTATTAGAAGTACCTTTATGAACTATAGTACATCAATAATCAAAGCTCACTATTGGTGGGGCAGATGAGACAAAAAAAAAAAAAAGAAAACTTATCAGCTGAATGTATTTGACTTTTAGGCAACATCAGGGCTGCCACCACTGCCATCTCATGGTTACTCCCAAAATGTGGTTTCCCACATAACCTCAGAATATCGCTGGCTTTGTTTTCAGGTTTCTGCAACTCGGCGTTGCAGTAATTGATGAACCACCTGGCTGCTTTGTATTTTCTCCTTGTGTATGTCTGTACAGTATCAGAGAATACAAACTCAGCAAATCCATACAACGCACATTTATAATAGAAGATATTTTCTATAGCCAAAGATCAATACAGTGTTTTTTTTTTTAATTATAATTTTTTTGAAGAAAAAAAAAGTCACCTCCAGTTCTTGGCACCAGGTGTCCTACTTTTCCATGAAGTACTTCAGTAACTCTGTTTACATCCTGTGTTCTAGTGCAAAACACATCTTGATTAATGTTTCCTGAGTTGCAGTGCTAGCTAGGTTAATGTAAAGGATAATTTACACCCTTAATCAAAGGGAGATGGTGCTTTCTTGGAAGTAGATCATGTCTCCATTTGTTATGACAGCTTCCAAAACACTATCGTTCCACTCATGCATTAATCCTAGAACTTGGGTTTCCAGCTTTAACCCTGCATCTCAGCTATTTCCAGTTGAAATTTGTTGTGCTGTTTACCCGAAGTGAAGGGTTACAGAAATATTGAAAAGGCTGAGCAAAGAGAGGAAATAACCTGGATAAACTAACTCAAATGGAGCCAATCTCTAGCCTCAAATATGATTGTACTGCTGAATACATATAGACATACAATTATATATAGGTGTGTATTAAAGCTCAGCATACAACTGATGTTGTAGAAGGGACAAATAATCTATTTAACTCATAATATTTACTGAGATATGCATGATTAGCAAGGACAGTGCATTTGTTCATGGAGTTAGTATGCTTCATAAGGGAGCACCGTACAAAAAACAGGCCAAGAATATGTTTCGAGTTGCAGAAGGCCATGCTTGTTGAGGGTATTTTGTAGGCAACATACCAGAAAAAAAATATATATATACATATCAAGGAAAGCACTACCTTCAACTCTACTTTTCTGAAGAGAATGAAAATCACTGTAGAATTACCAGCAGTTTTAAAAGAAATCTGTGCCCATTTATCTATAACCCTGCTCCTAGAAAGGAGAAATGAGAAAAAGAAAGAATATATGTAAAGTTACCACACCCCCTAGTCCTGATTTAAAACTTGATTAGAAAATGAGATATCCAAAGATCAGGACCCCTAAAGATATATTTTACTTCTGCCAAAGGGTGATTTAAAATGACTCCTAACTTGATGATGCACCGTGTGCTCCCAGTGGGTGGTCGCATGCATACACACCCAAGCTGGGCGACCAACCAGTTTCACCACAAACCTCTTAGATAAAGCACAGGAGCTCAGCAGATTATCTTGTTTGGCATGCCTGGAGCTGGCAAACTGCAGAAAGGCTTCCAGCTTTCCAGTGGAAGAAAACTCATTAGCCTTCCACATCCTGCTCTATAATTAGATCAGCTGCCTTGTTTTTTTTTAGTGAAGTGAAGGGGTGGGGGTAGAGGAGAAGGGGGGAAGAAACAGTCTTTGAGTTACCTGTCTAGAAGAGACATTGAATAAAGATCCTTTTCAAGGGACTGCAATGCAAGGTATCCCTTAGCCTTCATTTCACTGGGAGAAAGAGAAGTTAAATTATTGTTTTTTCACTAAACAAAAGCTAGACTATGGATTTTTAAGTTTTTCAAGTAAAAACTAGTTGCAACCTGTTTCCTCGAATTTGATACAGATTTGACAGGTTTTCTAGAATCTTTTCAACGGCATCATAGTTCTTCATCCTACCAATAAAAAACAATTACTACCATGCTACTTAATGAGGTGAATAATACGTCTTTTATATTTAACTTGTTAGAAAAAGCACTATTTCAAACAGAGTGACATAGGCCCCCTCCTTATCAGATCTGGCATGTAGCAGTACTGCTTTTAAGTTTTCTTAGAAGATACCAGGAAATGTGAATCCTTGGTTCTGATGCAAAAAGCAATGTAATTATAGCTGACACTGGTTTAATATGCATTACTGAAAGCAATAAATGTGCACAATATACAAATTTGACAGCTTGATATGTAGCTCATCAGCTGCAAGCACTGTCCCTGATGTTCCAATAAAGCTAGTCATCTAGTTACACTTCCCTAATAGTATGCACTCATACATTGTTCTTTTCATCAAAATATCAATGGCTGTATTAATACTGCTCTTCACAGCACCCTGTGAGAGAGGAAGATCTTAAATACAATTGACAGATAAATCAAGGGAAAAAAAAAGAGACACCTCCCCCACACCCCCCCCAAAAAAAAAAAAAAGAAAAAAAAAAAGAGAGAGATGCATAGGTTTGTTAAGGAGTAGTTCAAACTGCTCAAATACCAGAATTCCTGCAGGTTCTGCCTAGCTGGTTAGATACTGCTGTGACAGCATGGGCTTACCCCCCACGTGTTTACTCATCCGCTTAAATGGATTCTACGTGCCCTGCTGAGCTCCACGGTGCTGCAGTCACACAGAGCTCTGTTCTCAAGTCATGCTTTCAGTACAGGTACGGCTGCAGTGCGGGTCAGCAGACAGACAAAATAAACCTGCCTGGACTTTCACACTGGGACAAATTCCGTCCACACATAAACCTAAGCAAGTCACTCTGCTTCGCCCATGACTCTTTCCAACTGGAAGAGTGGGGAAGCAGGGGAAAGGGAAGGAGGCAGGCATGTAGGTACAGGCACACGCACAGTGCCAGCTTGTGCACTAGGCATAGTTCCTCAGGAGTTTGTAGTTACTTTGAGACTCCCGTGAAAAAATTACACATACAACAAACTGCCTTAGGACCAATTGAAATATTACAGCAGGAGGTGTAGAAGTGATATTTGTACTACATGCCATACTCCAATTAAAACAAGAAGGCAGGTAAGCGGTACCCATAGTACCAACAGTAACTATCTACCACCACTCAGAGAAAAACTGCTGGTAGTTAACACTTATCAGAGTCTAAAACCTGCAAAAATGCAAGTTAAACCTCTAAGAGTTAGCTGTTTATACATATAAGTCTAATATAACTTCATGTAAGAGGAAAGACAGGAGTGGAAAAGATGATTATGCATTACAGGCCCACATAAAAGAGCTGAAATATGCAAGATCAATGATTATTCTTTCCTCTTTATCTTCTCTTTCAATTGTTGGAGTTGAACAAGGCATTTAAATAATAATTCAGTTTCTTAAATATGCTCATTATAGTAAACCTGGAACCTTGATAAGACTGGCTGGGGAACTTCTAATTGGACTCATATGGTGGAGGTCTGATTTGGAACTGCAACTGTTCAGACAGAGCAAAATGTGGTAATAACAAAATCAACACATGTGGGAAGAAAAACAGGTCGTGTATTATCACCTTGCTTTCATTGCTGTGACAGAAGCCTGGAGAATGGGTAGTTAAGACATTTGCATAGGGCCAACACAAAGGATATTTCATATTTGATGGAAGGAGAAGGGGAAAAGTACTATATGGTTTGAATTTGTAAATCTGCCAGTTCTGAGCTGCCATTATTAGTCTGTTTCCAAAACTATGGGTCCAAGTAGTTGTGTAATTCTTGCAGTCAACAGAAATAATAGTATTCAAAGTCTGTGTTTGACTGGCAGCTAGAGTCAATGTACTGGGAACTACTCTTTGCCCACTGCTGCTCATAGAAGTAAATGGAATTTAGCTGTCTTCAATGAAATGACCTAAGAAATAAGTGATGTCTGGAGTACCTTTTCAAAATTGTATTTTATCCTTGAAGTTGCAAATTGGAAGCAGGTAATGATGATAACAATAACCAACAACCTTCCAGTGTGGAGCACGGAAGCCAACTTCCCACATAAAATCCAAAAAAGTGTCAGTTCATCTGTTGTTTTCTGGACTCCTATTATTATTTCCCAATTCTTGCATTGCTTTTTTTTGTTTGTTTGTGTTATTGCACTTAGACTATTTTGTCCTTGACTTCTCCACAGCACTCAGAGAAACAAGACTCAGGAATTCCTTTGCTTTCAAGCAGAGATTCTGCACGTGATTTTTTACCTTAGATGCTCCACCAAGTCATCACAAATCTAGGGGAACAGGAGAGAACAGTTTCATGTTTCTTACCATCATGTATGAAACATCTCTTAAGAATACTTCAGTAGTAACGATAAGATTAACTATTAATTTTAAAATAATGAGTATCTTTAAACAATAACATTATGATAGTTAAAAAATATTAATATAATAACTACAAGAACAAAGACTCTAAGGAGAGCATATAATTAGCACAAACAGTTTGTTTATCTATTTATTCCAGGAAAAAAAAAAATGCATCTTTGCCAGTTTTTCTTTTATTATCAGTTACTGTGCTAAAATTCTCTGGCTATGTATTTTCATCCTAATAGTATTGTCCAGCACTGATTTATTTTATTATCAATAAAATTCCAAACTGTTACATTAATTTGAAGTTAATTTAGTTCATTTTTTCATTTGCAGGCATCCCAGGAATTTCAAGTTTTTCTGTTTAACCAGCACCAATTGTTTAACCAATTGTTTTAACTTTGATCCAAATGATCACCTGTAACTTCAGACAACTGCTGAACATGGTATATGAACTGCAGAGTGATATTTTGCCAATATTTTAATTATAACTTTTGCAAGAAAAAAAAAGATCCTCATTAGCAGGAATGAACATACTTGTAAGACAGAAGAAAGAAAAACAGAAGCTCTGGTAACAGCTCCAATGCATCCAAAGACATGTCCACTGGGAACATACAATGCACTACATCTTGGTAGGAAAGTATTTTAAGACCCTGTTATTTACTGTATGTTTATATCATCAAGTATGAGAATACAAATATTTATGCAGGGTACAACAAACTTCCTACAAGTTGGGCATGTCAGCTGAGTTTTACTGTAACTTTTTAAAATACAGTACTTAATATCTGTAGCAAGTTGTAAGTTTAAGTGAGAGATTCAGGTGCCTGAAAAGGCATCTAGTGTCATGCAGAGGCTAGCAGGTGTGACATGAGCAAGAGAAAGCTGAAGACTTTCTTCATGGCAGCTGGAGGCCAAGTGAGAAACTACAAGGAGGTGATAGACAGAGAAAATTAACTTTACCACGGGAGCCTCTCCAAGGTGAGCCAACTTTGCATCTATCACATTTCCATCCTTCTCCAGTTGCACTTCAATATAAAACATGTCTGATGTTATGTAGCAAGTAGTCCCACTGGGGCTAACATGAGAGTTAAGCCTAAGGAGAGAGTTCAAAAAAAAAGTTTGTGTATCTAAAAGTTCTGTCACATGAAGAAAGGAAATGAGCATAGCTTACTTGGTCATGGGAAGAGACACCAGGGATGCTTCAAAAATAACTCTTCCTTGGCTCAGCTTCTAGAAACTATCCAACCAGGCAATATAACCTTGGTCTGTTCTTTGCATTATTATGTCAGTTTGCTGAAAACTATTTACTTCAGTCTGCTGCTTTGGGACCTAGACATGAATGCCCTCTCTTCACCCAGCAACCTCCTCCACAACAAGCTAATCAAGAGCAGCAGCTATGTCCACTCCAAGTAATACACCCCAGTAAAATACCATGCTACAAAAACACTGTTGACAAGCCATCCAGATAATGTTCCTGAATGGACTTGGAGGCATGCTTGCTCATTTGCATTTATTCATAAACAAACTTACCCTTTTTGTCTGGATAAAGATTCCAATCTGTTCATGACAGAAAACAAAGATTTAGCTGTAAGAAGGGAAATATTATTTAATTAGGTTGCAATTATCAAGAAGGAGAAACATTATTATCCTGCTTTAAAGGGAATGCTTTAGGTAATAAGAAAATAGTATCTCTTGCATGAATTCTTGTTATTAATGACAAGTATGATTAATGAGTGCTGTGCTGGGTAGAACTTCTTCTCAGACTTGGAGAGCAGCTGTAGCCCAAAGGCTTAACCCAAAGATGAGTCACAAGTCTCGTATCATATCCACTTCTGTGTTTGTACATTTGGCCCCATCATGCAGAACATCACCAGTAGAAAGGGATGGGCAGTTTTCATAGAATATTAAACAAACACTCTCAGAGATATCTGATAGCTTGTTACCATTTAACATCCTCTGTATCTTCTCCATGCACAAGAGCAGTGGACTATCTGGATCATTACTAACAGGACATCGAAGTGGCTTATCCTAGCACATTTATGAAAACAAAAGACAGAGAAAGACCCCTTAAATTACCAGCCAAAGAGGAGTATCACTGCCTATAGGATACAGAACGCTGATGCCCAGTCCAATAAAACAGTACGTTTTTCTTTTTGTCAGACACAGAGGTGAGCTATGCTTGTAGATCTCTCTAAAGGGGCAGCACTGAATGGATTTGTGAAGACCCTATTGTGCAGTAATTACATACTGGAGGCCTTTGGTGCAGAAAGCAGCTTTCTGTTCCATTTGCTTTTAGGCTGAATGCAGGCTATGTCTCCTGATGTGAACTGTTTTACCATGTTACTGGAGATCAACTGAGAAAATATGTAGGTTTACATTTTAGGAGAAGTCTGAATGAAAACAAGAGATCAGTAAGCACCATAGGCACCCTTGGTTAGAGTCAGGGTGTAAGTTCTAGTTGAAGATGATATAAACTTCAGTGTTAAGTAAAATCTCCAAGTTTCTCCTCTAGTTCTTGTCTGAAAACTCCTCATACTTCACAGTTCAGTTAACAAAGAACAGTCACTGCTGAAAAGCTTTCAACACTGTCAAAGTCAGGGCATCATTTTCAGAGGAACGCTTTAGTTAAGCATTAAAAAGAGAAGCATGGAAACAAGTGTGACTTTTTATATTAAGCTCATAGCACTCGTGCTAAACTGCCTTTTACAAAGATGACTCTTTATATATAATTTGGCTTTATATACAATCAGTGGCTAAAGAAGGACAGGAAGCATGGACTAACTTAGGTATATCACACTCAAAGAGATTCCAAATGGCATCGTAGGCACATCAGGACAGTGTGTGAAAAAACAGTCCTATGGTAAGAAATAGACTTTACTCACTATGCATATGCTAGTGATAATGTATAGAAACAACCTGAAGTATCAGGCAATCAGTACTAACCCCAGGAGAGTTAAAATAATGCAAGAAACAATTACTGAAGTATTAAAACAATGCAAGAAACTTTTTCATCACTGTTGTAAGAAAAATCAGAAGCCAGCCTTTAATAGGCACTGATTTATTTATCTATTTTTATTGTTATTTTTCTGAGCTAAGCAGTCTTTGAACCAACTTGGCAACTTGCTCTTAGATATCATTCTCTCACCTAACCTGAGATTCTTACCATGCAAAAATGGACAAGTTTCAGAGTTTCAGTCCATGGTTTTTGTTGATATTTTAGATATAACTGTTCCATTAAAGCATTTGTAGAGGTAACTGTCATAGCACCTGAAAAATATCATAGAATCATAAATAATGTTCTAAATATAATCCCATCTACTTGCATTGGCAACTGGAAACATTGGAGGAAAAAATTTAAAACTTGCTAAGATTAATGGTGTTATGCTTCAGAAGAGAGGGCAGGAGAAGATGTTTCAGATGAATTTTGCATATAAATTTCTAATTTTTGTAAGACTTCTGGCAGAAAAAAAATAATGGGGGGAAAGTGTATAGGCAAATAATATTAGATACAGAGATACTGCCAGATCTTCAAGTTGTTCAACAGCTAGCCTTTCTTTACCTATGCATGATCTCATATGCGCATTCCTAATAAATAAAGCAAAGTAAAGTTCCTGATGCACAGGCAGGGAGATTTGAGAGTGATCAGCCAGAGGAAATCAAATCCCTGCAACATGCCCCACACCACGCTCTGCCCCTTAGCACCAGAAGAACCATTGCAAGGTTCTTTTTTGACCTAGGGGGCACAAGAGCTACAGACAACTGTCCCCTTTGAAGCAGCCTAGGACAGGAACCCTTACACCCATTGCACACATCAAGAGAGGAGCGTGGGTGAGGCCTAGCAGCACCTCCCTCCTGCTGAAAAAGCAAAAACCACAATCCCTTAGAAAGGTCATCTCAAAGCCAACCAGAGGAAGGGAAAATAGTGGAACCAACTAGCTCTTGCAAGCACCCCCACCAGGGGAACATTCCCACACATATTCCCACTCACTCATGCCTTAATGCCTGCAGGAGAGCAGCAACTGTAAGCCACCCTGGACCTCCATCTACACCACAAGAAACCAGGGCTCCTACTTGTAGCACCTGCACCAGAGCACTCACAGGTGCTTTGCGAGGCAGGAAGCTTTCTCCCTCACAAAATGGGTTCTCAGGGATTAGTGTTTGAATGAAAGAAGCTTGATAAGCACAGCAGTATCACCTCTGCTAATGTTTTAGAAGGGGTGAGATACCCTGTCAGTAATGCTCTTCAACATCTTGGTCCTAAGGAGAAGACAGAATGTCTGTCCCCATCTTTTCAGAACATGCAGCAGTCTCAGGGAAGTATTTAACTAAAATGCAGGCAGAGGTACGATAGCAAAATTCAATCAGCAAAGTAGGGAAGTGCTCCAAAAGGGAGCTTTCAGTCTAGCTCAGGGCTGTGAGGGGAAAAAATGACTATGGTTTTCTATAATGCTTTCCTTTTGTGACCACCTCCTGTGGCTACTTTCCTTGTACACAGGTATCAATGTACAATGGCCAGGTTAAATCCTGGGCCTTTGTACAGGCACTAGCTTGAAACTTGGTCACTGGTGAATGCCAGGTCTATAGCAAGAAGAGTATGTCTCCTATGTAAACCCCATGTGGGCAGTGTTTCAAGCTGTTTTACAACATGCTTTCTGTTTTCAGCTGTGTCACCAGTCATGCTGCAGTGCCTGAGATAGTCACATAAGATGTAAAGGAGATTACAGAGAAAACTACACATGGACCTGGGAATCCCAGGAGAGTTACAAGGTATGTGCAAAAAAGAAGGTGTTTGTTTACAAACAGAAGGGTGTCAAACATGTAACGTGCTGTCAATGCAGCTGAAAGAATTAAATATTTTAGCATTTCAGCTTTTACAAAGGAGGTGAAAGGTGATCAAGTAAATTGATGATGTAATTGCACACTTGGGGTAGATTTCACATCCCTAAAATTAGCCTGGTTTATGCTTTTACATATTCATTTGTTTTTAAACTGACACTAGAAGTGACAGCAGGTATAATCATGAGCTTTACCTGTGACGTGGCACGTCCATTCAATATTGTTCTTAGCATCTTTAGAGAGGCATTTTAGTTTAGTTTTGTTTGAAAAATGTATCAAAATGTTTTCTGCTAAGGCAAGATCGTGTATTATGGCCCATGTAAAATAAGCAGGTTGCCTCAGTCCCAATCATGTGAACGCGTGTGCACATGTGACATACCACAACTTGGTAGTATTTAGTATTTTGGGGGTTATTTTCATAACCTTCTGCCCAGTTCCAGAACTTATTGAAGTCTCTGTGAATGTGACAATGACTCCAGCTGTCCTGTGAACAAACAAGGGGTTGAAGTTTAAGTATTCACAGTCCAGCACGGTTGATAAGCCTAAAATTCACTTCACTTTTTAGGTATCGAATAATTTTTCTATTGTGCTCAGATGTATATATTTAGATAGATGAACTGAAATTGCTTTGTCAGATAAGGGATAGTGCCAGTTTTTCATAACAAGACAAAGATTCCAAGACAAGTAGTAGCCTTCCTACCTATATAAAACTGTAACATTGACTGAGATCATACATGAGAAACATCAGCCTAAGTACTGTCAGAAAGTTCCTCCCATCAAGGTGTCGTTCCAGTATTCAGAACTGTTATATCAAATTTCCACGCTCCAGAGGAGAGTGTTAAATAATTAAAAATGTTCTAATTATAGCATCTCACAGCTATTAGATACACTAATCTTTAACTGGGTCAGTTCATATATATATGTAAAAAAAAGGCAATTGGCTAAGCATTGTTATCAGAGTACAAGATAAGAGGAACTGCCACACGAATCCCGCGTGCCTACCTCTTTTAGATTACTCTCTGTCTGTGTGTTCAGCAAAAATTGTATCTGAAAGAAACTTTAATGTGCACAGTTACAAAATAAGTTTTCCCCAGAGAAATTTTTCTCTTACTCTCAAATAATTAGAGGTAATATGATCCCCTTTGGAAGGGTTAAAACTGGTATGCTTCCTTAGAGACCTCTTAAGAAATTCATTATTATTACTACTTTGTTTATTTTTGTCATTCACTTTCTGCATCTTGCTAAATTCCTCACTCAGTAAGTAATATGCTTGACAGTGCATACCATGGGAACATTGTGATTCATGTGAAAAATAACATTTTCTGTAATTTCATATTTCTTCCATTTCTGTTTATTTTTCCATTTCATTGAATGGTACTTTGTTTTTCTAAAAAAAAAAAAAAAAAAAAAAAAAAAAGGCCTGATGGACTTTCAAGACATATTCCTGCATAAATTCAAGTTAACTATTTGTTTCACTGACAATACTGTAGTCTTATTATAGAACAAGGGAAAACTTTGCATACTGGTGATACTTTTCAATGCCAGCAGTTTAGAAGATATTCTGTGAATTCAGTATTCAGTGCAACTTGCTTTTTGTGTTTTTTTTTTTTTTTTTTTTTTGTGTGTGTGTGTTTGTTTCACTTTGTTGTTTCGTTGTTTTTGTTTGTTTGGGGGAGGGTACTTTTTCTATTAATCTTACATCCAGTGATCACTTTTTTTCTCCTCTGAAGAGTAAAAATCAAAATAAATCAGCAGCAATATCTTCACTGGTCTGTTTCCAGCACTTTCTTGGGATTGCATCTTTCCGGAAGCCCTCAGCTGAACTGTAGATCAGAGAAAACAGCAGCTCCCTAACAGCCTGCAATAAGTCAAAATACAGAATTGGGGTCTGGGACAGTGAGTGAAAATCAGTGTTTCCAGTTAGAACTACAAGATGTATAAAAGGTGTTGCTGTGATTATCTGAATTGTTGCTGTGATTATCTGAATTGATGATTTGTCAGGAGATCAGAGGTAATGTGTTCTTTCACAAAGTGCCATGCGATTTTAGAGTGATCAGCAGTGATACACCTGTAAAATCAGCATGTAACTGGAACGTGAGTAAGAGCTGATGTAAAAGTGATGATGTATTCAAACAATTCTTTTATCTACCCTGGCTGATCTTCCATCTAAGGTTAGCTAAATCCAGTGCTGCTTAGCTTTTATGAACCAACAAGTTCTAGCCTAGTTTAATATGGCCTACAGTTTACGGCTTTACAATCCATAAATACTATGACATGTTTTTTCATGTTACCTTAACGCTCTACATCATTTCCACAGTTATGGAGTATAAATATTTTGTTCCAGAGAGTAATATCAGAATAGTGGTATCTGCATTTATTTTACTACAGCCATAGAGACCAAGCCAGTTCTACTTCACAACTTACTGAATAGCACTTCTGGCACTGTAGTCCGAGGCATATAACACTAACAAGCTTTGACGGTTTCCTCCTCTTTCACTGAAAGTGATTAAGATCCTCTAATGCCAAAGGCTGTGTAGACAGAGATAAAAAAATAGGTTCATAGCAAACAGTCATGTATGTAGAAATGCATTGATGCTGACAGTGCATATCTTTTCCTCAGAGCATAGTGGAGATATGTCTAACATTTGATTTCTGATTGATGTTAGCATTATACTCCCCAAGTGTTCATTATCTGAGTCTTTTCCCAAAAGTACTAGGAACACACGACTTAAATTCACCTCATGACTGGATGTTGGAGGACTGGCTTCACATGCACACATTTTCCATTTACAGGGTTTCATAGGACAGCATAACTGGCATTCATAACTGGACATTCTTTGCTCAACCCACATCTCTCATCTTTCTAAGATTCTTCTGATCATTTTTATAACTAAAAGCAGATGTTGCACCATCATTCGAGTTCTTTGGTGATCAGAGCTGAAATCAGTGGAACCATGAACTGTTCCAGCTTCCCTTTAAAATAGAGACAAAGTGCATGTAAAGGGCCTATAACCCACATACTATGTGAATATCAGTAATAACTATGATATGTTGAAGTTCCACATTAAAAATGTTACTGTTGTAAGGAGAAAAGGGGGAAGAATGAGAGCTAAGAGTTAGCTGAGGAGCTGAAAATAATGGAACTCATTAAGAAAGTAATTAAGGTAGAGAAGAGATGAAATAGAGAAAGACAGGAAAACTGTGCTTAAACGAGCTTTCTACCGGTATGTCTCAAAGCTCAGGAGATCAGATTACTTATCCTGTCCTTCCAGATAAGGAAGCAGAGAGCTGGGGAGTGAAGGTAACTGCTGAAGTTTGATGCAGCAGCAGAACCAGCAACCAAACTGCAGCTTACCTGACTCCACCATAACACATCCCCAACAGAAGTAAGGAGGAAGCATTCAAAGGAGAAAAGAAATAAATTGGGAAAGAGACTAGTGAAACACAAGAGGAGAAACTGTAAAAATGCACACAAAAAAATGTGAAAAAGCAAAAGTATGAAAAATGGGAGCAAGAGAAAAGGAAGGGTATGGAAAGCAGAAAAGATATAAAGGGAAAAGGTGAGAGAAATATTGATATAGACAACTCTAAGATTGGAAAAATAAATTACAATGGGTTTATGCTATTCTCATGACAGAAGTGTGAAATGACTTTAGATCTACTTTGAGCTATTTTGAACCAATATTGGTTTGGATGTGATTGTTAGGCTTAAGTGTTCTGACTGTATATATATTGGGAACTGAGTAATATAAAATGCAGTCTGAAAGAGAAGCAGCACTCAGTGGTAAATACTGATTTCAGTAAAATAGTATATGTGGGAGGGACACATTTTTCAGGAAAGGCAATACCATAAAGGACCTCAGTCCCAACACAAGCCACTTAAAAGTGTTACACCAATGCCATGTGGATATGTTTTCCATGTAAGCTATATATTTTATATTATCCTATTCTGGTTAAGTATTTTGATACTGCTTTTCATATCTTACTATTGGATAACTGACTGGGTAGATGAGGGGAAAGCAGTGGATGTTGTCTACTTTGACTTCAGCAAGGCTTTTGACACTGTCTCACAAAACAACTTCATAGGGAAGCTCAGGAAGTGTGGCCTAGATGAGCGGACAGTGAGGTGGGTTGCGAACTGGCTGGATGGCAGAGCTCGGAGGGTAGCAGTGAAGTCTAGTTGAAGGCCTGTAGCTAGCTGTGTCCCCCGGGGGTCGGTACTGGGTACCGTCCTGTTCAACTTATTCCTCAGCGATGTGGATGATGGAACGGAGTGCACCCTCAGCAAGTTTGCTGACGACACAAAGTTCGGAGGAGTGGCTGATATCCCAGAGGGCTGCGCTGCCATTCAGAGGGACCTCGACAGGCTGGAGGGTTGGGTCGAGAGGAACCTCATGAAGTTCAGCAATGGCAAGTGCAGGGTTCTGCACCTCAGGAGGAATAACCCCAAGCACCAGTACTTGAGAGCAGCTCTGCAAAGAGAGACCTGGGAGTCCTGGTGATTAACCACGAGTCAGCATTGTGCCTTGGTGGCCAAGAAGACCACCTAGGTGTCCTAGGGGGTGTTCAGAAGAGTGTTGCCAACAGGTCAAGGAAGGTGATCCTGCCCCTCTACTCGGCCCTGGTGAGGCCCCACCTGGAGTACTGTGTCCAGTTCTGAGCTCCCCAGTACAAGAGGGACATGGAGATACTGGGGCGAGTACAGAGGACGGCTGTGAAGATGATCAGACGACTAGAGCACCTGTCGTACAAGGAAAGGTTGTGAGAGCTGGGCCTGTTTAGCCTGGAAAAGAGAAGACTGAGGGGAGACCTCATCAATGTGTATAAATATCTGAGGGGAGGGTGTCAAGGGGGTTGGAGTCAGTCCCTTTTTGGTGTCTGCAACTGACAAGAGACAATGGGCACAAAGTGAAACACAGGAAATTCTGGCTGAATATGAGAAAACTTTTCTTTACTGTGAGGGTGACAGAGCAATGGCACAGGTTGCCCGGAGAGGTTGTGGAGTCTCCTTCTCTGGAAATACTCAAAACCCACTTGGATGCAATCCTGTGCAATGTGCTCTAGGTGACCCTGTTTGAGCAGGGGGCTTGGACCAGTTGATCTCCAGAGGTCCCCTCCAATCTTAACCATTCCGTGATTCTGATAAACTTTTCCAGTTGGTAAGAAAGTTGTGAGTGCTAAGTGCCATGACTAGCCCAGATGGAGTATGGAGAAAAATGTAATTCGTAAAGCTACCAGAGCTAAGCAAATGCAAATATGTCATTACCCAATTGTTTATTACAGTAATCCCACTATCTTGTTTTTAGGGAGTATGTATCTGTTTGCAAGTGTAGGGGGATGTGTGTGACAGGTTTGGAGGCGGTCAATGATGATTGGAAGCTCCTCAATCAGGTGACATTAAGATGTCCTTGCATTGAGCAAGAGTAGTAGGAGCAACTGCCCACACAAACTTCTTGTGTGTATGTGTTCATTTGTAGTGTTCAGAATCTGGACTGGATTGCTTCATTTTGGTAGTAGCTGATGTTTATCTGTGCACATCACAAAAATATTCTCTGGGTTGCATATGCAGTGAAAGCATAGAAGCCTTTTCCCACACTGTAGAGTTCAACCTCTACATACAGAAGGCAGATGAAAGTTGGGATGGGAAATGGTTACAGAGTGGACTGGCCAAAATCAGGGCAGACTAATGACAACATGAGATTAGAATGAAAATTACTTGAATCCCAGTCCAGTAAATTGTCCACTAAGACCTGCAGTTGTTCTGCCTAGCAACAGGCACCACAATAAATTTGGTCATGTCACATTATCCTGCTGGTTTTTGGAGAGAAACAGGCACATTCAGAGGGATGCTCAACCCCCTGGTACATGCACTAATCCCTCAAAGCAGCCATTGCCCTCCCGTGTGTAAAGTGGGAGCTATGTACCAAGTCTGCACTTGAGCATGCCAGTTATATACCATAAGTACAGTAAGTTACTAAAACCTGTCAACCCTTACACAAACACAAAAGCACACAGTTATATAGTTGGGACCTATGAGTATGTGTATAATTAATCAAGCAATAGTTTGCCATACTCTTTACTCATTGTGACTTACTATTGCTCATAACTGGTACAAGATGGTGCCAAGTGAAAATTTCTAGCTCTTTCCTTTTGTTGGTGGGTGATTCTCCCCAGAATACATGCTAGATTTGAGCTTGGTGGTTTCTATTCTTTGGTCCTGCTACTTAGAAACTCCATTAAATCACACATAAATTTCACACATCCTTATGCATTGGCAATAAAATGTTGTCTAATAAATTCTAATACAGTTGTGCAGCCAGCATAAAAGAGAAGAAATTACCCATAATACCAAGAAATCGTACTAACCCTGTATTGATTTCAGCTCTGGAATACTTCATAACACAAAGGCCTACACACCCACAGGCACAGCAGATGCCAGGCTAATCGATCCTGCGCTGAAATTGGAGGGTGGGAGTCCTCAAAAACAAGCAAGTGGTTTTGTTCCCTTTCTATTTTGTCCCTTAGAAAAATGAAGTCTCTCTCACCTTGGAAGATTTATTGAGATTCTGAAGGAAGAACAAACATTTTATGTGTGGTAAGGTGGTAAAGACTGCCTTTTCTAAAGGCCATGATTCATGTCAACAGTAATCTAAGATAAAATTACAGTGTTAAATTATGTATACTATAGATATATATTGTGTGCTATAAAATGTATGCTAGCATAAAGAAAACAAGTATGTTTTGCTTTTAAATTTGTTCTCTGGGTAAGGAAGTTGCACATCAATTTTTTTTTCCCCCCAAAGATTCGGGCTTGTTTTGCATATTCCATCTTATCTTCAGCTTTTTAAAATAATTGAAATTCTTGCATCAGTTGATTTCTTAGTTTATTATGATACCTAATGAATATTAGTAGCATCTAATTAATTAAATCTCTGCTTAATTATACTTTGTAATTTTTCTATGCAAGTATTTCTTGTGTAGAGCTGTGCTGGCACATACACTAATACATTAAAAAAAAAAAAAATGAAATGACAATTAATACATATATCCTTAGGGCCACACAGCAAGTGCCTGCTACATCATCTATACGGTTTTAGGTGCCCACTGTAGCATTTAAATACCAGAGAGCACTGAGTTATTCAGACGCATTTACCTTGGGCTGCCCAACCCTGAGTTCCTGTGCAGTCAATGAAGAGGAATAGTAGCAAAATGCGCTCTCCTCTGACATTCCAATTGCTCTCTAACACTGAAAAGCCAGAATAATGCCCTAAAATGTCACGGGTGCTGTAGAGATCTTTCACTAAGGCCACTTGCTAGCAACTGAATGGGAAATATTCATGTAATGCATTTCCATGGAAATATTTATGCTAGTTTGGGGTTAAAGAGCTCATTTTTTTTCCGCTTGGTTTAGGCAAGGTGCCAGGGGACATTCCACGCACAATGAGGATTTTGCTATAAATTGTTTTTTATTGCATTATAATACGCAGCTTGGACCACAGGAGAAAAAAGAAAATCAGAATAAAATGACATTTGTTATCTCAAATAAGATATCTCTAAAGGGAGATCAAAAGGACAAAAGCTATGTCTATGCTACCAAGCAGTGTAGTACAGACGGAGCACATCTACAGAGTTGGTAGATATGCTCCTTCCAAGTTGGTAGTTGGTTAGAAACAGTTGGCATCAAGGAGCTGACAGCCACACTGTATGTATTACGGGGGGAAGGTTATTTTGGACCAACCTGACCAGCTCCGGTCAGCTCCTGCGGACAGAATGCCCATTAACAGTGGAAGCACACTCCTGCAGTGCATCTTAGTCTTAGTGTCTCATCCTAAACAAATCCAGTTTGTGTGTTCCAGGGCGTTCTTCAATCTAAATCAAATCGGAGTAAACCAGGACAATCCAGAGCTTAGTTTCAGAGGTGCACTGCCAACCTGAACCATTAACACTAGTGACCAAAAGAATGTATTTGATATTTTTTTAGTTATGATCCAAACTGCCGTTAAAATCAATAGAAAGACTTGGTTGATTTCAGCAACAGGGTTTCCCTTTCCTCCACACAAGGTGGAGGTAAAGGATACAATTACTAGACAATAAAATATGAAGGGAACAAGAAAGGGAGAATAGGAGTGCACATGCATTTTGTCATTCACCAGAGATGCCTTTTCCACAATTAAGGATCTTTAAAGCTGTGTGATTTCAGGGCATGGTTGAATGTGGATTTTGAAGATGGGGAATAATCATTAGAAAAATTTAACATCCTGATCTTGGTGTCTCTGGACACTTGGAAGTATTAAACAGCTGCAGACTACAGTATTAATGACACCAGAACTATGACTCAGCCGCTCTTCCAAATAAAGTGTTCTGGAATATGTATTAGGAATTAATACAGTGTAGAAATACTCGAGGAGATGCTGAATTTGGACCAGGATTCCATGAAGCCCCCTGAGTCAGTATGTGTAAAGAGTCATGCTACCACTCTTCCAACATTTTTATGCTCTCATTAAAAGACTAAGCGTAGCTAGCATGCAGATTTTCCCCTGTGGTGAAATATCAAAAATGTTTTGTGTCTCATTTTGACTGTTCTGTTGGTTTGGTATTATCAGCTTTCCTTTTTTTTTTTTTTTCCTCCTTTCTTTGCATAGATGAATGTATTCTGGTAATAAATTGGAAAGAACTGCATCTGGATTGCTCTTTTATTGCCAACAGTTTCTCAGGCTCTGTGGAGTATGCAGAAATTAGCTCATACTGAAACATGAGGCCAAAGAAACTAAATCCTAGAGGAAGATGGCCTAAATACGGGCTAAATGTTTAAGATGTCAGAACCTACAGAAAGCTGAGCACAAAGGACAACAAAGAAGGTTTTTAAGTGCACCTGTTTTGCAGATTGCACACAAAGGCTGCATTATGCGAACATAGAGGTGGAAGATTTCCAGTGGAGGTGATAAAAACTGGAGCTTCCAAACCTGGAAACTATGTGCCACCAAGGAATCGCAAGGAGGAGGGATGCAGTCAAGACAGTTTGTGTAGCCCCTGCTCACATTCTCCCCTCATTCTTATCAACATTTTGAAAAAGATAGTCAGCTGGCTTGAGTGCCAATTGCCACAGGTATTTTCAGTGAAGTGAACGTTGGAGTGGTTACAGCTTGTAAACCAAAAATACACACTGAGCAGTCATTTTGTGTATTATGCTTAGGTGACGTTGCATCACTCACAGTACGTGCTTAAATCACTCTGTGTTTACACAAAGCTCCCCTTTCAGTCACTGATTTAATGGTGGAGGATGCAGTTACTGAGGGGTTGTTGTTATTTGAATTATTGTTAATGTGGAAACTCTCCTATCTCCCTGGTTTATTTGGCAGCTGTAAAGCCCTTCATGCACTGATCCAGCTATTAAAAACCCAATAATCTATCAATCTCAGTGCTTCGTGTTCCTTTCAGCTGTCCCCTCGGGACTGAGGGGCACGGCTCGACCCTGTGCCAGCCCGGTAGCACCGCCACCCCCTCAAGCCGCCATGACGGGGCCGCGCCCCGGCGGAACCGGCTCCCCCCTCCCTCCCGGAAGCGGGTTCCGCCCGGCGGCCGGCGGGCGTGGCCAGGGCTCCCGGTAGCCCCGCCCCTCGCGTCCCGCCCCGCCCGCTCGCCCCGCGGGCCCCGGAGCTCGCCCCGCGCCGCCGCCGCCGCCGCCGCAGGTGAGGGGAGACCGGGGCCGGGGCCGGGGCCGGGGCCCGGCACGGCACGGCACCACCGCGACACTGGCCTCCGGCCTCCAGCCCCTTCCCGCCCCTCCCAGGTGCCCCGGGGACGGGCGGGAGCACCCGGGGGGTGTCGCGACGCGGGCGGGGTGTCGCGATACGGGGGGGTGTCGTGACTCGGGAGCGTGTCGCGACATGGGGGGGCGTCGCGAGCGCCTGGAGGGAGCGGGAGCGGGCTGGGTTGGCTCCGGTGGGGCCCCCCTCATGGCGGACAAAAGGCTCGCTGGGCCCCCCGCATAGGAGCACCCTTGGGTGCTGCCGCGGGTGGGCGAGCCGCCCGGTGGTCACTGCGGGGGGCTCCGGCGGCAGCCCCCGGCCCCGGCTCCTTCCCTCCTCGTACGGCGAGCGGGCCCCGGCACCGCCAGAGCCCCCCGCGGGGAGACCGCTCTGCCCCAGCTGGGTGCCCGCCTCGGAGCACGCCTGGGTGCTCCTGGCAGAAGGGACGTGGGCTCGAAACGACCCCCGTGTACTAATTTTCGTGGGGAAGGGACTTTGCGTTCTTCAGTGCATAGCCTCGCGTTTTCCCCAGCTGGGAGCGGTAGGTATCGCTGCTGGTGGTTTGGGTTGATAGGTTATGGAAAGGTCTGCAGCAAAAAAAAAAAAAAAAAGAAAACAAGCCCAGCAGCTGTTCTTCGTCATTTTCAGTTAACTTTCAGTTTTTGGGAAAGAGAGGAACTGCATTAACTTGGAGAAGGTGCTGACATTCCCTTAGTTATCAGCACAAATAATACTGATTCTTCACTAAAAATCATGTTTCTTCTTTTCAGCCTGCTAATTGACCTAATAGCATGCACCGCAACATTTAAACCCTGGGAAGTTGCGTGCATTCTTAATAGGTGGCAGAAGAATTACACGACACCTAATGGTAGAAGTTACAGGGGTTACCAGTGCTGGTGATGTTTGCCTTTTTTTCCCCTTCCATAAAAATGAAAGAGGTATGCTGTTGCACAAAACAGTCGAAAAAAGCCTTCAGTACCCTGCATGAGAAGTCAATGGTGGGACTAAATATGCTGTGACACTAAATAGTGAGCGTGCACCTTTACTATTACAAATTCCTTCATCTCAGTCTTCGCTTTGCCATGTTCCTCTGAATTTGAGGAAGGGAAGATACAGCTGTTTTAGGATGAAATCTGTATTCTAAGAGTTGCTTGCGCTTTGGCACTGTTCAAATAAGGTCTTTCTTGTTTTCCTAAACCTTAAGGAGAGGGTCTCTAGCCACAGAAGAGAAAGCTAGAATGTCGGCTCGCCATGCATTTGTTGTAATCTGTTACCTGTGGGCATGTTCTCTTTATATACATAATCCATAGAAATTGGTTGTTTGGGGGAGAGGGTGGAGTCGGGGTGGTGAGAGATGTGGCTGTGCAGATGAGGCAATGTTGGCTAAAAGCAACCAAAGGGGAATACGAGAGTGTTAAATAAGCGTTGTTGGAGGCCTTGCAGCAGCCCAAGTCTCCCCTGTATTCAGACACCCATCCATAAGAACAGTTCTGCTCTTAACTGGCGCTAAGCCATCCTCTGACATCCCTGCATTGACTTTTTTTAAGGGGCTGCCCTGAAGCAGGAGTGTTCTGTCTGAGATGAGCCTTTGCCCCTGTTAAATTTCAAGTGCGTCTGACTTGGAAGGTAGAATTGCTGAAGCAAAGGATGTTGCCACCTTAGAAACTGATGTAGTCCGCTCTTTGGTAGCAAAGAGTAATGTAGGTACCGTGTCTGGTTACGTCAAAAGTTGTCCAGGCAAACATTTCGGCTGATTGCCAACAGCATTGTTTTCCCCGCAGCTTCACAATTGAAGAAGAAATAATTGTACAAGAAAAGTCATGTAACTTGGTGATTAGATTTGTTTGTTTTGCCAACCAAGCAAGTGCTATAGGATGTAGTGGTCCTGGTGTGTTCTGGGCAGGGAGCTCGCCACCCCCTGGAGAGCGCTTACAGCCAACTTCCAGCAAACTTCAGATGGCTCCAAGCTATTGAAATTACTTTGCATCTAAATTGAGATCTACTTTAAGTGAACAAGGTAGTTTGGTATGCTAGTGACAGCTTTCTAGTGAATATATTATGGCCTACCCACATCACACAATTATGGGACCACTGTTGTAAGTCTTCTTCCTACCTTATGAAGAATGGATGTAAGGAACCAAGAAAATAGAGCAGTTGGTATAATTATTGTAACTCCACTGAACGTTCTGCAAAATGTTGTATGAATTATTAAGGAGGGAAGAATGGCTATATGTTATTAGTCTGCCTGATGCAGTGTTTAAGAAAGTCAGCTCTTGGGGTGGTAGGTCTAAAATGTTACTGTTAGGTGTTACTGTCTGCAGAATCTGAAACTTCCAGTCCTTGTGGATATAGGAAATTTAGAGTCCCCTAAACTGTAGCAGATCTGGCTTGCAGACAGCCCAGGGAGTTGTCAAGTCCTGGTTTGCTTCTTATGTTTTCTCAACTTTTGGGAGTGGGAGCGAGCACCTACCAACCGAGGCTTTTTCGGTGGTCACAGCTGTTTGTCAGATCACTTTGGTAGCCACAAACCCCACAACCAGAGCATTAGGCTTATATGGCTGAGGCTTAGGAGCCCTGCACAGCAGCAGAATAAAATCTGAAATTCCCACAGAAAAAGCAGTGCTGGATTTAGGAGTGGAAGAGAGTAGGGAAGAAATGTGGTATCAGCTAAGTAATACTGCACTAGAACTTCCTGATGAGAGAGGATTGATTGCCCTTGCGTACAGGCTGGCTTAGTCTTTGTTACTAATGTTTTGTTTTGGATTAGTTTTATGTCCATCAAGATTTCTAGCACCTCTCGGGCAACAGATTGGTATGCTGTGCGCAGAGGGGAAAAATGGAGAAACAGGTGTGTAGGAGATGTTAGGCAATGTAAAGAGGAAGTATAATGAAGGACAGTTACTATAGAGAATTCAAAATAAGCTATGCTGTAATCAGTTTATGATGGTAATATGGAGAGGAGCCAGGAATGCAAAGAAGGTAGCACAAACAAGATATGGAGTTGGTTGCGTGGTAACTCTGCAATCGTTACTTAGTAGAATTGATGATGCTTATTTTGTGATATTGGCTCCTTAGTTCAGCAATTACAATATAAATTGAATTCCTACCAGTACAGTTCATTTAGCACATTGTATTTTTTCTCTCTAACAGTAAGTTTACTACTACATCATCTGATGCAACAGTGTGGGAATGCCTGGTGCAGTGGCCCACAAGGTTTCGATAAAAAATTGCAAGTAAATGCACTGTATGACCAAACTGGTACTTCCGCAAATTATGGAAAATGTGACTTTGCAAAGGAGCTTGGTACCTATGCTTGGTAGGTGGGTAGGAAGGATCTGCCACGTGTTCAGGCCTTGGTACCTGTTTCATTTTACTCTCTGAAATGCTAGCTGTCCCCTTCTGTGCCACTGTTAGACTTGATCTTTAACTCTGATCCTTGTCTCCAGCAGTCTGAGAATGTTTATGAGTAACGCCCACATCAACACTAAACAGAGTGCGGTAAACATGGAAGTCTTCCAGACACGGAGCTTCTATTGAGAGCAGTAAGAGCCAGCTACGCATTTTGTTGCCCGCTCTTTGCCAGTACTCCTGTTGAACGGAGCACATCAGGCAGCACACAGTAAGGCTAACCTGTCGTTTCAGGGCTGTGCAGTCCTCTTGGCATAGCTCTGCCCTTTCATGGGAAGGGCAGTTAGTGTGGAAGTAATTAATTCCAGCCAAACTTTCCCCAGTGGGATTTATTTCAGGCTTTAAAATGAAATAAGCTATACAGACCAAAAAACAGTGTTAATGTGACTGACTTCTGCAGGCATGCTGTGCCACAGGCATGCTGTGCCAGTCCCAAAAAACATCCTTGACACCCTTGACCAAAAAACACCGCCTTGAGGTGGTGCCGTCGAAGCTGTTTGAGTAGATGGACCCGAAGGCTCTACTTGAAGTAAGGGTGGGAGAAGCTCATCCTTAATCACTTGTCACTGTTTCCATGGATGTCAAAGTAAGCAAAATCAGATACTGAATGAAAGCAATTAATGTGTGCCAGAGCTGTTTTGGTACGACATCACTAAATTAGAAAGTTTTTATGTACTTATTTATGTACTTAACCACCTAAATTAATTCCACTTTTGTAGTGTGACATGCAAGTAAAACTTCATTCCAACCCTCAGGACTCTTGGATTTTAAGAAATAACTTTAAATTGCACACTCTAACAAGTGCTTTCTGTGAGGTCAAAATTTGTATTTAACAATATCTCAATTAAGACTTTAATGCAGTGCTCCAGTGACTGGACCAGTGTGATTATTACTAGACATATTAGTAGACATTATTGCAACTTAAATCTCAGAACTTTTATACATTTACATTTTTGAAGTTACCATCATTTTTTAAACATATAATACAAGGGTGGTTTGGGGCTTTTTATTTTTTTTCTCCATTGATGTAATTTACATTGGGAAATCAGTGATGCAGCACTGGTCCATATCAGTATTAATTGTTGAAGCCTCTTTTCTTCATCTTTTGGTTGTGTTTTTTTTTTTTTTTTCCCTGCTACTGATCAAACATGATGGCTTTGAGATTCTAGTTCATTCATATGCACTGGAAGTAAGGTATATAATAAAATAGGAAAACTTAACCTAGAAAGAAAACACTACAGTCTGGACTCCTTCTCTATACAGACCTGCATGGTCATTCAGAATTTAGAGAGTAAATGCATTAGGCTAAATATCAGAAATGACTTTTCATTAAGCAAGTTCATCCTCTAAAATTGTTAAACAGCATTGCAGTGAAAAAAAAGATGGCTTACATGTAATCTTCATCATGAAATTCAGTGTGGGCTGGAACATCTTGGAGAACCAGAATAGGAAGATATGCACTGTAGCTTGTTGAGATGCATAAAATGGTATTACTTGATTGTTTTGTCCCTGTTAATTGAAGACTACAAAAATAACAATAATGACTTTAAGAAAGCTACTGGTCTGAATTACTACTTTGGTTTGCATCAGTACTAATTTAGTTTTAACTGTAGTTCAACACAAGGAACCATTTTTAGAACAATCCATTCAAAAATACAGTTGCATTTGTTTCAGAAGTATTAAAAAGGGTGAAGTTATCCAAAGGATTTGTCTAGCTGCAGTATTCTTTCTGGGAAGAACTTGGGTCTTTCAGTTGTGGTTGTGTAGCAGAGCTTGAGCAGGAGCTATCATGGCTCTTTAGACTTAGAGGAGTTAAATTCTAAATCTTAATCCAAGTTACACCTCAGTCCTCTTGTTTAAATCTTGTTTTGATAATAACTTGGCTCTTACGTTGTGATCTGTGCTTTTTACCCTTCTGTTACTGCTGTGAGGGGGAAAGAAACTCACTTTTAACCCATACATATGGTACATCTTTAATGTCTCTGTGCTTTGTTAAAAAAAAATCCCATTGCAGACATTGCTGATGGGTATTTCCTGTGTTCAGAAATAGGAGGGTTATGAGATTGATGTTCTTCAAGAGGCCAGTAGCTGATCCAGAAAGTGTTATAGGAAAGCCTGTATGTGTATTCCCATGTAACTGGCTCCCTGTCAATCAGTAACTCTGAATGAGTGCTTATAGTTATTAGCTTTACTGGTAGGTTTACAATTACAATTACACTTAAAAAATGATTTTGTAGGGCAGCTGCTCACCAAAATGCTAGTATTTCTCAACCACTTTTTGTCCAACTACTAAAGAGTGGGATATGCAATGTTTCTTGAAATCATTCAAAAAGCTTAGAGGGTCCTACTTTTTTTTTTTTTTTTTTTTAATAAATAAACTTCTTTACTGTCCTGTCTCTGTCTCTCTAAAGGTTTCAAAAGGTTTTTCTTTTTGATCCTGTTGCCAAATTTGATCTTCTTAGGTAATCGTTGTTTTGGCACATGTTGAACTTTTGTAGTAGAAAAGCATCTGTTTTTCTTAAGATTGGATGAAGGCTTAACCCTGTTGTATTTTCTGTCTTGCAAGGGCTGTGCTTAATAGCTCTCAAATTCAAATGGGACAGAAGAATGAAATAATTCAAGAAAAGCGTTCTTCTCTGCAAGGCAAGCTAGTTAGGACTGAGACCATGTGTGTAATATGTGCATAGTTTAAGTGAGTTTCTTCAGGCTGGAGTATTTTGAAAAGAACTGCAAAACCAAATTAGTATAAGCGATCTTATGTGTAGTTTGGCGAATTCGAAGAAAACCACCTACTGCTTGATGAACAAAGTTTAATATTGTAATCTTTCAAGTACTTTTTTTTTTTTAACAGACTTGGGGGAAAATGTAATTCTTGGAGGAGAAGCTGAAGCAGGAAACAGTTTTGCAGCCAAATGCTAGGATTTTTAAAGAAATATGAACAGTGAAATACAATGTAATACAGTACTGAAATGTTCATAACTATCCCAGTCAGGCTAGCATAGTTATTTTTTGATTTGTCAGTAGTTTAAAGGAGAGATTTTCAGAAACATAATTTCTCTTTCTCAACAGACTGAGGTCTTTCCTGCTGACCATTATCTGTGAACAACAGAACTGGGTTTTAACAAAGCTAACTCTTCCAGAATTTATGCAGGACTCAGCCTGTATGTGTATTAAGGAGAAAGAAAGAAATCCCTGAGGGAAAAAGACTGTGGAATTAGGTTCTGACTCTGCAGAACTGACACTGTTAGAAGTTATTGCAGCTGAATCGAAAGCATGCAAGTGATCAGCTGGAAAGAAAATGTTTTCATAAGTCAGCAGTAGGGAAGGTTTTTCAGGCCAGAGGAAATCCTATATTACACCGTGCAATGTTGAAAAGGTGTTAGGTCATATGCTTCTTATTGGAATTCAAACATTCGTGGGTACTGAAAGGAATACAGCTCACACTTAGTAGCGTTTAGTGTTGCAATGTGTAGATTTAACTCAGTTAAATGTTGATAAAGATATCAGATTTTGCCATAGACAGTTCTTCCCTGGAGGGACTGACCTTTAAAATAAACTGGCTGTGGTCAGTGAGCGCTGCTGGAATGCCATTGTAGCTGTCGTGTCGTGTGGCTGACCACAGGAAGAGAGATGCTTGAGACCCATCTAGTGATGTATACCATCCTTCCTGTTGGTTGTTCTAAGATTTCTTGAGTTTGCTGTGCGATTGCAAAACTACTACTTATGTTTTTGATATCTGCTTTACTTGGTTACCCAGAAACTCTGGAATACACATCATGTTTGCTTCTGCATTCAGAGATCAATCTGTGATTTTTATGTGCATTTCCATAATAGAAAGAACACCTTTTTAGAGATTGTTGTGTTAAAACTTAACAATTTTTATTCTTGTTAGTCATTTAACAGTTCTGCAGTGTTTTGAATTATGTGCATGATAAGAGCTGTAGGAATTCAAGTGAGGACAAAAAACAAATTTTAAAGTTACTTTACATTTTAGAGCATTTAACTTGGAAATGTCTTCTGCCCTACTGCAGGAAAAAAAAAATCTATCGGTATTTTAAGCAGGACAAGATCAAAACCACTTTGCATGGGCACTTAATGTGGAAAGTGATAAATTGACCTGAATATTAAAAACTTCATGCTAAGTTTGTGAACCAATTGCCATCCGTTTCTAGCGACTGTCTGTTTTATGCCCATAATACGTGAAATAGCCATTAAACTCTACCATTGTCACGTGACTGTCAAGTATACATTGAACTAAAAGGCAATTAATTGCCGATTGGGTCTTTTAGGTCTACCAGACTGACTGCCAATTTTTCAAATGATAAATCTAATAGTTTTAGGATAAACTGTATCCAAGATTGGGAGGGGTCAGACTCAGTGGTGTTTCAGCTTCATAAGTGTCGTATTAACATGCAACATCAGGTCTATAACCACTTGTGCATTTGAATCACCTTCTCAAAAGGTTAATTACAAGTCCTTGTGTATTTGCAAACCAGTCTCATTCACTGAGTCATGCATATAAAATCTTCTTGCCATGAATAAAACAGAAAAATTATTAGGCTTTTAGGCAGAGAAATTTGTATAGAATGTAAACAGGAGGGGGGGACTTACTGGAACATATATGGCTGCAAAAGTTATGCTCTTACAGTACTACTACAAAAGAGTACTTACACATTTGCAATGTGGTGGTACAACAGATGGCAAAGTCATACAATGATGAAGTAACTTACTTTGCCAAGTCAGATTTCACTAATGAAATTTGTTTGCTACAGCTGGATGATTCCTCAGCGGAGTAAAAGGAATTTTTTTTGAAATGCAAAGTCCAACACACTCCTATTTTGTTAGGTTCCAGTTGTCTGGTGCATTGATGCAGTCTGCCTGTGGAAAGGGAGAACACTTGCCTGTATTTGTGAAGAGGAGACAGAGAATTTAGTGGTACCTCCTTCGTGATGTCTCTTGCTAATAATCTGTGTTTGGTCCTGTGTGCTTGCACCACTTGTGCTGTGGCCTTTGATGTAAATGTGCTTGTACCTGCTGGAGCACTTATTTTCTTGCATCTGTCGTTGCCAAAAGCCAATTAAGAAAAAGTGGGGGATTTCTTGTTAGGATAAGTTGGTATTGTGACTCTGCTTTTGTTGAAACTTCGTCCAGCTGGACACTGGCCACACAGAAGAAGGCGGTATCTGCCTCAAATGCTTTATTTGAAAGCTTAAACTTTTTCTATGTCAAGAACTTCATAGGAGTGTTATTCAAACAAGGCTTCTGTGTTCATTCTTTCTGTACTAATACCTTAAAGGATTTAAGGGTGTCCATGTGATTCTTTTACCATAATACTATATGACTGGCTAATGAGGCAAAATAAGTTGTTTTGAGCAGGATAAATTCCCTGAGCTATCAACATCAGGATTAGTGTCACTGTGCAGCAAGGTGCGTGCAACACGCAAACACTGATGGCATCCCTTCTATGGATCAGCCTGAGAGTGTTGATGCAGCCTGCCATCAGCCTAGAGGGAACTTGTTTTTGCTTTGCAGATACCATTGTTTTCTAGATTTCTGTGTAGCAAGTTAACTTTCCTGCCTATAGACCAATGAAACTATTTGGCTGGAGTTTCAGTCTGAGTAAGTGGGGATCTTAAGTAATCCTTTCTGGCCTTAAAAATGACTCTATTGATATTTGCTTTTTCTCAAAAATGCACATCTGACATTCTGAACTTCTATCTGAGGAAAGAGTATGGTGGTCTTAACAGTAAAAGTGATACTTGTGTTAGAGAAAATCTTGATTTATGGACTTGTTCTGGCAAACCTCTGTTTTTCAAGTACATCTTTTGGAAACCTTCTTCATTCTTTGTTTAAACACCTTACTTTGTCAAGCCAAGTCAGAATGCTTGCATTTTAATCTTCCTTAAATATGTTTAATGGATGTTGAAATGGAAGTGTACAGGGGTAAAAAGGGCATACAGATATGATCGAGTTTTCTTTTGAAATTTGGTTGACCAAGGGGGGAAAAAAGCTGTTTTTATGATACTGAATATGCTGTGAGCAACTTTCTGAAAGCAGAGCTCTTGAACTGCTTTTAAAAGTGAAATGCTGAGGCTCTTGCTGCAAGTTCTGGCATAGTGCCTTCTAGGGAACTCCATTTTTGCTGCTTTCCAGAACAGCTGAAAAGCGTTAGCTCTGTGCAAGTGTGAATGATACCTGACTTATCCCAGTCAAAAAAATCATAGCTTCCTAACATGCTTTCTTGCCCTTGAAATGTAGGGTGAAAATGTCTGTGGCTAGTATGTCTTAAGTGATACTAGTTTAACCATGTCCTTGAAGTGCTTCCCTTGGTCCTTAGTCAAATAGCACTAACTTATGGCCCCGATTTGTTGGTTCTGTGTTAGGAAAATTCATCCTTGTAGGCTATGCCTTGTTGCTGACATTTATCTGAATGGGAAAAAGGTGATTTTGTTCTCCATCAAATGCTGAATAAAATTCAATATTAGCAGCTGTTCTACATGGCATCTCCCATGACAGTAAATTGACTTTTGTCACAATACTTGATTATGGGTATTTGGTATGCAAGCTTTGTCTGCATATGTCGTCATCTTCAGTTTTAGTCTTTCCTTCTTCCTGAGCGTTGCTTATGCTAGAAAATCTAGTGGAATACCTGTTAGTCTGTCTTGCCTCTGAATCTTTCCTAGATGAACCTCTCTGCAAGTCTCTAGCGTCGATGAATTTCACATAGTGAAATGGCTGTTTAGTCTTCTGTCATGACTGCTGTTACTGTTAATTCTCTCTTCATGCTATGTAAAGTTACATAAATACAGAATGAGAACCTTCTGTTAATATTCTAGGTTAAGTGTCTAAATGTGTAGGTTTGAATTCTAAGAGAAGACAGGGCATTTACACTTTGTGTTAAAGCAACACTTCAGTGCTGTCAGTGTCAGAAAGCTCAGGTTCCCTCAGTGATTACAATAGACTGAGGTAGGATACCAGCCAGGTAATGAACTAGATTCTGGTGTAAATGTATATTTTAACAAAATTACTTCAAAGTGTAACTTCAGTCATTTGAACTATGAAAACAAGCTTGCTGTTGGTTTTAACCTAGCTGCTGGGCTCGAGTCTGTTTCTTTTTTGCGCTGATCTCTGGATCAGTCCAGGTGAGCTATGGCAGGTACCTAGAAGGCTTCCAAATGTTCCATGGCAACTGTCATGTAATTTACAAAAGGTGAGGAATCTTCAGCAGGTACTAAATTATAGCTGAGGGACCTTGTAACACTTGCATTGTGTGTAGGCTGGAGCCGCTGCAGTCCAATGTTTCCCATGTTCAGTCAGGGAACAGTTTGGGAGTATTGGTCAGACTGGCAGGCTCTGTTTATATCAGTGTCACAGGCATGCAGGTGATATCACGTTGTGTGTTTTGCCAGCTCTTTATGTGGACAGAGATGTAGCTTGTTCACTTTCTTTTCAGTACACTGCAAGGTTTAAAATCTTAAGACCTTGATTTTGTTCCAGAGTATTTCTGGTGTTCAGTTCTTCAAGGCTTTTTTGTGCTGTTCCATATGGGTTTCAAGAAACTTCTTTGTGGAGGCGCCTCCTCAGAAGTCTACTTGCAGGATGCCAAAGAGGCTTTTTGATAACCAAATGCTGAAATAGTGACTTAAAACCCATAGAATATAGATCTAGTGTCACTTCAAAAGCTGCGGCTTACTTCCAGGCTGTTCCCAGAAGCTGGCACTGAGGCCCGGTGGAGCCTCAGGAAGACTGCAGGACAGCTGGGAGCTTGGTTCCTGTTTAGTGACTTCTTGGAGGGATGTCAGTTCTTGTGGTGATGTCTTCAGAGCACAGTGCTGCTGGCATGAAGGGACCTGCTGTTCTTTATAGCGGTGCAATATAATTTTTAGGAAGGATGGGGCCTCAGTTACTGGAGGAGCTCACTGGTTGACTCCTCTCATTTCAGCGCCTGGATATGGTTACAGTTCAAAGTACCCATCTCAAGAAGCTGGGAAATAACAGGTCTCTTGCCTGAGGAGATTTGTTGCTGCTGAGAGATTGAACTTAAGTTGTTTTTTTGTTCTTTACTTTCCTTAGTAGCTGTGTAACCACCTTAGTAAATTTGCTTTGTGGGTGTGGGAGAGACAAGTGCTTTTTATAGTGTGCATTAGAAAGCTTTGGAAAGAAGAGTTCCTACCAAACTTTGAATGTGGTTTGACTGCTTGTTAAAGTCATGGGAAACTGAATCCTAATTCCCAGTTTAACAGGTTTATGTCAAAGGGTTATATTCAGGAGAAAGGAAAGGACTTACCGGGAAGGTGTTTCTGAAGGACTGTTCCTTTGTATAATGATACTAGTTATTTCCAAGATAGGTTTGATGTAAAATTGGGGTTCAATTTCATCTTTCTTTAGGCTACTACTTAGAGTTTATAGTGATTATTTAATATTTGAAATATTTGTTCTACCTTAATACAACACTGATGTTACTTCATGCTGAGCTTGACAGATGTTGCATGTTTAAACTGCAGTAAAAACACAAGTCAAGCTTGAGACATGGAATGTCGCTTATTAAAGTAATGCTGATATAACCTCAAAAGCTTCCTTACTCTACAGTTCTTAAAACAGCTGGCATCGTGTATCCTATCCTGTGTCCTCATGTATCCTGTCTGTTCCTGGGTCATGGGGTGATTCTGCTGATCTGGTTTAAATATTGTAATTGCAACCAGCTGTTGGGAGGGATGACTAGTTAGGCTCAGCCTGCCTGGAGTTGCCTCCTTCCATTTCCAGGAACATTTTTGTTGCAGGAATATCTGACTCATTCATGAGTTGCCTTCCAGATACTCTGGATCTAGTATGCTGATCTGCGCTGATCATTTTCAAACCATACATTCTTGAACATGATTTTGCTATTGTTAACCAAAATGAAGCTACTAAAAATGAAGTAGCTTGATGAAACGGTGATCTTTTAGTAACAGATAAGGTAGAGATAAGGTTAGATTGCTTGATGATTTCTGGAGACAGGAAATGCATTGGCCCTGTTGTGTTTTTTGGTTATTCTTGCTTCTGCACTTTTTCCTCAGAACGCTGAACTTTTGCAACCTGTAGACCATATGAGACAACAGAGTTGCAAGTTGCTTTGCAGGAGTTGAGAAACTTTAGCAAACGTTCAAACTCACTTAACATGGGGTTACTGTCAAGTAATTACTATAAATTTTCACTTCAGAATTAAATAGAAAGTTATAGCTTATGTTTCTGGAGTTGATAGTTTATATTAAGCATAAAGTACATAATAGTGCAGGTATTCGCTTAATGAATAAAATGAGTTATTTGTTCAGAAGATCATGGGTTTCCATTATTAAATTTCCTTTAATTGTTCAGTAAGCAATCAATAGAATATTTTGCCTTTCTGGATGTATTCTGGTCAAAGCACGCTATTTGTAGTTCTTAATATTGTACCTATAGCTCACATTTCAATGAAATCACTTCTATTCCTCCAAATTTATCAAATTCTATGTCACTGAATAAAAAAGAGTAAAAACAAGTGCTGTGATGTATGAGCTACCAGTTATAATTGATGTTCTCCATATGAAACAGTCCTCAGGGAAAAAGTTGGTCATCATAAAAATGAGTGGGTAATGAGGTTAATATTATAGTCTTGCAAATCTTTATGCAGTCTTCCATTAAGGAAGAGAATAGAAACAAAAGACTAGGAATTCAGTTTTGATGTCATAGTTTTAAGAAAGCTATACAAATACTAATAAAAGAAACTGTTTTACAATTGAAGAAAGGCACCACTATCTCTTATTAACTAGAATCTACTATACTAACTGTACCGATTATCTTTAAACACAAAGCTATGTTTAACTAGTCCCCTTCAAACAAATGCCTGCAGCAAATCAAAGTTCTCCTGTTAAGGACAACTGCATTTTCACAAAGCCTGTATTCAGCTTTATGTATAGCACTGCAGAAGATGCCAGCTGAATTCTTGCCTATAGTGATGCGACTTTGCAGTGTAATGCTTCTTCTTCCCTGCTCTGCTCTCATTGACATTGCATTTATGAGACTCGAGGGGATCAAAATGGACAGAGTAGCTTCTTGACCCCTTTTAGTCAAATTCTTTTAAAAATGAGTCTGTCTGATCATACGCTCTGTTCTTTCTTAATTTGTGGCCTGTTGGCCAGTTTCAGGTACATTTTGACAGGGCTAGGTGCATTGAATTTGATTGTTCCTGTAAGTTGCCTGAATATATCTGATGCTGGCTAAAGAGGAAACATCTGTCAGTGTTCTCTCTGTAGGAAAGAAAGCAATGTGAGCTGGGTTTGCCCTGCTTGGGTTGGTGTGCAGCT
Source organism: Cygnus olor (assembly GCF_009769625.2). Classification (NCBI taxonomy): domain Eukaryota; kingdom Metazoa; phylum Chordata; class Aves; order Anseriformes; family Anatidae; genus Cygnus; species Cygnus olor. The sequence goes on along the minus strand of NC_049170.1, from coordinate 60,695,781 downwards.
ACTCTGTTGGCCATGGTTTTTCTCTCTTTTAACATGAGTATGAACATCAGGATTATGGCACTGAGGAGGGATGTGGAGGACAATTGGCACAGACCTGTAAGGAAGCATGCTTCAATTAAATGTTTTGGAGGAGGTTATTCTGTAAGAAGTCATTTCCAAAGAGCATCTGAGAAATTGGGATAATCTAAGAGGAGTCTTCTGTATGAGCAAGACGACTAAGGGGATAAAAAGCATTTTTTTTTTTTTTCACCCATAAATTTATTTTTAGGTCTCAGCTTATTTGGCTGAAGGAGTAGATAGGAGGACAAAATAAATATGTGTAGTAGGGAGGTCAAAGATTCCTACTCATTTTTTTTTCCCTCCCTATCACATATTTTAAAAGATATCTGGCCAGAAAACATTGTCCCTGGAGATGAAAACCTCTTTTTGTCCTGGTAGTTGATCATCCTACCTGCTCTTGTGGTTCTGAATAACCAGTCTGCTCCAAGACTTTATGCAAGAGTTAATGTGATGCAAACATCTATAGTTTCCTTGTCCAAGACCCACTACAGGAGCACTCTCCAGCTTGCTCCTCAGGTGAGTAGAGCTGAATGTCGTGTTTGAATCCACTGGCAACTAGAGCTACCACAGTGTTTCTTGCACAGAGGACCTACCATGCAAGGTGTGGACCTCTGGAAAGGTCAGCATTACTACAGGTAGATAGATACCAGTCGCTCGAGAGAGGCAGCAATTTTATACCTCGAGTCCCAAGTATCTTTTGCTACACAGAATGATGTTATTTTCCTGCCTGGTCTTCTTCCCCTTGACTAGATTTCTGTGCTGTTGGACAAATTGCTGTGACTGATGCTAATGTGAACTATAGTTGCTTCTCCTGCAGTTCTCCTGATTTAATCTAATCGCTCCCTTACCCAGCTCCACAAAAGTGATCCTGGCTCCAACTGGAAGCCTGCCATCAGATGGAGCACAGAACTATGGGGGTGGCTATCTGCAAGCAGGTAATGAGCAGCTGTAGGAGCATAGAGAACTGCTTACTTTGGCCGAGCAGCCACCGAGAGTCAATCATTTGTGCCCTTATTTGCTCAAGCATGTTGGAAAGGGCAGTTTCCTAGGAGTTTATCAGCAGCGGAGGTGAGGAGTGATCCACAGCATGGTGGTTAGACAGCACTCTGGCCCTTCTGAGTAAAGGTATGGAAGTACGTTGTTGAGTCAGTTAAGCTTTCACTTCCCTTCCAACTTGTTAGGTTACACAAAAGACTGTTTAAAAATACTCTCGTGTATGTCATCAGCATTATTGCTGGGGTGGGGATTACCAATGGGTGTGGTAAAAAGCTGACCTGTATGAATGGATTATACAGCTACTGACAACACCCTTCTTGGTTCTGTGTGAACCTTTCTCTGCTGTACAATAACATGGGGTTCTGCTGCAGGAGCGGCCTGCGCTTATCTTCTGGCCTCACAACAGTTTTGCACTTTCAAGATTGGAAAAAAGTGAAAATAAAAAAGTACTGTAAACGAAACATGAAAGTGTCCTTTTTTTTTTTTTGAGCTACGCACAAGAGGATTTCTTCCACAGTCTCCGTTAATTTTATCATAATTATTAAGTAGGACAATTAAAAAATTAGGTATGACCCAAATTTATACTTTTTTTTAATGAACGCTTATGAAAATAAGTCAGGCTACGTGAATTAGGGATAGAGAAATTTACTTTGCATGAAAGATCTTAGGTTCTTTACTGTTAAAATTGGATTCTATGTTCCGCTTTGCTTTTAAAGGCAGACTGAAATAGGTAGAAGTATGTGGCAGTAACTTAAAATTTACCACTTTCAAGGTCTGTCTTCTCTCAGGTGGAGTACCTCCTCTGAAGCAATCTCTCTAGATTGAATGCCATTTGCACAGAATCAGACCATTCCTGTTTGGTGTGTAGCTCATTTCTGTCTCTTTTCATATGTACTGTTCAGCAGGCATGAATTTGCTCGTCTTGTATCTTTATTGGATTATGAAGAACTTGAAATCAACTGACCGTGATGAGCCTCCTCCCACTTTAAAATGGGACAGAATATTTATGGCAAGCTTACCTTTAAGATTTGGAGTATGTGGTAGCACGAAGTTTAGCTGTCTTCAGTATCTTACTGGAATGTTGTTCACTGATGGTTATTGATGACTTGATGACTCAGGATACTGCTCTGACTGGTTGGATCAGGTTTTTTTTTTGTTTTTTTAATTCTGAGTTTTTCTTTGACTCAATCTCTTATGCTTCTTTGAAAAGATGTTATCAAGGCTTCTGAAAATGATTGTCTGCCAGAGATTCTTCCTGGTTAAAGACTATTCAGTGAACAGGAGCATCTTCACTAGTTTGAGTGTTTATAAAGATTTTTCTGTTTGGACATCAGTGTTATGCTTTCCGAGTTTTTTGTCAACTGTTGCACAAAGTTCAAAAAGTGGCAGCTTCTCTTAGCTACCCTATGATCCTCCCAGTTCAATTGAAGCTTCTGGTAGAAGAGGAATATTCCCATTGCTCAATCTACCAAGGGACTGTAGGTTAATTTACAACAAATATTACAGTGAAACATGACTCTTATGTATCTGAATGTTTTCACAAATTGTAGTATTGACTTTGCAGAAACACACCAGAGAGAGATCCTGCTGAATTCCTTTGAATTTGCTGCAGTATTGGGGTTCTTGTAGAAGAATACTGTTTTCTTGCTTAGTAAGATGAATATGGTCCCTGTCTGTGTATACTGGTGCTCCGGTATCTGTGCTTCTGAGAGTATGCATTGTAATCTAAACTTGTCAAACTGAGCTGTTCTCAGTTGATAACTGGAATTCAGAGGAATGCTACTTCATATTACTTGTCTGAAATACATATTAAAAAAATAGTAAGTGTGACTTTCAGTATACGTTTATTCTCCTAAGAAACAAGTGCAAAGCAAAACAATGTGGAGTAGTTCAAAATGCAGTGTAGCAGGTTGAAAGTGTACACACAGCTCGGAGATATTTTCATTTTCTTGTACTCCCTCTGGAGTAAAAATAAAGCTATGGTTCTTTTTAAGCCATAATGGCCAAAACCAAAATGTGTTTTGTTCTCATGCTACTTGGTCTGTCTCCTCTTTGGACTTTGGACTTTGTAACATAATGTTAATTATTTCTCTGCTATATGTCTGTAATTAGTACGGCAGCTTACTCATGCTCGTTTCACTTAGATAACCTTTCTGGGAGAAACAATTTAAGCCACCTAATATTCAATTGCATTTTCAGGATTCTTTGACAGCATAACGGGTAGTGTTATTGATGTGATCTAGAGAATTTTTCATGTAGGTTTCTTCTTCCTTTTCTAAGTTTTTTTGTGTTTTAATTCCAGGAAGGATTGGCTTAGTCTCTAACGAAGCTTCAGTCAGCATGCTTTTACAGATAACTGCCACACTGCTAACAAATCATAGTGCATGTCCTCAACTAGGGACTTTGATACAAGTTTTTAAAAAACTGTCGTGCTTGACGTTCCTGTTGTTTAAACTGCACACATTGGTGATTCATTATGCAGGAGGATGTAATTTTAGTGTGAGATTGTCAGATGATCATGATGGGTAAAGGTAATGAGGTAATGGTATCTTGTTACTATGCTGTGTTATTATCTGGTAGTATAAAACCAGACTGCGTTGTCATGTGACTGTGTTCTTTCAGAGCTTTCCAGTTGGCAAAATCCAAGTTATGTTTGGTTCTTAGTTGCTGCTGTAGATGTCTCTTGTGTTTATACCCTCTGTAATGTAGAAGTCATTGCGCTTTTTGGATATCAGAGCTTGTTTTGACCTTAATATATACAGAGGGAGATTCTGGAGAAAATTTATGCACTCTTACAAATCTGTGCAGTGAGTTTCCTCTGTTTTAAGACAAAAAGTTCTGTCTTCCTTTAAACAGAAATATAGTAGTAATACTGTTGGGATAGGCAGGGAATTAAATGATGATGTGGGATGGTAATAGTTGGAGCTCTGCTAAAACTGATTATTATTTTTTTAAGGCTAATGGGATTGTTATTTTTGTACATGTGCACACGCACATTACAGTGTATGTGAATGACCTGTCGCAGAGCTCTTTGGTATTACTGAGGTGCAGAGATTTGTGTTTGAGCAAGCAGCTGTGGGACTAGGACAACTATTCCAAGTACAGTGGATAACTGTGTTTGTAGTCTGTGAAGGCAAGCTGAATCGTTCCACTCTGCTTTAACTAGATTGTTCTTTCGTTTTTCTGATTGACTTGCTGAAGCTGATTCATTGTAGGATTTAAATGACATATTTGCCTGATTTTCTCTGAAAAAAGAACACTAACCAACCCTTGCTGTTGTGTCTTGGTGCCTGCTGCTTAAGCTGGAAATTCCTTCAAACGTCTGTTTTCTTTCCCCTGTAGCTGTTGTATCTCATGTTTTCTTGTGTGGTGTTTACTCAATGTGATTTCCTTTTTCAGTTCTTGCTTAGTAAACTAACAAGAGTTTGTGACAAGTACCATGTCTCTAAAAGAAAACATTACATACCAAAATGTAAATCATTTTTCCTAATTGCTGTTGGTGCTGTGAACCCACCTGTGCCCATACCAAATGGTGAAGGCTTTCTTTGCTCATGCCACAAAAAAAAAGATGGGCTTGTTATAATTTGTGAGATGTTTTCCACAGTAAAAAAGCTCGCTGCCTTTTTGAGGAACAGAACTGAAATTTAAGCCCTTAACTATGCAGGGATTTGAAATGGATCAATTTTAAGCAGTGTATGTGGGAGGGGAAAAAGAAAACTAATGAAGCAATATTTTTTTATTCTAGGTTTTTTCATTTTATACCTGCAAATTTTCCGCAATCCAAAGATGGCAGCAAATAAGCCTAAAGGGCAGAATTCATTGGCTTTGCACAAAGTCATCATGGTAGGAAGTGGTGGCGTAGGAAAATCTGCTTTAACACTACAGTTTATGTATGATGAGGTAAGAATGTGTGCTAGAAATTATCTCATGCAATGTCTGCTACAGTGTTACTTAAGCATTTAATTGGTACAGTTATTTTCTGAAATGGTCTAAATGTATATGACGTGATATGAAAGCCAGCTATCAAACTGAGCAAAAATATTTTTGTGCTGGCACAGGTTGTCCAGAGAAGCTGTGGATGCCCCGTCCCTGGAAGTGTTCAGGGCCAGGCTGGATGGGACTTTAGGCAACCTGGTCTGGTGGGACGTGTCCCTGCCCATGGAAGCGGGGTTGGAACTGGATAATCCTTAAGGGTCCCTTCCAACCCAAACCATTCTATTATTCTTTGAGATTTCAGATTTGACCTCTTAGAGACACCTGCAAAGGTATAAATTGGCTTTTAAGCAAATTGATGGCATTTTTGGAACTTGCTCCTTTACAGTATGTTTTCTTATTATTTACTAGACCTATTAAAATTTATGTAAATATTATAGCTCAAAGCTTCTTCAGTTTGGTGAGTAGCTTGATGCCTGAAATGATGACCAATTTTTCTTTTTTTTTTTTTGCTGATGTTGGAGAAGAAAAAAAATCTGTTTCTTGTGTCCCTGCTTTTTTGCCAGTGAAAGTTATTCTTTTTGTTTAAGAAGTAGAACTTATGCCTTCAGTGTCCCTTAAAAATTGATACTAAATACGTTTAAAGTCAGGACTGCTTCATAGCATAATGAAATGAAGCCAGATGTTTTGGTAAACCAGAAACAGACACTTAGTTTTGCAGTTACCTCTAAAATTTCCTTATAATGTCTGAATAAAGCAAAAAAAAAAAAATTGTTTGGGCTGATGGAGAGCCTGTTTTAGCTATGAAAACATCCATGTTGAATAGTGTGAGCACTTCAAGTAGCCTAAATACATAAGCTTATTTATTTTTTACTGTAACACTGTAAGATGTTTGTTTTATCCTTATATGCAAATAGAAGCATTTGCTTTGTACAGGCGTGATTTTTTTTATATAGTAAAATTTGTGTTTCTAGTTTGTAGAAGATTATGAGCCCACCAAAGCAGACAGCTACAGGAAAAAAGTGGTTCTGGATGGAGAAGAAGTCCAAATTGATATATTAGACACAGCAGGGCAGGAGGACTACGCTGCAATTAGAGACAACTACTTCCGAAGCGGAGAAGGCTTTCTTTGTGTCTTCTCTATTACAGAGCTGGAATCGTTTGCAGCTACTGCAGACTTCAGGTAAGTTACAAGGCAAGATAGTTATTGTAATTATAGTGACATAATTACAATCACTTTTTTTATTGTTCTGTAATATCATTACTATTAGTCCAGGTTAGATGACTGTAGTCACACTGTTTTCAATAGATGCCTAGCCATGCCTTTACTATCTGCATACCACTTCAGATATCTTTGCTGCTGTGTTTCTAAATACCAAAAAGGTTACTGCCACAAAGCAGCTACACAGCAACATTCAGAAGGCTGCTGCCCTTTGTACGTTGCTTTGCACTGCAGTGCAAAGAAGCAGTATTTGTGAGTAGTCATAGTGCTATCCAAAGTAATGGATCTGAGAAAAATTGCTTACTGTCTGTATGGATATATATAATGTATGTGCAATACCGCATACTCTCTAGAGGTGTCTTTTTTAGTTCTTGCTTGGTATGGCGGATTATGTTGCGTTTCTTTAACCTTTGAAACACCACCTAGAGCAAAAAGGTAGCTGTAGCATGTCCAGCTGTCTTATGCTAGGCTATTTCATAGTTATAAAGATGACATGACCAGATTCCAGCTGAAAACTGTTTAGAAGAGCTGGATCTGGTGATGTCTGTCTGCAAAGTCTTAGGCTATGCAATCTGTGTGCGTTGTAGTCTGGGAAGACTGAAATGGGTAGTGTAAGCAATACAACTTTTCTACCCCATAAAAATGTTTTTAATAGCAATTGAGAAGTATTTTTGACTATTCTGAAGCAGCTATCCGTTTTGTGTAAAGGTCTGCTGTAAATCTGTCTATTCAGTTTTATATGGACTGAATTCTTCTCTGTAAAATATACTGATGTAAGTTTTTGAATTTACAAAGCAAATGTCAGTGGCTTCTGTATAGGGTTAACCCTTACCATCAAAGTTAGAGAGAATATCACTTAAGAAGCAACATGCAAAATAGAGGCTGGATCTTTCTGCTGTAATGAGGATTTCACAAGCATTTTTTTTTGTTGTTTGTTTTTAAATGCTCTTCACACATACAACACATTAAAACCCTTGTTTTGAGTGGGGAGTTAGCAGAGAATTACAGATGTTTGATATTGTTTGAAAGATAAAGCCAATTTAAAATGGTCATCACTATACATATATGCATATATAGTAAAATAGGTAAATCAGTAAAATACCTTATTGCTATATTATATATAGTAAAAAGACAAGACCAAAAAAAAAAAAGTTCAAAGTTAAGCAAAATAGGAGAGGGGATCATCTTTGAGATAAAAGTGACGAAACAAATATAAAAAGAGATAATCTGCATCCCACTGAAATAAGGTTTCTTAGAGGTATCATCATAGTTTTAGTTAATTAGTCCTAAGTATCTGTTGTGGTTTAGCCCGGCTCGCAGCCAAACACCACACAGCTGTTCGCTCACCCTCCCCCCTCCCTCTCTGGGATGGGGGAGAGAAACGGGAAAGTGAAGTCTGTGAGTTGAGATAAAGACAGTTTATTAAGACAGGAAAAATAATAACAATAATAATAATAATAGTATTAATAGTAATAATGTGTACGAAATAAGTGATGCACAATGCAATTGCTCACCACCCGTTGACCGATGCCCAGCCTATCCCCGAGCAGCCGGCCTCCCCTCCACCCCGGCTAGCCACCCCTATATGTTGTTCAGCATGACGTCAGATGGTATGGAATACCCCTTTGGCCAGTTTGGGTCCGCTGTCCTGGGTCTGTCCCCTCCCAGCTCCTGCTGCATCCCTAGCCTGCTCGCTAGCAGGACAGAGCGAGAAGCTGAAAAGTCCTTGGCTTGGTGTAAGCACTGCTCTGCAACAATTAAAACATCAGCATGTTATCAGCGCTCTTCTCATCCTAATCCAAAACATAGCACCCTGCCAGCTACAAGGAGGAAAATTAACTCTGTCCTAACTGAAACCAGGACAGTATCAGAATACATTTAATATCGCATCTAAGGGAGGAGGAGATGGGGAGAGGAGAGAAAGTGAGCTTTTCCACTTCTGTTATTTTTTCATTTGTGTGTCAGTATGTGTATGCGTGTATTTATATATTTAAAGAGAGAGAGGGTTGCATTACAGGTTGATGCTAGGTATGTCAGTCCTGGAGGGTTATTTAGTATAGTTGAGCTCTAGAGTGCAAAATGACCTCTTCAGTCTGTTCAAAACCCTGTTAATGCTTCAAAGTGCATGATCTTCTGTGGACCTAGAAAAAGTCCTACTTTTTAAGCAAAGGTGAGAGTTGACAATATACATGCTAAAAGAGGAAAAATGGAAGAAAAAGTCCCTTCAGTGAAGAGATTAAAACTCCCAAATCCAAATCTTGAAAGTGCCTTTCAAGTTGCCTTACAAATTGTCGAAGCCTGAGTGCTAAAATATATCTCATAAAAATGACATTCTTTCTGCTCTGTGTAACCTGTATCTCTTGAAGGTACAGTTACAGTATGTTTGGCATTGTTGAGCAGCCAGAAATAATACTACTTAGAGACAGAAAGAAAATGACAAGAATCTGGATGTTTTAGTTTTTCCATGGAATTTTGCTCTTCTGGAAGGGCAGGACTCCAGCAGAAGAGTTGTTTACTACTATCTAGCGTCTTTGGGTTTTCCAGTGTGCTTTGAAATGCCACTGCTCTTTGTCATTTTTTCAGTAGAAAGCAGACTCGCAAAGACTAAATTTTTAAATATTTGAAAGGCAATTTGATAAAACGTGCTCCTACTTTGAGTAGAATTGGTATAGCTCTAATGATTTTTTTTTTAACTTTTAAATTCCAAGCCAGTATATCTAGTTTTTAGCTAGAAGTCTTATTTGCACAGATACTGTAGTGGTGCACTGAATTCTCATCTATCCACCTATCCTAATCCACAGACTATTCAAACTACTTTTGGATATCAGCAAGCACAGTTAAAAAATTTTGCTTGTTTGGCAGAGAGGGAAGTAATATGGCATTAATTATACCTGAGAGAGGAATGTGTGTGTGTTACAAGGTGCCTCGAAGATTTATTTGTTGGCTTAAAAAAAGGATTGAAGTGAGGGGGTGGGTTGGAGGGCTAACTCAACAAAACTGCATACTGTAAAAAGCAGAGCATTTTATAACAGGAGGAGGATCCTGACATACACCAAATCAAAGCTATTTAGAATATCAATTAACTCTTTCCAATTTCTCTTCATTCTGCATTAAAATCTGGCAATAGGCTTTACTTCAGCCAGAAAAGGGAATTTGGTTCCTTGAGCTTTTTGTTTCTCTTTCAAAAATTGCTCCATGATAAAGGGCTAAATTTCACTACTAACTTCATACTCTCTGAGACAAAAGAGAGAAATTCTGTTTTCCAATTAGAAGAAAACTTCTTTTTTTTAAACAGTCTTGAAGGTTGATGTACCAAAGCATTTGCAGTACTCACTTTTATTTACAGCTTTAAACTCTTCATCCTAGCGGTTCAAACAGAGGTAATGGTCTGTCCTCAAAAACCTGATGTATGTGCAACTTGTTATCCATACATTGGCTTATAACCGAATGAAGACCTCTCTGCAGAGAATGAATGTAATTGACTTCAGAAAGATTTGTCAAAGGAATAGATTTTCTCGTTATGCTGTATCTGTTTACTACCTAAGTAGATAATTTTATCAGCTTTAAATGGCACATGCATTTTATTAGAAAAAAATGAATGCAAGACTGAAGTCTGGGTAGAGCAAAAATTGCAGTTGGAAGCAGTAACATAAAGGCAATGGGAAAGACTCTCAAGTAACACCTTTAGTAAAAAGAAGACTTTATTAGTGTAAATTTTCACTTAAACCAATCTTGTTCTACTCTGTTTAATCTGTTACTGATTCACCTCCTTCTTGCCTGGAAGATTAGTTACCTGTCTTGGTCTTCATTGTGTATAGTGTCATAATGAGGTTTGAGATTTTACTGTTACACAAGCTTCATAAAAGGAATAAGTGGGTTTTCATTGTAAGATGGAAGAGTATTTAGTCTGAGTTCTTCTGTCTGTGTTCTAAGAATAGTAGTCCATGAAATACTCGATTCTTTTTTCCCTTTTATTTTTTTTATCTCCAGGGAGCAGATCTTAAGAGTAAAAGAAGATGAGAATGTTCCTTTTTTGCTAGTTGGTAACAAATCAGATTTGGAAGATAAAAGGCAAGTTTCTATAGAGGAAGCAAAAAACAGAGCTGATCAGTGGAATGTTAACTATGTGGAAACTTCTGCAAAAACACGAGCTAATGTTGACAAGGTAATAACTCACCTCATAATACAAAGAATCTCTCCATCAGTTTTTACTTTATAGCTCTCTTCCCTGGGCCATACTTAGTGTTCAAGTTATTTTAGCCTTTTTGTGTGCGTGTAAAAATTCAAATCAAATACGTTTCTCCCTTAGCTTGCGATGAGTGCTTGACTAGGTCAGTTCATGTAGGACAGTAAAAATGTTTGCCATAGCAAATCTATCCTATCTGAAACTGCAAGGAGTAAGTCATTAGACAAGACCTCTTTTCATTTAAAAATTTCTTGAGGCAGCTACTTTGGCCTAGCCTTGTGTTTTCTGTAATTACAAGACAATCTGCTTCTCAACAGTGAGGAAAGCTGTCCAAGGAATCAAGTAAAAGCAGGTAAGAGAGGGATTGGAACCTTCTCTACCCTCATCTAACCAAATGCTTGGCTGGATGTTTCTTCGATGAAGAATGGATGAACCCTTCTAAGCTTTGAATGGCCTAGAAGTGCCTCATGAGTTTTCTGGGGTAAAGCCTGGTTCAGAAGGTCATGAAATAAGACACAAAATATTTGTCTATAAGAAGATAAATTATTGGTTGGTTGTAAGCATTTCCGCTATAATTTCAAAAGACAGGATCTCTTGGAACGCAATTCAGAATAACTCTGTCTTGTAGGCTGCAAAAGTAATGGATGTATGGTAAAAGAAATAAGTAGTTTATAGTGCTAATCTTTCCTTTCAGACCTATTGATACACTTGATCACACATTGAAAAATTCTCTAATGTAAATGCTTACATCTGAGCAGTTGCAGCATTACAGCAGTAATGGGAGTTCTGTTCTGCAGTGACTTTAACTTGACTGTTGTCATCTGTCAGTTGTCTCCCTGAAGAAATGGCTTGTTCAGTACTACAGTAAGAACTTCATGCTTTTCTGTAGGGAACGTTAAGTCAATTAAATGCAACATAATTCAGATGTGTTGAGTTCAGCTCTGATTTTTTTTGTTGTTATTACAAAAAAAATACTTTATCTTCAATTTTGGTGCATAATTACAGTTAACGTCCATCTATTTCAGTCATGTAGAAATTCCCAGATCTTCTAAATCTACTTCACTATTCTTTAGCAGCTGGGAAAAAAGTATTATGCAGATAGATTAAAATATGTATCAAGCTTTTGCAGACACATGGTAGGCTACTACGAGCTCCAAGTTTCTTTTTGGAGCAGGTGGCATAATGGCAAGATTAACGCATTATACAGAGTTAAGGTTTAAAAGTCCATAAGTTAGGTTTTGTTGGCCCTAGTAAAACCAGATATTCTTAGTTCCTTGTTTTCTTGGAGCATCTGAACTTACATGGTTTGTTAGGTGGACTTAAGTTAGTATCCTATAAGAAATCTACTTCTCTAAATTCCAAAATGGTGGGTTGCTCATTTGGGAAAAACACTGTTGGCCTCTGCTTACTTTAATAAAGGTAAGCAACTGAGCACTTCTCGGTAGGTTATGTACCCCAGATATGTAGTACAGTGTAGGGCTTAAGCAAGTTGCCAGTTGCAGCATACCATTAGTAAAGATTTAAGTAAAAGCAAGTAACTTAGTCCACACTTATAAATCTAAAGGCAGATATATTTCTTGATGGAAACATTTAGTTGCATTGATTTTCCTCAGATCCCGTGTAATAAAGGTTTATGCTTTTGCTGCAATCAATATGAGATTAGAGTAATTGCAAATAAAATCCTACTGCGCTCTGTAGAGGAGCTTTTCAGCCCCTGCACCGTCTGTATTGCACTGAAATGGACCAAGCCCCCTGATATATATCTCAAGGAGAATTTTTCTGACAGAAGTTTTAGAATTCTTCACCTGAACTGCTACAATAAGATTATAAAGATTATATTGATTTGCTGCAGTCCATTGGAAGTCAAGATCTTCTCTTCTAATGAATAAAGTAACTTTAAGCAGCCCTGTCACAAACTTTAACTGGCAGTCTGTTCTCTCTTAACCAATTTACTAGTGTCTCCAACTTTGTCACTTTTGTTTCCTACTAAGCCACTTGATGAAAATGAAGTTTATGCATACTTTGAGATAGTAATATGGCAGTTGAGATTTCTAAAAAATAGCTTACGTAGTTGTATGGTTGATAACTTTGTTTTAAGGGAAATGCTGATTTATTTTTGTGCACTAACTTAGTGTTTAGACTTGCATCATGGGACATGCAATGAAATGTTCAGTGTGTGCTACTGCTCCATTAATGTACTTCTAGAATTGGTTATTGCACTTCTTCAGCCTTTACAGTTCATCACTAAAAATACTTGAAATATAAACTGATTTCCCTGTGTCTCCTCAGTGAGATGTAGATAATAAAAATAAATAATCCTGGGCAGTAATAGGAGTCTTGTTTCAACCCACGTGGAAAATTGTCTGAGAGGATTCATAAGCAAGTTCCAGAAGACAGGAGAACTATGGTACCATGAAAGAAGCATGTTTGCGTTATATGGACGTGGCCTTCTAAACCAATGAAAGACTTGTTGGATTAATATTTGTTTGCTCAAACTGGTTTTGTATAATTGACTTTATCCTAACCAACGGAAATGGCTATCACCAGTGATAGCTTAAATTAACTCAAGTATCTGAGAGAGTTTTGGCATTTACGTTCTTCCATCTTTTTTTTAGGTGTTTTTTGATTTAATGAGAGAAATTAGAGCCAGAAAAATGGAAGACAGCAAAGAGAAGAATGGGAAGAAGAAAAGAAAAAGCCTAGCTAAGAGGATCAGAGAAAGATGTTGCATTTTATAATCAAAACCCTGAATTCCTTTCCTACCCTGACCATACTAATAAAAAACATAATTTATAAGCATGCCATTGAAGGCTCAAGTGACTGAAATTACTCTAACGTGTTGGAAATCGTAATGTACCACTAAAAGCATGAATTGGAGCTGCACTGAAAGTCAAATTCACTGAAAAAAATTGATGTGGCTTCAAGAGAAGCAAAGTTCAGTCCATTTCATAATTGCCTACCTTCTCACATTTCTTCTGAATGTAGTGTTTCATAGGCAGTCTTTTCTTTAATAGTAAATGGGGATGGGGAGGGAGTACTACTTTGTGGTTTCTTGTAAAGCATACATTTTTTTAATCATTGATAATTGTCACTTCATCTTGTCTTTTGTTGCCTTGAAAAGTACAGTTGTGAACGTGATACCTAACAAAGCGGTATGCAGTTGTTTTGCCATGGAGTTATGCAAATTGGAAAAGAATAATGTATATGCGAACTTGTGCTGGGGAAAATTATATGTGGTTCTGCATTACCTGATTAACCTAGAAGAGTGATGTAATCTTTTACATTGAAACATTTGAATATGCCTTAATTTTAAAACCTAATCATAGCAGGTTGCTTAGTCAAGGATGTATTTTTCAACTTGTTGCATGGAGACTGTCCCTGTGCATCGGTGTGAGACTGCCCTCCCTGTAGAGTGCAGTTACGTGAATGGTTTTGCTAACTAGCTGTCTGCTAGCAGTGTCTGTTCTTTAAACATGTGCCATACTCTGGTATTGTGAATAATACAGAGCATATTCAGTCATCTGTAGCTTGGTAAACAATATGGTATCTTAAAGCTAAATGGTCAGAATACATGTAAGATGGAGGTCATAAGGCTATGGCACATCTATGCCTGGAATGGTTGTTTAAAACTTAACCCGCTGATACCTTGAAACTTCCCTTTTGTGAGTAGTTTTCTGTCTAGATGTTGCTTGGGTTTTAACTCCCTGGAGTAGGGTGGAGTGGAGATGATTCAGTAGCGCTAATGTATTTTGAGTTAAGATGTTGTCCAGGAAATTCTGGTGTCATCAGTTAATTTTTTTTGTGTGTTCCTGATACTCAGCTATGGGAACACACTGTGTTATGCTGAAGCTCTTTGCAGGTTTTGTACTGTTTAGTTTAGTTTATGTTGATTTTAAAACGGGGAACATTGTAGCTACTTTTTCTAGTTAATGTTGATATTAAACAATCAAACATGCTTTGCAATAGAGAAACATTTACCATGTGCATCCAAAATCCCCAAACAAAACGTACTGCCTCAGTTGCTTCGGAATAGCAAGAATAGCACACGGATAGCGTGCTGCATCTTAACTAAAAATATACCAGAACGTTTGAGGGTTTTGGACTCCTCTGGGGTAAGACAGGCTAGATCAGTCCCACAAACTGTTACACTTTTTATACATGTGTAAGCCTATAACTGACAGTTTAAAATGTGCTCAAGCAAACTAGGTAACAAATATTTAACTTCCATGCTAACAGACATCTTAGGGACTCAAGTCTTAGAAGTTATATTTGTCATGTTAAATATTTATCAATAGGAATTTTGTATGTGCGTTTAGTAGACTGCCAAGTGCAGAATTAAAGTTACTCATGTAACTATGGCAAATAAGCCAGTCTTCATCTTACTGTGTACTCATTTTGGTCTGTTTAGCCAGGGAGTGTAACCACTAACATTGTGACTTTGCTTTGGAACCTGTATGCTGGGAACTGAGGTGTTATGAAGCCACCAGACACGTGAAACTTGTCTTGGCTGATGCCTTACCCTGTCCTTTTATTTGATATTTGAGCCATTGAAAGATGAATAAACTTCCACTTTTTTTAAATCCTTGTGCAGTGTCAATTGATAACTATAGCATCTAATATAACTTTGCTGTAACTGAGACCAGTTTTCAAGCAATTAAACCAAAATATTCCAGAAGTTGTTTTAGTGTATGTGAACAAAGTAAAACTGGTTTGATAAAAGCCACTTTGTGAAAGCTGAGACTATGCTTGCGTTACCTTTATCCAGTGCTAATTGATCCCTACTTGCTGTAACAAGGAATATCAGAAAGCAGGCACACAAATTGAGGTTGAGGTAAGCTATTTCCAGAAGTACTCTTCCATAAGAATGGAAGGTGAGATTTTTTTATTTTTTTAAAAGGAGAGCCTGTATTAGTTTAAGGGGGGGATGCTTCCAAAGTCTTATCTTCTTTTAGCATGCTCTGGGAGAATGTAAGTTTGCTTCCCCAGCTTGCAAAGAAACTAGCTTGAACCGCATATATAAGATTTTGGTATGGCCAAACAAGTGATCCATTTGCATCATAAATTCATGCTTTAGCCTACTTCTGTGTCTGAAACTGCTAGGTCTATCTGCTTAAAGAGCTTCTTTGCCTGCAGGCGTTTTTCCTCTTGTTTCTCCTCCAAAAAGTTGAAGATTTTTTTCTCAAGTTGGCAGGATCAAAGCCTTCCATGGGTTTTCACTCCAAATTAGCCAAATATGCCGGTAATACTATTGCTACCTTTTGTGAAATACATGGCATTTTAAAACTGCAGGCCAGACAGAGTCCTTAATTATGGTTTGTTACAAAAGTTCAGCCTTCCGTTGTGTACAAAACTAATACTGAGTTTTTATTCTAACTCCATTTTTTTTCTATACCTCTTCATTTGTAGCTTTAAAAACACAGGTGACATTCAAAAATACTGGCTAAGGACTCTATGGTCTATTTGGTAGCCTCTGTAGCCTCCTGATGAGCACAGCTTAACAATAGCAGCGTCCAACAGTTTTCTTTGGCGATTCTGAAACACCCATGGTGTGCAGGAAGTGCTTTCCTGTTCACGGGGATGTTGTCAACATCAGAGGAGGTCACAGATAAAGCCTCTGCAAATTCTAATGGCAATCATAACAATAAAATACAATCTGTATCTGAGCCTTATTCTCACTATATTCATCTGCAGGAATGAAATATTTTATCTATTACATGAAACAGGCTTACTGAAAATCTTGGGTTCCTCTTTGAGACACCAAGCTTTGCAAAGATTGTCTTCCAGAGTCTGAGAGGGTGCAAAATGGTGATAGCCTAATGCAAAATGCAGAGCAGCAGAGAGACCGCTGGTATTACGTGAATGCATGTAATACATTTAGCAGACCAGAACTGTATCAGAAGGTAGGGCTGAGCCTACAACAATACAGAACTGAAAAGGGAAAGCTAACAGCCCATCTTAATTTCTAAGCTCTCTCCCATTACTGTCAGACATGCATTGGCTTTTCTAGCCATGAGGATGCACTGGCAGGTGCAAAAACTGAATTTCTTACAAGACTTGCTCTTGACAATTTCTCGTTGTGATTTTAACTTACATAAAAGACTTTCTTTCATGAGTCACCTCTAAAAAAAAAAACAAAAAAACATATATTTCTGTGAGCTTCAGCTTTTTACTAAACCTGAGTGGTAGGAAAGGTACCAATGTTGTTAGTACTGGAGGTCAAGCTAATCTTTGAACTAAATACATTGACCAGTTTGGAATATTTCTGCTTGAAGTTTCTCTGTCAAAGAAATGCTGAAATTCAAACCATTTGAGATCTGCTTAGGGTCACACAGACGGTGAGACCTTTCTCATTTCCACAGCTATCCTGGGTGGATCTCACCAACCACTGGTACAATCCATTTAGGCGCTGATACAATATTCAGAAGAGTCCATTTTGTTTGTGTATGCTGGGGTCTTCCCCCCCCCCCCCTTTTTTTTTTCTTTATTCCTTGTAGAATGGAAATATACCCAAGTTTAAGTTGCTAAGAAAAAATCATTTGCTTCCACCATTCTCTTGATTAATATGCACTCAGTAATATTTAACACTACCAGAGCCCTTAACAGGCAATATCTGTTGTCTATGGATGTCAGTGGGACAGTTACAGAGGCACAGGGTAATGTTCTGTCATACAGATGCAAACAACCCAGGCAGAATTTAGCCAGTTGATCGAGGAAGAATGCTCCTGTTTTACTCTGCATCGTTCTGCCTCAAGCAAGGCAATTGCTTACTCTCTCTTACTTATCTGGTAATACTGTGTAAAGCTGTAAATGTACCAAAAACACTCAAGATGGGAGTGATTAGGTTCCAAACCATGGCATCCAGTTATGCCTTTCAGCATTTGCAAGGACATCCCCTACCAGTGGATTTCTATGCTGAAGTGTTAAAAACAGGTCCTGTCTATACCCCAGTAATGTGGAAATAGAAGTCTGCAAAAGTGAATGACATTCTTAAAAGGATTTTTGTTCTCCTCCTGCTTTCCACAGTCACTTCAGCAGTTAGCTATCACTCTGATTCAAAGCAAGGCCAGCTGTTTTACCAAGATCCTGGATTTTCTGACTTGATGGAAGTTGCCAGTTTTGTAGTTGCCGTCAAGCAGCTGCCTAGTTGAACTCTTGCTGTGGGCTCCCATATATTCAGCCAATTCCTGTGCGTGAAACAGATTTTTGTTTTTTAACAACCCATCCTTGTGAGGTGCTATGAAAGCTCCTGAGAGGAGAAAAAGGTACTAAAAATAGAAGAAGAAAGAAAGTGGTGTTGGTGGCATCTCAGACCCTGTAACAATGAACTTCAGTTCTGCAATACTAGCATTTATTTGGGTCTGTGCTCCTGCAATATTCAGGAGGACATTGTGTTTTGCCTATTTTCTGCTTTATATAATATGACAGGATGTTACAAAATAAGGAATGGAGGGAAGGATAATTTACAGCCTAAAACTATGTGCTAAAGGTAAGCAGACTCCAACATGCTCTTAAAAATGTCTAAATACTGGAAAATCTTTCATCACTCCACTGTTTCCTTTGCTCTCAGCTAAACAGAGGTGAGGAGGAAACATGATTAATGATACTCCACTACAGTTTTTTTTCTACAGGAACCACTTTGCAAATTTTCTTGGGGGGAAAAAAAAAAGCCTGTAGCAGATAGTCTGTTAGGATTATCGTTTCAGTCATTTTTGCATGCCTCGCACTGGAAACTAGTTTCAGAAATCTCAGTTCCTAAGTGGTGCAGACTTAATTTTCCTTAAATCCTGACATTTTAAGAAAAGTTTAGTTGTTTCTTATAATAATCTAACAATACAGCACTCATTTCAAAGCATGTTGAGAAAGGTAACTACCCATCTCAACATTTATGGATGGAGGCAAGTGAGCCAGGGGTATGGTAGGGGACTTGCCAGATCCGGGAATAAAATTTCCTGTTCGGTAATAAAGCAAGGTAATGAGGCTGTCTCCACTGAGTCATGTTTGTACGTTACAAAGGTGGGCGCAGCTGCATCGGGATAGGTGGATTTGCATTAATCTAGTGGGTGCCTGTGGATGAATGACTTTGAACAGCGTTTGGAGATTAATTACAGATTCTGTAGGAGCCAGTTGGGTCCATTGCAAATGGTAAAAAAAAAAAAATAAATAAAATAAAATAAAATAGTCCACTTCCTGAGCTTGGTAGTAATTACATTTTTCCTCCTTGTCCATTTTTATTTGGATTTGACAATATTTATGGCAGAAAGCGAGAGGATGGAGGAAGCTCATTTCTTCTCTGAGCCATCTGATAGGGTGCAGCCGTCCATGGGATTTGCAGAAGCGCACGGTGGGAAAAGGAAGAAATCAAGAGGGCTTGTGCCTCATGGGTGTTCAAGCTAAAAGGAGAGGCATGATGATGCCCAGGAGTTTGAATGTTATATTTTAGACACAGACTGCAGTCCTGAAGGTAATGAATTAGTATTTGCCTTCAACCATGTTCAGCATGCCTGGTATGCTTCTGTTATAGTTATTTTTGCCTTTCTCTTGTCTTGTGAAGACAAGAAGTCTTGCAAAGACTTATGGGAGAGGTCTTTTTCAGTGCAACAAAATAGGAGACCTGTTGGGTGAAAAGCTGCCAGACTAATGTGTTAAATATTAGTCATCTCTAAAGAATGAGCCTGAAACAGCAATCCTTCTCTTTTATCTGATAACTGCCAAAATGCCTACTGAAATAGCCTGGGGAAGCGTCAAAAGAGCGGTAAAAAATAATGTACCATTTCCATGGATAGCAGTTTGCTGTGGGCTGTTGTAACTCCCGCGAGTGTCAGAACTGCCTTGAGGAGGCAGGGCTAGATGCCCTTGGCTGCTGGTGACAGACTCACGCTGCACCTGATAGGAGGGAAGCTTGCAGAGTTTGGCTGCCCCTCTGCTGTTAGACGAGGAGTCAATTTTTTGCTCACAAGACTAAGTAGATAGCAATGAGGGTGTGCCACTGCTTTTGCAGCGTTGTTTAAATCTGCAATGCAACAAGGGTATTTTTCATTGATGTCCCAAAAGCTTCATAAATCTAAGTATCCTCATCCCCAGATAAGGTATCTAGAATGGGTGTCAGCGAACACCCACGCAGCCCTTCCATGTGGGCCTACTCTGATGGCAGTGGTCTGCAAGGACCACTGCAGAGCTGTTCTAATGCTAGTTCCTCTTGTTGCATCAGAGAGAGATTGCAGCGTGTTGCTTCCCTCCTCAGAAATGGCTGCTGCTCTCACCAGGGCAGTAGGCAAGCCTAAATAGGACAATGCAGTTTGGCCCCTAAAATGCTTCTGTTTGCTGATGTATCAGCAGGTAGAAGAAACCACATTTAGAACAAGCTGCTTGCTATAAATTGTTGTTGGGTCGTTGTGGTTTGTTTTTTTTTTTTTTTTAAGAATTCATAATCCTCGAGTCACATGAGTACCCTTATGACTATGGAGTGCAGAAGAAAATGTAAGAATGTTTTTCATTTACCTTACATTTCACTTTGATGTTAAGATCTTGATCCTTTTGTGTGAAAAGTGAGATTAAAAACAAAAGTAATCCTTTCATAATACAACCAGATTATCCTTCCTGCACTCAAAAATGCTTATCACAGTTGGTTGTGGTTATTTTTTAAAGCAAAATCAGGAAAGAAGCAGCAAGAAGAAATCACAAGGTTAAGTGTTTCTGCCAGCCACATTTGTTCTTGCCTTCTTTAGATGTCGCATCTCCTGCAGGCAGTTACCACACGTGGCACAGGAAGGTGTGCTACACCAGCCAGTGCTAACCATCACTGGCTGAGATGCTGTTTGAACATATAAATTAATGGTGTTTCTTGAGCTGGCAGCTCCCTTTCCCCCACCACGCATGCTGAGGTGTGTGGTATGATTCTGGATTTGTTCTGTGGAAATGCTTGGAATGGCAGAGACCAGACTTGACCCTCTTGAAGCTCATTGTAGCTATTGGCCTGTGGTATTCAAGGCAGCTGCCTGCGTGCTGGTTTTGGTTGTATTGGGTAATTCCACAGACTATGATGAAAATTTCAGATTTACCACCAGGTCACCTGCGTCAGAGCTCTGTGGCCACAGAGGGATGTTGTGGTAGCACTGCATAGCAGATCTAGGTTGCTTGCCAGGACTAAAATAAGCCAGCCCTGAGAAATGGGATGGAAAGTCCGATAATGGAGCAAAAGACTTTTCAGGTCCATTAGGGGTCTTGAAATAATGTACACGCTTGGCAATGTTTACAACTTATTTTTACAATGTGACAGAAGACCCAAGAAGGACCTGCATAACTACTTCTGTGATCTTTGTGTCCGGCTTATAGTTGGTTTGGTCAAGTTGCCACTACTCACAGTGGTTTTGGGCATCTCCCACCTTCACAGGCACACAGTGGGTGCTTTCTTGATCTTACAAGACCAGATACAGAGGCATGTATTTAAATGCTAGTTCAGTGACTTTTAATCAGTGATTCATGAACTACTTCTAAGAGTTCATGAAAAGTAACTAACAACAACAAACCTTTTGGCAATAGGCTTTTATGTTCTATGAAAAAATCCAAATCCTGACAAAAACAAACAAACAAACAAAACCAACCCTGCTCCTAACTGTGAGTGCAAGCTTCATTGAAATGGCCCTTTAGCAGAAGCTGAATGTTTCCCACAATTACTTTTTTTTTTTTTTTTTCCTGAAGAATGTTGGTAAGCACAAAAATGAGCAGAATTAATCACCTTGCTTTAAAATGGCTGGGTTTAGCATCTGAAAAGTTAGCCCTCACAGTTTCTGAGGCAGAATTTTGTACTTTAGGTGCAGGATCATCATATCACATTCTCAGTAAGTTTCAAGTTCTTAAAGATGTTACATTTCATCCGTAAGTTTGAGGAGAGAACAGCATGAACGGTGTTAGTTTACTTCTAGAACTGGGGGCAATGAATTGGAGGCAATGCCTGCAAGGGTGGTTGGAGGAACAAAGGCTTTTTACAGCAGAAGTGCTGGTGTCAATTCCATCTCTGAGCCTCATGTTCTTTGCTATGCTGACCTCTAGGGAAACTTTTCTGCAAAACCTTTTGCCAAAGCATTTGTATAAGGAGCTATCGTGGCTTCAAACTAGTCACTGCCCTTTTTGTTTCAGGGCTAGGTGTTTGGTGTTAAATCCAAAGTTCACCTTCGCACAAAGCTGCAAGTGGTTTGCTGCTCCCCCAGCTGGTTCCAACATGCTTGAGTGAGTCAAGGTCTTGGTACATTTGGGCAGGGCTCAGTCTGCAGAGGAAACACATCCTGCATTAAGAAACAACATGATTGTTCTGTACATCTGTGAACTAGGAACTTAACAATTTGAAAAGAACCCTGTATGGTCTGCATGGAAGGAGGGCAGCATATACCTTCGCACCCAAAGCTAAGACTGCTTCAGCAATGGATACAGTTGGTATCAACCAGTAAACTTCTAGCCTGACAGCTTTGGGAAGAATAAACAGATTGCTTTTCCGAAGTAGCTTGGGAAAAAAAAAAAAAAAAAAAAAAAAAGTGATTAAGAAAGTGTCTTCTCATCAGCAGGCAATAAGCCTGTTTTAGAAAGGACTTCTCATTTGCTGAAAAGCCAGAAAGCTCTACTCAGTTTGTTGCTAGTTAGCAATGTAGCCCAAAGAGAGGAAATGGAAGGCTAAAGGCATCAAAAAGATTTGTTTGTTTGTTTTGAGAGGACTATTTAAAGAAGAAGATAAGAAATTAAAGAGGCAGACATGCCTATTCTATAGGAAAAGCCTTAGGATATCTTGTTTCTTTTTTCTCCTCACATCTAAACCAGGAAATTGTGCTGACAATTGCAGACTAGAAGTTTTGTTTTCCTTTTCTAGATGCAAAAGGGTGAAGGTGAGTCATACTGGCTAATGATCACCATTCAAGAGCACAGAATCATAGTATCATAGAATATCCCAAGTTGGAAGGGATCCATAAGGATCATCGAGTCCAACTCCTGGCACCGCACAGGTCTGCCCAAAAGTTTAGACCATGTGACTAAGTGCACAGTCCAATCGCTTCTTGAATTCAGACAGGCTTGGTGCAGTGACTACTTCCCTGGGTAGCCTGTTCCAGTGCGCGACCACCCTCTCGGTGAAGAACCTCTTCCTGATGTCCAGCCTAAACTTTCCCTGCCTCAGCTTGACACCGCTGGTGACTAAGGAGAACAGGTCGGTGCCTGCCCCTCCACTCCCCCTTGCGAGGAAGCTGTAGACTGCGATGAGGTCTCCCCTCAGCCTCCTCTTCTCCAGGCTGAACAGGCCCAGTGACCTCAGCTGCTCCTCATACGTCTTCCCCTCTAGGCCCTTCACCATCTTTGTCGCCCTCCTCTGGACACTCTCCAACAGTTTAATGTCCATTTTGTACTGTGGTGCCCAGAACTGCACACAGTACTCGAGGTGAGGCCGCACCAGCACAGAGCAGAGCAGGACAATCCCTTCCCTCGACCGACTAGCAATGCCGTGCTTGATGCATCCCAGGATACGGTTGGCCCTCCTGGCTGCCAGGGCACACTGCTGGCTCATAGGCAACTTGCTGTCAACCACAATCCCCAGATCCCTCTCTGCGGGGCTGCTCTCCAGCGTCTCGTGGCCCACTCTGTACGTATAGCCAGGGTTGCCCCGTCCCAGGTGCAGGACCTGGCACTTGCTTTTGTTAAACTTCATGTGGTTGGTGATCGCCCAGCTCTCCAATCTGTCCAGATCTCTCTGCAAGGCCTTTCCACCCTCATCCGAGTCCACAACTCCTCCAAGTTTGGTGTCATCAGCAAATTTGCTCAGAACACCTTCTAGTCCTACATCCAAATCGTTTATAAAAACATTGAAGAGGACTGGCCCTAAAATGGAGCCTTGAGGGACCCCACTAGTGACCATCCGCCAGCCAGATGTGGCCCCATTTACCACAACCCTTTGAGTCCTGCCCGTCAGCCAATTGCTCACCCATCGTATGATGTTTTTGTTAAGTTGTATGCTGGACATTTTGTCCAGTAGGACCCTATGGGAAACCGTGTCAAAAGCCTTGCTGAAGTCCAAAAAGATCACATCAGCTGGTTTCCCTTGATCGACTAGATGAGTGATCTTATCATAAAAGGAAATCAACTTTGTTAGGCAGGACCTACTCCTCGTGAACCCATGTTGGCTGGGACCAATGACTGCAGAGAGCAGAGAAATGTTTCTCTCAAATGTGCCCACTTCAGGCTCCAACCTCAAACCTTTTTGCTCAAGCAGAAGAGCTGAACTTCATCCCAGCATGGAAAGCTTGATAAATTACACTATTATAAAAGCCAAAATCCTAAGAGAAATTAACTAGCTCTGAAGAGATACAATGGAAAAGTTCTTATTCAGGCTCCTACTATCACAGGCAACCACATTGTTCATCCATAAGCAATGAAATTCATAAATTGATCAAGCTCCAGCCCTTGCTGAGTTTCACCGTTTGGTTTCTCTTACTAGCAGAGGACTGCAAAACCCCATGATTTTCTTGAATAAAAAACATACATTTCCAGACTGTGTTATGACAGTTTGTTTATAACCACCTGTACTACCTCTGTCCCTTAGAGCAAGTAGTTCTTTCTAGGTGTTTTTCGCCGTTTCTACACTCAGACTAATTTTACAGAGCAGTGTGACTTCCTCCTTGTCTTCGTCATGCTAGACTAACCATGCTCTGCCACTCTCCCCTGAACTTAGGATCTTGGTACCACTGGCAATCTTCATAGCCTTTTCTGTACCTGTTGAAAATTCATTCTTCTCTGAGTAAGAATAACCAAAATAGATGCAGATGCAATGATCTGACAGTGACTTAAAGTAGGCATTAATCTCTCTGAACACTTTCGTAGCATACAGGTTGCATTTGCCATTTTCACCGGTAAATCCATTTGTCTCATGATCAGCAAATTCACAGGCCTTCATTGTTCTCTGTCTTTTCAAACACCAGAGTTCCCAGTTCACAGAAATGTTCTCCTGGTTGGAAAGAACAAACACTGAAATATTTAATCCGGCTAGCTCTTCTGCAGTACATTGGGAAGCTTGAATCATTGCATTTCAGTCACTAGACAATCTTAGGCCAAGATAAAAACGCAACTGCAGTCAAGAAATGGCAGAGGTATTAACAACTGCAAAAAGACAGTACATTTACACCTCAGACTACTTTTCTTAAATGGTTAGAAGAAATGCAAATGCATACAGTATTTCAGGGAGTAAAAAAGCATGTCTTCTAAGACTTCCACACTAACCAGGAAAAAAAAAAAGCCCACAAGGATAATAAGCTAATTGAATTCAGGTCAGGTATTAGAGACACCACAAAAATTTTAATTTCTAGCTCTCTGTATGCTTGGGGGAATGGTACTATTCTTCTTACAAAAATAACAGGTTGACGCTGGAAGACTAGAAAGAAAACTTCAAAGAAGTCCGCATAATTATTGCTGCTCTGGAGGAAAAGAGTCACAGGTCAATCAGTGGTTTGGGTTGGAAGGCACCTTAAAGATCATCCAATTCCACCCCCTGCCATGGATAGATAGCTTCCCTCCTTCCCCTCCCAGACCCAAAACCCTAAGCAAAAATCCCTGCCAGGTCAACAGACAAGCACTGAAGAATTTTGCTCAAAAATAAAGATCTCCATGCTACTGAAAACCCTTCCTATCCCTCTTTCTTGATGGATTAATGGTTTGTCCAACACCAGAAAAAATGTTGCTAGGACTTTACACATCATGGAGACAAAGATAGACACAGAAACTTTAAAAAAGGAAGGAAAAAAGTACAACAAACTTAACAACAACAACAAAAAAAGAAGTGATAACATTGTCCCTGAAGCATGTAGTGCAGCTGCCTCCTTAGTGCCGGGCCAGCTCAGCATCTGTTTGTATCAACAGCATCCCATTAGCAATAGTGCAGAGTTTCTCAGAACAGACTCAGTGTGCTTTTGCAGATCCAACAAACTATACAGGAAAAAACAAAACAAAACAAAACAAAAACAAAACAAAACAAAACAAAACAACAACAAAAAAAAACAAAACAACAACAACAACAACAAAAGTTGAGCTATGACAAGATGTTAAAAATAACCCAAGAGCTAGCTTTAGTTTTCTCCATGGCACAAGAGCTAGGAAAGTTCATTTTCAAGAGCTGGCATCTGACTACGTTTGGAACTGATAGCATTTTGGCTGCAGCTTTCCAGGTGTGTTTTTTTCCATTGTTTGCCACTGTTTTCATCTGCTGAGCATATGATAACACCTTGCAAAATAACAGATACTTGCAAACACTATTCCTATGGCATAAGGTTTCAGCTTGTTATGTAACAACGAAGTAAGACCTGACCTCTTCAGAGTGCTGCTTCCCACTATGCTGCAGCAAACACTGCCAAAATTTATCTTCCAATCTAACCTGGTGCTCCTTTCCTCTGCTATTTACGATTCACCACTAAGCCTTGTAAAAGCAAGTTGTAATCCATCCTACATTTCCTGGCTCTTCAGGAAGCCAACGGTTAGCATTATGTCATCAGTGTCTTCAATGCTCCTGAAGGGGTTCATTCTCTGAAAGGAAATCTGTTTCAGATTTATGTCAGGAACCTATAGATTTCTATAAGTTTTCACTGACAAATCTTGAGCCTCCATTGCCTGGTGGCTGAGAGATGCTAACAGTGACAGGACCACATGTATTGGCTTTACGTGGCAAGGGTTTGGTAACAGAAGGACTGCAAGGGAGGAGGTGGACGAGGCTGGATGGGGGGAAGGTGTCTTTAGTTCGCTTGTTTCTTACTGCTCTAGTCTGTTAGTGATAGGCAATAAACTACATTCATCTCCCTATGCTGAGTCTGTTTTGCCCGTGACAGTAAGTGTTGAGTGATCTCCCTGTCCTTATCTCCAGTCTTGAGCCCTTTCCATCCTACTTTCTCCCCCTCTTCCTTTGAGGAGAGGGAGTGAGAGCAGTTGTGGTGGAATTCAGCTGCCCGGCAGGGTAAAACCACCGCACAGCTGTTGGCAAATCGTTCTGTAATCTGGTGTAGCCAATTTCCAGGCAGAGTAAACTTGCTGTCATCAGAAGCTTAGCTTCTTGTTAAGAAGCTTCTCTGAAAAGTCAGGAGGCTCGCTGCACATGCAAAACCACCAGCTCACTGCTGCTAATCACACAACTCTTCCAAATAATATATTCTTGCTCCAGAAATGCTAGTGAATGCTTGGGAGTTAATTGGAAATTGCAGCCTGTGTTGAATTGTCCAGATCTGTCCTATGTAATTATCCACAGTCTCTACAACTGCCTCTGTGATGCAGGGCTGTTGGTTTTCTGGGTTCTGCTTTTGTTTCCTTGTTTGCCAGCAGCCTGATGGAGTACTTGTTTTGCTGAGTGTGCTTGTGTGTGTGCCACAACATGCACCGGAGAACCTCTTTACGGTTGTTGAATGTTCACGTACGCAACAAGCAGGAAAGGTTATTGGCGAAGCCAAGAATGGCCTCCAGGCCATTATGGAGAGAAAAGCTATTCCACCATAACCACAAACCAAATCTGGAAGTACTGCACTTATCACAGTGGGGAAGAGACAAGACATGCTGCTGATGACCCCTAAATTGTGCAGAATTTTCATGATGCAGAGTGGGTTCATAAATAAACAGTTTAACAAACTATAAATGGAGTGTTGTCTATGTCGTGGTAATCCTTCTGGGACAGTAACTTTCTCTCCTGAAATGGCAAGTGGGTCAGCTCTTTCCTTCCCCGTCCTATGCGACACTGTTGAAAAGGAGAAAAATGAATGAGCTGTTCTCCACAAGAGAAAATGTGAAGTGTGTGTGTGTGTTTAACTAGAGAAATATGCAATGAATGCTTTGATGATAGCGTTTGTAAGAAATGTGAATTGGAACAGAGAGATGATGGGTGGAGTAAAATGACATGCTTGTGAAAGAAGGCTTGCCAGAAGCAGATGACGTACAGAACTTAGGAGGAACACTTCAGCTGGGCTTTACGAAAAGAGAGGAAGCCACTGTTGGCATTCAGGGTGTTGAAATACAACAGTGGAAAAGAGGCGTTCTGCATGTGTGTTACATAGCAGATACATAACTACAATGTGTGTAGGCTAGCTAACACCAGTTAGATAGCAAGGTGGCCAGAGGCCTATTACAACCTCAAGAGAAGGCAACACATTCTGCTTTTAAAGCACTTAGGATGGCGTTCAGGATGCTTTGGCAAATATGCCCAACAAAACCAAATCATCTGAAGAAAGCAGTGTTGTGTTGAAGTATAGGCAGCTGAGCGGCAGTTCCAGTCATGAAATTCATTGAAATCATGGAAAAGCAAAAGGTATAGAGAGCAGAAAAAGGGAAGAAAGAGCTCAGCACTTGATTAGATTCTGAAATCAGAGGTCAAGAAGTTGGAAGGAAAAATTGTAATGCACTAAATTGAAATTAGTTTTACTAGTGTAATACAGCAAAAACATGTTTATTTTCCAGGAAGTAATGAAATTGCTTTACTGTTCAGTGTTAAGGCCAGCTGACTGTTACAATGCATGCTTAGACTTTTGTGCAGTGCTTTCCAGAGCTCCCTTTTCAGTTTGCCCAGCTATCACTCCTTGATTGCATTGTGCGTTTATTTTCTCCAGTGGTTGTTTGAACCAAAGCAAATCAGCATAGCAGATGAGCAATCATTTACCTAGCAAAGCCCTCCTGAGTAACATTAAACATTACAAATTCTAGCATGCATTCATTATTATAGGAGACCTAATCAGTCTGACTGAACTTCTTAATGCCTTGCGTGGCCATTCTCTGCTCTCATAGCTGAAGCTGAGCCATCAAAAAACCACCACAAGGCAGGCAAAGGGAAGTATGTCCCGGCCCTGAGGTCTGGGTTAGGCTTTGCAGTGTCTCTGCTGGTCTATGCACTCTTTTACGAAGGAATCAGGGCCAATGCTACCCATGGGAAAGGTTTGCTTGGAGTCTGATAGTTGAATGGATTTGATTGTGTTTTGAATGTTTCTGTATGTATTCCAAACTGAAGCAAGCACAAAAAGCAACCCTCCCCATAAGGTAGCTTCTGGTACAATTTAAAGTGCTGGCTGAGTCTTGAGAGAAACTGGGGAACTGCAATGGGGCAAAAACAGACCCCAACTAGCTGAGCTGCTTTAAAAGTGTTGAGATGGGTGTGGTGGTTTTACCCAGCTGGGCATCTGAGCTCCACCACAACCACTCTCTCACTCCCCCTCCTCAAAGGGAAAGGGGGAGAAAATATGATGGAAAGGGCTAAAGGCTTGAGATAAGGACAGGGAGAACACTCAGCAATTATCATCACAAACTTAGCACAGGGTGATTAACAAAATTTATTACCTATTACTAACAAGCTAGAGCAGTGAGAAACTAAAAAAAAAAAAAAAAAAAAAAAAAAAAAAACTAAAACCACCTCCCCCCCCACCCCACCCCACCCCGCCCCACCTCCCTGAACAGCAGTAACGGGTACTGAGGGCTGCGGTCAGTCCCTGACACTTCATCTCCACTGTTCCCTCAAGGTTCCCTCACGGTCACTCCCTGCCCCTGCTCCACGTGGGGTCCCTCCCACGGGATGCCGTCCTTCCCGAACTGATCCTGCAGGGGCTGCCCACAGGCAGCAGCTCTTCAAGAACTGCTCCCACATGGCTCCGTACCACGGGGTCCATCTGTCACCCAGGAGCAAACTGCTCCAGCACGGGTCCCCCATGGGTGGCAGCTCCCCCCAGACCCCTGCTCCTGCGTGGGCTCCTCTCCATGGGCTGCAGCTCCGGCCTGGGGCCTGCTCCTGTGGGGGCTCTCCATGGGCCGCAGCCTCCTCCAGGCCACATCCACCTGCTCCACTGGGGGCTCCTCCACGGGCTGCAGCGTGGAGATCTGCTCCACGTGGGACCCATGGGCTGCAGGGGGACAGCCTGCTCCACCAGGGGCCTCTCCACAGGCCGCAGGAGAACTGCTGCTGCGTGCCTGGAGTACCTCCTGCCCTCCTGCTGCGCTGACCTTGGGGGCTGCAGGGCTGGTGCTCACTCCTCTCTCCCAGCAGCTGTTGTGCAGCAGTTTTTTTTTTTTTTTTCCCCTTTCTTAAATTGCTCTCACAAAGGTGCAAACAACATCGCTCATTGGCTCAGCTCTGGGCAGCGGCAGGGCCCTTTGGAGCCTGCCGAAACTGGCCTTTATCTAACATGGGACAGCTTATGGATTCTTCTCACAGAAGCTACCTCTGCGACCAAAACCTTGCCACGTAAACCCAATACAATGGGTGAGGAAACTGAAGGGCTATGTGAAACAGGGAAGAATTGCTTTTCTCTGCATGGGATTACTGTTCTTTATGAGCGAACTATTTGACAGGTAGAAACCGTTTTGGGTTTCTAAAACCAATACCTTATGTTTCCCTGTTGTTTTTAAGTGTGTGCTTGATCTCAACCCAAAGCTTTATTACTGTGGAATATCCTGAGTGTTTCAGCCAATATTAGATGGATAAATCAATTTTATTCTGTCCCTGGTTCAACTATCAGACTGGAAAAGTATATTACTGCATCTAGCAATAAGATTTCACCACATAGAAATCACTTGTTAGTTCAGTACTCCTGAAAAACAGTTGAAACGATGATCATGATAATATTCCATGGACTTAATTGATGATACTAAATACTTGCAGATGATGTAAAACTGGGAGGAGCCGTTGACTTCCTCATGGGTAGACAGGCCTTGCAGAGAGATCTTGACAAATTACAGCTGGGCAATCCCTAACAATATTAAGTTTAACAAGGCCAAATGCCAGATTCTGCAACCTTGGCTATATGCACAGGTTGGGCAACTAAAGGTTGGAAAGCAGCCCCATGGAAAGGGATTTGGGGGTTCTGGTTGATTGCAAGTTGAATATGAGCCAACAGTGTGCCATGGCAGCCAGAAGGGCCAGCCATGTCCTGGGGTACATCGAGAACGGCACCGCTAGCCCGTCGAGGGAAGGGACTGTCCTGCTCAGGCCTGCGCTGGTGTGGCCTTACCTCCAGTACTGTGTGCACTTTTGGGTGCCACAATGTAAGAAATGCATAAAACTGTTATAGAGTGCCCAAAGGAGGGCTATGATGATGGTGAAGGGTCTAGAGGGCAAGACGTATGAGGAGCGGCTGAGGTCCCTTGCTCAGCCCAGAGCAGAGCAGGTTGACGGGAGGCCTCATGGCGGCCTGCAGCTCCCTCACGAGGGGAGCGGAGGGGCAGGCGCTGAGCTCTGCTCTCTGGGGACAGCGACAAGACCCGAGGGAATGGCATGGAGCTGGGACAGGGGAGGTTTGGGCTGGATGTTCGGAAAAGGTTGTTCACTGAGTGGGTGTTCGGGCACTGGGACAGGCTTCCCAGGGAAGTGGTCACGGCACCGAGCCTGCTGGAGTTCAAGAAGAGTCTGGACAACGTTCTCAAAGGGTTTGATTTATGGGTGGTGCTGTGGGGAGCCAGGAATTGGACTCAATGATCCTCGTAGGTGCCTTCCAACTTGGATATTCTGTGATTCTATGATGTGTTGTAGGTAGGTACTAAGCTATAATAGATATTGTCAGAAAGCAGTTTTATTTATGTAGTAGATAGTATGAGTATAGCAGTAAGATGAGTGTCCTCATCAGTGGTCTCTTCAGGATGTCTCCAGTGCTCAGGCGTCCAGTTGCATGTCAAGGACATCCAGGCCGAAGGCCGAGCTCTGGGCCTAGTCCCCAGCCTGGCAGATGTTGCTCCTGCCAGCGTGGAGCAGCCATTTTATGTCAGCATTTTCTCATGACAGTCAGGTTACCTCCGTTAGTGCTGCCATCAGGAGCGCCCCAAGAGCCGTGTGACATCACCACAGAGTCACTGTCACCCTATGGCCTCACAAAATGTAGCTGGCTCTAAGTGCCCTGAGCACTGAGTCCTGCTTGTGGCATGTGAGACATCAACGTCCTGCTGGAGGAATGCGAGAGGTTGAGGTCCTGCTGGTGGCATGCAAGACATCAAGGTCCAGCTGGTGGAAGGCAAGACATCAAGGCCCTGCTGGTGGCATGCAAGACATCGAGGTCCTGCTGGTAGCACATGAGACACCAAGGTCCTGCTGGTGGAACACAAGATTTTGAAGTCCTGCCAGTGGCACCCAAGGGAGGTGGACTGGAGGCTGCTGATAGTTGCCTGGCACCTGGACAGCCTCCTGCGGAGGACAAACATCTCCACACTGGGGTGGCCATGGGCACCATGAGCCAGCCACCCCAGGAGCTGCCAGTGGAGACCCACAGGGTTAAGACGTGCCCCATCTACCTGGGCCCGCTGGCCAACACAGCTCGCCTGGACTCCTGCAGACACAATTTCTGCATGGAGTGCATCCGGCCCTGGGCCACTGTCTGGGCCAACTACCCACTCTGCCTGTCCCTGCGGGACACCTTGGCCCACTGGCCCTGGGGAAGGTTCCAACCCAGCACAGGGCTGGGGCTGCGACTTCAGGGGTGACTGCGATGGAGCCCATCCAGCTACCAGTTCTGCAGTGCCTCACCCAGGTGTAGTGAGCACGGGGAGCGCAGCCCCTCCATGCCCCGCCAACACATCTGCTGCCTCTCGTGGCACTGGGAGCGGATGGGTACAGACGGGCCTGGTCCCCCTCATGTCATCAACCGCAAGGACACCTCATGGCTGCGCAGGGCCCAGCAGGAGCCAGGGGCTGGCTTTCTGCTTGCTGCAGCTCTGCTTTGGCCCTGGATTTAACTTGGGGCCTGTGAAGGAGGTAGCTCTCCTGTTACCGCCTGGTGGTGTCACGTGAGGCCAGGCAAACGTGGCTGGGGCCTGCTCAGAGGGAGGGCACCACTTTGGTATTTGCTTGTGTTGTACATGAGTAGAAGAAAATAGACTTGCTACCAGCTGGAATTAAAACTATTTAATTGTACTCGTGTAAGAATTACTAGCTGGGCCCAATGATTTAGGTAGCTACTGGAAAAGTTAGGGCTGTTTCTTATTAGTCATAGAGCACATCTTTCTATATGCTCATAGCTGGAAAAAATCTTCATTGTTAATAAAGTTGACTTTATCTAAGAGTGGATTTCCAGTTGGGAGAAAGCAGCATGCATTTCTCTGACCCTGGAAAGGGGATTCACATTGCGCTGTGGCTTGGACATACCATTTCCAACTGAAAGCCACCGAGAAAAACATTAGCTCGCTGCACGGGACAAGGCAGAACGAAGTTGCTGCCGTTTTTCCGTGCCTGTGCCCCGCATAGCGCACGCACAGGAAAGCCGAGCACCCTCAGCACTGGGAGCTTGGGGCAGGCCGGGCCTCAACCACCCCCGTGAACTGCCGGAACCGCCTTCTGCCCCCCCGCCCCGCGCCGCGCCATTAACAGGCGAGATCCTCTCGCGAGAGCGTAGCGGTGGGCGGGCCACATCTCGCGAGAGCCCCTCGGAGCGGGGAAGCGAAGACGATCGAAGGAGGGGAGGGGAGGGGAGGGGAGCTGCTAAGGGGAAGGGGGGGGGAGGAGATGAAATCTCGCGAGACCGGGGCGGTGCGCCGGGCTCCGGGCATGCGGGCGAGAGCGGCGGCGCG
Source organism: Cygnus olor (assembly GCF_009769625.2). NCBI lineage: Eukaryota > Metazoa > Chordata > Aves > Anseriformes > Anatidae > Cygnus > Cygnus olor. The sequence continues at coordinate 60,662,854 of NC_049170.1, read as the reverse complement.
GCGCGCGATTGGCTGCGCGCGGCTCCCCCCCGGCGCCGGCCCCGCGCATGCGCGGCGCGCCGCCGGGCCGTGTCCCCGGTGCGTGTGGCGGGGCGGTGCGCGGCGCTGCGGGCCCAGCCGGCCGCGGGCACGGTAAGCGGGCTGCCGGCCGGCGGCAGGCGCGGGAGGAGGCCGAGGAGCACGAGCAGGAGGCCGAGGCCGAGGAGGGGGCCCGCTGCCCGGCGCCCGCCTCCCGGTGCGGCGGGAACGCGGCGCCGCGTCTCCATGGCGCCCTGAGCGGAGCGGCGGCCGAGTGGCAGCGCCGAGGCCGCGTCCCCGCCGCGGGCCGTGAGCGGGCCCCATGCCGAGCACCTCGGAGGCGGCGGCGGGCGGCGGCGGCAGCGGCGGGAGCCGGGGCTGGGCCGGCGGCGGCGGCGGCGGCGGCGGCGGTGGGGCGGAGGCGGGCGGCGACAAGAAGCGGCTGCACCACCGGCGGCGGAAGCGTTTCGCGGCCCAGCCGCAGCCGCCCCCCCCGCCGCCGCCGCCTGCCCCGCACCCGCTGTTGTTCCCGCTGCTGCAGCCGCCCCTCCTGCAGCCGCCGCTCCTGCAGCCGCCGCTGCCGCCGCAGTCGCTGCTCTTCCTGGCGGCCACCGGCGCCTCGTCGTGCTGCGGGGACGGCGGGGAGCGGAAGCGGCCGCGGGGCAAGCGGCGCTCGGGCTCCCGGCACAAGCGGCGGCGGGGCCGCGGCGGGGGCGGCGGCGGCGGCGGGGCGCAGGAGGCGGAGAAGCGGCGGGGCGGCGCGGGGCTCGGCACCCTGCTGGAGGAGTACGACGACGTGAGCTCCCAGTCCGAGGGGCTGGTGGGCGGCGGCGCGGCCGGAGCCGGCGGCGGCGGAGGAGGAGGAGGAGGCAGCGGGGCGGGGAGCCCGGCCTCCTCCCCCGGCGGCAGGCAGCGGGGCGAGGCGGAGAGGAGCAGCCGGTCCCGCCGGGAGCACCGGAGCAGCAGCGGCCGCTCCAAGGAGCGGCACCGGGAGCACCGGCGGCGGGGCGACGACAAGCCGCAGCAGGAGGGGGCGGCCACCTCCGGCCGCGGGGGGGCCGAGGCCGCCTCGTCGTCGTCCTCCTCCAAGTCCCGCAGCCGCCACAACCACACCAGTGGCCAGGACCGAGAGGGACTCAAGAGCAGCAGCAGCAGCGACCGCAGGAAGGGGTCCCTCGCCTCGCCCGGCAGCGGCAGGAAGGAACGGGAGAGCAAAGCCCACCGGAGCCGGACTAAAGCGACCAAGGAGCCGCCGTCGGCTTACAAGGACCCGCCAAAAGCCTACCGGGACGACAAGCCCGAGCCCAAAGCCTACCGGCGGCAGCGCTCGTCCCCCAGCCCCGGGCGGGATGACAGCCCCCCGCTGCACCGCTCATCGCGGAGCCGCAAGTCCCTCAGCCCCGTGGGCGGCCGCTCGCCCCTCAGCCCCTACAGCCGCCGCCGCTCCCCCAGCTACAGCCGGCACAGCTCCTATGAGCGTGGCGGGGATGTGTCGCCCAGTCCCTACAGCAGCTGGCGGAGGTCACGGAGCCCCTACAGCCCCGTTATCCGGTGAGTGTGGGGCGAGGGAGGGAGTAGCGCACGGGGAGGCTCTGTGGATAGAGGAGGGGAGCAGGGGCCTGGGCTGGGCCCGAGGGCAGGCTGGAGAGGCTCGCAGCTGGCAATAAAAAGCCTCCCTGTCGCTGCCAGAGAGCTGTGCAGAAAGGGAGCTGGGCCTCATACAAAGATCGGCCTGCCCTGCCATGGGGAGAGGGAGGCGTGGGTGCTGGTAACACTCCTGCCGCTGGTTCCTCCCTGTCAGGGACCCCGCATAGCTGGCAGAGGAGCATGCCAGTGCTGGAGCCGGAGAGGGCGCTTTCAAGTGAGAATGACCCAATGAAAACGTTTCTTGGAGGACAAATTTTCCAGAGGACCGATTTTGGTTTTAAATCTTAAGACATAAGGGTATTTTCAGGTACATCCTTATTATACATCCTGTACCCCCATAGAAGAGGGTCCATGTTAAACATATTTGTGTTGGTTTACTTCCCACTAGTCTAAAGAGGAACAAAGCTGATGGGCAATTCACGTTACTAGTGTTTCTTGTTCGTTTTAGAGGCCTATAGAAAGATTCAGACTCGATTTCAATAGGGAAATGAGCCAACGTCAAGTTTTGCTAAATTGTCTCGGTGCTTTACGCAGCTTATGAAAATGCACCTGAGCTCGTTTCACAGTACCTGTTATTTGATGTGTGCTTGCAAATCATTTTCTTATTGTTAGTGGGGACAGAGAATGTGAAGGTTAATGTTTCTGTGACTTTCTGAATTTCATATAGAGCAGAAATATAGAGCTGTATCTCTGTAATCAGAATTAAAGCACTGCAGAATACTAGCTTACAGCAAAACCACTGGGAATGTAAAGTATTTGGTTAGTATGTTTTTAGCGCTGAAGATTCTAATTTTCCACATTGAAATCTTACTGTTGCCCTGTTTATGAGCTTGCTTAAATTCACATCTGGACTTAGATTTCAAATGTATCAGGTGATACGTTGGCAAGAATTTTGTTTGCAATGCGTTACCCGGTAGGTTGTCTGAGAACTGTTCTCTGGTGTTTCTAATGCATCAGTTACTGTTTGGGGTATCCAGTGATGATGCCCAAGTTGTTCCCGTGTTTCGCTGGCTGTTGGTAATGTCTGCTGTCCGGGCTGTGCATCCAGTGCTGTCTGTAGAGTGAAGCAACAAAACTGTGCCCTGTTCAGAGGGGCAAAACAAAGGTGCCTTTGGAGGAAAGAAAGAAAAAGGGATCATTTTAAGGTACAGTTGTATGGAAAAATGTTGTTAACAATAGGGTGTTTCAAGCAGAGAGCACTGAGTGCTCTGAAAAAGAGCACTTTGTTGTTGCTTCACGGAGCCTGTTCCAAGTTGTTAAGGATACTTTTGCAGGATGATTTGAATAATAGGATTGCAGGAATGTTACTGGAATATTTGGATTTAACCATTCTGCAGAATATTTTCTGTAGATACTTATGTCTTGGAATAAGAAAGCTAAATAATGTCAGAACTGCATGCACAAGGTTTGTGCTTCTGAGTAGCCATGTTAGCCAGACTGACAGTCCCATTAATTTGGGATACCATCTGATGTGCTGGCTGATGCTGCTGTAGCAGCAGGTACAGGAGGCCTTCTTGTAGGGTGCAGTTACAGCACAGAGTTCTGTAGGTGTTCTTTGTTTACTTTTTTCTGTGGGTAGGGGACCTGTGGTTTGAAGCGTGAGTTTGTTTCCTCATTTTTGTATTGTCTTTGTCATAAGCGTGTAAATCTTCCTCGAGTTGCAGGTCTGTTTCCAGGAGTTAGCTTTGTGACTTCACTCCTTCCTTCCTACAGTTAAACTGGAATTTGCATCCCGCCTTTATCTGGATACAGAGAAATCGTTTGGTTAACTAATGCAGATTGTCAGGTTTATTGGAGAGGAATTGGAATGGCTGAGAGAAAGAAGTTATTCCATGTAGAAGGTGAGGTCAGTCTGTCCTAACGTGGCACTCATTTTAAAAATGTCATTTCCACAGAAAAAGAAGGAAAACAAAAGTGTGAGGATAAGCTTTGTTGTTCATAACATTTGTCTCTTGTGGAGAAACTCAAGTTACTGTTTCTTTGCTCTCATGCAGCTCCTATGCGTTATGTGCATTGTGGTGGTGCTCGGGAAATAAAGATGGAAGATAATGAACTGATTGGTTTAGCCCTTCAATAAAAACAACAATGACAGTTTTGCTTAACTTTCTGGTACTGCACCTAAAATGCTGAAAATTGTCGCTGTGTTGCTTAGATAATGGTGTAGCAGCCTTAAACCTGATAGAATATAATTTCATGAAGGCAACAGCTTCGTACAGCACCTGTCTTCTTGATCTGGATGATTTAAAGATGTAATTCTGGGCTTGTGTCCAGCTGTAATGGTGTCAAGACAGTAAGAACTTTGTATGTTACTAAGCATTCCAGCCTGCAAGTCTTTGCTCTTTTCGATCACTTTCATATATGAATCTCCAATAATGTTATATTAATTATCAAGTTATTTTGGGATGCAGAAAATGAGAATGAAGTGATTCTAGCAAGCCTGGAGAACTCGAGTGTCTGGAGCCATGATTTTTTCATCTCTGAGCTGCTTAGGGAGAAAATTCTAGTAAACAGTAGAAGAGAAACAAGTGAAGTCAGTGCCACTCATTTGAATTCCTGGTTTTCTGGAGCAGCAGTAACAATGAAATTAATGCGAGTTACAAGTTCTGATTGCAGTAGTGACTGACTGGTATCTTCAGTGGTGTTGCCTGGAGATTGCTTCTGAACAGAAGCAAAGACACTAAATACGTGTTTCGTGCTTGGAAAATTATCTTTGAATGGGAGACTAATTGCCTTTGCCGTTATAATCACAATAAACCTCTATGTTTTGGGCAAACTGATTGCTTGAGCTATTTCCACTTGCTGGACAAAACTTTTTTTACTTGCTGCTGGTGGATTTGTATTATTATGTTTTCTTGTGGACTGTAGCACAGTTCTAAAGTAGCGTGCGCACATCTCCAGAATGGGAATTCTCCCATAATATGAAAAGCATGAGGAGTTTATTTCCCTACTGAGAAGTGGTCTTGATTTTTATTGAACTTAGGGATATTTTTATTTAAATAAGAAAACACCAAGATCAACAAAATAAGCAGTCTCTTTTGGAAACTGGCTTAGGATGAGATTGTAGGGGGAGGGCTATTTTTTTTGTAACTTCAGTCAGGTCATATGCTATGTGATCACACATTTAATTCAGCTAGTTGTATAGATGAGTAATTGCGTTTTTCCAAATGTGGATGCACCTACCCATCTGCCTGGGATAAAAGTAAGTAGGTGGGGCACCACTAGCATAGTACTATGGTGCGCCTGGATGTTGCTTGTAGGAAAAATACAAGTTTGCTTCTCCTACTGGTACTACGGAGCCACCTCTTTCTACAGCTGTAGCTAGTCTGTAGCAGTGAGGCTTTGAAATATGCATCGTTTCTGTGATAAACCAAGATGAGCGTAGGGAAAGTGGTAAAATAGACATTAAACTGGTAAATGCCCACTTTGTGGAGAAGCCATGGTTTCATACGCTGTACAAAATAGCTTTGCAGCCAGTGATTTTGATACTTTGGGATTTAAAGCAGTAGGAGAGGTTTTTGGATGTTTTTGTCCTCTTGTGCGGTGAAAAGAGATTTTCTGTATAAAACCCTTTAATCTTGTTTAGTAAAACTGTATTTTGCAAAATTTTAACGTGGAGCTATTTATTTTCCCTGTTGGAATAGCGATTACTTGCAGTGCATTTGAGGCCCTCACTCTAGTATGTATTTTGAAATTAAGATCTCGTCTTACTTGGCGGTGGACTTTACCTTGTGCTAACTGTGATGATGTGCCTTTCATCTTCCTTCTTGCTTCTTTTTTTCCCCTATCGTGGGAAGGGACATCATTTGAAAAAAATAAAACTTTTGATGTGTAATAGAATTTGAGTTGACTTTACTTTTTGCGAGTTGATTTCTTTGTATGCAGAGCTCTCATCTGAGGACATTGGGTTATAAAGCAGATTTGAAAACCAAAATTTGTATTCCTTTTCAGTATTCCCGTGCTGTATGTGTTGGAGAGCCTTATAAAGATTTACCGTTTGACTCAGTAAAGCAAGTTATGTGGTCTTCGTGTGCGAAGCAGGATAGGTGGTTGGTTGACTGCGGAGCTGCTTAGAATATAACCCTGAACCAAGGGCTCAAGAAAATAAATAAAATGAATTGAAAAGATATTAAGTGAGAGAGCACTAATGCTGTTATGGCTTTAAGGAATGAATTGTGCATTGGCCTGCTACTGCAACATGGCAAAGCTGTACTGTGAGCTGCAATGTTTTGTCAAGGTGGTTTATGTTACTGAGTGATTATAAACGTCTTGGAAGATCTGTGGTGAAGCCAATTGATTAAATTTAGGTCTCCCCTTTAAAACGCACTCTGACCTTACCATGAAGTGGAAGCTGGCAATGCGTGCTCGGTAGCGCAGAGTTCGCTGCCTGTTGGTGATAGACCTGGGCTACAGCGTTTAACCTCCTTTGGTTCTGTTTGCTTGCTTGTTATTCCCCCTCTTACTCTGGTGAATCCCTTTGTGTTACATTTTGTCTAAAAGTAAGCGAATATAGGACAAAAATCTGTTTCATTGTTCAGCTCTGCAGACCCTGATGCCTTTCAAGTGTAATATTGTTTGTGTGTAGGTAAGGGATGTAGCTGACTACTGGCACCCTCCTGAAGCAGTTAAGAAGAAAAGAGGGTCTCAAGTTTACAAACAGAAGATAGCACATCTGTTCTGATTTGTTAATCAAATTTAGGGGTTTGTTTGTTTGTTTTTAATACATGTGTGGGGGTGGAATGGGGAAGAGAGGAGCGCGTAGGAAAGTGGCATGACAAGAAATGTTCAAGCTAAGTGAGACCCATGTTCTTGGAAACCTGACGTGTTAATTATCTGTTAATTTTCATAACATTTTTCATAAATGTCCACTATTTTTTTCCATTAATTTTCCTTTCTCTTTACTTTCAAATATCGAGATAGTAAATGTAGGCCTTTAAGTTTTCAGTTGCTGGTTGGAATAGTTTTATTGTCTGCATGAAAATGTGACATTACATTAACAGACATTTCTTGTTGAAGTTCATCAAGGAATCTACTGTTTGATAGCCGATAAATTAACTAAATGAAATGCAGTAGTATGTTTTATTGCAGGAAGGAGGAGCATTGTGACAGTTTGGAAACTTGTAACTGATAATGCTTTGATATCAGAAATACGTTCTTATACAGTGAATAAGTGCATTGTATTAATCAACAACAATTTTTTCTTATTTCCTAGAGGAAAACAAATCTCTGCTTTTTTTTATTGCAATAAAAAATGGAGGAAAAGTGAGGCTGAGTTTTGGGTTGGGGATGAATTCCTTACTAGTGCTGTCCTCCTTTGTTTCTTTAAACCTGCCTCTTCTCCTACATGTTTTCTAGATAACATCTTGAATTTTTTTTCTGGTTTCATTTTTTAGCTAGACATAATATTATGTAATTACGTCAATTTCCCTTTACAGCTAATGTAGTTGTGCTCCTAGTCTCCTTTGTTGCTGTCTCCAGGGAAGGAAAAAAGCAGCTCTGTGTAAGGAACTTCTTCGTTCTGCTGCTGACTAGTCCTGGTGATACTTACAGGTTTTCTTATTTATTTATTTTGCTCTGCATGTAAAACATGCTGGAATGTGTATATGGCTCAGAAGTGGTTTTATGAGAGTGGTGAAGTTTGGCAGTTACCCTCTTTGTGGGGACGGAGACCTGTGCAAGGTGAATCCAAGGCACTCAGGGAAGGCTGTTGATAGCCAAGCGTGGTGGCAAAGGTAGCTGTAAATGAGGCGGGACTGCTGGGTGCAAACTGGAAGAAACCTTAACTGGAAGAGTGACTCCCTAGTTGTTTCCTCCTGTGTGCATTACCAGCAGATGCTGGTGCTCTTGGTTTAGGAGGTTTGGATGCAGTCCTGGCGATTAGGACGTGTCGGATCTCTCCAGAGAAAATGGGTGAAGATGCCTGCATTGTTCTGCTGGATTTGTTTGCTGTTCACAACACAGTTCTGCGTGTTTGGAGCCGCTGTCCTGGTGTTCTTGGTTACTGTGTTAAAAACAAACTGTCCTAACTAAGGACTAAATAATTGGTAGCAAATAAATGTCAGGTAAGGCATTTTATGTGTGTGCGTATGCATGCATACACATTTCATAGAAGTCTGGTGGAAGATTTAGAGAGCATTTCAGACGTCTCTCCTGGTGTTTTCTCAGGGTCCCAGTAAAATGTTAGTGTCTCGTTAAAATGGCAGGCACTGGCTATTGTGTCAGCCCATTTCTGTGCTGCTGTGACTTCATCTTTTATTTCTAATGAGTGTTAGTTCTGAAGAGCGCGAGTTGGCTGGCTTTACATATAGGGCAGTATTTCTCCACTCTCAGAGCCCTGTGTATGCTTCTGCGGGAAAGCTTGTAAATGTCTGTTGTTTTGTTTTTGTGCCATTTTTATAGATGGAAACTTGTACACAAGTTTTGTCTAGTGTGGGAGATTCTCTCAAGACTTTTGGACGAATGTTGATAGCAGTGATAGTCAAATATTTGAAAAGATCATTAAACTTAGGAAGACATGAAGTTTTATCAATGTAACTGGGATAACTAGAGCTTCGACAAAGCTTCAGCATTTGTCTGTTCAGTTCCAAGTGTTTGTGTTTCCTACCACTCCTGCATCGAGCCTAGAAGACAAGGTACGGCAAGACATTGTTGCAAAGGTCTTTGGGATGCTGATGGAGGAGCTGGTTTGTTATTAGCCCAGACACACATTATGTAATGCAACGTAAAAAAAAAAAAAAAGCTGACATAAATCATCAAAAACTTTTTGGAAAAATAAAACCAGTGCAGAGGCTGTGCTCAGCATATTTCATAACCTCATTCTGATCTGATGTTAAGGGCTGTAGTATGCAGTGGAACTGAAACTTATATAATTGAGCGCAGGAGACTTTGGTCGTTCCCTTCTGGATGCAGTTCTGATATGAGAATGTTACGCTGTTGTCTCTTGGGGTAGGAGACCTGGGGAGGGGAATAGTTGGGTGTTTTCGTGCTGAGCTCGCATAAGTCTATGTTCATGTCCCAGGCTGTATTGGCTGATATTGGTAAAAATATGCATGTGGAGCCACTGTCAGTGCTTGACTTGACTGCGTGTTTCTTTTTTGAAGCTGGTATAAAGATTTAAGATACTTTTTTCTTAGCTATTCAAAACTGTCTCTTCCTCACCAAAATGTTGGGAGCTGACCAGGTGAGCATTTGTAGTTACTGTGATTTGAACAGATTTTCTCATTTCATCCTTAGTTGTGATTTAAATGAATGTGTTTTATTTTGGACTGAAGTGGAATAGAAACAGCCGTATGATCAGACGTGGTGTCTCAAGAACTGCAGTGTTTTAAGCTGCTGCTTCTCTTTTCAAGTGAATGCGGAATTATGCCTGTATTTTTTTGCTTGTTGACATAGATTACTTTATTTTAGGCACCTTTCTTAAAAAAAAAATAAAATGAACAAAAAACAGAAATCGTACTTGTGAAAGAAACAGACTTATTAAACATTCACACCCCCCCCCCCCCCCCCCCCGGGCATGCTTTGCGTTAAAACTCGAACACAGATGAGGTGGGTTGCAGCGAGGTCTCTGAAGGTGGAGGACTGTGTTCTGCAGGTACCGGGAGCAAGTTTCAGTTCAAAGGAGCTAATCCGGGAACAAGATGTGCAAGTGTTTTCCAAGATGGGGCAGTAGGACGTTCTTTGAAATGACGCATCATTTATACAAGTCAGCTCAGGACTCGTAGGGCCTATTAGCTTGCACTTGATGCTGGATAAATTGAATTATCCTGATTCTACAGCCAGTATAGATCAGCAAGCACCATACATCAGCTTGAGGTAATAATTCCTCTCAGGTGAGATAGCAGGTTGAAGAGAGCTCTGACCTAGCACTCGAAGTGTCTTTATTATTTGCGTATCTTCAGTCCTCCTTTTGTTTCCTGCTGCCTCATCACAACTTTATATTACGTTTTATTCATTTTTATTCGTTTTAACGTTTTTTTTAAGAAACTTGTTTTATTTCACTTTTGCCAAGCCTCTGAAAACTTTTTGGGCCTAAAATATAGGACATAGACTTTCCAGGTAACAAGGAGAAAAAGAACTTGAGTGGCTTCTTTCATAATGGAGCAGAAATTAATTTTCAGGGGAATTTTTCTGACCACTATTGTGTTTTTTCGTGGCTTTAATGGACATGGGCTTTCTGAACTGTCTTTTACTGGGCTGTGATTGTCATTTAAATGACAAGGCCTAAGTAAATGACTGAATATTTAGTGTTAGGAAGTGGAATAGAAGGGATCAAAGCATCCAGTTATCCAGAAGCCAAACACTACTTGTCCGTTCTTTCACTAAAACCTATACCAAGTGTTTTTTTTATTTTCTTTCTTTAATTGATCCCTAAACCTCAGTTAAAAATTCCTCCCAAAAAATGCAGAATTCATTTTTTCTTTTTGTTTAATATTTACTTTACCTGTAATTTATTTCAATTACTTTGTTATCGTGCAGTGCCAGAAAATTCTATAGACCTGTCCCTGATGTAGGATTGAGCTGTGTTAGTTTTCAAGAATTGCCCTCACATGAGTTTTGAATTTTTTGAAGGTCTCTATAGCTGTTTGGATCACTATCAGTTTCATCTATAAAATTTTGAAGCTTGTGATAGAGTGTACAGTGTGCACTAGACTTTTTTTAATCACTCTTACATAATCTCAATTGTCTTAATTTTTTTCTGTTGTTCAGGAAAAAAAAGACTGAAAAGGCATTTTTTTAATGCAGGAAAGTGTGTACACTTGGAAACTAGCAAATACTGCACATAAAGTAGAAACATTTTATACTATCTTAAATATTTGTTCAGTTGAAGCAATGGAATGTGATTTCATATATGATAATTAAAACTGCATTCATTTAATTGTTACCAAAATACAGATTTGACATAATGGTGATTAGTCGTGACTGTAATGATTGTAGTTAGCGTTATAGTGTTTGGCTTAAACTTTTGGAAAGTTATACACAGTGATGCTGTCTTTTTGATCTCTGAAGTTCCTGGATCTCCAGAAAGTCTTATTTTTACTACTGTTTGATACTTTTTTGTCTAGCTAATGGAAACAATTTTAATTTATCCTGATTTTAATTTTATCTTCCCTGCAAGTGAGGTACCCAAGAAAAACAGGTTTCCAGCAGACCTGAATCAAGATAATTACTTGTAAATATAATTAATGCCTTTGCTATTTTTAGTATGGTATAATGAATTTAAAAAACATGTTGTATGTTTGTATTGAAGCACCAGTCTTGGCTGCTTGTCTCAAGCCCTCATCTCAATTAGTTTCTTCCCTTTTTGCTTTTACGTGAATTATTACTACTGGTAAAATTAATATATCCCTTTGAAGAACTGAATGAAAATAATTTCTATCAAATGGTATTTTTGCACAATTTGTTTTTACAGTTGTTAGGATACTTCCATTCCTCCCCTGCTTGCCATTCGAGGTTGTTTTCCTGCTATGATTTTGTAGACAGCTTAGATAAAATCTTATCCCTGTTCTGTTAGGCTTTTTATTCTGTTGCAAATGTAGTATAGAGCTACTCATGGATTATGTTTGCCTCTCAGTAGATAAAACAAAAAAATTACTGGGTGCTTTCTTTCCAGGGAGAGGAGGGAAGTCTTTATTTAAATTTTGAAAAAACGAAACACAAAAACGAAGGTTATGCTGTCTTTTAGCTGGTTACAGTGCAGCCTTTAGCATTTAGATTATTTCTTAGGTAACGTTTTAATCACAGTTGCAAAAGTGAAACTTAAGGAGATTCTACAATTGCTTCTTTCAGTGTTGTTTAGCTGCTTCTTGTTATGTTGTAACATTAATTTCATTTTGTTTGAATTTTGGTTGTGTAGGCAGCTGTATTTTTCTAAAATCTTGCATATACTAAAGTTGGCAGCACAAGTAGTATAACGTGAGGATCTTCTTTAGAGGAAAACAATGTTTCTGCTAAGTACTGAGGAAAAGGAAACATATTTGTCTTATAGTATGTATTAGCCCTATAGCGTTAGTATTTTGCAGTTCTTTATGGGAGAAAACTGTATCTGAGAGATCTTTAAGTTTTCTTAGCAACCTGTTTTGTAGATTTTGTTATTCTGTAAACACGGTTTTAGTGGTTGGTTTAAAAAGAGTACTTTATCAGAACAGCAGCTACACTGAGAGAAAGTTAGACTAATTTTCAAGTGATTAAATTTTACTTTTCTGAAACAGGAGATCAGCAAAATCTCGAAGCAGAAGTCCGTACTCATCAAGGCATTCAAGGTCTCGTAGCAGACACAGGTGTCTAGATCCAGAAGTCGCCATTCGAGTATCTCTCCTAGTACATTGACTCTGAAGAGTAGCCTGGCTGAATGAAGCTGAACAAACACAAAAAAGCAAGAGCTGCTGAGGCAGCTAAAGCCAGGGCAAAGCTTCAACCCTCAACACCTACCAAGGGAAACACTGACACTGCTGCAAGTGCACCTCAAGTGAACAATGTAAAGGACCTGAAGAAAATAAAAGTTGAGCATGCACTCCTACAAGCAGTGCAAATTTGAAGAATGACAAGGCAAAAGCAAAGGCCCCGCTTCCGGAAACTAAAGGAGAAAATAATTTAATTGCAGACAAAAATACTAAACAGAAAGCTGCAGCAGTAAAAGAGAATAAAACAACCGTTGTAAAACAGCAGCCAGTCACTGTAAAAGAGAAAACCAAACCGAGTACACCAAGTGTAGTAACCAAGGAGAAGGATCGCATTGTTGCACTACCAACCTCCACACTGCCACCCTTGCCTTTGCCTCCCACGCTGCCTGAAGATAAAGACACTGATAGGTGA